>NC_141687.1:406780750-407980750 GCF_964263255.1 Lissotriton vulgaris
TGGGCTCTGTGTGAGTGTGTGGGCTCTGTGTGAGTGTGTGGGCTCAGTGGGTTTGTGTGGGGGGCTCTGTGTGGGTGGGGGGCTCTGTGTGGGTGGGGGGCTCTGTGTGGGTGGGGCTCTGTGTGGGTGGGGGCTGTGTGGGTGGGGGGCTCTGTGTGTGCGGGGGGCCTCTGTGGGTGTGTGTGGGGGGCTCTGTGGGTTTGTGTGTGGGGCTCTGTGGGTGTGTGTGTGGGGCTCTGTGGGTTAGTGGGTGTGGGGCTCTGTGTGGTGGGGGCTCTGTGTGTGTGTATGGGGGGCTCTGTGTGTGTGTGGGGGGCTCTGTGTGTGTGGGGTGGCTCTGTGTGTGTGTGGGGCTCTGTGTGTGTGTGTGGGGGGCTCTGTGTGTGTGTGGGGCTCTGTGTGTGTGTGGGGGGCTCTGTGTGTGTGTGTGGGGGCTCTGTGTGTTTGTGTGGGGCTCTGTGTTTTTGTGGGGGGGCGGCTCTGTGTGTGTGTGTGTGTGGGGGCGGCTCTGTGTGTGTGTGTGGGGGGCGGCTCTGTGTGTGTTGGGGGCTCTGTGTGTTGGGGGCTCTGTGTGTGTGGGGATCTGTGTGTGGGGCTCTGTGTGTGTGTGTGGGGCTCTGTGTGTGTGTGTGTGTGTGTGGGGCTCTGTGTGTGGGGCTCTGTGTGTGTGTGTGGGGCTCTGTGTGTGTGTGTGGGGGGCTCTGTGTGTGTGTGTGTGTGTGTGTGGGCTCTGTGTGTGTGTGTGGGGCTCTGTGTGTGTGTGTGTGGGGGGCTCTGTGTGTGTGTGGGGCTCTGTGTGTGTGTGGGGCTCTGTGTGTGGGCTCTGTGTGTGGGGCTCTGTGTGTGTGGGGCTCTGTGTGTGTGGGGCTCTGTGTGTGTGGGGCTCTGTGTGTGTGGGGCTCTGTGTGTGTGGGGCTCTGTGTGTGTGGGGCTCTGTGTGTGTGTGGGGCTCTGTGTGTGTGTGGGGCTCTGTGTGTGTGTGGGGCTCTGTGTGTGTGGGGCTCTGTGTGTGGGGGCTCTGTGTGTGGGGGCTCTGTGTGTGGGGGGGCTCTGTGTGTGGGGGGGCTCTGTGTATGGGGGGGCTCTGTGTGTGGGGGGCTCTGTGTGTGGGGGGGGCTCTGTGTGTGGGGGGGCTCTGTGTGTGGGGGGCCCTATGGGTGTGTGTGTGGGGGGCTCTGTGGGTTTGTGTGTGTGGGGCTCTGTGGGTTTGTGTGTGTGGGGCTCTGTGTGGGTGGGGAGCTCTGTGTGGGTGGGGGGCTCTGTGTGTGTGTGGGGTGGCTCTGTGTGTGTGTGGGGGGCTCTGTGTGTGGATGCAAATGCAATAGGTCTCGCATTTGCGAGAGATTAGCTATTGGCATTGTAAATGACAATGCCATTTATTTTTATGTTTTAAAAACATAAATAAAAATGTTCATGAGCAATGCCAATAGCTCTAACTTTAACAATGCCGAGACCATTGCATTGTAAATGCTTTTTCTCAGAAGACTTTGGGGAATGCGGGGTGAGTGGAGTTTTGTGGATCAACGCATATTCCAGAACTTTCCACCACAGAAATGTGAGGAAAATGTTTTTTTGGACACATTTTTAGGTTTGCAAGACATTCTGGGTAACAGAACCTGGTAAGAGCCACTCAAGTCACCCCATCCTGGATTCCCCTGCGTGTCTAGTTTAAATTTTTTTTATAGGTTTTCTAGGTTTCCCGAGGTGCCGGCAGAGTTAGGGTTCAAAATCTACAGCTAGACACTTTGCTGAAAAAGGGTCAATTTTCACTGTAAAAATAAAGTGTGTCCATTGCGTTTTGAGCCGTTTCCTACTCACACAGGTGAGGTATAATTTTTATCTGGAGACTTAGGGTAACACTGGATTGTAGAGCAGCTGGTATTACCTATTGACTTTCAATGCATTTCTGCCTTCCAAATGAAAGACAAAAAAGAAGGCATTTTGAAAAATGACCTATTATTCTAATGCTAGTATGGGTACTCACAATCTCGGAAATGTGCAAATATCTACTGTTTCTAAACTCTATATTTTATTCCAATTTCAGAAATACATAGGTGTCTCTCATACCGATTTTTCCATGTATATATTTTCCCAAATTAATTGCTATATACCCGGTACATAATAAAAAACAATTGCAAGACGCTGCTCAGTTATTGGCTCTGTATTCGTTAGTTTCTTGATGAACCTACAAGTCCTATATCCCCACAACCAGAAAGGTCCAGCGGATTTAACGGTATATTGCTTTCAAACAGCTGTCATAATTAGAAGAAGTTACAGGTGAAAACATTGACACACATTGCTGTTTTTTTCCACTAATTTTCAATTTTTCCTATATTCAACGGTTAGTTTCTGTAAAGAAACATTGAAGAGTCTACATAAATGACCCTTTGCTGAATTCAGAATTGTCTCTACTTTTCTAAAATGTATAGCTTTCCAGGATCCATGATTGGTTTCATACCCATTTCTACTATTAACTGGAAGTAGTTTGAAAGTACATAAAATAGCAAAAATAGGTTATGTCCCAGAAAAATACCAAAAATGTGTAAAAAAATGTTGGTTTTCTGACAAAAGTCTGCTTGTCCCTGAAAGCTGGGAAGATGGTGATTTCAACACCACAACGCCTTGTTTGATACCATTTGCAGGGGAAAAAAAGCAGATGCTTTTACCTGTAGCCCTTTTTTCCCATCTCCCCCCCCCCCCCCCCCCCCCCAAAAAAAGTCGCTGTTTTTTGGCTAATTTCTGGTTCCCCTCCAGGGGAAAACACAGACCCTAGGTACCTTTAGAATCCCCATAATGTTGGAAGAAACGGATGCGAATTTGGCGTAGATACCTTATGTGGTCAAAAAAGTTACAGGGGCCTAAGCGCAAACGACCCCAAATAGCCTAAAAAAGACTTAGCAGTTGTTGATTTCAGTTAAAATGTGATTGCAATATTTGATTTTAAAAGTGAACAAACTACGTTATTTAAAAGAAAGACTTATCTTCCGGATATTTAAAAAAAGTTTACTGGACTGTATTGTGGCCATAAAAACGCAGCATTAATGTGAAATCACCACTCCACTACACACCATATACATCTACTCCACTCTAAAACACATTAGTGAAAAACATTTACAATGCCAGTAGCTCTAACTCTCGTGAATGTGAGACCTATTACATTCCAAATGCTTGATATATAGCGTGACCGCTACCCGACCCAGAGGTGTTACATTACAGTTCACATACATTTTTTTAAGCTTGGGAAACAAAGTAATTTTCCCAGAATCTCAAAGGAGGTGGCTGAACGGCTAGAGTGGCCAACATTAAATCTGGGGCACCAGGTTAGAGTCTGACAGGAGACTCAAACATTGTGTGATTTTGGGAAAATCTCTTATCTCCCCATGCCTGTAATGCAGCTGGTGCTCATGTAAAGCACTCTGATACCTTCAAATCGAGTTCGCAATATATAAAACTGCAACAAAAAAATAGGATGTTGAGCCAATGTGTTTTTTTGTGGGGGATGTAGTGTCCCCATGCACAACATTTGTTGGTCAACCTGTATTCGAGCCAGGTCATCCTTTGGTGTGCATAACCAAATTTAGTATATATCAGTGGCGGCTGGGCAATTTCTTTTACATTTCATATGTTAGTATTTGTATATAATGTAGGTAGGCTTTTCGTTTTTCTTTTTTTTTGATTCAACAGTTTACAAGTCGAGTTAGCAGTTTACTAGTCTGAGCCCCCCCACCCCCCTCCTCCCGGGTCCAAAATTACGAGAGCCAAAAGGAATCATCATATATTTACATGTGGTTACAGGCAATACACCAATTGACACTTTTTTTAGTTTGCATATACAAAGTTGCATTCTTACTTCGACAACCACTATGATTACAAAAAAACAGAAAAACAGATCCTAAGAATGAGTCCGAACTAATGAAACTGGAGAAGTACGGCGAACAAGTGGGCAAAAATAAAGAAACAAAAATAAAAGATATATACAGTTTTTTTGGGGACGCGAGATTCAGACAAAGCTGAGGTAGAGCGAGGGAATTAAGAATAGCGATGGAGAGCCCCGCTACCCACTGGCACTTAGTTTTAAATGTTTGTGGCCTCCAACCAATTGACCATAGGGCCCCAGACTACCTAGCCCCTTTGTTTAGCCCTTCCCCCTTTCTTGGCATATATAGCCCATTCCAGCCTGAACGTGGCAAATAGCCTAGCTTGCCATTGACCAAACGATGGGGGATTCAGATCATTCCAATAAGAGGCGTTGCACATCATGCTACCATAGCTACAAAAATCAATGCACCTCCTGCCTCTGGATCTAGCTGGTCATATAGCCCTAGCAAAATGGTACATGGTGTGAGTTGAATATTTGAAGATAGTAGTTTGCCCAAAAATGTTTGTACTTCTTGTATTAGTGGCTGGAGGTTAGGGCAGATGGCAAACATATGTACGATATCCGCATTATATGCTGTGCATCGAGGGCAATTTGCTCCAGAGCCAGATGACCATTTAGCAACTCTGGAAGGTGTTGTATACAAGAAAAAGGCAGTCTTGTAAAACTGCGCTTGCAGTTTGGAGGAAAGGAAGAATATCTGAGCTTGATCATAAGCTGAACAAAAAATGTTTGGTGGGGCGTTAAGTTTGAGCTGCCATTTAGTGTCAGTTTTGACAAGGTCATCTGTCCGCTGTTCATTCAGAATGGAGTAGATACTTCCTATCCTGGCGAGATTAGATTAGGATTCATTAATTTATCGATTAAGACAACCGTAGTAAAGCCCACAGTCCCACCAGTGTTATGTGTTAAAAACCTCGCAATAGCCTCATATTGAAAGATCTGATTATCACCAGTTTATAAAAGGTTTGGAGTTCTGAGAACGGACGGATATTACCAGACCTGAATAAGTCCCCTAGTTTATCGATTCCCGTGGTGTACCAGTGTCGAGTATGTGTTCTGAAATATCAAAGGTGAACATTATTGAAGACCTGATAGGCGCTGAGCAATGTCTTGAATCGAACTCGCTTAAAATAGCTAAGTTCGAGTTGCCGCCAAAGACACCCTTTTACCTTCTCTCCCAGAGTTAAAAGAAAGGGAGAGGGCAATCCTGAGGGGCTTAGGGCCCGATCTTCGTGTAATAATTCGCAGGAGTGTTGTAGTGCAGCGGCCCAATAATAAGCTGGGCGCTAGTGTGAGGGTGAACAGCAGATGGCGCTAGTGTGGAGCCTTCCCTTTCTCAGCCTCCACTACAGTGTCGATATGCTTTGGACCTGAGCGGGTGTGTGCTGCACGCCGCTCTCGGCGTTCTGTCTTGGTTTCCTGAATTACAACCCAGGGATGAATGATTGCTCAAGAGCCGCCTGAGAAACCCGGTCTGCTCCCCCCGCGGGTTTTTTATTCTAGCCCAGAGCCAGCATAGAGGGGCCAGCGCAAGCTCCCAGATCTCCCGGACATCCGTGGTGTGGCGTGTACGGGTCCGAACCGGCGTGTCCTCAGCCCCAGATAGCTCCTTCGCCCTTTTGGTCAAAGCACTGTGTGCTATTCCCTGTTGTTTTGGGTGTCCGGGGACGGGGCGTTTAACCTCTACAACCTCTACACAGAGCCGCAAAATGACTACACGCGGGCAAAGAATGCTTAAGGGGAAAGAGAAAGAGAATCCAAACAACGAAGAGAGGAGAGAAAATGGAGATAAGGAAAACCCGGAAAAGACTGAAAAAGCTGTCGAAAAGACAGAGCTTCCCAAGAAAGGTAAAAGGGAAGAAGGGGCGATAAAAAAAAGTCAAGCAAGGCTGTAGGGGCCGGTAATCCTAAAGATACCTTAGGTAGTAGTACTGTTGACACTGTTCCCAGTGGAAATTATCCGTCGATTGCAAGACATTTCCCCGTCATAAAAAAACCCCCATTCTCACCCCTACACCTGATGGCATATCCACCTTGAACGAGTCAGGCAGCTTACCAGACTGGGGACTTCCTTTGTCCATAAACGCCAGGGTATCTTCACCTTCCCCACAGTTACCCGATCATCAAAAGAAGACCGCAATACCATCAGTCTTAGACCCAAATCATAGCGACCAGGCTGCCATACCTGATAATATTGCCCCGGATGATGTACCTCCCGGCTACAGCAATTATGAACGACAACGGTCCCACAACTGCCAATAAAAATGCCAACCAATTCAAAGACCAGGGAGGCACGAAAGACGATGGCATGACTCTTCGTCTGTCCGATCCTCAGACACCAGACTTAAGGAACGAAAACTTTTTGTCAGTTTCGGACGGCTCTGTGTCAAGATCCGGGACAGACGACTCGGAGATCAGCTCACCAGAAAGCAGCAAGTCTGAAGGGGGCCTGAATGACTCTGCAGTAAACACAGTGAAAAAAGGAAAACCCGAAGTAGGAAGCGTAGTCAACCAAAATGGGGCCAATCCGAATCGCAAGGGCAATCGCAAGGGCCTCCATATTCCGGCACTATGAACCCCCTGCAAGGGGCGAACTCACAGATGGCTATTACGATCTCAACTGAACCATCCCTACTCTCAATTTTGGAATCTATCAAACAATTACGAGAGGAGGCCAAAACAGAGAGTCTAGCCGCGAGAGGGGCCTCTAAGAAACTTCAGGGTGGTATACGAAAATTAAATAAAGTTTGCACATATATTGGAGAGAGGGTCGCTATGGTGGAAGGAAAAACAGAGGTCTTGGAGACTGAAGTGGCAAAGATTAAAGAGATATCCACTGCTCACGAAGCCTGCCTCACAGATCTGATGAGCAAGCAAGAGGAACAAGAAAACCGAATGCGGCGGAACAATCGTAGATTACTTGGAATACCGGAAGGGGCCGAAGGGACAGATCCTAGAGCATTCATCATCAAACTTCTCCGGGCTGCCTCCCCCTTGCAGACTAGCTGGAATTGGAACCATGAAATCCAAAGGGCTCATCGGTTCCCTTTCAACCTCGGGCTCATCGGTTCCCTTTCAACCTCAGGCCCTGACGAGACGGCCATAATCCAAGTAGTGACAAACCTAGGGCCTTTTTGGGGGTTTTTGGGATTTTTTTTGCTGAGACAGCTGGTTTACGATCAGGCTAGGCCTAATTCCCCTAAGGAAGCAGACGGGATAAAAAAAAAAAAATTCGAAACCAGATTTCGGGTAAGCAACTGAAGAGCGGAGGTGGCGGCTCCGCCAACTGATAACACCATTCCAACAGTTGGGAGCTCAAGCATATCTGATGAACCCGGCAAGACTGAAAATCTTGTTCGAGATCAAGGCGGGAGAATATATGAAAGAACTGTCCAGCAGGAAGAAAACTTGAGATAACCTGAGGAAATTAAATCTCAGTGTTATAGATTGCTGACTCTGACTAATTTGTTATTCTACTTTAAATTTTCAAATTGGGACCTGAACTTTGATATTATCGTAAAGTTTTTTTTTTTTTGGTCTCTCCTCCCTTCTTCCTTTTTTCCCTGCACAATACAGCTTTTTTCCTTTTTCTCTCTTATTTCTCTGATCTTTCCTTTTCTGTCTGTAACACGCCTTCAACATCATTGTAATGCCCGCTCGGGCCAAATTTTGTTAAATGGTGTGGCCACTATTGGAATGGAGGCTGGGATCTCACATTAGCTCACCATCATTCAGGGTTTTCCTGACTGTTCAATTTTTGGGGGGTGGAGGGGAGGGGTGTACCGGGTCCAGGGCTTACACTTGTCTAAATGGTTCAGGCTTAGATGATATGTTTTTAGCTTTTTTTAAATTTTTAGTACCATAGCTCAGAAGAATTACCCGAGTGAGCCCTTTGGTGACAGTGGGCGTGGGATCACTATTGGTTGGTGCTTGAATCAAACTTAAACAATGGGAACGCTAAATAAACGTAAGATTGTTACATTAAATATCTGTGGCTTGAACGATTCATCTAAGAGACAGAAAACTGCACAGGTACTACGGTTAATGGGGTCAGACATTATATGTCTCCAAGAGACACACATCGAAGGGGCACAGAGATCTCTACTAGATTCTCTGGGATATAAATGTATCGGGGCTACGTCACAAGGATCTAAGGTGAAGGGTGTCGGGATTTGGGTCCGGAAAACATTATCGCTTGTTGTTAATCAAGTCAAAGTTGATATTTTAGGAAGATGGGTTATTGCACGATGTACTTTAGCTTCAAAATCTGTCTTTACAATTTGCTCTGTCTATGCCAGTAATCTGGATGACCCAGGGGCTATACTCCAAGTAAGCGAAGAGCTTGCTCATTGGCCGCTTCCACTTGTCTTGTGTGGCGACCTGAATCTAAACCTACCCAGTTTATGGGATACAACAAGATCCTGGGTCTACCAGGGTCGCAAACCAAAAGTGTTTCGTGCATTACTCGACTTTGTTAGCACTCCTGGGCTAAAAGATGTTTGGGCTACTCTGAAACCGGATCAGCTTGGTTTTACTTTTTTCTCCCCTCCCCACTTATCATTTGCTAGACTAGAATATTTTTTTGTATCTTCTGCTTTAATTCATGATTGCTCCATCGAAATCGCCCCCGACTTTTATCCGATCACAACTCCGTCATTTTAACTTTAGAAGGTTGGGGGAGCCAGGAATCAATCTCACATTGGATCTTCGAAAAAGCATTACTTTATAATCATAAATACAGAGACCACATGGTCAGCTGGCTGCAAGAATTCTTAGCTATAAATATTGGGACGGCCTCTATTGCTGTCGTCTGGGACACCCTTAAAGCTGGCATTCAGTGCGAGACACTCTGATTCTCCATCCAGAAGAATCGAGAAGAGAAGGCACAAACTAGTTTGGCACAGGGACGGATGATTGAAGCGGAGAAAAAACGAATCCACGCGGTCCAGGCCGGGTCAGGAATTGACGAGGCCCAACTGGCAGTCATGGTGACTAAATCAGAGATGGGTGGTATTTTAGCAGAAAAAATATCTCTGAAATGGGCAGCATCTAAAGAAAAATGTTATGAACTTGGAGAATGGATGGCTCATCAACTTGCTATTGCCACCAGACAGCAGATAACGGCCAATACTATCAATATAATAAATATAGATAACGTAGGAACCTCTGACCCTAGTAAAATAAAGGAAGCCTTCAGGAAATATTATAAGGAACTTTACACAGAGGACATAGAAGGAACTAATATGGATATACAGGCTAAAATTAAGGAATATTTAGATAGCATCTCTAATCATAGGCTTAGTCAGGCTGTAAGAGACGGAATTGAAATGTCCCCGACCTGTAGCGAGATTTTAACGGCATTTACTTGTCTCCCAGACGGTAAAGCTGCTGGAACCGACAACATCCCCGTAGAATTTAATAAGGTTTTTTCATTACAAATAATTACATTACTGGTGACCAATCTTTGAGGGGGTTAAACCTCCGGAGTCGTGGTCATCCGCTAAAATAGTTATTTTTCCCAAAAAAGATAAATCACCATTAGAAATGTCATCATATCGCCCTATCACCCTAATCAACACTGATTAAAAAAAAAAAATCAAAAATTATTGCCACTAGACTTTCTACTAATATCGAACCCATAGTGTCTAATTGGCAACACGGTTTTATACCAAAAAAAGGAACCACAGAGCATATCCGTCACTCTATCACCTTATTTGACGCCGCGGAGGTGTCAGGAGACCCGATCTCGCTGATTCTCTTGGATGCAGAAAAGGCGTTTGATCGGGTCTCCTGGTAGTTCTTGTGGGCCGTAATGCGTCTGATTGGTTTTGGCCCCAAAATACTGCAGGCAATTCAAGCACTATATGTAGCCCCTTCTGCTAAAATTTTTGTCAACGTCCAATTGACGGAGCAGATTGAGATTACAAGAGGGACCAGACAGGGGTGGCCTTGTTCTCCCCTCCTGTTTGCTCTCAACATCGACCCTTTGATCAAAAGAATTGAGTTAAACCCTTTTATCTTGCCAGTTAGTAGGTTCAGCATGGATACTAAAATCATGGCCTATGCCGATTACTTGGCAATTATCACCCCTGACCCTGAGACTGCCGTCAGGGCCCTAGAAGCAGAAGCACAAGAATTTGGTTTATTGTCTGGTTATGCCTTAAATAAATCTAAAACACAGATAGTTGTAAACCGTAAGATAAGTTGGGTAGATGATAGGGTCGTTAAAAAGGCTAAATATTTAGGAGTTACTATAGTTTCTGACCTGGACTCTTTAGTAACAGAAAATCTGACCGCCCTTGCCGCTACTATGGAGAAGTCACTCCGGAAAATTGACAACCTACATTTAACTATAGTAGGCAGATGCAACGTTTTAAAAATGACGTATTTTCCTAAGCTCCTGTATTTTTTCCGGACAATCCTGTTAATTTTTAATAATCAATCATTAGCTCTGTTTGAACGTATTTTTTTCGGTTTATTTGGTCATATTCACAGCCAAGGATAGCATTTAACCTACTCTCTCTTCCCAGGGAAAGGGGAGGATGGGCCCTACCCAATTTAAAATTTTATTATTGGGCCGCTGCACTACAACACTCCTGCGAATTATTACACGGTAGGTAGGCTTTCGGAGGAAAATTTTACAATTAATTTGTACCCTTCACTAAATTGGCCATTAGAGGGCACTATAGTAAAGAAGATAGCTCATAAACGTTATAAGACAAAGTAAAGGGCTTCAATACTGTAAACTATAGGAGGAAAATTAGAATACAAGCATTGGCAAAGCCAAGAAATGTCGCATACACAAGAGCTACTGGCTTTGTTAATATTTTGTTTGGCATGTTGTACAGCAGTGCGACTGCTGGGCCTCATAGCTAAAAGTAAAGAAAACACGATATGATGCTACCAGCACTGACCTCGTTATAACACATTTTTATTTTCTTCATAGTCATGATGCACAGCAGTCGCGTTGCAGTACAACATGGCTAAAACACATTTACAAAGTCAATAGCTCTCACTTAGGCAATACCTATTGACTTTGCCAGTGCAGGTTATAATAGCCATGTTTTCAGATTAAAAGCAATTTTAACAAGAAATATGGCAAGTAAAGGCTGGGTGATGTGTGTGTGTCTGTGTGTCTCCTCAGTTCTGTCAAAAGTCCTGTGGGAGTACCACAGATTCTGCTTGCACCTGATTGGCCGACGAGGACCTAGTTTACAGATCTGTTGCCACTCAGGATTTGCCCACCTATTATTCTCCCACAGAGGTTACCACAGCTTCTGCAGCATGATCAAGTCCTCTCCTTATCACCCTATGGGGTGGAGTTGAGGGCCAAGGACGCTGTATCTGCACTTCTGCTGAAATCTTCGTGGTGACACGGAAAGCCGCTATGAAATCCATTCACGCTTGTTGCTAGAACAGATTTATCCAGTGGTGCAAGTTGGAAGGCGTACATCTTTTTAAAACCTGCATTCCCAACATTCTGAAATTCGCTTGGTCACTTGCATAATAGTGTGTGACAGAGACTACAGTTGAGGGCTATCTGGCAGCCTTGTATGCATTCATGTGACTCACTGGTCATCCATTCCTGTTACATCACCACTGAGGGTGTGTGTTCTGAAAGCTTGACTTTTCTTGTTTCCTACCACTTTGTTCATTATTCCTCAGTGGGGTTTGAATTTTGTGTTTATTTTCATAATGACATCCCAATTCAAGCGGACACAGTTGCCCTGTTTGTCTCTTCGCTTTTAAGACCATGTTGTTGGTTGCAATGACTTGAGCTCATAGGGTCAGATCCTCCGCCTGTCTCCCTTTCACAGATTTCTACCTATCCATCTTTTCTAATCAAATGTTGTTTGTTTTTGACATGGGTCAGTCCTCAACCCTTTCATCCATGTTTCTTGCTCATTATCCCACCAAAGAGCAGCAGCTGCTATATAAGCTGGATACCAGATGTGCTGTGTCCTGTTACATCAATCGCACTCGATAGTACAGAGTGCATGCTCATGTCTTTACTCAGATCTGCTACACCGTCGTCAAGAAAGACTCGGAGAGGGCTTCCATGTCCGCCCCACGATAGTGATGCCTGCTTCCACAGCCATCATTAGAGGAGTTCCGGTGCCTGAGATCGACGAGGCACGCCAAGTGGTCACCTTTCCATACTTTTATCAAAGGTTACTGTCTCACAAAGGTTACTCGTCAAAGGTTACTGTCTCAGAGCTCAGGCAATCAGTGACTGATACTTTGCCAGGACTGTGTTGCATGACTTCCTTGGTTAACTGGCAAAACTCAGTCCCAGGGAGCTATTGCTTTGAGGAGAGGACTCCTTTACAAGGGAGAATCTGAAGGAAGATGTATCCAGCACAAGAAAAAGTTACCCACATTTGTTGCTGAAATTTCTAGTGAAAACTTAATGTTCCTATAGTTTGCTCACTCCTCTCCCACATTCTTTGACACACTACTGCCATGACTAGGATCTCAGGGTGTGCAGGCATATGTGGTTATTGTCAATAATCATTTCTCAGTTTCTCTGTGCAGTCCTCAGTGTGGCCTGGAAAAAGTGCCAGCAGGCAGATTGACAAATAATAGTCTTGGATGTCTGGTGGATGGCATGGCAGCTGAAATTGCACGCCACCACTTGTCGGTGTTTGCGTGTTACAGCTGGTGAAACGTTTTCCAGACCAGTGTGATTCCTGGAAGGATATTCTAAAGATCAGAAATCTATGCTTGAATTAATCGGGAAAGCCGTAGTGAAATACCCTTGGGAAACCAGGCAACTTTCCTCTGATGATGCACCCTTAGTTGCACCAAGAATCTATTGATGCTGTCCGACCTCTCACCTCATCACCTTTTTGACCTTCAAGCGATCCATCTTTTTTCCAGGATACAGGCTGTGGAAAAAGAAGTCTCCAGCTCCACATTTCAGAACCTTCTATCTTCATTCCATAAATGCCCCAAATACTGTACCTTTCCTGTGAGATACTTAGCAGATCCGAAATGCTTTCTTCATCACTTCTGCCTGTGATTGCCGGGTTTGTTAAGGACCACCAGCACCTGTCGGTGTTGGGCCCTGTATATGTTGTTGTTGAGAAACTCATGTCTTGCATCTAACTTGCTGTTCCCGTCCATTGCCCAGGCTTTGAAGGCTGTGAATTCCCAAATAGAAGCATCGAATGGTCTTGCTACCCCTTCTCCACTACCTTCAGTATGCTCGCCATTGGGTTCACGGTATTTTCAATCACAGTAGTTTTCTCTTTGCATGCAGTGCATTGATTGAGCGCACAATGGCCCTCCCTTGAATGGTTAGCTCCCTTTCCTCTGCGAGGTCTTCATATGGCTTCTGCTGGCTCTTGTTAGGAGTCTTCCTATGCTGTCGGAAGACATATTCTTTATGGATCCTCTGGCTCAGAGAAGGCGGCGCAGAACAGAGACTGTCTGGAATGAATGTTGTGTAATCAGTCTGGCTTTTTTCAGAACAGTTCATTCACACCAAGGAAGCAGTTCCCCCGAGGCTTCACATGTGGTGTGCAGTGTGATGTCAGGCTGCAGCTGGTAATTATGGGCTGTTCGCCATCTGCCAGACAGCAATCCGTAGTCTCCCCTGCCTCAGCCCATGTCAAAAGTTCCTCAGCAGTGCTGTGGTCTGTGCCAGCGTCTGCCTCGCTTACTAAATCGTGCTGCCCACGCCGCCTCTGCCTCACACTCTGAGAAATGACCTTTTGCAGCAGTGCCACTCCTGGCTGCAGCTGGGGAAGGAGAAGAAGAAGTTTGCAGTCAGAACCATCGCTTCAGCAAGCTCTCAATTTCCAACCCTCTTGCTGGCAATGAGACGGATGTATGACGAAACAAGAACGACTGAACCCCGGCACTCTAAATAATATAGATACAATTAGTAAATACATTTAAACTAGCAAAGAAAGCAACATTTTATAATGAGAGCACTTTCCAAGCAGTGATTTTGGTAAACAAAATAGAATCAAATGATTGAACAGTGATTTATTACAACAGAAACACATAAAATGTATTTCAAACAGTCTTAGCATTTGGAAAAAACACAACTTCTTTTGGTGTGATTGAGGTTTCAGTTCTTGACTTGGTAGCACAGAAACAGCCAACGCACGTTTCATCACCACTGTGACTTCCTCAAGGCTTGCTTTAGTAGCCGATGAGCCCAGCAGGATGCTTCAATTGTGGCTCTATGGTCTCACAATGCTGAGGATCCCTTGACAGTGATTGTCAGTGATTAACACAGTATTAATGTCTTCCCAAAAAGTAGATCAGTAAGCATGAGGAAACCTCTTAAGTGGGTACTGTGATAAGACCCGAATAGGCGTCCGTCCGTCGTAACTGCTCCATCAACCGCCCGTTCACTGTTCAATCATTTGATTCTATTTTGTTTACCAATATCCCTGCTTGGAAAGTTTTCTCTCATTATCAAATGTTGCTTTCTTTGCTAGTTTACATTTATTTACTAATTGTATCTATATTATTTAGAGTGTGGGGATTCAGTCTTTCTTGTAATTTGAGCAAGCCACTGTATGACTTGTTCTACTCGATATTCTGGGTAGTGGGATATCTTACCCCGAGAGGCACCTACCAAAATTGTTTGAATGTCACATAGCAATAGCTAATTTGAACCCATATCTGTTAATACCTTGTTTGAAGTGCGACATCATACCCACCACTACCGTGTGTGGTTGTATGACGAAACAACACAGGGAAATACTCTGCATGCCTTTACCACACATTTATTACCCCGCCGTTTTTTAGAACGCGTATGCTTTTACAACGTATGCCTTTACCACACATTGATTATATATATATATATGTATAGGCAATGTGTTTGTGGGGGGAGACCCCCTCACCTCCCAAACTTACTTTAAATGTGTGCTAAAGGCATACGTTGTAAAAGCTTATTCGTTCTAAAAACATGTGTAGTAAAGATACAACTTGGTAAAAACCTTGTTGTAAAGTTAGTTTCCCCAATGAGAAATACTGTCATGCTGCTAGAGTGGACTCAAAGCCCTCCCAATCACAGCAGTGGACGGAAGAGCTTTTTTTCTACTTTTTTGCCCTCAGCTGGGCAGCACTTACTGACACACTGAATTGCCACATTTTTAAAGTATCTGGGGAATATTTTACTGTAGTCAAAAGTTTCTAGATGCTGAAGTTAGAATGGTAAATAAAGCTCCTATCTTAGTCTATTTTGGGGAAAGTAGCCCTTTTCCCGAATATGCTACGACTGAAGTGAGATTAGTAAATTAACCTTCACAGCACCCACAAAACGCTCTGCTATCCTTGAGGGCAAAAACTGAAATATTCCTGGTGAACATAGCTCATGGAGAGCTGAAGAGTTACAACCATTGTGATTATGCTCAACCCCCAGGAGTTTGCATTGTAGCTAAAACAAAGGAGATGAGGACATGCCATGAAGTTAGTCAAGTACAATGATATGAAGTCATTTTTAGGTCTCGCCTATTATATCCCGCAGGGATAAATAGGCGAGATTCTAGTAAGTGGAAAATAAATGTCTACCTAGCCTGCAGATCGCGTACAGTTCATGTGAGCTATCCACGTGCACATAGCCAGCCACCTCACACACCACCATTTGTCTGTGCCTCGGCATCAGACTTCAAAGGAATGTGCTGCCCCCCCCTACCCCACCCCCCCTGGCCACAGCAATACCGAGAGCTTGTTTTTTTTGCATCCATTTCGCGGGGAAGCCGTGTTTTGTTCGACGTTCTCTGCACCTTTCTTGTTTATTTTCCTGGACGAAAGTGAAAGCCTACCGTGCTTGTTTACAGTAGCCTTGCTCCTCAAATGCTGTTGCTGTGTTGCCATCTCTCTAGGGACACTCGGCTTGAAAACCCTCGACTTGCTAGCTGCAATGCTACATCCGCTACGCTTTGCCTCTGGACACGTTGATCCCTCCCAGACTGTGCTGACTCTGCCCCTTCTGATTCTGAAACTGACCAATGCAGTCACCACGCAGTCTCTTTTCTCTGTCTTATGATGTCTGCCCTGCCACCATTTACTTCGGACCCTCACCCCCCCTCCCTCACCCTCACGCCCCCTCCCTCACCACCCCTCCCTCACCCCCTCACCCTCACTCACCCTCACTCACCCCCTCACATCCCCTCACCCTCTCACACCCCCTCACACCCCATCACCCTCACACCCCCTCACCCTCACACCCCCTCATCCTCACACCCCCTCATCCTCACCCCCCCTCATCCTCACCCTCACCCTCACCCACCCTCACCCTTCACACACCCTCACACACCCTCACACCCTCTCACCTTCTCACCCTCTCACCCTTTCACCCTCACACACCCTTTCACCCTCACCCACCCACCTCTCACCCTCACCCACCCACCCCTCACCCACCCCCCACCCACTCACTCACCTACCCACCCCCCCACCCACCCCCCCCACACCCTCACTCTCACACACCCTCACCCTCCCTCACTCTCACACAGCCTCACCCTCCCTCACCTACCCCCTCACACCCCTCACTCTCACACCTCATCACCCTCACACACCCTCACACATCCTCACCAGCATAGCATAACAAAACATAGCATTGCAAAGCATAGCAAAACATAGCATAGCATAACAAAGCATAGCATAAAACACAACAAAACCTAGCATAGCATAACAAAACAAAGCATAGGATAGCAAAGCATAGCATAACAAAACACAACACATAGCATAACAAAACATAGCAAAACACAACAAAACATAGCATAGCTTACAAAAACACAACAAAACATAGCATAGCAAAACAAAACATATAATAGCATAGCAAAACATAGAATACCAAACACAACAAAGCATAGCATAACAAAACATAGCATAGCATAGCAAAACAAAGCATAGCATAATAAAACACAACAAAACATAGCATAGCATAACAAAGCATTGCATAGCAAAACACAACAACAGATAGCATAACAAAACATAGCAAAACACAACAATTATTTATTTATTTATTTATACTGAGCTTATAAAGCGCCTGGTTACACTAGCCAGTGTGTCCCCGCGCTGATAGTGGCCTGAATGATCCCTAGTGCA
Organism: Lissotriton vulgaris; assembly: GCF_964263255.1. Taxonomy (NCBI): domain Eukaryota; kingdom Metazoa; phylum Chordata; class Amphibia; order Caudata; family Salamandridae; genus Lissotriton; species Lissotriton vulgaris. Next base: position 406,797,702 of record NC_141687.1, read on the forward strand.
GCTCGAAAAAATGCAATTTAATATTTGGGGAACAAATATGTCTTGAGTTCCTTGCGGAAATCTTTTTCGGACGGCCCCATCCGGAGTCTGAGAGGGAGAGTGTTCCAACTCCGTGCTGCCAAGAGGCGGAAGGATCTGCCGCCCATCCTGGCCCTGCTACTCCGACCGGAGGGGCCTAGTTGGTTTATACAAAACATAGCAAAACACAACAAAACATAGCAGCTTAACAAAACACTACAAAACATAGCATAGCAAAACAAAACATATAATAGCATAGCAAAACATAGCATACCAAACACAACAAAGCATAGCATAGCATAACAAAACATACCATAGCAAAACAAAGCACAGCATAATAAAACACAACAAAACATAGCATAGCATAACAAAGCATAGCATAGCAAAACATAGCATAGCATAACAAAGCATAGCATAACATAACACAGCATAACATAACATAGCATAGCATAACAAAACATAGGATAGCAAAACAAACCCTAGCATAGCATACAGCATCACTCCGCACCACCACAGCATCACTCTGGGGCACCACAACATCACTATGTGCTACCACAGCATCACTGAACGCCACAGCATCACTCGTTCGCCATCTCAACAACACTTAGCGCCACCACAGCATCAATCTGTGCAACCATTCAACAACACCTGGTTCAAATATGTTCTCTCAATGTTTTAAGCTTTATTACAAATGTAACAAAAAGATGTTAATATTTCACTTCTGTTCTTGGATTTTCGTCACAATAAAATACACTGAACATAATCTTCACAAAAGTTATTTACAAAACTTCAAGCTATTGCCATTATAAATAAAAAAATAACTTTTATTTAAGTATTAATTATTGGGAAAAAATTAAAAGCCATTGTTATTTATAATATCAATACATGTAAGTCACGTAAATACAACACATAATGCATTACAAATGCTATAGGTGTCACATTTGCGAAAGTTATAACTATTGGCATTGTAAATGACAAAGCTAATAATTTCGCTATTTTCAAAAACAAAACATAAATACATAATTTGTCATTTACAATACCAATAGCTCAAACTTTCCTAATGCGAGACCTATTGCATTGCAAATGTTTGTTATGTTATGTGTCTCTGTAAATCTCGCTGTCACCCGCAAGTGTATTCTGGCGTTTAGCAGGTGTGTGTGCCTAGCTAGTCCTGCCTATGGTAGGTTGGTTAATTGAAAAGCCAAGTCTTCAGCTTCTTACTGAATTCAAGTCAAGAGGAGGAGGAGGCTCTAGTGTGGAATGGAAGGTTGTTCCATGCTTTTAGGAGTGATGATAGAGAATGCTTGTCCTACTGATCTGGTTCTGTTGTATGTGTGGGATGTGTGTGAGTAGGAGTCCTACTGAGCGAAGGTGTGTTGGTGTCCAATGGAAGAAGATGCAACTGTGCAAGTGATGGGACCTGAGTTGTGTAGTGCCTTGAATGTGTGTGTTAGGGGTTTGAATTGAGCATGTCAGTGTATCAGAGGCCAGTGTAGTTCTCCTAGGTGTGGTGTGGTGTGATGTAAGTTCTCCTAGGTGTGGTGTGATGTGAGTTCTTGTTGTATAGCGTTTTAGGACCCTAGTGTAATTTTCCCGATTCATGCCCTTATATAGGTACTAGCAGCCCGCCCCAGCGTTGCCTGGGGCAGAAGGGGGCTGCGGGCTGCATTATCCCAGGGCAGAACTCCCTCCCACCTCCCGCCCTCGCCCTGGACTTAAGCAACACGGCGGTGCACCCGCCGACTCCCTCCCGCCCCCCGCCTCCCGCCCGGACTTCAACAACACAGCGGTGCACCCACCGACTTCCACCCGCACCCCGCCTCCCGCCCAGACTTCAGCAACACGGCGGTGCAGCCGCAACGTACCTCTCACTGCTCCTCCGCTTCCCGCCGGCTCCTCCGGTTCTCTCATACCGGCGCTGTTGTCCTCCGGCTCTTCCTGGTTCTGCTTCTCGCCGCTCCACCCCTCACTCAGACGTCGCGCTGCTCTACCTGGTTCTGGTGAACGCCGGCCGCTCCTCCCCTCACGCAGACGTCGCGGCCGGCGCTAGTTGCAAGGGACTACTTTGTTTTTTAATTTTAATTTTTTAATTTACGTTATAATTTTATTTTATGGAGCCTATGTCCATCTACACACCCTGAGGATTACAAAAATGTATTGGGTGTGTGGATTGGCGCTGTGGTTCCCGAGTTTACCTTGCCAAAAGGTGCAAGTTCTCTCTTTTCTAATAGTAGTATAGATAAATCACCTTGTTCTTATATAGGCATAGAAATCATAACCATATTTAGATATAGCCCATGCAGTCAAATAAGTCATGGCTACTTCCACTAGTTCTGAAAAGCCACAATGATTTCTTGGAAAACTCGGCTTCAGCAGTTAGGGACTCCCCCTTGCTTGAATATTGATTTGTCCAAGAACTCATGGAGTTTTCAAAGAACTGAGACTCTTTGATGACGTTATTATGTCCAACTTTACGTCCAACTCGGCACCTTCAAGGTATAAATATGCCCACACTTGCCATAGCAAACACACAGTGGTTTGGAGCAGTTCGACTATCTACCTACCATACGCATTTCGCTACAGCAAGTGCCGAAGGAAGCCAACCCTCCAGCAGATGCACTGAGAGAGACGCTACCTTTTTTCTTGCCGAGAAATCCAGCTCCAGTGTTTCCAAGCTCCCCTTGCAGGGTGTTGGGAAATCGAGTCCTGACACAGAGAGGTACCAGACCTCTTTCATTCTAAACCAAGGTACGGAGCTGATTAGACCCTAAGAGAAATCTTGGATAGATTCTTGGCAAAAGAATACTAAACTTATGCTACACCAAACTTACTTCTTCCCTCGTACCAGACTTAGGTAAGGTACATCGGGGTAGGCGTTTTTTAGAAGCACCAGTTGAGTACTTTTAGTCTTTATTTATTCATGTATGTATTTTATGGCTTAGAAACCATACCACGCTTTACAGTATTATTTTATAATACTCTTCTTGCTGTACGCATCATACTTTACAGCCAGTATTACGATTGTAGCAGTTCATTTCTTCTGCATGAGAAAGAAGACTGTTCAATAAATACTTTTTATTGAAAACGCCAGTCTCTCTGTTTCTCTGCACCGCTGGCGAAACGAAGCATGCACGATTGACTGAGTAAAATATCTATCTATTGTTTCCACGACTCTGAAGATTTTTTTATCTTTGGGAAACAAAGTTGTAATGTTTATGCGGTTGTCAGAAACTAATCCCTTCTTGTTCATTCGAGAACGTTTCTAGTGACCTCTGAGCTAGCTGGCACTCACAATTAAGTTTAATATATTCGATAGAGACCTAGTCGACCTCAGTCCTATGTCAAATCTATAGGATATATTATTCCAATGCGCAGAGCCTATTGGGAATATAGGAACTACACTACATTCTGTGTGGGAGGTTGAGGATGAGTCTGGATGACAAATTGGGATGGTTTGTAGTCTTCTAGTGCGTTTTTTGGTGATCTGGGATAGAGTGTGTTCCCATAGTCAAACTTGCAGGTGACTAGGGCATGAGTGACAGTTTTTCAAGTGTTGCTTGGAAGCCATTTGAAGTGCTTCTTCCTGATCTTCAAGGTGTGGAAGCAGGATACAGTAACAGTGTGGACTTGTGCAGTCACGCCCAGTTTGCTGGATGTTAGTATTCTGAGGTTCCTGATGCGGGTGCGAGTTCAGCTGACCTCCAGTTGGAGTCCCATGGTGAGCTGTTTTTACCAAAGATCCCTACTTTTGCATTGTCAGTGTTGAGTTTGAGACAGTTGCTTACATCCAGTATAAGAATTGGCTTGGTAGTTTGGTTTGCCCTGTTCCCATCATGCACTGGGACAGGAACAGACTAATTTGCATATAGCCAGGTTCTGAAGCTGGGATGGTGCAGTGAGCTAAAAAACGGTGATGGATCAAGCCCTGATCTCTTGACTGGGTAGGAGTATTCTGCATCATTCAGAAACTCTGTCCATCACCTTTTCCAAAATTGATTTACATCTAGTTAGTGACTGTGATCATGCAGTTGGTGAACTTGTTTCTTGTGTTGTAGTTCTTGGCCGAGATGAGAGTATGAGTTGCATGTTGTCTGGGTAGGTGATCTGTTGATGTGTGTGTGCGGATGATGTTGACCGGAGGCATTATGTATGCATTGAAGGGTGGAGCTGAGCTTTAAACCTTGAGGCACTGTTCTGATGAATTAGTAGGGCTTCCGGGTAGTAAGGTGCCAGTCTGAAAGCTGGTTATCTCTCCTTTAAGAAGGAGCAGATTCAGCAGAGGGCGGGCCCTTGGATGCTAATCTCGTCTAGGCACCTGAAGAGGATGGGGTGTGAGATTGTGTCTAGTGCTGCAGAGAGGTCCAGGAGAATAAGGGCTGATATGTTTCCTCTATCAAGGATCATGCAAATGTCATCTGTTGCAGAGATGAGTGCTTTACCTGCACTGTGGTTGGGACTGAATCAGGGCTGTGTGGCGTCGAGGAGCTGGTAGCTGCTGAGGTGATCGGTGAGGTGTTGGTTGATCAGTTTCTCTAAGACCTTTGCTGGGTATGGTAGGAGGGAGATGGGTCTGTAGCTGGAAAGCATGGTTAGGTCAGGGGAGGGTTTCTTGAGCAGGCGCATGACCGTGGGATGGTACCAGGAATGTGGCTGAGTCGATGGAGACTTTGAGGATATGTGCTAGTGCTTCGCTGATTAGGTGAGCGTGTGGTGGGGCAAAGGTCAGATGGAGCCCCCGAATAGATGGTTTTCGTGGTAGCAGTGATTTAGCTGGTGATGACAGTAATCCACGGGGTCATGGTTCAATCATCGGCCGTGATGGGAATTTTTGTTCGAACAGTAACTGGGTCCAGTTGGGGGTTATATGTGCTGTATATGTGATTTTGTTACAGAATTACAAGAGTTTGTTGTAAAGTATTCTGAGGGGGTTTTGTAGCTGGAGGCACAGTGGAATCTTTGATGATGGCAAAAATGTATTTGCTGCTGTTTGTGCTGGCATTGATGTGGTCTTCAAAGCTGTGCACTTGGTATTCTGTAGCTGCTGGTGATAGCGTCTTTGAGCTGATTTGAAGATGTCTTTGTCTGTTACAGCAAAAAACCAAACTGTTCCAGGCAGGTTAAAGATTTGCTGTATTGACTTTTTCTCGTTTTGCTCTCCAGTTTCTTGCAGTGGTGTTTCGTCAGCCTGAGTTCTTCTGTGTACCAGTTGGCCAATGATCAGGCTGTCGCATTTGAGTTGCACTTGAGGGGAGCCAGAGTATCAGTGCATGTGGTGATTCAGCTGTTAAGGTTTTTGATGCTTTCAGCATGCCACTGGTGTGAATATAGATGTGTTTGTTGCCAAAAATGAACTATTATCCTTATTAATAGAATCACCTGGTGTATAGTCCACATGCACCTCAACATGCAGGTACGTGGTCAAGCGGGCCCTGCTACCTAGGCCTGGGATTACTGATTGATGGGTCACAGGTGGAAGTGTGTATAGCTGGCAGACAGGCACTCTGGCAGGAAACCCTTGATCAATTCCACAGATAGGCACAGTGACATCACAATGGTCAGTGGAGATTGCCCCAGCCCCAATAAAGCACACATGGCTGGTGAGGGTAATGTAAATGTACAGGAATTTATATAGCGCAAATCACCAAGCGGTTTCTAAGCGCTTGCTTAGGGAACACGTCCTGGTATTCCCCTGTGACATAAACCCGGCAGGGTATCCGCAAGGTGAAAGCCAAGCATCCCGCCGCGAGGGGCCGTTGTGGAGATTAAGCAAGCTATTGCCCAGAGTCGCAGAGTGTGAACCCGTGAATCGAGTAGGCACCGGAGCAAGAATTGTCGAGTCCATGGACATTTTAGGACTCAAGACCCTGCCGAGCCGGGAATCGAACCCTGGTCCCGGGCTGACCTCTGCTTCCAGGTCTGCCTCCTCTAACCAGTGAGCCACATTTCTCCACCGCGCGGGTACGCGCTCCTAAAAACATCCTAAAGTAGGATGCCACCTGAGTTAGGAACACTTAGCCTATCAGGAGCTAGCACCCGTATTGAACACATGGTCCCCATGCCAGACAGCTGGACACATTCACCACTAGCCACACTGTCTTTGCAGTCCAGACCCACAAGTAGTTATCATTGACCATTACATTTATGACCCTAAAGGCACAACCAACATTCCTCACCATATAGAGTATGCTGAAAATAATGTATGACTGTTGTAATATTTTATTTGAAAAAGCTTCAAACTCAATGTAAATTGAGACAATCCCCCGGCTGAACTGTTTAATTAAGCAAACTGTTCCTGTTTTGCAAAAGGAAATCTGATTCGAGCAACACTGGAAAGCCAACTCCTCTTCTGAGATACTTTTTCCGATGCTGTGGGTGGTTCCAGTGATGGTAGGTCTGTGATGGTGCATGATAAATATGCTGAAACTGACAAAGGTGTGATCTGTTCAGGTCATAAATGCTGGCTCAGGTCATAAATGCTGGCCTGCTAACTGTGATGTTGCTAATGTAGAAGAAAATCGTGTCCAAAAGGTGTCCAGGGGTGTGTGTGGGTTTGGTAACATGCTGGATGAGGCGAAGGTTTCCAAAGTTTTCTTGGTCCATAGAGTTTGGCTCGGTGTGATTTATGTGTGGTGTCCGAGGAGGATGAAGGTGCTGAACTTTATAATGAGGGTTGCATCGAAGTCTGTGATATCGCCAACAAAATTGGGGCAGGGCTCTGGTGGTTCGTATACAAGGGTCCCACAATCAATCAATCAATCAGGAGTTTGTTAAAGCGCGACTACTCACCCGTAAGGGTCTTAAGGCGCTAGGGGTGGGGGTGGTGGTGGGGGGGGGGGGGTGCAGGTTCCATTCCATCAAGGAGGGGGTCTGTCGAAGAGCCAGGTTTTGAGGTTTCTTGCGAAGATGGGGAGCGATGTTGTCTGTCTGAGGTGGAGCGGAAGGGCGTTCCATGCTTTGGCCGCGAGGAAGGAGAAGGAGCGGCCTCCCGATCTGGTCTTTCTGGTGCGGGGGTCCACGGCGTAGGAAAGCTGGGCTGATCGTAGGGTCCTTTGGGGTGCGTGGAATTTGAGTCGGCTGTTCAGGTATGCTGGTCCGGTGCCGTGGAGGGCCTTGTGGGCGTGGGTGAGCATCTTAAAGGTGATTCTCGCCTCAACGGGGAGCCAGTGGAGTGTGCGCAGGTGCTGGGAGATGTGGCAGTGTTTTGGCAGGTTGAGGACCAATCTTGCGGCGGCGTTCTGGATGTTCTGTAGCTTGCGGATGAGGTTTTTGTTTGTTCCGGCATAGAGTGCGTTGTCGTAGTCGAGTCTGCTGGTGACCAGGGCGTGAGTGACTGTCTTTCGGCGTTCGAGGGGGATCCATTTGAAGGTCTTACGAAGGAGGCGGAGGGTGTGGAAGCAGGAAGATGAGACAGAGTTGATCTGGCGGTCCATTTTGAGCTCTGAGTCCAGGATGATTCCCAGGTTGCGTGCGTGGTCTGTGGGGGTTGGTGGGTTTCCGAGGGCGGTGGGCCACCAGGTGTCGCTCCAGGCGTCGGGGTTTGGGCCCATGATGAGTACTTCTGTTTTGTTGGTGTTTAGTTGTAGGCAGCTGTTTTTCATCCATTTGGCGACGGCTTCCATACCTACCTATCTGCAAGCATTAGCCACCCCCTACCTACCAACAAGAAACCTACGCTCCCAAACTGCAGCGAACTTCGCTGTTCTCAGATTTAAATTGCAAAGAACTGGCGGAAGATAGTTTTCTGTCAGAGGCCCAATTCTATGGAACACACTCCCCCTACATATCCGGAAAGAGGAAAGCTACGCTAGCTTCCGGAAATATGTAAAAACCTGGCTTTTCCAGAAACAACTGTGCTAAAATCTAACTCAGCATATACCTTTGTCCAACCTAATGTCAAAGGCGCCGGGAAACCCTTGTTGGGTAGCTGAGCGCCATACAAATGTAAAAAATAAATATATAAATAAATTCCATGCCTTCTCGAAAGTTGCGTCTGGCGGTGTTGGGCTCGTTGGATAGGGAGAGGATGAGCTGGGTGTCGTCTGCATATGACACGATGTTGAGTCCGTAGGTTCTGACGATGGGGGCAAGTGGAGCCATGTAGACGTTGAAGAGCGTCGGGCTGAGGGAGGAGCCCTGGGGGACTCCGCAGGTGGTGGGTGTGGGGTCCGAGAGGAAAGGGGGGAAGTCTGACCCGCTGCGTCCTGCCGGAGAGGAAGGAGCAGATCCAGTCGAGGGCCTTGTCCTGGATTCCTGCATCGTAGAGTCTGCGTATTAGGGTGCGGTGGGAGACTGTGTCGAACGCCGCAGAAAGGTCGAGGAGGATGAGGGCTACTTTTTCTCCTTTGTCCAGTAAGGTGCGGATGTCGTCTGTTGCGGCGAGGAGGGCGGTTTCCGTACTGTGGTTTTTTCTGAAGCCGGATTGGGAGGAGTCGAGGATGTTGTGTTCTTCAATGAATGTGGCGAATTGGCTGTTGATGGCTTTCTCGATGACTTTTGCTGGGAACGGGAGCAGGGAGATGGGTCTGTAGTTTTTGAGGTCGGTGGGGTCCGCTGAGGGTTTCTTTAGGAGGGGGTTGACCTCGGCGTGTTTCCAGTCATCGGGGAACGAGGCGGTCGCCAGGGAGCGGTTGATGGTTTGGCGGAGCATGGGTGCGATGGTGTTGGCGGCTCTGTTGAAGATGTGGTGGGGGCAGGGGTCCTTGGGGGCCCCTCAGTGGATTGACTTCATTGTCTTCAGTGTGTCTTCGGTGGTGAGGGCTGTCCAGTCATCAATCGCTGGTTTCCGGGTGTCGGGGTGGTTGGTGAGGGTTCAGTGTGTTGGTTGTCTTCGTCGAAGTTGTCGTAGATGCTCTTGATTTTGTGGTGGAAAAAGATGCTGAGTTTGTCGCAGAGGTCTTGTGAGGGAGGGATGTCGGTAGATTCGCTGGTGGGTTGGGCGAACTCCTTGATGATGCTGAAGAGTTCCTTGCTGTTGTGTGCGTGGGTGGAGATTCTGTCTTCAATCGCTTTTTTCCTCGTTTCTCTGATGAGTTGATAGTGGGCGTTGGTGGCGGCTCTGAAGTTGTTGTGGGCTTCTGTGGATTTGGTGTTTCTCCAGGCCTTTTCGAGGCGGCGGCATGTGCGCCTGGACTCTCGGAGTTCGTGGTAAACCATCTGGCTTTCTTGGCACAGGTATTGTTGTTTTTCTTGAGGGGGCTATGGTGTTGGTGCTGTCCAAGATCCATCTATGCAGGGTTCGGGCTGCGGTGTTGGGGTCGTCGTTTTCCGCGATGGTTGGGGTGGAGTTGTTGAGTGAGGAGGTGAGGTGGTCATCGGTGATTTTGGTCCAGTTTCTTTGTGAAAGCAGGTGCTGGTGTCTGTGGATGGTGGGTGTTCTGAAGGTGAAGTGGACGCAAAGATGGTCGTCGGTCCATGGGAGTTCGGTGGTGTGGCTGAAGGTGATGGAGTTTCCTGTAGTGAAGAGGGGGTCGAGGGTGTGTCCTCCTGAGTGCGTGGGCTCGGTCACGATCTGGCGGAGTCCAATGTTGTGGAGGTTGTCCAGGAGGCATGTGGTGTTGGGGTCCAGTTGATTGTCGAGGAGGATGTTGAGGTCTCCCAGCAGGGTGTAGTTGGTGGATGCGATGGCCTGCGGGGAGATAATGTCCGTGATGGAGTTGGCGAAGGGTCCGCGGGGTCCAGGGGGTCGGTAGATGAGGGTTCCTCGGAGGGCGACGGTGGGGCTGACCAATATCTTGAAGTGAAGGTGTTCCATCAGTTCTGTGGACTCGTCAGGGAGTGTGCTCAGGCGGAGGCTGGATTTGTGGACGATGGCGATTCCTCCTCCTGGGTGGGTGGGGCGGTCCTTCCTGGAGATCTTGTATCCTTGGGGGATGGCGATGGCGATGTCCCGTCCCGAGGTGGTGTTGGTCCAGGTTTCGGTGAAGAATGCTACGTCTGGGGTGGTGCTGTCGAGGAGGTCCCAGATTTCTGTGGCGTGTTTGCGGAGGGATCGGACATTGAGGAGGATGCATTGCAGGGTCTTCGGTTCGGTTGTGTTCTTGTGGGCGGGTTGTGCTGGATCCGTGTTCTTGGCGTCCCACCCAGGGGGGAGATGGCTGTGATACGTATCTTGAATGTGGACTGTTCCATGAAGCTGGTGGGGGTGCCTTGTAGGTGGTGAAGCTGATAGTGTCTTCTAATATGATAGTGTTCCATCTCCAGGCTTGTGCGGACGGCCTTACCAAATGGTCCTGTAGTCAGCAGGGATGGCTGTAGCGAGGCCAGGTGCTGAGGTTAGGTTTAGGTTTAGTTTTATTTCTATGAAAAAGAGGAGGTCCAGAGATTGGTGATGCAATAAGTATCATATCTTAGTAGCGTGTTTGAGCAAGCAGGTATTGAGGAGCGTGCATGCAAGTGTGGGGGGGTGTTTGGGTGGTGTTTGGTCTGCGTGAGTGTGAGCTGGTGGCTGGTTTGTAAGAGTGTGAGCAAGTGGGGTGCTAAGTGCTACTGGCTCAGGGCTGGTGGGTGTAGGGTGTGTTTCAGCTCTCCAAATGTCTACTTTCTAGATCCCTCCCGCTCAATAATAATAATAATAATCCACATTTTTAAAGCACAAAGAATCATCCGTCAGGGTCTCCAGGCGCTGGGGGCAGTCAGGAAGATTAAGCAAGCTATTGCCCAGAGTTGCATGGTGCTCGGCTAATCTGCCGCCGACAACGGGGATCGCACAGTGATCCCCAGATTCCAGCATCTCAAAAATACTTCAGCCATTGCAACGCACTTTATATTGCACCATTCACATGCATTAATGTTGAGGGATTCCTAGTTTTCTTGGTTGAGTATGAAGACTAATTTGGCCACGGTGATTTCTACTTCCATAAGATTTCTCTTTCAGTGGTAATGGCATGCTTAACAGTGGCTTTTCATAATTCCTGAAGACCCTCGATAGGTCTGAATCAAATGTTTCATTAGCATTCTTGCATTCAAAGAAAGTTAAGATGCTCCTATTCCACCTCGGTCCCTCCGGCTTCTTTATTCTATTCTAGTGCAGATCCAAGAACGGTATTTTGATTAGTGTTCCCTTTCCTCCTCTTGCTCCTCTGAGGAAAGAGGTGCCACCTCCTAGGAAACACTCTTGTAGAACACAAAATACTCAAAGGTCTCCTGGCAAAGCAGTAAGAGGCCTTTTAAAGAAGCATTCTCTTAAGTATCCTCCAACTAAGGGGCACCTTTTACAACTGTTTAAGAGAACAACTTTCCAGCTGTACATCTTATTCTATGCCATCCAGACAAATACATTCTAACAATGACAAATACTCTTGTGACTGGTGTGCTCTCTTCAAAATTTCAGGCTCTAATCATTCTTTTTTAATGGTAACCTAGTGGTCTTTCAGGAAGTCTCAAACTGGGCAAAGAATAATCTTTGTATTCAGATTTTAACTCCTCCATTTGCCATTGTCTATAATAATATTTATGCAAAAAGAGCTCAAGCTTAGCCTGCCTTCACAAACATAGTTAGACAAGGAGTGACCTGATGATGAAACATGCCACCTACTGTGGATGAGAAGGTCACTGTGCTTTTTATATAAACACTCGGAGGGGAAAACAGTTGGAACCTATCCCAAGCTTCCTTTTTATCTCTCATAGCATGAGATCACTAAGTGACACAGTACTGATTTATTTAAGACTGAATAAGCAATTTCTCCAATTGATGTGCATTATGAATTCTGCACTCCCACATTTACTCTATAGTTGCATATAGAACCTTTGGTGATTTCTTACTGTTTGTGATTTTAGACTTTGCCATCTTACCTGTTGTTTCAGTGACTAGGGTTCAACTGTCTCTGCCATGCTAAGTCGAATCTGCCACAGAGGAGTTTTGACTACCAAGTCAAGTCAAGTCAAAAGATTTGTATAGCGCGCTACATACCCAGAGGGTCTCAAGGCGCTTGAAGAAGGGTAGGGAGTTACTTGTCGAATATCCACGTTTTGAGTTGCTTTCTGAATGCTAGGTGGTTCTGAGTGAGGCGAAGGTGAGTGGGAAGTGAGTTCCAAGTTTTAGCTGCTAGGTAGGAGAAGGATCTACCTACCATGGTGGTTTTGTTGATGCGAGGTACAGTGGCAAGGGCTTGGTTGGAGGATCATAGCTGGCGGGAGGGGGTGTAGAAGGATAGTCGTGTGTTGAGGCATTCGGGTCCGATTTCGTAGAGTGCTTTGTGTGCGTGGGTTAGGAGCCGGAAAGTGATCCTCTTATTGACGGGGAGCCAGTGGAGGTTTTTCAGGTGATCAGAGATGTGTTCTTTACGCGGGATGTCTAATATGAGCCTGGCTGAGGCGTTCTGGATGCGTTGTAGTTTTTTCTGGAGTTTTGCGGTGGTGCCGGCGTAGAGGGTGTTTCCGTAGTCCAGACGGCTCGTGACCAGAGCGTGGGTGACTGTTTTTTTAGTTTCGGTAGGGATCCAGCGAAATGTTTTTTTGAGCATGCGAAGAATGTTGAAGCAAGATGAAGAAACGGCGTTGACTTGTCTGTTCATCGAGAGTGAGGAATCCAGGATGACGCCCAGGTTCCGTGCGTGGTCCGTCGGGATGGGTGCTTTACCAAGGGCCTCTGGCCACCAAGAGTCGTCCCAGGCGGAGGGGGAGGTACCTAAGATGAGGACTTCTGTTTTGTCTGAGTTCAGTTTCAGACGGCTGTGCTTCATCCATTCGGCTACTTCTTTCATTCCTTCGTGTAGGTTGGTTTTGGCCGTGTTAGGGTCTCTGGTGAGTGATAGGATCAGTTGAGTGTCGTCGGCGTAGGAGATGATGTTGAGGTTATGTTGGCGTGCGATGGCCGCGAGGGGGCTCATGTAAACGTTGAAGAGGGTGGGACTGAGTGAGGACCCTTGAGGTACGCCGCAGATGACTTCAGTAGCCTCTGACTTGAATGGTGGAAGGCGGACTCTCTGGGTTCTTCCGGAGAGGAACGAGGTGATCCATTCCAGTGCTTTTCCTTGGATTCCGATGTTTTTGAGGCGCTGTAGAAGGGTGCTATGGCAGACTGTGTCGAAGGCTGCGGAGAGGTCGAGGAGGATGAGGGCGACTGTGTCTCCATTGTCCAGTAGAGTTCGAATGTTGTCTGTTGCTGCGATGAGGGCGGTTTCGGTGCTGTGCTTGGCTCGGAAGCCGGACTGTGAGGAGTCGAGGGATTTGTTGGTTTCGAGGAATGCGGCGAGCTGGTTGTTGACAGCTTTCTCGATGACTTTGGCCGGGAATGGAAGGAGTGAGATAGGGCGATAGTTTTTGAGTTCGGTGGGGTCAGCTGTGGGTTTCTTCAGGAGGGCGCTGAGTTCGGCATGTTTCCAGCTTTCCGGGAAGGTTGCGGAGTTGAGGGAGCAGTTGATGACGTCTCGGAGGTGCGGTGCAATAATGGAGTCTGCTTTGTTAAAGATGTGGTGAGGGCAAGGGTCAGTGGGGGATCCTGAGTGGATAGAGTTCATCAGACGGATGGTGTCCTCAGTGGAGATTGGCTTCCAGTCATTGAGGATGATCAGGGGGGTGGGGGTCCTGCAGGGGATTGGGTGGGTTGGTCTCCGGGTTGGTTGTCGAAGCTGTTGTGGATGTCTGCAATTTTGTTGTGGAAGAATGAGGCTAGGGAGTCGCAGAGGGCTTGAGAGGGGGTGATGTCGTTGGAGTTGGCTGAGGGGTTGGTAAATTCCTTGACGATGTTGAATAATTCCTTGCTGTTGTGGGCGTTGTTATCTAGACGGTCCTTGAAGGCTGCTTTCTTGGCATTTCGGATTAGTTGGTGGTGTATGCGGGTGGCGTTTTTGAAGGCGTCCTTGGTGCTGGTGGTTGGGTCTTTTTTCCAGGCTTTCTCGAGGGAGCGACAGAGTTTCTTCGATTTCTTAAGGTCATCGTTGAACCAGGAGGCCTTTTTGCTGCTTAGTTTGATTTGTCGTTTTTTCAGTGGTGCTAGGATGTCGGCGCTGTTGGATAACCATTGGGTGAGGTTGGTGGCTGCTTGGTCTGGGTTTGAGGAGTGGGCGGGGGGCTTTTGAAGAAGCGATGAGGAGATCTGGTCGATGGTGATTTTGTTCCAGTTTCTTTGCAGAGTGGGTTGGGGGTGGTTGTTGGATGTGGGCTTGTTGTAGGTGAAGTGGACGCAGCTGTGGTCAGTCCAAAGGAGAGCTGTGGTGTGGCTGAAGGAAACATGCTTGCTGGAGGTGAAGATAGGGTCGAGTGTGTGACCTGCGATGTGGGTGGGGGTAGTGACAAGTTGTTTAAGTCCGAGGTTTGCGAGGTTGTCCAAAAGGGTGGTGGTGTTGCGGTCGTTGTTCTTTTCAAGGTGAAAGTTGAGGTCACCCAAAAGGATGTAGTCCTCGGAGGGGAGCGCGTGTGGAGTGATGAAGTCCGTGATGTCTTCACTAAGTTGTGCGCGGGGTCCTGGTGGCCTGTAAAGGAGGGTGCCTCTGAGTGTGGTCTTGGGGTCGATGTGGATCTGGAAGTGAAGGTGTTCAGAGTTGGCGAGATTGACGTCTGAGCTGGTTGAGATGCGGATGGATTTCTTATGGACGATAGCGATGCCTCCTCCTGTGTGGCCGGTACGGTCCTTGCGAATGATCTTATAGCCTTCCGGGATGGCAATGGTGATGTCTGGGGCTGAAGAGGCATTCATCCATGTTTGTTAGGAAGGCGACGTCCGGAGAGATGGTGTCGAGTAGATTCCAGAGGTCAATGGCGTGTCTGTGGACCGAGCGGGTGTTGAGCAGGATGCATTGTAGGTGGTTGGGATCGGATATCTGTTGTGAGTTCGTAGATGAGGAGTTGTTCTTGGTGCCGTCGAACTTGCAGGAGTAGCAGGAAAAGGGTCCATGGGTGTGTCCAGGAGCAGCTTGGACGCAGTTGAGGGAGCGGCCGGGGTTGAGGGCTAGGAGGGTGGTGGCATCGTAAGTAATGCGGGAGGGGTGGACTTTACGAGGACCAGGGGCTCTGGCGCTGGGCGCGGTCCAGGCGCGGACGGGCGTAGACGGGCTTACCTTTGGCGCACCTTCGGCGCGAATTGGGCGCGGACTCTGCGCGTTAGGTCATTGGTCATAAATGGATGGTGAAGGGGCCGGAGCGTGGGAGGGGCAGCAGCTGGGAGGCGGTAGCGGGGAGGAGGGGCGGCCCAGGGAGCACCAACACAGACAAGATGGAGGGTGAAAGTGAAACTGAGGCAGGGGCAGCAAATGGGATCAGAGCGCCTACAGCAATGCGGAGCGGAGCGAGCAGCGCTAAATGCCAATACAGGCCAGTTACAGTGTCTTCAGAAAGAGCCACGATGTGATGCAAAACACTGCGCCACCACAGACAACACACAGCGCTACACAGAGCGAGTTAGGATGAATGCCCACACAGCGCTATCACACTGATACACGGCGCTATACAGAGAGAGCTAGCCTTAAATGCACACACAGCGCTAACACAGTAATTCACAGCGCTAGCAACGATACCCAAATGCGGTCAGTAGCAGTCTTAAAGCGTGGGCCCAGGGAGTGGGAGAGGGAGCGACCGTTCTGGAGCAAGTCCAGGCATTTCAGAGGAACAGAGGAGTGGACCTGGTTAATTTCAGAAGAAACAAAGTGATACACAGAAATGGGTAGGACAGCGAGAGATAGAGAAATAGCCCAGGTGGGAAGAGGTAGGCATGGCAAAACTGATTCAGGCCTAAACATGTGGAGAGCGGTACTAGGAAATATCACATGGAGTGTTGGGTATCAGAGGAATGGCAAAACTGACATAGATTGTAGCTGTCACAAGAGAAGTATAGAAACGGGCATAGTGTTTTGTCCCCAGTGTTAATATAGTCTTTAACTATCATGAGAAACATATAGGGCCCACTGTGGTTCTCCCCTGTGCTAGTCTAATTGTAGGTTATGGCTGCATTTGCTTTGCACACATTACAAAGTTACACATTTGTTTTGTACCACATTATTATTTTAGAAATGGACTGCACATGCTTTTTAGGTCGAGCAGACCTAAAAAGCATGCGAAGCATGCTTGTCTGCGAAGACATCTTTTGCTGGCGTGTCTGGGGGAATGTGAGACAGCGATCGCCCACGCGCTTCGCTGTCTCAGATTCGTCCGTGTGAACGTGCTTTTGTATCTAGCTGCTGGCAGCTTGCTGGAGACAGCTTCAGTGCTTTCGGTTTCGAACTACGTGTTCTGGCTTTCGTGTAAAAGCTTGAGCGCTTTCACTTTTAGAGTGCGTGTCTTTATTTTTTGACAGCATTAATTCCTGTTATTTATTTAGTAAGCTTTGGCAAGACATTTTGTACATTATTCCGTTGGTATGTAAAACAATAAGGCAGACTTTAATTTAAGTGCGTGACGGTTATTTTCTTTCACACAGTAACTGCAAAGGCAGACTTTTCGAAACGCGTGTCGTGTTATTTTATTTTATTATTCCGTTGCGATCGCACACAATGAGGCAAACTTTAATTTGAGTGCTTTACGTGTGATTTTCTCTCAAAGTAACTGCAAACGTAGACTTTCCTTTTAACTGCGTGTCATAATTTTCCGCTTTTCGTTTACAGTGGCAAATACACGCATGCCATACACAGAGACACACAAGCGCCCATGCACGCACCCATACATACAGAGAACCCACCCCCGCCGCATACACACACACGCGCACACACACCTGCGTACAGCCCCCCCCACGCACCCCCCCCTCCCCCTTCACGCGCACACACACAGCCAACCCACCCGCCCCCCCCGACTCACTCACGGGTGTCTCAGGCTGCTCTCGTCCCCGCGGTGGTGGCGGCATTACACACGGACGCATTCATTTTTGGTAGGCACCGGGTGATTAAACAACTTGCCCAGAATTCCAGGATGTAGAGCTGACGCACTACGCCGCATTCAACGTCTCTCTAGCACAACAAGGATTTCCTGGAAGTCCGCCTTACGTCACAGAACGTACTCGCTCTCCCATTGGGCGTCCTTTCTGTCACGTGACATTGTTCAAAACCTAGCCTTAGCCCTGTTCTCGTAGGACGGGAGTTGGACGGCGAAGCAAATACATTGTGGCGTGAAAGGAGAACCCTAACTCGACATAAGTTATTTTTATTTATTTTACTGTGTGTGTGTGTGTGTGTGTGCATCAGTACAAAACATTGTAAGGCAACAGCAACCAGCCAAGAACTGGGGTGCCCGCCGAGGCATCTAAGCACACATCCAGTATTATAGCGCCTAATTCACCTCTCCTACCTATTTCCGCTATCTCTTCCCTCCTCACCTCATCTCTCCCGCCAACCATTTCCCCCGCAGTCTCCAAACAACACTGGACGTTTCCTGTTTGCTCAGTTCTTGTGCGATTCCAATTGTCAGATGTCAAAAGCTGTGCAGCGTTTTTATTTTAATACTTATCTTCTGATAACATTGAATCCGAATTACAGGACGAGGACGTCCAGTCTGAAAACAAAGGAAGTGCAGCCTAGTTAGGGATGGCTTCATCTAGCGAATAGCTTGCCTGCCAATAATAAGAATTCCTAATACATTCCAAGCGCGTTTCTTGTTAGTGGCTCCGGGCCTTTTAAGCACGAAAAAATGGGACCCTTTCACTGTTTTTCAGGGTGACATACATTTTTTCTTCATTTTTTTCTGTGATGTTAATACTAAAGTGGTGTAATGACCTGCCATTAAATGATACCTGGTTATAGCTGTTCCTAGGGTGCACAAACATACTTGGAGCCCGATTCAGAGATGTACAGTACAAGAGCCACAGGAATACTGGCCCCACAATTACAATTGCCAGCCTCTGTATCATGCAATTGTGGTACAGAGGGAGAGGAGGTGGCCTAATGGCTAGAGCGGTGGCCGTCAGGGACCTCAATGTCGTGTGATTCGGGGCAAATCACTTAATCTCCTTGCGCCTGATAAAAACATTTGCCTGCCCGCAGTCGCTTTCAGTTTGCCAGACACGTGCCTTGGGAGCAGCCAGTCCAGTGGGGGCAGGTAAGGCGCAGACCGCACTTTTTCTAACTTTTTTAGGGGACACGTTAATTGTTAAGATGGACCGTATTCTCACAGCGTCATACATTTTTGGGGCCCACATTGTAACATGTTGGCCTAGTGAGCATGTTTCTATGTGAATGCGTGTTGTTTGTCTGCTTCCTCCTGTTTGTTCAGATGTCATGGCCAATAAAGGCATGCATGCAGTGCATTTTTCAGTCGTTTTGCGTTTGTGGAATATCCACAGCTGTATTTGCTTATTGGTAAATCACTTATTTGTGGGCTTTGTTATAACTTTACACATTTTGTATTACCGCTGAAATATCACATTTAAAGTACTTATTTTAATACCAGATGGCATTAACAGATCTAAATCGAGTCGATTTAATAGCATTTGTTCGCGTTTTAGCCATAGTGCCTGTTTGGGGGGACACACCACCACATCACTCAGGAACAACAGCACATTACTCAAGAGCACCACCACAACACTCAATTACCACATCACTCAGAGACATCACCACGTTACTCTTCGACGTTACTATATCATTCTAGGACACCACCACATTTTCTAGGACATTACCACATCTCTCTGGGACAACACCATGTGTCTCTAGAACACCACCACATCACTCAAAGACACCACCACATCACTCGTGGACACCATCACATCACTCAAGCACACCATCACATTACTCTGGGACACCACATATCACTCTGGAACACCACTACATCACTCTAGGACATTACCACATCACTATAGTCAACAACGACACCACTCAAGAACACCACCACATCACTCAGGGGCACCTTTCAGGGACACCATCACATCATTCAGGAACACCACCACATCACTCATAAACACCACCACATCACTAAGGAACACCACCACATCACTCACAGACACTACCACATCACTCAAGTACTACTAGATCACTCAAAAATACCAACACATCACTAGAGGATACCACAACATCACTCAGGAACATTAATACATCACTACGACACTACATTACTAGTTTCTGTCCTGTAACTCCAGTTCTGTAGTAGAGGTATCACTCAAGGACACCACCACATCACTCTCAAACACAACAACATCACACTAGAACACCACCACATTACTTTACACCACCACCACATCACTTTAAGACACAATGACATCACTCTATGACACCAACACATCACTATAACACACCAACATATCACTCAGCACAACCACATCATCACTCAGCACCACAACAGCACTATCCTTCATTGATACCAAAAAGCATTACCATAGCTATTAAAACTCGCATTAGGACACTCTAAAGTATTGGCTTGGTAAATAACAGTACTATTAATTTATATATTTGCAAAATCAACACATATTAAACAAACATGTCATTTACAATACTAATAGCTCACACATTCCTAATGCGAGACCTATTGCATTGTAAATGCTTGTTGTTATTTAGCTCTTCTGCTGGGATTCAGTCTGAACATTTCGTACAAGGCCAAACAACACTGGTCCCTGTTTTTCTGTATGGGTGGTGACCAACACATCTAGCACACAGACATAACATGGAGACCCAATTGCTGTGTTCTAATGGCATTTCTTATCGTTTAAGCAGAGACTTGCCATTTTGAAAATATAGAGCAGAATTTCTTGCAGGGGAAAGAACTTGGGATGAGCACGCCAGCATTGCTCAATCTGAGATGCTGACCATCTAACAGCAATTTCCAGGTTTGGGCCCGACTCTAATCCCAGAGTTCCATGATATATCATTGTCCTCACATAGTGAGGTTAGTCTTAGGCAAATATATTATTCGCCATGGTAGGGCAGGTAAGGCACTATGAGCTAGTCCGTATTCGAGCTCACAGGGACTGATGTATTATGGTGACTGAGTCCCTACATACTGATATTCTGTGATCCCAGGAATAGTTCTGTTTCCAAAAGAGAATCCCTGCAACATGGAGCCACCAGCGTTTTGTCTGATACTTATTCACGGGTCTCCTGAGTAGTGCTTCTGCGTGTCCACAATACCTTTACCCCAGCCCCCGGGACGTCCGTGGTGTTTGGAAATAATCCTCCACAGTATTTGGAAGTACCTAATTCTGTTGGTTTTTTAAGCTTAACACCTTGGCTGCTAAGGCAATTTCCAGCCTGTGCTGGAAATTGATATTTTACATTATTCATGACGAGCTCAGCTCGTCATCAGCACAGCTCCACTGTGCCTCATGACGAGCTGAGCTCGTCATGAGCAGGGAAGGGGTTAAAGGTTTAAAAGGATAACCTTTTTTTTGTGTTGTGCTTTGTTCCGTTCCTCTTTTCTCATGGAAGTGCCAGCACCTATTGCAGCATCTCCCTTTCCAAAACGGCCTCAGGCTCCCTGTGAGCCCTGGGTCAGTGTCACACAGGTTCTTAACACTATGGCTGCTAAGGCAATTCCCCTTCTGTGCTGGGAATTGCCATTTTGCTGGTGTCATGACGAGCTGAGCTCGTCATGAGCACAGCTCCAGGCTACCTCATGACGAGCTGAGCTCGTCATGAGCATGGAAGGGGTTAAGTGTTGTCTATTTTTCATGTTAGTGACTTGTCACCAGGGATCAATCTCAATTTGCAAATGGCTTCAAGTTTAATCTGTTCCTCATTCCGTGTGATGGGAAGACGTGGGGTACACCAGACAAAACAACATGGGAAAAATATTAACAGCCCGTTTACATCATTAGAGCAGAGTTTGTGGCGCCTCCCCAGCGATGTGTCATCTTGGTGTTCTCTGGGTGTTGTAGTTATGGTGTGCATGCTTTGCACTAGATATCCAGTTTTACCAACGTTCCTAGCCCTGGCCTAACTCAGCAGAGCCCTCTATCCGGTAACCACCTAGAAACAGACTGCAGCATGGCCTTCTGTCAGGAGCTACCCTCAAGGTACAGAGATCTCACAGACACTTCTGTTGAGTGTGGTAGCTTCTGTTTGCATAGAAGCTGTAGGTCAAGGCATCAGGTAAGGGTCTAGGCCTGATGAGGTCTAGCGCTCCAAAACTGTGAGTACAATGTTCTGATCTCAGTTGCTAACTCAACGGGGGCTCAGCTAGTACAAGCTAAAGTCCAAGACATGTGCCGCCACTTCGGTGAAGTGACGGATTGGACATACCACACATCACATATCAAAACATTTACACAGAGACTTGACAAGATCACACGGAGTACAGCAGGGAGCTTGTACCTGTTCAAGTGAATCTTGTTCATGCCATGTAACGTTTGTTGCAGCCTGGATTTTCATGTGAATTCACCCGAGTTATTTTAATTTCCTGTATTGGTTTAATTTATGCAGCAAATCTGCGGCTGACAGCAGTACACCCTGTGTACCCTCATGAGAGGGTGGCCCCTTACTGCCGTATTCTGACACACTCCACATAATGCTAGTCTACGGGACCCCCTGGGAGAGTCCCTCACTTCCGGCACTCGCTCGTTGTCTGGCAGGTTGAAGGCCCATTCTTATATCTGCCCCGTCAGTTGCCAAGTTTGGTAGACAAAGATACCATCTCAGGGAGCACAGAAGGGGTGGTCTATGCCAAACCCCAGGAGTCTTTACAGCAGAACCCTTGGATGTAAGCGATGGCGCCCTGTTAGTCCCTATGGGGGTTGCAAGCCTGAGCAACCGGGGGCTTTCCTAATGATGCTCTGCCCCCAAAAAGGTGTGAGTAATAAATCTGGACTGATGGTCAGTGGTATTTAAGGGAACAAATTTCCCAAATAAAATTGTAGCACGGAAAGGGGTTGTCCACAGTGCCGTTTGGCTAATCAGGCAGGTAGGTAGGCCGGGGACTCATCACTGTCTGCCCTTGGATCGCCCGTAACTTAACCCACCACATTGGAATATTTCATTCATGAAATAAAACTGCAACAAACTGTTTTTCCACCAAACCATATGTTGTGTGATTTACTTAATTCAGTGTAGGCTAAGTAGCCATTTACCTTTATTTGTGGGGTAGGGTTTCAGATTTCGGCACTATGACTCCTGTTTAGTACATAAGGGGTGATCCTTCATGTGCAGTCTGTCTCTCAGGGGTGTCCTTCCCTGTCCCTCTAATCTCAATGTCTTCGTTTCCTTCCTCCTCCCTCTCAGCTTTCTCTCTTCCTCTCGGAGACCAAAACTGTACTGTTAAAAAGGTGGGTTCTTCTAAACGAAAGCCCCTTTTAAGACCCTTGAGAATATTTTATGCAGGCCCAGGGCCTTTGGGTTAATGAAGAGGGCTCTGAAGTGGGATGCAATTAGAAGAGGCCCTCGACCTACCTCTGAGGACTTCCAGGCGGCCGGAGCCTGCAGTGCTTCAGCGAGGGGGCTGGAGATCCGAAGGGAACAGGATGTTATGATACTGAACTTGGGTAGTGCACAAAGATGTTTGTTGGTGAGGTTTTGTTGATATGATCATATAATTCAACAGAACAAGAAAGATGAACACGTGAAAAATCCCTGCTGTAATTTGGACGCGTAACCTTTGCTATCACATAGCCCCATTTTGTGTGCCAAAATAGCTGAGGAGCAGTTTCAGTTAGCAAATATGTAGTTTCGGTCCAAATCTTAAATGTGGACTCTCACGTACCTGTGTTGGAGGGCCATTGGTTTTTAAAAACATTTTAAAAAGCTTTAGTAGAGTAAGGTTTCATGTGCAAGTAACTACTAACGGGGGCTCCTCTGCTATGGCAGAGGAGCATCGCTCCCCAGCTGCCTCAAAACACACAAAAGAAAAAATAAAATGATAATAAACACTTTTTATTATTGTTTTATTTGTCCTTTCCTATACCGTGTCTTTGGAGTCATGGCCATGGGGGATGACAGGCTGCAGGAGGAGTGGTGGGCATGACGATATGACCGGCTGTCTCAGGTCGGCCAAACTGTCATGCGCACTGAAGCGGTCTCCAACCCGAGCTGCATTGCCGGGTTTGAGACAGCAGGCACAAGCTTCCAGTCTCGCTGGGAGTGCAAATTCGGAGCGCTCAGGCCAATCCTGATGCTTCTCTCGTGACGTGAGAGCTGTGTCATGATTGACCACAGTGAAAATATTGATGAGCGATTTTAAATAGGGAATAAAGAGTTTCTTATGAAGCTTAAATATCTGAAAATTAAGCAGATAGCGCCAGATTTACAATGCTTAGTTTTTTATGAGCATTTGTTGCTTTGTTGTGTATGACTACCTAGCGCAAGTTACCCTCCAGAATTCTAAGTGAGAGTGTACATTTAGCAGTTGAATGTGAAAATATACGAGGTGCAGTTTTCTCACTTACTAAAAATAAATATGGATGCATTTTATATAAAAGAGAAAAAATACATGGCGGATAAATGCTGACTGAAATGTTAAAAAAAGATGATAATCCTTTGACGCCATCGATCCTAGAATCCTAGCTGGGAATGCCATTAACACCCTCTATAAATTAAAGATGTTAGGTCTCCTTCATAAAGCCCACCAGGACTATCCTTATTTTTGCAGCGTGAATCTTCCGGATTCACATGCTGTGCATTATTCCGCCATCTAGTGGTTGGGTCCAGAATTGTAGTATTTCTTCAGTTTCTTTTGTGGGCGTCGACATACCACCATTTGTTGTCCTTCTGTGACCGGAAGCTCCCACATTTGGTCGTCTTCTTCAGATTCTTTTTTTCCGCCTTTTGGTCTGGATCGTCACGGAAGGAGCTCCAAGGATTTGGATAGAAGAATCCATGAAAATTGAAAATATTAGTTCTATAGGTCAGCAATACCTACATTAGACGTTTAACTCGTCGATTCCAGCATTCAGCGTATGCCGAAAGGTGAAAACAACAAATCTTCTACGAACAACCGGAGAATTACGCATGCATGGGGCTCCCTGCGCGAAGTAATGGACAAGACGCCTTTAAAGTTCTACAAAAATTGCACCACAAGTACGCACAGAAAGATCAGCATCCAGTTTGCAACCTTTGCCTCCCGCTCGATAACCAAAGTAAAGACTGCAACACGTGCTCGGCCTTTACCCCGAAGACGTTAAGGGTGAGAGAAAGGCAGAGAAGTGCCAACTACAACATGCAGGGACAGGGCTCTCCACCATCGCTTTGAGACCTGTGCCTCTTCAGCGAAGAAGAGGAGAATGTCGCAGAAGGGCCTGAAGTTGACGAGGACACAGACGTCCAGGTCATAATGATCGAGAAGAAGACTTCTAAGGGGGTGAGAGATACGTCGGCCACGAAAAAAGTTGAAGAGTCATGAAAAACAGACTCAAAAGCCTCGAGAGGAGCCTCGGCGTCGAAGCAGTCGACGACCGCAGAAGCATCCAAAGATAGGCAGCCCGTCGGATCCTTAGACAAGGACTCCAGAACGGCATAGACCCTCGAAAATTCGAAAACGTTGAAAGGCGGACACGATAAATGTGCTTCGACGTAGACAACGGAGAGATCGAAACAGGCTTCCGCGCACTGATTGGTGTCTGGAAGAGCAAAAGGTAAGCCGAAACTCTCTGCATCGAAACACACGCAGCTGAGGTAGAAAAGAAAAAAAAAAGCGCCTCGAAGCCGAAATGGCGAGCATACTACAGCACAAAAAAGATTTTGACGACTGCTTGAAACAAATCAAGATACCGCCGAAGGCTTCTACAGAAGCAGACGAGGTCGTCGAGGAGGTACAGACTCCAACAATCCCTGAACCGCTCGACGAGCAAGAGGAAGAAAATTACTTCTTTGACGAAGAAGGGGACGGGGACGAACACACATATGTGGAGTCGGCGGCCTCGGAGACTCAGGACTTCCAATGGCAAGATCTTGATGCAGAATCACCGGAAGAGGCAATTGATACATATCCCTCGAGACCCTCACTGCCTGATGACACTGGAATGTACAATCAGTTGATAAAAAATGCTGCAGAAACTTAAGGAGTGTATTTGGAAGAGGAGATACCACAGTACTGCTTTCTGTTGGAAACCTTAATGCCAATATAATCAAGAAGCCAATTCCTTCCAATGCTATCAAGTGTGCTAGATCAAGGAAAGGAAGCATTTAAGGAGCCTGCTACATGCAAGGCGGTCACACCAAGAGGTGAAAAGAAATACAAACATTCCTCAAAACATCCTAACTACATCAAAGGGTCAATAGCGGCTGACTCTATTATCACTTCCAAAGCAAGAAAAAGAGCAAATGTGCCAACCACTACCGGCCCACCCCCAGACAAGGAAAGCCAGAGAATATACCCAGTGGGAAGAAAGGTCGATAGAAGGGCTGCAAACCAATGGCGTATAGCTACCTCGAATGCGTTGCTAAACCGCCATGCATACCAACATTGGGAGGAGGTAGGGGATCTGCTGAAACACCTATTGGAGCATTTACTAAAGAGAGCTACCCACTTAGCGGAAAGATTTTTGCAAATGCATGCTTAAATTCAGCTCTGGATGCTGCAGAAACATCCAGTAGACAAATGATGATCGGCATCACAGAGAGAAGACATGCTTGGCTGCGAAACTCAGGTTTCTAGCCAGAAGTCCAAAGCAACATAATAAATTCACCTTTCAATGGAGAACAATTATTCAGGAGTGTGGTGGATGACAAGCTAAATCAATTGTAAAAAGATGACGACACAGCAAGGTCGATCGCTCTGCAATTCAGAGGCATGCGTATGGGCACCCCATCCAGGAGACCAACAGGTGGATGTGGTCACCAACCAACTCCATAACACCAATCATACCAACAAACATACGAAGGAACAAGCCAAACTCACCAGCTGGGGCAACAACAAAGTTGGCAGTACTAGCAGGGAAGACAGTCCTTTTATGGGCGCCCATGGGGAAGGGGCCAACAATAGCAAAGAGGTGGTCCACAAACTACCACCAAGTGACTGCTCTCCAAAAAGGGCACACTTAAAGAAAACATCACAGAGTGTACCCACAGCATTACAACCTGCACAAACTCAACAGCTGGTATACGAACAGTTCACTCAACACACCACCTGTGGGAGGAAGACTAAAATGTTCCTTCAAGAATGAAACAAAGTAACAGACAAATGGGTGTTAAACATAATACAATTCGGTTACTGCATAAAGCTAACCAGACAACCACCCAACAAACAAGCATTTGCAATGCAATAGGTCTCGCATTAATTAAGTTTGAGCTATTGGCGTTGCTAAATATTGCAACACCAATTGCAACAAAAGTCTATTAAAGGTAGGCCAAATTTTTTTAAATTTATTTTTGTAGCAATGGTGGCATGCTGCGCTTTAGATTAATATGTTTAAAAGTAAAGTGCGCCATACTGCGATTGCTACAATAGTTAATTGTGGATGCGCTAACAATTGATGTGTGCACTGATGGCTGGTGGTGTGTGTGCCTGGTGGAATTGTGCACTGCCAGCTGGTGGTGTGTGTCTGGTGGAAGCGTGCACTGACGGCTGGTGGTGTTTGTGCCTGGTGAAAGCGTGCACTGAAGGCTGGTGGTGTGCACCTGGTGAAAGTGTGCACTGACGGCTGGTGGTGTGCGCCTGGTGAAAGTGTGCACAGACGGCTGGTGGGGTCTGTGTGCCTGGTGAAAGCGTGCACGGACGGCTGGTGGTGTGTGTGTCTGGTGAAAGTGTGTACTGAAGGTGTGGTTGTGTGTGTGGTTGTGTGTGTGGTTGTGTGTGTGGTTGTGGTTGTATGTGTGGTTGTGGTTTTGTGGTTGTGTGTGTGGTTATGGTTGTGTGTGTGGTTGTGGGTATACAGCTTTTGCTGAATGCGTGACTTGTGTGCAACATGTAAGGTTGCAGCTGCCACCACAACATACACGGATTCAAAGGCATCCAAAACTCGTGAAATGTGCCCAGTCAATGTATTGTTGAACATGCTGTTTTGCCAGTGACTCATTTGCTTGCAAATGCATGGTATGCAAAGGCACCCACATGACCGTATGTCTTTTCAGCAACCATCCCAAGTGACAGCGGTCCACAGCCTTCTCCTGCAGCCCGCCAGCTGTATGCACAGGGCTTGCCAGAGTGCAGATATTGAGATTTCGAAGGTAGCCTTACGAAATGTGGGTATAGTGACAGATTCATTTGGATGTGTCTGCAATTAGACAGTACTTGTGTCCTGTTTGGACTGTAACATATAACATATTTCCCTTTAATATGGATACAGTGTACTTTGCTATTTTATAAACATCTAAGCTGCTGTCGCTCAGCTTCAATACGCTGCACGAAAGAAGCCAACGCTCGTTCTGCTTGAGATCAGTTTGGTACGAAACTTTGTTTACAATCAAGGAATGCTTTATAAATGGGACAGGTTACAATGGGAGAGGGGCCACAGTCCCGAGCAAACTGTTTACAAGAAAAAACAAGATGGAAAAAATAGCAATAATCGTGAAAAAGGAAAAAGACAGATTGCGAAAGTGAGAAAAGGACCTACGAGTAAAAAACATATAGCTCAAATATTGTCAGTCAGTCAAAATACACAATGACGGAACACCTCAGCCAGAACAGAAAAAGTTGAGCAGGCCTAGTACCAACAGGAAAATATTAAACACCTTTTCAACATATCTCTATGAAATAAAGAAAAGCATAATGTAATGATCTTTAATCAGGGTTGCACAAAGTTACAAACCGCATCCTCCGCACCTTACAGGGTGGCTCATTTCAAAATTTGACGTATACAACGCCATCAGGTCGCTTAGTGCACAGCACCTGAAACGTTGACACTTTTGATAAATAAATAAAGTCATACTACACGGTTGAGAAAGCAATGATTATTAACGTAAAGTACAAACTCTGCAGTTTACCTGTGCGGTCGGTATGGACTAGAACCAGGAAAAATCGGTGCTGAACATCCCTGGTAAAAAGAACGCTTGCACGCCATTTCAGAGTACATCGAAAACACTACCAGAACTGCGGCGGGGAGCAATAATCACACGGAAAGGTACCAGAAGCGTGGCAGGGGTTTAGTTTCACTTCCCAACAAAGCTTTAAAACGTCACGTTGAGAAGTCAATGGAAAGTAGGTGCATGCCGATTTAAACGAGTCATCATCTTGAAAATAAATAAAACACATCTACGCCTACGGAGCAGTGGATGAATCATTAAAGCGCTCTCCTTCAAACGTAGTTGTTATTATGTCCCGGGCCAAAGTCAGGCAGGCCGGGGGCGGGACGTGAAGACACACCGGAAGCCCGGGCGGGCTCCCGTGAGGTGAGAGCCTCGCACGCACAGAAGGATGAGACCGCCGCCGCCTGCAACGAGCCCTCGCCTGGAGACTAGTACCGGTGAGTGGGGGCCTTTGCTGAGCTGCGAGGGCGGGGGGCATGTGTGTGTGCGTGGGGCGGCGGGGGGCTCTGTATGTGTGTGAGCGTGCGTGTGTGTATGTGTCTTGGAGTCTGTGTGTATGCGTGTGTGTATGCGTGTGTGGTGACTGCGGGGGGGGGAGTGTGTGTGTGTGTGTGAGCGAGCGAGTGTCTGTCTGTGTGTATGCGCATGCATGTGTGTATGTGTGGGGATGTGCACGGTGAATGTGGACGGAGCCGACGTGCGCGTGCACGAGGTCAAATCCACAGGCTAAAGCGCGTGGCACCCTCTTGTCCTAATCCCCCCCGAAGTCGATCACTATAGTTGTCGAACTGGACTGGAGCATCCTACGGATGCTAGTCCAGCTCGACCTAAAAACCAAATATACATTCACAAAATAAATTATCTCAACTACAAGAAGTGCAAGAACTTCAAACAAAACAGGCAATAGCACAGGTGCCTCACAAGGCAAGGAACAAACGCATTTACTCCACATACTTCCTAGTTCCAAAAGTAGATGGGACGCTAAGCCCAATATTAGACATAATGTTCCTAAACAAGTACATAAAGACACAAAGGTTCAAGATGACAACGCTGCAGGAGGTGATTACCCAATTGCAGCAAGATTACATGGCAACCATTGACTTAAAGGACGCCTACTTGCACATCCCCACGAACATAAAACACAAACACCTATTAAAGTTCGTAGTCAACAAAACACACTATCAGTAAAAGGTGCTAGCGTTCTGACTCAAACTGCACCAAGAGTGTTCACAAAATGCCTAGCAACAGTAGCCACACACCTAAAAGATGGGGAATTCCGGTCTATCCATATCTAGACGACTGGTTAGTAAGAGCAAGCTCATACCGTCGCTGCAAACAGCATATACAATAGGTGATACAAACACTAGTTCAGCTGGGGTTTTCAATTCATTGGGAAAAATAATCACCAGAACAAGTAAAGGTGTTCCTGTGCGCAAACTTAAACACAGTGTTAGGGAAGGCATTCCCAAACAGCAAAAGAACTTTAGCCTTGCTGAAAGAGACTCATCTCTACCAGAAGGGGCATCACCTGACAGTGAGGACAGTGGGAAGGATACTAGCAATGATGGCGTCATGCATTTATTTAATTCCTAACATCCGTCTAAACATGAGACCTTTTCAAGAATGGCTTCAACAATGGTCACCGTCAACAGGGGGTTGGGAAGATCTAGTGGTTGTTACACAAAGAATTCATCAGGAGATGGCATGGTGGAACAAGACAAGCATATCACGGTGCACAGCTTTCACACAACCAACCCCAACAGTGACCATAACAACGGCTGCTTCCCAAAAATGGTGGATAGCACACATGAACAATCTCAAGGTGCGAGGATTGTGGACGCACCAGGATGCAGTGAAACACATCAACTTTTTATAGTTGAAAACAGTGTTATCAGCCCTGAAAGCATTTAAAAAACAAATCTACAATAAGAAAGTGTTGATTCAAACAGACAACACAACGACCATGTTTTATATAAACAAACAGGGGGAACTCAGTCTCTAGCCCTCTCTACTTTAGCCCAAGAAATTTGGAAATGGGCAATCCAAAAGAACATAGACATAGTAGCGATACACTTACCAGAGAAGAACAATATCGAAGCAGACAGACTGCGCAGACAAACATCATCATCCCATGAGTGGGAAATTAATCAATAGGTACTCAAAAAGATTTTTAAAAAATGTGGGACTCCACAAATAGACTTATTTGCTACACCCCACAATGCAAAATGCCCAAACTTCGCATCCAGGCAACCGTGCAATCAGTCCCTGGGGAATGCCCTATGAATAAACTGGTCACGGATATTTGCTTACACTTTTCCCCCGATCCCACTATTTCACAAAGTAATCCTCAAAATTCAAAATCAGTCACATGACAATGATTCTCATTGCACCACAGTGGTCCAGGCAAACTTGGTTCTCTGAGATAATGGAAATATCTCATGGAACAATGCACAAACTACCAAGAAGGTAAGACCTATTAACATTGCAAAACGGAAGGGTAATACACCCAGAACCAGAAAGCTTAAGCTCAGCAGCATGGCTCCTGAGGACTTGGAATTTGCGCTCCTCAAACTACCCAAAAGTACAATGGCTGTTATCAGGGAAGCAATAAAACCAACAACAAGAAAATGTTATACTGCAAAATGGAAAAGATGCACACAGTGGTGCCTTAAGAAACAGCTCACAAGCCAAACTACTAAAGAAAGAACAGTTATAAAGTACTTGACTCATTTGCTGCATAATAACCTAAGCTACTCTTCCCTAAAGGTGTACTTAGCGTCAATTGTAGCATACACAAGAGGAGAAACAGGGAGCAGTTTCTTTACTTCTCATGTGGTCAAAAGATCCCTAGAAATAGCTAAAAGAATAGCACCACCAAAATTGGTGCCAGCACCCACATGGAATCTAAATATAGCTCTAACACAATTAATGAAAGCACCATTTGAACCGCTACAGAAAGCAATGCCACAAATGCTCACTCTATAGACCACTTTCATATTGGCATTTACATCTCTACGCAGAGTTAGTAAACTATAGGTTCTAACATTGCAGGAACCCTACTTCCAAATACATCGTGACAAAGAGGTCATGAGAACAGATCCACATTTCATGCCAAAGGTATCACAATTCCACATAAATCAAACAATACATATTCCAAGTTTCTTTCAAAAGCCAAAGACAAAAACAGAAAGAGCTTTGCATACACTGGATGCTAGAAGAGCGGTCATGTACTACGTTGAAAGAACCAAGTGGTACAGAAAGACAAAACAATTCTTTTTTTCCTTTGCTAAAAGCTTTTTAGGAAGACCAGTAACCAAAACGTCTGTTGCGGCGAGGAGGGCAGATTCCGTACTGTGGTTTTTTCTGAAACCGGATTGGGAGTAGTCGAGGATGTTGTGTTCTTCAATGAATGTGGCGAGTTGGCTGTTGATGGCTTTCTTGATGACTTTCGCTGGGAACGGGAGCAGGGAGATGGGTCTGTAGTTTTTGAGGTCGGTGGGGTTCGCTGAGGGTTTCTTTAGGAGGGGGTTGACCTTGGCATGTTTCCAGTTGTCGGGGAACGAGGCGGTCGCCAGGGAGCGGTTGATGGTTTGGCGGAGCATGGGTGCGATGGTGTTGGCGGCTCTGTTGAAGATGTGGTGGGGCAGGGGTCCTTGGGGGCCCCTGAGTGGATTGACTTCATTGTCTTCAGTGTGTCTTCGGTGGTGAGGGCTGTCCAGTCATCAATTGCTGGTTTCCGGGTGTCGGGGGTGGTTGGTGAGGGTTCAGTGTGTTGGATGTCTTCGTTGAAGTTGTCGTAGATGCTCTTGATTTTGTGGTGGAAAAAGATGCTGAGTTTGTCGCAGAGGTCTTGTGAGGGAGGGATGTCGGTAGATTCGCTGGTGGGTTGGGCGAACTCCTTGATGATGCTGAAGAGTTCCTTGCTGTTGTGTGCGTGGGTGGAGATTCTGTCTTCAATCGCTTTTTTCCTCGTTTCTCTGATGAGTTGATGGTGGGCGTTGGTGGCGGCTCTGAAGTTGTTGTGGGCTTCTGTGGATTTGGTGTTTCTCCAGGCCTTTTCGAGGCGGCGGCATGTGCGCCTGGACTCTTGGAGTTCGGTGGTAAACTATCTGGCTTTCTTGGCACAGGTATTGTTGTTTTCCTTGAGGGGGGCTATGGTGTTGGTGCTATCCGAGATCCATCTATGCAGGGTTCGGGCTGCGGTGTTGGGGTCGTCGTTTTCCGCGATGGTTGGGGTGGAGTTGTTGAGTGAGGAGGTGAGGTGGTCATCGGTGATTTTGGTCCAGTTTCTTTGTGGAAGCAGGTGCTGGTGTCTGTGGATGGTGGGTGTTCTGAAGGTGAAGTGGACGCAACAATGGTCGGTCCATGGGAGTTCGGTGGTGTGGCTGAAGGTGATGGAGTTTCCTGTAGTGAAGAGGGGGTCTAGGGTGTGTCCTGCTGAGTGCGTGGGCTCGGTCACGATCTGGCGGAGTCCAATGTTGTGGAGGTTGTCCAGGAGGCATGTGGTGTTGGGGTCCAGTTGATTGTCGGGGTGGAAGTTGAGGTCTCCCAGCAGGGTGTAGTTGGTGGATGCGATGGCCTGCGGGGAGATAATGTCCGTGATGGAGTTGGCGAAGGGTCCGCGGGGTCCAGGGGGTCGGTAGATGAGGGTTCCTCGGAGGGCGGCGGTGGGGCTGACCAGTATCTTGAAGTGAAGGTGTTCCATCTGTTCTGTGGACTCGTCAGGGAGTGTGCTCAGGCGGAGGCTGGATTTGTGGACGATGGCGATTCCTCCTCTTGGGTGGGTGGGGCGGTCCTTCCTGGAGATCTTGTATCCTTGGGGGATGGCGATGGTGATGTCCGGTCCCGAGGTGGTGTTGGTCCAGGTTTCGGTGAAGAATGCTACGTCTGGGGTGGTGCTGTCGAGGAGGTCCCAGATTTCTATGGCGTGTTTGTGGAGGGATCGGACGTTGAGGAGGATGCATTGCAGGGTCTTCGGTTCGGTTGTGTTCTTGTGGGTGGGTTGTGCTGGATCCGTGTTCTTGGCGTCCCACCCAGGGGGGAGATGGCTGTGATACGTAGCTTGAATGTGAACTGTTCCATGAAGCTGGTGGGGGTGTCCTTGTAGGTGGTGAAGCTGATAGTGTCTTCTAATATGATAGTGTTCCATCTCCAAGCTTGTGCGGACGGCCTTACCAAATGGTCCTGTAGTCAGCAGGGATGGCTGTAGCAAGGCCAGGTGCTGAGGTTAGGTTTAGTTTTATTTCTATGAAAAAGAGGAGGTCCAGAGATTGGTG
Organism: Lissotriton vulgaris; assembly: GCF_964263255.1. Lineage (NCBI taxonomy): Eukaryota > Metazoa > Chordata > Amphibia > Caudata > Salamandridae > Lissotriton > Lissotriton vulgaris. Next base: position 406,830,733 of record NC_141687.1, read on the forward strand.
ATGCAATAAGTATCATATCTTAGTGGCGTGTTTGATGAGCAAGCAGGTGTTGAGGAGCGTGCATGCAAGTGTGGGGGGGTGTTTGGGTGGTGTTTGGTCTGCGTGAGTGTGAGCTGGTGGCTGGTTTGTAAGAGTGTGAGCAAGTGGGGTGCAAAGTGCTGCTGGCTCAGGGCTGGTGGGTGTAGGGTGTGTTTCAGCTCTCCAAGTGACTACTTTCTAGATCCCTCCCGCTCAATCATAATAATAATAATCCACATTTTTAAAGCGCAAAGAATCATCCGTCAGGGTCTCCAGGCGCTGGGGGCAGTCGGGAAGATTAAGCAAGCTATTGCCCAGAGTTGCATGGTGCTGGGCTAATCTGCCGCCGACAACGGGTATCGCACAGTGATCCCCAGATTCCAGCATCTCAAAAATACTTCAGCCATTGCCACGCACTTTATATTGCACCATTCATATGCATTAATGTTGAGGGATTCCTAGTTTTCTTGGTTGAGTATGAAGACTAATTTGACCACGGTGATTTCTACTTCCATAAGATTTCTCTTTCAGTGGTAATGGCATGCTAACCAGTGGCTTTTCATAATTCCTGAAGACCCTCGATAGGTCTGAATCAAATGTTTCATTAGCATTCTTGCATTCAAAGAAAGTTAAGGGGCTCCTATTCCACCTCGGTCCCTCCGGCTTCTTTATTCTATTCTAGTGCAGATCCCAGAACGGTATTTTGATTAGTGTTCCCTTTCCTCCTCTTGCTCCTCTGAGGAAAGAGGTGCCACCTCCTAGGAAACACTCTTAGCATAGATCACTAAGTGACAGAGTACTGATTTATTTAAGACTGAATACGCAATTTCTCCAATTGATGTGCATTATGAATTCTGCACTCCCACATTTACTCTATAGTTGCATATAGAACCTTTGGTGATTTCTTACTGTTTTTGATCTTAGACTTTGCCATCTTACCTGTTGTTTCAGTGACTAGGGTTCAACTGTCTCTGCCATACTAAGTCGAATCTGCCACAGAAGAGTTTTGACTACCAGGCATTTCAGAGGAACAGAGGAGTGGACCTGGTTAACTTCAGAAGAAACAAAGTGATACACAGAAATGGATAGGGCAGCGAGAGATAGTAGAGAAATAGCCCAGGTGGGAAGAGGTAGGCATGGCAAAACTGATTCAGGCCTAAACATGTGGAGAGCGGTACTAGGAAATATCACATGGAGTGTTGGGTATCAGAGGAATGGCAAAACTGACATAGATTGTAGCTGTCACAAGAGAAGTATAGAAACGGGCATAGTGTTTTGTCCCCAGTGTTAATATAGTCTTTAACTATCATGAGAAACATATAGGGCCCACTGTGGTTCTCCCCTGTGCTAGTCTAATTGTAGGTTATGGCTGCATTTGCTTTGCACACATTACAAAGTTACACATTTGTTTTGTACCACATTATTATTTTAGAAATGGACTGCACATGATTTTTGTTATTTAGCTCTTCTGCTGGGATTCAGTCTGAACATTTCGTACAAGGCCAAACAACACTGGTCCCTGTTTTTCTGTATGGGTGGTGACCAACACATCTAGCACACAGACATAACATGGAGACCCAATTGCTGTGTTCTAATGGCATTTCTTATCGTTTAAGCAGAGACTTGCCATTTTGAAAATATAGAGCAGAATTTCTTGCAGGGGAAAGAACTTGGGATGAGCACGCCAGCATTGCTCAATCTGAGATGCTGACCATCTAACAGCAATTGCCAGGTTTGGGCCCGGCTCTAATCCCAGAGTTCCGTGATATATCATTGTCCTCACATAGTGAGGTTAGTCTTAGGCAAATATATTATTCGCCATGGTAGGGCAGGTAAGGCACTATGAGCTAGTCCGTATTCGAGCTCACAGGGACTGATGTATTATGGTGACTCAGTCCCTACATACTGATATTCTGTGATCCCAGGAATAGTTCTGTTTCCAAAAGAGAATCCCTGCAACATGGAGCCTCCAGCGTTTGGTCTGATACTTTCACGGGTCTCCTGAGTAGTGCTTCTGTGTGTCCACAATACCTTTACCCCAGCCCCCGGGACGTCCGTGATGTTTGGAAATAATCCTCCACAGTATTTGGAAGTACCTAATTCTGTTGGTTTTTTAAGCTTAAACGTTTAAAAGGATAACCTTTTTTTTGTGTTGTGCTTTGTTCCGTTCCTCTATTCTCATGGAAGTGCCAGCACCTATTGCAGCATCTCCCTTTCCAAAACAGCCTCAGGCTCCCTGTGAGCCCTGGGTCAGTGTCACACAGGTTCTTAAGTGTTGTCTATTTTTCATGTTAGTGACTTGTCACCAGGGATCAATCTCAATTTGCAAATGGCTTCAAGTTTAATCTGTTCCTCATTCCGTGTGATGGGAAGACGTGGGGTACACCAGACAAAACAACATGGGAAAAATATTAACAGCCCATTTACATCATTAGAGCAGAGTTTGTGGCGCCTCCCCAGCGATGTGTCATCTTGGTGTTCTCTGGGTGTTGTAGTTATGGTGTGCATGCTTTGCACTAACTGTGCACTAGATATCCAGTTTTACCAACGTTCCTAGCCCTGGCCTAACTCAGCAGAGCCCTCTATCCGGTAACCACCTAGAAACAGACTGCAGCATGGCCTTCAGTCAGGAGCTACCCTCAAGGTACAGAGATCTCACAGACACTTCTGTTGAGTGTGGCAGCTTCTGTTTGCATAGAAGCTGTAGGTCAAGGCATCAGGTAAGGGTCTAGGCCTGATGAGGTCTAGCGCTCCAAAACTGTGTGTACAATGTTCTGATCTCAGTTGCTAACTCAACGGGGGCTCAGCTAGTACAAGCTAAAGTCGCCGCCGCTTCGGTGAAGTGACGGATTGGACATACCACACATCACATATCAAAACATTTACACAGAGACTTGACAAGATCACACGGAGTACAGCAGGGAGCTTGTACCTGTTCAAGTGAATCTTGTTCATGCCATGTAACGTTTGTTGCAGCCTGGATTTTCAGGCGAATTCGCCCGGGTTATTTTAATTTCCTGTATTGGTTTAATTTATGCAGAAAATCTGCGGCTGACAGCAGGACACCCTGTGTACCCTCATGAGAGGGTGGTCCCTTACTGCCGTATTCTGACATACTCCACATAATGCTAGTCTACGGGACCCCCTGGGAGAGTCCCTCACTTCCGGCACTTGCTCGGTGTCTGGCAGGTTGAAGCCCTATTCTTATATCTGCTCCGTCAGTTGCCAAGTTTGGTAGACAAAGATACCATCTCAGGGAGCACAGAAGGGGTGGTCTATGCCAAACCCCAGGAGTCTTTACAGCAGAACCCTTGGATGTAAGCGATGGCGCCCTGTTAGTCCCTATGGGGGTTGCAAGCCTGAGCAACCGGGGGCTTGCCTAATGATGCTCTGCCCCTAAAAAGGTGTGAGTAATAAATCTGGACTGATGGTCAGTGGTATTTAAGGGAACAAATTTCCCAAATAAAATTGTAGCACGGAATGGGGTTGTCCACAGTGCCGTTTGGCTAATCAGGCAGGTAGGTAGGCCGGGGACTCATCACTGTCTACCCTTGGATCGCCCGTAACTCAACCCACCACATTGGAATATTTCATTCATGAAATAAAACTGCAACAAACTGTTTTTCCACCAAACCATATGTTGTGTGATTTACTTAATTCAGTGTAGGCTAAGTAGCCATTTACCTTTATTTGTGGGGTAGGGTTTCAGATTTCGGCACTATGACTCTTGTTTAGTACATAAGGGGTGATCCTTCATGTGCAGTCTGTCTCTCAGGGGTGTCCTTCCCTGTCCCTCTAATCTCAATGTCTCCGTTTCCTTCCTCCTCCCTCTCAGCTTTCTCTCTTCCTCTCGGAGACCAAAACTGTACTGTTAAAAGGGTGGGTTCTTCTAAACAAAAGCCCCTTTTAAGACCCTTGAGAATATTTTATGCAGGCCCAGGTCCTTTGGGTTAATGAAGAGGGCTCTGAAGTGGGATGCAATTAGAAGAGGCCCTCGACCTACCTCTGAGGACTTCCAGGCGGCCGGAACCTGTAGTGCATCAGCGAGGGGGCTGGAGATCCGAAGGGAACAGGATGTTATGATACTGAACTTGTGTAGTGCACAAAGATGTTTGTTAGTGAGGTTTTGTTGATATGATCATATAATTCAACAGAACAAGAAAGATGAACACGTGAAAAATCCCTGCTGTAATTTGGACGCGTAACCTTTGCTGTCACATAGCCCCATTTTGTGTGCCAAAATAGCTGAGGAGCAGTTTCAGTTAGCAAATATGTAGTTTCGGTCCAAATCTTAAATGTGGACTCTCACGTACCTGTGTTGGAGGGCCATTGGTTTTTAAAAACATTTTAAAAAGCTTTAGTAGAGTAAGGTTTCATGTGCAAGTAACTACTAACGGGGGCTCCTCTGCTATGGCAGAGGAGCACCGCTCCCCAGCTGCCTCAAAACACACAAAAGAAAAAATAAAATGATAATAAACACTTTTTATTATTGTTTTATTTTTCCTTTCCTATACCGTGTCTTTGAAGTCATGGCCAGGGGGGATGACAGGCTGCAGGAGGAGTGGTGGTCATGACGATATTACCGGCTGTCTCAGGTCGGCCAAACTGTCATGCGCACTGAAGCGGTCTCCAACCCCAGCTGCATTGCCGGGTTTGAGACAGCAGGCACAAGCTTCCAGTCTCGCTGGGAGTGCAAATTCGGAGCTCTCAGGCCAATCCTGATGCTTCTCTCGTGATGTGAGAGCTGTGTCATGATTGGCCACAGTGGAAATATTGATGAGCGATTTTAAATAGGGAATAAAGAGTTTCTTATGAAGCTTAAATATCTGAAAATTAAGCAGATTGCGCCAGATTTACAATGCTCAGTTTTTTTATGAGCATTTGTTGCTTTGTTGTGTATGACTACCTAGCGCAAGTTACCCTCCAGAATTCGAAGTGAGAGTGTGCATTTAGCAGTTGAATGTGAAAATATACGAGGTGCAGTTTTCTCACTTACTAAAAGTAAATATGGATGAATTTTATATAAAAGAGAAAAAATACATGGCGGATAAATGCTGACTGAAATGTTAAAAAAAGATGATAATCCTTTGACGCCATCAATCCTAGAATCCTAGCTGGGAATGCCATTAACACCCTCTATAAATTAAAGATGTTAGGTCTCCTTCATAAAGCCCACCAGGACTATCCTTATTTTTGCAGCGTGAATCTTTTGGATTCACATGCTGTGGATTATTCCCCCATCTAGTGGTTGGGTCCAGAATTGTAGTATTTCTTCAGTTTCTTTTGTGGGCGTCGACATACCACCATTTGTTGTCCTTCTGTGACTGGAAGCTCCGACATTTGGTCGTCTTCTTCAGATTCTTTTTTTCCGCCTTTTGGTCTGGATCGTCACGGAAGGAGCTCCAAGGATTTGGAGAGAAGAATCCATGAAAATTGAAAATATTAGTTCTATAGGTCAGCAAGACCTACATTAGACGCTAAACTCGTCGATTCCAGCATTCAGCGTATGCCGAAAGGTGAAAACAACAAATCTTCTACGAACTACCGGAGAATGCGCATGCATGGGGCTCCCTGCGCGAAGTAATGGACAAAGACGCCTTTAAAGTTCTACAAAAATTGCACCACAAGTACGCACAGAAAGATCAGCATCCAGTTTGCAACCTTTGCCTCCCGCTCGATAACCAAAGTAAAGACTGCAACACGTGCTCGGCCTTTACCCCGAAGACGTTGAGGGTGAGAGAAAGGCAGAGAAATGCCAACTACAACATGCAGGGACAGGGCTCTCCACCATCGCTTTGAGTCCTGTGCCTCTTCAGCGAAGAAGAGGACAATCTCGCAGAAGGGCCTGAAGTTGACGAGGACACAGACGTCCTGGTCATAATGATCGAGAAGAAGACTTCTAAGGGGGTAAGAGATACGTCGGCCACGAAAAAAGTTGAAGAGTCATGAAAAACAGACTCAAAAGCCTCGAGAGGAGCCTCGGCGTCGAAGCAGTCGACGACCGCAGAAGCATCCAAAGATAGGCAGCCTGTCGGATCCTTAGACAAGGACTCCAGAACGGCATAGACCCTCGAAAATTCGAAAACGTTGAAAGGCGGACACGATAATTGTGCTTCGACGTAGACAACGGAGAGATCGAAACAGGCTTCCGCGCACTGATTGGTGTCTGGAAGAGCAAAAGGAAGGCCGAAACTCTCTGCATCGAAACACACGCAGCTGAGGTAGAAAAGAAAAAAAGCGCCTCGAAGCCGAAATGGCGAGCATACTACAGCACAAAAAGGATTTTGACGACTGCTTGAAACAAATCAAGATACCGCCGAAGGCTTCTACAGAAGCATACGAGGTCGTCGAGGAGGCACAGACTCCAACAATACTTGAACCGCTCGACGAGCAAGAGGAAGAAAATTACTTCTTTGACGAAGAAGGGGACGGGGACAAACACACATATGTGGAGTCGGCGGCCTCGGAGACTCAGGACTTCCAATGGCAAGATCTTGATGCAGAATCACCGGAAGAGGCAATTGATACATATCCCTCGAGACCCTCACCGCCTGATGACACTGGAATGTACAATCTGTTGATAGAAAATGCTGCAGAAACTTAAGGAGTGTATTTGGAAGAGGAGAAACCACAGTACTGATTTCTGTTGGAAACCTTGATGCCAATATAATCAAGAAACCAATTCCTCCCAATGCTATCAAGTGTGCTAGATCAAGGAAAGGAAGCATTTAAGGAGCCTGCTACATGCAAGGCGGTCACACCAAGAGGTGAAAAGAAATACAAACATTCCTCAAAACATCCTAACTACATCAAAGGGTCAATGGCGGCTGACTCTATTATCACTTCCAAAGCAAGAAAAAGAGCAAATGTGCCAAGCACTACCGGCCCACCCCCAGACAAGGAAAGCCAGAGAGCATACCCAGTGGGAAGAAAGGTCGATAGAAGTGCTGCAAACCAATGGCGTATAGCTAACTCGAATGCGTTGCTGAACCGTCATGCATACCAACATTGGTAGGAGGTAGGGGATCTGCTGAAACACCTATTGGAGCATTTACTAAAGAGAGCTACCCACTTTGCTGAAAGATTTTTGCAAATGCATGCTTAAATTCAGCTCTGGATGCTGCAGAAACATCCCGTAGACAAATGATGATCGGCATCACAGAGAGAAGACATGCTTGGCTGCGAAACTCAGGTTTCTAGCCAGAAGTCCAAAGCAACATAATAAATTCACCTTTCAATGGAGAACAATTATTCAGGAGTGTGGTGGATGTCAAGCTAAATCAATTGTAAAAAGATGATGACACAGCAAGGTCGATGGGCGCTCGGCAATTCAAAGGCATGCGTATGGGCACCCCATCCAGGAGACCAACAGGTGGATGTGGTCACCAACCAACTCCATAACACCAATTATACCAACAAACATACGAAGGAACAAGCCAAACTCCCCAGCTGGGGCAACAACAAAGTTGGCAGTACTAGCAGGGAAGACAGTCTTTTATGGGCGCCCATGGGGAAGGGGCCACCAATAGCATAGAGGTGGTCCACAAACTACCACCGAGTGACTGCTCTCCGAAAAGGGCACACTTAAAGAAAACATCATAGAGTGTACCCACAGCATTACAACCTGCACAAACTCAACAGCTGGTATACGAACAGTTCACTCAACACACCACCTGTGGGAGGAAGACTAAAATGTTCCTTCAAGAATGATACAAAGTAACAGACAAATGGGTGTTAAACATAATACAATTCGGTTACTGCATAAAGCTAACCAGACAACCACCCAACAAAAAACCAAATATACATTCACAAAATAAATTATCTCAACTACAAGAAGTGCAGGAACTTCAAGCAAAACAGGCAATAGCACAGGTGCCTCACAAGGCAAGGAACAAAGGCATTTACTCCACATACTTCCTAGTTCTAAAAGTAGATGGGACACGAAGCCCAATATTAGACATAAGGTTCCTAAACAAGTACATAAAGACACAAAGGTTCAAGATGACAACGCTGCAGGAGGTGATTACCCAATTGCAGCAAGATTACATGGCAACCATAGACTTAAAGGACGCCTACTTGCACATCCCCATGAACATAAAACACAAACACCTATTAAAGTTCGTAGTCAACAAAACACACTATCAGTAAAAGGTGCTAGCGTTCTGACTCAAACTGCACCAAGAGTGTTCACAAAATTCCTAGCAACAGTAGCCACACACCTAAAAGATGGGGAATTCCTGTCTATCCATATCTAGACGACTGGTTAGTAAGAGCAAGCTCATACCGTCGCTGCAAACAGCATATACAATAGGTGATACAAACACTAGTTCAGCTGGGGTTTTCAATTCATTGGGAAAAATAATCACCAGAACAAGTAAAGGTGTTCCTGTGCGCAAACTTAAACACAGTGTTAGGGAAGGCATTCCCAAACAGCAAAAGAACTTTAGCCTTGCTGAAAGAGACTCATCTCTACCAGAAGGGGCATCACCTGACCGTGAGGACAGTGGGAAGGATACTAGGAATGATGGCGTCATGCATTTATTTGATTCCCAACATCCGTCTAAACATGAGATCGTTTCAAGAATGGCTTCAACAATGGTCACCGTCAACAGGGGGTTGGGAAGATCTAGTGGTTGTTACACAAAGAATTCATCAGGAGATGGCATGGTGGAACAAGACAAGCATATCACGGTGCACAGCTTTCACACAACCAACCCCAACAGTGACCATAACAACGGATGCTTCCCAAAAATGGTGGATAGCACACATGAACAATCTCAAGGTGCGAGGATTGTGGACGCACCAGGATGCAGTGAAACACATCAACTTTTTATAGTTGAAAACAGTGTTATCAGCCCTGAAAGCATTTAAAAAACAAATCTACAATAAGAAAGTGTTGATTCAAACAGACAACACAACGACCATGTTTTATATAAACAAACAGGGGGAACTCAGTCTCTAGCCCTCTCTACTTTAGCCCAAGAAATTTGGAAATGGGCAATCCAAAAGAACATAGACATAGTAGCGATACACTTACCAGAGAAGAACAATATCGAAGCAGACAGACTGAGCAGACAAACATCATCATCCCATGAGTGGGAAATTAATCAATAGGAACTCAAAAAGATTTTTTTTAAATGTGGGACTCCACAAATAGACTTATTTGCTACACCCCACAATGCAAAATGCCCAAACTTCGCATCCAGGCAACCGTGCAATCAGTCCCTGGGGAATGCCCTATGAATAAACTGGTCAGGGATATTTGCTTACACTTTTCCCCCGATCCCACTATTTCACAAAGTAATCTTCAAAATTCAAAATCAGTCACATGACAATGATTCTCATTGCACCACAGTGGGCCAGGCAAACTTGGTTCTCTGAGATAATGGAAATATCTCATGGAACAATGCACAAACTACCAAGAAGGTAAGACCTATTAACATTGCAAAACGGAAGGGTAATACACCCAGAACCAGAAAGCTTAAGCTCAGCAGCATGGCTCCTGAGGACTTGGAATTTGCGCTCCTCAAACTACCCAAAAGTACAATGGCTGTTATCAGGGAAGCAATAAAACCAACAACAAGAAAATGTTATACTGCAAAATGGAAAAGATGCACACAGTGGTGCCTTAAACAGCTCACACGCCAAATTACTAAAGAAAGAACAGTTATAAAGTACTTGACTCATTTGCTGCATAATAACCTAAGCTACTCTTCCCTAAAGGTGTACTTAGCGTCAATTGTAGCATACACAAGAGGAGAAACAGGGAGCAGTTTCTTCACTTCTCATGTGGTCAAAAGATCCCTAGAAATAGCTAAAAGAATAGCACCACCAAAATTGGTGCCAGCACCCACATGGAATCTAAATATAGCTCTAACACAATTAATGAAAGCACCATTTGAACCGCTACAGAAAGCAATGCCACAAATGCTCACTCTATAGACCGCTTTCATATTGGCAATTACATCTCTACGCAGAGTTAGTAAACTATAGGTTCTAACATTGCAGGAACCCTACTTCCAAATACATAGTGACAGAGAGGTCATGAGAACAGATCCACATTTCATGCCAAAGATATCACAATTCCACATAAATCAAACAATACATATTCCAAGTTTCTTTCAAAAGCCGAAGACAAAAACAGAAAGAGCTTTGCATACACTGGACGCTGGAAGAGCGGTCATGTACTACGTTGAAAGAAGCAAGTGGTACAGAAAGACAAAACAATTCTTTTTTTCCTTTGCTAAAAGCTTTTTAGGAAGACCAGTAACCAAAAAGTACCATCGCCAGATCGATTGTACAAACTATTCAATTATGTCACAAGCAAGCAGGTGAAGCATTACTAGGATCGCTAAGGGCTCACTAGACAAGAAAGAAGGCATCTACAATCGCATTTCTGGCAAACACTCCAATTCAGGACATTTGCATGGCTGCAACGTAGTCTTCCATACACACATTTACAAAGCATTACTGTGTGGACATCCAAATAAATAAGGAAGCACAAGTGGGACAAAAGGTCTTACATCATCTATTCACAAACCAACGCTCATCTTCCACCCAGCCACCACTGTACTAGCAAACCGCTACAAAATCTATGCACAGCATGTGAACCCAGAAAAGATTCATGCTGCAAAACAAATCGTTTCTTACCTGTCCGTATAGTTTTGCAGCTTGAAGAATTTTCTGGATTCAATAGAGAACCCACCCTCCTCCGCCAGAAAGATGAGACCGTAGGAAATATATAAAAAGAAGGAACAATAAAAAGTGCAAAAAAAGAATACGAAGATGGCGTGGTGGTATGTCGACGCCCACCCAAAAAGAAAATAGTAAACGAAGAAATACTACAATTCCGGTTCCAACCACTAGATAGTGGAATAATGCACAGCATGTAAATCCAGAAAATTCTTCAAGCTGCAAAACTATACCGACAGGTCAGAAACTATTTGTTACTTTGCCCCAGGGCATCATATAATATGAACCATGACGAGTCCTCGCTTTTCAAAAGGAAAACTACTGTGCATTTCTAAAGTAAAGCTTAACACGTTAAATGGCCAACTAGCAAAGCCAAACTTCTACTAAAAATCTGAAATATCACTGTTATTCTGGTCCATGCAGCAGAGGTAGATAGGCTGGTGATCAGCAACCAGCTATATTTTTACCTGTGGAGTTCGCTATGTAACTCTTGCTCAGTTAAGAAATTGGTAGCAGTGGCTGAATTGGTAATGAGGTAGCTATCCTAACTTAATCCAAGGTTAAAGAACTGTTTTTGTCTATATCACCCACTGCCTGCTTTGTAATAGAACATTGATTTATATTAATGGTCATCACAGGAAGAGATTACATTTATCTTGAAAGAAATGTTTACAAAGAAACCCTAGCATCTGTAAGTGATTGTCTTGTCCGTTTCATCCCAAATCAGGTCATCCTGCTCAATTCTACAGTATGAATAGACCAGTGTCTCGGCACACTCCTCCAACTATAGGTGGATCCTTGCCCTACAGACGCCCCCCATCCATCTCTTCACAACCGAGTCTTCAAAACCAGATGAATGGAGGCCCCTTTTATAGCCAAAACCCAGGTAAGGCTGGTTTCACGCAAGTTACCTATAAATAACCAGAAAGTTAACATTCAGACAAGCAAAGTATATTAAAAGTATAAAGTTCCCAAACCATCTGAAAATGTAGGTCATTAACGAACTAGCCAAGTGAAGTGCACAACATACAAAATGATAATTAAAAAGTAAACACATTTTCAGAGACTTTTGTAATGAATTCAGCACTTTTAACAACGGACACAAACATTCAATAATTTCTAAGAAGCTGATTGCTGAATTACCTAAGGTTATCCAGAATTGAAGTGTAACCCCTTCCGTGCCATTGTTGGATTCCCTGGATATTTTTAGGTCGAGCCTAGCAAGTACATGCGCTGCTCCGCGAGCCATGCTGTATTGAAGTATGTAGTTGAAGCCCCGCCCACTCTCCGCCCATATTTGCCATTGGCTTGTGTCATTGTCCTTCGTAAATGTTGGCATGTCTGTAAGCACTATTTTCTTTAGTGAGTTTCTCTTACTGCAGGAAGGTCTATCGTGCACAGTTGTGTCCCCCAGCTTGTTTATCTAACTCGTAGCAAACAGGAGCTCTTCAGGGGCCATGGAGACAGGAGCTACTAGTCGATGGCTTCAAGCATTCGGAATGCAATAGGTCTCGCATTTGCGAGAGTTTAAGCTATTGGCATTGTAAATGACAATGCCTTTTATTTATGTTCTAAAAACATAAACTGAAATAAAAGGCATTGTCATTTACAATGCCAATAGCTCAAACTTGCTTAAATGCGAGACCTATTGCATTGCAGATGCTTGTTTTTAAATAGTGCTGTACATTTATAACACCCTTTGTACTCTGAAGTCCATTTGAAATTCAGATGCGTCCCTATCCCACAATGCTTGTTAGTTTGCTTTTAGAGGCATAGATATGCAAGCAGTACTCTTCTACAGATTCTGAAGAGGCTAGAGGTTCATTGCGAGTCTGAGGAAAATTACCCTTCTAACAAACCAGTATTAGAAGTAAGTGATGTTCTCTTCTCAAAGAAGTGTTTTATTATATTGTTGTAGCATTTAAACAGCGTTTCACACCAGGACCATGTTTTACATTGCATTATCGTTGGACCTCTATGGGATATCTTGGGTGAGATACATGAGTGTTAGAGACATGCTCTAAACATGGTGTGGTGGCATTGCTGCACGTAAGCAGGGGCGGCCTTAGGCATGTGCAAGCTGTGCACCTGCACAGGGCCACCAAACCCCAGGGGCCGCCACGCCAATATATATCCTTAATATAATAATCCTCTGAGGATGGATAAATATTTGCGTGGCGGCCCCTGGCAGAGATTTGGCGGCTTCTGGCTCTGTTCCACTTCCTGACCCCTCCCCCCTCCCTCCTGAGTTCCGGGGGGCTCTGCCCCACCCGGACCCCCTCTTCCGGGGCCCCCTACCTACGCTCCCTGCCCAGGGCCACCATGAGCCTAGAGCCACCCCTGACGTAAGCAATGTGAAGAGAGTGAGAATAGACGCAGGTGTGCAAGCAGATTTTTATCTTCTTTAGAGTGGTCAATGTATTAAGAAGAAAACCACAATTAGTGGGATCTGTGAGGCTCAAAGTAGTATAATATATGGATTGCCCTCAACTGCCGGGTCTGTTAAGCAATAGGAGCAGTATATGTGAACTTCAACCAGGAGTTAAAATAGACCGGTTAGGGTCGTTGCATTTAGGCTCTGACCTTGAATTCAATTAAACGCTTCTATTTGAGATCCTTATTTCATTGGTAGTGCGCCAAGGACTGCCAAAAACAAATGGAGCAAAACATGTGTTTCCGCAAAATGTAATGCTTGTCTGCGTTGAGTGTGAACCCAGTTGTTAAATATTCTTCATTGACATGCTGTTTAAATAAAGCTTTAATTTCACTTAGTTGAGCAAGTTACGTCTGTCCCTTTCGTAGACTTTTGATCATTTATCTCCTAGTGTTTAACATTTTCTGGTTAAAACTGGGGTATACGTCTTGGGTCTGGCTTGACAGCAAAGTTTAGGCTTACGTTATTATCAACAGAAAGAGCTTTCAAAAGTAATACTAACGGAGACGTGTAGGCTATGCTTGCTTTCCTTAAGTACCGCATTTTTGTGGGCAGATATTGTGTTCTTCCATTGCAAAAGATTGCTTGAATCGAGCTTTTGACTTGTGGAAAATCATATGCTCAGTACAGCATGACTGTACCTGTTGCAGTGCCAAGCCTGCGATCAACGCAAGTAGACTCACTGTCTGTTATGAAACGTTCTAATAAAGACAGTAGGTCTGAAATATTTATTGCGCAAAACATATGTTAAAGTCAAAAACCAGTTATGGGTGATTTGTTATTACTTTCTACTACAGCCTGCAGAGAGGTATTTTGTACCATAGAATATCAAAGATCATTATAGGAGATAAAGGATTTGGTGTTGGTTACCCTGTCTGACAAAGCACAGGGCAAGGAGGTTTACCCTCTGATAATCACTGTAGGCACCCTTACGAGGGGTAGTATTTTGTGTTATCAGATGTAATTTTGTATACATTTTTATGACTGTATCCATGGTGGTTGTTTTGTTGTAATGCCTATGGGCAATACAATAGACTTGAGATTTATAGGATGAAGCACCAATGATAAAGGTTATAGACCTGATTGGTTCACTAGGAAAAACTTCTATAGTATAGCCCTTGTTTGTTTATAATGGAATGATTTGACAAAAGCAGTATGATTGGCTTATTTATTCTGAAACCCTATTACCCTTTAATAGTAGATTACTACCACATCTGTTACATGCCGTATGTTTGTTACATTAAATCTTAAAAATGTCTGCAGTAAGCAAGAGTTTTGGCATTTTGTACACCACCACCACCCCTTTCATTTAAATTTTTTTACAGCATAACAGCTCCACAGACCTAGCATTTTGTTTTAGAAGAAAGATCATGCTCTGGTGGCCTTTAGATAATTGAAGGACCTGCTGATGTCTAAACAGTTGTGAAGCATTCCATTGATAGAGAATTTCATAAATGGAACTGAATTTTTGGACACAAACCTAAACTGCTGCTGGTTGCGCAGTGACCATGAGATGGATATAGAGAGAGGGCAACAGTTTGGAGACACTGACTCAAATTAGTTTTTTTACAGAATTCCACAGTGCGTCCTCTTCTGCCTTAAATGTATTCATTTCTGGTTATCCTCCATTATGAGTTTTAATGCCACAACTAAACGTACTTGCTCACCTGTGGAGAAGTGTGGCTCAATGGTTAGAGCGGCAGACCCTGATGCAGAGGCCTAGCCCGGGACCAGGGTTCAATTCCCCGCCTCGGCGGGTCTTGGGCTCAAAATTCCGCGGACCTGATAATTCTCGCCTCGGTGCCTATTCTAATCAAAGAGTCCCACTCTGCAACTCTGGGCAATAGCTTGCTTAATCTCCACAACGGCCCCCACAACGCTAAGGATGCCTGGCCTTCACCCTGGGGGTGCCCAGGAGTGGACACCTCACAGGGAAAGCCATGACGGGTTCCACAGCGGTATTCGTACAAGCGCCTTGAGACCCTTGCGGGTGAGTAGTGCGCTATACAAGTATCCATTTACATTTACCTGTGATGTGTACATTATTAGTATTAAACTCAGTGCTTTGTTTACAACCGGCTGCATTCTAGTGCCGGGAGATCTTGTTTGTTATTGGCACCATTGACACAGTGCTCCTTAGTTTGCATTCCTTCTGGAAAAAACAAGCTGGTCTTCCCTGAAGTCAGGATCCTCTATGACATGGTCTCTTCTAGGACCATAATTTGAGTGACACGCTCACATGTACTCATCTTTAGCAATATACTTTGTCTCCCCAGGCATCAAAAACAAGGCTATTAATGACAGAACTGAATTTTGACAAGTTTTATTTAGTATGTAGTCATTAGGATTTGATTAATTAGAGTATAATTGGAAGCAAGAGCTGCATATAACTCCCAAGTTGACGCAAAATGGGATCTTTGGCACCTCACCAATGGCCTTATTGGATCTATGTCTTGCCTTGTGCCATCTCAAGCCTACAGTTCTATGCCCGTCCCAATGGGTAAGGAGTCTCGGTTAAGACATGTATATTGTCCCATTCAACTCTCTGAAAGGTGAAGGAGCCTGTATTTTCTTGCCTGACAAATGTCACATTAGGATCCAGAGTTTCTCCAGCCAAAGGTCTTTGCAAACCAGGTCTTCATACACTGTAGCAGACACCATGTTTTCCTGTTGTCATTGCCCATCATTCAAGTTGATCATGATCCTCCAATGCAGTAGAACTCATAATCATATTTACCCCTTGTTTGTGGTTCCGTATTTAGTAACTATGTAGAAAACACGACAATTATAGTAAAATGGATAATAGATTTTAGTTACTCATTCATGGGAAGAAAAATGGCTTTCTCATTTTAGAAACATGGATGAGTATTTTGTACACGGTGCATTGCAGACTAGCGATTTGTCATTTTAAATTGTGAATTTTGCATGTCAGTCTTGTTGATACCATTAGTTAATATAAACGAAGATTGCATAGCTCATTTGTCTTCCGAGAATGATTAGGCATCAAAGGAGGTTAGGTGTGTTTTTTAAAACATTTTAGATCCATTAAGTGGAGAAATCAGGATAATTTTCATATGCATAAGTCGCGGAGTCAGCTGAGTGGCAATTAACCTCCCTCTAAAGAATTAGTTATTGGCATTTGTATAGTGGGTACTGCCATTATAATGGCAATGTTGCTCTTTCTCAATCCTAGTGCCTTTTCTGGGGGTACTATTAGTTGATTGTGTGTGTGTGTTGCTCTCTGAGAGAAGTTAGTAAAGAAATTGTTCAAAATTTAGTTACGAACTGTCTTTTGTAAATCACTGTGAAATTAAAATGAATTTGATCTTGAAAATATTGTAATCTCTTAAGTGCTTTGCTGGATGTGTCGACTTTGTGCTCTTTGGATTGTATAGTTGGATGAAATTATTTCTGTGCATATCTCACTATCCAAATGGGTAATTATGAGGTAGCGTGCACATGGGGGTGTGGTATGTGTGCACTGCTGTCTGTATTGGTAGGGCTTATAATAGTGTGGTGTGTGACACTGCTGCTGGTTTGATACCACTTTGCCAACCGTATAGCTTTGATGGTTTTATCTCCACAAGAGTGGAAGTAGTGTATCTTGAGTGTGATTTCTGACAATAAAACTGTGCCAAAACGTGACTCTGGTGAAACACGTTTGTGGCTTACGACTCCATGTGTCTTCCAAAATGCCTTAAAACCACTATTCATAAATTCATGAAATCCCTTGATGCTTTTTAATACCCAAAGGGCATTGTTTTATATGATGATACAAGTATTTGTAACTGAGTTTAATACTTGAAGCATATCTGTTTATATTAGACCTGTGCATCTCTTACTGTATAACAGATACCATGTCCTCCTTCTGTGTTAGGACCAAACCTGTGTATTTCAGTATTTGTAGTCTAGATTGCCACTGTGGTCTCACTTTGCACTCTAGTCGAACTTTGTTTTTTAAGTTATGCTTGGGAGCAGAGGAAAGTACCTTTAAGGCTATTCAGTTAATATTGAAACCATGCATTCATACCCAATTACGCCGTCCCTATGTTTGCATGGTTTTGTCAGATGCTATCGACAATGCACTAAACACCTGCCTGGGGAAGGGTTTTACAAATGCATATGAATCTAGAAAAGACGCCAATCCTAAAAAAAAGAAAATAATCTTACTGAAAAGTAAACGTTTGTCCTTAGTTCTTGTCAGAATATGGCTTCAGGGAGCAAGCAAACGTTAACTTATTCTGCTGTACAAGTCCCTAAGCAAACAAAATGCAGGCACCCACACATTGCTGCTGGAATCTTTTCATCTCTCCGTTTAGAAATTTTGTTTTTGCCCTGCACACACAAACCGAGGGCCAAGCTAAATATTGATGCATTGATAATTATAAATGTCTGTATCTCCAGCCTCGGGAATGAAGGCTATGCACTTGACCTATCTGGGGAAGTTGTCCTTTCCACAATCAGGGGGCACACAAAGGGATCCTGCTTTGCCTCTTATAATTACTACTGTGAGCCACACTTGAGGCTAAATATCACCAGACATCCACTCCAACATTGCAGAGTATCTTTTTCAATGTTAGCGCCATTTACCCCTAAATTGCCCCATATTGCATTGTTCATGAGTAGGGCTCCCGGTTTTATGGTATTTATTTTTTTGCCATTTCCGTCTGTATTTATCCATATTTATTTTTTGGGCATTTTTTCTGTATTTATCCACATTTATTTTTGCTGCAAGCAAGACGCTGCTACAGCTAGTATATTTCCGCATTTATTTAAATTGACAATGCACACCAGCGCCCGGTTGTTATTGGTCAACACAATAACTTCATCTGAAAACTTTCCCATTGTAGTACAAGCACATGTGCATTTCAAGAGACTTTGCGGACATTGAGGCTCTTTCTGGTTTGTTAATGAAATGAAGACCACCCCATAATAAGTTAATCAGAAACACGTCTAACTACTCTGTCAGACAGTGAGTGTGGGATGCCACAGGACGGTGTATTTTCTGCGTTTGGGCAGCACACTTGAAAGCGTGTATGGCATTCCGGTGCATACATGTTATTTTTCAATTATAATAATAATAATAATAATAATCCACATTTGTAAAGCGCACAATCACCCGTAACGGTCTCTAGGCGCTGGGGGCCGTTGGGAAGATTAAGCAAGCTATTGCCCAGAGTCACATGGTGCTGGGCTAATCTGCCGCCGGTGCCGGGGATCGAACCGTGATCCCCAGATTCTGGAATCAGTCGCCCTAGCCGTGGCGCCACACCTCTTCCACCATAATTTGAGTGACACAGTGAAACAGTCTGCATGAAGGATTTCATATTCAGGACTGGTTCTGTAACAAAGGCACATTCTTCTGTCGCCTCACTTTAAACCGAACTGTATCAAACGCACACCCACAGCAACACAGCTTGAACTACAAATGGAGTCCCTTTCACCCACTCATCTGTGCGGAGCGCAGTAGCTTTTACTCCTCTAACGTAAAAGTTCGGTTGCGCTACATTTATTGTTAACGCCTCGATTCTGGGAGGACAGCTGTGTGCCGCTGCATTGCTAATTTGCATGTGTGTGTGTGTTGCAACAGGGACCCTCAATGCTGCTGGTGAGCATGACTCGGCAAAATGTGGGCAGTGGCGAGCTTACCCGCTGGCAAAGGCAAAACACGCATGTCTGGCAAACATGCACAAGATCAAACATTCTGGAGAATACCGCCCTAGGTTATCGCTACGTGCTGGGGCGACTCTTCCTTTTACTGCCAATTGGCATGTTACACTACTATAGATAATTAACGTGTTTTTTACAACTAGCAGAGTTTTTAAACCGAAGAAAAACTGAGGTGCAAGCTGGAATTCCTTAAACCATCGTAATGTGTGCGCTGTATATAGAAACATGCACTTTATTCATGATCGTCAAGGGGGTCAACATGCCTTTTTGAACAAAGTACATATAAATGTGCGGGGGGTGGTTTGGCGGATGTGCAAAACGCATGTGAGCACACAGATATAACCCCCTGCAGCAGCAGTGACTGTGCTATTGATTGTGTCCACAGGAGGAGGCCTGTGCACTGCCTGGCGGCTTCTCCTAATGGCCGCTTCATACGTGGGATGGGCAGGAGCGGCTTCAAGGCATTTTGAAACGAGGCCACATACAAGTACACGCACATTGGTAGTTTTTAATGGCGGCGGGCTGGCGCAGACCAAATCCGAGCGGCGGACTCCAGGAGATGCAGAACAGGAAGGCGTCTAAAATAAAGGGCTAAAGTTCCCAGGGTGGGGCTGAAGATGTTAGCACGCCCATAGAGTGACGCTTTGCTAGGACCAGGATTGGCTCCGGGTCACCGGCGTCACTAGAAGACCCTGAGCCAATAGGTCCACACCAAAGCACGTCACTGGAAGGAATTTCCAGTATCAGAACAGCGGTGTGGTACGGAAACAAAGAAACACTGCAGTGCGCCAAGCGCGTCAAATTTACTCGTATTTTTCCGTTTATATATATATATAAGTACAGACAAAGGAAAACTTGTTTCCCGTCTGTATTTATATGTATAAATCCGTAAAAACGGCCCTATTCATGAGGTAACTGCTTCCATCAAGTGCAGCCTAAAGCTCTTGATATTTCCCGGCCTATGCTTACAACCATTACTTTATGCTTTCCTGGCCTTACTGGAGCGGTCATCTAGTCGTAGCCTAGTAGTGGACAGATTGTTCTTTTGATTGCAATGCATATCATACGAACCGAACTGCCAAGCCATGTCTTCCCTGGACCAGAAACAAGCATCCTGGGACTGGTTTCGGATTCATAATCCTCATCTGCCAGGCTATCTTGAATCCAGTGGCCAAGTGAGCAAGGGACTCACGTCTGAGCATACCCTGCCAACTTAGGGCGAACAAAGCGATACAAAAGGGGATGATGGGCGGAGTGTTTGAGCAAATCAAACACTCACCCCCAGACAACTGATCTGGGTTTAATCCATCACCATTCTTTAGCTCACTCAGCCACCCCACTTCAGACATGGCCATATGCAAATCAGTCTGACCCTGTGCCTCATGGGAACAGTCCAGCCCGAACTGCCAAGCCATGTCTTCCCTGGACCAGAAACAAGCATCCTCAGACCGGTTTCGGATTCATAATCCTCATCAGCCAGGCTATCTTGAATCCAGTGGCCAAGTGAGCAAGGGACTCACGTCTGAGCATACCCTGCCAACTTAGGGCGAACAAAGCGATACAAAAGGGGATGATAGACGGAGCGTTTGAGCAAATAAAACACTCGTCCCAAGTCAACTGATCTGGGTTTAATCCATCACCATTCTTTAGCTCACTCAGCCACCCCAGTTCAGACATGGCCATATGCAAATCAGTCTGACCCTGTGCCTCATGGGAACAGTCCAGCCCGAACTGCCAAGCCATGTCTTCCCTGGACCAGAAACAAGCATCCTGGGACCGGTTTCGGATTCATAATCCTCATCAGCCAGTCTATCTTGAATCCAGTGGCCAAGTGAGCAAGGGACTCACGTCTGAGCATACCCTGCCAACTTAGGGCGAACAAAGCGATACAAAAGGGGATGATGGACGGAGCGTTTGAGCAAATCAAACACTCACCCCCAGTCAACTGATCTGGGTTTAATCCATCACCATTCTTTAGCTCACTCAGCCACCCCAGTTCAGACATGGCCATATGCAAATCAGTCTGACCCTGTGCCTCATGGGAACACTCCAGCCCGAACTGCCAAGCCATGTTTTCCCTGGACTAGAAACAAGCATCCTGGGACCGGTTTCGGATTCATAATCCTCATCAGCCAGGCTATCTTGAATCCAGTGGCCAAGTGAGCAAGGCACTCACGTCTGAGCATACCCTGCCAACTTAGGGCGAACAACGCGATACAAAAGGGGATGATGGACGGAGCGTTTGAGCAAATCAAACACTCACCCCCAGTCAACTGATCTGGGTTTAATCCATCACCATTCTTTAGCTCACACAGCCACCCCAGTTCAGATATGGGCGAGCTGAAGCCCACAAACTATATACATGTCTCGAAGAGACGGCGCAAGCGCTGTCTAGCAGAGACCTAAAAAAATGAAAACAGGAAGAGGGAATGTGGAGATTTAAAGACGCCTGCCGATGCTATCTTTGTCATCTGTGCTGACATAAGAGGAGGCCTGCCTACTGTTGCATCTCTATTTAGCAACATGTTCTTGAACTGATTTATTGCTGTTCGGCAGACACTGTTCATGCAGTAAATTAGTCCCTCCTAAAACATGTATAGTTTGGCTAGTGCCAAAAGTAGCTTAACATTCTAGCTAAAAGGAGATATACAAACTGCATGTGACCTCTGAAAACATTGTGACGGTCACAACTGCCCTGTAAGTAATATCTCCTTAGGAATGTATACTATAACAGTGCTGGTTTGCTGCCAAAATAAACTATATTAAAGCATTTGAAAAAATTGCCAAAGTTTACAGGTGGAATTGCTGACCTACTGTGCGATTTTACTAACACAACCTTTAGTGCATTTTTCTTCAAGGTGTCGTTAATTTCAATCTGTGGTAGATGCATGCCAATATGGAGTGTAGATCTAGTATAAATCCATGGACAACTTGGAAAAAAATCCTAAACATTATACTTGTTCAAGGCCTTGCAGTGTTCACGTACTACCAAAATATAAATAGTTGGTTATTGATATAGCACTTGGTAAATACTCAGTTTTATCAAAGGCTTGAGACACGTGTGACGAAGGAGTTTCCCAGGATTAAACGATACGATTAAGTGAAAAAGGTCAGATAATGTTATCCTTTCTGGACTCCTGAATGTGTTCGATAAAGTGTTCCATTTGTCAGATAAGGTCACTATACCTTTACTCCAAAACTAAGCTAAGGAACTATCCTGGCATGAATGGAACCTTGTCATATCTATAGCTCTACTATAATTAGAGATTTGACATAATGAACTTGCTGGCATATTCGATGCCCTACCACGGCCAAAACATTGGCATGAACTGAGCTCATTAGCAGAGTTCAGACATAAATGGATCCCTGGCATGATCCAAAAAGATGGCACAATCAGACTCTTGCCACAATCCACATCTTGTATAGGGCATCCTTTGACCTTTTGAAATGTGGATTTCTTAATACAAAACAATAATTGCATTTCTGAGAAATAATCTACTACTTTTTGTGTTTCTGTGTACTGCTTAGCTGTCGCCCCTCAGTTGTAATTATTATGCCTACATAAAGCAAAGACAATATACTGTGTCTAGGATTAAACTTATTTATGAATATTTTAAAACCGAGGCTACTCATTACAAATTGTTTGCTATTGGATAGTTGCGTACAAAGTGCAAAAGCCAGAACCGGTTTTATGCATGAGAAAATGGGGTCCTATATGCCGCAAGATGCATATAAATGCAGAATTTTACGTACATACCAGCGGTACGATTTTTGTCACAGTTCTTTGTATGATCAGTTGCACTATTCTTTTAACCAGTCTCTGCATAACACAGTAAACGTTTTGGTGCCTTTGTGCTAAAAAAAAAGTGCGAGACCAGCAGCCGGATTTACGTGACGCTGTGAAGGTGAACTTTTCTCTGTACATCTAACACAACCCCGTATGGACACCTAGAGAAAGAATGTATAGTCCAAATCCTGTTTATGCTTTCTAGGCAGTACATAGGTATCTTGCTCAAAGAGTCTTTAGGGAGATCTGAAAGCCAGGTGGTCCGGGCAGAGTTTCATACACGGTGTGTTGCTCTCTAGGTCCATGCCAGGCACTGATGTGAAGGCACGAGGAATAGAATCACTCGCATGTTAGTTTCACTTTTTAGAGTCCGCTATAAAGACTTGTTAGTATTTTTTGGGGGAGTCTATTCATTTTGGGATCGAGCTGATGAAATTAAAGGCTGATATCTCGTAGTCTACCATGGCACGCGCCTGGTCAGTCAGATATCATGCCCCTAGTGCTCACCAGTGGAGGGTCGGCTGCGCTTGGATGGCATTAGCCTTGCTAGATCAGTGCATCCCCAATGCCGCTAAACAAACATATTAAAGTAAAAGGAAATCCCAGCCGTGGGGTGGGTAGGAAGAGGAGAGAGAGAGAGACTTTTTAGGTACATATAAAGGCCCTGGTTCACAGGCCACTCCTAAAGCAGGACAGTAACAAGAACCCACTGATTTAGGTACATTTCTATACAGTATCAGTAGAAGAGTATCCAAGAGAAAGGCAACCGCTGATGAGTAGGTCACAGGTTACTGAAGCACATTAAGAAAGTCATCGAAAGGGCTCAAGGAAAAGGCACAGCAGCCCCCTACAGTGTCAAAGGCAAGGATACAGTCATTGAGTGATAAGGGAGGTAGCTGGGTTCTGGAAGTAGAGTATGGTTACTGCATTGAGGCCCGCCAGACTCCATATTGCCCCCCCTAGGACATTCTACAAACCGCAGCACATCTCTGAATCAAAACACCCCCATCATAATTGACCTCCATTGGCTTCTGTTGCCACCCTGCACCATATTCAAAACCCGCTGCATCATTTACAACGTTGGTACAGGTTTGTTGTTACCTTGAAGGGTAGAACGAGGTCACATTGGAATAATTTCAAGTTCCGTAATGATTTTCTTATACAGTGTTCTGACACAGCAGTAAGTTAACCTTTATTAGTGATGTCTATTAGGAGCAAGCACTTGATTTGGGTGGCTAGGAGGAACTATTGCATTAGAGATGAGAGTAATCACATCTTTTATTGTCCGCTTCTATGATATTAAAATAAGCAAATAACCTAAGTGCTATCAATTCACTTTCACTTGAGACTTTAGAATGAATGTGCTTTCTACTAGTTTGCCACCAAAGGAATTTTCGGATGCTCTTAAGATACTTTAATGTTTATGGTCTTACAGTAATTATTGTGAAGCTCCATATAGCGGGCTGCCATTCAATGTGTTGCATCTCTTCGTCTGGGGGCTGTTGCATGTCATGCATTCCTGTTGTGAAGGAAAGGTTGTGCTGCCAACACAGAGTAATCCCCATGGATAACACAGAATCTAATTTTGATATTTAGCTCTTTTATTAATGAGAGAGATATCATTTAAAACACTTTGCCATTAGCACCCACAGTTTCCTTACATCAATTATAGATAATAGTGTTCTTTCTGAATACCCCTAACATGATGGAGGGCCATTCTCGTATGGTAGGCATTACTGATGATATTTAGGCTATCCCCATACATAATGAAGGCCCATCATTGACACATGTTGACCATTTTTGTCATGCTACTTGTGTCGTAATAGAGAAAGATCCATCACAAATGGTTGGCATACTTGAAGTAAACTTGGGTTGCCCTGACATAAGGGACCCATAGTTGCCATATTGTGGCCATTCCTGGACATTTGTTTGTCAATCCCTGCCCATTCCTATCCTTGACACACAGTGAGAAAGTGTACAGTATCAGTAAGAGATGGGTGCCATTAACAACAAAAGTTTGTGATGCATAACAGGAGATGGGGTGTATGAATAGGAAAGGATACAACTATTTCAGTGTCTTCTGCATAAAGATGGGATGAACCCCCAAGAAAAAGATAATGCGACAGAAAAGTGGGGTAGAGTAAGAAAAAGGGACGGCCTAAGACTGAGGTATACCCATTAGTAGAGGAATGGGAGTTGATCTCTTTTGAGTCGTAGACAACGGAGAATCAACTGTCGGAGCTGTAAGAGGTGATCCATTTGTACGTTAGGCCTATGAGTCTAAAGAGGAAAGGAGTGTAAAGCTGGGTGGGTGTCAGTGTCTGAAAATCTGAGAAGTCCAAAACTATGAAGAAAGAAAATGGACTGTGGTGAGAAGGTTTGTACACATGATAGTGCTATTTCGCTGTAGTGCTGGTTACAGAAACAGGATTGGATTGGTTTAAAAAGATGGTTGGAGGAAAAACAGTGAGGTGACTAAAAACCAGTTCCAGAAACTTTGAGGAAAAAAGCTGTTGAGAGACTGAAAGAAACCCACTGCTGACCTCTCATCTCCCCACAACCATCCAAAGAGGTAGAAACACTGAAGAATTGAAGCAAGTTGGCTATGCGTCAGATGTTAGGGAATGGATAGGTCCGATGTAAAACAATTGCTGGATGTGGTGTTAATATGTTTGAAAGTCTGAGGATTGAAAAGGGTTTCATAGTGCCCAGAATGGGTTGACTCCCTTAATTATAGGAAAGCATTCTGTTTGGGATGTTGTGACTAAGCATGAAAGTATGATTTGGTATAGTTAGAGAATGTGCCCTGGGGCCGGTGAAGCAGTCACAGTTGTGTATGTTAGGGAGTTTCCAAGAGAAGTACACAACAGTCATTAGCTGATAAGGTTGAATCATTAATGAATGGGGTTGCAACAAAGAGTAGGTTGTTTGTGTGCAAGTTGTTGCTAATGTTGTTGAAGTGAGGTGATGCTGTTTTGGAAGAATGAGGACTTGGCATTGTTAAGGACATCCCATAGTTTGCTCAAGGCGTACATTCATCATGTTTACATGGGTTAATCCTTGTAGGACATACACTCCTGCATATAGGTCAATCACTCTAGGTGTCCTACTAAAATAATTCCAACTGTTCCATATATATGTATGAGTTACGAGGTCTTAAGGTGTTTTTCTTTCTTGTTGTTGTAGAAAACCAATCTTAGTTATTGTGTTTGTCGTCCCTCACCCACTCTGGTAGTGGCATGCTTCGTCATCGGGTTGCATCCTGGTCCCTAGAAAACAGGATGGGCTCAACAATATTCCACGGAGCACTTTCGAAGTGGTCTACCAGGGTCTTAAAACCACTTTAAAAACACCAAGGTTGCCCTTTCATTCACTGTCTATTTTAGGTATAGATAAAATCTAAAGTCTTGGGTGTGATTGGGAAGGTATTTCCTCTCACCTCCCTACCAAGTCAATATGTTTCAGCCCTTGGACGTATGTCATCTCTAAGGGTTCGTGGGTTTTCATCAGGACCAGAACATATCCCCGGTTTTAAACAAACTGGGCGGTATCACTGGCTTCCTAACCTATTTATTTGGTTGTTTTTTTTATAATGTTTTATGTGACTTCTCCTACTGTAATAAGATGGTTAAATAAACAAACATGTAATACACCAAACACCCTTCTGGTAATTTTCTCACAACAGTCTATGTTATGAGGAAAAAAAGAGAAGGTAGAAAACATATATAATGAGTTTACTTTATCACAATTTTGTGTAATGTTGATAATGGTATGTTATACTGAAATTCTTTTGACAAACGCCTAGCGCCACATCACTTTCTGAAGCAATCCTTACAGAGCCGAGTATGGTATAGGTTGAAAGATTGGGAGGATTATAACCTTCAAATGGAATTTGAACATTTAAATCAAAGCATGCATTACCAAACATGTAGACACTGCGACATAAAGTCAAACCCGTCATTTGTGTTGGTGATAACTCCATGCAGTTCACTGCAAATCTCATTAGTCAATGAATTCAAGTGAGCATAAATAAGTTACTCTAAAATCTGCTTACCCTAGTTGGGAATAATAATAAGTGACATAGGGAGGTAGGGGATGGACATACCCCTTTATTCACATACTGTATTTTTGTTGCCGGTATGTGGCGAAAAAAGTATAGAGAACACACAAAGCCAGCTATGAAGCTGCGCATACTTTTAGTATGCTCATATAATTGATGTGCTGCTTAAGGTAAGTCTTACTCGCTTCCTTAAGGGTGCCATGTCACCTCTAGGTATCTAGTTGGACCCCAATATCTTCCTAGTTGCTCACTGCTATTACGCTCTCTTCCCTGCCTTGCCAGCAAGCCCCACCGCCCGAGTATGGCGTCCTTGCACTGGTCATGTGCATAATGTCACAACGTTGCAGGCATTGATGGGAAAGGTAGTTACCACCTCATGCGATTCTGAAAGCAAAATATAGCCTGCTCGCTGACCCAGCATTCTCCAGAAAAAAACCAGATTACACCTCAAGTCATGGGTTTGTTTATATAACTATACATTGGGAGAATTCTGTTTTTTTAATGGATGTGATATCCCAGGGTGTGATGAGGGATGTAGCTCACAACTTCCACACTGCTTCTTAATCGACATAATTAATTCAGTATATATGTTGGCTATCTCATGTTCTTAATATGTTAAGTGTGATACTTGATTAATGTTTCAGAGTAAAGCTAGTTTGTGTTGTTCAGTTGATTATTTTTTTTGGGAGGGGGGTGTGGGGGTATCTCATCATTTAACCTAACCTTGTGCGTTTGCAATTTGTACACCCATCTTCGTGCATGTTCGAATAGTATTTTGCTCATACTGTGCTTTATACTATTTTCTCTGACTGTCCATATTCGGTCCTTATCAATGTGATTCCTCACAATGTAACGGGCCATGATACAGGTCAGGTTTTCTGGCATCAAAAATTACTCCTCCTGTCTTCAATAATCTGTGTTTGTATCTTTCTAGACGTCATTCCTATTAATTCAAATTTGCAAGGACATTAAATTAAATGCACTACATTAGTTGAGTTGCAATTAGTATGTGTTCTTTGTCTCAAGGAGTTTTCATATCACGGTCTATTACTTTACTCTGCGTGGTGAATGGACATACCTCACATTGCCCACAAGTGTAGTGCACTATAACGTTTGTAAAATTTCATATGGGCTTTTGGTCATTCATGGGCGTGGGATTGTTTCTCATATGCACTAATAAATCTTGCAAGCTCCCATTACTTCGAAAGGAGAAAAAGCATTTAAAATTCAAGTTATTACAGGTCAAGATTCACCAATGTTCATTGATGATTTTTTTCATTTTGTTAGATTCACTACTATATCTATTCATGCATATCACTTGGCTTTTATCTGCTCTTATCTTGTCCTCAAAGAATCCTGCCCTGTTATTATTCCTTGCTCTTTTATTAGCTGTATCAGTTAAATGTGTAGGATATTGTGGTGCAGTCATTTTTTTTAGATTTTTCTCAGCTTCAGTTTAATAGTCTTCTATCTTTGAGCAATTTCTTCTCGAGCGAGACAAACTGACCAACTGGTAAATTCTCCCTAAGCGACTGTGGATGTGAGTTGCCAAAATGGAGTAGTCTATTTTTGTTCAGTAGGTTTAGTGTATATTCGTGTCACTAGACCCCATTCTCCGCTATTATCAAACATTCTAGGAAAGAAATCTCAGTATTGCTCATGGTAAACTTGAGAAATACTTTTTGATTGTTCAACCACCCTAGGACATTTTTTCCACTAGTGACATCACCATACCAGATGATAAAGATGTCATCTATGTATCGGCGCCACAACCTCAAGTTATGGGCAAATGGGTAATTACTCCAAAAGGGATCTTTCTCGAATTTGTGGCTAGAGAGGCACTCCAGACTAGGAGCAAATGTGCTGCCCATAGAAGTCTTGTGTTTCTCTTGGTACACTGTTCCCTCATAATCAAAGAAATGTCTCTTGAAAGCTATTTCAGTTAGTTTAATGATCCAATCTGAGGGGGCATTGGAAGCCCATTCCTCATCTCTTCGTAAATTCTCAATGAATCATAAGCTCTCATCTTCAGGGATATGAGTGTACAAAGCTTCCACATCTAGCCCATCAATAGGTCAGTGTTAAGATCAAAATGTAAACTGGTTACTACAATCAAAAGATGTTTAGTCTGTTTATGTAGCAATCTATCTTGGTGGCCATGGGGCATAGTAACCAATCTACATATTGACAGAGGGGTTCAAGGACTGAACCTACTCCTTAAACAATGGGACATCCAGGTGACGGTTTCCTTTGTTTATAACTTTTAAGCAAGGTATAAAAATCAAAGATTCGTGTTTTTTCTGTGATTAAAAAGTTTGCTGCTGCTTTTGTGGTTCAATTATGTGTCCTGGTTTTCTCAACTAAGGTCTTAATTTCAGCTTGAATCTCTGTTTATAGTGTCTTTTTAGGGCTCGCACTGCGACGCAATCGCGAAAGCGATTGTCGCAGTGGAGTCCTATTGTAATCATTCTGGCTTTGAAGGACTAACGAGGTTTAGGACAACAGACTGGCATGCGCACGCATGCAGCCTGCCGGAATCGGATCAGGTCGCGCTCCGATTCCGGCAGGCTGTTCACAACACATGCACGCGCAGGCAGGCACACACAACACACACACACAGACAGACAGACAGACAGACAGACGCACGCACACACACAACACACACACACACATACAGACGCACGCAACCCCCTTCACCCCCACTCACCTCCACTCACCAGGCTCTTTCAGCGTGTTTTGTGTCCCCAGCGCTGGTCTTCACCCGGGCCCCCTCCTGGGACCCGGGACTTCAGATTCCTGCACTCTGCTTTGGCGCTGGGGGCGCGCATGCGAGGACAGCCCCTGCCCTCTCACTGTAAACCCGGGCTGCTTTCGCTGGTCACGTGTCCGTAGCCACGACAACATGCGACGCGCTCGCGCGGACCCCGAGAAGGAGCAGAGAAGCGGCTGGCAAGTGGTAT
Source organism: Lissotriton vulgaris (assembly GCF_964263255.1). Classification (NCBI taxonomy): domain Eukaryota; kingdom Metazoa; phylum Chordata; class Amphibia; order Caudata; family Salamandridae; genus Lissotriton; species Lissotriton vulgaris. The sequence goes on from NC_141687.1 coordinate 406,860,354, forward strand.
CCCGAGCGGAGGACCGGAGCAGCCTACATAACTGAGTGGCGTAGCTAGGGGGGTGTGGGGGGAGGGGCGGGACGCCCATTGCGGTCTTTATAATTTATTTGCGACCTGGAACGATCGAACACAGTTTCCCCACTCCTCCCCAAATACATTATAATGGCGGCCGCGGCCGCAACGGGCCTCCAGTGCCGCGGCCGGGCCCAGTAGACAGTAAAAGTGCATGGGGACAGAGCTCACTTTGCCAATGGCCTGTCTTAAAACGTCTCTGCTTCCTGCCGCTTAATTTTGCCCCCCACATTATCTCATTATCTGCATGCCTCACGCGCCTCCGCAGAGAAAGTGACAGGCAGGTAATCTGACATCGCAGAGATGATTTTCGTACCTCTGTAATCCCCTTTGGCAGTTCTGTCATTCAAGTATAACGCAGTCGATGCTGCTATCAGTCAACCGTGGGTGTGGCACACCATGGGGGCCGGGATTAATTATCCGGATGTGCCGGGCGGCGGTAGAGTTTGCCATCATGTCCGGAGGAAGTCAGAGGAAGTGGCGGCAGTAGCGGCGGGAGACTCATTTGAGTCAGTGGAGTACTACACGAGACTCGAGTCTCTCATGGCTGCCACCGCCCAAAAGAGCATGATCGATTGCGGGGGCAAGCAGGAAATTCTGATATGAAAAGTAAGTGTGCCATCGATGTGCACTCTGCCTGCCTCGAGGCTTCACCCCAGGCTGCTGGCACTCGAGTCGACTCGTCCCGACCCGCTGCAGGAAATTCTGATTTGAAAAGTAAGTGTGCATCGATGTGCACTCTGCCTCCAGTCCAGTCTTCACCCCAGGCTGCTGGCACTCGACTCGTCCGGTCTCGGCCATCGACTCGAGTGCCAGCAGCCTGGGGTCAAGCCTGGAGGCAGGCAGAGTGCACATTAATGGCACACTTACTTTTCATATCAGAATTTCCTGCTCGCCCGGCCTCCCAAGATTTCATTGCCCCCCTGTGCCAAATTAGATAATTACAGGAGGAGTTCGGTGGCCGGCCTGTCACCTCCTGACCTCGACACTTCCTGCCTTTTTATTAGTCTCTTTTGTGGAGGATCTCTGAAGGTTATGTCCCACACAGTGTGAGTCTGAGAGTAGGTGCTGTGTGTCTTTAAAAGGCACAACAAGCACGGCTCTCGAGACAACAGTGCCATTTAGCAGAATATATCACGGCCATCACTACCTGAAATGTGTCCAGATTGCCAGCCGCTGTCTGCGTCCAAGGAGTGTGACAGACTTGGGACCCATACCCAGCAGTCTTTAGATTTTCCGCTGCAGCACTGTGACTCGTTAAACTTGGTAAGAGTAAAACATGAAAGCTGCTGCCATTTTAAATGTTCATGCTAAGGTCAGATTTGAAGTTTTATTAGATAGCTGCCAAGGTTTTAGATTGCTACGTGTGACATTTTCATAATTTTAGTAAAATTTTTGATATGTATACGTTTCCCTCATCTTCATTGCTTGATTTTGCTCGCAAAAAGTGTCACTCATATTTGTTGAAATGTCACTCATAATTGCACTACAATTATAACAATGTCACACATAGCAATCTGAAACCTTGGCAGCTATGCTTTGGGTGGAAGCCGTGAGGCGTGAGCGCCAGTTTCATGTCACTGCACAATACCGCCAGTTTTCACCACACCATAGGATCTTGGGGAACTGTCTGCCACTTTTTTGCAGGCTCCTCAGTGGGAGATGTGCAGGGTGGTGAGGAACCGGGCATCAGTTACAGCATCTCACCAATGGTTTAAACCCCAGTAGTTTGTCCGAAAAGTGAAACCAATGGCATGTTTAGAGCGGAGATTCCCAGCTGACATTTGAAAAAGCCATGCGTAATATTAAACATCCTATTAAAAAGTTAATTTATACCCAAAATAACTTTGTAGCAACATTAGGATAATGAAAGACTGGGCCAAAAAATAATAATCTTACCTATACCATGCATTTTGCATGCAGCTTTTTGATAACTGTCCAAAGGAGATTGCTATATTAGGATTGTAACTTATGAACTGCAAATGACAAAAGGATTTCTGTGACCAAAGCAGTAGCCCATTGATCTATGCACATAAAATACAGTTCTGTGATCTGTATGATACATGTTCTCTGCAGCACGGACGCTAACCCTCTGTATTACTTTATGATGACGCCCTCCGTACGGCAGGGACAGGTTAGAGGGCGGAGCACCAGGACGGCCGGGAGATCTACGTGAGGCCTGGGAGGCCTGGGAGGAGTAGGCCGGCCGACCGGAGGAAACACCGTGAGCCTGCTCTGCTTGAAAAAAAAGCTGACAGTTACCTCTACTGGGCTCTGCATGTCACCTGCCCTCTGAAGCCTTGGAATTAATCGGTGCGAGGCCAGCGCTGCCTAACCAACGTGCAAAACCATCGCCTGAGGCCCTGCTGGGGAGGGGGAACTGCGACTGGGCCAGACAAGATTCCCTGCCCGTAAACTAGGCCTAGAGCACCACCGACAGCCGGTGCTGGCAGCGGGAGGACGGAACGAGGTGAGGGGCCGCAATTTTCACCCGCAGGCCGAGTGAGCATAAATCGTGTGGAATGACAGTTTGCCCAAGTGTTCGAAACACATTCAACTTTATGCCAGAACCCATGTACGTGACATTTTACCTTTAATTGAAGTGAATCACGTTTCAGCATCAAATCTTCCACAACACTGCCACCTTGTGGAGGTTTACTTTATTTCCAAATTTAAAAAGTGTATATGAGCTCGTTTAAGAAGCAATTATTCTGTGTCTCTACATGTTAGCAGTTTGAGGAACTGTCTGTTTCAGAAATAAAAAGGGACGGTACAGTGGTGGCTCAAAGACAAATGTCATGTAACAGGAAGAGGATTGTTTATTCCACTTACAGTACCTAGAACCCAGAACAAAGGAGGCATAATATCCTTGAAATAAAACTACGATCAGGTTAACAGTTCTTGGAGAGTCTGCGGAATAAAAGAAGAAATTAACTTTGAGTCTATATTTTAAAAAATATTACATTATCGGAAGTCCAGAAGCAGTATTGAGCTAGTGACTGCTTGTTTCAATTATATGACAGCTGGCCCAGGAGAAGTTTTGTCAACATATCCGGAGGAGCACACGCCATAAGCGCTACTTGCCCTGGATTAACTCCTCACTACCTATAAATGTGTATTCCCTACAGACGGCACAGCGGGCTGGCGCAGCGGGCGCGCCGAAAGCGCGCCGAAGTCGAACCAAAGTCCAGCCCGTCTGCGCCCGTCCGCGCTGGGCCCGTGCTGAGTGCCAAAACCCCTGGTTCAGCGACCAGATTGGTCTACTCGTCCTCATCCCTCTCTTTACTTCGGTCACCAAGCAGTGATTGCTGTGTTACTTATGACCCACTTTCTATCACCGATGTATCCTGCCAATTATCTTGTTCACACTGCTCATTTCGGACACACATTGTCAACTCCAAAATTAAGGCCCTGACTACTCCGCCCCCTCCTACCACCACTTTTCACTTGGCACTTATCAATGCCCGATCCATGTGCAAACATAGGCAAGAAATTGCAGACCTAATAACAGTTGCCCACTTGGACGTCCTGTTTATCACGGAAACCTGGACGGATGGTGCCTCGGACCCCGACTTGGTTATAGCAGTCCCTAGTGGGTTCACCATACATAGACAGGACAGAGTAGGCCAGCGGGGAGGTGGGGTAGCAATTATTGTCAGGGACTACCTCCCAATCAGGACCACACCGATACCATCCACATGTTGCGAAGCCCTACTATTTAGTATTAAGCTCACACCCCTCTTCAATTTTAAAGGCGTACTGGTATACCGCCCACCTGGAGCACGTGCCCCATTTTTATTCAGCCTAGGGTCTATATTGGAATCCATAGCCCTTGAAGATCACTTTGCAGTGTTAGGCGATTTTAATTTCCACCTTGAATCAAGTAGTGACAGAGACACTGCATGCCTCTTAGCGGACATGGAAACACTAGGTCTGTATCAACGTATTTCTGCCCCTACCCATGACGCTGGTCACACTCTTGACGGCATTTTTACTAATATTGAGTCGCTACATATTGCAGATGTCCTCCCCCTGGCATGGACCGATCACCACGCCATTTTAAGTCATTTAGCTATCCCCGATGCCTCTAAGAGGAGGGCTGTTAACAATAGCCCCAAACAGGTGAGAGCATGGAAGGACATAAAGGCGGGGACATTGAACACATTCCTGGCTAGAACATCGCCATTGCTGTCAGATGACCCCACCGCTGCCATAAATCAGTTCAATACCTGGATCAATCTCTTGAGCTAGCGCCCGTAAAATCTATCTCCCAGAATCGAGCCTCCCCCAGTGCTCCCTGGTTCTCGGATGAACTTAAAAAACAGAAACAATTAAATAAACAAAGAGAAAGACTTTGGCGGAAGCGCTATGACCCAGAAAGTAAATCATTATATAAAGAATCACTTGCCCGGTACAAACAGATGATCGCAGAGGCGAAAAGAGCCTATTATGCCGCACAAATTGAGACTGCCAAAAACTCGTGCAAAGAGTTATTCGACATCACTAAACGCTTGTCGGGTGGCACGCACGACCTCACACCACCTCCCTCACAACATCTTTGCGACGCCTTATCTGATTTTTTCTTCAAAAAAGTTAACGACATCTATCAGGCTTTTTCTCTAAACACGGACTCTACACCACTATCCTTGTCCTCCACCTCACGGGATAACACACTGACCTGCTTTGTCGAGCTCACTATGGATCAGACAAGGAGTATTATTTCAAGAATCAGATCAGGTTCTGCATTAGACCCGTGTCCGCTCAAAGTTCTTATGCCAGTTATGGACACGTTGATACCGGCTATAACTCATGTTTGCAACACTGTTTAGCTCCGGAATTTTCCCGGCTTCTCTGAAACATACGTTGGTCAAACCCCTCTTAAAGAAAGCCAATTTGAATAAAGATGACCTGAAAAACTATCGTCCGATAGCCAGTCTTCCTTTCCTGGCTAAGGTAATAGAAAAAGCCATGAATCAGCAACTGTCGGAATTTGTGGAGCAGCACCAGTTGCTCGATAACACCCAGTTCGGATTCCGCAAATGTCATGGCACAGAAACTGCCCTTCTAAAGGCTGCGGATGACATCAGAGCCATACGAGACCAGGGGGGGGGACAGCACTCCTGGTACTGCTGGATCTTTCGGCGGCCTTCGACACGGTCGACCACAAGATCTTAGTCGACCGTGTCGAACGACTGGGGGTCCAGAAAACTGCTCTGGACCTGCTTGTATCGTTTCTGGCCAATAGATCACAAGCAGTATCTCTAGGACCCTACCAATCATCGAAGGTGTCTCTGCCGTGTGGGGTCCCTCAAGGCTCATCCCTGAGTCCGACACTATTTAATATCTACGTGTCGGACCTTGCAAATGTCATCAAAGCATTTGGGATGAGCCTGACCTCCTATGCCGATGACACCCAATTGGTACTGGCTATCAAAGGGGACGGGGATGAAGTGGCCAATCGATTCACGAGAGGAATGATGGCAATAGGTGACTGGATGGCCACGAATTGTCTGAAACTCAATTCAGAAAAAACTGAAGTGGTCATCTTCGGTCACCTCTCCCCGGGCTGGTCACCTGTCTGGTGGCCACCATCTTTCGGTCCCCCGCCGAGTCCAGCTAGCAAAGTGAGAAATCTAGGCGTCATCTTCGATGCTGGCCTCAATTTTATGGCACATGCGAATAAAACTGCGGCTTCAGCTCATATGAAATTGAGAATGATTAGGAAAATACTACCTTTCCTACCGAACACGGCCGGGAAAACACTGGTCAGCTCACTAGTCCTGTCCTCCTTGGACTATTGTAACGCTCTATTCTTAAATGCCCAAGTCCGAGTGACAAATAAGATGCAGTCAATCCAAAATGCAGCCGCACGAATGCTGGCTGGGACCCCCAAGTTCGCACCAGTTAAAAACATCATTAGGGAATCTCCATTGGCTCCCGATACGCAGCCGTATCAAATTCAAATCGCTGTGTATTGTTTACAAGTCACTCAATAATCAAGGTCCCCACTTTCTCAAACAGAATCTTCTCCATCATGTCCCAACCCGATCTCTTCGTTCCTCTATTCAGAACTTTTTGGCTGTGCCTTGCACTAGAACAGTCACCTGGGGCGACAGGCGTTTCCTGGTTGCCGCCCCTAGACTCTGGAACACCCTTCCTGCACATATCCGAGCAAGTCCCTCCCTGTTCACATTCCGTAAACAGCTAAAGACGTGGTTATTTGACCAATAGCCTTGTATATCTTCTTTACCCCAGTTGCTGATCCATCCCTTAACTAGCGCCGAGACGCCCACAGGTATTCGCCGCGCTCTACAAATGTCAATAAATAAATAAATAAATAAATAAATGACTCAAAAATTGCCTCTAGACACAACCCTGATCTCTCTCAGCAGAAACATTAATCACCAGACTTATCTTTACTTTTTTATTGTAGCCTGAAAACTACTGAACACACAAGCAACTCTCCAGCAGGTGCTTTTAAACCATAAGTTACTGCTATTATTTCCAAACACAGCGCCCCCTGTGGTCAGCGCCTGGTGCACTGCCTAGGAGGCAGAAGGTGGAGAGATGCACAAGGAGGCGCCATACAAATATATTTGCCTTTGCTTTGTTACAATATGGGCCGGAAAATAAAACGCACCGGGCCTTTTTTTGAAATGTGACTTAGCATTAAAGATGTGCTGACTTTTCACAATTTAAATGAAAATAGACCAGTGCTTTAATTAAATACCCCCTCTCCCACTTGTGATAAAGTTACTGGGAAAGCTTTCAAGTGCTCACCGTCCTTTTTCCCCAGCAAACCCCCTCCCCCCTCCCCCCCGAGGGGCAGCAATCTGAGGGATAGCCCATTTGTTGCAGCTTTATATAGCACCAAATAGATCCAAAGGTATTGTACACTGGTCCCTCTCACCCACTTCTTGTGGCGAGGTTAATGCATACTCGAATTTTATTTTGGTGTGATTACTTTCAAACCTTCCCCCGTCCCATTGCTGTTTTCAATGCCATCATCCACCTTCCCATTATTGTTTTAAACCCCTCATCCCGCCACTATTTCCAGTTCTCCCCCACTATCCCTCTGTGGCTTTCTCAATTCACCCCCACCCCTCCTGCTGTTGCTTTTAAATCCCCAAAACCCTCCAGTTGTTTCTGTCAGACCTTCCCCTCCTACCTCGCCAGAAAAAACATCACCCGCTAGCCATCCCACCAGATTGCCTTTGACAATGCTTCTTTACTTAGATTTCTGCCGTGCTGCGCTTGGGCAGCATGCATTTCTGAGAATGACAGTCCGGCAACTAGCCCAGAGCGTGCTCGGGGTAAATAAATACAAGTAAGAGTTAGAGTCCTAAACAGCACGGACAGTGTGACTGACTCGAGACGGGGTGCTGCAGTTCCTCAATGCTACTGTCTGTCAGACCAGAACATGTGCGCGTGGGACAGCAATGCACCGGACTTGTTCATAAAGCTCTTTGCCACCGTCCCATATCTTTGTAAACCGGCTTTGCTGCATGAAGTGACTGTTCTGCATGCCGAAACCTAAAACCCACGTGCCTTTATTATTTATCGCTCTCTCTCCTTTATTGTTATTTATCTCTCCCTCCCTCTCGTTTGTTATTTATCTCTCTCTCTCCTTTATTGTTCTTTATATATCTCTCTCCTTTGTTGTTATTGATTTGGACTGATCAAAGTGAACAACACTGCTGGAGTCCTGCTCGCACGTTGTCATTGGTGCCTGAATCTTGTTTCCCGTGGGTCTCAGCCGGTCGGTCATCCCTCTGTTTTGAATCTGTGCTTTGTACATATGGATGCTGACAAAAAGGGGAGGTTCACAATAGGCTGCAGCATCACAGTCATGTGTTTTGTCTTGTTTTGGGTAATTACAACATGACTGTGGGCTCCGTCACTGCTCATGCGTCCACGTAGCAAGACTAATAAGCATTTGCAATCCAATAGGTCTCGCATTACTGAAAGTTTGAGCTATTGGCGTTGCATCATTATTTGCAATGCCAGTAGCTCAAACTTTAACTACTGCGAGACCTATTGCATTGCAAATGCTTGTTTTCAATTTGTTTCTCATTTCTTTCATCTCGGAGGAGGATCATACAAGTGTCATGATAGGCTTTTTTTGTCTGGAGTACTGTTGCCCCTACCTTATCTGCTTGCTTTATGATCACATTTATCATTCATCTGTAAAGTCTTTAGGCTCATCTTTTCTTCTTTTGTGACACTGTAGTACTGCATCTTTCTTGTGTCCAGATGTTCTACTTCTCTTATGAATCCATCCATATTTAAATGCTAATACCTCTGGTGGGATTACTGCCAGGGGTGGGATAAAGGAGGATTTGTTTCTCCATTCAATCTACCCAGGCTCTTGTTAGGAGCTGGTGTGTTTAAAAAGAAGACATAACTCTTATTTTATGGCACAACTGTACCGCTTTGCAGCTTAGTTTGAACTTGTCACCAAAGTTAGTGGGGAAAAATCCTAGCCCTTTATTCAAGATCGGTTCTTCCCCTTTTGTCAGTACTTCTTGTTTGAGTGAGTTTACATCCCACTCCTGCTTGATTGGGGTTCCATCGTTCTGCTCCTTATTCTTGCACCATTTACATAGATTCTTATCTTCTTTAGATTGTGTACCTCCGCATATCTACAAGGTTGTGAGGCTGTCTGATAGAAGGTGTGTAGGGTACTGCTTTTTCTCTCAACACTGTTGTAATGAGGGCTTTATTAATTTCGTCTAGGAATGTGGAGGGGAGTTTAGAAAGCAATTCCTCTTGGGGAATGGTTAGTGGGCAATGAGAGTGTTCGGGAATCTTGACAAACATGTCTGAAAATTATTATCGCGTGGAGGTGGGATAATGTGTGTGGCATAGGGGTAATGCTTTAGTTAGATGTTGTAGATCAAATGTGTAGGTGAGAGGTAAGTAATCAGTGGTCAGAAAATAGCACATAAACTAAGCACAGGAAGTACCTCTGATAAGACCTATATTACAGGAATTTATCGAAAACATTTTTATAAAGATGGATGCTATAGAAAGAGAAAAAAGGCTTTTAGTTACTTTAAAGACATTATTTTATTATCTTTCTTTTTATCTTTTTTGTTTTTTCAATTTGACTGTTTATACATAAATACAATTTGTTTTGCCACAAAGAGACATAATCCTAAATAACAAGCTTTCAAAAGAGTTTTTGTAAATTTAATAAAGTGCAGTTGAAGCGAAACACCCCTAACAATTTATCATATCCTACTACCATTCATTCTCTCATGCATACCTTGCATACCTCTGCATTCACTACTTTTTATAAAAACAAATATAGACGGATAAACAACACTTTACATAGGATTAACCCAAAAGTATCTCAGGTGGCCCACTGTAGATGTGAGAGATAGGGGTCCTACCACTTAGTCATAAGCCGATCTATACATTGTTTTCCAATCCGCAAAACATTGTCCAGGTCTTTAGTGTGTACGGCCTACGTACGTTTCGGTGATGACAGATAGTTAAATCACCTTCTTCAGGGCCAAAAGCAAACAGACTAACAGTTATGGTAACACATATATACAAAAGTTAAAAGGGGGCGGGGGGTTTTCTTCAATTTTTATTTATATGCGACTAGGTCCTAGTTCTTCCACGAAATGGACTTTAAAGGAAACTTTATGTCACAGGTAAAGTTACATCTGAATGTAGAGATAAGCTGTTGTTATCAATAATTCCAGGGGTCGGTTGTTATGTTTAACGGATAATCTTTCTATAGTGGTTTCTTCTCATATTTCTGGTCATAATTTTATTCCATTTCGAGGACCAGATATTTGATTGGGTCTCTTCACAACATCGTGGTTTGTACGGCGTGGTCTGTGACAGGGGGTTCCGTGCGTGTACGCACCATTTCACGGAACCCCCTGTCACAGACCACGCCGTACAAACCACAATGGTGTGAAGATACCCAATCAAATATCTATGCATGGAAGAATGAATGGTAGTAGGATATGATAAATTGTTAGGGGTGTTTTGCTTCAACTGCACTTTATGAAATTTACAAAAACTCTTTTGAAAGCTTGTTATTTATGATTGTCTCTATGTGACAAAACAAATTGTATTTATGTATAAACAGTCAAATTGAAAAAACAAAAAAGATAAAAAGAAAGATAATAAAATAATGTCTTTAAAGTAACTAAAAGCCTTTTTTCTCTTTCTATAGCATCCATCTTTATAAAAATGTTTTTCGATAAATTCCTGTGATAAAGTAATATAGGTCTTATCAGAGGTACTTCCTGTGCTTAGTTTATTTTTCTCTCCCCCCTCTGGACCTAAAAATATATTGGGAGAACTCTTCTTTCTGTCAGAAAATAGCACATGCCACATTTGATCAATGTTAAATTAAAGTTGACAAGACTAATTGGAGTGATGGGTGAAAGTCTGTCACGGTTAGTATCCTGTTCATCAAAGAAGAAATAGATTGGGATGGTGGATGAGGGAAATACAGTCATGAAGTTTGTTTTAAAAGGGGTGGCGACTTACGTACATTGATATTCAAAGGAAGATGAGAGGGTGATTGGTGTAAAAGTGAAAATGTTTGTGTACATCTTTATAAGGAGGATACCTGCTTCCCCTCATTTGCAGTTGTTTCGGTGTGTGTATATGGATGTGTTTGTGAGCTAGAAGGTGGCATATTCAGTTTGAAAAGCTACAGACTTAGTAGATTCCTTGGGATCAACATATGTCTTGGTCTGTTTTCAGTCACTGTTGGTGAGTGGATCAGGTGACGTATGGGTGACTGAAGGTTGCATCATCATGGTTAAGCCTGGGATGAAACTCAGCATTAATAAGGTAGATTAAGAATGTGTGGTAGTGAGTTGTATAGTAGGTTGTGTAAGTCGTAGATTTTGGGAACTATAAAGCATTAAATGAGATTTGGGATTATGAATAGAGGCATGGTGGTATGAAATGTAGGTAGCGTCGATAATGTGATGTATTTCGAAAGAAACACGCTGTGGTGCTACTTAGTGAATAGCAATATTTTATATTTGTTAGTGGTACAAAAGCATCCAAAGTTAAGCATCGGGCTTTACGTGTGACGCAGTGTTCACTTCCATAAACTGTCACTGTGTGAGAGTGAGAGGCAGTAAGCTTACCGCTGCACATAAATTCTAAGATCAAGCTTAGAGTAGTAGTGAAATTAGTGAAGACGCAAATGGAAGCTTGCAAGTACATTAAATGCAATATTATACAATGAGAATTTCACATTGTCATGGTGCAGTTCAGTTAGAGTAAGATGACTTTTATGATGTATATGGCAGAGTGAGCCAGGTGACAATTAATGTGAACATTGTGTCTCCGGTTGTGCATCTTGGTCGTTGTGAAATTGTAGTTAACTTCTGGTGATATTGAGAGTTCTTGTAGTGCAATTGTGGTGTACCTGAGGCAAACTGTGTGGGATTTCTTACTCTTCATGGCCAACTGGAAGCCCATACTCCTTTTTTACAGTATCAATTATTTTTCAATGTTGTGAGAACTATCACCAGATAACCGTAGCTCATAAGTGAATTTTGGTATTTTATTTGATTTCTATGGCACTTTACAATAAATTAATTTTCAACTGTAATATACATTAGAAAGTGGTTACAAGATAACAGAAGGAAGGAAAACATCCAAGAGTAAATCCACAAAATAGAAAAAAGAAAAGGAAACCACATAATAGATAGACAGTATATGATGAGCACAAACTGTCTAAATTAACAAGAGATCATAGACCAGAGTTTTAATTCATCATTACATTTGGAGGTGAGACATAGTAACCCAGTGATATGTGAAAATCTAAGGCAGATGGGATATCTCAAGGTAGTCAGATGTTACAGCCTGGCAGATGTCTAAAGGAGTCAAAGGATGAATCCAAAGTGGCTAGCAAAAACAATATACGATAACATAAAATTGGGTAGATATAAAACGTCTTCTTGATTTTGCAACATGCATTTCTCTCTTCTGGGACCTTAGAAACTCAACCGGGACTTCCTAATGGGAATTCTATCTACCTGATCAACTGAAGTGTTTCCCCCAACAACTGTTTTAATTCATAAGAAAATCTAAGTAAATCAGATAAATGCTTCCCGCATTGAGAAGTGTAAGACTATTCTTTGGCAGTGGAAAAACTTTGGTAAATCGGTGCTTTAGCATTTTGATGCAGAGAGCTTCCCTAGTTTACCACAGGCCTAAAAATATAGTCTTAGAGCCCACATTACTCACGTACTTTTTGGGCCATTTGAGTTCAATTTCTGTTAAGATTGTGGTGCAACTTCAAGGCAGTCCCATTCTATAATAAACGGTTTAGTGACTGGCACAAAGAAAACGAAATCCCCGGAGTTAAACTCTCGGTAGAGGTTCCTTTACATCCTATTGGTTTTATATAGCTGGAAACCGAATAGACTGCTATATGTATGAACTCCTATTCTTGTAATTTTCCTTAATCATCGGTCTCTTTATTAAATGTTTGATTTAGATGTGGTAAAAATAGATATTTTTTTTATTTAGTTTCAAGTCGTCCTCGCTCATGCTCTTCCTGCTGAAAGAAGCAATTATTATTATTGCTGTCAGACAGTACATGGAATTTCTCCAAGATCTAGTCCTTTTTTCATTTTTTATGTTCCATTTTGTTCTTGTGTTCCTCTTAAGCATCGTCCCAAAGTTGAAACTAACTTCCCTATTTTTCCATTTCTTTGTGACCCACCTCTTTTACAGGTCTCTTAGTCAGAGTCCCTTATAGATATTTTCCAATTTGTATCCTTCGTGTTTTTGTTAGTTACTTTGTGATGTTTTTAGGTCTTGCTGCGCACATGCGCCGCTCACTCTGCGAGATTTATTGCAGATGAGGACTTTGAGAAAAGGGCTTGAAGCCCCGCCCCTTATTTCCATTGGCTTGCGTCAGTTTGTTAAACGGTGGCCTGCCTTTGGAAATAAGGTTTCTAGGGTGCCTCCTTTTTTGAATATGAATCTAAGACCCTGCCTACGTTACTTCTTCTCCTCCTCCACTCAGGTTAGCATCAGTCCCTATTGCCCAGGCCCATCCAGCACCTGGTCACACAGCATACCTAGAAACACGGGCACCGCTTTCTGGTCCATCTAAGCGTACCCAGGTGCATGTCTGCCATTAGGATGCCATTCAATCCACCTTAAGACCTGACACACATAGGCCTCTTGATCCAGTATGATCCCCCCGCCATACTTCATTGGGCCTAACCTTCAATGTGTGTCACACTACAATTAGACTCTCACAACTACACTTACATAGAGCCTACAATCTGATGCCTTTCACATGTGATTTTTAAAGGTCTATCAAATTATATTGTATGCCACTACTTCAAATTGTAAATACTTTACCACCCTGAACGCATGCTTACAGTCTTGTGAAATTTCTGTGAATACTAGCGAACTGTTCTAGACCTTGGTCACACTGTGACCTCCTTTATTTATTTAATACAGTGGCCTCTGTTATGTTACATACGACCTCCTTATGGCCGACCCCCTGCCTCACAGTGCGGGCCACGCTCATAATTCTGTATGCAACGTAATTGTATCATGCGTGAATTGTATATAATTTATTTCACTTGATTCACACATAGGCCCCAGTACCTATCGCTTTCCAATTGCCAACCTTCGATCCTGCCCCTACCTCCCTGTTCTCATATGGCTGAGATACCCGCCACCCCCTCTCAACACAATCCCCAAATGAGGGAAACCGGAAACGGTTCTTGAAGTTTTTGGAAGTGGGAGGGAGTGACCCTCCCGGCCGTATTTATTAAAACAAAAAATTAGAACATTTAAACATTAATGTACAATTTCATACCACACTGCGATGTTTGGCTAACCTTAACAGATTCTCTAATACAGAGGTTCTCCTAGCCGATCTAACATCCTACAAAAACATTTACTTGAAATATTGAAATTGTACATCCTAACGTTTAAGGGCCAACGGCAAGGTCGTAACTGGTGTCAAGATCCCTAACCAGACATACCCCCCCCACTTGGGAGGGGCGACATCACTGAGGCGTACTCACGTGCAACTACTACAATTTCCCTTGTCTTGACGGGGGCACTTATCAACTCGACGCCAGTTAAAGGTCGTTCGAAAACTCGTGTGAGGTATCTAGAAGGTATCGTAGACCTCCCCCCAACCCCACACAACTTACCGCATCTGCCGTCGCAGATGTCACCGGCCCCGGGAAATTCCCCAGGAGGGGGCTGTAACCCCTCCTACACAGGAAGGGGCCTTGACCGCCTTTCCTCTTCTTCCGGCGACCCATCCTTAGAAGGGACCGCCTCCCCGTTGAGGGGCCAAAGGCCACCTCCCCCGAGCGCTCCCATCCGTGTTGGGTGACGCCCACTCATAGGGATCTTCCAATTAGTGCTCACCGATCATGACCTTACCGCCTACCGCCTGACCGAAATAAATACGACAAGTGCTAACTAAACGAAACTACATTGGCCACTATGACCGAAAACCTGTGTCCAAATGGACCTCAAATCCGACATTCTTTAATCACCAACTCGTAACATTATACCAATCTTTATTACACATTCCATATCAATATCACACCCAAAAACAACCTGGAAAAAAAAAAAAAAAAAAAAAATAGAATAACTGATCAACTTTATTAAAACAACTAGCTGTCCTCAGGGGCTGGTGGGTGGGTCAAAATTGGCTCTTCGTTCCGTCTCGAGCTCACGTGCAGCGGGGAGGTGCAGCTTCAGAGCACAGGAACAAGAGGATGTCTTCTGGTCTTGCGTCTCTTTTTATCCATCTTCAGGGCGGGCGTAAACCCGCCCCTGCCTGCCCCGAGGGCGTGGCCGGCGGCGTCCGTGTCTAGGCCAGCCCACTCAAGGGCGGGAAAAAGCGCGCCCCGGCTACGCCGCTTCGGGCATACCAGCCGAGACGCGCCTCCCGCCCAAAAATGTCTTCCCGGGGGGATCGAGGCACTCTGCCATACGTTCGGGGGGACCGAGTGGTCGCCCCTTTCCATATGGCTGAGATACCCGCCACCCCCTCTCAACACAATCCCCAAATGAGGGAAACCGGAAACGGTTCTTGAAGTTTTTGGAAGTGGGAGGGAGTGACCCTCCCGGCCGTATTTATTAAAACAAAAAATTAGAACATTTAAACATTAATGTACAATTTCATACCACACTGCGATGTTTGGCTAACCTTAACAGATTCTCTAATACAGAGGTTCTCCTAGCCGATCTAACATCCTACAAAAACATTTACTTGAAATATTGAAATTGTACATCCTAACGTTTAAGGGCCAACGGCAAGGTCGTAACTGGTGTCAAGATCCCTAACCAGACATACCCCCCCCACTTGGGAGGGGCGACATCACTGAGGCGTACTCACGTGCAACTACTACAATTTCCCTTGTCTTGACGGGGGCACTTATCAACTCGACGCCAGTTAAAGGTCGTTCGAAAACTCGTGTGAGGTATCTAGAAGGTATCGTAGACCTCCCCCCAACCCCACACAACTTACCGCATCTGCCGTCGCAGATGTCACCGGCCCCGGGAAATTCCCCAGGAGGGGGCTGTAACCCCTCCTACACAGGAAGGGGCCTTGACCGCCTTTCCTCTTCTTCCGGCGACCCATCCTTAGAAGGGACCGCCTCCCCGTTGAGGGGCCAAAGGCCACCTCCCCCGAGCGCTCCCATCCGTGTTGGGTGACGCCCACTCATAGGGATCTTCCAATTAGTGCTCACCGATCATGACCTTACCGCCACAGGCCGGATAGTTGACCGGCTATCCGGACCCCCCACAAAAAACTCCTACCTAAAGGTCATGTTTCAAAGATTTCAACCATGCTAAAAAATCTCCTAAGAACAACTCATTCCCCTCCCAAGACAAATGCACACCATCCCCCGAATACATCCTGTCATCAGTAATACAGCTATGAGAAATAGAATGCAATGTCCTGGAACGGAACAACCTACTCACTTTATTGTTAAGCTTTCTAACAGAGTGATTCAAAGCAGGTATAGAGACAGCCCCCCGCCACACCTTTCGTGGAATCAAATGGGACCAAGCAATCGTGCACCCCGGAACTCTCCTCGCCAACCAACTTACAGTGGAAAGCAGTGCCTCCAGGAGTAGTCGTCTACCGATGGTGACCAAATCATTGCCCCCGATATGCACTATAACTATAGCCGGCGGTGACCTTGTCCGCCCTAACAAACCCTCAAAAAATGTTTGAAACTGGTCAATACAGAGACCGCCCCTTCCGTAGAAGGACATCCTGTACCCGTATTCCCCAGCTACGTGAATCATGTCACCTGCTTTGAATACGTCTGCGGCACGCCTCACGTATGAGTGGCCCACGACCCACACCTCCTTTTTCACAGCCGGTGATGTCAGACCGCTGGCCCGGTGTAAGGTCGACTGCATAGTCCGCCCCGCCTCGTAGGCTTGCGTAACTGAAACCAAACAAAAACAAGAAGCGTGAGTACAGAGTACATAATTACAGCTTCACAACATGTGCAACCGCACATATCTTTTATAACAATTGGAGGACCAACGCCCCACTCGTTTCACTTGCTCAACATTAAGACCCCTGGCCGTAGCTTCAGTAGCAGCCCCTATCCGAAAGGAATGGGTCCCAAATTCGCCCGGGTTCAAGCCCGCAGCGGCAACAGACATCGCAAGCACCCGCTGAAACTGAAATTTCGTCAGTGGGGTGGCGTCCGTGTGTCTTAACAAAGTCCCCTCCCATGATGCCACCCTTCGTGCTAGGTAATCCTCTAAACACTTTACCGGACATATGGAGGACCCAGGAATCCTGCGTATGATGACGCAGTCACCCATCCCATCCTGGTCAGTCTTCGACCTTACAAAGGAGATAGTCATTGTTTCTCCCCTGATCTGGACGTGTTCCCGGCACAAACCCCCCGCCACATCTAGTTTGTTCCTTGCCACTAGTTCGCTTACCCGCATTGCTCCGTGAAATGCTAACGTAAACGCGGCTCGGAACAGCACTGCCTCAAACTGAGATGAACATGTGGCAGGAAGTGTAGCCAACAACTGGGACAACCTATCCAAACCTATCGGGCGCCTTTCATCTACTCTGCGACCCTCCAGGCGTTGCCACCCACGCAGCGCTTTCTGTACAACGAAGGACACTGTTGGGTCTTGGATAGCGTGTGCTCTGGCAACAAAGGAAATGGCGGCACGATGCCTCTGGGCCGTAGCCACCGATTTCCCGGCCTTACGTAAGGACATCAGGAAATTCACCACCCATTCCTCATGACCCCAAAGTCGCTCTCTATCACTCCCCAAAAAGGCTAAATAGGCCCGAAACGCCCCTTCATATGCCTTCCTCGTCCTTGGTGCTAGACTCTCTCCCACGAGGTGACGAAGTTCGGGGCACCGAGAGACCAGAGAGCCTCGGTAAAGGGTGCCGGCTCCGGGTCCGCTGAGGGAAGGAAACCAGCAAAAGCCTGCATTTGAAAACGAGACAGTGCATCAGCTGCCTGATTCATCACCCCTGGCACGTGTTTTGCTCTGAATAGCACGTTCAATTGCATACATAGTAAAACAATTTCTTTAAGTAGTCTTAAGATCAGTTTACAACGTGCTGCCTGACTATTGATGCACTCGACCACAGTCATATTGTCCGACCAAAATATGACCGAGTGATTTTTGAACCCATCGGGCCATGTTCTCAAGGCCACCAAGATGGGAAACAGCTCGAGGAAAGCAATATTACTCGTTAGACCCTTCTCATGCCACCAAGTCGGCCATCTTTGTGCTGACCATTTTGTGCCGAAAATGGCGCCAAAACCTATGCTTCCCGCCGAATCTGTCCACAGCCCCAGCTCCTCAGAAGACACGGCTGGTTTATTCCAGACGATTCTACCATTGAAATCCGCCAAGAATGCTAACCAAATACGCATGTCCTGGCGGATCTCGGCCGATAGTCTCGTGCGATGATGGCCTTCTTTAAGGCCGACCATCGCTTGGGCAATTGAACGGGAAAAGGGGCGGGCCATTGGTATCACCCTCAGTGCAAAATTCAACTGTCCCACCACTTGCTGTAATTGTTGCAGCGTAACTTTTGAAGCATTTATACACAGTTGCAGTGCAGCCCTGAACTTCAACACTTTCTCGGCTGGCAAACGGAAACACCCCTCAATGGAGTCCAACTCGATCCCCAGAAACTCGAGGCAAGTCGTAGGACCCACTGTTTTACCCGGCGCCAATGGCACGCCTAACTGTTTCATCAACACACAAAATTCGGCCAAGGCCCGGCCACATTCAAGACCCCCAGCTGCCCCAAGAAATAAGAAATCATCAAGGTAGTGCATTACATCTTGGAAACCCGTTTTCTTTGTGAAAACCCATTGTAGAAAACAACTGAATTTCTCGAAATAGGCACAGGATATAGAACACCCCATTGGCATACACCTATCCATGTAATAACAACCCTGAAACATGAAACCTAGGAGACGCTGGTCGTCTGGGTGTACCGGGAGCAATCGGAACGCTGACTCGATATCTGACTTCGCCATCAGCGCCCCGGGCCCCAGGCGATTAAAAATGGCTACGGCCTCATCGAAGGATGCGTACCGCACCGAACACACTTCTGGATCGATTGCCTCATTTACGGAAAGACCTCGTGGAGCTGATAAATTATGAATTAGTCGGAACTCTCCAGGGTCTTTCTTGGGTACTACCCCCAAGGGAGAACAAACAAAATTCTGAACTGGGGGTACACTAAACGGGCCAGCGACCCGACCTCGAGTCACCTCTTTTCGGATCTTTTCCTGTACTACGGTTGTATGTTGCAGGACGGAAAGTTGGTTTGTACACTTTTCCACACCCTGAAAGTCCCCTACCGGGATGCGGAAACCATACGAAAAACCGTTTCGCAGCACCCCAGCAGAAGTACGATCCGGGTAATCACTGAGCCAAGGGATCATTGCCAGGGTATCAATGGGAGTGGGTAAAGGCGCCCCTCGGACTATATTAGACCTGTTTGGCACCTCCTCTCCCCCCGTTATCACCCGTTCTGGCTCTGCACGAGACCTCAGGATGGGACGACCCACAACCACTACATTCATGTTTGAATTTACACGATCCCTGCGGTCTCGTACATTTCCCTCTGTTGTAATTAAAACAGAAACCCTTTCTTCCGGTATTGCCGGTAGGTTTCGAGTGATCGTCGGACCCCGAACCTGATCGAAAGGGCGTCCCCGCATATTGTCGAGAGGATTCACCCACATTACTTCCTACCAACGGCATTTTTAACATTCCTGACTCCTTCATTTTATCCCAGGTCAAGGCATCATAACAATCCCAGGTTAAACTTTTATTATGCTCCTTTTCCTTTCTGAACATATTATCGTAACAAAACCAATGGTTCCCCTGGTGCGATGTCGAGTACCCCATGATTCGTGATTGGTATATTGGGAACTCGGAAAGCAACTCAGGCCTACGTTCGCCCAGGATTGATGTAAAAATTCCCCAGGCATTGCCCCAATTGGCGATATTCTCATTCACTTTAAAGGCGGCCATCTTTGCGCGCCAAACACTCGGGTGCATTAGGTCCTTCTGACTCTTTACATGCTCAACCTCATAATGATCAACAAGTAACGAAAAAATGTTCACATACTCCCCCGCCCAAATCTTCTCCTTAATTGCCAAAGGAACATGTTGCCCCAACTTTTCTCTCCGAGAGGGTGCTGACTCATCCCTCGCGATCGGCAATGGCCGCTTACCTGCACCTGACGCTGCCTCTGTGGTCGCAACCGTCCCTGGTGTCTTGTCCCCTACTGCAGCCGGTACGGGCACCTTGGCTGCTTCCCGCTTCTCACGCAATTGCTTAATCTGCTCCTGCGCTTCGACAGCCGTGGCGCCCTCGTTACCTTTTCCCAACCACGCTGCCAATTGTGCTGCCAACTCGGGCGGCATATCATCCTCGGACACGGGGGTGATCGGATTCCCTTCCCCTGGCACGGGAATTGGAGCCTCGAGCGGAGCACTGGGACCGGGAATCTCTTCTCCCGCTGCCCCCCTCCTGGGCCTCTTATTTTTCCCTCCCGGGGCTGCTCCCGCCAAAGGACGCTTTGGACCCCTTTCTTCATTCATGTACACCCGCTTCCTTAGCTCGGACATCTCCTTCATGAGAACACGCAGCATCTGGTCGGTATTCATACGCTTTCCAACCTTCTTCGGCATTCTCGAACAAAGTAACTGAAAAACAAACAAGAACGATTAAAACGCTCAAAATTGGCTCTTCGTTCCGTCTCGAGCTCACGTGCAGCGGGGAGGTGCAGCTTCAGAGCACAGGAACAAGAGGATGTCTTCTGGTCTTGCGTCTCTTTTTATCCATCTTCAGGGCGGGCGTAAACCCGCCCCTGCCTGCCCCGAGGGCGTGGCCGGCGGCGTCCGTGTCTAGGCCAGCCCACTCAAGGGCGGGAAAAAGCGCGCCCCGGCTACGCCGCTTCGGGCATACCAGCCGAGACGCGCCTCCCGCCCAAAAATGTCTTCCCGGGGGGATCGAGGCACTCTGCCATACGTTCGGGGGGACCGAGTGGTCGCCCCTTTCCAATATGAGACTCCGTTCCCCCAGTCTGTTTTCACTTGCGCCTTGTGAATTCACTGGGCCACGCCACCCGCTGTCCTCTGTGTCATGGACCCCGCCCACCCCGGAACTGCCTTGTCCAGACACTCTGCTTCCTACAACCCAGTCACCCGACGCGGATTGCGCTATTGACGAACCACTCTTCGGCCCCCGGACTCTGACGGCGGACCCTCCCTGACTTGAGGTAAGCCCCTCACTCTCCCAAGTAGGTTCTTCTTTTCCTTGGTACTGTGTCCCATATACCGATCTTTTCCCCTTTTTCCTCCCCTCTGGCCCCCCCATTCTGTCTCCTCCAGGAAAGCTTAATTAATTCAGGCAGCATCTTATACCCACCAGTGCCTGCCCCCGTAACATCGGCAGCGGAGAAGACATACCCTCCGAGCCAGATCGGGCTCCGTTTCTGGACCAAAGCTTCACCCCTCCTGTGAGTTTGTTTTCCTGCCGCGTACCCCTCCCACCCTTTTTGCTGCCTCCATTTGACGCCGCACCTCCTTTGACACTCGTCCAATTTCATCCCGCTTCCCTAGTACCGCAATATAGGACTCCATCGAGCCATATCAAATCACCCACGGAACCTTGAAGATTCCCTTGAGAACCTCCACAACCCCCTGCCACACCTGGCTGCTGTAAGTTGTCCTCTTCGCGCTCCCGCACTACGCATTGTTCTACTGCTCACCCCACAGCTTCCACTGGTCACGATCCACTTCCAGGCATCAGTGTCCCTCCACCACCCACCCTCTTTCCCCGGGTTACCGCTTATCTCGTACCCAAGCGCCAGATCGCTCCTCTCTAAGGATACTTTTCCAATGACTGGCTTGCATTCACACATCACCTCATGAGAGCGCCCATCTGCACTTGAGCCGGTCCAAACTATCCACCTTCTTGTCGCTTGTCTGCTCCCTCCCTGCCTTCCACAGCCCCCCTTGAATCACCCACCCCCGCATCAGAGCTCATTCCACCTGGAGCTACCGCAGTATCATTGTTTCTTCCTGCTAATACTACAGCCCACCATTTCACATCCCCCTATGCCCCACATATCTTGCGATGACCAGCTGTACCAGAACCTGGTTTCACTGCCCCGATCCCCATAACCTTGGCCTGTACCTGGCATGATGCCCGCGTCAACGCCGATCCCTGCGACCGCTGCAGCCACACGGCGTTCTCAGTTTTTTTTTGGCCCTCATTTTCTTTTTTCTTCCCCATGCAGCAATTACCTAAACTGGCAACCCGGTCCTGATGTAGATCCTAAATAAATAGGATCGAAACACCGTCGACCCTTCTACAGCGAGACTTATGGTGCACCATGAACCTTGGTTAAAAAAATAGAGAATCATCACTCATTGATTGAGGACGAACCATTGCTTTCTTGTATATATTGTGTTTTTTGGTCACATTGTCACACTGCGTCCTCGCTGTATTCACCCACCTGTCACATGCGTCGTCACTCTTTGCTTCACAAACACTTTGTGCACAAAGCCCCCTTGGGTTGCCTTCGCGTTTTATGCCTACAGTGCTGCTTTAACTGTTATTGTATAAAATGTGACTTCAAATATATGATGCTACATGCACTTTCTAAAAACTAAACCCAGAGTCTCTCTTCCTGTTCTCCACGTTCATGTAATGTTTTGTGCGTATTTTTCAATACATGTCTCTCGGATTAGACATTTTTTCAACTTGGGGGGGGGGGGGGGAGTTTTTCAAGAGTTTTCCTGCGCGCTTTTTAGAGACCATTTTTATGACATACACTTTTATTCCTTCGTGGTCGAGGGAGGGAAGAAATCTTGGCACCAGTACATAAGTTAAATAGTCCCTTTTTGAATAAAGAGACTATTAAAAATTGTCTCTGGCCTCTGAGTTTTGAAGCAGAAAGTGATATGTGAAACCAGCGCAATATGTTTGTAGATTCGGTCCACCGAGGACGGGCCCTTTCTCCTCGACACATGGACGCTATCTGCACCTCCCTAGCTTTTTGAAAATGGTTTGACACCTCCCCATGGCTGCTCTGAATGTAAAGTACACGTCCACACTGGATTAAGCGACCATTTTACGTATAATTGCACTTATGTTATACCATAGTTATTGGGCGTTTACAGATTTTTTTGTAGAATTATTTCACGGTTGTCAATTGTCTCGTTGTAAATATTCTTTGAGTGTGCGGGTGTTTCTTCAGCTGTAGTGGGTGTGTAGGGATGGTCATGTGGCTGTTTGGATGGTGAACATTGTGCCTGTGAACAGGTGCTGTGTCAATGAGAAGAGATAGAAACACTCCGGTACACACCCCTTAACCCCTACGGTGCCTGGGCAGGTGTCTCTGCTCGTGAGTGAAGGCAGTCTGTTTATGCAGGTGGGTGCACAGCAGGGGCTCCTGTGGCTGCCCTGGTTAATTATAGCAAGGAGGGAGGGTTGGTTGCTGGAGACAGTGCTGTTGCTAGCATCTCTTGTTGACCATCCGGTCCCCCTAGTGTCCGGGTGAAGGGTGGTTCGCACGGAAACGATCGATTGCTTGCATTGTTTGTTGCTGAACACAGGCAGCAGCAGAGTGCGCTCTCTTGTAGATCAGGGTGTGAATCACAGCCTGGCAGAATCTAGCATTATTATTCACAGAGCCGCTATACTGTGTGCCTTCCAACTGGTTACCAAAACAAGCATTTTCAATGCAATAGGTCTCGCAGTTACCCGAGCTTAAGCTAATGGTATTGTAAATGACAATGCCTTTTATTTATGTTTTTAACCCATTGAATGATGCCGTCGGCCAACGGCCGTCACGAGCACTACATCGGTAGTACTGCGCACGTCCATTGGCCGACGCTGCCCCGCCCGTTTCTTAGAACGTTCCCCACTGGCGCGTAACGTTCAGCGCAGCCAACGGGTTAATATGAAAACAAAAATAAAAGGCATTGTTATTTGGAATGTCAATAGCTCAAACTCGCATAAATGCAAGACCTATTGCATTGCAAATGCTTGTTTATTTTAGGATTAGAGAGAGGACATGGAAGTTGTAGCTGTCACAGTCTGGTCAGGATATTTGAATTGCCTTTCTGCTCTCCAATTTCGGATCAAACTGGGACCAACGGGAACAACTTTGCCCATGTAATGAAGTGATGCATCATTAAAAGACAGATGAATAAAAGGCAGAACAGTTTAGTATTTTTAGAGATTTAATGACAATGTACAGCTTCTTATGTTATGCAGGCCTTCCTCTGTTTCCCCCTCCTAGCAGCAATAGAATAAAAAAAATAGCAAAACATAAACATTGTAAGAACACTTAAAAACACAGAGCCTATAACCATCTCTTTTGTTTTATTGCTGCTCACATCCATCTGAGTTCTGCCTTTAGACTATGTGAGAAGTATGCACGAGCGATGGTTAGGAGTTGTATCTCGTTACATAAGCTTTGAGTGGTTATCTTCATTGGAGAAGCTTTCTTTATTTTCATTCGGTTAACACTTTCTGGAATAACATATTTTAAGGTAAGATGAATTTTGCATAATTTTATAGGTGTTTTTGCATATTTTCCCTGAATTTGCAAATTGTGGCCTTTTTTAATATATTCTATTCAAAGGAGCCACTAAGCATTGAGTTTCATACTTAGGAAAATTTGTGGAAAGGTAATATAAAACTTTTTGTCGAAAGGAAAGGGGCAGAAATCTGCATTTGTGATTGGAACAACACCCTTCATATATTAATTGGGTACTTTGCTATTTGGTCCATAGTTATCCATACACTGTATATTAAGGTGGTGCTTCGGAACATCAAGAAGTTAAAGAGTACTTTAACTTGAGTGGTGTACCTGCTCAAACTTTGCTTTCCTTGTATTCCTTTTATGTATAACATCATTCATTATTGATCTTTCATCACTTAAGAAGCGCAAAGGGAGCTATATATTTCAACAACTTGTATTTTCAAACGTCTTCTCTAGTAGGCCGATCTGCCTTTGCATGTAGATTAGAAGTACTTTCCCCTGTAATACCTACCTCCCCCATCGAGCAATTAGCGCATCACATTAATAGACAATAGGTCTCACCTTTGGTACCTATTGTCTCTGCCAATGGTTTCAGCAATATGTTACTGTAAATGCATTGCACACTTTACAGAAGTAAACATTTTGAAATTGTTAACATTTGTAAACTCTGCTTTAGGGTAATTTTTGTGTTGTAATGGGATTTTAGTATTTTCAAAGCTTAGTGGTCTTACCTTTAAAAGGTTTGTATTGAGTTTTCCAGTCCTTGCATGGTACATGTGGGATGAGTCATTTAGGTGACCTGATGAGTACTAGTTGTGGGAGGGTTTTCATAATGTGACATGATTGAGAGCTGTGGAGCTGAGGCTTAAGGCAGTGCGAGTCTGTGGGCCATAACAGCGTTCAAAATACATTCTCATCCAATTATTGACCTCTCTTCAGTGCACACATTTGGTATGGTTACATATATACCTTTTGTAATTACCAATTCTAATTATTTTCAACAAAATTGTTGTTATAAGTTTATATCGAACTTCAAATAAGCTCTCACAAAGCCAATAGGTCTGGCTTGTTTTAGGGACATGTTTGTTGTAAGGTAGGTCTAGATCCAGTAGCAGAAAACTCATAAAGTTGCACCTAAGTGCCGGTCATGCTGTGTAGTTCACTTGTTTTAATCCACGACTTTAATTTCTTAGG
The DNA here is from genome assembly GCF_964263255.1 of Lissotriton vulgaris. Taxonomy (NCBI): domain Eukaryota; kingdom Metazoa; phylum Chordata; class Amphibia; order Caudata; family Salamandridae; genus Lissotriton; species Lissotriton vulgaris. The sequence goes on from NC_141687.1 coordinate 406,885,685, forward strand.
CCACGCCCCTCTTAGAGACCAACTTAAAGAACTGTGGTCCACAATAGGCTTTTGCTCACAGACAGGTACGCGCTGTCTCGTAAGCAAGACCTAAAATTGCGGTGATGTAGAACTGTGGACTCAATGCAGCATTCATTCCACAGCATCTTTGGTAGGGTAGGAGCACCCCTGGTTTTATGCATCAGAGGGGGAATTGTGCATTTCAGTGAAAAAAAGACAAGGGCTTTACCGCCTCCTGTGTGAGACCACAGGCTGTGATTGTAGGTTCTGGGGTGATGGCTGCCACCGCATGCATCCCCTTTAGAAATGGAGCTTCAGTATTTGTACCCAGTGAAGCTGATCCAAAAGTCATGCAGGTCATATGCTCTCTGGCAAATCAGGTGAAATATCCTCGTATTCTCTGGGAGTCCAGCTCAAAGGGAGAAGAAACACAGGTGGGAAATGGTAATGGGGAGCATGGGAGAAGCAAGAGGTTGCAGGGGAAGCAAAAAAGGGGCATGGGTGAGGAGGAAGCAACACAGAGGGTGCAGGGAGGGAAGTAACCTAACTGGGAGAGAAAGAAACGTGGAGTTGGAGATGAAAAGTAAATGAGCGAGGGCAAACAGCGGGCAGGGGAGAAGCGCGTGGGGAGAGAGTGTAACGTAGAGTGCGCTGGGAAAGACCCACACTAGGGAGAGAACTGGAAAACACATGCACACTTGTGAAGTGCTTAAACAAAAAGCAGCACCTGAGAAATGAAATGAGCACTGAAATGGGCACGAGTAATGCAACTATTCTCAAGAAGAAAAAAAAGGGGAGGGACAAGCCCAGATAAGCTATAGAGTAGAAAGCAAGCATATAAGGGTGACAAGCCAACCAATAGTAAGCAATGGCAGTGATGTAACGTAACTTGAGCCCCCCTGCAAAGTACATGTTGAGACCACCACGCTCCAAACTCAGTCAGGAGCTCTCAGGACAGAGGCCCATCGCATGTGCACAGTGCTGAAGGGGAACTTCCCTACATATTAGGGATAATAACCTTCTTGACTATTTCCAGTCTGGTTTCATTTAAAACTGCAGCACTGAAACAGCCCTGCTGCAAGTGATCGACAATGCGCTGCGTATACTCGATTCAGGGGAGTCTTGTGTTCTAATTCTTCTTGACCTGTCTGCAGCCTTTGACATTGTTAATCACAACACTGTCCTTAACACTCTTGAACAGAGAATGGGTTTGGCAGGCACAGTGCTTAAATGGTTTGCCTCATTCCTTTCGGACAGATCCCAAATGATCAAAATAGCTAACAGTCTTTCGCCTTCATTGGAGGAAGATCAAGGCGTCCCTCAAGGTTCTATACTTGAACCCACTTTGTTCAATCTCCATTTGGAACCATTGGGAAATCTCCTAAGTAAATCTGGTATCCTTTACCATCTCTATGTGGATGACGCTTAAATCTACCTAAAGGTGTCTTCCACACACAATATCTCAATCCTCAACTCTAATCTCAACTCTATTCAAAACTGGATGTTTCACTCATTAACTCATTCTGAATCCTTCCAAAACTGAATTCCTCCTCCTCTCTACCTCACTCTCTCCACCTCCTGTTCAATCTTGGATGGATCAGCTGAATTTACTCAACAATAAACCTATCGTTGACAGTGCAAAATCCCTTGGTGTCATACTTGACAAAAGGCTCTATCTACTCTCCCACATCAATTCCATTACAAAGAATACACAATACCAACTGCGCCTCTGGGGGATTTGACATTTCTTTCTGGTGCAAGACATAAACAAATTCTCTTCTTGCTGGCCTCCCCAAATCCGACCTTTCCCCTCTTAAATCCGTTCTCCATTCAGTGGCTCGTTTTATATTTGGGGCCAAAAGAAGTAACCACATCACACCCATTCTGTCTTCTTTTCGATGGCTTCCCATTGAGCCAAGATCAATCTACAAAGTCTGGCACACTTCCTCCCCTCAATACCCGGCGAATAAACTGGAAATTCTAGAGGCTCTAGACGTATCGTAATACGGAAAATGTACTGTTTGAGCCCCCCACCTTCAAAAAGGAAAGATGGATGGCTCAATCCTTCTCGGGCAATGCGGTGAGAATCTGGAACTCGCTTCCTCCACTACTCTGTACCACCACCTCTACCCGGACCTTCAAATCCGACCTCAAATCGCTTCTCTTCCAAAGACACTTCCAGAACTAATAAACCTCTTTTCATGTCCTTCAAGGAAGTTCTTTCATTATTGTATATTTGTAATCTATGCCTGTACAATCTTCATCCTATTGTGTATTTTTGGGTGTTATTTGTGTGACTGCCATCTATTGTTTTATTTTACTTTTTCTTGTTTCGCGTCGGTTTCTGTAACATGTAAATATGTAACATTCTCCTCATGTAACGTACCTGGTTCTATTGTAAAGTGCTCTGACACCTTTGGGTAAAGTCTGCGCTATATAAAATGCATTAAATAAAATAAGCCCATTGTCCGCTAATACGTCTTGAAACAGACAGCTCATGCAGTGTCTAGTAGTGGGGGAGGGTACCTAAAAGGAAAAACACATCTTTAGAGAGGAAATAAATATGTGCGCCTGAGCTTGCCCTCACTAAGTCAAATTTTTCGCACAGCGAAAATATAATGGATTGCATAGGTAAGCCATCTGATAAATATTTCCTACGAATCATGTGATGAAAGGTTTTAAAATGAATTGTATTCTTTTTTTTTGTTCAGATTGTCTTTCCTTTTTGTCTCTTTTTTTAGATATTTGTGCTTTTTATAGTGAATTATGTGAGAATTAAGGTTTAAATTTTGACCATTTCATTTTGTCTTTTTTATCTATTTAATGCATACATTAATGCATGTTTTCCGCAATAAACATTATGATGATCATGACCTTCCAACTCCTCACCATGGTAGGGCTACTTATGCAGGTTTTCAATCGGTTTTAAAACGAGAGGAGCAGCTCCGTTAATGGTGGTGTATCATTTCCTGACATTTAAGTACCGCATTGTCTTGGCCTTTAGCATTGTGCAACGTACATGTTTTATTTAATCGCTGCACCAGAATTTGTTTCAGAACCTGTGCTTGCCGTAGTGCGGTTTTGAATAGAAGCGTGATTTATGTTTGGGGAGAAAAGGCGCTCATTTAGTTCTAAGGGCAATAAAGACAGATTGACTGTTGGTCACTAGTTGCGTACAAGCTGTAGTTTGCGATGCCATAGAACGGAACTATATTGTCCATGCCCCCTTTCCGTCCATACGTTTTTTGGCTATATCAAAACAAATGCAAAGTATTCCGCACACTAGAGGGATCGATAGGTAGATGAATAGATAGATAATGATAATTTCTGAGCTTGTGACCTGGTAGAGAATACAAATAAGTGGTGTATTTATGAATGAAGTTCCGGTGCTGAGCAGTGACACAAATTAGGTACCAGTGTGGTCTGTGATAATTGGAGTACAGTGTAAAGTGAATTGCACTGCTGTTAACTCATGCCCTGCAAAGCCATGCATTAAAGCAATTCTCACAGTTCTTTACATGAATTATGGAGTTAAAGAAATATTTTAAATAAAAACTATACTGATATTTTATGGAAAATGAGTACTTGAGCATATGCTTATAAGGATGCCATAAATTGCAGTCCACCTTAAGAAAACGTCTGCTACATAATGACAATTACACCACAATTACTTCACCTAACACTTTGCATATTTTCGCCCAGACGAATTTTTAAATCTAGGTTTGTGATGCACTTTGCCACTGTTCTTATTACACAGGCTATCGTTTGTTAACTGACGGGTTATTGAAGTATTTGCATGGTGGGATCACTTGTAAAAATCTTGCCCATCTCTGTTTACACAAGTACAATTTTGCTTAGTTCCTTATCACTTGAATGTATATGTAAAATAAACTAGTTTTAGCTTGACGGTTTGGAGAGCCAGAGTTTGTGGATTGTTTGTTTTAGTTTGTTGTGCCACTCCATTCAAGGCTGCGTGCCCTATAGGTGGAGGACTCTTTTTTCAGTAAACTTTGCCATTTTGGAGAGCGATCCCTGAAGGGTTATTGAAGCTTTTTTGGGGGGCGGTGTAGCCTATATATTATCCATGAACTACTTGTGATTGACACTTTAGGCAGAGAAATGCAAGTTTTGAAAATCTAATATTATCGACGTTATTTGATCAGAAATGAAGAAATAAAACTCACAAGCCTTTGAAAAAAAAATATTTAGGAATAAAGGCTTGAATGCAGTTTAATCTCGCTTTTCCAAAGGGGTAGGCTATCCTATTTTACATGTATATGTACAATAACTCATGAAACCTCACCCAAATTGTAACGGCTCATCTGTGTGTGTCTGTCTGTCTGTATTACCTACTGGCAGTCGCCAGAAGGTAGCTTTAGTTAGGACCTAACAGCCTGATTCATCAAAGTACCGTTTTGCGAGTCTCTAATAGCGATTCATAAGGAATCGCTATTTGAGACTCGCAAAACGGTATTCATGTAGGAATTGCAAAATAAAATGCGATTCCTACACATTCCTTATTTGCGATTAGCAAATTGCTAATCGCAAATAAGGAAAAACTCCCCATTCATTCCTATGGGCCAAAAGGCCCATAGGAATGAATGGGGAGTATTCCTTATTTGCGATTAGCAATTTGCTAATCGCAAATAAGATAGCGATTTTAAGGGTGCCAAGGGTGTCCAAAGGACACCCTGTAGCACCCCTGAAATGCAAATTTTAACAGGTGTTGCGCACACACATGTCCAAAGGACATGTGGGTGTGCAACATGCAACTTAGAAAAATGCTTTTAAAAGCATTTTTCTAAGTTTTTGCTATTTACCACGAGGATTGACCTCGCGGTAAATAGCGGGCCGAAATTGCGAATTTGCTATTTCAAAATGGATGATGAATTGCATTTAAGGAATCTCAAATAGAGATTCCTTAAATGTAATTCCTCGCTAAATTGCGAATTCGCAATTACCGATTTTTGCATTTGGGATGATGAATCCCAAATGCAAAAATCGCACTCGCAAAGGGCCAGATTCTCAGAATCTGGCCCTTTACGAGCGCAAATCAGCTTGATGAATTAGGCTGAAATTTCCATAGGAAAAAGTTTTTTGTTTTGCGAATAACTTTGTCACCATTTGATGTATCTTAACAAAATAGTCAAAACTAGTTTGCCACTCACTTCAGCTGCTGTATGCATAGTTTTGGAGTTTTCGTCAAGCAGGAGCTCGAAGAACAGGGGGGTCCCAAAATCTGTTTTTACCCCATGGGAAACTGTGCTTACGAGGTTTTTACCACATTGTACCTTTGCCACACATTTTTTACCGCACATGCTTTTAGAACTCGTATGCTTTTACAACAAATGCTTTTACCACACATTTAAGGTAAGATCGGAGATGTCGGGGATCTCCCCCACAAATACATTGTGTGTATATATATATGTATTACCTACTGGCGGTCGCCAGTAGGTATATATAGTTAGGATTTTTTCTCTATGGGATTTTTGAAAATTCTATGACTAATAACTTTGGCGTTTGTGGACGGAATTGGCTGAAATTTTCAGGAAAATGGAACATTTTGTTTCTGAGCAGCCCCTGACAATTTGGGGGGGTTTCATCAAGGGGGGGCCGAGAAAAAAGGGGGGTCCCAAAACGCATTTTTCCCATGTTAATTTCCATAGGGCGGTTGGCCTCACTTTTAGCTCGAACGGCTGAATGGATTTGCACGAAACTTGGCAAAATTGTAGGGACTGTTAGCCTGATGTGCCTTTGCTAGGTCTCAATATATGTGCTCCAGTGGATTTTGAGTAATTTAGGTTCAAAAAAATATATATATCTGGGCGGAGCCTAACCACACATCTGATCTGATTGGCTGTCAGCACTTCATCCAAGAAGTGTTGGCAGCCATCTTGGGACCAATATACATGATAGCACCTCATTAAAAAGCATTGTAGTTAATAGAGGGTTTTAGGACTTTAGTTACATTATAAATCATTTGTTGATGGTACCATACTCGTTTTAGGAATTGTGGTGGGTTCTAAGGTGATTTTACCATGTGAAAAAACCTTCTGCTGTGATATCATGAATATTGTTTGAAAGAAAACTAATATCTCATGATTTTCCCACAGTGGTTTGGAAGGGGATCTATAAGCTAAACTGAAAGCATATTTTCTGTAAATTCACATTATCTTTCTCAGTCATGTGAAAATGAAGTCTGACATTCTCAGTAAAACATGTACATCCAACAAGGACAGAGACTGTCAGTTGATTCCTTTGTGTTCTACTGCAGCCTCCTAGAGTGTTCTAAAGAACAACTAGAGCGCTAACAGTCCTACTTATTACAAAGGTATGGCACACCTGAAGCCATCTTGATTGGAATAAAGTGGTAACTCTTAAAACATTTAATTTAAAAAGAAACAACATGAGGGGGTATATTTTGCCATAGAAAGTATGATTAGTGCTGCAGAATGAAAAATTAGGGCACATTTTGAGTGACTTCTCAAATCCTTTTCTATTTCATTAAAACATTCTGACATGCAGTCTCCCAAAATGGCCACCAGAGACAAAAGAGCCCAAATGTAGCCCAAATATCACCCAGATGTAGCCCAAGTATAGCCCAATGACAGAATGTCCCAGAGTGTTCTAAAGAACAACTAGAGCGCTAACAGTCCTACTTATTACAAAGGTATGGCACACCTGAAGCCATCTTGATTGGAATAAAGTGGTAACTCTTAAAACATTTAATTTAAAAAGAAACAACATGAGGGGGTATATTTTGCCATAGAAAGTATTATTAGTGCTGCAGAAAGAAAAATTAGGGCACATTTTGAGTGACTTCTCAAACCCTCTTCAATTTCATAAAAAAATTCTGACATAGTCTCGCAAGATGGCCACCAGAGACAAAAGAGCCTAAATGTAGCCCAAATATCACCCAGATGTACCCCAAGTATAGCCCAATGACAGAATGTCCCAGAGTGTTCTAAAGAACAACTAGAGCGCTAACAGTCTTACTTATGACAAAAGTATGGCACACCAGAAGCCATCTTGATTGGAATGAAGTGGTAAGTCTGAAAACACTCAATTTAAAAAGGAACAACATGAGGGGGTTAATTTTGCCATAGAAAGTATGATTAGTGCTTCAGAAAGAAAAATTAGGGATCATTTTGAGTGACTTCTCAAATCCTCTTCTATTTCATTAAAAAAATTCTGACATGCAGACTGAAACATGCACTTTGAATACCAGCAGCAGACGTCCCTGGTGAGCAGTAGCTTTACTACAGTGATCTAATGTGCAACTAGAATGCTAACATTCAGAATTTATGGCAAATGTGTGACACATCTGAATGCCTTCTTGATGGAACCAAAGTAAACAAGCATTGAAAATGCAATAGATCTCGCCCTCGTTTAAGTTAAAGCCATTCTGTTTGTAATGAGGTGGCTTTTTAGCTTTGCTTTTATTAGTGTTTTTTCAACTTTCATGTAAATAACGCACCGTTTTCACCAAATCGACTTTGCCCAAGCACACCCTTCCCTTCGGCCAACAAATCCCAAAAATTCGGCACACCTGCCGATCCACTCTCCCTACAGCTCACCCAAGCCCCGTCCCTCTAGCGCAACTGGAACACCCCAAATTCACCTTCTCCATGCGCACCAAAAACTCCCATTGAATAACATGACAATTCGCTACTCCGCACAAAAATTGCTCTTTAAAGCACTTCCACTTCTCCGATCCGCTTCAAACTTGGCTGGACACTAGTTCCAGCGATTCCCTAACATCTCACTAAAAATCAGCCCAATCCATCCACTGGAACGGGGACGAATTTCAACCCGAATACGCGCCCACCGCAAACACAAAAAAAGCAATAAAACGTCCAAATCTCGACCAAAAACCGCCAAAATCCCTCAAAACCTTGCCAACACCAATACGCACGAAACTGAACCGGCCCCTCAGCCCTAGGCTCCGGGAACCCTACTTAATTGACCCAAAAGCCCTAAAAAAGCAACATAATACACACGAAAACGCCCTAACAACCCTAAAATGCATATAAGTATATGTATGCATGCATTTATGTTTGTATTTATATAGATATACAGATGATATATGTTTATATATGTATGTATATATATATATTCACTGAAAAAACCATAGGCTATAGACCATATATAGTTAGGAATTAGCATTTACAAAACCTTGAAAATTCACTGAAAAAACCATAGGTTATAGACCATATATAGTTAGGAATTCGCATTTACAAAACCTTATTTTACTCACACAAAACCATTGAAATTCCATATATAGTTAGTTGCACTAACTATATATCGCGCACCCGCAATCCACTGCTGATGATGTCACATATTACATCATTCATGACATGGTCAGTGACATCACTGATGACATCACTGATGACATCTCAAATGACATCACTGATGACATCACTGATGACAACATCCAGTGACTGTATGTTTCTGTAAAGTTAAAATATGTCTTACATATTGAAGAATGAGTGGATGTATAAGTGTCTGGATGAAGGATTTAGTAGGTGCATGACTGACTGTATGAGTGAGTGATTAAATGTGTCTCACTGAGTGCATGGGTTAGTGACTAAACTGTCTTAATTTGTGCATCATTATGTCTGTTGTTCTGTAAACTGTTGCATGTGTTGATAAGTAGCTATATGAGTAACTATATGGGTTATTGATTGGTTGCCCAAGTATTTGTATGGGAGACTGAGTGTGTGTGTGGGTGGCTGGGAGGTGTATGACTCTGTGCATAGATGTGTGAGCAGTTGATTCACTAGATGTATGGTTTCAAAAGTGCATGTGGAAACAGCTGTATGGGCGGTTGACTGTGTGCATGAGTGTATTGGTGAGTGAATGGATATCTCAGTGCTACATGTCAAAGTAAGTACATATGTAAAACACAGTACATGTGAGAGTTGACATATATAAATAACTGTGCATAAGAGCCAGTGAATGTGTGAGTGGCTGTATGGATCATTGTGAACTTGTATCAGGGATTGTATAAGAGAGTTAATATGTGTTAGTATATGTTTGAATAAGTAAAGTTTGTATAACTGTATAGTTGAGGAAATGGAGGTGTGATTGATTCTTTGATTGACTGACTAGGTGTGTGAGTAACTCCATGGATGAGTGACAGTCTGTGAGTGTCTGTTTACACTGATTGTATCTAAGGTTATATTAGAGTCTGAAGAGGTTCATCGTATTATCACATGAATGATATCATCAGTGATGTGATCAGTAATGTCAAATGAGATGTCATCAGTGATGTCATCAGTGATGTCATTTGAGATGTCATCAGTGATTTCATTTGAGATGTCATCAGTGATGTCATCAGTGATGTCACTGACCATGTCATGAATGATGTAATATGTGACATCATCAGCAGTGGATTGCGGGTGCGCGATATATAGTTAGTGCAACTAACTATATATGGAATTTCAATGGTTTTGTGTGAGTAAAATAAGGTTTTGTAAATGCGAATTCCTAACTATATATGGTCTATAACCTATGGTTTTTTCAGTGAATTATATATATATATATAATAGCCCCACAGCTCTCTTCACCTATCCCCAAGTCGAAGAAAAGCGGCAGCACTCACAGGTTTTTGGCAAGTTACAACAAACTTAATTCAAGACAAACGCGTTTCGGGAAGCGTCCCTTCCTCAGTGTCACAAGGGAACGCGATGCATGGCGCCATTTTTAAATCATTCAAACAGTGTGATAACAGTAGACAAGGGACTACACTATGCACGATCATAAGCGCCATCTTTGAGTGTGTTTTATGCACATTTAAGCATTCATTCTCTGTATCTAAACAAATACAGCTACACTTGGATATTGCCGTGTATCGGCATGGGCGATTCTCTATAAGAGAAACGCCTGCCACCAAAAAGTCATGGTATCGCAGTTTCTGTTATCACATGGCTAAGATTATCGGTGTGTGCCAGGTCCATATCTCTTCAATGGCCCAAAATATATGGGGAATACGTATCACTCGTTTGAATTATGAGTGACACTATAATTGCAAGTTGAGACCTGCCATTTTTATTGCAGTACTAGTGCTTTAAAAATATATAAATCTTGCCGTGGATCGGCAGTTGCAGCCCAACCGCTGCTTTTTCCACATATAAAAAGGACACATTTTGAGAGACATGTTCTCAGGGCACACATCACTTTATCTTGCCAATAAAATATCTAAAGAATTTTCAAAATGATATGCCTCCAATTCTTCTCACGATTACACATATAATTATATTCATTTTCTTGTTAAAAGGGAACTGTCAATATCAACATAGCATAAGACATTGAGTGACCAGATATAGAGTGTAACTTATCTTTGGAAATGAGATTAATACTTCTCTATTGATCTATTAAAAGTTATCAGTACCAGGTTCTAAAAGAGACACGACAACGCCCCCAAAACCAAACACCGCAGAAACCCCAACAAAAAAAAGGAAAACAAGGCGGGGGAGGAGGGGGCAGGAACAAGTACACAAGCGGCGCAACCAATGGTAACTCGCAGCAATGGCAGGAGAGGAAGGTGGTAAATGATGAATAAACCATAATCAATCTCTCTGAAAGGAAATTAACCGCCCATGAAGAACGTGTCCTAAAGAAAGGACTGACCTTTTGTCCAACGGCAAAATTCGATCCAATACAGACAAGAATAGACATTTTTAAGTTTGTCCGAAAGTTAAAATTGCAAAAAATATTTGTTTTGAAATCCCAATCTGGAACTGATAGGCCCTCGGAAGTGAATGAGGCCACCAGCAACACTCTCAGGGACAATGACTTATCACTCCTCATGACCACACATGACCTGGCAGGTATGGAGGAGTTACCGAGCTCCATGGAAGTATTGCGAAAAGAGGAGATTGTACAAGGCAGAGATCCCAGTAACCTGAAACGTAAATCTAGATTTCTACCACATGCCACACATGACGCAATAGACGTCTTCAATGATGCTATCCTTCAAGATCTGGAAAAAATTACCAACAAAAATCTGGAATTGACCAAAAAGAACTCGGACATTTCCCGGCTGGAATGGGAAGCAGTGAAATCACTCAAGGAGGACACATCCATCGAAATCAAGCCCTCGGACAAGGGGGGAATATTGTGATCTTCAGTAAGACTAAATACAAACAAGAAGCCCTAAGACAACTTGAGGACATAAACTGTTATACCATCATTAACAGGAAGGACTTTGTGAAGTGCACAACTGATTACCACGCCTTACTGGAGAGTTGGAGGGGTGATGGGATGCTAAATAGAAATGAATTTGATTATTTATATTGTGAGCACCCAATAATTCCCACATTTTATCACCTCCCAAAGGTGCACAAGGACATCAGAAATCCTCCGGGGAGACCAATTGTCTCCTCAATAGGTAGTCTTCTGGAGAACACTTCTATGTTTATTGACACCTACCTAGCTCCATTTGTGAGGGATTTGTCTTCCTACGTCAGGGATACCCAAGATTTCATCAGATTGATTGACGGCATCAAATGGGAGTCGGACATGCTTCTGATTACCCTTGATGTTGCCAATCTATATACCTGTATAGATCATCAGGAGGGCATCTCTGCAATAAAATGGTTTCTTGGCACTAAAAATATCAGATGCCATCGACATAACTGTATGCTTTTGAAAATGACGGATTTCTGCCTCTACAATAACATCTTCTTATTTGCAGATAATATGTACAGACAGATCAGGGGGACAGCTATGGGCACGTGCTTCGCCCCCAGCTACGCGAACTTGTTTGTGGGTTGGTGGGAGAAGCACGTGGCCTGGGGGGGAACCAATGAAAAATGGCTGGATCGCATCATGATCTGGGCAAGATACATTGATGATTTGTTTGTCGTTTGGCGGGGCGACAGATCCTCGGCTGAGGAATATGTTGCGGCGCTAAATGACAACCATCTCAACTTGAGATTCACTAGTAATATCAGTGACACATCTGTCTACTATCTTTACCTAGAGGTTTTTGTAAAAGGAAGCTCCTTACAAACCAAACTCTATCGCAAACCCACAGCGGGCAATACCGTATTACATGCGGCGAGCCACCATCCAAGGAGTATGATAAGAAATATCCCTTTTGGGGAATTACTCCGCCTGAAGAGGAATTGTTCAGATCCCAACGATTTCGTACAGGCCAGGAATGAAGCTGTGTGCAGGTTTCAAGACAGAGGTTACTCGAAAACAACAGTAGCGAGTGCAGTAAGTAGAGCCGACCTCCTGGAAAGAAGGGATTTGATAAAAACAAAAATGAAGGGGGCAGAATCAGAAGGAACAACTAGAATGATTACCTACAACATGAGATCCAGTGAATTGGTACAAATATTTAACAACAATTGGCATATTGTTAAAACAGACCCCATACTGAAAAATATGCTACCCCCTAGACCTTCTGTAACCTATAGACGGTGTCAATCAATTAGATTAGACAAGATGGCCGCCGGGTAGGAGCTCTTGATTAGAGCTCCGAGTGCTTGGGATCCCATTCTCTGGACTTTATCCCTGTTAGCACCCAGCAGCATCCCCACCATTTCGAGTAATACCTCAAGTAACTGGATTTGACCAACTACCTCAAGTAACTGGATTTTGATTAAAAACATCCTTACCTGTTTGTTGGCGGTGGCTGGAAGTTCCGAGGGTCCACGATCTGCCCGGAGGCTACGGCCGTTACATGAGAGGACCGAGTCACCCACACCTTCTTCTGCGGACCCTGGGCTGTCCCTGACCAGTTGCTGGGCACGGCACGGATGCTAGTTGCCCGGAGCCCGCTGTGGATGACTGGTGCACGTTGTGGTTGCCGGCGACCGGGGCGGTTGCGGTGCACCGAAGGTGTCTGACCCGCCCGGGGTCGCCGTCACTAGCGCCGGACTCCCTGCGTGTGGACCCGATCCTTGCTGCGGCCACCTGAGGGGCCGACGCCGGGAGGCTCTGGACGGAAGACTGATGCCCGCTGTGGAAGTGTCTTATCCGCCTTCAATCACCGCCTTGATCGCCCCCATCCTGCCTGCGGACCCCGGTTTGGATGCGGCGGGGGACTGCGGAGGTGTCCTCCCCGCCTGCATCCATCGCCTGTTCGCCCCCGTCCTGCCCGCGGACTCGGACTGGACGCAGCGTGTGAGACCTGTCGTTGGTGAGCCAAGGGGGAGCACTGGCGTCCTGCTGCAGAGGTGGGCTCGGCGTGCCCCCCCCCCTCCGGACAACATCGTTGGAGAGACCGGGCGGGAGCCGAACCAAGCAGAGGAGAGTAAGCGCGGATCGACACAGCGCAGGCTTCGAGGGCGACCCCAAAGCGCCCCCTCCGTGGAGACTCTCCTGGATTGCGGGGCATACGTTTCTGTTTCTGCCTGATGCCCCCCCCGCCCCCAAGGAACAGCGAGAATTAAGACTGCCCCCCAGCTGCCCGCCTCTACACTGGTGAGCCGGGCATTACAGGGCGCCTCCGGTGTGCCCTGCCTGCGTGATCGGGTTGCCTCAGCACAAATCTGCTTTTTTTGCGTCTGATTTGAACAGCCTCAGTGCAGCCTGACAACCATGATGTCCTGAAGGTATTTGCACGCATACTTTTTAACTTAATTTTTATCTCGAACATGCCGGCTTTGCATTCTCCGCACTGAATCCTATAGAGTTATCTGCTTGCAAATTATCCCCGTGGCATGGTGGTCTTTTCACTCTTCTCACTCTCCCTTACCTAAAATGGCTGGGGCCATATACCGGAGCCATAAATCGCCTCCACTGCCCACCAGATGACCATGAGGCTACTTACCAACATGGTCACAGGTCACCAAAACAGAGATAAGTCTCTCTCCTCGCCTCTAAGCAGCATAGAAGCTAATCTCTCTCCTCCCAACCAAACAACACAGAAGATGGACTAACTCGACCCGCCCCAGAGCAGAAAGGGAAACTATCTCTCTAAGGCACATCAACAACTGAGAAAGGACTACTACTCTTGTCTCCCTATTTGCTATTTTGGTGGGCGAGCACACATCCAAAATCAACTACCCACCCAAGCTCTCCAAAAAAAACGCCAACCGCTACAAACACAACTTCCTGAAGGCACACCCTGAAACCCCGTTTGTGGACACCTACTTTTCACTGATCAATGGAGCCACGAGCACCGATATCATCTTTCACGAGCACCGATATCATCTTCTACACTCTGCGTAGAGCACAGTGGAGGAAAGCGCTCTTCTCCATTCTCACTATCTCCACCACCAGTAAATCCGCTCATGGCCTAACGCTTTCTATCACACCATCCCAAGTTTTCCCAGGCAGAGCCACCATCACCATCTACAACAACGGGACCATACTATTCCAACCCACTGATAGGAACCTCGATCGACTCGACAACCTGTTCTCTACCTTCTTAGAACACATCGCCAAACGGCGGACCTCAACTCCGAACACATCAAGCTACACAACACCCTCCAACTCCAATCCTCAATCTAACTTGCCTTACCCATCTCAACATCCTCCATACCCCCATCCCCCACCTCACACCTCCTACGAGTCTCGCTGAACCCACCACCGCCCGGAGCATATCTCCCCCCCCCACCCCCCGCGGCAGATCCATCTCCCACCCTATCTTCCCCCCCACTCCCCACTTCCCCACCATCCCAATTAGACCCACAGAACACACCACCTCCCTTACCTTAAAATCCCCCCCTTTCTCCCCCCCCCATTCTCAGCCCCCACTACCTTCCTGCCACCCCTATTGTCTTCAGCCTTCACTCATCCATCAACTCACCGGCGCCGCCTCCAACCGACGTCCCCATCTATGCCTCCCACCCTCCCCCTACCTCACCCACAAATTCTCTCACCCATCGAATGCCACCCCACTCACTACTACCGCAGAGCCCTCCACGAACGCTAGCATATCCCCCCCTCCGTACCCAGTTCGCTTTTCAGCTCCCTACTCAACCACTCGCCCACGGCTCTCATCACCAACACCATCCCCAATCCACCTCTGGACATGATTTTATCCACCCTCCTACAAGGCAAAGAAGATCTCCACACCATCAAAGAACTTCTTTACACACACCCCAGACAACCCCGACCTACCACCACCACTTCCTTACCCAACAAACCCCCCACCCGCCCCACAGACCCTCGCATTCAACTCTCCCCGCATTGGCCCACTATCCCCGCTCGCAATCACACCCACCGCCCCCGTCGCGCCCTCAACTCCCTGTCGGACCACGACTTATGCACCCGCCTTCGCTCTTTTGGCCCAGGTCCTGTAAAACACACAACCATCACACACCTCCCCATACCCACAATTCTCACAAATCCCCTTAGGCTCCCAACTCTAAGCAACAGAAGCTCCGTCCCCAACAATCTCAGAAAAGCCCCCCTCTCTCTAGAACACTCGACCACCCTTCTCACCCCAGACTCAAATGCATCCTACTCAACTGCAGATCGGCCCACAGACACTCCTCCAACATCGCGGATCTTGTCACAGCAATGGATCTTGACCTAGCCATTCTGACTGAAACGTGGCTAACTGAAGCTTCTACACCTATAATGGACATACTAGTCCCCCCCCAATTACCACATCATTAGACTCGACAGGACCGGCAAGACGGGCGGGGGAATCGTATGCATTTTTAGGAGCCACCTCTCCGTTACTAAAGTCACCTCCCCCTCCCTCACTTCCTGTGAACTATTCTGCCTCGATATCTCCAGCGAGGGCAAACCAGTATGTGCTTTACATCTCATCTATCACCCGCCTGGGGACAACCTCAACTTCACCCAACAACTCATGGACACGATCACATCCAACGCCGGTAGGCAGATCACTCAAATCTACCTGGATGACTTTAATCTCCACTGGAACGATCAGAAAGACGCAGTGGTGAATAGTCTCAAAACTTTCCTTAATGCGCTTGACCTCACCCAAATATGCAACAGCCCAACACACGACAAAGGCTCGATACTCGATCTCATCCTCGCCAAAGAGGACTCTACCCAACTGGGGGCGATCCAACCCTGTGACTGGTCAGACCACCACATTATCACCTTCTTTATCAACGAAAAAGTTAAACCTAACCCGGCTCAACCCACCAAATCCAAGATCTGGAAAAGGGACATGAAGAATCTTAACCCCAACTCCCTGCCTCCCACACCTGCAGTCTCCTCCTTCCCCCTTCGGGCGCCTCTGACGTTCGATCACTGACCGACCTCTACCTCGACTCTATGAACTCAATAATCAACTAAGCCGCCCCACTGCAACTGAAGAGAGTCTCCACCAAGAACTCGAACCCTTGGTATGACGGCAGACTCAATGAAGACAGGCGTGCTATGCGAATGGCAGAGCACACCTGGAGATCTGACCCCTCATCACTGCATCTCAAAACGCTTAAGAACAAGAGAAATGCCTACTTTAGGAAAATCAAGCGCGCGAAATCTGACTTCTTTAGCCTCCAGCTGGACCAAGCAAAAAACCGACCAAGAAAACTGTTCGAACTAGTCAAAACTCAAACCAAGACGCAACCCCTACATTCAAACAGCACAACAAGCGATATCCCACACTGTGAAGACTTTTCTGCTTTCTTTAAGCTAAAGACCGACAACATAAGAAGTGACCTCCTCAATGATGTAAGCCGATACCCCAGCCACATCAGGATGTCTAACACTCAACCTAAAAATAACGCATCATGGACGTCCTTCGACACCTACTCTGAAGAAGCAATACATAAACTGCTCGGCACCTTGAAGCCCTCTAATCACCTCACAGACCCCCTACCTGCTAATGCTGTAAAAGACTTCATCCCCCTGCTCCTCCCACTCTGGACTAAAATCATTAACAGCTCCCTTCAACAAGGTCTCATCCCAGACTCCCTCAAGGTGGGGCAAGTCACGCCTATACTCAAGAAACCCACAGCTGACCCGTCTGACCTAAACAATTACCGCCCTATCACCAATCTCCCCACCTTGGCCAAACTGATGGAAAAATGTGTACAACTCCAACTAACAAAACACATTGACCAGTTTGACCTCCTCAACCCTCATCAATCAGGCTTCCGAGCGAAACATAGCACGGAAACGGCTATGACGCACATAATTGATGACGCCCTCCAAATCCTTGATTGCAATGATTCCTGCTTCCTCATCCTTCTTGATCTCTCCTCAGCATTTGACACGGTCAAACATGAGAACCTACTGGAGCTGGTTTATCCGGGACTGTTCTCAAATGGTTCACTTCCTTCCTACATAACTGGTCTCAGAAGTTCAAGATCAACAATGTGCTGTCCTCACCTGTGCCAGTAGATTTAGGCGTCCCACAAGGATCTTGCCTTTCCCCCACACTGTTCAACCTCGTCATGGAACCACTCGCCACCTTGCTCCAAGCATCCAATGTACACTTCCATATGTACGCCGATGACACTCAACTTTATCTAAAGCTACAATCCCCGGAAGATATCAAACTTCTGAACTCCACACTTAGAAACACCCAATCGTGGTTGGCCGATAACCACCTCAAACTAAATGCTCTGAAAACTGAGTTCCTTCTGATCTCGCCTCCTGCGAAAATTACCACCACCCAAATCTGGCTCAATCACCTAACAGCACTCAATGTCCAACCCACCATCGTGGATTCTGCGAAATCCTTAGGCATCACACTTGACGCCAAGCTCAACATGCAACAGCACATTAGCAAAGCAACGAAAGGAGCTAATTTCCAAATCAACACTTTGAGGAAACTTAAACCCTTCTTCCCAGCCAAAGACTTCCAAACTGCTGTACAAGCCCTAGTCATCCCCCGCATAGACTATGGAATTGTGGCCCTCAGCGGACTCCCTCTATCAACAACTGCACCCCTAAGAGCCTCCTTGAACGCTGCCGCGAGACTCATTACTGGCTCAAGAAAACACTCGCATATATCCCCTGACTTAAAATCCCTGAAATGGCTGCCTTTTGAAGCCAGAATACAGCTGAAAATTGCCGTTATGACACACTCGGCCGTACACCACAAGGCACCCAACTACCTCACTCAAAAGTTGACTATATCAGGAGGTTCGAGATCCAATAGAAGTACAAAAAGTCTACTCCTGAAACCTTGTAGATTCCGGAAGGAAAAAACATACAAACGCTCCTTCTCAGGAATGGCACCCAGGATCTGGAATGCACTCCCTCCTGAAACCAGGCTTATCTCCTCCACTGCATTCTTCAAGAAAGAGGTGAAAGCCATCCTTATGGCCAAGTTCACCTGAACTTTATTGTTGTTGGATCAGAGACTTTGCACCGCTTTTGTATCATTGGTTACTTGATTGTCTATTGGTATTATATTCTTACATGATTGTGATCCTATTATGCTACTCACTTACTACCGACTACTATATTGTACACATTAGTTTGTTGAATCACCCTCTTGATGCCCCTACCCCTTGTTCTCTGTAATTTTAAGAAAGTGGTATAAGCCATCCCTATAGTCAAAGTTCACCTGAACTCTATTGTAGCTGGACCAAAGACTTTGCGCCGTCTTAAATTACTGGTTGCTTGATTGTTTATTGGTATTTTATCTGTACATGACTGCTATCCTATTATTCTACTGACTATTATATTGTACCCAATAGTCTGTTTAGTCACCCTCCTGTTGCCCCTACCCCCTGTTTCTGTGAAGCGCTCTGATATCTGCAAAGATCTTGTTCGCGCTATATAAAACTTTGAATAAATAAATAAATCTGTGACCATTTGACCAATAGCCACTTTGAGGACTCCCCAAAGGCTTCTATCAAAAAACCCGCATGTGGGTTCTATCCTAGCAAAAAACGGACAAAGTATGAAGGGAGACCTAACGATCAACGTCCCGTAAGAACAATCACAAAACTACTGAACTGTAATTCAGAGTATGTGATCTACTGCCTGGAATGCCCGTGCTCCAAGAGATACATCGGGAGTAAAATCAATCCGGCAAAAAAACGTATCCTGGAGCACATGCATGCCATAACCAATAAGGATAAAAGTTATCCTGTGGCATGCCACTTTAAAACCCACCACAATAGCAACAGGGATCTATTGTCATTCTTCCTTATTGATGAGCTAAATAGGAAGGTACGTGGGGGCGACAGAGTTAGAGCATTGAGGGCAATGGAATCCAGGTACATCATTGACCTCCAAAGTATGCAACCAAGAGGATTGAACAATGATGAGGAATTATGGGTACATCTGGAATAGTCTTTAGAGAGGTGGCGAAACATGTATCAGATTTGGTCATTAAATAGAATTTGTGTCACGAGAAGCAGGGGGATGATATGGAAATGTATATTATTGACTATCACCATCTCCCAACAATGATGATTAATGTGTACCGTCTAGCTGTATGAATTAACATGCCCATATAGGGCGCAATTGCAAAGCAGGGATCTGTGTGCAAAAAATAATCATGCCCATAAAGGGCAAAATTACACACTCGCATATCTATAATAATGGGGGACATTAGATATAACATCTAACTTGAAAACGATAACCGTAACGTGCAGTGTTCTACTATTCAAAACATTGTTACATGATAAATGGTTTTTGAGAGAAAGCACATATGATTGATAGGCGGAATGAAAACATCATGTTTAGAAATGAATTGTTTCTCTTTTATTGTCCCATTCCAAATGGAACGTGGTATATGCGAGGATATTAAATGTTCAAATATCGTTTGAATACATTTTTTTATGTTTTTAAACTGCACAAGAACTTTATATATACCATTTACCCTACCATGTATAACTTTCATTAACATTGTTTTAAAAAAAATTATGCACATGATAAGATGGCCGCCAATTTGGCATGATTCAGTCCTCTTTCTATGATGATGAGGAGGAGGTGGGGATAAACTGGCGTTCTTCACTGTAATCATTTTGACACTGACGAAGCCCAAGTGGTGAAACGCGTTTGTCGAGGTGGCAGGGGGTCTGCCAAATAAAATTTCACCTGGATAAGAGACTTTTTTGAGTGCCGTCTATTTTCGTGCAACAGAGCGAATTGTGGCAACTATATATATATATATATATATATATATATATATATATATATATATATATATATATATATATATCGCCACACTCCGCTTGCACTTCTCCTTTGGCTGGAACAAAAACAGACGATGAACCCAGTTTTAGTGCAGTGTTAGGTGTTTATTTTCAGTGACCCACCATTGCTGCCATGACGTGTTTTGGCCAAACTCTGCCTTGATCCCATGACGCGCATTCAGATCCAAAGTGAAATATTTAAAGTGATAGACCCCAGCACCCATGGTGCAACATGGTAATGGGCATAAACAAAATACTTTTTCAAGTGATTTTTATATACTTTGTTTGTGCAATCTAACAGCAATAAATAGTAAAATACATAATGTATACAATTGAATTAATGCAAAGATAACAATAAATGTGAAATACATAAAAGTTGTGATTGTAAAAATAATATATTCACCAAAGCATAGCATTCAATAAGATATATTTTCTCTTAATGAAACCATCTATCTTCTGTGATGTTATTATTGAATCCACAGAGTACAAAAAAGATTATACATGGTTAAATCTATACTCCATAAATATCCAGAATGTCCTGCTGAAATGTAAATGTATTTATCATTGCTGTTGAGTAATATGTTGTAAAGCAAATCCCCATTACTATTAATGTTGCAGATCTTATTAAAAGTGCCTATATATAAAGTGCAAAGTGTCAGACAGTGATAATCCTTATAAAATCATATAATTATGCATTCTATATAAAAGACCTTGTAAAAATTCTTCGTATAAATACCCAATAAATAGATTAAAAAAATGTGAGTGAATTAAAATGTTCTACTAAAAGCATAATGCCAGACGCAGGGTGCTGAGTAGAATAATCCAAGGAGTAAACAGTTGAAAACAAGTTTCATAAAAAGGAAAAAACTGTTATAATTATTAACATTATTATTCAGTCGGGAGAATACGTGGTTCAATCTGATCCCAGATTAGTTATACCCAGGTATAAAAATCCTCGCTCTAATTATATCCATTGGGATTTTTTTGTATTGAGATCGAGGATATATCTAGTTTCGAGGCGATGGAGTTTGGTCTCCCGATCACCTCCCCGTCTGGACAGTGGTATGGAGTCAATTATAAATATCTAAAATCCTGCAGGTTATTTGCATGCATTTCTTTAAAGTGCCTTGCAAATGGGTACGGGTGGTCAGTGTTGGTAATTGCCTTCATGTGCTGCAGTATACATTTGTCGGCTTGCAACTTAGTGATGCACATATACTGCAGTCCACAAGAGCAAGTCAACATGTAGACCACATACTCTGTTTTACATGTTAGAAATGTAGTTATTTTGATAGGATCGTTGGTAAATGGGGAAATATAAGATGTTGTATTTACCCCATATTTACAGGCCCGACAACTGTTACATTTAAAGAATCCTTTCCTGACAGCCAATTTTTCGAGCTTTTTACCTCCGGGCTGTTCTGGAGTATTGAGTCCCTCAGGGACTTAGATTTTCTGAAAGTGACACTCGGTTTCATTGGTAAAGAATTTCCAATAATAGGGTCGCTACGTACAACAGACCAATTTTTGTTGATAATTCTATGTAGGGTATTTTGCTGCTTGCTATATGTAAGGATCAGTCTAGTTTCTGCATTAGGACTGTCCAGACTATTGGGGCTACTCAATGCCCTGTTATTAAGTAAGTGGCATGTTCAATAGTCTCAGCTCTATACCCTCTTTGTATGAATCTGGTCTTGCGTCTAGGAGTCTAGTTGTTGCGCTGCTTTCAGATCTTGGTCATTGCTACATGTACGTCGTATCTTCAGCATCTCGCTATATGGTATACTATGGATGAGATGCTGTGAATGATGGCTGGTGGCATGCAGCAGACTATTGCCTGCCGTGGGTTTACGGATGAGTTTGGTTTAAATTTTGTCATCTTTAATGTATACTTCTATTTATATATTGTGGGGAAGGGGCTGCATGTGGCCTCCCTCCCGAGGTCGATTGTGGCCCCCGGGGGCCAGTCGCATATATAAACAGACAGCGAGGGCCCCTCTCCAGGACCAATTTTGGCCTGAAGGCTTGGGTGGGTACCAGGGCTCCACCCGTGAATAGATGGACCTCAGGGGAATGGTGTCCTGGGCCAATCTTGGCCCAGGGTGTGGGGCTGCATGCACCCCCCCTCCTATTCATAATATGGCCGGGCCACAGGACATAGGGTCATTGGGGCTGAATGGGGCTGCATGCGCCCCTTTCACAATGTGGCCAGACCCCAGGAGATGGGGTCCCAGGGCCGAATTTGGCCTCCCTCCTCAATTATTAATTGCATACCGGCCCAGGGCGGGTGACTGCGTACCCCCTCCCCCTTGTTAATATGGCCTGGCCCCAGCAGACGGGGTCTCCTGGGCCAAAATCAGCCTCTGGTGACTGCGCTGCCCCTCCTTCCCAAATATTAATTAAATAGGCCCTGGGAATGGGGTCCCAAGGGCCAATATTAGCCTGGGGTGGAGGGCTGCGTGACCCTCTCCCCATTTGAAAATTAGCTGGGCCCGGGGGGACGGAGTCCCCGTGGCTGAACACAGCCCGAAGTAGGGGGTGGGGAGTGCATCCCACTCTCCCCATTATTAATTCAACAGGCCCTGGGGTATGAAGTCCCCTGTTCTAATTTTGGCCTGGGGAGGAGAGCTGCTTGCTCCCCTATGCTTTATATTATGACTGGGCCCTGGGAGATTAGATCCTCTAGGCCAGAAATCGGCCCAAGGATGGCTGCGTGCCCCCCTACTGGTTTGGCTGCCTTTCTTGGATTGGCCACAGGGCCTGGCAGCTGCTGCGCACAGCCGAAGTTCATGCGCAACGTGAGGTTGATTGCATTCGAGGGGTTGACTGCATGCAAGGGGGTTGGCCCTGCAGCCAACTTCTCGCCACGCATGGCCAAAGCGGCAGTTGGATTAATGTATCGTAATTGGATATTACTTTACGTTTAAAAAAAACTAGAATTCCCTGAAAAAAACAAAGGTTACAAGGACATTATCGTTAGGGAATCGATTTAAAAAAAAAACCAGAAAAATTCACTGAAAGAAACCAATGGTTACAGCGATGTTAGTTACTTTCAGATTTTACACACACCAAAACATAAATTAACTATAATTTGTGTCCTTGCCATGCACTGCTAATTATCCCACATATTACAACACTCACGACATCTTCTATGACATCATTAATATTATCACTGCAATATTTACTGTCAAATTATTGATGAGAAAACTGTGCTTGGTGGGGGCGCGAGTTATAGTTATCTTAGGGCACGAATTATAGTTACTTGCGATAACTCCATCTGCTGAATTTCTATGATTTTTTGTGTGCCTGTGAGGACTGAACCTAACTATAGCGTCCTTGTAACCTTTGGTTGTCTAGTGAATATATACACATGGACAAACACCTGCTAAACTACAAACTAAAATGCCATTCAAAGGAAGGAAAGTGAGAGAGAATTAGTAATTTATACTTCTTTCTATAGGATCCTCCACCTTGTAGCTTTGTTACTCAAGGTAGGAGCAAGAAGTTCTGGTCTATGTGCTTGAATTTAAGAGAAAGGGTTTAGAAACGTGTTTTAAGTCTGATTTAATTATTTTATCCACTGCAGATAATCTGAAAATATTAACATTTTATTTTATCATTTGGCAGTGTTTAGTCTATTACTGATTGGTGAAATGGCTGGCTTAAAAGAATCGTGTCCAATATGTACTGTCACATTTACCCACAGGAATACTGTAAATAAAACGCTTTGATACATCAGCCCCTTTTATAAAAGTCAGTATTAATAGCAGGTAAACTGCAAAACACCCAGGCTTTAAACGATCAATGTAATGTGTAGTGAAAGGAATCTCTGAAAAGAGTGATGTCACCATGCACATGGGGTAGAGGTGAAAACATGACACAAGATCTTCTACATACCTACAAAATTCATAGCTTCAAGATGTCCTTTTGTTATTCATGATAACTTCAGCTCACCCTGGCTTTTTACTCAACTGCACATTACTGCTAGGGCTTTTAAACCCATAGTTAAAATGTTACCAGCATAATTTCAAATCCCAGAATACAATGTGATGTCTTTTAAAATGTCAAGACTAACCTAAATTGAGACGTTTACCATGAGGATGCTTGACCGCTATGAATGTCAACACAACAGCAGCACAACCTTAATGTAGTCAGGCAAATAGTGCAAAAAAGCAGTGGCAAACATGCTTAAAGCATCACGTTCCAGCTGCCTTATAACACAGGGCTGCAAATTAATCTAATGTAGTCCAAAAATGTAAAGGTTTCACAAGGTACTATGATGTTGGAAGGGTTTTGGTTGACCTCCGGTGGGTCCATAGAATTTTGCTAAGTGAATAGAATTCCCTTTGATGCCTATACGGTTTAGTGGCATTCAGCTAACCAATGTAAAACCGCCAACTCCTTGATCAAGAATTTTAGTAAAGCCCTAGCACACTTTTAATTTGAACACGGTTGAGCTTACGGCAATTTCTAGTTTCACACATGTTTTAAAACATAGCATTAGGATTACCTCAAAGGATCAAGATATGCTGTCATGTTGGAAAAAGAGAAGGATGGAGATAATAGTTTCTACATGGTCTGCGGCCCACCCTCAACCATAATTAAGTAGTGCGCAGAGCATGTTGTGCGAGTTTTTCTTATTGTTTCAATTAAATATTTTAACATTAAATATTATTACAGGAGTACTGTAGGGCGTTGTGCCAGAATTTAGATTGTGTATGTGTAATCTCTGGGGGGTATCTGGATAACCTTTAAAGCATGGTCTTTGTGTGTGCCCTGCATTCTATCATACCTGTTGAAGTCTGTTGAAACCTTTGTTTTTGATATATAGAGCGCTCTCATCAAAAGATGATATGCAACTTTTATTTGATTTAGCGAATGAAATGTTTTTTTAAAAAAAATGTTTTTGTTTTTTAGATATCTATTGATTGTAATTTGTATTTCATTTAAAGTGTGTTATTGTAATTTGTATTCTATGTAAAGTGGATCTCGTAGATCTGTGTCTTATAAATGAATAGAATTGGGTTAAGGTTGACCACCCTACAGTGCCTTACTATTCATTAAGGACTAGGTGAGTGACCCCAACCGTGCCATTGTATTTGCTTAATAAAACATTTAACTATAGCACACTTACTTATTTAATCCATTAGTAGTCCTGTAAACCAGTCAGTCCTGACGTAATGAGATGTGAAGGAGGGTAATGAGGTGTGAGTGAATTACAGACTTTATATGCTTAAAGTTTAATACACGTTTGATGGACACAGTGCCAATGGGAAGACATTACGTACTCTGCATTACTTATTTTTTTAATTAAATATGTGATTTACAACAACCACTGCCAAAACATGTTTTGTAAAAATTGGAAAACAGTTTTTGTATATTTAGAGGGTTATGCAACTGAATATACCCTGATAAGCACTAATTAGAAACGGATTGGAAAACAGCACTGAAATCCACAAAAAATAAACACTGAAAACAGGACAGCCAAAGCATGTTGACCTAGTGCACTATCATCAATACTGAAGTATTGTAGTAATGCAGAAGCAGCAGTATTAGTCAGTTTTGTCAAACAAACGTCAGGATACCCTGCTGCAAGATTTGTTTGTGCGCTTCTGCAGAGAATTATTGAGTTTAAATTAAAGATATTGACACTGCTATCCATGTGTGCACTTTTTAAAACAAATTCTGCTTTTCTGGTTATATTCCTGTATCTCATACGATGTTCTAACCATAAAGTGACCTGATGTAGTCTAAATCTTTTATTTGCCCTTTAAGGATATTGCTTAGTTTGTCCAGGTAGAGCTTAGAAGTATATGAATTGAGAGAACCTATTTCACAATGTCTTAAACTGCATTGGCAGCTTCCCTTAACATTTGTGTTCTGGTGTGTTATATGTAGGGGTGGGCGGAATTTGCGTAATCTCGTTACGCAAATCTCCGCGAAATGGTAAAAAAATCTCTGCAAACACACGGAATTGCTTGTTCGCAATGCTTTTCGCATTCGCTGTTTGCGTGCTGGGGGGAAATATCTCGCAAACACGCATCTTGAGAAAGCGAACAAGCAAAAATTTCGCGAAGTGGCGGAACGCAGATTTTTGGGCAATTTTGCATTCTCCGCGGAACGCGAAATTACCCAAATTCCGCGAGCGGAACAGAATTTGCCACCCAGTCCTAGTTATATGATCATGTTGAGGGATGAGGTTTACTTTCGAGGCTAACATTTTATTTGACCTTTCTTGCAGTGTCTCATGCTGCTCCGCCTCCTCCTTCAATTCTACAGGTAACTCCACAGTTACCACTCATGGGCTTTGTGGCCAGAGTTCAGGAAAACAGTAAGTATTAATCTTTTTTGTGTTGCATACAGTAAAGGGCAACTAGCGCTCTTTGTGTGACAATCATCCAAACAAACCGACAAACTGTGAGCCAAAAAGTGATGGCTAGAATAGTTTAAAAATGTGTACCTATTGCTAATTGCCACAGTCCAGTCCTCTATTACTTTACTCACTGTGCCGCTACTGAGACAAACCATATGCACATTTTGTTAACGGATTGGGAGTCCTATCTGACTAGCTACAACACGTCCTGTCTTCATGAGAAAACAACTACCACAAACATGTTTAAATCTTTTCATTGAGGTGGAGCTTGAGTTCTATGAAAGAGTGAGCTGAGGAACCTACGTCTGGTCATACCCAACCACCGTAGGGTGCCCCATGGAGAAAAGCAGAAATCAGAGGGCTTGAATCCTTTAATCTCATCCAGTTCCAAGTACAAGTTCCAGCCAGCTATATGCAATCAGTTGCTCTTTTGCACAGGAACATAAAAATATGCAGACATGTTTTTTTTTTTTTTCATGTGTCGCTTGAGAAAGTGTTTGTGCTTGATCAGTTGTAAGCTGTACATATAACAGTAACTTCATTTCAACCAGTTAAATACGGATAACAAATAAAATATAATTATAATAAGTGGAAAAACGGAAGAAAGTATTGCAGGAAACACATGGACACAAAACATCCTCACAGGAATTTATATACAATAGAAACAAAATATTTCAGATTTCACGGATTTATATGAGAGTAAACACTAATGTGGAGTGGAGAGAGGTACTCTCAGAAGGGATGGTTTTTAGAGTATATGAGTGGCTGTGACCATTGGCGCCAATTATACTCTACAGTAATGGTAGAAAAGAAGATATTTAAGTTCGTAAGCTGAGCAGGAGAAAATTGCATAGGTACCGTATGGAGACAATTCCAGCATGAACAAGCATTTGCAATGCAATAGGAGTTTTATGATACCAACAATTTCCTGCATAAGAGACTCCAGTGGCCCATGCACGGGCTCCATAATTCCAAAAATGTCCACAGTATGCCAAGGATGGTCAGCATTATGCCATATATGAGCAACATAATAGCAAGGATGCCCACAATATTCCAATTATTAAGCGTATTTTTGCCAGGGGTATGCCAACAATTCTCAGTGTGAGAAAGGTGGACATCATTACACCAAAGACAGGCACCATTGTGCATATAATGACTAGAACATACAAGCAATTGCCTGCACTATGCCACGGATAGCATTGGAATTCCAAGAAGGCCCACAGTATATCATGATTTACCTCAATAATGTCAGGGACTGCACTATGCCATAGGTTAGAATCATCATATTATGGGTATCTACTGCATGTCAATCCTACCACCCTCAGTACAGTATTTTGGGCCAAGTAATGCTTCAGGTGCACATCAACATGCATTAAATCTTATATGTGTCCAGAGATGCCACTGCTAAGGTCAAGCTGGTATCCACAGAGGGACATTCACGCTCTTAGTGACACACCCACAAATGCAGATCCGCCAACATGCACACAGTCCCACAGGAGCAGCAGTTCAGTACTGTGGACCACAAACATTCCATCAAACGAAGTCTTTCAACTTTGATGATGGAGAACACAAAAATATGTCCGTACACAGGAATCCAAAATCTACATCTAGCATCGACCCAACTGTATGATTTTCCCAACTCAGCACAATGCCTGAGAGTAGCATTAATCAAAAAATGCCAGTCAATAAATAAGTTTCGATCTAAAGTAAGCATTATGACGACAATGGGGTAGTGAGCCACTCTGCACCCACAACACCACGAATGACTTAGCACACACGCCAAGGACTGGGCTCAACCGAGGGGTTGAGTAAAGTGCGCATGCTCGCACGAGAGCAGTGTGTGCGCCAGACCAAGTACCGTGCCTATGTGTTCCTGATATAGCACAGATAGACAGGACATCGCACCCGGGGTACACGATCAGCGGAGGCCCTTACAAATGAGTGCATGCCTTTAACCACATTATAATGTTGGCGCATTAAAACAACACATTTCTGAATTGTCGATGTATCCAGTATAACAGTGCTAAACACTGTTTCTGTACACTATTATGAATAATTACCTTATAGAAACAAGCATGGAATGGTAAACAAGCTGGTGAAGGAGCCAGAGCTGATGCTCCGCACCGCCATGCATGCTGTGCAGATCATAATACTGGTTGTGTGGCATGTGGAACCACTCAGGGTGCGAGGTTTTATTCACCACTATTGTCAAAAAATGCGAGACCTATTGCATTGCAAATGTGTGCTAATAAAATTGTTTTAAAAGTGTTAGGAGAAGGCGTGTCCTGCGTGCAACATTTGCAGATTTAAACAAAAAGAAATGTTTCTCGCTCAAACGAATTAAAAGTTACAAAAAATACTTAAACGGGTGTGGTCATACAGTGAAATGCCCTTTGCCAAGATGAATAGGTCACCTTTCAATTAATGGTTGCTGTATTTTTATGCATAACTGATACTAATGAGATTAAACCTCTGCCCAAATAGAGTTAACATGCGTAAAAATAACAGCATAAAAATTTCTGCCACAAAACGTACTGCATTATTTCGCACAATTGGTCTTTTCTTGCTTCTTAAGTTATTTAGCATTGCCGCATAATTTGGTCACCCCCTGAAGCAAAATCCCAGTGGCACAGTACATGTTTTCTACACTGAACATAGTGACTATGTTCAGTGTAAAAAACATGAACACAATAGGCTCATACCACATTAATCCTCTTTAAATGGCCTTGCCCTTTACGGAAGTGAAATCATATTTTTCTTCTGTCTTCTTTGTTATGAAAAAGTCAATCCACTCAAGAGGTTTCTATCCTGCCTCTGTATGTTGCTATAAAGTTTGGGCCCACACCTGCTAGAAACCAGCACCCTGGGCTTTCGAAATTCCTTACAGTACTGATGGCACTACCGAGCCTCACTTCTAGCTTTGGCTGTAGGCAGAGCTGGCCTTTGCTACGATGGTGCCGTGGGCAGAAAGACATTTGGCGCCATCGCTGCTTGTGAATAAAATGAGGCGGAGTCACTTTTGTGTTCACAGGTCAGCCCTTGACTACATTAAAGCAGGAGTGGCCCTCTGCACATAACAATTTGGCACCCTACCCATAATCACCCAGCTATTTCACACTGCAACAAGCGATTTGTCGGGTGGGTATTCTTGCGTAACAGCAAGAGGTGAGAATGAACAAGCAGGACACATGTGGGGTTGACAAACCATTAAAAGCACGTCAAACCGAGTCAAGTGAGATGGCCGGAGCTATTTGCAGTGCCTAAATGCAGACAGCGGCTCTCTGAATATTGCCACCATGGGCCGGAGCAAAAGCATTCCCTGGTTGTAGGCCTGC
This sequence comes from Lissotriton vulgaris, assembly GCF_964263255.1. NCBI lineage: Eukaryota > Metazoa > Chordata > Amphibia > Caudata > Salamandridae > Lissotriton > Lissotriton vulgaris. Next base: position 406,915,438 of record NC_141687.1, read on the forward strand.
CGGCGGACCATCTGGTAGCAAATTTGACACATACACTAAAGCATGAATGCCAGGAAGAACCCCAGCACTGACAACATCCAGCAATGGATACTTACATGAAGAGCGTGAGCCCCGTGTTGGCTGTGGCGTAGAAGAGCCCCAGGATACCGCTGCCCACAATGGCGTTGCTGAGGTTAAACACCGACATTCCAAAGGAAGTGGTGCCCGGACGCTACACAAAGAGGAACAAGCCCGCGAATGGTGCACGCAAGATGCGGGAGCTGCTGGTGTGTGCGCGTGGTTGCGAGCAGCAGCATATATTTACAATGATCGCGTCCGTGTCTGGGCACGATAATTGGTAACATATGCTGCTGCTGCATGTAACAGACACTAATTAATAGGCCATGGGCGAAGCAATGCACCTGCCTTTGGCCAATTGCGTGCTGTGTTTGTAAAAAAGACACACGCAAAGGCCAATAGCGTAGGAGAAAAGAAAAAGCACAAGCGTGTGAGATTCCTAGGGTTGTTTTCAAACCCCCTACAAAACGTCTCTCGCTGCGCACTGCACCACTAGGCGCGAGACCTAAAAAGCATGACCAGAGCAAGACTAAATGATGTCATTTTTTCTGTTGAACATTAGAGGAGCGCGGACAAGCTTTTCACAACACACGTGCAACAGGTATAGTGCAGCAGGAGTGAGACTTGCTAGTTATAGGGAGTAATGATTCAGAAAAGGGGGTGGTGATGGACAGAGTTTCTGAATTAAGCAGAATACTCCTACCCAGTCAACAGATCAGGGCTTGATCCATCACCGTTTTTTAGCTCACTGCACCATCCCAGCTCAGAACCTGGCTACATGCAAATTAGTCTGTCCCTGTCCCAGTGCATCATGGGAACAGGGCAAACCAAACTACCAAGCCAATTCTTATACTGGGAAGGAAACAAGCTTCCGGGGACCGGTTTCTGGCATTACAGCCGTCTTCGGCCCGGCTTGCTTGAATCCTGATGGTGCAATGAGCAAGGGACTCACATCTGAGTATACCCTTCCACGCTAATGGTGGACAAAATGATTCAGAAAAGGGGGTGGTGATGGACAGAGTTTCTAAATTAAGCAGAATACTCCTACCCAGTCAACAGATCAGGGCTTGATCCATCACCGTTTTTTAGCTCACTGCACCATTCCAGCTCAGAACCTGGCTACATGCAAATTAGTCTGTCCCTATCCCAGTGCATCATGGGAACAGGGCAAACCAAACTACCAAGCCAATTCTCATACTGGGAAGAAAACCAGCTTCCGGGGACCGGTTTCTGGCATTACAGCCGTCTTCGGCCCGGCTTGCTTGAATCCTGATGGTGCAATGAGCAAGGGACTCACATCTGAGTATACCCTTCCACGCTTATGGTGGGCAAAATGATTCAGAAAAGGGGGTGGTGATGGACAGAGTTTCTGAATTAAGCAGAATACTCCTACCCAGTCAACAGATCAGGGCTTGATCCATCACCGTTTTTTAGCTCACTGCACCATCCCAGCTCAGAGCCTGGCTACATGCAAATTAGTCTGTCCCTGTCCCAGTGCATCATGGGAACAGGGCAAACCAAACTACGAAGCCAATTCTTATACTGGGAAGGAAACAAGCTTCCGGGGACCGGTTTCTGGCATTACAGCCGTCTTCGGCCCGGCTTGCTTGAATCCTGATGGTGCAATGAGCAAGGGACTCACATCTGAGTATACCCTTCCACGCTTATGGTGGACAAAATTATTCAGAAAAGGGAGTGGTGATGGACAGAGTTTCTGAATTAAGCAGAATACTCCTACCCAGTCAACAGATCAGGGCTTGATCCATCACCGTTTTTTAGCTCACTGCACCATCCCAGCTCAGAACCTGGCTACATGCAAATTAGTCTGTCCCTGTCCCAGTGCATCATGGGAACAGGGCAAACCAAACTACCAAGCCAATTCTTATACTGGGAAGGAAACAAGCTTCCGGGGACCGGTTTCTGGCATTACCACCCCCTTTTCTGAATCGTTTTTGGCCACTATAGGTGTGGCATGGTATACTCAGACATGAGTCCCTTGCTCACTGCACTATCAGGATTCAAGCAAGCCGGGCCGACGACGGCTGAAATGCCAGAAATGCCAGAAACCGGTCCCCGGAAGCTTGTCTCCTTTCTGGTGAAGAATTGGCTTCGTAGTTTGGTCTGCCCTGTTTATTTATTTATACCAAAACAAACCCTTTTTAACAAAATTAAGATAATGAAAGACAGGGAAAAACATGACTTTTTAACCTAGATTACGGTTGTAATTTATGAACTGCAGGGTAACAAAGGGTCTCTGGTAAAAGCAGTAACCCACTGAGCTATGCACATAAAATACTGTTCCGTGATCTGCATAGTACACGCTCTCTGCAGCAGGCACATTAACCCTCTGCTCTTACCTTAGATGAGTCAAAACTGTCACTAAATAAAACTCCACCCTCGCTGCAACAGGTACATAAAGTCAGCAGATATATCTTGGCACTTTTTGTGTTGCCTGAAAACTAGTTATACAAGGAACTCTGCAGTGTCTTTGAAACTACTGCACTGCTACAAAACCTGCCCTCAGTAGCAATAGTCTCCCCCTCCAAACCTCCCGGGGAAACGCCTGATGCCCGGCACGGCCAGTCTCTTGCCCAATATGTCTGTGCAACCAGACCGCACAGCTGTCTGTTACGCTTCGACCTAAAAATAGCAGAAATATACTTTTATTGATGATGGTGAGTATGCCGTGCACTTTCACAAAAAAATCTAAGCCTAAAATGCACAAAGGCATTTAGAGTGAAATCAGTTCTTCAGAGTGCCTCAGTATATTATTAATCTGCGTTATTTAAAGTCAGATTTCTTTGCTTGTCAAACCATTCCCGTTAGGGTTTTTTTCCTGCAGAAGGGTGCATGTGCTATTTTTGTATGTAAAGTGCGCTGTTAATGGCCTAGTACAGTAATGGTTATTGGGGAAAGTGGCGCCCTCAGCTGTAGGAGTCAGTAATCCAATTAAGACGAGATTACTGACCTCCCACAAAAATAAAAAGTGCCTGCTTAGAGGGATGGATTTAACCCTTGCACCAACCTTTAATGGCCAATTCATTGTGCAGTGGTTTTCCTGGTGTGTGCTATACCCGCAGCAACATTAGTATTACACTCCTGTATTTCTACTTTTGCTTCCTCATTGACAAGCAGGTTATCCTGTTATAAGGTGGCTTTGCTAAAGACTTGTCGTATTTCAGACCTCTTTTACTGGTGCTTTGATGACCGCAGGCCTCCCTTCACATTGCACTTAGAATGAAGAACGCACCAAAGCCCGGCTGACTGACGGTTCCAACACCCTGCACAATGTGTCAGAAATGCCCGACAAGGGAACAAAATGTAATATTCTTGGAGTAATTGGCACATTTGTCTGCGCAACTTGCTACCATCCTGCTTTCCAACCAATGAGAGCAAAGCTCGTTTTCTACTTGGTGCCTTGGGATGGCAGGCCACCTTGAGGTCCATAGGACTGAGGTTTGAGGCAGCTGTAATTTGTATGCACCCCTAGTGTCTAGGTTACTTCTCTCTCCGATACTCATAAAGAATAGAATATCTTCGTGCATATGTTCGATCTGTGCAAAGCTGTTTGTATATATTTTTCAAATTTTTGAAACAATTGATTTTTATATGCATCTAGTTAGCCAAATTAGTCATATAGTACATTTGATGTGAGAAAATGTTCTTTTGCCACGTTAAAGTGAATAATTAAAAGTAAGTGAGACTTCTAATAGGCTGCACATAAACACTGTCATGCTCACACCGCACTTTTAAAAATTCCAAACACAGTCAGTCTTCCCATCCGGTTGTTCAGAGTCAAGAGGATGCAGTTAATTATGTCTGGTTTACTGATGAGGATACCTGAAAACGGCAGCTTGTAGCACACTATTTTCCTTAATCAAATTATAATTGTTTACTGGGGATTCTGTGTCCACTGGAAGTCATTTGATATCAACTTGATATCAATTCCATTATTCCTAAGATAAGTGCCTCCTCCCGTTTTTTCCCTTATAACTTAAGACGTTGCCTTTTCGTAATGCTTACTTTGAGGCACCATGCTGGCTTTCTTTGGTAAATGACCTTCCTACACCGGAAAGGAACCTTTGAAAGACCAGCATGCCTATGGGTCATCTATCTTCCAGATCTACATTGCGCAAAAACGTGTACTATTTGTCTTTCAATGCCTTCCCAGAGCCGTCATAAGTGTCTTGGAGGAACTTAACTTAGGACCTTCACAGTCTACCAGTTCCAGGACTGTTAAGCAGTCTTCTGTCCTTGGCCTTAGAAGGTGTACCACTCCCACCTCCACCTCAGGGCCCCTGGACCTCTCCTCACTTCATCGGTGTACCTGTTCCCAGTTGTCGTTCAGGCATCCAATTTTGAGTTAAGTGTTGGTTGAGGTTGTCTGGAATTTCTCACTTAACATTAAGTTGCTCTTTATCAGTGAGATTTGTCTTGATGTCCAGGACATCAGCTTCTAAGAGAGAGTGCCTCTTAGCTGGTTCATTGTCAATTGGTCAAGCCTCAAAATCAAGCAAGAAAGTCAGGAATTTAAGCAGATTATTAATTTTCGATTTTTGCTGAAGCCAGAACCACTCATCGAAGAATGTCTGCCAGTCCCGGCATCAGAAAATTATTTGTAACCCTCGTCTCCATCTACTCATTCACCACACGCCAACAAGGGGAAGAGGTTCTTCATCTGGTGCCTTCAGAAACAGAAGGGATCCAAGGACCTCCCAAGAAAGCATAACACTGCTGCATGTTTTTCAATTGGAAAAATCTGGCCTTTAGTTTTCATCCTAGTAAGGGCGTGATTAACTATTCCATCCGGGAGCTAAACATTGGACTCTCAACCAATGCACCAGTCAGGACTCCTACGTTTGTCATGGAATGTAGTCCTTTTACATCTATATAATACATTTTGACTGTCTCCTCAACCTACCACTAAATATATCATTTATTTTTTCCTTTATTCCAGCGCCTTCATTGAAATTCTGCTAAAAACACATGCCCTTTGCTACTTGGTCTGATGACCGTACATTGCAACGATTAGCTCCCTCTGCAGCCCTACCGTATTTGTACTTGGATAACGGTGACTGTCTATCCTGTGACTTACCTCCTTTCACTGACGTTTGTCATCCCATCTCCAACCTCTGCCTTTGGTTACTTATTTCTCTCTTTGCTGCAAGTAATTGCTGTGAATTCTGGTGTCTTACATGTTTCTGTCAAGTGCACTTCAACATCAAGACTATATCCTTATCCCAGGGACACGTTTTTACCATTCTGTGAGGCATAGCATTTTAAAATTTGATATTCATGGTCCTTCACAGTGGTGAACTTGGCAATATATGTCCTTGACGTCTGGGTGCACACGTATATGAGGCTAAAAATATGGAGAAGATCGCCAGCTATGTAAACTTGGTTACTTTGCCCATTACAGCAGCAAAGGTAGAGGTTCTCGTCCTTTCCTGTTCTGACGTCACTTCATGTTTTTGGAATAGGAGGCAGCTCATAAACTAATGTAAACCCTGCATCCAGTAGATTGAAAGTTTTACATATGCACACAGACACAATGGACTGAATAATGTCCTTTTTTATAACTTTATTTTTATTAATCTTATGGCGTAAGAGTTACAAATAAACCCTGAAAAAGCAACAACAAAAAACGAGATATCGAGTTTATTCCTCGTCGGGAACAGAACACAACCGTATTCCATATCTCTTACAAAAATATTCATGCAGGCACGAATGAAATGCCCATTGAGGTTCACTAACTGGAGACAGTAAGAATGATGGAATCTACTCTCTCCTGAACCACATGGGCCTATCTTCTCTATAAAAGAGAGGGTGTTTCTTTCACCCCATGCTGGGACCTGTCTAGGTACCTGGCCTCTAGTGCTAGGAGAGAGCAAAGGAATGAGTGGATCACAATGATGGGAAAGAGACAGTATTTTGGAGGGGACCTGGTGATCTTCAAAGTGATAACATGACGAAGTTGACTTTCACATTAACCAAAAACTTGATGCAAAAGCTCTATCAGTCATGTTATTCAGCCTGATTTAGGCAGGCACATTTTTAAACCTGAAAAGCTTCACTTTATATTCCTAGATATTCATCAGACGATGGTGGTTCTTACTGAACTCGTAAGGACCCCACTTCTGTGCAGTGCCATTCTTACACTTGGAAAGCATATGTATATGACAGTTTACCTTTCTTAATCAGTGTGCAGACAGGTATTTTTTAATGCGGAGATTAAAGAAAATTCTTGCTAAGCTGTAACATCCACCCCCCAAATTCACCAGATGACAACAACAAAGAAATGTCAGCGTCATTTCTGGGCTTATGAAACACTAGGGCACTGTGCGTTCCAAGTTTACTGTATTACATTAACGCTAGGCTTTTCTTTTGCAATTTTATATTTTCTGTGTGAAACCACCGATTAACAAGCATTTACAATGCAACGGTTTCGCCTTTGCAAAAGTTAGAGCTATGGGCATTGTAAATGACAAAAATTTTATTTATGTGTTGGTTTTGAAAACAGATAAATAAATGGCATTGTAATTTACATTGCCAACAGCTTAATCTCTCGCAAATGTAAGACCTATTGTACCCTACTGGACAAGCTCAGCAGACAGCAATTACTACCACACACACACACACACACCCAGAGCCAGCCACACACACACCCAGAGCCAGCCACACACACACACCCAGAGCCACACACACCCAGAGCCGCACAAAGACACCCAGAGCCACACACACACACACCCAGAGCCACACACACACACACACACCCAGAGCCACACACACACCCAGAGCCACACACACACCCAGAGCAACACACACACCCACACACCCAGAGCCACACACACACCCAGAGCCACACACACCCAGAGCCACACACACCCAGAGCCACACACACACACCCAGAGCCACACACACACACCCAGAGCCACACACACCCAGAGCCACACACACACACACCCACCCAGAGCCACACACACACCCAGAGCCACACACACCCACACACCCAGAGCCACACACACACACCTAGGAGAGCTAGCACAGCGAGGGGGCAGGGAAGCAAGCACAGCGAGGGGGCAGGGAAGCAAGCGCATCGAGGGGGCAGGGAAGCAGGTGCAGCGAGGGGGCAGGGAAGCAAGTGCAGCGAGGGGGCAGGGAAGCAAGCGCAGCGAGGGGGCAGGGAAGCAAGCGCAGCGAGGGGGCAGGGAAGCAAGCGCAGCGAGGGGGCAGGGAAGCAAGCGCAGCAAGGGGGCAGGGAAGCAAGCGCAGCGAGGGGGCTGGGAAGCAAGCGCAGCCAGGGGGCTGGGAAGCAAGCGCAGCCAGGGGGCTGGGAAGCAAGCGCAGCCAGGGGGCTGGGAAGCAAGCGCAGCCAGGGGGCAGGGAAGCAAGCGCAGCCATGGAGCAGGGAAGCAAGCACAGCCAGGGGGCAGGGAAGCAAGCACAGGCAGGGAAGCAAGCACAGCCATGGGGCAGGGCTATAGTCTTTGGAGTGAGGTCATGACTAACGTACACACGTTTGGAATAATAAGCAAAGACGCAAAGTAACTGAAGGCTGCCCACAGACACTGCAAGTGGTCAATCCTAAGCCATCACTCTCTTTAAAGAGTAGCACACTTTGAGCCTCTGGATGAGCAGAATCAGCCAACCTGTAAGGAGCCGTGTGAGACATCACAAGTGGTCTTATCCACTCGGGGCTTTCCTAAGTTTGGGGATGTGTGGTGGTCTCAAGGGAGCTGTGGGGAGGGTGGCAACTAGGCGAGCATCTGTTGGCATCTTAGGGGCTTCTGGAGCTATGTGAAGGACAGATAGAGGCTATCAGGCGCTATTTTAAAGTCTGGGCAATTTAGAGGTTTGCGGGGGTGTGCAAGCATCTTCATGTGGGTGCTTATCCGAGCAAGCAACACGATGGAAGCCCTGTGAGTGAGGTTAAAATGAGGGCCTGTGGATCTGGCTATGCAGTGGACGAATTGGGCTAAATTAGGGTATATCTGAGAGCCACGTGAAGGGGCACTAATCACTACTGTTTTGTAGCACAATGCACCCACAGATACAAATGTTGTTTCGCACAACATTGGTTCTGTTACCTTTTAGACGACATACTTCTAATAATGAGTACATGTAGTGACACTGCTTGCTCCTCAAAGTGCATCCAACAAAAAGCTGCTGGTATAACTCTCATTGGCAATCATTCTCGATTTCTGAAGAATAGGAGACTAGGTGGGCCAGCAGAGCGATTCGGGCCTGCAGCCTTCAGGATGCACACAGTAAGGGCCTACAAGTCCCAGCATGCAAGCTGTTCTTGGGTTTGGCTGAAAGGACACATGTGGTATAAGGTCACTCAGCAGCTGTGGCCTTATTGACAACTCATGCCATGCATGCACTGATGTGGGAGGCTCACCTGACCAGAGAAGTAGCTTGTCGTGCGCATCCTCCTGGGAGCTCGAGTCCTCGGCCAGGGCGGTGGAGGTGAGGCCGTATGGCAGGTGGGACCCCAGGCAGGCGTTGTACTTCAAGGCTTCGCATGTGGCCGTCTTCTTGCACCGGTCAAAGTAGAAAGTCTCGTTGCCATCTTGGGCACCCACTTGTCGAGGCAGCAGAAGCACTAACACCCACAGCAGCCAGAACCCCTCGCCAGGACCTGCTCTCCCCTAGATATTTTGGGGGTCCTTTTCTTCACGTGGGCAGGATCCCGGGGGTCCACAACTGCAAACGTACAGAGTTTCTGGCTCATCTCAACCAGAAGTACAGCAGACCCCCAACAGCCCACCTTGTTTCCTGCTGGATGGTCTGAGTATCCCCGAAATCCAACAAGCTTTTGGGCGCCCTCGTTCCATACGGTCCTCAGATGATGTCCCACCTTGTTCTTCTGTGGAAGAATCCGGGATCCACCTAACCCGAGGTGTCTCCGGGGCTGGCCCTCCTCGTTTCCCATTGGAGGGTTGAAGAACCCAGCAAGTCCGGCTGGCCCCAGTCGCACCTCCTCGAGACCCGTCCGAGATCCCAGGGGGACCCCTCCAAATCCTTCCGCCTTCTGGTAACGTCACCCTTCTCTCTGGAGCCCAGGGATCCTACCAACCCACCGGGCCCAGTCTGTTCCACCTCACTCACCATAGGACGGTGTAAAGGGAACCCCAAAAGCCGTCTACAGCCTGCGCTGCATCCATCTCGCTACCCATCAGCGGGCCGATTCTCATCCTCGTGCCATCCAATGCTTCGAGGGGGGCGCAACAATCCTCAACAGGCCGGCGTGGGAAATCCAGGAAACCTCGGCCTCTCGGAGAATCCTCCTGGCCAGGACATCCCCTCCAGGGCAGGCTGGGGGCCTCCGGCCATCCCTTCACGCGTAGGCTCGCCCCCTCCTCCACTTCCAAGCTCAGTGGAACTTCAGGGCCAAACAGAGGTTTCTCTGTGCCATCCTCGCAAGTCCATCCGTAGGCGCTTCCACGGAACCAGAAACGGCGTTCAAAAGCCAAGAAACGAGCTCTCGTTTTCCCCCTTCCTTACCACAGCATCCAGAAGAAAAATCTTCCACACCGCCACTGTTGTACCCTTGTACAGAAGGGGACAATGTCAGCGGTCCGCCTCTCCACGCTCCCTCCTCAGCCCTCCAAAAAACCCTCAGCGCGCCCTATGCCAAAGGGAGTTACAATTTTCAGCCAAATTTGCAAATGTCGGAGACCAGCAAGACTTTGGATGCCTGGCAAGGCTTCGGGACTATCTTCAGAAAATTGAATGTATGAAATGTAGTGAATGGTTCTTCGGGTACATGACATCTCTGTCATATGCTGCTGATCCCTGAATGGTGCTCAGATGCAATGAAGAGGCAGTTTAATAAAAATCTGCAATGACAATTGAGAGAGAGAGAGAGAGAGAGAGAGAGAGAGAGAGAGAGAGAGAGCGAGAGAGAGACAGGTACCAGGCCTAAGGTGGGGAAGTCCTAGGAACACACTCAGGAACACATCATCAGGGGTTCAGCTTCACTGAGTGTAGTAAGGGTCGCTGAATGTACAAGTTCTGCACTTTCAACCTGCCAGAAAGAAACTATCATTTGTGGGTTGGGAGAGTGGGGGGCGTGGCAGGTGGTGCTGTCCCAACGTCGAGCCTCTGAACTGGAGGCAACCAGACACGTGTGCTCGGCGCCCCAGCCTTGGAACTAGTATTTGAATATTTGGAGAGGGTAGGCGATCATGGCGTCTCCTCGCAGGAATGCGGCGGTGCAGAGTGGCTCCTTGGAAGGGGGCTGAGGGGGATGCAGGGGCAGTGAGGCTCGTACCACTGCACGCCAGCCGGAGGGAGGCCTGGCCTACTTATGAACTGCAGGGAAGGGGCCAAGGTTCATCGTGCTCTTCAGAGGGAATGTCTTCCGCTCTCTCCAACCTGGGAGCGGCTCACAGGCCGTTCTGCGCCGCGCCCTGCAGAGGATGGGAAGCCTAGGAGGGAGGGGGTGTGGGGAGGGAGTGTTGACCCAAACACACAGGAGAACCACCAAGACGAACAAGCCAGCAAGAAGGCATGACAGCTGTTCTCGTCGCATAGTTGAACCGCACTAGACAACCACTCTTTATTAGCAGGGGAGCACAGAGCCAAGGCCCGAGAGCCCTATTGCTTCACAGATAAGATGGTATCAGCAGATAGACGCCGTGGGAGGGTATTGGGTAAACATTTGTTTAGTGGCGTGCAGCGGGCATGAGAAGTGCCAGGGCACCGGGCACAGCGCTGACTAGACCCAGGAAAGAACGGGCGCTTTGCAGATGGGGGTGCGCGTTGATACTAGCCTATAATATAACTCGGTTGGTTCAGCACCTTTTTCAGATATCTGCCATCCACTGCCCCCTGGCTGGGTCACAGACTAATGCGAGGTGGGCATTGGGTAGCACCCCTTTATGGGGAAGGCCTCAAGGGCGGTTGTACAGAGGAAAGCTCTCCCGCCGATCCTTGCTGCGCCTCTAATATAGCGGCTCATGCTGACATAAGACACAGGCGCGAGGAAGGTGTGACATGAGGACACAAGATCCCCACATGCCTTTTAATAACAAAGTTCTGAGACTCTGTGTGGTGATGGCCGCCCAGACAACCCTGGTGACTGACAGGAAGGGGCGCCTATGGTTATGGCTGCTACAAAGGGGTGCAGCCGGGGCTACGTGTATGTGACCTGATCTAGGCGGGCCCTGCACCTAAGCTGGCAACTTATAATAATATTTATGTCTCTAAGGAAACTCAGCAAAATACAGATCGCAAGGGGAAGCCCTAAACTTGTGTTTTCAACCACAGGAGCAGTGTTTTGTAAGAATCGAATACATGACATTAGTTCGCATGCGATACATCGCATGCCGTTACAACACGATCCTTACAGGAACAGATCCACTTTTGTTATATGATGTTGGGGGGTGGGGGAGCGACAGGAGGAGGAATGGCTCATCCTCCAAAAGTGATGGCCATGGTCCTCTGGGTGATACTATAGTGCATGTGTTCCTCCTCCAAATTAATACATATTTAAAAAGCCAATCATTCTGTCTCTGCAGCCAACACATGCTACGAATAGTAATGAAAGGCTATGGATGTGGCTGTAAGTGAAAGCGGCTGATTTGGGAACAGAGGAACCAGGTTCCAGTTTCTTCGCCCCTCAACATCCTCTGGATCAGAGCAAATCACTTAATCTAAAAGTAAGTCGGGGCAATGCCACTGGATTGCGTTTCAAATGCTTGGAGTTCAGTGCTTGGTGAATCATCTCTGTCTCAGGCCCTGACATCAGCAGAGAGCCAATGGCCTGGACGGTGCTAGCTCCGCCCATGGCAGCATTAACCATTCCTAATAGGTCTGTGGCCTTCAACGTGCACTGGCTCCCCCTTCAGACCAGCCAGGGACCTTCCCTCCCAGCTGATAGCAGCATGTACATGCAGTGCTTAATTTGGGCCGGTGTTTGTAGGTGGTAGGCTCCCGCACTCATTTTTGAGGACCGGGATAGATTTTTCATAAACGGACTTTATCCCAGAGCAGGAGAGTGACACAAAAAACGACGGAGAACAGTTATGGAAAAGAAAGATACAAAAACACTGATATCGTGAGTAATCAGGGATTAATAAGAATCGGTAGGAGTGGCATTAAGAGACGGGCAGTGTAGTGTAGGCGTTGGAAGAAGGAGGCAGGAGGCGGAATCAAGACTAACCAGCCTTGGTATTTGGCAACTCCAGTAGTTACGAAAGAGTGTCAGGCTCCGAGAAAAACTTGGAACCCTACATTGATTTTATTTATTGTATTCATTAAGCCCTTCCTGCGTCTGCAAGGCTTGAAAGGAGATTACGTTTACTTTGATAAAGGATGAATTGCAGACATGAAGTTTCAGATGATCAGGCAGGCGGGGACGGCAGGCTCACGCAGGAGGCAAGGGTCACAGGCTGCTGTCTGCCAGGGTACATGCTTGGCAGCCCAGACGCATACCAGACATGCAGAAATGTATGTTTCTGTACTTATGCCGTGCTTGCAACAGGAACACTCCCTGCACTCTCACGTGGACTGGAAGGAGCTGCCTGAAGGAATGTGCGGACCAGGCCACGCCCACAGCCCTGTACCGGCGTATATCCACGGGAGCAGCGGGTATGGCGGCTACCATCACTCACTCTAGTCATGCGCCAGAACCAGCACTGTCAACGGGGAAGGCTCAAACTTTGTGCATGAGTGAATGGTTGGGTTCATCTCTGGACAGAAAGTGCCATTTCATGTTACCCCACGTGCTCTTCAGACCAGGGGTGGGCTGCACCCCGGGGCTCTCCTCTCGTCTGCCCCGGGGAAGGGAGGTCACTTCCGGGTGTCTTGTCGTCCTGCCCCCGGCCTGCCTGACTTCCGGGTCGCGGCTGCGGCCAATAGCAGCGCGGCCCTGGGTTTGGGAGGCGGGACAGCGCCTCAGAGGATCCCCGGTTTATTTAATGCGATTTTATATAGCGCGAACATTACCCGAAGGTGTCCGAGCGCTTTACAAAAGAACCAGTTGCGATACATAAGTACTTAGGATTACATAAAAGATACAACCACGGAAAGAGCCTTCGAAAGAAAAAACAAGGTCATTTTGGGATTTGGGGGCGTGTTTGCGTGTTTTTCGTGCTCTCCCCTTCCCATTGGCTGGAAGGTAAAATTCCAGCCAATGGGAAGAGGAGAGGGCGGGACTTAAAAAAAGACCCAGAAATGCCCCCGAATCGCGTCTTGACGGGGAAAGAGTGATTGACAACCAATCTCTTCCAACGGCTAGCCTCCATTTATGGAGCTAGCCAATGGAAGACAGAGGCGGGACAAAGCCCCATACTGTAGGATCATAAGATTTGGCCTGCGCAAGCACTGCTTCGCAGTGCTACGGCCAGGCGAAACCTAACAACCTGTGTAGACTCCTAAACTTAATAACAAAAGCCGTTTTGTACTCTAAGAGAGGAGTTCACTGGGATCTTTCTCTGTACATAGATCACATATTCAATCGCCTGTGGCAGGGAGACAAACATGGCAGCTGGCGTCAGACACCACGTATGTGACTGCAATGTTTTGCTGAAGGTGTAGAATGGCCGCACAGAAAAAATGGAAAAGAGTTGCTTGAAAATAGTCGTTTACGATAAAAGCACCAAAAGTATATTGAGGCGGCCATGACTACGCATAGCAAAGTGAAGGGAAATTTCCATATTGAAACAGGTTGGCCGTTTGTTCATCATATAAATTGTTTTCAAAATGCACTATAATTTTCGAAGAGAGAATGTATTCTCCAAGAGAAGGGATACGTTTAAAAAATATTGTTGTGCATGGTTTTAGTCCCATGGTACTTGGTTCAGTAATGCTGAATACACTTTACAGGGGTCCCTCAAACTTGTAATTTTTGGGGGTTTTCAGTCTTTATATTTGTGGTGTAACCGAAATAGTTTTTAATATATAGGAGACTATAATCCTTTTGTTATAGGCTTTCTTCAATGTCTTTATTACATGCGACTTGTGACGTTTCTATTTGTTTCTAATAAAGAAATGATGTAGCTGCTTAACTTCAATAAGTAATGATAGTTGAATTCTGAGGTCACAGCAGCTAGGGTGGAAATTAGTTCACAGACCATAATTAAAGCTGTAGTTTGAACTGGGAAAAGGAACATTTCCTTGTACTCCTATCTTTTTCACAAAAAAAGAAACCAAAAGAAACCAAAAGAGATATTTATGATAACATATATATGTTTTTCCAAGAAAGACAGTCTCTATATGTTTCTACACAATCAAAGCCATCCAGTTTTTTAGTGCTGCTGTTAAATCAATATTACGTTCAATAGAATTATAGGGGCTTTCACAAAACCCTCTTCATTCATTGGTTTCTAATTATTTTTCACATTTTACTTCTATCCACTAAAGCATACAAAAGCATACAGCATGGGGCAATGGGACAGCCCTGTACAGCCACTGGCTGACTTTACTTTGTTCTGCGCTTTCACAAGGAGCACATCCGCACACAAAGCAGTCTCCTTCAGTTTCAGGGACTGCTATGACAATTTGTTGCATTGAAGATCGAGACATTTTGGATTTTTACCATTTCTTTTGTAGATTCATAAGGATTCGGCATCTTTCCCAGCGGTAAAGTTATGCTAAAACAAACACTGATAAAGTTTGTGGGAAGTGAGATGGTGTGACCATGTGTTCTAAGGAATAAAGAACCCTCTATTATACCTTACAAGGATGTGGCTAGTCACTTCGAACTTCTGTGACCCTATATAGGAACTCTGCAGTCTGCCAAATTCAGTGAACCAGATGAAAATGAGCTCCACAGAGGCCAGTTTCTTACATGGGGGTGGGGGGTGGGGGACGTAACAGTTCTATAAGCAAAATTGGGGAACTTGAATCCACAAAGCCCAAACACATGTGCTGGTCTAAGGCTTACACACGTTGGGAAGCATGAGGAGGCTGATTAGCTGGATCTATAAGGCTGAGCTGTAGCTTGCGTATGATTGAGCTCTCTCACTGGCCTCTTTCAGAGATAAATGGTAAACTGACGTAGGGTGGGAACTGAATGAAAAGGCATGGAGTCATGTTCTTGCTTATTAGGCCCTTTCCACATCCCAAAAAAAGGTATAAGGTGGAATAGGCCAAGGTGGAAAGTACCTCATTCCACATAGAAAAGAGCGATGAGGAAACACCCCATGACACATCAGTGGGGTGAAATACTACAAGACGTAATTAGGGCAGAAGAACTGGGTCTGCTGACTGTAGCCCGGGTGCAGGCGGTAGTTCCTCGCAGGCCACTACAGCTGTGCTCTCCGTTAATAGTGCTCGAAGTTGCCCCCCCTCCCCCATCCCTGTCAGCTGGCAATTGTTGCTTCCTTAATGAAATTCGCCTCCTCCCTCTGTTCCATATGAAGGCTCCCAAAGCGGTGTGCAAGACCAGACAGGTAGATCATGGGATATGTACCAGAAGATTATGAAAGAAGCAGAGGAGACGGGGGCGCATCACCATCTTCGATAGTGCTATTTTCTCTTGAACTATGAGTGGTAAGGTACTCTATAAGGTCATCTGAGGGCATAGGGAGGAAATGGCCCTGGTAAGGTTCCAGTCGATAAGCTCTTGCTTATAGTCATATATACAGATCCCCCAGATATTGAGACATGCTAGGCTCCTATTTTATTAGATGGGTGTCTAACCTAAGTTTTTGAAGGGGGCAATCTGCTCTGAGTGGTAAGTGCACAACTTGTACTAGTAAACCCCCAGCCATTTCAAAACTTCTCGAGGATTTCCGCATCTCAGTGATACCCTCTCAGATGTCGCGGATGTAGATGAGTAAGTCATCTGCATAAAGTGAGACAGTGTGCACTACCTCAGCCAGGTGGATTCCCCATTCTTCTCAGCACTGGTGGAGTCGTTCGGCTAGCGTCTCCATCGCAAGAACAAATAAGAGTAAGAGTGGTGATAGGGACGGCACTGGCTGGTTCCTCTGCTAATTCACAATCGGGGCTCGGTGTAGAAGAGCTGAATAAGTCATTGCAGTCAGCCGGTGCTACTTACTCCTTTTCTAGGTCTAAGACCAGACATTCTGTATAGGACGTTGACGGTGGTAGATCTGCTTGGGATGTTAGTTTTTGCCCGGATGTACCAGGTGTGGCATGTACTGTAACAGATGGACCGCTATGATTTTACTGAGTTTTTAATAGCCCGTTCCCAACATGGATAGTGGATGATAAGAAGTGACTTCCATTGGATCCCTGTTGGGTCTTTGCAAGGACACTAATAATGATTCTCGGAGCAACTGCGGAAAGCAGACCTCCACGAGCGCAGCCTGGTACAGTTCTAATAATTTAAGGACTAGTACTGACCCGTAGGCCTTGTAAAACTCAACGGATAGTCCATCAAGGCCAGAATCTACTTTGTGGCTGTACCACTGATTGCACTGCAGATTTTTTGAAGCACTAAATGGGCATTCAGGGACTACCTATCGAGGGGATACAGGGTAGGTAATCCTATTTCATGTAGGAACTTGTCGATGTGTACATGCCAGTCAGTAGGAGGAGTGTCATAAAGTGTTTTGTAGTGCATTACGAATGCAGAATGAATATCCGCTTAAGATGTGAGCTTATGCTTTGAGGAAGCTCTAATTAGTGTAGTAGGAACTGCCAGTGTCATGCTGCATAGTAGCCATGCCAGCAATATACGCGATTTAAATCACTCTGCGTGCATTTTGGGCTGGCAGGCCCTAAAATCTAGGCAGTAACTGCTCTATCAGGCATGCGTGGGCTCTAGTGCCTCAGTTAAGGCTTGTTGCTTCGCATGGTGTGCATGGGCCACTGCCTCAAGTATTCCTAGGTCCGCCTCGATCTGCACCAGGTCTTCATGCTGGACCTCTCTCACCCCTACCACCGCCCAAATTATTTGACCCTTGATTACCACCATGAGAGCTTCTCACTTGATTTGTCTGGTGTTGTCCAAACCCCAGTTATCCTCAAAATAATGTGTGCGGACCTTTCTCATCTCTTCCCTGAAGACCTGGTCTTCCAACATGGTTGGCTGAAACCACCATGTCTGGACGTGGAGGGGGTCTCCGTATTCCCCATTCAAGGTGTATCTGCAGTGGGTTATGATCGGAAATGTTTTCCTGGGGTACTTGTGGCTGAAGGGTGGAGTGGCAAAGGATGCTGTCTAACCACACATGTAGCTCATGAGGGGCAGAATAATAAGAGTGTTCCCCAGCCCCGGGGTGTAGAGCTCACCGATTGTCATGGAGAGACCAATGAGTGGGCCATTCTGTAAGGCAGATGGCTGCTGTCAACCCCGGCGAGGCCGGCAGTGGGGGATGTACAGTCCATATATACAGTCCAAGATGGTTAAAATCTCCCCCCAGTATCCGGAGTATGTGAGGCCAGAATGTAAGGACAAGAGACAGTCGTGCAAGGAACAAAGACTGTGCCATGTTTGGGGTGTAGACACTCCCTAATGCCATCCAATTGTCCCTCTACCAGTACATAGCACCCCTCAGAATCTGCCTCCAATGATGTAGACTGAAAGGAAACCTCCAGGTGGACCCTAATGAGTGTCCCTCTTGTAAACTCTGAGTAAGTAGTGCAAAAGCATTGCTCCCGCAAACACTTTTGTAAGCAGTCCTCCTCACCTTTGGCAATGTGGGTTTCCTGGAGGAGCACTATCTGAATTCCCCTTCACCGTATGTATTGTTTCACTGCATGCCATTTCCGGCTTGTTCCCACCCCCTCACACTCCATGTTAGTATGCCTATTTTAGCCTTAATTAGTCATCCTGTGCGAAAAAATGCGTGTGGCTGGGGGGAAACCTGCGTGTGGGAGTAAAAAGGTGCCAAAACGCATGCAAACTTCACCAATGTGGTGTGATTTATAAGGAGTAATATCACAATAAAGAACGCCCCCTCCCACCATGTGATCCGTATGATACATTCTAAAGGTGATCACACAACTCCCAGCACAGGGCAGACCACAAACATGGGACTGCCCAAATGATTAACCAAAAGACCCATAATGAGGGAACTCAAAATCGCTCTCACATTCACTTAGGGGAATGTCAGGTATCTTTCTTCCCCCCCCCCCCTCCCAATAGTAGGGTGTGAGAGCAAATCAAAGTAAAAGAAAAAGGAGAAAAACAGGTTGAGAGGCATGGCCCACCTATTTCTACATTGCAATATACTGAGTCTCAGATTCTAGGATATGGTCAGCATCTCTGATGAACCGTGGGTGGGGATTATGTCTCTTCTCAGCGGTAGTGCTGGTGGATCGGTATGGTAGCACCACGATAATCTCCAGAAGAGAACGATCCTGCAGAGCGACTCTATTCTGCCGTCAGTCATTGGTCTCAGAAAGCAGGGGATCCCTTCAACCACCAGAGGCGTTATTTGCAGATTAGTGTCCATATAATTAGATCAGTGCACATGCTGTATGTGGTGTGACGTCAGGAGGAACCGAGGAGTCTGTGCCTCCAATGGAGGTATGGGAGGTGTGGGAGTTCAGTACGGAAAGGCCGTCCTTAGCCCGATCGGGGGTCGGTGAACGGCTAGCAGCCCAACTGGAGGTCGCCTTAGATAAAGCCTAGGGCTGATTTTCCTTTGCCTGCACTGAAGTTGAGCTCCAGAAACCTGCACCATCCTGCGCCCTCTGCTCCTATGCCTGGTTCTGCTCTTAGAGCCCCCTCCCCTGGTCTTTAAGCCCAGCAGGATGGGGGAAGGTGTTATGGTGCCTGTATCATATCAGCGCTGTTCCACCCAGTCTCAGGCATCCATGGGTTCAGTAAAGAAGTAGCTAGTGTTGTTGCCTATGACTTTGGGCTTTGCTGTTAATAAGAGAATACTGGAAGCCAAGCTGTCGAAGCTCCTTCTTCACGCCCAGATAGGATGCTCTGTGGTGTTGCACTGCCAAGTTGTAGTCCGGAAAGAGGTAAATGCATGCGCTCTCATAGAGGAGTAGGCCTGCAGAGGGGGGGGGGGAGTCTGGAGGATACATTCCTTATCTCTATAGTTCATCACCCGTGCCGCCACAGGCCTAAACTGGGCTTCTGCAGGCAACCTGTGGGTCGGGACACGGGGGGCACATTCAATCAAAGTGAGGTGACAACTTCACTGGTGCCACTGTTCTCAGCAGCCAGTCTTCCAAAAAATTGTGTGGGGTCAGACCCCTTCGCCCCTTCCGGGAAGTCCAGTATGCGAATGTTGTTGCAGTGGGAGCGCCTCTTGGAGTCCTCCACCCTACCTTCAAGTTCCCAGACTTTAGTGGTGAGAGATTGTACTTTGGTCTCTGTGTCTCTCTGTGGCCGCTATTCAGTTATGGTACTCTGTGTTGTCAGCTCTGGTCTTGAGGGTTTTTTTTTTATCTTCCCTGAGCAGCCCCACATCAGTGGCAATTGCATCAACCCAGTTGCAAAGCTCCTGTATGGACTTTGTTTAATTTCTACTCCATGGGGGTTTTTAGCAAGTCCTACTGACTTGGCGCTGTGTCTGGATGGTCCACCTTCTCTGTGCTCCGGCGCCTATAGGGCTGGGGTCCCGCACCTCGTCTTCTCTCCATTAGGCATGTGGGACCGCAGTCTCTACAGGAGCTAGGTGGCAGATTCCACACTAGAGAGGAAGAGGGGCCCCCACTCAAAGGAATTTGCTCATGTCAGCACATACTGTCCAGCGAGACTCGCCAGACGCCCTGGCACCCTGAAAATATGTAGAAGGCACGTGCAGCCTCTAGTGGGGGCTCCTCAGCTATATGCTATCCATGTTAACTGTGCACCTCTTTAATCTCATGGGGGAATGGCATGATCTCTGCAGTGCGACTGGCTGGGGTGGTGGGGCGCCAATCAACCCCGCCCATCTCTCACAGCTAACTGGACTGCCCCCACCACTCTAGCCCGCTCACGCTGGACGCAGCTTCCATGTAGGTCCAGGCCTCGAAACACAATGTCCTACCAGTCCTACCCAGCCCGTGCACCAGGTCTCTGGTAGAGCAGGATCCCCGTGCCCCCTGGTGGTTCATCTGCAGTCCAGCGAGGAAGCCGCCACGCTGTGTGCCTTAATTGCCAGGTCCGTCATCAGGCATGGGCTGGCACTCAGCCA
The DNA here is from genome assembly GCF_964263255.1 of Lissotriton vulgaris. Classification (NCBI taxonomy): domain Eukaryota; kingdom Metazoa; phylum Chordata; class Amphibia; order Caudata; family Salamandridae; genus Lissotriton; species Lissotriton vulgaris. The sequence goes on from NC_141687.1 coordinate 406,935,555, forward strand.
CGGTCAGGGCACGCCCTGCCACCATGCGGTGCTAGATGGCTAACTTCACTCCGGCTTCGGGACTCTGCCATCAATAAAAAGACATCAGGAGGCACTGCAACTTCAACGTGCACCGCCTCACAGGACCAACAGCCTGTGGCGACACGGATTGATGTGATTTTACCCTGATCGTGGGTCGGAGATGTAGAACTTTTTTAGCTTGCGTCTGCCATCTTCCTGGGCAAGCCAAGCCCCCCCCCCCCCCCCCCCCCCCCCCCCAATAAAGCGTACGTTAACCTTGCTAGTACTGAAATTCTTGGATTGAACTATAGGGCGATAGAGGGGTGGTAAGGGATGGACTTGGCTCTTCTGGTCTGCATGGGACTGAATTGTGGTCATAGAGACCAACAGGATTTCTCTTTTTCGGTGACCCCTAATGATGGTGTTGCATGGGCAGAGGGAACAGAAATTAGAAAATCCAATGTGGAAAACAAGGCTAGCTATACCTGCGCACCAGTATGTGATGACTCCTTCACTTCCTCAAGGATGACATCCCAATCTTGAATCCATTTTATAAAGGCGGTACTCCAAGTCGATACCGATGGCGCAGTTGCCACCTTCCAGTTACTAGTGATGACTCATTTCACTAGTAGGAGGGCAAGATTAGCAAACTGTGATGTTACTTTATCTTGTTTGGAGCATTTCTAGATTCCTAAGGCTGCCGATACCCAAAAGAGGATCGGTTTAGGAATGACTGAGCATGTCCGTTCAAGAACCTTAGTCCAATAATGTCTTAATGAGAGACCAGCCCAGAGTTTGAATTGGAGGTCCACCTGCTCCACAGAACAGCGGTATCGGGTAGTTTTGGCATGTGGGAAAAACCTATAGATCTATGGTGGAGACAATAGGCTCTGTGCAATTACAAATACTAGTTGAGTTCACGTTTGGCATTGATTGACACTGTATGTGGCTAGGCAAGGTCTTGTGATCATTTTGTTATGTGGAAAACCCTTCATGAAACAGATTCCCATTTGACAATAAGTGAAGATACTCCAGCAATTTGTCTATTGCATGTGACGATTGGCCTTCCCTGCTTTAGTATAGTTTGTGGTAGTATTCATGTATTGTTGCCCCATTCATTTGCTTTTTCCGGCATTCCCACTCTCAGCCAGGCCCCGTATTATTCGATGCTGGTCCTGACATGAGGCAGCCATAGAAATTTCACCTTTCCAGTGCCAGCGTGGGGCACCACCTCTGTCAGGGGAATTACATTGGGCGGGGAGTGAAATGGGTTCTCATTTCGCAGGCAACCTCTGACTAATCAAGCAGATGTACTCCAACTATCTCTCAAAGCACACAAAAGGTGATGGAAGGAATGCTTGCAATTTATCTATCCACTGGCAATCGCTCAGGGTAGCATCTCAATCCATCATTCTTTTGCTCATCATGCCGGCTTGTTTGAACCCAGTCATATGCAAATGAGTCTTGACCCTGTTCCTCATGAGAAGCCTGAACTGTTCTCCCTGAACTGGAACACAAGCAACCCAGGATGGGTTTCACCCTAGTTATGGGCTCATCATCTTCCTCCACCTATCTCTCTTCAATGCCGCAGGATCAGGCTGTGCCTGGTTTTGCCTGCCACGCAGCTATGCTATTCATTGCTGTGGGATACAGCTCGGGCCTGAGATGTTGCTTCTTCACAGGACCCCGGCTGCCCTAACCTTCTTCCCTCTGTCTACAGAAGTAGATTAGGGCCTGTACACTGGTCAAAGTTGCCTGGTATATCGAAAGACAGGAAGGGAACATTATTGAAAGGCACCTGCCATGATTAGTGTTTGCAGCAGTGTCCCCTCCCTGGTCCTCAAGTTATGCATATTAGTTCTTTGTGTTACCAACTAGTCCTTGCCCAGTTGGAACTCCAAAGAATCCTCCATGAGATTCTCAAGAACTCGCTGCAAATACCCCACTCAAATGTTCTTTTGGTATCCTAATAATACATGTTCTCAGCCCATTCTTTTATAAATTGTGTTCAGTCAATACTTGAAAATGCTGGTCTGGACATAATGAGCTCCCCCCAGACTGCTGTCTTCTCCCTCTGTCTTGGATTGAATAAAATTATATTTATTACATGAAGCATGATATTTTGTCTCCTTTATTACTTAAGTAACTAATCCGATTCCCTGACTTTACCCCGTTCAGTTTCAGAAACCCCCCCTCCTCCACCACCGGCTGAAGAGCCTGTTTTTGATGGATCTCCCCCACCACCTCCACCCCCTGAAGATTATGAAGAAGAGGAAGCAGCTGTGGTGGAATACAGTGACCCCTATGCTGAAGAAGATCCACCCTGGGCACCAAGGACATATTTGGAAAAGGGTATATATTGAGAGAAATTTTAATTAAATGTCAAATTCTTTCTTTGCTGACTCTGCTAAGTAGAGTATAAAATCGTGTTTGCCTTCCAGACTATGAACATGGGATTTGGGATTTGTTCTTTTAGCCATTTCTTTCACAGTAAATTGTGAACCTTTGAATGGCAGAACAAAATAACATTTGAATGGCAGAACAAAAAACCCTTGAAACCTGTGCATAGCATTTTACAAGCTTCATGTAAGGGTTGCATTCTGTTTTTAAAACGCACAATTGAGAGGCAACCTTAAGACAAAACAATATATATCAGCCAAATGCTATTTCTATTCGCAAAGAGATGAGTCGAGAGGTGTTGTCCTTGATTAGCACTGTTCTTTATTCGTATTTCATTATGTAGACAAGAGAAAGACATTGTGCTGTCCTTGTAATTCCACTCATTTGTTGACTGCACTTTTCACTGTATTATTTTAAACTAGAAAAAGCTTATACACGGCAGAGTGAAAATTCAAATGCTTCGTTTCTTAAGAAATGTTTCAGTTTTTCGTCTCCATTTTTATTTATTTGAATGTTTATTTGTCAAGAATGCTGCACATCTGATTTCTTATATGCCAAGTTTCCTCCAACACAAAAGACTCCATTCTCTGCCAGCTTTTTGCTTCTCAAACCGTGGTGTTCGATATAGTTTGCCATGCCAGTCTAATCAACTGCTTGGCAGATATAGTTTTATCGTTTATCAGGCCAAACCTTCAATATTTGTACTCCTTCATTACCGAATGTGCTCGTGTAATATCTCTACTTCTTTTCTGCTCCAAAGAATGGCTGATGTTCTATGGTGTTCTCCATGGCTATTCAGCTATTTTGTTCAATGTTTATGTTCAGCCCTCTGTGGAGTTAGTTAGGAAGTTAATCTCCTGCTCTTCCTTCCTTCAGATACATGGGCCACTGTGTTGGATTCTGATTCTCTGGTCTACAGTATCAGAATAAGTCATAGACTTCCAGAGTGGCAGGTAAACTACAAAGGATCCGGTATATGGTGGTGCAGTTGATATCCGAAACTGATCTTGTATCTGCCACCCATGTTGCATTTCACTGGCTCCCTGTTAACCTCATCCATTTTAAGGCTTTTTGCCAGGGCCACGCCCCCTTTACCGCCTACATCATGTGCTGTCACCGGAAGCGCAGCGGGCGAGCGCAGCGGGAGCGCCGTTTGCGTGCCGAAGGCGCACCTAAGGCAAGCCCGTCTGCGCCCGTCATCGCCAGACCATCGCCTCTCGCCAGTCCCCCTGGTCTTTCTAGGTCACACCCACTTATACGTTATGACGGTAAGGAACTCTTACATTTGAACCCTACCCAAAGATGTTCTGATGCTACTGGCATCTTAGGTCTCACGCAACTCAACTGCAACCGTTGCCATTTCTCCACCAACACGCCCACTCGCGTGTGGGGTGACCGTCTCAATACAACAACCCCGCCGCTGAAGATACTACAACTTAACTGCAGATCCCTCACTAAACACCACCTTGAGGTTAATTCGCTTCTTCAGGAGGAAAATCCTGAGGTCCTATTTCTGTGCGAAACATGGCTTCGAGACGGCATAACTACCATCCCTAACCTAACGCTCCCAGACGAGTTTCACCTGGTCACCATTAACCGTGATTCTCGTGGCGGCGGCATAGCAATTATCTATAAAAAGCACCTGACCTGCTCTTTTACCAAAGAACCTCTCCTAGACTGTGAATGCGCCCAATTTAAAATCAGTGTGACCCCTCAATTTACGCTATCCGGCCTATACATATATCGCCCACCAGGCCAGGCCACTAGGTTTATTGACGCCCTCCTCGAAACGGCCACAGCGCTTACTACCAAATCCGCCAACTTCACCATTCTGGGTGATCTCAACCTACACTTTGATGCGATTGGTGACCATACAATTACGAACCTTCTTGCAGACCTCGCGGCATTACAACTTAACTCTCTAGTCCATGCCTCTACCCACATAGCAGGCCATACCCTAGATCCGATTTTTACTAACATTCAGGAGGCAGTTACAGAAACCCCCACTCCGATGGGATGGACGGACCACCACCTTGTTAAACTGATGGTTCCGACTCCACAACGACAGTATAAAACTGAATCCAACCAGCGTTTAAAAAGACCTTGGCACAAACTCTCCCCCCCTGCTCTTCATGAAACCCTCGGAGAGTTCCAATACCAAGCTAACCAGGAGATAGACGCGACCTACACCTCGTTCACTACATGGATTAGCAACGGCCTCGATACTCTCATTCCGGCTAAACTGACCAAAGGACGTAATACACCCTCTAATCCGTGGTATGACGATACCCTTAAATCAACGCGTAAGGAGTGTAAAAAAGCCGAGCGCCAATGGAGAAAAAACTATGACAACCAGGATAAGGCAAACTATCTATCCAGGCTTAAAATCTATCATAAAGCCATCAGATCTTCCCGTGCTTCTTTTTATGCCAACAAAATTAGCTCCAACCCGAATCCAACTAAAACCATCTTCAAATTAGTTAAAGAACTCCAAAACCCTAGGGCACCCCCACCAAAAATTTCTTCCAACGAACAATGTGAGCAGCTTGCAACATATTTCGTTGAAAAGGTCCAAAAAATCTACGCGACCTTTCCACAGATCCCTCCTCCCCTTGGAGTACCTAAGACCCCAGCTTCTAACTTCACTCCTCTTTCCAAAATTTCTGCCATCACTGCTGTTGACCTGACCAAACTATGTAAGAAAGTGAAGTCTGGCTCCCCAGCTGACCCCATGAGTCCCTCTCATTTCCTGGACTCGATTGATTTTTTTCTATCTCCCATGCTGAACATCCTCAACCTTTCTCTCACCTCTGGATCTGTACCCATAGCTTGGAAGCAAGCGTGGGTATCACCGATAATTAAAAAACCTACCCTTGACCCTTCTAAACCGGAAAACTTCCGGCCAATATCCCTCCTCCCCTGGATTTCCAAGATAGCTGAGGCCCATGTCAATGGTATCCTCTCGAAACATGTGGATCGTCACGGAATACTGGACCCTTCCCAAAATGGTTTTCGCGCAGGCCATAGTACTGAGTCTGCCCTACTGGCCACCACAGAACATCTCCGGACGATTTTAGACTCCGGTCAAAGTGCTGCGCTGATCCTCCTAGATCTCAGCGCAGCCTTTGACACGGTATCCCATGACATCCTTCTGAAACGTCTGGAGATGGCCGGTGTGACTGGCCTCGCTCTTGCATGGTTTCAGTCCTTTCTCAAGGATAGATCCTTCAAGGTGTCGGCCCCTCCATTTCTCTCTAAATCCCATCCCATAGCTCAAGGTGTCCCCCAGGGTTCAGCGTTGAGCCCATCCCTCTTTAATCTATACGTCCAGCCACTTACTGACGTGGCAAAAGAGTGGGGGCTCACGCTGGTCTCATACGCCGACGACACCCAGCTGGTTGTCACCCTCTCGGAAAGCCCGTCCACCGCGGCATCCAAGTTTAAAGAGGGCATGGCAGCAGAGGCACAATGGATGACGGACAATTACCTCCAACTTAACGCCGGAAAAACCGAGGTGCTCCTCCTTGGCCGAAACACCAGCCTATGGAACGAGCACTGGTGGCCGTCATCCCTGGGCGCCACTCCACTCCCTAAAAATTGTGTTAAAAATCTGGGAGTCTGGATGGATGCCAACCTTAGCTTCCAGTCCCACACTAAAAAGGTGGCAGCCACCTGCATAGGTCTCCTAAGGAACCTCAGGCCTATACTTGGGCTCTTCGACTCTAAAGCTCGCCAGCTAATTATCCAGGCTACCATCTTATCCCGCCTGGATTACGCTAATGTCCTCCTTCTGGGAGCAAACAAAGCGGAAACAGCTAGGTTCCAACGTATCCAGAATGCGGCGGCCAGAACGTTGGTTGGTCTCCCACGTAGATGCTCAGCCAGAGCTACCATCCGTAAGCTCCACTGGCTGCCCGTGGAACACCGAGTTAAATTTAAGGCTCTTACCACGATCTTTAAGATCGTCAAACAAGGAAATCCCCCTCTGCTGCGGAACCTGGCCCGACCTTATGTCCCTGGTCGTGCACTTCGTTCTTCCAACCAACTTCTTCTGACCGTCCCCAGGATTAGGCTCTGCCGAACTGGAGGCCGCTCCTTTAGCGTCCTTGGTCCCAAACTATGGAACGACCTCCCCCTCAGCATTCGCTCCATAGATTGCCTCCCAGCCTTCCGTAAAGCTATCAAGACCTACCTTTTCCCTGCGCTCTAGGCCCCCCTTCCCCCCCTCCCCCTCTTTCTTTTTCTGTCCTTCTGTTGCGTGCCTGTCTCATAGCGCCGGGACGCCCCATTGCTGGGGTAGCTGTTGCGCTTCACCAAACCTAGAAATAGAAAATAGACTAGCATGTCACTGTTCCCTAGCAGGCTTTCTCCACTCCTGACACCCTATGTCACCATTTGCTGCCTCAGATCAGGATCACTATACTTATTCAAAATCCCATGCCATAAAAAAAAAATAATAATGTGCCGAGAGATCCTTTGTGGGCTTGGGCCCTCCTTACCGATGAGCGATCTCTAACTGCTTTGCATCGCAAGAAGCTAAAACCCTTTTTTCCCCTGATAGAGACTTCTACCTGCAGATTCCTTACCTTTTGAATAGTCCCCAGGAGTCATACTGGATCTGGAAACCTACCTGGCTTGCGGCTCAGCACTGATGCCTCTACGCTCCAGAAGTGATATGCAGAGCCAGGGAGCTGGCCTTGATGGTTCTTTCCAGCTCCAGTTCGACCTTGAACGAAGTTGCACCTAAATTTGCCAGAGACACCACTTCCCCCACTTGATTTGCCACAAGGGAAACAACACTCTGCATTCCCTTTTTGGGACCGATTTGGATAATGACTGTGACTTGGGTGAGTTCGCCCAGCCCTACCAGAATGACATTTGGTACAAGTACTTACAGGAAGCTAGTGGCCTCAGTACTTTGCTGGAGATTGGTCTCCTTTCTCCCCCTTGACCAGCCATAGTAGAATCCACTTCCTACGCATGGTGATGCATTGGGTGGCCAAATTTCTTGACCTCCAGCACCCCACCTTGGAGGTTAAGACAAATGTCTTGATTGAGGTCCTTCAAGCAGGGCAGATATCTTTGGAACTGCTTCTTCCTTTCAATGGGGCACTGATATGTACCTTATTGGGGGCTTTCGTTAATCCTGGCTCTGGCCCACCGGTCAATCAACAAATTGTTACGTGCCATTTTCCTGCTTCAGGTGACTCAGCTTTTCTTTTGCAGCACCCCTCACCAGAAAGCCTAGTGGTGCAAGCTTCCACCTGCCACTCTAATCCAACAGATGTCCGACCATTTTCCCTGATAGCGAATGTAAGCGAGTGAAAACATTTCGCAAACGTGCCTTTTTCTCTACCAGCTTCACCCTTCGCTCTTTTAAAACCAACTTGGGGCACTACTCTCACGTCTTTTGAGATCTGATGGCACAGGTCGGCCCTGGTGTGCCCAAAGACTCTCTCTTCAATTCGATGGTTGTGATGCAGCCAAGTTCACTATTCGTTGTGGCTTGAACACCACTGATTCCATCTGGTGTGCCCTATGCAGCAGGGTTGCAGTTCGCTGCCATGCGGGGCTGCAATCAACTGGGTTCTTGGCCGATGCCCATTCCTCCCTGATGAACATGCCTTTTGATGAGACTTGCCTGTTTGGTGACAAAGCTGATTACACTCGCAAGTGTTTTAACAATAACAGGACTACCGCTCACTTTCTGTACCAGATCCATCGCTCCATTTCGTGGCTTTAGCCTAGATGTCCCTTATTGTCAGTCTGTCCAGCCCCCACAGGGAATCCAGATGTTTTGCAGTAGAGGCTGAGGCGCCCACTGCACTCGCAGCGAAGGTCAGTGTGCTACCCAGTCTTTTGCCATCCCCACCCTGGAGACTCCGCCAGCCAAACGACTTTGGGGTGCCTTTAAACTTGATACAAGGTAGAATCCACCAATTCTTACCAGGTTGGCATGCAATCACATTGAACAGATTGGGTCCTACATATTGTTCCCAGGGGGATACGCCTTACTCATCCTTTCCTTCCTGCCACACCTTCCACCCTCTCCCCAGTGACTGAAGGACGACAAACGTTCCATTTTACGGCAGGTCTTTTTGGCCAAAAGGGCCATCAAGAGGGTGCCGGTGCCAGAAGTAGGGTGTGGTTGTTTTTCCTGCTAAGTTTGTGATGTCCACAAAGGACTATGTTCTTTAGCCTATTCTAGACCTGTGCCCTCTCAGCACCTTCCTCCCTGCTCACCTTGGCACAGGTCTTCTCTGCCCTCGGCCCTGGAGACTGGATGATTGCATTGGACCTTCATGAGACTAATTTCCATGCACCCGTCCTGCCAACCCATCCGAACTACCTGTAGTTGGTGGTGGGACAGGTGAGTTTTCAGTTCGATGTGCTCCCCTTTGGTCTCACCAACGGCCCTCAGGTGTTCATGAAAGGGATGGCGGCAATCCACCTTCGGAGGTCAGTGGTGCCAGTCTCCCCCCCCCCCCCTTAACTTGTAATGTAATGTAATACTGCATTTCTATAGCGCGCTATCATTCCAGGGAGCATCTTGGCGCTTTGGATCAGAGATTGATGTTAGGGTGATCCGCAACTGTACTGTCCAAAGAGCGTTTAGCATTCATATCAGTGCTTTGCACACTGTATCCGTGAGGGTGTATATCCAGGTCTTAAGAGATTTCCTGAAACACTGTTCTGATGAAATGTGACGAAGATGAAAGGGGAGTTTATTCCAAGCCCTAGAGCCAATCACTGCCAGAGATTCCCCTCCCTTTGTAGCAAGCCTAAATTTAGGAATAGTAAGCAGGTTGGCAGTGGAGGACCTGAGGTTACGTGATGGACAGTAACGTGTAAAGCCTTTCTGGAGATATTTCGGGCCCTGCGAATGAAAGGCCCTGAAAGTGATAGTTAGGACTTTAAACAAAATGCGTTTATGGATGGGAAGCCAATGAAGGGCATCTAGCGCAGCAGAGGCAGAAAACTTCCTCGGCCACTAAGCACCAGGCGGGCGGCCGCGTGCTGGACCATCTGTAGCTTGTGAAGGACCGCTTTACTCGACCCTGCATACAAGCTATTACAATAGTCCAGTCTTAATAATAATAAAGCCATTTTTAAAGCACCTGGCTGCACTAAAAATAGTGTGTCCCCGCGCTAGAATGCTACTACATCTCAAGAGACAGAAAGTGGGGGAGAGTGAAGCAGGGGTCAGAGGGAGGGGGGGAATTAGGTGACTGGATACAGATGAGTTTTGAGTTTGGCACGGAATCTAGTTTCTGAAGGTTCCATTCGAAGATCAAGTGGAAGTTCATTCCAGTGTTTAGGGGCCAGGTGTCTGAAGGAACGGCCACCCATCTTGACTCTGCGGGTACGGGGGAGTTTGAACAGCATAGCTCCGGCAGACCTCAGGTTTTTGGTGGGGCGGTGAATTGTGAGGAGCTTTTGCAAATATCCTGGGCCTTTGCCCTGGGCGATGCGGTGCGTAAAGCATAAGGCTTTAAATTTGATGCGATCCTTGACCGGGAGCCAATGAAGCTTCGCTAGAGCATTCTTCCCAGATGCTCTACGAGGCAGGTTGAGTACCAGGCAGGCAGCAGCGTTTTGCACGCACTGCAGTTGGTGTAAGCCTTTTTTACTTAGACCTAGGAGTAGGACATTGCCGTAGTCAAGATGGGGTGTGACTTGGGCATGGACAAGTGTCTTTCTGGCGTTGATGGGGAGGAGGTCAAGGACTTTGCGGAGGGTTTTTAGTGTGCTGAAGCACCTTCCTGTGACTTTATTGACCTGGGACCTGAAAGAGAGATCCGAGTCAAGCATAAGGAGTAGTTTCTGTCCTGTAACTCCAGTTCTGTAGTAGGGGTATCTCTGTTATAGTCATAATCTAGTGAATAGTTCCGCCCATGTGCGTGGACCCCGGCAATCAAAAATAATCTCTTAAGTTGTCAAAATCATGCAGAAACTGCAAAGACACTTGGGGTGGATATTGTTACCTATGCCGACGACACCCAACTGATGATCAAGCTGATGCTCGACCATACGGAAGATGCCATTAACTTCTCCAAATGCCTGGCATCAGTGGCATTATGGATGAATAATAACTGTCTACGCCTAAACGGCGAAAAAACTGAACTTTTAGTTGTTGGCAAATCACCCTCTGCCTGGTCGCACATGTGGTGGCTGGCAGAACTGGGCAATTGTCCCTCCCCCGCAGACTCTGTCAGAAATCTTGGAGTTCTGTAGTAGGGGATCTCTGTGTATAGTCATAATCTAGTGAATAGTCCCGCCCATGTGCGTGGACCCCGGCAATCAAAAATAATCTCTTAAGTTGTCAAAATCATGCAGAAACTGCAAAGACACTTAAGAGAGAATTTAAAGACAAATAATGCAGCCTATATCCACAGGCTACACTGTCCAGTACTCTAACTAGAAATTCCACCAAATAACACCACACATAATACAGCCAGCTCAGTTTCTACCATAGAGAAACTTGCCTCCACCATTAAAAAGACTCTGGAATGATAGAGAGGAAGGCATGGACAGACAAGCCCCATAGGCTGCCATTATGTGGCTTAAATAGGATACTGTGCCTTTAAGAGAGCCTTCTAGAACTTTCTCCCAGTATCCCAGAATGCATAGCAGGTCCCTCTACTTTCAGTTCTTTTTGACAGGCGTAGCACGCCAGACCTGTAGCATTCCTTACATGAATATATATCTCCACCGGGGAGGAGGGCGGGCGCTTATGACTATAACAGAGCTACCCCTACTACAGAACTCGAGTTACAGGACAGAAACTACTCCTTCTGTAGTAGGGGATCTCTGTGTATAGACATAATCTATTGAATAGAATGGCAAGCCCATCCCCACACCAAAGCGGCGGTGGAGAAAGAAATTAACGCCACTACTGTGCGAACAAGTTCCGCAGCGAAGCCTGCCAACCTGAGCATCTGCTCTGGCATCAGTGTCCAGACAGTATTGCTTAGCAAAGGTATGGACCGACTTCCAAGTGGCTGCCTTGCATATTTCAGCAATCGGCACGTTACGGAGCAAGGCCGTCGTGGCAGATTTGCCCCTGGTGGAATGAGCCTTAGGCTTACCTCCTAAGGTCTTATTAGCCTTTTGGTAACATAATTGTATGCAGGACACAATCCACCTAGAGATGGACTGCTTAGAGGTAGCAAGACCCGTCCTGACTGATCCATAATTAATAAACAATTGGTCAGATCTACGAATATCTTTGGTTTTATCCAGATAAAATTTCAACACCCTCCTAACATCCAGGGAATGGAGAGACCTTTCCGCTGGAGACGAAGGATTCTGAAAAAACGTAGGCAAAGTTATGGTCTGGTTGACATGAAAATCAGAAATAACCTTGGGAAGAAATTTAGGGTGAGTACGCATAACAACCTTAGCAGCATGAAAGACAGTATAAGGTTCAGTACAACACAATGCCTGAATTTCACTCACCCTGCGGGCCGATGTAATGGCCACGAGGAACGCCGCCTTCCAGGACAGGTGCTGCAACGAAGCCTTATGAATGGGTTCAAAAGGCTCCTTCATCAATCTGGACAGCACCACATTTAATTCCCATGAAGGCGAAGGACGCCTGACAGGAGGGAATACTTTCTTCAATCCTTCCAGAAAATCTTTGATCACAGGGATCTGGAAAAAGGAAGTCTGTGAAGGGCATTTCCTGTAGGCAGTCAATGCAGCAAGATGAACCTTAATGGAATGAACATTAAGGCCAGACTGCGCCAAATGTAAAAGGTAAGGAAGGATGACACCTTCCTTGCAGGTCGTAGGGTCATGGTTCTTAGACTGGCACCAGATACAAAACCTCTTCCACTTGTAAGCATATGAAGTCCGAGTGGAAGGCCTCTTAGGCTCCTTCAGTATGTCCATGCAATCCTCGGGCAGATTCAGATGGCCATATTGCACTATCTCAGGAGCCATGCCGCCAAACTCAAAGACGAGAGGTTGGGGTGTAACATCCGTCCCCCGAACTTCGTGAGAAGGTCCGGCCTGCACGGCAGCCGAATGTGAGGAAGGAGAGACCGGTGAAGCAGGTCCGTGAACCGCCACTGCCTGGGCCACTCCGGGGCAATGAGTATCATCCGAGCCCAGGACCGGGCCAGCTTGATGAGCACCGCCGGAATCAGGGGAATGGGAGGAAAGGCGTACAGAAAGCAGTTCGTCCAGTTGATCCATAACGCATTCCCCAGCGTCCCCTGCTGGTAGTACCTGGAGGCGAAGTCTCTGCATTTGCTGTTTTCGGCGGTGGCGAACAAATCTACGTCTGGAGTTCCCCACCTTGCGAAGACTTCTCCTAGTACTTCGTCGTTTATGACCCATTCGTGGTTTTCCTGAACCAGCCTGCTCAGTGTGTCTGCCTGAACATTCTGCACACCTGGCAGATGGGTGGCCGTTATCGTCAATCCTCTGGCTAGGAGCCAGTGCCAGATCGCCTGCGCCTCCTGTGACAGAGTGCGTGATCTCGAGCCCCCCTGCTTGTTGAGGTAGTACATCGTGGTAGTATTGTCCGTCTGTAGAAGCAGGGAGTTGGTCTGGAAGGACGGAAGAAAGGCCTTCAGTGCCAAGTGAACAGCTCTGAGTTCCAGGAAATTGATGTGATACGTGGCCTCCGTCGGCGACCACGTCCCTTGAATCTGTAGTTTCCCGGAATGCGCTCCCCATCCCAGGAGAGAAGCATCAGTCACCACAGTCCCCGAGGGAATGTCCTTGTGGAAGGGAATCCCTCTCAGAAGATTCTCCGCCGAACACCACCACTTCAGAGACTGAAGAGCATGCAGAGACAGTCGTATCCTGTCGTCCCAGGATCCTGTCCTCTGATCCCACTGGTCTTCCAAGCACTCCTGCAGCGGTCTCATGTGCAGCCGTGCGTGAGGCGTCAGGAAGATACAAGAGGCCATCGATCCCAGTAGAGAAGACACCATCCTCACTGTTGTAGATGGAGTCTTCATAAGAGCCTGAGCCTTCCGAAGGAGAGATAATCGTCGCTCTTCCGAAGGAGACACGCTTGCTGACAGCGTATTGATGGAGGCTCCCAAGTACTGTATGCATTGGACCGGAGTCGGGACAGACTTGGCCATGTTGATGTGCAACCCCAGCTTGTTCAAGAGAACGCACGTCTTCTGGAAGTGTGCTTGCGCTTCCGAGAAGGAGGATGCCTTGATCAACCAATCGTCCAGGTACGGGTAGACAAACACCTGTTCTTCCTCAGGTGTGCTGCTACCACCGCCATGCACTTCGAGAATGTTCTCGGCGCAGACTTCAGTCCGAATGGGAGTACTGTGTATTGATAATGATTGGCGCCGACTTGGAACCGCAGGAACTTCCTGTGTTTGTGTGCAATGGGCACATTGAAGTAAGCATCCTGTAGGGCTATAGCACATAGCCAGTCTCCCTGTTGCAACTGAGGATAAATCTGATGCAACGACAGCATGCAAAACTTTTCCTTGCGAATCCATTTGTTTGCCTGTCGCAAGTCCAGAATGGGCCTGAACTCGTTCTTGTCCTTCTTGCGAACCAGGAAGAACCGGGAGTACAGACCTCTTCCTCTCTGGGACAGAGGTACGTCTTCTATCGCCCTTTTCCTTAACAGGATATCCGCTTCCGCCTGAAGCTCGCGCAGTTGAAACTGCGAGCTGACCGGAGGGATCGCTGGAGGCGGGCTTGTGAACCGAAGACTGTATCTATTGCAAACAATATTCAGCACCCACTTGTCCTGAGTAATTTTTCTCCACTCTGCCAGAAAAAATTGAATGCTTCCCCCTACCGGAGTGGGTAACAGATCTGGGGGAAGTAGGTTCCTAGGGCCTAGACCCAGCCTGGCCCTTGGGCGCCGGAGCCGACTGCTGGCCTCCTCTGCCCTTCTGGCGCTTCTGGAACGGCTTACGGAACTGTTGTTGATGTTGCGACTGTCCCGAAGCCTGGCCACGTCCTCTGCCTTGCCCACCGAACCGCCGTTGGAAAGGGCGGTACGTCTTCTTCGTATCTTTAGGCTTCTCCAGGCCCACAGCCGTGAGCGTCTCGGCCTCCGCCTTCATGCGGGCCATCTCATCGTCCGCATGCTTCCCGAAAAGGGTCTCGCCGGAGAATGGCAGGTTGGCTACCCTCTGCTGTGCGTCCGGTTTCAGGGACGTAAGCCGGAGCCAGGCGTGACGTCGTTGGTTGACTCCATGGCAAAACCCATGAGCAGCCAACAGGGAAGAGTCCGCTGCAGCGCTGATAATCTGGTTTGCCACCAGCATCCCTTCATTCAGCACTTCCAGGAAGTCCTCGCGCTTCTCGCGAGGTAAGTGCTCTGCAAACTGCTCGAGGGAGTCCCAGAGGGCGCGGTCGTAGCGGCCCAACAGCGCCGTGGCACTCGCAGCTTTCATGGAGGTAGCGGATGTTCCACACACTTTCCTCCCTGCCGAATCCATCCATCTGGACTCCTTATCTGGGGGAACCGTGGATGACGGGGTGGTGGCATGTTGTTTGCGGGCCGCCGTCACAATTACAGAGTCCGGAGGGGGTTCCGCCCTCAGAAAGGCCAGATTGGGAGCCCGGTACTTTTTCAGCAACCTCGATGGAGCCGCCTTTGTCACCGCAGGGGTGAGAAAAAGGGCCATAGCCGGTTCCTCCAGGCCCGGCACCAGAGGCAGGAGTGGACGAGACAGGTGTTTCTGATGCAATGTCTCAAAAATGACTGAAGTCTTAGGGGTAGGCACCGTCAAGGATATGCCCAACTTCGCAGCGCCCCTCAAAAGGACATCACAACGCCACCAGGTCATCAATCGGGGACACCCTCGTGTCTGGTGACCCCGACAAGGTCGGAGAATAGTCCCTGGTACCAGAGGACCTTGTGCGAGAGCGAGAGTAGCGCCTCCTAGGGCGGCGTCTCGACCGCGTGGAGGATCTGTGTCTCGATCTCTCCCTCCTCCCAGAGCGAGAGCGAGACCTGCCAGCCCGTGGCCGCTCCACCGGTTTCCGTAGTGGGGTCTTCCTTGGTTCCTCTCGGAGTTTAGGTTTCGGGGTCCCCTTAGGAGGTACAGGTAGAGAAGGCAACGAAGTGGACCTCGGCAGAGGAACCACCGACCGAGGGGCGGGCCCATGCGGAGGAACTGGAGGCGGAGGGTCTCCTGATGGAAGCGGAGGGTTGGATGGAGGATCCTCTTTAGGTACAGGCGGAGGTGGCGACCTAGGCCGAGATGGCGTGTACACCTCTGAGTACACCGAGCCCGGCGACCCCTTAGGCGAAGGGGGCTGCGATCCAGCCCCATCAGCAGGTGATAGCTTCCTCTTGCTTCCTCCACTAGAAGCAGTGTGGCTTTTGGGACCAGAATCCCTTTTGTGCCGTTTTGGAGAGGCAGAACGACTCCTAGACGCCGACCTTTTCCTCCTAGACGCTGAGCGTCGCTTTTCCGGCGTCTAACGTCGCCTCCGCGACTCCGGCGTCGAACGCCGCCTCCGCGACGTCGACCTCCTCTTCTTCGACGTCGAACGCCGTCCCCGCGACGTCGACCTTGTCCTCCGTGACGTCGTACGCCGCCTCCGCGACGTCGAACGTTCCTTCCTCGACGACGAGCGTCGATTCCTCCGTCTTGATGCTCTCGACGTCGAGGAGCCCCTCGACGTCGACCGGTGCTTCGACGGCGATCGGCGGTGTCGCCTCGACGGCGAGCGCCGATGCTTGTCACTTCGTCTCCGACGTCGATAGGAAGACCTTGACGTCGACGATGACGATGACGTCGACGGTGGCTTCAACGGCGACCTCTCCAGGCCCTTCGACGTCGAGCCGTCACGCCGTCTCGACCCGGAGCCCCGGGGAGAAGGGGAGCACACCGCCGTCATCCCTCTCGACGTCGTCGTCGATGCAATCGACGTCGACGGAGACCGGGACCGTTTGCTGGACTTCCTGCCTCTGGGGAACCCCCCAGAGGCCTCAGCAGAGGGAACCTTCCCAGCCTGCCCAGACCCACCTGCAGCCTGCAGACGCCTCTCCTCCAGGCCAGAAAGCCTAATCTTCATCCTGTCCCTCAGAGTCCGAGCAGTAAACTGCTGGCAGATGACACAGTCCTCAGGGACATGATCTTCAGGGAGGCAGACGATGCAGACATCGTGGGGATCACTCTTGGCCTTCTTCCTCCCACATGCTGGACACTTATCAAAAAGACCAGGCATTTTAGACCCCTAAAACGCCTGAACCAGCACACAAAAGAGAAGAGAACACCAAGAAAGTAAACTGAAACACTTTTAAAACACAAAAGTGCCAAAATATCCAATAAACCCCTGAAACAAGGGAGAGCTCAATGCCAGGGGTCCTGTAAGCAGGAGCCGGAAAAAAGAACTGAAAGTAGAGGGACCTGCTATGCATTCTGGGATTCTGGGAGAAAGTTCTAGAAGGCTCTCTTAAAGGCACAGTATCCTATTTAAGCCACATAATGGCAGCCTATGGGGCTTGTCTGTCCATGCCTTCCTCTCTATCATTCCAGAGTCTTTTTAATGGCGGAGGCAAGTTTCTCTATGGTAGAAACTGGGCTGGCTGTATTATGTGTGGTGTTATTTGGTGGAATTTCTAGTTGGAGTACTGGACAGTGTAGCCTGTGGATATAGGCTGCATTATTTGTCTTTAAATTCTCTCTTAAGTGTCTTTGCAGTTTCTGCATGATTTTGACAACTTAAGAGATTATTTTTGATTGCCGGGGTCCACGCACATGGGCGGGACTATTCACTAGATTATGACTATACACAGAGATCCCCTACTACAGAACTCCAAGATTTCTGACAGAGTCTGCGGGGGAGGGACAATTGCCCAGTTCTGCCAGCCACCACATGTGCGACCAGGCAGAGGGTGATTTGCCAACAACTAAAAGTTCAGTTTTTTCGCCGTTTAGGCGTAGACAGTTATTATTCATCCATAATGCCACTGATGCCAGGCATTTGGAGAAGTTAATGGCATCTTCTGTATGATCGAGCATCAGCTTGATCATCAGTTGGGTGTCGTCGGCATAGGTAACAATATCCACCCCAAAACCTTCAACTATGTGAGCCAGGGGTTCCATATAAAGGTTGAACAGGGTAGGGCTTAAGCTGGAGCCCTGTGGAACCCCATGTCTCAGCTTCCGGGGGGAGGATGTGAAAGGGGGACAATACATCTGGAAGCTTCTGTTAGCCAGGAATGATTTTAACCAGGCAAGGGCGGATCCCTCCACTCCCATGTTAGAGAGGCGAGACAGCAGCGTTGTGTGCAGCACGGTGTCGAATGCTGCACTGAGGTCTAATAAAACCAACGCTGCTGTCTGTCCTTCGTCTGCCATCTGTCTGAGGAACTCAGTGGAATAGAGGACGGCTGACTCAGTCGTGTAGCTGGCTCTGAACCCCGATTGAGTAGAGTGGAGGTGGGAATTCTCTCGAGGTATTTCATGAGCTGCCTGTCCACCACTTTTTCCATTATATTAGCACAGAAGAGAAGAAGGGAGATGGTGCGGAGATTTTGAAGTTGGGAGATGTGCACATTAGGTTTTTTTTCCAGAGGGATGACCTGGGCTGTTTTCCATGTGTCAAGAACATGGCATTCTTGGAGAGAGAGAGTGATGATATGAGTGATCTGATCAATCATACTCTCCAAGACTCCCTTACAGCGGTTGGGGGGGCACACGTCACGGGGGGAGCCAGACTGTATGCTTTTAACAATGTTCAGCAGTTCCTGTCTCTCAGGTACTTTAAAGCATGTCAGACGGGGTTTGACAGGGGAGTTGTCTTTGACTGCCATCTGAGTGCTAGGGGAATCGGCTCCGTCTGTGAAGGTGGCATATATTTTGTCGACCTTGCCGACAAAATGATCAGCTATGGAGTCGCATAGCTCGCTGGAGTAGGTGTCTTGCGCTTCGAGTCTGGTTGGGACCGTTAACTCTTTATAGATGGCAAAGAGTTCTCATTTGGGGTTGTCTGCTGATTCTATTCTACCCTTAAAGTAGGCGCCTTTTGCTGCTCTTACTAGTTTGTGATAATTTTTTAGTTCTGTTCTATAGTGTGACTTGCTTTCTAGATTGTAGCTTTTCCTCCATTGCCTTTCCAGATTTTTGCATTTTACTTTAGCTTCTTTGAGTTCTTGAGAGAACCAGGGGGCAGTTTTGGTCGATCTTGCGGGAGGTTTAAGTGTCCAGGGTGCTACCTTATCTAAAGCATTGGACATCCAACTTTCATAATTGTTCCACGCCTCTTGCAAAGTGTTGCTGGGGGGCGGTGGTGTCTCAAGTAGGGCAAGCTTGAATGTCTCCTGCTTGAACTTTTTCCAGTCTCTACGTTTCTGGGGTAAGGGAATATTAGTTCTGTTATTAGGAGGAGTGCCTTCTATTTCAAACGGAATGATGAAGTGATCAGACCAGATAGTTCTGATCGGGGAGAAGACGTTGACACCCTCCCAGTTAGCAAAGATGGGGTCCAGAAGATGCCCTAATTGGTGCGAGGGGGATCTGGATTGAAGGTTGAGCTCTAGTGATTTTTGTGCTACTGAGCCTGAGCCTCCTTACAATCCGTATTATCGAAGTGAAGGTTTAGGTCACCTAAGATGAGAAATTTTTTGTACCGAAGTGCTGGCTGGGTTATCAGTTCTGTTAGATGTTCGCCGAACTGTGCAGTCCCTCCAGGCGGGCGGTATATAAGTAGTCCGTTAATGATGTTTTTGGATTATGATACTAGTCACTCATTAGCGCAGTGGTTGAATACCTTTTTCGTGGACGGCATCAGGGATGGCAGTAGTGCCTTGTAGAAGGCAACTGTGTAACCATCTGGACCTGGCGCCTTGTTGTCTTTCAGGGACCTGACCGCCATTTCTATTTCCACTGTATTTATGTCCTGCCCCAGTGCCTGTGCCTCGTCATTCGTAATTTTAGGGAGATGAAGTTTGTCCAGATATCCTGCACATCCTTCCCGATCTAGGGTTTGATCTTGAAATGTTTTCAGGATTTGTTTATGCTTAGTTTGGGTTTTGTTGTGTGTGTCTGTGATAGCTGAGATTGTGAATTGTCTTTGCTTATATTTTAGGTATGAGGCTAGTTGCTTCCCCGCTCTGTTCGCCTCGCATAAGTTAATCGCCTTGTATTTATTCACCCACAGCCCAGCTCTTTCCCTCCGTATTCTATTGTATTCATATTTCTTCTTAGTGAGCTCTTGTAGTGTTGCTGTGCCTTTGTGTTTTGCTTGCGTGTGTCCTCTCTAGTCTTTTAATGTCGACCTAGAGTTGGGACAGATGCTGGTTTGTGCTTTTGTTGATTTTGGCTTTGATGTTTATTACTGTCCCCCTTACTGCGTCCCAAACGAACTTATGGTCCATGTCTATGGTGGTGTTATGCAAAAGGTAGTTGTTTATTGCCTCCTCTTCTGACTTTATTTCCTTGGTCTTTCAGGACATCACTGTTGAACCTCTTCGTTGTGGCAACCACTCCGCTTCAAGCTGATACATGAGTGGTCTGAGACTAGTCTTGGTGCTATGGCTGCATCCTCTATTAAATGTGTGTGTGTCCCTGTGATCAGTATGTAATCTATCCTGCTGTCTAAGTTGTGTGGGGTAGAAGGTGTAGTCTCCAGAAGGACTGTGTGCTCATTCTACCAGAGCCAAAAGGACTACCTGTGTGCTAGCACACAGAGTCCCTGTCCTAGACATTTGCTAGGCTGCTATGTGGGTGTCCATGCATTCACGAAGCACTATTGACTGGACAATTAGGTTCGCAGAGGGGGGCATTTTGCCTGCTCGGTCCTGCAGACTTTCTAGTTTGAGTCCTTTCACAGACCCACCTCCAAATAAGTAGTGCTTTTCAAAATATGAGGAATCCGCTGCTAGAAATCTCTACTAGAAGAACAAGTCACTTACCTTCGGTAACGCTCTTTCTGTTCGAGACCCTATCTAGCCGCAGAATCCTCACAAGCCCTCCCGTCCTCCCTGTTCTGTGATTGAACCCTATCCATTAATAAGAACCAAAGTTTAGAACTCTGCACTCTGGTCTACCATTTTGCTTTTGGAGCTTTGCATCTGGGGGCGTAGACAGTCTCTAAAACAACTGATGTCAGCGCGAAGGTCTGACACCAATTTAGGGTCCGTATGCCCTTTTCAGAGCGGAACGACAACTGTGTGGAGCAGCACAGCGCCACCTTCTGGTGCACAGAAGCATGAAAAGTTTCTGGATCCAGTTTGGTGCCTGGGGAATATTCGAAATGTGAGGAAGCTGCTCTGAGATACACTCTACCAGCAGAAAGTGCATTACTGAAGATTTGTAACTTGTTCATTCTTTTTTCTTTTTTTTCGATTTATTTAAAACTAATTTTTCTGGTCTGTTTTTCATTTTGCTTCCTTTACTGGTGTCTTCGTCTTTGAACGATCTATTTTTTGGCAATAAGAAGTGACATCAGTAGCAACCTTTGCCTGTCTCCTCCTTGGGTACTCTATCTCACGCCTTTGGCTGTCAATGACTGAACCTCTTTGGCAAGAACAGAAGCATGTTTTACTGTAGTCTGCGCAAAGATGAAATTGTAGTGGTAAGCAGTTTGACAGGAAAAAAGAGCATAACTGTGATGCACAACCACAGGATCCACTCTTTAGAGATATTAGTATTTTAGCTGGGCCGGTAAAAACTTACTCTGGCCCCCTACTGGCAGCAGATGGCTCCGAAAGGGGCGGTAGGAGTGGCTTGGTGGAGGACGAAGAGGTAAATTAAACTAACCTTGTTGTTTGTGTCCCAGTCCTCTGCCGCAACCATGCCCCCTAGAGCCTCAAAAGGGCAGAGTGGGCAGCTCTACCAACGCGAGGAGAATTCTGGTGCTGGACATCTGGCAGGCAGCTACATGGGCATCCTTCCACACCTTCTCCAGGCATTGCTGACTTAAGTCTCAGGGTCACACTGAGTAGCACTTTGGATGCTCAGTCCTGCCAGGATTTCCTGGTGTGAAGTCCACTCCTCTACATTTTGGGAGGTATTGCTTTTGTATCCATTCAAAAGGTGGGTAATCTGCAAGTAGAGGTGCCAATCAGAACGTGTATCTTACCATCGCTGATGACTAGATGGAGGAGCCACCAAAAACATTGTTACAGAAGGTCATTTGTTCACTGTGGAACTTAAAATCAGGTACAATATCATTAAGAGTTACCAGACACCACTGAGTACTTAGTGCACTATAAAGTATTTACGGAGTCGCTTACGGCAAGGAAACTGGGTGATATTTTATCTTCTGACACCTGTCTTAATGTAAAACAGATGTCATGTTCTATTTTATTACATATTTCAAGATTTCTTGCAGCTCCAATTCAGTTCTAGAACACAATGACTGTACAGTCCGTGGTGAGTGGCCTATATGGCGGAGTGTGGCTCAATGGTTAGAGCGGCAGACCCTGATGCAGAGTTCTGGCCCGGGACCAGGGTTCAATTACCGCCTCGGCGGGTCTTGGGCTCAATTTCCTCGGACCTGACAATTCTCGCCTCGGTGCCTATTCTAATCATGGGCCCCACGCTGCAACTCTGGGCAATAGCTTGCTTGACCTCCACAACGGCCCCAACAGCGCTAGGATGCCTGGCTTCACCCTGGGGGTGCCCAGGAGTGGAAACTTCACAGGGAAAGCCAGGAAGGGTTCCACAGCGGTATGAGTAATAGCGCCAGGAAACCGCTTGGTGGCAGTGCGCTCTACAAATACCTTGACATTTATATTTACATTTATATCCAGAGGAAATGAGGATGATGTACATCTAGTCCGAAAATAGATATCTGAATAGAAATCACAAACTTTCCAGGTGTGCGAAACTGCAAGATGCAACAAATTATTTTATTATTGTTATTTTCATATAAGTTGTCGGTTCACAAGTTGTAATATAAATCCCACGGCCTTGCATAGTGCTAACGCACATACTACAAGTATTTTCCAACTAGTAAATTGCCAAAGGAACATAAGTATTAAACTTCGGGGTAGAAGAGTACACACACACTTCAGTTTATTTTTACATGTCACATTTTTTTCAACTCGTAGGGGAAAAAGGTTTAACCGACCTCATTTAATAAGGAGTCAACAATGATCACGCATTCAATAAATAAAGAGGTATTTGTAATAAATCGCAAACTAGAAGTATTTACAACATGTCAATGTTGATAGGGGTTGCAATAGTCATTTAATAATCATGAGCATAGATATGACAGTAAACAATGTCAACTCCCTCTTAAACATTTCACCCTCCTCTCCATTAAGGCGGAAGAGTCCTGCATGCTATGGGCAGAATGTCAATGTAAAATATAGACTATGATACCGCAAAAAAAAAAACGGTACCTGCACCTCAAACTAATATTGCAGGTTGACCCTAACACGGTTGTGCACGCAAGTCGCCCATCCTTTCCTTGAGGTTAAAGGGCGCAAACAGGTTCTCTATGTACACAACTACACCCGTCACAAGCTCGTGATCTCTTCACAGGTTAAGAAGACGTTTGTGACGCCATCACTCTTAAGATGCATCGATATTAGAGAAGGTAGCTTTTTGAGTAAAGTCAGTTGTACTTTGACTTTTTAACCACTAAATGGCGGAATATTCCCAGCATGCAACTATTGGCTCGATCTGCAGACCTGTTGTTCTTTCATTCTAACGATCACTTCAGCACCTCAGAGCAGCGTATCGTAGGCATTACTTGTGAATTACCTCTTTAGAGTTTTTCTCGGATACACGGTGTTATGGTTAGCACTCAAGGACTTTTTTTTCGAATACGTGTTTCATTTTTCTGTTCCAGATGAAAATGTGACCCACTTGGCCATATTTTGAAGAAACATTGAAGAAATAATGGTGATCGAATCTTTTTTGATAAGGCATTCTAAAAATAACTCCCTCTAGGAGCTTCGTAAAGGATCGACCACCCAGAAAACCTGACCAATTGTCTTATAGGAATTCACAACTGGATGAATAATTCATCACTAAAACTTAATGGGTCAAAGACGGAGGTGATGCTCCTAGGGAAGCAATGGACGACCATCCCTCCAGCACTCTGGCCCGACGTATTCGGGGAAATCCCTCCCCCGAAGCGTGAAATTAAAACACTCGGTGTGTGGCTCGAACCAGAGCTGTCTATGAAGACCCAAGCAGCAAAAACTTCGGGCACCTGCTTCGGGCTCCTACGCACAACCCGCAAGATTCTCCCCTTACTGCCACCTACTTCTAGGAAACTACTCATCCAGGGACTAGTACTGTCTCGCCTGGACTACAGTAATATGGTCTACCTAGGAGCCCCTGAGGCCACCCTGACAAAACTTCAGCGGACACAGAACGCGGCGGCACGCCTTCTCACCAACCTCCCCTCCAGAGTGTCCGCCAAGCCGGCCCTCAAAGCTCTGCACTGGCTCCCTGTGCGCCAAAGGGTGCAATTCAAAGCGATGTGCACAACACATAAGCTGATCAACGGATCTGGCCCCGCGATTCTCAGCAAAATGATCACCCCCTACACAACAACCAGATCCCTACAATCCCAGAATGAGAACCTGGCCAGCATACCTAGATTTAAAAAGACTCGCACAGGAGGACGACAATTCTCCGTTCAAGCGGCTGCTGGATGGAACGCCCTTCCACGTTCCCTCAGGCTTGAACCTAACTACCTGGCATTTCGCAAGAAACTAAAGACACACCTATTCCCTAAATAGAGTTCCCTTATAAGTATCTCTCCTCCCCCCCTCCCCCTCAACAGGAGTACAAATTTTATAGCGCGGGGATGCCCTTGGGTCACCAGGCGCTTTAGAAATCGTTATTAAATTAAATTAAATTAAATTGTGCCCACCGTAAGCAATGCTTCTTAAACACAGTATTGAATGGGACAAGAGTGGCTCGCGGCAGGCTGACATGGTTGATTTTAGAGGTCATTGCTGCTCCCAGCAGCCCAGCTTTCTTTTCCGAAAGTGTCCGAGATAATAGTACGGAGCTTGTCAGAACACCACTACTAGCTTGCAATATACTATTATATTTGTTTTTTTTAATTATAGACGCATTCCGACGTAAGAGTTCACTTGAAAAAAAGAAAATAACGTAGGCCACATTATAGGCCTATAACGCTGTCCCACTAATGACACGAATATTCAGGCAAGCAAGTGTATTGAGGTGTGACCTAAGTGAAGTATGCTCGCATTACCTTGTAAGTAGGATTTATACTTTTAAATAAGAGCCTTCTTACTGTCAATAGTGTGGTAACATATCCCTTTGCAGTGCTTGCAGGGGCACTCGCCATAAGTGCTTAAAAAGTGCCTGCTGTGTCTGTGTACCAACTCTGAAGAAAGCTGCTTCAACCCTTGCAGGCACCTGGGTCTAATCGGTTTCTCTCATTCCACTTTATCTGCAGCAGATTCTTCAACAGAATCCTACATCCAGCCATTTTAATATTTTAAACCGGAAAACTTGTACAAAGAGTCTAGATTCTCTGATCTGAACTCCAGTGTTCTCGTAGGTCTAGCCCAGAAGGGCGTGGCACTTCTCTCTGATGGGTCAGTCTACCTCGAGGATTAGGATTGCAGAGTATTGGCCGAAGAGCATGACAACCATTATGCAGAAAAGCTTCAATGGGCTGCTTGATGAAAACACTTTTACCATATTTCCCTTGTACTCCAGCCTCCGCTTCGTGGTGCCATGTTTCCTGCTAATACAACACTTTTTCGTCCTTTGGTCTCTTTTGTTTGCCGAGTTAGGATTTTGCAGCATGAATTTATTTTTGTTTGTTCTGCTTTGCATTATTCCACCACCGTTATGTATGGAAGTTTTCTTTGACAAATAATTAGTTTTGCTTTTTGAGCATCAGCCATAAACGCCTCAACCCCACCCCGATGACCGACCATACGCGTACTGTTCCCCAATGTATGACATCTGCTTTTACAACACTTGGTTTTTTGCACCACCGTTGAGTTCAGAGCGCCTGATATTTTTTTGTTGTCACAGAATACTTTTAAAGCACCAGACTTCGGAAGACTTCAGACTCCATTGGCCATAGGAGGTTCCTAGTTGTAGAGAAGGCTGTATTGAAGAGCCGTTGACTTTTCGTCTGTTTTCCTTTGTCTTTTTCCAGAATCCTTGTCGGTTCTCCCCTGGATACTATTGAAACTTTGCTTTATAAGTAAACTTGTAGCTTCAGAGTTTGCAAGTTATGTGCCTCTCTTCCGACTGTGTACAGAAGAAGCAAAGGAAAGGCAAGCCTCTGGATCAGACACTTAGAATACAGAAGTGTTCCTCAACGCTGAACCCCCTAACCCGTCCCAAAAGACATTTTGTTGGTCCTGAAAAGATACAAACAAGCAAGAAATTGGAGGCGTGCTACTGCTCCCTCACGTATTCACCATGCAGCGTGACAAGCATGGCAGCTTGGGCCCTGAAGTCCTATTGCTGGGACACTTAAACTTTCCATCCATATGTATGTTTTTTTTCGTTTAAAGGAGGCAAGGAAACTTTCAACATTGATGTATTATGTGGCAAAACGGAAATCCTTTGATAGTGTCTTTGCAAATAATTGTCAAAAACTAAAAACGAGAGAACAGTTGATCAATACCATATACCTTATGCTTTTAATGGATAGTAAATTAAATAATGTTTTTTTAAGTATGCACACAATAACTGACAATATTTTCAGAATACCAGTAATTAAGGCTCTCTTGAAAGGTTTGAAGAAGATACGTTATTCACATCCCTCATCAGCTCTAGTTTTCTGTGAATATTGCTCTGTGGTTAATGCTATGTCTGATTGAATTGAATCTATGCTCAAAACAACAATGACTATAAACGTCAAGGGGTGCGATCCAGCAAAATCTTTATAGAACCCCAAATGGCCATTGATAAACACAACTTGAAGTTACTCCAATAATGGTTAAGCCTTGATAAAAGTGACAGAAGAGATGAAATGGAATGGTTGTGTGGAATAAGAGCTATGATGACTTATGCATATGGATTTGATTCTCAGCAAAGATGAGTAAAGAACTGGATAAAGGAAACTGGAGTTATTCAGGTCTTCCGATGGCCATTCTGGTATGACTCCATATTGTCATATATTGTGCTACCAAAGACGTTTTCAAATTTCACTATTTGAAAGGGCTTAAATCCATCGTTCTTTTGCTCATCAAGCCACCCCAGTTGAGACCCAGCCATATGCAAATCAGTCTTGACCCTGAGCCTCATGAGAACAGTCCAGCCCGAACTGCCAAGCAGGTCCTTCCTGGACCGTAAACAAGCATCCTGGGACCGGAAAATGGACAGTAGTGACATAGGACCAGTCTTCAAGATTTCCTTTTTGATCAGATGGCATGCTTGGGGATTCATATGCTGATCGAGAGACCTGCATCAAACTAGGTGCTACGACGCTGTTGAGGTCAAGATTTTGGAAGGACTACCCAGTGAAACCTTGGTAACCCAACTGGGCAATTAGGGCATCATTGTGCTGGTGGTAGCCGCAACTCCTCCACTGAAGGTTGCCCATTATGCCAAAGGCCCTCAAGCAGGCTTACTTACTCTGAGCCTACAGCCACTAAGTCCTTGGGTCAAGATGTAAGGTGCTCATATAGAAAGTCCAGTATTTTATTTGGGAGCATCAGGATGTTCTGGTGATGGCAGCTTCATTGAAAGGTAAAGCAATGTCCTCCCAAATAGTTGAGGAGGCAAGTGACTGGGGGAATATAGCAAGACAATGTAGCCGTCCAGTGGTTGTTCCCTCAGACAGGAAAAAGTCAATGCAATCATGGTCCGTGGAGGACTACTTTTGTGGCACAAGTTCTACTGGTACATTATATTACTGGAGGGCTTAGTTTGGCCTGGACAAAAAAGCCATCTAGGGACTTAACCAATACTTCACACTAGGACAATGAATACCTCGCTGGCCATACACGGACACATGTATATTAAGTCTTCAGATATTTGGTTTCAGGCCCAGTATAAAGCCATCAACCTCAATTTCGATTGGAGGAATTTGTTACCCTGTCACTGGATGATCAGGTCATTCAGCAATAGAAGACATTTACTGCTAAATTGATGATTGTCATGCATGTGGTTCTTCCAAGATTTCCCCCCCTCTTTCAGTGGGAGGAGTTCTTACAGTTTTTGAAGGCTAGGAATTCCTTTTGATGCAAGGCCCCATCAAAACCATCCTTTTTCTGATGAAACCAGCATTCAAAAGGAGGTGTTTTGGAAAGATCAGCAAGCCAGCTTATTCATGCTGGACAAAGGCTAAGACGTCCCATTGACTCTGATAGGTCCATCTGCTTTCCTAGGCACCAGCTCAGGTTGCCAACCACACTCTTTCTTCACAACCATGTGCTGAACTCCACAATTAAATGGGTCTTGTCAGAGGTGTAGGACAACTGAGCTCCACAGCTATCATTACCATCACCAGTTGGCCTTCCAATAACTTATGCAGGAGGTAGAGATATTCTTCCTCTATGGAGCATTAACTGCTTAAGTTCTACATTCTGACTTTAACCCAGGTGCTGGCCTGCAGCTTTGAGGATATCTAGTTTAAAGGGCCGCTCATTGCTTTCCTCACTCTACTGATAGCTAAGCTTCTGGATGTGCTCAGTGGACCTTCAGGACATCTATATCTATCCATCCTGAAGAATCACAAGAAATACTACTTTTTCACCGTGAAAAGCCAACACTGCCAGTACATGACTGCCATTCATTTTCAGTGCTGCACCCTCTGGCTTTACACTATCCTAGCACTGGTGGTGGTCTTTCTGAGGCACTAGAAGGTCCACTACGATCTGTACTCTGATTGTCTTATAAGCATCACCAAGAAAAGAAAGCACAATCCGATTCACTGCAGGCATTCACAACACTATACAATATTGAGTTCTTGGTGAACTCCCCTTGGATCCTCCTTGGTGCCATCCTAAAGTATTGAATTCACAAGGACACTTCTGGACTTCACGCTGACAAAAGCCTTACCTCCCCCATTGAGTTTAATAGCTGTCAGCCAAACAGTTGATTAGGCCTTGTTAGCCTGGTATTTCCAGAGGCTTCTGGGATTGCACAGGTCTTTCCCCTTACCGAGCAATGCATGCAGTTCACACATTTCCATCCAGTAGAGCATTGGGGCAAGCTGCTGGGTCAAAGTCCATCCCACTCCAGATAGCTTGGTTCTGAACTTCTGATGATGGCCCCAGGCATCTAGTCTTCTGGCTGTTTACTCCTTCACTAGCACATTGGGGCCCGCGGTCACCACTAACTCTTCAGAGTGTGAGCGTGTGACACATTTGCAGGAACTCCATTGGTGCCTTGTGGGATACGTCCTATTTATCCTCTGCACATTCTACTCTATTCGTTTTTTTTTTAGAACGCATGGCTACCTAATCTAGGCTTCCCAGAGCTAACTCCTCAACTTATACCAAGACCGTACAAACAATCTGCCTAAAACAAATGTGTTCAGCAGTTTCCTGAACTTTATTTCAGACCATTATAGTTTCAAGTATATAGGTAGGCCATTCCACAGTTTCGGTACACAATGAGAGAAGCAACAGCCGACGTAGAGATCATATTTGAAATAATCAAGGGACTTTTGCCATAAATTATCTTATGGGTTATACAGAGAGCTTTAAATTGAATACTCTTTGGTACAGGCAGTCCCTGACTGATATTTAGGTATTTTGCATAAAACTCTAGCAGCGGCGTTCTGGACTACCTGTAATCTTTTAATAACATACTTAGGACTTCAAATGTACAGGGCGTTACCATAATCCAGCCAAACTCAGACCATACTCTGCACTACCACTCTTTTGGTGGACGGAGCAAGCCATTGAGGACATTAGGATGCCAAAGCAATGCATGCAGTTCACACATTTCCATCCAGTAGAGCATTGGGGCAAGCTGCTGGGTCAAAGTCCATCCCACTCCAGATAGCTTGGTTCTGAACTTGTGATGATGGCCCCAGGTATCTAGTCTTCTGGCTGTTTACTCTTTCACTAGCCCATTGGAGCCCGCGGTCACCACTAACTGTTCAGAGTGTGAGCGTGTGACACATTTGCAGGAACTCCATTGGTGCCTTGTGGGATACGTCCTGTTCCACAGTTTTGGTACACAATGAGAGAAGCAACAGCCGACATAGAGATCATATTTGAAATAATCAAGGGACTTTTGCCATAAATTATCTTATGGGCTATACAGAGAGCTTTGAATTGAATACTCTTTGGTACAGGCAGTCACTGACTGATATTTAGGTATTTTGCATAAAACTCTAGCAGCGGCGTTCTGGACTACCTGTAATCTTCTAATAACATACTTAGGACTTCAAATGTACAGGGCGTTACCATAATCCAGCCAAACTCAGACCATACTCTGCATCACCACTCTTTTGGTGGACGGAGCAAGCCATTGAGGACATTAGGATGCCAAAGCAATGCATGCAGTTCACACATTTCCATCCAGTAGAGCCAAAGCAAATTTATGAGAGTTTACAGGCCTGAGTTTCCATATTAAGTCTTTCATCAATCCAGAATCCCAGGTTTTGTAAGGCATGTGTTGGTTCGGGACGATCACCCAAAAGCTCTGGGTAATAAATTTTTTGCCTTTTTGAGGGATTGTTTCCCATAATCATAATTTCTGTCTTCCGCCATTCAATTTGAGCGAATTAACTGCCATCCATTGAGTGAATTTTGTTAAACATTGGTAAAGCTGATGTATGACGAAAGTGTGACTCGGGGGGCTTCTCACTGTGACACAAAGATTGGACAATGTGGTGCTGATTCATAAATCTGGAAAACCTCTGGGGAACTGTGAAACATACCGGCCGATCTCATTGTTAAATCCGGATGTTAAGATATTAGCAAAACTTCTGGCCACAAGAATATTGCCTCTGCTTCATAAATTGATTTATCCAGATCTGTCCAGTTTCATGCCAGGCAGGAATGCTGCATTAAATCTACTGCCTCCTCACTTATGGCCCCAGCAGGGCTGGGACCATAAGTGAGGAAGCAATCATCATGTCACTAGATGCCAAAATGGCATTTGATATGATTGAGTGGCCCTATCTGTTTGCGACACTTTAACAATATGGCTTTGGACCGAAGTTTCTGGCATGTGTGCGACTCCTTTACTCAGAGTCTCTGGTTTGAGTAACAGTAAATGGAGCCCGCTCTGCGACTTTTACCTTACAGAAGGGTACGAGACAGGGCTGCCCGCTTTCCCCACTGATTTTCGCTCTGATCCTGAAACCTTTGGCGATTTAGATTAGAGTCGATCCCCTTATAAGGGGACTAAATTGGATGCCGGATTGGGAGGATAGAATCTCCCTTTATGCAGACGATATTCTATTTTATTTTGCCAAACCCCGTAACGCTATTAATAGAACTTTACACATATTTGCCCTATTTCAAAAATATTCTGGCTACACCATTAATTGGGACAAATCACTCATTAATATATTAGCGGGGAAAAGTTTTGTTCCGCCCAGAGTTTGCAAAGCCAGAGTAGTCAGTGATGGCTTTCGCTATCTGGTGATATGTCACCTGGGATCCAATAGAATCTAACGATCAAAACTTGGCCCCCCACTTCGTCTTCTACAAGATAAGGTAAAACCTTGGAAGACCTTGCCACTTACATTTTTGGGGAGAGCAGTGCTTTATGAAATGATGGCCCTTGCCCTGCTTCATTTACGCCTTACAGAATACGCCGTACCCTGTCCCGAACAAGTATTTTCAAACTCTGGAATCAGAAGTCTGGACCCTGCTATGGAATAGTGGCCCCCCTCGCATCTCATTACCAAAATTGATGAAAAGCTGGTATAATGTGGGTATCGCCCTCCAAGCGATAAAAAAGTTCTCTCAGTTGGTGGTCACAGATCATTGGGTGCACTGGCCGATAAATGATCCAGCCTATAGGATGATAGATATAACATGACACCAGGGACATATCAGAGGGCACTGTATGGGGGGAAAATACATATAGCCCACTGTATACGCCTAAGGCGACTACGATAAAGCTCTGGAAGGCGGCTACGTCCGCTCTGGGATGGAAGAACAAGATTACACAGGCCACTCGTCTTCTGGAGACGGAACAGTTGGGGCTTTTGGCAACTCGTGCAGGATTGGATAAGTGGGAGCTTATCAGACTCTCAAGGGTCGGAGACGTTTGGGCATGAGGTAAGGTGGTCCCATTGTCAGACCATCAGTGGTATTATGAGTTGAGTGTGGGGGAGACCTTTCAATTACCTGCAGGTTAGGAACTCCTTACACAGGGCCATCCCCAAGGGAACAGATGTACCGGCTGCCTCCCCCTTGGAAGACAGACTCCTGGATGATTACCTTAAAGATAAAGCAATTTCCTTGACCTATAGAAAAATATTAAACAAAGCACCTTATAAGTTACAAAAGACCAGGGCCAAATGGGCGGAGGAGGTGGGCGATTTAGATGAGGACTGGCAGGAGGTGCTACTGTTCACCTGGGAGGTGGCAATTCGGTCCAGGTTTAAGTTAATCCTGTTCAAGCTCTTACATAGAGTATACTACACCAGTGTAAGGGTTGGTTAAAATGGGTATTTTAAGCTCCCAGTTGTGCCCCAGAGGCTGTGGTCAAGAGCGGACATATTTCCATCAGTGGTGGGACTGTCGTGACGTAAATAATTAATTTACTCTCTTAATTTCTATGCAGGTAAGTACTTAATCAATAATAACTCAATCGGAAAGAAAGAACCAGAGTCCGTGGTGTTAGAGTTCTTAAGGGTTTTATTCCTCAAAAAGGAATGGTCAGGACCATAATATCATGTTCTTCCCACCGCAGGGGTGGAAGAAGGGATAGAGCGCGCCACATTTTATTGACAGTACATAGCTTATATACTTAATTCATGTCATAAGAAACAGTATAGTAGGCGTAACAGCTGAGAGAAGACAAGATAACAGTATACATGTGTTACTAGTACGTAATCAAGAAGGCGTGGACTAGGCGTGAACTGGAGGTGTGTGCTAGAAACGTCACAGATGGGTGTCATAAAGGGGTGGCACTAACAGAAATGTTGCAATGTCAGCAGAAATCGGAAGCTTGGATGCGCACGCAGCTGCATGACGTGTGATTGGAGGGGTGCAGGGGACTTGACATTTACACTGACGGAAAGAGACAGAAGTCTGGCATGTCAGATCAACTTGTACTTCTATCATATCTGATATCTGATGTTTAGGAACCATATTATCTGGACGGAAAGGTCTCTAGGGCAGAAGCTATTCTATACTAACTGTGGATGCGTGTATAAGCGCCTAAGTGTCTGCATGAGAAGCGTGGGGGCACGGGGCCTTCCATGGAAGCATGGTAACAGAAGCTATGAATTACTTGCACTGAGACAGGTCGGCCCTTTGGCTCTGCAGCTGGGGAGGATGTTTATTGAAACTAGTAGGCAGGAATGCATTTTTCGAGGAGCGGAACAGATAACTCGAAGGTTATAGTCAGTCTTGGCAGAAAGCAGGCTGAGCTGAGCGCGATGGGCCGCGCTGGAAGTAAGTCAGAGTTCACGGGTACAGAGGCAGCCTGGGCTGAGGCTGTCAGAGTCAGAAGCCAGAAAAGAGGCTCGATGGCAGAAATTCAGGGCCTACTTTGCCAGAGCAGGAAAACATGTAAAGTACACTACAAAAAGACGGTGGCATAGCATACTTAGGAACGGACCATTTAATCCATTCAGGGTGGATCTGAAAGAGGACATATTAACGTTGGACGCAAATGTATTTGCGTCTTCATAGCTGACACAGGAGGGAAGTTACATGCACTTTAAGCTGGTACATGGAGTCGGTGGGGTACGCGCTAGGGAACACAACTTGACCATAAAATTTATATTTCCTCATTCCCTCCTTGTTCCCTACGGACCCTTCATGATATATCGATCCTCATGAATCGATCAGTTTGTTCTTGTAACATCATTTGTTCTTCTTTCTTTCGTTTACGTTTTGAGAGAAAACTGGAATGTTCAATACAAGAGGTGGCACACAGTCCACAAATCGCTGGCCCGCACTGCAGGCACAGGCAGCAACTGAATACTAGGACTAGGCCAATGCCTAGGAAGGATAGGATCTTCCATCCCCAAGCAGTTAACGTTGTCCAGAACCAACCGGACCAAGTCCAGGTGCCTGGATTCTGATGTATCTGATTTGCAATTTTATGGAGACGGGTAATAGCTTGATATACAGATGGTGCGTTTTGTGGTATGAAAACACAGCAACTTGACCCGATGACCTTACAGGCTCCACCTCTATCTGCCAAGATGACGTCAATAACAAGACGATTCTGAAGGACAACAACCCGCATAGCGGACTGTTCTTCTGTTAGGTTACCTAGGGCGGAGGCAGTTTCATTCACTACTGCTTCAAGTGTTCTAGTTAATCTGCGTATTAATTTACTATTCTGAACAGGTCCTAAAAAGAAAAAGAATCCTTTATTAAAATCGGTGTATTGTTCCCATGCCGTTTCTGTGTAGTCGACAAGTGGGATATCTCTTCTGGGTCTATTCTTTACTAGATTTGTATTTCTGTGGTAATCAGGAGGGGCTAGGAAAACAGGTGGCTGAAGGAATGCAATGTAACAGGTACCATCCCAATCTGGAGGTAGGCGTATGTATGCGGTATGACCACAAACAAAATAGGAATGACTGATAGCTTTAAAGGACGATTTTCCATGGTCACTGAATTCGATCACAGTAGTGCATTTACTATGACCTAAGTGTACTGAACCTTTCTTCCTGATACATAATTCGCCAGTGACTGGCAATACTGACATAGTGGGTATAACAGGTGCGGCTTCGGATTCAACAGTAAGAATCATAAGGCTAATTGTATAATTACCTAATCCATAAACTTCATTTTCTAGATCAGTTCCTATTCTAGTGGGGAGTCCCTCCTTATCAGGGTAACAGACGTCGAGCAGGACCAAGTTCAGGTTTCCCCAAACCCAACCCCCGTCGAAAACAGCAATGTCAGGATCTAAGGAATTAATTATTTTAAACCATGCACCACAGGAGCCATTGTGAGTGAACGGGTACGGAAAGAGGGGCAGAGCTCCCTTGTAATTCTGGTAGGGAGGGAGTCGGCCACATATCCAGCAATCTGTAGCATTGTTAGTTTGATGGGAATGGTGTAGCATACTAATGAATGTGTTGTTGCGCAGCGCAAGTCTGTAGGAGAGTTCGTGTGGAGGTAACTCACTAAAAGAATGTTCAGCAGATACATTGTAAACAGATTGTTCACGCTTGAAAATAGGGTAGTAGATAGGTAGTAAGATGCTAGCAACAATAATTAAAATACTCAGAATAAACATGATTAATAGTGTCACTATACAGTGACTACGAAGTGATTTACAATATGTACGTTTCTTGTATTCTCTCTCTCTATCTCGATCTAGGGGATACATGTCAGAAACTATTTAACCGATTCACCTAGGGGAGGACTTAAACAATTAAACTGTCTGACTTGCTAGATCGGAGTTTCGACCGATACTCCTCTTGGGGAGTTTTTTCTCGTTCAGATACTGTAAAGTCTTTTGGCTCAACACAGTCTTTGGTGGGGGTGGACGAGTCTCGGTCTGGTTTCAGTTCATGGAATTTTTTCACATGACTCGTATGCACCCACCCCTTTCTCCCTTCGATCTTCACGGCGGTCCTCGTGGTGAGAAGGACGGTCTTCGGCGATTTCCAGCGGGGCTCCAGCGGACTTTTTCTATCAAAATTGCGCACCAATACTAGGTCCCCAGGACGGACATCATGTGGCTTTACATCAGTGTTGTCGGGGAAGGCTGCGGCAACCTGTGAACGACATGATTGGAGTGCAGACATCAAGGAGGCAAGGTAATCTGTCAACATATTACAATCAACATCAGTAATTTTTTTTCGGAATGGGCGTCCCCCACATATTCGGTGGTCTGCCAAAAACCACTTCGTACGGGGATAGCCCTGATCTCGAATGGGCAACCATTCTCATATAAAATAGTGCCACTGGCAGGGCGACTATCCAGTCGACCCCTTTCTCCTGACATATTTTTGCAAGGCGGATCTTTAGTGTCTGGTTATGCCTCTCTACAAGCCCTGCGGCTTCAGGATGTCGGACACAATGGAATTTCCACTGGTATCCTAGCAATAAAGAAACTTCTTTCATTAATGCGGATGAGAATGGCTGACCGTTATCTGAGTACACGACACGAGGCAAGCCGTACCGTGGGAAAAATTCACGAACCAGCTGCTTGGCAGTGGTCGGAGCGGTGTAATCTGGGACTGGGTATGCTTCGGTCCAGCGGGACAGAGCGCAAACAACTACAAGAACATATTTAAATCCTCGACAACGGTCCATCTGGATATAATCCATCTGGAGGACTTCAAAAGGGTGATCGGGAGGATGAAATCCACCTTGCTCTACAGGGACGCTTTTACCTGGATTGAACTGACAACAGATCATGCAAGTACGCACTTTCTGTTTTGCTGCTGCTCGTAAGTGTTTATTGTTCCATAGATTCTGTAAACTGTCTAGCATCGCTTTCTCTCCTAGATGTGCTGGACTATGTGCTGTATTAATCATGACTTGAACCATAGAGTCAGGGAGAAACCATGTAGATTTTCCCTTCGTCATCCAACCTTGATCTGTCTGGATCCCTCCTAGTTCAATCCATTTCTTTATTTCTTCTGGGGTAGCATGGGTCTGAATATCGATAACATCTAGTGTGGGATCTCTGACTGTCATACAATGGGTCGGTCCGGTTGTCTTTGTCATGTCAGTTGTCTGAGTGTGAGTCAATGCTGTATGTTTTGCTGTCTGGTCTGCCAGGTCGTTACCCTGGGAAACAGAATCTGTAACTTTAGTATGTGCTTTACACTTCATGACGGATATGCCTGAAGGCAGATGTATTGCTTCTAACAGTGCTTGAATGAGGGGACCGTGTTGGATCTTGGCACCATGAGAGGTCAGAAAACCTCGTTCTTGCCATAACATGCCGAAGTCGTGTACAACTCCGAACGCATAACGGGAATTCGTGTATATGTTGACATTTCTATTCTTGGCTAGAATACAGGCTCGGGTCAGAGCAATAAGCTCTGCCGCTTGAGCGGACAATGTGTCAATACGATGTGTTTCTTTAACTTCGGTTTCAGTGGTCACTGCATACGCGGCCACTAATTCTCCTGTACTTGTTCTCATACATGAACCATCCACATAAAGTGTCAGGTCTGGATTTGTCAATGGAACATCTGTTAAGTCTCGTCGGGGCTTTGTTACGGCATTAATGATCTCTATGCAATCATGCGGGGCTGGATCTGTCATAATTGTAGGTAACAGTGTTGCGGGGTTCAGAATGCTGCAGCGTCTGATTTCTATGTGTGGCTGGAATAGCGTTAATTCATAACCTGTCAGTCGTGCTATGGTCAAGTGCTGAGTCTGGGTTCTATTTAAAAGAACCTCTACAGAGTGTGGAACTTGTACTGTTAACTGATGGCCTAGAACAATTGAATCGCTCTGTCTAATTGCTAGTGCTGTTGCTGCTACTGACTTTAAGCACGCAGGGAGTGCCTGGGCTACTGAATCCAATGTACTAGAAAAATAAGCGCAAGGCTTATGTGAACCTGCTTGATCTTGAGTGAGGACAGACAATGCTGTACCGTCACGTTCTGTAACAAAAAGTGTAAACGGTTTGCTGTAACATGGTGTCGCTAAAACTGGTGCTTGGCATAATGCTTTCTTTAATTCCTCAAAGGCTTGTGTATGTTCCTGAGTCCAAGGGAGGGCAGTCGAGGTTGCTGCCTCCTGCGTCGTTAACTGGATGAGTGGTTTAGCTAGAAATGCATATTGAGGAATCCATTGTCTGCAGTACGAGGTAAGGCCTATGAAGGCCCGCACTTCCTTTTGTGTATGGGGTCGTGGCATGTTTACAATTAACTGAATGCGATCGGGAGTGAGCTGTCTCCCCACTTTGGACAGCAAGTGACCCAAGTACACAACTTGCTGAACACAGAATTGCAGCTTCGAAGGAGACACCTTGTGTCCTTTGTCTGCCAGAAAATGTAGAACTGTCAGTGATGCTTGTTCACATTCGGGCTTACTTCGTGCGGTGATCAGTAGATCATCGGCGTATTGCAGTAAAGCGGTGTTAACTGGCATTTGAATACAATCTAGTTGTCTTTTCAGTGCTTGACTATAGATGCTGGGGCTTTCTGTGAATCCTTGAGGTGCGCGGGAAAATTTGAAACTTCGTCCATTTAAACTGAATCCGAAGAGATACTGGCTCTCCGGATCAATAGGTACACTGAAGAAAGCGTTCTTGAGATCAATTACAGTAAAGAACGTTGCTTCTGAATCAATAGCTGTCAATAGGGAAGAGATATCGGGGACCACAGGGTACTGTGGTACAATACATTTGTTCAGTTCTCGAAGATCAATCACCAGCCGATATACTGGCGGTGCATTGGGGTCAGTACGTTTAAGAATTGGGATGATTGGTGAATTACAGATATTGGAGTCGGTCTCTACAACCACTCCTTGGGCAATAAGCTCTTCAATGATTTCCAGTAAAGCCACTACAGCATCGGGTGGTAACTTGTATTGTCTGATTCGTGGTAGAATAACTCCTGTCTTGAGTGTAACACGGTATGGTGTGATATGCATACAACCTACATCAGTTGGGCCTTTTGCCCATAGGTGATCTGGTACATTTTTCAATCTGACATCGAATTCTCGCAACACATAGTGACCCTTGAAATCCCGTAGAAAGAGTCTAACTCCCTCCGGGGAACAGCAGATTATAGCTCCTAGAGCCTTCAATGTTTTAATTCCTAACAGATTTTCTGGGCATGAGTTCGTAAGTAACAAATCTGTAACTCGTGATAATGGACCCACAGCCAAGGGTACTGGTTCCGATACTTCATTTACAATAGGCTGTCCTGAAAAACCAAGGGAAACATTCTGTGAGCCTGTGAGGGGTGCCCCTGGGACTTCATTATGGCTGATTGTGGTGCGGCTTGCCCCTGTGTCAATTAAAAACTTTCTGTCTTTTCCCAATACGTGACTGTGTACATAAGGACCTTCTTGATCTACGGGAATTTCAATAAGAGGCAAGCCACCTTCCCTCTCTAGGCTGTTTCATGTATATCGGGGGTAATCTGGATATGCAGATTGGGCATACTGGTACATCTGTTGTGAAACTTGCTGAGTCGCGGCAATGGGCTGTGGTACTGCTACTGTCTGTGCTGTATGAGATGGGGCATGCATAGGCTGTGTATTCTGCATGGGCTGTACATTTTGTGAGGTCTGTTGCTGGACCTGATCTTGTCTAGGCGGATGCGGTCTTTCTTTAGTTTTCCCTGTTGCTATGTTATGTTTCAGAACTGGACATTCATGTACGTAGTGACCTGGCTGCTTGCAGTAATTGCACGTTCCTTTAACGGGAGCTGTAGTGTGACTTGTCTGGGTCCCACTCTTCCTTTGACCGTCGGCTGGGACCGTCTGAGCTACTAACATTTTCATCTTTGTGTCTTTCATGCGCTTCTGTTCCTGATCCTGTTCTTCTCTAATTCTATTCTGATGGTATTGTAACATTTGTAACATCTGGGATGGCGTATTTGCCTGCCAAGTACTTTCAACTTTGTACACTCTATTTTTAACTAATGGTAGGGAGTTCTCGACTAGTTTTGATACAAAAAGGTGTGGATATGATTCGCTACTTGGTTTTAGGCCACTATTAATAATGAAACATTTCTCGAATCTTGAATAGAAGTCACTAGTATCTTCATCATGTTTCTGTTTACAGGACGAGATGGCGTCCCAATCTTCCTTTCTAGTTGTCAATAATCTTGGCAGAACCTGTACTATTAAACCTGGTAATGCTTTAGTCTTTTCCCCAAGGCCTACCCCTGGGACTCGTTTGCTTTCTTCGTCTTCTATTTCTGCCCATGCAATCTTTGTGTCCCCCACCTCCCATTCTTTTTCCTTTAATTTCTCGTAGATGCCCGTGGGCAGCAGTACCTTTAACATTTTCATGATATCCTCATACGTGTAATCCCCCATTAGTAACATGTCTTTAAGCTCTCTGCCCATGCAATCTTTGTGTCCCCCACCTCCCATTCTTTTTCTTTTAATTTCTCGTAGATGCCCGTGGGCAACAGCACCTTCAACATTTTCATGATATCCTCATACGTGTAATCCCCCATTAGTAACATGTCTTTAAGCTCTCTGTGAAAACCTGCAGGGTCTTTATCATGACACGGAACTAGTTTCTTCATTTCTAACAGTTCTAACTTAGTCAGTGGCGTGTGTACATATACACGTTTCAAGTTGTGATCCGCACCCATAACTGGGTGTACTTCTCGTAAGGGGTTCTGACTTTCAATGCCACTCCCGCATTGCATGTGGTACATTTTCCTTTCCGGAGGCGGGGCGGGAACATATTCAGGGCTTATGAAAGTGTTATATTTATGACGTTGTTCTAGAATTATTTGTATTAACTTGGTACTGAAACCTCTCCATCTATCCATGAGTAGTGCTTCTAATGTTTCGTGTAAGGGACCTGGATCGGAATGTTGGTTTCTGTATTTCGTGAGGAGGTGCTGAATCATGTATACACCTGCTAATTTCTGTTCGTCTGGGGAAAGGTTCAGAAATGTCTGTGCTAAGGTATCATCATTATATATGTCTGGATTTTCGGCCCATAAGATGGCTGACCGGGCTAGTTCTTGTTCATCCATCGAATTGAGTACATGGTACCCCATTCTTTCTCGTAGTCTTTTATCAGTCTCCTGGAACTGATGTTCAGAAGAATTCGGGTTTGTTAAAGCAGAGAGAAAAACTCTCTTGCTTTCTGGACGGATGCCCTTCCTAAGGTAAGTTCCCTTACCTACATACGCTATAGTATCTGTAGTCCTTTCTGGTTCTTCAAGTTCTTCTTCCTCCTCAGAGGAAGCTTTCTCTTTCTCTTTTTGGTGTACTGCTATCACTGCTTTTCTAATTTTCTTGTACATACTGGCTATGCAAGTCCCCTTGTCATGTTTTCCTTCAGCTATATTTTGACCCCACTTGTTCAGTGCGTCTAATTCACTCTGATCTGTTCCGGGCCTGTCTCGTTCTCTTATTAGACAATTTATGAAAAATCGTAGTATCTGTGCTTGAACGTCAACTTTCTGTTTCTCCATGGCATCCTTGATACTGTCAGGGTCTTTCCCTGTCTGAACAAACTCATATATTCTATCTAGACGGTCCTTCATTCCTACATAGCATAGCAAGATATCAGTGGCAGATCTTAACCGTAGTGATGCCAATATCATAAGATCGTCTTTTCCGGGTACTGGATCATATCTACAAACTGAAATGTTTTCTTTTAATGCATCAAGGCGGGGTGACCTGAACGTGAGAGGACTCTGCATATCTCTGAGATTGAATCTGGGTGTTAATGGCGGGGTCCGAAGACCCGCGGTCGCACCTCCTGAAGCGGATGCTTGGACATTATCTCCCTGTGGAGTCTGTATCTGAACTTGAATTTGTCGTTTAGTAGGATCAGGTAGACGTGGTTTCGGTAGGTCAATTTTGGGTGCGGGAAGTGGCGGGGCTGGCGGAGCGGGGGAGGTCTGTCGCGGTACCGGCGGAGCATGATCTGGGGGCGGGGTGCCACCCCCGTCCCTGTCAGGAGGCAAGGCACGAACAGGCAGATTGGCGTAAGCTGGTGCTACATCCTCTAGATAAGAATTTAGGAATATGTCTTTAGTAGTCTTATGCATTACTTTAGTTGGAACTAATGGCGGTGGTAAGTTTTTCGGTATTTCTGATAGGGCCTCAGGTGTACCCTCGGCTGCGAGATACATACCGTTTACGAGATTGTTTCGGGCACGGTCTATTTGTTCTGTTTTTACTCGGATCCCTTCAGTAACTAATTCGTTTTCTTGGGCTTTTTCTGATTCTTTGAGTCTGTCTTCTCTACGGAGTGCTTTCTCAGCACGCTTATGTGATTCCTTACGCCAAAATTCTATGGCGTCTTTCTGAGATTGTCTAGCTTTCTTTTTCCATAATGCTTCTTCTACCTTCATGATGCACTCGGCATCCCATGTTCCGGTAACAGGCCATCTGTGTCTTTCGTCTAGATGCTTGGTATAGTCGGCCCATAAGTCTAGATACAATATGGCATCTATGCCATGTTTATGATACATAAAGTTACCTGGAGTGTCCCTAGGGGGAATAGGAATTTCTTCCTCCAGTATCCCTTTCCTAGTTCCTATCTGCTTTAGCTTGTTGAAAAACGGCATCTTGTTTACTTATTACTGAATACTCAATCCTTACTACTTAATACTGGATACAGCTAGTTTACACAAGGAAACACAATAATGCACATTAAAACGGTCACATTCATACCACGACATTAATTACATGTAAAGACATTTGAGACATAGATGACTACCCCCTATACTGGTTGTACTGCTAAACAGTACAGATACACTGGTGTATCAGTGCAGAAATTCAGAATTTCAGAATACTAGATATACTGCTAAACAGTACAGATACACTGCCTAGAAACAGTGCAGACCGGACTTGTGTACCCAAACCCGTCTAGATACGTCCCAACGATGGTACTCACCGGGAAGCACGGAAACAGAAGGCCTCGGAAAACTCGACTGGACTGGACTCGACTCGGCTCGACTTCGGAAAACTTCGGAAAACTGGTGGGCCTCTTGACACCTCGGACCTTGCTTCTTTCGGCTAGGCTCTGGTCGGGATCCTCCGCACTCCTCACCGCCTCGTCTGGGCACTGATCGCAGTCTTCGTCACCTCCGTGGGTCAGAGGGAGATGCAGGAAATCCTGCCGGTACGCGTAGGTTCCATCTAACTGATGGCAGGGGACATAGCTTGCAACGCACCAACCGGCGCGTGAGGTGGGGGAGGGGTCCCTGTTCGGGCGCCAAAATGACGTAAATATTTAATTTACTCTCATAATTTCTATGCAGGTAAGTACTTAATCAATAATAACTCAATCGGAAAGAAAGAACCAGAGTCCGTGGTGTTAGAGTTCTTAAGGGTTTTATTCCTCAAAAAGGAATGGTCAGGACCATAATATCATGTTCTTCCCACCGCAGGGGTGGAAGAAGGGATAGAGCGCGCCACATTTTATTGACAGTACATAGCTTATATACTTAATTCATGTCATAAGAAACAGTATAGTAGGCGTAACAGCTGAGAGAAGACAAGATAACAGTATACACGTGTTACTAGTACGTAATCAAGAAGGCGTGGACTAGGCGTGAACTGGAGGTGTGTGCTAGAAACGTCACAGATGGGTGTCATAAAGGTGTGGCACTAACAGAAATGTTGCAATGTCAGCAGAAATCGGAAGCTTGGATGCGCACGCAGCTGCATGACGTGTGATTGGAGGGGTGCAGGGGACTTGACATTTACACTGACGGAAAGAGACAGAAGTCTGGCATGTCAGATCAACTTGTACTTCTATCATATCTGATATCTGATGTTTAGGAACCATATTATCTGGACGGAAAGGTCTCTAGGGCAGAAGCTATTCTATACTAACTGTGGATGCGTGTATAAGCGCCTAAGTGTCTGCATGAGAAGCGTGGGGGCACGGGGCCTTCCATGGAAGCATGGTAACAGAAGCTATGAATTACTTGCACTGAGACAGGTCGGCCCTTTGGCTCTGCAGCTGGGGAGGATGTTTATTGAAACTAGTAGGCAGGAATGCATTTTTCGAGGAGCGGAACAGATAACTCGAAGGTTATAGTCAGTCTTGGCAGAAAGCAGGCTGAGCTGAGCGCGATGGGCCGCGCTGGAAGTAAGTCAGAGTTCACGGGTACAGAGGCAGCCTGGGCTGAGGCTGTCAGAGTCAGAAGCCAGAAAAGAGGCTCGATGGCAGAAATTCAGGGCCTACTTTGCCAGAGCAGGAAAACATGTAAAGTACACTACAAAAAGACGGTGGCATAGCATACTTAGGAACGGACCATTTAATCCATTCAGGGTGGATCTGAAAGAGGACATATTAACGTTGGACGCAAATGTATTTGCGTCTTCATAGCTGACACAGGAGGGAAGTTACATGCACTTTAAGCTGGTACATGGAGTCGGTGGGGTACGCGCTAGGGAACACAACTTGACCATAAAATTTATATTTCCTCAGTCGGGTGAAACAAGTATATTGGACTTTGCACAGCGCGGCTCCAAAAATTCTTCATAAACCACCACCTATAAACCCACGGAACTACTTACAAATTCTTTCAACTGGGCCCGTCGCTGTGCTCTAGTGGAGTGCCTGAACTAAACTTTATACATTATTTACAACTGCAGTTTTATTTCTAAATACCATGGTGTTCATTAAAGTAAGGGAAATAATATCACCCCACTACTCAAAATGTATTTGGATCTGCTAGTAAAAGTTGACTAGAGGAAGTATCAAGTCCAGCTTAATTCTTCATTTATTTAATTTTTATTCTCAATTTCAATTCTCCTAGCATGATCTTTACGTTTCAAAAGTCAAGAGAAAATAATTTAGTTTGCAATAAAATCCTGAAAGAAAAGGTTACATTTTTAATAGCATTCATTTATTAGCAATGACAGCAAAAAGAAATAAGACTGTGAAATATTACCCAAATGAAGAAGCGAAGACCTCAGTACAGAATGTAATAATCCCGAACGAAAACCTCTCTGCCTCTCTCACCCTCTCTGGACTTCGCACCCATTCAAAAGTTAAAGTCGAGAAAAATGTCAAAGTCCCTGCACCTCAATGAAAAAATTGGCGCAAACCGACAGCATTTCGGGGTGCAAAAATCAAATCGAAAAGCGAGCTTTTTTCAATGTCCCAAACGTCCTTTTTATACCCTTTTTCACTAACTTATCTATCTAAATTTGTAAGTCTTAAGTTCTGTAATGTCTGTGATTGGTCAATTTGGAGCCGAATGAGCATCATCTCATCATTCTTTATTCAAATTTCTGCACAGTTATCATCATTGCTGCAACTGGGGTGTCATTGTCTAAAAGTTTGACTTCCTTCGAAGTGTCCTTCAAATTGATATTAGTCTCTTTATTCCCTCGGGTAGAATATTTGCTTCACTGTCATCTTGGCATAGGCCCCATAAAATGGCCACGCTGTCCTTGGCCCACACTGTTCAGCCACAGGCAGCTTGCATCTCCAATTCTGGCGCCTGCGCACTTCTGTCGCCATCTCGGAATTTCAATCAATATAATATAAGCTACGATATCTTTAAAATGTTCTATACCCACTGGATATGAGGAGCTCTCATCCAGGCATACAATAATGCTCTTCATGCAGCTCTTGACAACCTTCGTGAGAAAATCTTCAGGATTGACCATAGTCCACTTGAGCGCATACCCATTTTGCCTACAAAGCGCAATATCATTTATACACTCCTTGCTTCTACTATTACTATTTTGTACTTCATCGGGGACCTGGATAGTAATGCTTTGTGGAAAATGGTCGCTTAGGGCAATATCATGGGTTATAAAATTCTTCACACAGGAGGCATGTCTACTGGAAATCAATATATAGTCTATAATTGAAAAAGCACCTCGGCCGTTGAAGGTTGGATTAAATGAAACCTCTGATAAACAAACTATTCGCAAACCCAAGATCATTTGTAAATACAACATTATTCAAGGACTTTCC
Organism: Lissotriton vulgaris; assembly: GCF_964263255.1. Lineage (NCBI taxonomy): Eukaryota > Metazoa > Chordata > Amphibia > Caudata > Salamandridae > Lissotriton > Lissotriton vulgaris. The sequence goes on from NC_141687.1 coordinate 406,980,542, forward strand.
AAGTGGCGTAAGGGAAAAGTGTTAAAAAACTAACATCCTTCCCATCGTCCATTCCACACACCCCTTTATCCCCCTTATCACATAAAAAAGTTAAAATCTCCCCCTCCCCGCCAAAAAAATCATCACATCTCTATGGTTCCTACCATGGAGGTTATTCATATCCGTACTTAAATCTAAATAAAATGTATCTGTTGTTCAGGGGCCACATTATTATAGAAATTTAAAAGAATCACACAAAGGTTCTGATCCAGGTACAAGCGAAAAATATGGTAATAGCTGTTACTAACCACCAAATCAATCCTCCTAATCATTATATAGTTGGAAATGTAGGTGCAGAGTCCCCGCTTTGCTCTACCATGGGCCGATCTAATTGCTGGTGTATTATGTCTTATATCCACATAAGTGAATTGCCTCCTCCACCCAGGTTTCTTGTACACATTATTCCAAATTTATTCACAAAATCTACCCACACATTATTACTCACTTTAGATTTCAGTCCTGCCCCATTCCAAAACATAATCTCAACTTTTGAATTATTCGTCATATTTTCTGTTACTCTTCCCAATCCTTGTGTATTTATAGGAGTTAACAGATCTACATTATTGGACATATGCATTGTGTCAGTATCCAGCCTATCTCCGGGTACAATATCATTTCCCACTGGTAACGTTTGCAGGATTAATTCTACCATAGAGCCTTCAGTACTGGGTGATAAGCAACCCTTATTACTACAGTCATGTGGGACAATTAAAGCAGGATTTTGATACACCCCAGTAGTTAGTCAGTCTATTTCATTCAAGTGAGAGAGACTATCAAAACCATTTTGTGTGGGAATATTGAAATCTCTCATATACCTTGAGGTCGGGCTTACCCAATTTAACCTGGAGTCATTCCTATTTGTAGGGGGGTAAAAATAGCCCAGAGGGAGTACAGTAATGTGGGAGACTCCCAGGTAATCTCTCACTCTATTCAGAATTAATCTCACAAGATGTGGTGTTTTAAATGACAGAACCACAAAGCCCCTTCTTGGATTTTCGGTCCTTGCCATACCCAACCCACTCTTTTAGCCATCTTGAATTCTTTGAATAGTTTTTTCAGTTAAGCCAGTCCTCATACCCAACCATTGGAGAGATTTATTCCTCAAAGCCTCCCATGTTTCCCCTGTTTCTCCCTTATCAGAATAGGCACATTAACTAAAACTACAATGTATGGTGTAGCAGAGGGTGGTAAATCTAAGCACGTTTGGCTCTCAGACCCCTGCCTCTCGGATATAATACCAGGGGTCTGCAAACCACGGGGTGTCGAGGGCTTAGTGACAACTGAAGCAGTGCTATTTGCATGGATCAAAACTTTACTGGTCGAAACTTAATCCACAAAAGTGTTTTGACTAACTGTAGCAACCCCCATGCGTTTGCTTTCTGTATTATTTGATTGTTGAACTTTTTTGGGCAGGGGTGTGCCAGGAACTATTTTACCTAAAGATGGTGATTGTAAAATGTCTAAGCATTTAGAAAGTGACTCTTCTATAGAGCCTATTCTAGTTGTTAAATTACCCAGGCTATCCCTTAACAGGGTGTCCAAGGCCTCTATTTTTAATTTTAACCTTCCTACCTCATTCTGGGTTCGCATATTTGTTCTCATTATTGATTTCTCCCAGTTTTCCGTTTTGCTAGGTAATACGGATCTAGCCCCTTTAGTAGCCCTTTTACGTGTTCTAAGCACAGGCTTTTCCTTGTTCTGAATATCAGCAGCCTCATCATGATCCTCCACCTCATTAGGTACCTGATAATCGCTTGGATTCCTTGCTCTTTTACTAGGGGGTTGAAGTTGCATCTCAAAGTCCTGCTCAATACAGGACAAGTGGTCGGACATATTAACTACGCAACCATTGCTACCACGACTACTATTCTTTAATATATGTAGCCCAGGGCTCACTTCCACATGCAAATTTTGATCCGCCCCTGGTTTCAGTGCTTCTTCCACCGTAGTGATTTGCCGTTCTATGGCACCTACAACACCAGTAAGAGTTGTGGGCCCCCAAAAGAGTGCAGCAGCAATGTTCCTTGCCAAAGAAACAACAGGTGGGACAATTTATCTACAATTGTTGACAATTTTCTTATTCGGTTTGCATTAAATGATATACCCACTGCTGGTATCAGTGCTCCAAAATCATCACCTATTATTTCAATTACACTTTCTCTTTTACGACGACTTAAAGGTTTGCCTATTTCATGAATTCTATTCGTACCTCTGTCAACATGAGCATTTTTGGGAAAAACCAACCCAACATAACATGAACCATACCAATGGTCCGATAACCTATAAAAAGCTTTGTTTCCACACAAGAAGTATATACCTTAGAAAACTGGATAATTTCCACCTTTAAATCCCCATCCCCCTTTGATATTATATGTCTCTTCACATTGACTTGCTCCCACAAAATAATTGTCATACACAGTATTGTCTCTTTGAATACATAATTTCCCTAACATTGGTGTATCAATACTTATAGCAACATTTACATTGTGTCCTTCAATATTATCATCTTAAAATACCCATTTATTAGATTTACTTTGTTTCACTTTTTCTCGTCTTTTATACTGTTGTCTCCTTTCTTCAACCATATTCAAGAAAGCTTTTTCCTCATTTCTCATTTTACAAGTCAAATTATGTTTAAAAGCATAATCGTGAGTCAATTCTTGAGTTTCCAAAAAATATTCACCAAAAACTTTTGCAGGCTTAATTTTGTTTAGTTCTGCGACAATCTTCAATTTTGCAAATACATCATCGGAATCTGAATAATAATAATCAAATTTACCAGATCTATAGAATAGACTTGTTATAACACTACAGGACACATCATATGTCAGTAGCAAATGGTGGTAGGTCACACCTTCTGACACAGATTTAGGCAATTTTACACAGATGTCATAATCGCTGGCATCCATTGTCCTTACATATTCAGACAATTTTGAAAAAGTATTCCTAGAGAAGTCACTCAGAATTATCTTGATGAATTTCAGGCCCTATATACATGTAACTTCTCATCTTTTAATTCATTATTTTTATCTTTCAGACTTTCATTTGCTTTCAATTTTTCAATGTCAGGAGCAAAAGGGATACAAATAGCAAGAATTAACCATATCATCATTAATATTCCAGTACAGATTAACCACATTCTACAACATTTTCTAAAAATGTAACATTTTGATTCAGTAGTTACATTAGTAGCCTTTTTTTTCTTTTTTTACACAGATAATACAATCTTTTTATTTTCAATTGTCTCTTTACAACCTTGTTTCACTTACAATGTTCCTTCAAATTCAATTACAATTTCACTTGGATATATATATATATATGTGTATATATATATATATATATATATATATATATCACCTCCACAGCGGTTCCTTCTCGGGGGTTGATGCAGCGCTCTCGCATGTGCGGTATCCTGCGGCAGAACCAAGCCGCTAATTATCCCAACAACTTTTTCCCCAAAGGGGAAAACAACGGGTCGCACAACCAGCTTGGATTTAAACAGCAATCCTTTTTATTTTTCAACTCTTAGGGCAACAAGCGCATTGATCTACGCGTTTCGGTGTCACTCCACCTTGCTCACGTGAGCAAGGTAGCTTGTCTCCTTTCTGGTGAAGAATTGGCTTGGTAGTTTAGTCTGCCCTGTTCCCATGATGCACTGGGCCAGGGACAGACTGATTTGCATATAGCCAGGTTCTGAGCTGGGATGGGGCAGTGAGATAAATAACGGTGATGGATCAAGCCCTGATCTTTGGACTGGGTAAGAGTGGTCTGCTCAATTCAGACACTCTGTTCATCACCACCCCCTTTTCTGAATCGTTTTTGGCCACTATAGGTGTGGCAGGGTATACTCAGACATGAGTCCCTTTCTCACTGCTCCATCAGGATTCAAGCAAGCTGGGCCGAAGACGGCTGAAATGCCAGAAACCGGTCCCCGGTAGCTTGTCTCCTTTCTGGTGAAGAATTGGCTTGGTAGTTTAGTCTGCCCTGTTCCCATGATGCACTGGGCCAGGCACAGACTGATTTGCATATAGCCAGGTTCTGAGCTGGGATGGGGCAGTGAGATAAATAACGGTGATGGATCAAGCCCTGATCTTTGGACTGGGTAAGAGTGGTCTGCTCAATTCAGACACTATGTTCATCACCACCCCCTTTTCTGAATCGTTTTTGGCCACTATAGGTGTGGCAGGGTATACTCAGACATGAGTGCCTTTCTCACTGCTCCATCAGGATTCAAGCAAGCTGGGCCGAAGACGGCTGAAATGCCAGAAACCGGTCCCCGGTAGCTTGTCTCCTTTCTGGTGAAGAATTGGCTTGGTAGTTTAGTCTGCCCTGTTCCCATGATGCACTGGGCCAGGGACAGACTGATTTGCATATAGCCAGGTTCTGAACTGGGATGGGGCAGTGAGATAAATAACGGTGATGGATCAAGCCCTGATCTTTGGACTGGGTAAGAGTGGTCTGCTCAATTCAGACACTCTGTTCATCACCACCCCCTTTTCTGAATTGCTGCACAGAAAGGCACACAGACCAAGAATCAGCACGCCCAGGCGAGGTCAGATATCCAACTGTTTTTTATTGTTCATCGTGTGGGTGAAAAGCTGTCATCAGACGCGTTTCGGGCACGTCCGTGCCCTTGCTCACTGACAATTGACAGAATGAAAAAACACACTATTTAAAATATATATATCCCCTTATTTTCACTGTGACATTTAGAAGAAATTCTTTTCACTTTCTTTGTTACAGCCTACTCACTTTATTTTTCAACACCTTGGTTATACAAGCTTTCTTGGCTGATATTTACTTCCCTTATTGGAGGTAATACCATGTAAGTCCATTCAGGTGATTTGTATTTCTGGTTTGGTCTTCTCACCCTTTTTGGCCTTTGCACAACTTCTATTTTCTTTCCCAACAGTTCCCTTTGACTGGTTATTTCATTCACTTGATCCTCTTGGACCTTTGTTTTGTTAACCAGTTTAATCTTTAGTCCATCAATTTCTTTAGGCCAATTATCTCCTTTTCTTACTCTCTTTATTTCAGGTTCAGTAGTATTTTGTTCTTCTCTCCAAGTTCGTTTTCTTAAACTTCTCCTTAGTTCAGTGTCATCATCACGGTCATCAGTTTCTGTCTCAGAACTTTCTATAGTTTCATTTATAATGATTTTCACAGGATCTGATTCTTTCCCAGAGTAAGAATTGTCTTTGGTCAGTTCTCTCACTCTGTTAGGAACTTCTCCATAGCTGGTACCTGGAAGCTCATCCTCATCGTGAGTTATTTCCCTTTCACCAGTTTCGAGATTTCTGTTCCTGCTTTCAGAGCTTTCACACTGTCCTTCAGTATTTTCCAAATTACCAGTCTTCTTTTCACTTAGTTCACTTGCTGGCATTTGTTTCTATCAAATCTCGACTTACAGGTCGATCTTCAATATTTGGTACTTCAGCAATTACATTTTCTCCTTCTGATGTAGAGCTAGTATCTGATATTTCCAGATGTCGACGAACAGGTTGAGCTTCAGTATCTGGGTCTTTTTCTGGTTCACCTTCAGTATCTGAATCAGTGGTGCTTTCACTCTCCTCCTGCAGATTTTCTGGCTCTGACACACGAATAGTGTGACTAGCATGCACCCATCTTTTGAATCCCGCACACTTTACTGCAGTGGTACTAACAAGAATTACTTGTCGTGGCTTCTGCCATCGAGGCACCAAAAAATTTCTTCTCCTGTGAACTTTTATCTGCACCCAATCTCCAGGTATTAGATCATGAGCTGCATGTTTTTCTTTCGATTTGTGACTCATTTCCTACCTGATGGAACACAGAAGTTACTACGTCAGACAGATTTTTGCAGTAATCCAGTATGATATCATCATTTATGCTCAACAGTTTATCAACTGGTACATATGCTTGTCTCATTACTCTTCCCATCAAAATCTCATGTGGGCTTAATCCTGTTTTCTTGTCAGGAGTGCTCCTTAGGATCATCAGGACAAGTGGTAAGGCATCAGGCCATTTCAATCCTGTGGCCAGACACATTTTGGCAATTCTTTTTTTTATGGTTCAATTTACTTGTTCAACTACCCCTGAGGCTTCTGGTCTATAATCACAGTGTAATTTCTGATGAATGTCTAGTGCTTCACAAATCATTTGCATTAGTTAATTGTGGAAGTGGCTTCCATGATCTGTTTCAATTGTTACTGGAAAACCGTAGTGTGGTATTATCTCTTGTAACAGGAGTTTGGCAACAGTTACTCCATTGTTTCTCCTTGTGGGGAATGCTTCAACCCATCGTGAGAATAAACAAATAATTACAAGAACGTACCGAAGTCTGTTACATGATGGAAGCTCGATGAATTCCAATTGCATTCTAGTGAATGGACCTCTCTCCCATCCTATGGTTCCCAGATTTACAACAGTTTTCTTCCTTTGATTCAGTTGTTGACAGACCAGGCATCTCTGGCAAAGGCTCTCAGCAATCATCCTAAATTTCGGATTGTACCACGTCTGTCTAAACAGCCTGATCATTGCATCTCTTCCTATATGAGCTTGACCATAATACATTCGGGCCATGTTTGAAATCATGTTATCTGGCATTACTGGTCTTTCATCTTTGTAAACCCAGATTTCATCCTCTTCTTTGTCTACATCCTGCCTTTAACCAATTATCTTTTTCTTCTTCACTAGCCTCTTCCTGCATTTGTTTTACTTCCTGCCATGTCTCTACTACAGTTGTTAGCATTGAAGGACTTGAAACATGTTCAGTTTGTCTATCCCGATTAATGGATGCTTGATTTTTAGCACAGTATTTTGCAATTGAGTTAACATATTTGTTGCCTTTTGTGATATAATCATTTCCCCTCTTGTGAGCATCGCATTTGACTACTGCTAATTGAACTGGTAATTGTATGGCATCAATCAACATTTTCACAAATTCAGCCTTTTTGATGGGGGAACCTGCCGAAGTCATGTAACCTCTTTGGGACCACAGTTGACCATAATCATGGACAACCCCGAATCCATACTGACTATCACTCACTATGGTAATCCTGATTTCTTTTCCCAACTCACATGCTCGAGTCAAAGCAATCAACTCAGCAATCTTAGCCAACCGGATTCCTTTCAAACAAGATGCTTCCAATACGTCTGCTACTGTACAAACGGTATAGGTAGCACTTAATACACCCGCATCTGTTCTCAGGCATGATCCATCCACGAACATCACATAGTCAGATTCAGGTAAAGGTACATCTTTGATATCGGACCTCGGTTTGGTGCAATACTCTAGTACATCGAAACATTTATGATCCACTTAATCTCTTACTTCCACTTCCAGGTAATAATGTAGATAGATTTACATTTACACATCTACACACCTTGAAATTGTAACATTGTACCTAGAATTGTCTTCTCATATTTTCTCATCCTGTTGTTGGTAAGATACTGCATCTTACTCCTGTTGAGGAGAATCTCCACTGAGTGAGGTACATATACTCAACGGAAATCCCATCACTATGCCTTCACTTTGTTCGATATTCATGCTTGTAGCAGCTACTGCCTTTAAAAATCCCGGCAATGCCCTTGCAATGGGATCCAAAACAGCAGAAAAGTATGCAACTAGTTTTCTAAGTTTTCCATTTCTCTGTATTAAAACTGACAATGCACATCCTTCCCTCTTACAGCTCAAACTCTTTTTCATAATCTGGCATTCCCAGAGTCGGTGCTTCACATAGACTTGTTTTTAACTGCTCAAAAGCTTCCAGTTCTGCCTTGTTCAGAGTTATTGGGTCTTTTTATATCTGCTTTTGTCAATCTTTGTAAAGGTTTTGCTATTAGTGAGAATCCACTAATCCATTGTCGACAATATCCGACCATTCTAAGGAACATTCTCACCTGTCTCTGTGTTTTTGGAGGTTTTCTTTATTGTATCATTTTGATCCTTTCTAGAGTAACCTGTCTGATTCCCTTGCAATCTTGTGTCCCAAATATTGCACTTCCTTTTGACAAAACTGTAATTTTGATGGTGACACTTTATGTCCTTCATCTGCCAAATGATTTAACAAGGTAACAGTATCTGTGACACATGCTTCTTTTGTTTTTGATGCCAATAACAGGTCCTCAATATATTGGACTAGAATTGATTCTCCAGGTAGACTTAGATCTTCTAATAACTTCTTCAATAGTTGATTGAAGATTGAGGGACTTTCAGTATAACCCTGAGGAATTAGACACCACGCTAAAATACGATTTTTGAATTGGAATGCAAATATTGGCTGGCTTTCAGGGTGTAATGGAACAGTAAAAAACGCATTACATAAATCAATGACTGTATACCATTCTGCATCATGTGGAATTTGGTATAAAATTACTGCTGGGTTTGGCACAATCGGATAAAGTGGAACAACGATTTTGTTTACCTTTCTCAGGTCCTGTACTATTCTAAACGTTCCATTTGGCTTTTTCATTCCCATTATCGGAGAATTACAAGGACTGCTTTCTATTGCTCTCAAAATTCTTTGCTCAATCATTTTCTCTATCAATGTTGTTATTCCCTCAATTATCTTAGCTGTCATTTTGTATTGAGGAATATTTGGGTAACTTACTCCTTCTTTCGCAGAAACCTTTACTGGATCTACATTTTTCATCAACACAATATCCTCTCCTGTAAAATTCCACACATGATCTTTAACTACCTCTTTCAGCTCTGTTGGTATTCTTCTCGTTCAAACACAGGAAACATTATATTCCTTTCTGCCTCAATTAGTGTCATTGTCATTTTATACAGACTATCCTCATCTGGAGTCTGGAGCTCTATGCCATTTGGCGAACAATAAATAGCACAGTTCATTTTGCACAATATGTCCCTGCTGTCACACACAACAAATCGATGCATGTCTTTGAAATTTCCAATTTCAATCTCAGTCGGTTTTGTTAAAGACGTTTTGATCTGCTGATTTGCTACATCTACCACTTGTACATGTTGACCCGAGAGAGGAAGATTTTGAATTTCCACTGATCTAACAGTAGAACGGGTAGCACCTGTGTCCACTAGGAAAATTATATCTACATCATTCACTTTTCCATTCACATATGGACCAGACTGATCTACCTCAAGAGTTGCGCCAAGCATGCACTCTTCTCCCTCTCTCAGGCACCGTCTGAAACTATCATCCGACTCAGCCAATACTGCAGACTCACATGCACTCTATTATTTCTTGTTACCTGGTCTCTTGCGCAGAATCCTGTTGCTGTACTGTATCTCTGTAGGTTTACATTGTGAGGTAGTGGAGGTTGTGGCACCTGACACTGTGGATTAACTACCTGCTGCTGTGGCGATGGTTGCTGAATTATCTCACTCTGCACCTGTGGATTCAATGATGTATTATCTGGATTATTTTTTGGTGGATACTTACACTCTTTCTTCCAATGCCCCGACCTGCCACAATTATGACATGGATATTTCTTTTTCAATTCCTCTATATTTTCCGTTAACCTTGGTTTGCTAGGATTCCCTCTCACTCTATTTTGGTGTCCTTCTGCATTTTTATTTTCTGACTGAGCTGCTTGATGTTCGGCAACCTTTACCTGCTTCCACATCGCTTTCTCTTTGAGTATCCTTTGTTTAACTTCAATTCCATCACTACAATATTTTGCATGTCTCAGGACCTCGTCCACTGAACACGACATGCCATCCCATTAAATTATGCTTAATCATGTCCCCTATTTCTGGTCTTAGTCCAAACACAAAACGATATACAAAATGACTTGTATCCTTTTCATTTAATTCCTCATAAGCACTGTACTGTTTAAATACCAATAGCAGTCTTTCATAGAATGCATGAACTGACTCTTTAGCCTCTTGTATTGTCCTGTCTCTTTTTACCCAATCTGTCTCTTCTGGTGGAATTTTATTTTTCAAAAGCACGATTACTTGATCGTATTCCCGCATCACTTCAGGTCCAGGAGCACCTGTCACTTTATCTCGTGGATATTCTTCTTTTGGCCAATCTACTGTAATCTTACATTCTGACCATAAATCTGCCGTTACTACAATATGAAACTACCCATCTAAATCTTCCCATAAGACTTTTGAAACTTTCACAAATCGATCTACTTGTCTATACCACTCCACTGGTTTCTCTCTCAACTGGAGAAAATCATTTGTAAATGATAAAATATCTTGTCTGCTCCAAGGTACATGTACATATCCTCCTCCAGATATTTCTCTCATCGGAAATTCCTTTACCCCTTCTTTCCCTTCAGTTACTGGAAATGCTAATGTAGATTTATCACTGCTTTCCTCTTTTCTTTGACCAAATCATTTGCCATTTATCTATGTCTCCCCATTTTATCAGTAGCATAATTAACTCCTTTATTTGAGTAATTCTTCCTGCCGTATTCATATTTTCTATATCTTTGTCAGTAAAATCCACTCGATACGGTTTCTGCAAAATGTTGTTCTTTGTAAAATCCACATCCATTTCATTTGATAAACTTTCGAACCTTTCATGCATACTTTTAGTTTTCTATGTAATACTTTTACACATAAATGTGATCTCATCATCCTGGTAATTTTTCAATCTATCTGTACCAATTGTCCGATTATTAGTTCTTCCATATCAACCTTTAGTCTGGCTACATCTAACAACTTTGACTCAGTCTCTTTTAATTTTAATGTCTTTATCCAGTCACTTAATTCTTGTGCAGTTGGTCCCACTGGAGTTTGTGTTAAATTGATTTTCTCTACACGTTACAGAATCTGATTCTGCTACTGATGGGAATTTATACGGAAGACTCTGATTAAAAGTCAAATCTGGTGGTGTCATTTGGTTAGTACATTTAATTCCAGACAAATCTGGATAAACTTTTTCTTCTACTTTTTGCGAACTCTGATTTAAAGCAATAGTTAAAGATGGCTCTTTTATTTTCTGGTTTTCAAACACTGGAATTACTGGACCTATTGTTACCGGGACAGTTACAGCTTTTATATTTTTAGTAAGCTCCTGTATTTTTTCAGCTAATTCATTTGTTGAACATATATATTCAGCAGTACTCTGTTGTGCTTCATCCCATACTCTCCATTTCACTTCCTTGTTTAGGTGTTCCCGTATGTTTCAGTTGATAAAACATTTGGTTCATATCTCATTTCTACTCTCTGGGAGATCTCTAAAATTCGAGAATCTTTTGGGGGTTTCTGATAGTCTATTCTTTAACTGTGGTGCACTTGGAATTGTACCCATAGAGTTGCCTGGTAGGGCGGAGGTTTCCTGTTTAATATTTCTTCCAATACTGCATCCTCAGATCCACAATCCTCATAACTTCTTTTTCCCGTTTCTATATTTCTCTTTTCTGTATATTTTCGCCCTCATCTACCAACCTAACCGGATACATTCAATCACACATATTTGCATCTCTCCATCTTCGCATTCTTGTCTCATGTGTTTCTCTCCAAAATATACGACCTCTATTCTTTGGTCCTAAGTAATCTCCAAACCTTTCTTGTTCTAGATCATGCATTTCATCTTCCCACTCAGCCAAGGCTTCTATCTGTGTTGGTCTAGGTCTCGGTTCGAGCTTCGTCATTCTGTCTCTCAGATTTCTTAGTATTGCAAGACTAAAAGAACCTTCTTCAGGAAAAGCTAACGCACCATCATTTTTAGTGTATCTCGCCCAATTCTCTAACCATATACATGTATGATAGCCATATTTTGTCATCATATACGATGCTGGCGTTCTCGGCGGAGGAATTACTTTTCCCTTTCTAGTTTCAATTGCTTTGTCCTTTTTGAAAGCATTTTTCAATTTCTGGAACAATGAAGGTTTCTCTTTCTCCATTCCATAATAGAATTCCATTTTTGTTATTAATCTCCTGATTTTCAAAAGTCTGCATACTCTTCCGTAAACTGCTTCGCAACACCAGCCTATCGCAGCGCTGTTCACACGAACGCAGCAATTAAAACAAGATACGTTTCAGTAGTGCTCAACCAATTACTTTGCAGCTTTTACTGCTGCACCAATTAGCCCTTATTCTGTCTTGGTCATGCTGACCAATCCCTGCGCGACACTTTTGGCATCAGCCGCTCCGGCTGCACCAGCTTTGACTGACCCCTACTTTACAAAATTTATCGGCAAACTATATTTACGCTTTTATACAGTAAAATCAGTTAGTAACTACATAAAACCACTCCATTGGTCTGTTTCACTAAAACCAAAGTGATAGTTCTTCAATCACACAAGAATTCTGTATTTCCAGTAGACAGAGCTTACCTCTTCTCTACCACATAATTTTTACTTTTGCCGATAAAGTAGCATATCCCTCCACCTTACACCTCTCTCAAGCTTAGGTTAAACTTTATTACTCTCTCCGGGTAGAGTTTTATGCAGGATTCTTAATAATCCCTGTGCTCAGACCCAAGATTTCACAGGTTGCCCTCGCTATACATTCACCAATTTTCACACGTAAAAGTCCCTAACTTGTAACATACGACGATGTCACCACTTTGAAACCGACTATGCGATGTGCGACTTCTCTTGCCACACTTACTCTGCCTGCAGACAGAGTGACCAGCTTCCTACATTATCCGGAAGCCTCTTTTAGACTACATAGAAACGTAATACGAACTTAACAGATCGTTAGTCCAGAAATTCTGGGAATCATGATTCTATATACTCTACTCTACACATCATATATCCTAGTCAACCTATAGCAACCAATGCTTTACTACCAAGTATTACTGGTGCAGCGCGGCTCCAAAAATTCTTCATAAACCACCACCTATAAACCCACGGAACTACTTACAAATTCTTTCGACTGGGCCCGTCCTTTCAACCTAACATTCATACACACATATATTCTGTTACGAGTATTCAGTATTGGCTCAAAATGGAGTCGCGGTGTTATAGTGGAGTGCCTGAACTAAACTTTATACATTATTTACCAACTGCAGTTTTATTTCCAGATACCATGGTTTTCATTAAAGTAAGGGAAATAATATCATCCCTCTATTCCTAATTAATTTAGATCTGCTAGTAAAAGTTGACTAGAGGAAGTATCAAGTCCAGCTTATTTCTTCATTTATTTAATTTTATTCTCGAAATTTCAATTGTCATTGCATGATCTTTAAGTTAAAAAAGTCTAGAGAAAATAATTTAGTTTGCAATAAAATCCTGAAATAAAGGTTACATTTTCAATACCATTTATTTATTAGCAATGACAGCAAAAAGAAATGACTGTGAAATATTACCCAAATGAAGAAGCGAAGACATCAGTACAGAATGTAATAATCCCAAACGAAAACCTCTCTGCCTCTCTCACCCTCTCTGGACTTCACACCCATTCAAGTCGAGAAAAATGTCAAATGCCATGCGCCCCAATAAAAAAAATTGCGCAGACCGACAGCATTTCGGGGTGCAAAAATCAAATCGGAAAGTGAGCTTTTTTCAATGTCCCAAACGTCCTTTTTTTATACCCTTTTTCACTAGCTTATCTATCTAAATTCGTAACTTTTAAGTTCTGAAATATCTGTGATTGGTCAATTTGGAGTCGGATGAGCATCATCTCATCATTCTTTATTCAAATTTCTGCACAGTCATCATCACGTTGCTGCAACTGGGGTGTCATTGTCTAAAAGTTTAACTTCCTTAGAAGTGTCCTTTAAATTGATATTAGTCTCTTTATTTCCACGGGTAGAATATTTGCTTCGCTGTCATCTTGGCTTTGGCCCCATTAAATGGCCATGCTGTCCATGACCCACACTGTTCAGCCACAGGCAGCTTACATCTCCGATTCTGGCGCCTGTGCACTTCTGTCGCCATCTCGCAATTTCAATCAGACTCCATTTTTTCTTTCTCATGTGCTCGCTTAGGCCTAAATTTAGGAACTATCACGGAAACAAACACAAATAGATGTAAGTATGAAATGAAGCCCTTTTTGTTTACCTCCCCCTTCTAATGATAACCCAGTTAGTATTTACTTAGCTTTAAGCGATGTTTATGCGTAATTTGACTTCGCAGTCTTCATGATTTATGCCACAAGTAAACAGACAGAAGCACATTCATACATTTTCTTTTTAGATTATAATATATGCGTACATTTTATGACACAATATTCAACAAATTAGTAAATTATTGCTTCTGCAAAAACATGCAAATTAGTATCCCACGTGTATTTGTGTATGCAATTTACTCTAGGTTGCTTAATTAAAAAAAACACATGTTTAGTACTTGTCACTGTTATGGAGAGTTAACTTTACAAGGGGTATACAACATTTTTGTTTTCCACCTTTCTCCATGAGACTAAAGTGACAGAAAAAATGTGGGAAGTCTGCGGGAAAGCTATGGATGTCACGCCCAGTTGTGTCTTCTTAATATTTAGGAGCCAACCGATTTGACGGCAAAAGAAAGGACCTGGATCACCATGGGTAATGTGGTGGCAAAACGTAACATTGCAAGAAATATGAAGGGAACCATGGAGCCCAAACTCCATGATTGGAAGGCCAACATGGACTAGTGCATGCTGATGGAAAGGCAATATTTGAGGGGAGGAGGTGTCCGCAGAAATAGTCTAAAATTTGGGGAAACTGGAACAAATACAGAGGAATGTTATGTGCTCCTCTAAATCCATCCCTAACCCTGCGGTAATTAAAGGCTGCCAGGCCACTGCGTGGTTGCAAACTGAGTTATCAAGATATATTGTAAGTTTAGGTTGATCTATAAACAGAAAAGATTATGAATGGTAGGTACATGCACTGTATTATGGTATTCTCAATTATGGTTAATTTTGTTTCTTCAATAAAAGATTTATTTTAAAAAAATTGGTACGGGTGGGGATGGGATTGGTGCCATAATAATTAGCATTTTGTCTGCATATGATATCAGGTCCAGGCCAAATGACTGAATAATCTCCGCCAGAAGCTGGACGTAGATATTAAAAAGCGTGGGGTTCAGGGAACAACCCTGAGGCAACCCTGCAAGTAAGTGAATAAGCATCCGAAGAAAAGACTTCCTCGTATGTTGGAGTTGAAAGTAAGGTTCAAGACCTCATCCACTGCCTGTAAATCTGCCTGCACATCTGCTGTCTGGCAGTAGCTTCTGTGTGAAGGGGGTATACAATACAGTATGTTCTTGCTAGTTTCCCGCATTGTGGGGACTGACAACATCAGAGCATAGAGACTGAAAAAGAATTTCCATTGCAACATGAGTGAGAATTTCATTGGAAAGTTCATAAAAGCAACTTCTAGGTCTGAAGTCATCTCAGAGGTCTTTGCTACTCCCTCAAACATAAAATTTGCATTAAGTTCGCTTCTTGGATGGGCTTGGAGCTGGATCTCTCTTTCTTATTCTTGGGAAACAAAGTTGTCATGTTTATGCGGTTGTCAGAAATTAATCCCTTCTTGTGAATTCGAGAAAGTTTCTAGTGACCTCTGAGCTAGCTGGCACTCACAATTAAGTCTAACATATTCCTTAGAGACCTAGTCGACCTCAGTCCTACGTCTAAACTATAGTATATGTTATTCCAATGCGCAGAGCCTATTGGGAATATAGGAACTACACTACACCATGTTGTCGGTACAGGTTCACCTGCTGCTGTGGTGTTACAAAGTAAGTTAACAAACGGGACCGAAACATTCTTATCGTGCTTAAACAAATCTCCAGGGAGCCTATCTAGTCCCGGGGCCTTTCCCTCCTGCTTAATAGAATCTATTGGGTGTTCAGTTTCTTCTAACGTAAAACGTATAGTATATGTTATTCCAATGCGTAGAGCCTATTGGCAATATAGGAACTACACTGCATGGCGCCCTATGTTTGGTAAGGGGATAATTCAACGCTAGATACTAGAGTAACTCAGTTGTGCTTTTCACACAGACCCCTTTTTTCCATAAAAACTCCAATAGACGTCTGGAGTGGGTGAAAGGATAATATCCGTCAAAACTGAGTAGGACAAAAAATCCTATGTATTAGTTTTTGGTTTGTTCAACGTTGAAGGATACAGTGTTCCAAAAATATTGTGCACCTTATCTTTGTTTTCTTGAAACTTGTTCTGTAAACTTTCAGACAATAAAATGTCAGAGAGTGACGACGAAAGGGAGAGAGCTGCAGCGGCAGGTCGGGTAGTCTTAGACGACACAAATCTCCAACAGAATGACCCGAATGCTATACTCATCCCGGTAAATATAAGGAAGACAATCACTATAAAACTTCTAGAAAATGGAGAATCAGCAAGAGGTGGTAAAATAATATTTGTTATAGAGGCACATGATTATCGGCAGACAGTGGTATTCTATTCATGATACTGGATGGGACAGTGGCAATATTGAGCGTCTTCCTACTCCTCTGATTACAGGGGCCCTGCAGCTCATGTTGCTAAGTCATACTGCCAGCTCTGGATTGGTCTTTCCAGGTTTGGTTCGTGGCTCTTTATCCACTTCAGGGGTACTACATCCTCCTCCCTCAGAAGAAATGGGAGGGAGAGTTGTGAATCTCTCCCTAGCATAATTGAACTTGCACGCATAGTTTCAAGTAACTCGAAGCATAATGCCCTTTATCACGCATTGTTAGTTTTTGGAGGGAGCCCAACATCCATTATCAATGCAGGCTTCACTATGTCTAAAAACTGTGGTTAAGTCCATATATGTACCCTTCAGCTATTTGGCAGACAGCTATGTAGGCAACCCTTTATTCATTCTTCCAACTCTAGGCTCTTGAAGCTTCTTACTGCAGCAATAAAAACCTTTTCTTGGTACTTCTTTTCAATTTCTTTGCCTAAGTGTAAAATGCCTGGAACAGCCTTCTCCTTCATTTCACATTTGCACTTGCTGTAAACAAAGTTGAGAATAGGGATTTTGCAGGACTCCTGCTGACCCATTGTCCAAGAACCAAAATCACAGATTTTCTTTTTTCATTAAGTGGTAATTAATGGCAACATATCGCGTATAAGGTGTGCTTATGTGCATACATTGTACTGATGCGCAAAGCTCTGATAATTGTCATCTATGGTTTCTGTTGCACCTCTAGCTGGTGGGGTACACTCAGACTTGATAATGTAAAGGAGACGGCACTTAAAACAATGGAGTCACCATAATAGTAACTAGTCTTTTCTATGGAGAATGCCCATGGGCAATCCCATATCTAAAGACTAGAGGAAATATGCCTTTTGTGCTCCGATCTCTAAGCCAAAATAGCATTGCTCACCTTAAAAACAAAATTTAGAGAGGCAGTCACCCATTTGTTTAGGGACTGCAGTTGAAATTACTTTGCTTTTTTGATTCCTCATTTGTTGAAATTAATTTGAAAAGTGGCAGGATTAAAACATTTGTAGTAATTTTGAAAGTAAATAAATCTGATAGAGATATCTAGCCGTAGACTCCTAAACTTAGAATATCCCCCAGGCGCCAGACTGGATCCAGAAAATCTTTTTTCCCAGCAATACTTCTGCAGGCCGGGAGGTGGCTTTGCCCGTCTCCCTCCTGTTGTTGTTTTCAGAAGTGACGTCAATGGAGCCATATAAGCCCCTCCCGGCGTGCTGACATCAGTTTTTCTTCTTTTCCACGTCCTAACGTGGATCCGGGAAAGTGATACCTCGGGCCTGTTATTGTTTAATACCGGCCTTTTCTACGCCCTTTCACGTCCAGGAACAGAGTATTTGATGCCCCTTGTGGGCTTCAAACTGTGTGGTCCTGCTCGCGACAGATGTCAGCGACGGACCCTCACGAACTCTGTATATGGTGCTTGGGAGAGCAGCATAACTCCGTGGAGTGTGATGTTTGCCGCATGAAGCTGATGTCTGCCCAGTTTTCCCGAACGGACCCCTCGCGACGCAGGTCTCCTTCTCCAGCAGAGTCGTCCACGAGGCGGGCCGGTTCCGGCACCATCACAGTCATTCACCTACCTCCCTGGCACGCCTCCGGGCCCCACAGGGGGGGTAGGGACTCTGGTTGAGACACCGACTGCGTGTTTACCCTTGGCTCCAACTGAGTGCCCTGACTCTGACACCAGAGTCGCCGCAACGTCGGGACATGGCCCGGAGGGGCATCCCACGACGTTTAGCCCTTCGATAGCGCTGCCGCACAGCCTTCCGAGGCTCCAGCGGCATCACTGGAGGTGGCTGCGACACGGTGCATGACACCGCTTCGGCGTACTCTCCCGCAGGTTTCCACCTCGTGGAATGTTGAGTCTACGCCGGTCCGACTCCTAGCGATCGAGGCCTTTTCGGACGTTACCAACGCTGGCGCGACTTGGACGGTCCGGACCTTTTCCAAGGTTTTTAACACATACTGTTCCTGTGCTATCGCAGTTTTTTGCACGGCTCCTCGTTGTTGCGTAGAAAAGTTTCCTGTAGAAAACTGACATCAGCACACTGGGAGGGGCTTATATGGCTCTATTGGTGTCACTTCGGTGGACGACGTCAGGACGGAGCCAGGCGACGCCACCTCTCGCTGTACAGAGGCATTGCTGGGAAAAAATATTTTCCAGATCCAGTCTGGCACCTGGGGGGTATTCTAAGTTAAGGAATCTGCAGCTAGACTGTGTCTCTACCAGATATATCGTTCCATATGTGTTATTCTTCATTTAGGAATTTCCAAGAGGTTCTGTCTTGGAGCTTATATTTATTCTAAAGTTATGTATTTGGTTTGTCTACTCTCTGGAAAGGTACTAACAGGTAAGTAATAATTCTCCTTTTCTGTTCGAAAATTTTACATACTAATATATTGTTCTACTGTTATTTCTTGCTCAGTTTCTACATTTTCTTCTGAATCTGGTTTCCCAGTTTTCTACGCGGGTGTGAAGGGTGCATTAAGTTTGTTATGCTGACCGGTATTTGGCATTTACCCATAAATTGATCGAACAGTATTGTCAATTGTTGCCACCTAACCAGACTGTAGTTGTTGTCCTAATTTATTTTAACGTTTTCCAAGCATGACGTTACAATTAATTATTCTGAGTCTTTTATTATATATCACTGCTGTTGTGTTTTATTTTCCTTCGCAACTTACTCTCCTTATATTGTTTCCCAGTTGTGGCGATATACGACTACTCGAAGGACAAGGAGGATGAGCTATCATTTCAGGAAGGAGCCATTATTTATGTCATTAAGAAAAACGATGATGGCTGGTACGAAGGTGTCATGAATGGTGTGACTGGGCTCTTTCCGGGAAACTATGTCGAGTCCATCATGCACTACTCAGAGTGATGACTACATGATGGTGCAGTCCTGTACCTCACTCGTGGAATAGTCTGGGCATCCCAGATTCTCACCAGCCCATCGAGGCCACTCAAGTGAATTTGAATGAAGGATGATTGTGGTTAAAACCACTCCATTATTTTCTGTTTTCCATTATTAAGACATCACATTAATGGTACACGTGGTTTAAACGAAATGTTCTTCCTTCCGCCAGTTGAGGCTGAAATTGGCCTCTTCTAATGAACTAAGTTTTCTCTCATTTCCACATTTCGAAAATGGACCGGCTGATGAAGCTACCAATCTGTTGGAAAGTTGAAACCTTGGTATTCTGTTGAAGCTGCCTTTGCTTGGTATAAAGGAGATGCTGAGGTATTCTAAGGGCAGCAGTCACTTGACCTTGGATTAACCACAGCATTTGTATGGTGTCTTGTCCTGGCAATGAAAGATGTACTGTGTGTTGAGGGCAGATGGGAAACCTAAATATTGCCATCTCTTCCCCATGCACTCTTGTAATTTGTGGCAAAAGATTCTATTTTGACACTGCCAGCTCATCATCACAACATTTCTGCAGCTGTCTGGCAATAATAGATCAGTAGACGTTAATGTGCAGCTTGGTTCTTTTCAGTTTGTCTCCCTCCTTCCTCTCATGTTTGATTAAAATGCTGCTTGTAAAAATTGATAGTTGTTTCCAGCCTTAGGGGGACTTCTGTAATATAAAAGACATGCTAGTGTCTCAACATGGGCACCACTAGATAAGAGTCCTGGTCTGCTGTCACCAAAGAATTTAGTCTTAGCACAATGTTAATCTTGATGGCGAAACCAGGTTTACAAGTTCAGTGGAGCCTAATGGGCAATTTTTATGCCGAAGTGGGAAGTCGATGTCGCTTACCTCACTCTGGTTGGAAAAATGTATTTTCAAGTATAAGCAACTAGTTTAAAATATCCGTTAAACATGGCATGAATTGCCAATTTTAGGTCTAATGCTTTGTGAACTTGAAGGAAAAACACTACTGTGAGTGCCCTGTGGTGTAGGCAGGCCACTTCACAACCGGATTGTTTGCACATCTCCATGAGATACGAGTTTGAGTGAGCTAAGTCTGTTAGCTCCCCTGTTATGTTCTCCTCACTTATTCCCATTTATTGTAAAAAGATTGAATGTGGTGCAGGTGCTTAATTTTCTAATCCGATGTATAGGTGCCCTACAGATTCCTTATGGCAGTTCTCGTTTTGCACCTTAGAATCTTGTCCAGGGTGACTGCAATAGAAGATCTCCCAAGCACATTGCCTACGCAGATCTGTATGAAAAGTATTTGCTTCCCAGCAGCTGGATTATGAAAGGCGAACTCTATATTTGTAACTAGATAACATTACCCTATTTCGGACTCCTCCAAACAGTTGTATTGAAGCTGAATGTATCTGGGATAGGCTGACATCTTCCACTGTCTTAGGCATTTAGTATGTGTCTGCTTATTTTAGACAATTCTCAAATTGCCTGGGTCGGGTTGCCTCTATGCCAAGGTAGGTTCCTGATGATGAATACTGACATTTTCAGGTGGTATCCAACATTTTGTTTTCTAAATTAACAATGATCACTCGACGATGCAGTTTAACAGTTTGATTCAGCTTCATATTCCATCTGAATCTGTGTTTTGATTCCTTTTGGAACTCAAGTTATCCATTGTGGGATAGTTATTTTAGTGTTTCCTAAAAAAGATCTTGCCAGGGAGTTGCCACTTAAGAGAGATTCTATTTTTGAGCCAGCACTTAAGGGGGATTCCGTCTGTAAATGACTATTTAGACAATATTCTCTCCGTGAGCCAGCAGTTAGGAGAAATTCTGTCTCTGAACTGCCTTATGGAAAGATTCTCTCTGTCAATGAGTTACTGCTTAGGAGAGTCTCTCTGTGAACCAGCCATTGAGGTAGATTATCTCTCTGAACCAGCCGTTAGGACGACAGGAGTCTGATATAAGTACATCAGTGATGCAAGAGGTGGACATTAGCAGTTTTATCAGTGGGTGCTGCGTTGTTCGTTAATCATAGATTGTTTCGATTAGGGGTCCTGCAGAAATGCTTCCATAAGTGAGAATGTCTTGTATGAGGTGTTTTTATCTGTACATTCCCTATGTTTCTCTCGCATTGTTTTGCTCTGGGAATAACAAGAATGCCAGAGGAGGTGGAAGAATCCGACCCTCATGGAATTAATTACATATGACAGATTCTGCTTAAAGAATTTATATAAACTACTCCTAATTTCATAAAAGCACTAAAGTTTGATGCTCAGTTTGCGCCCATGCTCTGTATCCCCCTTTCCTTCACAATCACTTTCTCCTGTGGAGGCCTTGTGGGTGGCATGTGTATGATAATAACAGTAAAGTTGAATGCTTTATTGTACAGTATTAATGTTTTTCATGCTTATTTTCTCTTGTACAGTTTTGGTTTCAGTAGTTGGGTATGTGTATATGAAATGTGGTCTGATGCAAGCTGACTGCCCACTAATGATGAAGCTAGAGTTTTTTATGCTGTCATTGACTTTTTTTTAAATGTCCTTTCATTTTTTTAAATTCCTGATACATATGTAAACATTGGGTAAAATGAAGTAAAAATGTTTACGCCTTGTAAGTGGGTTGGATTTTAAATGTGACTGGGTGGGGGAGAATGTATTTGTACTGTATAGACCCCTTTGAATTTCCAGTCTCGGGACTCAGGTGGCGAACCATTGTCATAGTGCCCATACTTCGCACAAAACTTCCAAAATGGGACGTAATATATATATATATTCAGGAATGGGTTTCAAAGCAGCTACTGTTATTTGTGATTGTTCACCATTTCTATGACAGGATTATTACACATGAAGGCTTGTGGCGTACTGTGCAAAGTAAAGTTTGTTGCTGCAGAAGAGTTCTTTCTGCCTACTGGACGTTTAATGAAAGACATTCCCTCCATCAGAGCACACCATTTGCTGATTCGCAACATGACCCTGTTTTGTTTGAAATAGTTTAACAAACACAATTCAGCACATGTGAAAACGATAAGCACATCAGTTTGAAATTTTCAGGACATTCAGTAGTCTTTACTCTGGTGACTAAGGACATCCTACACAATGTGTCTGATTTTAAAAGCAGGATAATCTTTTTAGGGATTTCAAATGCATCCACACACAATGACCAAATATTATGTCAAGATCTCCACTTTATTCTTGTCTGTCAGGGTTAGTTTTTTGTGCTTTGAAATGTGTAATCAGATGCACCAGACAATACTTAGGGGGGCCTGTAACTATACACTCTTGAATTGCTCCTGCATTTGCCAGACTCTGGTCCTTGTAGAAATTAAAACCCGTTTGAATGCTTAATTCATTTGCCCTGAATTGTAGGTGTGAGAGTTTTTGCCATGGTAATGTTTCATGTGGTGAATGGTGTCAGCTAAAATAGTGTGAAACCAAGCAACTAATAGACCACATAATTTGGGGCTGAAACTTACTTGACTTTTCAGGTTATGATTTCACTTCCAGTATATGCAAAAGCTGACTTTCCAAAAACTTTTTAAAAGGGGTTGGTCAGCAGTACAGTTTTTGTAGCTAGTGGAAAATGTAATGCTCTCCTGTTCAGTCATAACCCTTAAAACTACCTTTTTGTTGGCATTCCTCTAACATGTAGATATGATGTGTTAGCAGTAGCTTGAAGGTAATTCCACCCTGCTACAAGAACAGAAAGGAAGTTGTGTCCATAAACACTCCTAGAGAATGTTTTAAGAGTACCCATTGCATATGAATTGGCAGAGAGTTGGACTGTTCTATTTACTTCTAATGTCGCTCTCCTGCGATTTAATGTGCCAGTTGCTTTACCCTCCGTGAGTATCATATTGTCTTCTTGCAAAAGTAAAGATACTGCAATTGTAATATCGACACGTGACATTTTTCAATTTGTCATCTGATTTGAAAAAGAATGTAAGAGGTTTCACAGCAAGTTTGAAGAAAATGCATTGAGGTGTAACACTTTCTTCTCAAATGAAATTTGTGAACTTAATTGGTGGAACCTGACACTAGATTGAAAGAATTGGGACTTTATGAAGAAATATGTTTTATCCTCTCAACACCAAAAGTGATAATCAACATTCAGCCAAGTTATGATTCTGCAAAGCCATTCTCCTGATCTCTGCACCACTTTCTTGTAATAATTGCTTTATCCTTACGTTTATGGTAAGGTGATATAATATTAGATAAATAAAACCACTTTGGGTCCTTTATACACAATCCCAGCTCAAACCTTGTGAATGGGAACGTTTTCCCCGCATTGGCTTGTATCACATTAGCTGTTTCATACCATAACCCCTTATATCAATTCAGGCTACTGCAAAAAATATAATAAGCAAAGGTACTTTGAAAGTTTATAATCTGCTACTTTGCCAGAGATTTATGAGATTAGATTCTTTTTTAAAGTTTGTCTTTCCACACACTTTTGTGAAATCCTGTTTTCACCAAGAGCATAAATTAAGAGCCACGTCCAATATATATTCCTTTGAACTTTAACTTATGTGTTAATGCTTTGGTTGATCATTTTTTGCTTGTTGCCTTGGGTTTGAGACATTATTATATAGTCATGACAGTTTTATTTTTTCTCTTAACGTGAAACAGAGTTTCTTTGTTCTTTAAATTTACCTCGTTCCTCTTACAACACTCGCACGCAGTGAAAATAATGGTCTGCAAGTATAGTTTTCAAAATAGTCCAGAGAACATTATTTCCAGAGAAAGCAAGTTACTTCATGCTTAAATTGCTGTATTGCAGATTTATCTGCTCCATAACAGCAAACAATCTAATTGATATGATTATCAGGCCTCAACTGTGACATAACGTGTTTTTGTAGATAAAGAGTAGTGCTAATTAGTTTTGCAGTAAAACAGAATACCACTATTGGCCACTTGGGTCATGGCTGGCTTCTGAAGTGTTTGGTGCAGGATTGTGCAATGGCCTAAAGAATTTCTTTGGCAATCTTTTGACTCCTAAGTAATCAATTAAAATGAACCAAAAATAAAATATATCCAATCTAATAATCTTCAATACACTTAATCTGTTACTGCTTTAACTGGTGCAAGCATGCAGAGGAACATTTTGAACCAGAAAGGGAATATGTCATAGTGATTGGTGACAATAGTAATTGGAGAGCCAATACTTAAATCTCATGAGCCCGAGGATGCATTCCTGCTATTTTGTTCGAGCAATAAACCCATAAAGTAATTGGGAGGGCTCATTCAAAGTCACTGTGTGGCCTCCACCATCATGTGATGCAGGGTCTTGGAATAACCTATTTTATGAAGATGTGTATATCATGACAGCTCATTTTAAATAGCATGCTATTGGACACATATGAAAGTAAGTTTCTTCATAAAAGAAACTCAATAAAAGCAGTGTAATCGTGATATAAATTTTGTATTCACATTGGCCTCCTTTCTCACTCACTAAAGAGATTAATAATTAGTATGTTACATATATTAATGATCACTATGCCATGATGGGAAATCTTTAACTGTCATGTGAAACCGGAAATGTCAATCAATCACCCTGATGCTTATGGAGAGCGAGTACTGCATCTTAAAACATAATTCTGATAGATATCAGCCACCACCTGGAAATTAGATATCTGCAGGATTTTGCTCTTTGCATATGTGGAAGTCCATGGTGAATGCAGTTAGTGCATTCTTACCCAAAATGTGGGTGGAAGTTGAAAAAGTTGATGAATAATGCAAAGTGCTTTGAACATCTTACTCTTTACCACTCAGATGCAGTACAGAGTAATTGATATATCTATCCCTTTTCCCCACTTTCATGCCACTTTTAGGACCACTAGAAACCATTTCAAGGTCCAGCGAGGGCCTATATGAAGACTCTTGTCTCCGTGCAGATTAAACGCAATTAGGCTGTATACTCAAATAGTTTCTGTGCTAGAAAAGGAGAAGGGATAACTTTTGTGCAGGACTTTAAGGCACTGTGGTCACTGAACTTTGGAGGCAATGCAGAATGGTAATGTCAGTGCATTTATGCCTTTTCAGTATGTTAAAAGCAAGGGTGGAAGGTCAAAACTACTATTATATGGCTTCATTATCCAGTATCCTTTAATTGAAAATCAATAATATTTAGAAAAATTATAGATGTATTAAACATCCATGAATGATAGGCAAACATCTAAAAGACCGTATTTCCAGTAGATCCACGAAGAACCAATTCCATCTTCGTTTGGTTCAGTATTAAGCATTTGTCTTTCATCAAAATAATATCTTGAATAAAATAACTGTGCATCGAGGCCGTAGAACTCCACAGGAAAGTGTCCATGAGTCAGAAGAGACTGGTGAGGAATAATGCAGACTGCCTGAGACGGACATTTGTAAAGAAGACTGTTGCACCAAATTGTTGATTCTGCCACATATCTATTTAACATTCTCGGGTCTTTAGATGGCAGTGGAATGGACGTCAGAAAAGAAAGTCCAACTGAACATTATCAACCAGGGCCAGTATTGCAAATAAACCACTGTTGCACCTGGATTCTACTGAATGTATTTACTAGAGGATTTTAAGTTCCTACTCTAAAATAAATAATGGATTATGGAAGTAGTAGTGTAATGAATGACCAAGCCAGTGGGTTGACCTTTATCATAAAATATACTTGAATGGAGATTTGCATAAAGAATATGCAACTAGGAATAAGCAAACATTGCTTAGTTCAGTATAATCATTCAAAGCTCTTAATGGACTACCAATGAGAAGATGTATAGCTATCGCAGCTGTCCAAATGTCCTGATAGCATCGGATTCCTCTCTTTACCACTATGATAATGATTCCAGAAATTACAATTACATACATCCTTTTTTATTGGCCTCTACCTACCATGTTAGCATGATTCTACTAGGAATATATTATTCCTTTAATATTGATTGAAAGGGGAATTACAATTGTTCCAATAAACCTTCTACCAGGTGAATAGAAAATTAACTGTTCAACACTCATGAAAGTTTTACTTTGGTTTCACATCTGTTAGATACAGAATGTACAATAAAAAGTTATTGACACTGCTGTAAAATACCAATAGAAGGAGCGTTGTGCGTGTTTAAAGTTATAATTCTTAAAGTTGGTTTTTTTATCACATAGTATTCTGGAGTATATTTTGCTATCAAACAGCAGGTGTCTGCTATACATCTTCGGAAAGGTATTTAGAAGATCTAGCATCTGGGGGCATTTTTTTTTAAAGCTGGCAGATAAAATTCATACGCTTTACTTTATTGAAGAATATAATAGTGATAGTTACCTTGTCAAGCTTTTAAGGTGATTCATGGCTTTTTTGGAAGCGTTTTTGGAAAACTACCAAAAAGCATGATGGTTGTGCTCCCTGCATCACAGCCATTCATGAAAGCAGCCCTTTCCTTAGCCAAGTGCATGCTTAAAAAGAAAACAAAGTGTTCACCAAGCACTTCTTTCGTTACAGGTGATAGCTGCCACAAGTTTGCTGTACTTGTACGTCCGAAGTGGCCTTACCTAGCCTTCTTGTGATGAGGAGCAATGCTCAATAGTAAATGTTTACTTGATGGCATTGGTTGGGGTACATCAGGTATACCAACTGTACCCAACCTTTGATGTTCAGGGCAACAATTTCCGCATGCACCTCCTAATCGTGTTCAGCAGCATTTTCTTGTATTTGTTAACCTCAAATGTATGATTTCCCCCTTTCAATATTGTGCTGTTTCTAACATTGTGTTGTAAAAGATCCACCAAGAGTATTTGAAAACCACAGGCCAGGTGGGAGCATTTTTTCTAAACCTTAAGCTTGTTCTACTGTGCTTAAATTCTAAGCCTTTAATTATGGATGCACTGCCTCTGCAATGTCCGCTGCTACTAGAACAGCTCCACTGAACATCATATTTGTACCAGGATCTTTATTTTGATGATAAAAAGGTTGCATTCTCCGGTCCACTCATGAGTGATTTGTGCTTTTGAATTTAATATCGCTGATGCAGTTAAAGCATTTATGGATGCCTTCTATGTCACTAGATGTTAACAGAGTAAACCTTTTCACCCAGTACATCCAGGATTTCCTCGCCCAGATGAATGATAACCATCTTGGTGGTTGTCACCTTTAAGGACATTTTGTTGAAATAGAATGCTATTTTTATCTGGACAACAATAAGATAATGGTGTCTAGGTAGCCATCTTGCCACCAGTTATGTTTTGTGTGTGCCATTGACCCACTTTCATGCGAGTGGAGAACAAAACAATGTTTTTTAATTGTACTTTGAATTAACTGTTGCTGTGTACTAAGACATCTTGTTATAAGTCATAAATAAAACAACTGAAAGCACAATGATGTTTCACTTGAAATCACTTGTCCTCTGTTGCTAAAACTTGATAAATGAGATTGCTGTTTTCAAAGTCATGGAGAATGAGTGATCTCCGAAGTGTGTGTAGTTTAGATCAGAGCCCTTTCATGCCTAGATTACATGAGTTCATCTGTTACACACCCTCTTCCTCGTTGTATTCTACCTTTAACAGATATTTGAAGCTCCTGGCTTCTATTTCACCTAAATCTTTTCTTGCATGGGTAGCCACCTCCCTATGTTCCTCCTCTTCTGAATGGCACAGAAAAGGGAGTACACATATGGGCACATCCTGTACCTTAAAAAAAAAACTGTATCTTCTGTTGCTCTCAGGACAGACGGGAGCGTGGAATTTAATTTAACAGAAGGGATAACCACGTAATATATATAACGCCGAACTCCTCTTTTCTTCCTAATAATTACTTATGAGGATCTACTTAAATCTCCAACCCAAGGGGAAAAAGGAACAAAACCAAGTGCAATGCTGAAACCGACTCAGTGCCCAAAGGAAGGGCCAATAAACAAGTACATTAAACTAGAGTAGTGGTCAACAGAGGGCATCCCACTAGGAAGGCAGCTCTATCCAATACCAGACCAGCCGAATGTGAAAACCCCAGGAAGGGACTTGAGCCTAGCAGAGGCAAATCCAGAGATTTAAAAACAAAGGTACAAACGAAGGCCATGTTGGCAAGCTAGCTATCCAAGAGAAGTGAACAACATCTGAGACACCCTTGCCGGCACATAGAGACCCTCTAGGAAATTCCAGCTGTTCACCAAAATGATGAGCCCCTAAAATGGACAAAACAAATAGGAGATCCCTGGAAGGAGCTCACCAAGATGGAAGCAGCAATAGAGATTGCATATGATCAGAAAGGGAAACAAAACAGTATTTCAGGATGTACTACTTCGGAAAGAGGAGGACACAGAAGAGTGGGCATACAGAAGACTAGCAGGAAGTCAGCAGCATGACCTTAAGCAATCCACACCTGCAGACTTAAGTCAGCAAACGGAACTTGCTAAAGAGTTACCCAGACTGCCATTATCATGCATGTTGAAAAACGCCAGGTTGTTAGTCAAACTTGCCATCTTATTGAGGAATTCTTAGAGTCCCATGAAATTGATCTAGCATTCATAACAGAAACCTGGGCAGAGGCTGCAGCTGACCCTGACCTCATCGAGTCTATTCCGGTGGGTTTTAAAATCCACTGAGTGGACAGAGCGGGTAAGAAAGGCAGCGGTCAGCGCTTATCATTATATCTAACCTTAAATCAAACACCCCAAAGCTACTTGGAAGTCTTAGCTGTGAAGCCATGAGCTTCAAAGTTGAGTCAGACGAACATTACTCTTGCAATTATATCCTCCTCTACAGACCACCCAACCCCAAGGCCCCTTTCATCGACAGTCTTGATCAGCTTATAACTTACAAAGCAGATCATCCTGATTTCCTCTTTTTAGGTGATTTCAATGTTTACTTAGAAAATACCTCAGATCCGGATAGTTTGGCACTTCTTGATCAGATGACCAGTATAGACTCTCACCAACTGGTGGAAGGTGCGACACACACCGCAGGCCACTGTTTGGAGGGGCTTTTCACTGACAATTCGTACAGAAGTTGGACTGACTCTGTCCCTCTAACTTGGTCTGACCACTATGCAGTCCTTTTTAAAATAGTACTACCGCAAAGACCACGTTCCAAGCAGTCAGGAGAATCATTTCTTAGTCGATCCTCGATCAAAATTGAGGGAAATCAGCTAGTATCCCGGTTATCAAATTCTTCTTTAAGCACAACCTCTGACGTGGGTCTAGCAGCTGCCAACTATCACTCCTGGCTAGATCTAGCCATGACAGACTTCGCTCTGCCAAAAAAGAGCCACTGCTCCAGATGTACCCCTTCCAGACCATGGTTTAAAAACCTGCTCAAATCACAAAAACAACTGCCGTAGATTAGAGGAAATGGAGACTGGACGATAATATCTTCACTAAAAGGAATATAAAGAATCCCTTCAGGAGTACAAAAGCCTTATTGTCAGGAAAAAGCTTCCTATTTCACTGAGCGGCCAATAGTTGCCCCAAAACCCTATTTTCCATGGTAAAAAACCTGTCCAAATTGTCAGTCCCACAGGATACTGTCACCAGCCAGGAATTTTGTAACGCCCTTCTTGGACACCTTTCAAAATAAGGTTGAAGCTGTTTGATACATTCCTTCAACATTCGGTCGACCAGGTTCAGACCCTTATCCAACTTAACAAAATGAAACCTTTGACGGAGGGAATATCCTCCACCTTGTCATCCTTCATGGCCTTAGTGGCCGACAAAACATCTCAAATAATCAAAGCTAACAAATCTGGTTCATTGTCAGTACCCTGTCCGCCCAAAATTCTACACCGAACGCCTGAGCCCTCTGCACCTCCCTTGACAGATTTGCAACGCCATGTTCCAATCACGGGAGTTTACCTAAGAATGGAAAAAATCATCCATACTCGCTTTATTAAAAAAACATTCACTAGACACCAAAGATCCACTCAACTACAGGCCTATTTCCAGACTCCCCTTCCCTTCTAAAGTGGTGGAAAAGGCCAATAATTCCAAACTGTCTTCTTTAATCAAGCAAAACTAAATTTTGGATCCCTCTCAGTTCGGTTTTGTGCACATAACAGCACAGAACTGACCCTAATCACGGCCGCTGAGGAGCTCAGACGGACACTGGATAGTGGGGGGGATCGCCACTGATCCTGCTAGATCTATCAGCCGGATTTCACACTGTCAATCATAGGCTGCTGATGCACCGTATGGCCATCAGATCAGGGATAAAACTCTCCCTGATAGGTGCCTTCCCGTCAGAGCGATCACAGTGGGTCGCTTTAAGTGACTACGTATCCATCCCCTTTTTCTCTGCCGTGTGTGGTACCTCAGGGATCTTTCCTGAGTCTCTCACTTTTTAACCTTTGTCACTCCACTTGCCAGACAAATACAAAGTTATGGTTTTTCCCTAGTGTTGTGTGTGGGTGATAAACAAATAATTGTCTCTATAAGTGGATCATCCAGGTCCACAGCAAACAGTTTCCACGACTGCATGAGTTGCATTGGAAACTGGATGTCAGACAATTGTTTGAAACTAAACTCCTCCAAATCAGAGGTCTACCCGTTCCTGTTCCTAAAGCATAACATCTGAGCGTTATTATGGACACTAAGTTGTCCTTTGAAGCTCAGATTAACTCCACCACATCAAGCTGTTTTTTATCATAAAGATCTTGAGGAAGGTACTACCCTCAGTTCCGCTAGACCTAACGAAAATAGTGCTATCCGTCCTGATATCCTCAAGATTTGTTTACTGCAATGCCCTACTTACCAGCACAACAAAATGCAGCATCCAAAAACCGCAGACCGTGCAAAACACGGCCGCCAGGGTTCTCCTAGGAATTCCCAAAACAGTTGCTAACCGCCAATCTCCTCCAACTTCACTGGCTGCTGGTAGCACAGTGGATTGAATTTAAATCCCTTTGCATTACCTTTAAATCACTCAACCAAACGGGCCCTACCCAGTTAGCTAGCCATCTCAAACGTTATGTCCCGACCAGTTCATTAAGATCCGCAGATTTCAGAAATCTGATCGTCCCCAGGATAAAAAAAGACCAAGTGATTTGGCACTAGTTTCATCACAACCACAGCCAAATTGTGAAACTCACTGCCCACCTCTCTTAAGAAAGAGACTAACTTGCTAATTTTCAGGAAGAGACTAAATACATGGCTCTTCAGGGTATAAAACACACATCCCCCCTGCACCCAGATGTACATGCTTTGAGGTAGCGCCTAGACCCCTCAGAGTATTGTTGCACTTTATAAATCAATGAATCATTTAGTCATTCAACGTCCGAGCAACCCATGCACAAAAGGTGCAGAAACAGCCAGGCAAACACAGAGTACATGGACCGCAAAGATACAACATCTAAATCAGGGAGAAGCAAGCAGAGCTGCATCTCATAGTAACGACTAGCAGCATTGCCCTTTTGTCGGATTCTTGCTTCGAGAGCTCAGTTGGGTTGGCTTTCTTACTTGCTGGCACCTCAGTTGTGGAGTCGCTTACCCCGCCCCCATTGGTCAATTGGGAGTTGTGCCTGTCAATAGGCTAAAAAGTACTACCTATGTTCATTCACTGCATCTGAAGAGAACATCAAATTGCAGCACTGTCCATGTGGCTGCCGACATCTGCCCAATAGGACAGACCTAAGAGACATAGAAGGAGCAAGGTAGCCTCACAAGTCCAGTTAAAAACGGGCTGAATTCCAGGAACTTGACAGTTCACCCATGAGCAATAGAAAAGCTGTACCAGGCTACCAAACTCCACAGATCGACCCTGAAACCCCAGCCGTAGACAGGAAAGCCGAACGTAATCACCCCACACCAGAAACTTGCCAACAAGAATAGCCATTCTTGAAAAGAAGGGAGCAATAAAATGAACGAAACATGGAATGCAAGAAGAGCACAGGAAGTTGGTAATGAAAAAGCCAGAAATCCAGCAAAACTGCCACCAGCCTCTGTCAGGTGACCTGAAATGAACACGTCAGAACTTAGAAGACATCCCAGCTGGCATAGGCCAAGCATAAAACAAAAAATGCCCCAGTAGACAACAAAACATTCCAAGCAGGATAGATAAAGACGCCACCATAGGAATATGCAACATAGGAGAACAACTCTGCAGGTTCATAGATGGAGTGGCCTGAGAACCAAACAAATCAACCTTGCAATTGTGAAACTAGAGGGAGTAGGCAACAGTGCATGGAGGACACCATGAACAGCTTGTAGGCCAAGCACCCACAAATTGGGAGTGGGGCCACAGGAAATCTTGCTAGGCTCAGAATGAAAGGAAACTACTTCTCCAGCACCGTCAGAAACCAGGAAGACCAACATCAAGGACCAAAAACAAAGTAAAGGGCCAAGATGCCCTGGAGCACCTTGGAGGACCTCAGAATTCAACACCAAATGATCGGGAGCAAACAGCAGCCAACCAAGTGAAATTCAAAAGGACACAAAAGGAAATCAAGCCAGAATAGCAAACCCACTGGGAGCCAGACTCCACGCACCACAGGAGACCAACCATGCAGCGTTAATCAAAGGACAGAATGCTGGCATAATTGCTAGTGCATTTTGATTGCCACTGGAAATATCTTTAAGACCATTCCTCTGACTATTACTGGACTTCAAACCTCCGTATTTGGATCCAAAGTCAGGCACAATAACCATTAGGCTACGAAGTCTCACTTATAGAGAGAAAACGTTTCAGAAGGGCAAGGACACACCTCACTGACTGATTTGCCCAAGGTAGAAGAAAATCTTAACAGAGAAGAAATAAATTACACTGGTCAAAGCAAACCCTAAAAGTGTGTCCCCAACCCACCAGGGATGAATGCAAATCTGAAAATGCCACCTGTACACATTGAACCACACAGCTTGCTTTCTGGTGGCCTTCCCTGGATGTCTGTATCAACTGTATGCACAGGTGATGAAATAAGGCTCACCGTGCGAATTGAGAACATTTACAGCCAAACTAAAGCACACCATAAGATTCAAGGGGAAAATTAAGTCCCTCAGCCTTCCTAGACAGTGTGTGAAAACTTGGAAACCCAACCCTGAACAGAGTCAGATGCAAAGGCCAAGAACCAGGAGTGGGTTCCACTGTGAACCAACATCCCTAAAAGCAGCTGAAAGCCATAATAACTCTCCACCATGGACATGGACAGACTACAAAGAAGCATAAAACAGAGCCAAAGGGAAGAAAACTCCAACAATCCGAGAGAAGGTGCCTAAGACTGAACGGGAACTGGAAAGGGAACGGAATGAATACCAAAATCTGTTGTGACTAGTGATCCAGCGGGATATTAACCTCAGGTACTCAAACACCACATACTCACTTGGGCCCATAAACACACACATAAGATCACATAGGCTAGTAAATACCGCTGGGGGTGAATTTTTATAAACGCCTCTTTTATAAGATTAGTTACCTGACTCTTAACTAATCTTTCACTGATCAAGAAGTTCTTTCATCTGGCCAATGGACCTATTAGTTGGAACCTGTTGATGGTGTAATGACATAGAATAATATTTGCCTTAATATATTTGTAATAACCACAGACTCAGGAAAGTTTTAAATATTTATCTAGTTAAATTCATGTGAGCCAAAAAGAAATTTCAGTAAGAATTCCGTTTTCTCCAAAGAAGGGGAAAAATCAATTATTTCATTAATCGGTCACCTAAATTAGAAAGAGTTTACGCAAGGACAGTACCCAGGAAAGAGAGAGCGGTAGAATGACATACTACACAGAAATATATTTACCTAGAATGGTGTGGAAACCAACCCCTTGGCCAAGGCACTGGAAGGGTCCCCTGAGATAGAATCAGGTTACAAAGACTTCAGGACAGGATTCTGGACAGGATAGGTGACCTCTTCTAGATCAGACGCCTGCGTCGCACCCCTCTCTGACACTATCTTCCTCCTCGATTCTTCCGCGATCATCTTCTAGTTATTTTGCTAAATTCTTAGTCTGCAAACCGATTCTTCTTCAGCATTCGCTCAGCTCTCGGACAGCATCCCGGTCTCGCAGCATTCTGGTCTTGCTGCGACTATTGATCTAACTAAACTACTTCAATCATACCCTTCTTATGAATGTACCTCCCATTATTGTTTCAACTTCATGAAATTCCTAATTCTGATTGGACATGCAAGGGGGGGATGATCACACCCTGCTAAGTTTTAATAATTTTCTTTGTTTTTTTTGTTTAATGTTCCCGCCCATTAATTCTTAGTCCCAAGCTTTATTTCCCACCGTAGTCACATCTTTATCAGGCAAAAGTATACATATGATATTCATTTCCAATCACGATTCAGGATGTCCAGCAGGTTCTCAGGACCTGTAGTAAGGATGGCCTTGGAAGGAATTAAAAAATGACATCATGGCTTCTCGGCTTGCTATTACTGCGCTTGCGTGAGGAGTCACGTGTAGTACAGACTTTAGCATCGCTCGAAGGCTCAAATTCGAACTAGTACAGAGGTCAAAAAGAAACATTAATTTCAAAATAAAATGATTTCACTGTATAGCACCTATCTCTAGTCTAATCCGATTTACTTATAAAAACTCTCCCAGCATTAGCAATTAGTAAATAGCTCGTTTTAGTCTCAGCAAAGCAGATGCTTAGCATCTGAGCTTTTCAAGTGGCCATTTTTAGAGCAACTACTGTGGTGCAGAAACTTCCCTCCAAGCAAAAGAGCGTCATTCTACGTAGATGCAGTTGGTGCATGCGCAATACAGTTTCCCGCGTTTAGCATCCATTCTAAGTTACACTCGGGTTACTTGTTAGTAAAACGCATATGCAAGCTTTGTTTTGCTAAAATATGAATTGTGGTGCATATTAGTTTACACAATACATTATTAATACACTAAATATATCGCTTACTATTTCTGAAAAACTAGCTCTTTTCCTACAGGTTAGTTCATTTGTGTTTTCATTGCTTCCAGTGAAGTTTACATGATAGACTTTTGGGAATACTATTCCAAAATAGCAACTTTCCATGTCCATAATAAACTCCAGGAAAAAACGGATCTGTTCCCCCTTTTAGTCCAAAACCTCCAAGAATCAAAAAGTTATGCTCACATTCACTGGATCCAATAAATACATTGTTATTTATAGTCCGTCTTTAACCTATGGAGACAGATTTTCCCTTTCTTTTCAAAATCTAGAGATATCACAGCATGAGTCTTGCCAGGTGTATACATTCCCTCCTTTTCAGCCCATGATGGAATATGGGTTTTCTGTTCAGTAGCTTTCCTTTGAAAATCCTGTCTCCTTTCTTAAATTAAATTCGAAAATACCTTTTCTACTTTTAACAAGCAAGTTAAGTTATTTGTGTGTGCTTCTGCTATATCTATTGTCTAATGTGTTAGGAAAGATTCATCCATAAACTTTGCATCTTGATTACTAAGTACTGGATTCATGTTATTTCGAATAGGAATATCTGAAAATATCACATCTAAATTTGAGCAATAATTCTGTAACTTTTCTGTATAAAAGAAGCTGGTTAATATACTACATGAAATGCCATACTTTGACGGTAGATGGTGATATGTGACTCCTTCTGCTACTGACGCTGGTCATTTCATACATACATAACAATCACTAATTTCCATGGTATCTACATACTGAAACAATAACTTTAAACGTTTAAAGCGGTGTCGTTATCTGCCACAGTATGATGCAAATCTGACTCATCTGGTGATTCTAATTCTACTCTTTCTCTTTTTATGTTAGTTAACTTTTCATTCGTGTCAGTGTTATTTTTCTTTTCTACTATCATTAAATAAGGAATCACTATTGTTAAAATTAGCCAAACTATGATCACTAACAATATGCTACATTTACAGATTCTACAGCATTTATTTAAGCAATTTTGTTTTGGTCTTCCAGCAACTCTATTGTCAGTAATTTTTGTCTAAGAAGATTTCTCTTCTTTCTTTATTTTGCTTTGCTTTGTGAATTTTTTACTTCTTTTGTTACTTCAAGGAGGTGTCACTTTTCCTTCATCAATCTGATCTGCAATAATTTCTTCGTCACTTTCTTCATTCAAATCTAGATTTTCAAAAATGCAAACAACTCCATGTTACATTCTATTATGTCATCCTTCCTTTATGCCTCCAATGTGTTTACTTAGGGGTAAGATGTGTTACATTCTATTATGTCATCCTTCCTTTATGCCTCCAATGTGTTTCACTTTGTATGGATCTGATACCTGGTATGTATGATGCGTGCCTGCATCTTACATCCTGGGTTCCAGATTCCATACTAACTGTTTTTACTGGAGATCTTCGTGGTGAACTGATGTGCTGTGCTTCTACTCTGAAACTTAAATAAATATATGGATCTCCTCATCAATCTGCATATTCTACTTTTTTATACTCCAGTTTTGAAAACAAGAAAGGAAGAGACAATCAGCAGAAACTATAACGCATACCGAGTGACACCGAACACAGCAGATAGGAAAATACTCCATTTAAAGAAACTCATCTCCGTAAATTCATTAAGCGCGGAACCTAAAATATATTATCATGGTTAGAATAACTATATGCAGCTGGAATATTGCAGGGCTCCATGATAGAGACAAGCGGGGGCGGATGAGCGAGATTATCAAACAAAATTCCTTCGATATAATATGCCTGCAAGAAACCCACCTACCCTGGGAGAAAAGAGACCTACTAAAAGTTCGGGGCTACAATGTTCTAACAACCACCTCTCAAACATCAAACACTCGTGGCGTTGCCATATTGGCAAAAAACTATATTGGACGGCCAAAACGCCAAGCAGCAGACCACAAGGCAGATGGGTTATTATTGAACTCACCCTGGGATTAACTATATGTTCAGTCTATGGGTCAAATTTGGATGATCTCTTGTTATTCGAGACCTTAGAGCTCGAGCTTGCTTCTTGGCCAGGGCCACTTATATTTTGTGGGGATTTTAATATATCACTGGGCCCTACCTTTAATAATTCAATGGGGTCTAGGTATAGAGGTCGGAAACCCAAAGTTTTCAACGCAATTAGTTTACTAAGAGATAATTTAGTTGATATTTGGTCCTTTAAAAATCAGAGCGACCCAGGCTATACTTACTTCTCGCACCCTCACACTAAACATGTCAGAATAGATCATGTATTTGCCTCACTGGAACTGTCTAACCAAACATCTATTGTCAAACATCCTACACTAATCTCTGACCATAACGCCCTCGCCCTCACAATCAATTTAGCCAACGTTAGTAAAGCAGAGGTTCCACCTGGACGTTTGATAGAAAACTATTGGTCAACAGAGATTACATTGAGTATATTAAAAATTGGACTCAGGGCTTCTTCGATATTAATCGGTATAGTGCTCCCAGAAATGTTGTTTGGGACTGTTTTAAGGCTGCTCTTAGGGTGGAGACTGCCAGCTATGTTGCTAGAGTTAAGAAACAGGCCGTTTCTGAACATAATCGTAAAATTGGGGAGCTTGCTATGCTAGAAGGCGAACATACTGCATTAATAGCACAAGGGATGGACGGGAAGGAGTCACTATGCCGAATGCTAATCTTAAAGACAGACCTTAACAATAGGCTGACACAAAAATCCGCTGAAATTTTTAGGGCATATCAAAGACATATATATGAAAATGGAGAAAGGATAGGTAAACAGTTAGCTCTACACACAAGACAAAAAGTATCCTATAACACAATTCCCTCCATTAAGATAAATGATCTTGTGTGTACACAAGCGGAAGATATAGTGGGGGCGTTTCAAAATTATTATCAGAAACTTTACCTGAATGATATTTCAGCTAATCAAGAGGAAGCAAAAACATTTTTGAAGGACTTTGTTACAAACACAGACAAGTGCTTGGATAGTTGTACCAAGGAAGATTTGGAGAAAGAGATTACTCTAACAGAGCTTCAGCTGGCTCTCTTTGAACTTTCTTCAGGTAAAGCAGCGGGCCCTGATAAACTTCCGGTCGAGCTTTTTAAAGCCATGGGTAATGTCATACTGCCTCTTTTATTAGACTTATTCCTCGGGATTCAGTGGAGTGGCAGTTCACCTGAATCCTGGAAGGACACAAACATTATTATTTTTCCCAAGAAGGGGAAACCCACAGATTCTTCCTCGTCATACCGCCCTATTTCACTCATCAACTCTGACTCAAAGCTATACACGAAAATTATGTCTAATCTGTTCGGGAGGGTTGTTTAACATCTGGTTTGTCCGTGGCAGCACGGCTTTATCCCTGGGAAAGGCACCACAGACCACACTCGCAGAGCCATCTCTCAATTTGACATTATGGCAGTGACAGGGAACCAGATGTCAATGATCCTCCTAGACGCCGAGAAGGCATTCGACCGGGTGTCATGGGAGTTTCTGTGGGCAATTTTAGAACACTATAATTTCGGGCCCAGTTTTATTAAAGCTATTAAAGCTATAAAAGCAATATACAAGGACCCAAAGGCCAGACTACAAATTATAGGACACGAATCAGGTACTATTAATATATCTAGGGGTACCAGACAAGGCTGTCCCTATTCTCCAATTCTGTTTGCTCTTTACATCACCCCCTTGCTAATCAAGTTTTTAGAAAGTGCAAGAATAAAACCAGTGGTGGTGGGAGTACATGAAACTAAGGTACTAGCATATGCCTACGATGTCGCAATTCTCACCCCTAAACCCATAGAAGTCATTATAGAGATTGAGACAATCACGCAGCTATTCGGATCGCACTCTGGATACTCCCTCAACAAAGGGAAAACTATGATACTATGCACAGATAACACAGTTTTTGCAGATTCCAGGAGAGTCGGAAGAGCCACATATTTGGGGGTCTGTATAAGTTTGGATGTTCAAAATATCACAAAAATCAACCACGAACCACTCAACGCAATTAAGAAGGATTTAGCTTGAGTTAACAGCCTGCACCTATTAATAATAGGGAGAGGCAACCATGTGAAAATGAATGTGCTACCTAAAATAGTTTATTTCGCGTTATTCCGTTACTAATTGAAGATAATTTTATAAAAACCCTTGAATCCCAGATTTCCAAATTTATTTGGCAGTTGGGAAAAGTGGGGAGATCACTGAAATATATATCCCTGCCGCTTAACAGAGGTGGCCTAGCTATCCCTAACATGCGGCTTTACTTTTGAGCGGCTTTTCTGCAGCAACTGACACCTTTGATCAAAGTTGATTCATTCACCCAGAACGCAACAGAACCAGAGATACCATCTATTTTTTAGTTAACTTTGGGAAATAGGTCCAAAGGTCTTCTCCTGAGACAGCTGGAACCCAATTATTTTAAGAAAGTTAAATTCAAAACTGTACTTAGTGCCTGGAAGGTTTGGTCAAAAGTTACAAAATTCATGCAAATCCCCAAACTTACCCGCTACACTCCCCTCTGGCGCTCATCATGGCTCCCTCCGCACACTAATGAAGCGTTTTCATCCAAATGGGAAAGACTGGGGATCACAACACTGTGGGACTTTCTGGGTGACGATATGCAAACTACCTTCAAAAATCTTCAAAATAAGTTTAATATTTCCAATCTTGATTACTTTAAATTTTTTCAAATAAACAATCTTGTTAACTCTAAATTATATATGATCAAATGGGATAAGGTACCACTTATTGAAGACATTAAAAAGCCCTCTTTAAGAATCGGTACAATCTATAGAACCCTTCTTGAAAAAGCTCAAGATGACACGGATCGTACCGAAAGACAATGGGCAGGTATATTAAATAACCCAGATGTTGACCTGGATATGACTTTGGCTCTGTCCTCATACCTGCTCCTTTCATCCAACTCAAAAGCACAGTTATATAAAACGGTTTACAACCTCTATTATACACCCGCAAAACTGTATGCATGGGGGAAAGAATCAATGATAAATGCCCAAGATGTAACATTGGACCAGCTACGCTCTTGCACATGTTTTATGAGTGTGAGAAGCTTCTGACTTTTAAGAAAATTATCTGGGAATTTTAGGAGGAAACTGTCGGACTCTCCTACAATCTTTATGTTGGGGTACGATAGCACGCTAGAATTAAGCTCTGAGGAGGAAGCCATTCTTTTTATTGGAACTGCAGTTTATAGAATCATACTTGCGGCACGTTGGAAAGATGTCGATCCACCCAATTTCCAACCGTGGCTTACTCGCATCTTGGGTGTATATAACTACGAGAGAGCTATCTATGCAACTAGGGGCAGGAAAACTAAACGACTGGGTGATAAAATTTGGTCCCCCATCACTGTATGGAATACAGCTTTAATTTAAATTTGAGAATATTGATCCTCTCGTAATTTTATGTTTCTATATCATTAGTAGCGTTTTGATGTTTGTCTTATATTTCCTTTTCTTATCTATGTAATGTATGTATTCTCTGGAGTTATTTAATAAAAAATAAAAAAAAACAAATCTAGATTTTCAAATTCTTTAAGATTCACTTAGGTCCCTTCAGGGCCTTGAAATATATATCTATCAAAATTCGCAGTCTTTGACTCATTCGCCTGGGTATTTTATTCAATTCCCCAGACGGACTAGAGACCTCATTTACTTGCTCCGGTTCTTCACTTATTGTTTTCAGGCGATACTTTGATCTTTTCTGACCTTTTTGACTTGCACTGCACTTTCTTCGTCTCTTTCGAGTGCTCTTTTTTTCGTTGTGTGGTGACACAATTTGATTATCTTTGTCTTCAGAGTCCCTCTCTATCTGTCCTTGTTCAGGGCTTATTATTGTGACTTTATCTTCCTGAACTTGTTCTTCTTTTCCTAACTGGTCCTGTTTAGGACTTACTGCACTTTGCTTTTCTGCAGCCTGATCGTGTTCTTCTGAACCTATCTGTCCCGCCTCAGATTTGTGATTGTTTTGGTTCACCTCTGTCTGAGTATATTTTTCTCTCCTTATCTGATCCTGCTCAGGGTCTCCAACAATCTTTTCCTTTTCCTGAGCTTGTTCTTCTACACCTGTCTGATCCTCTCTAGTTTCTTGCCTTTCTAATTTGGTTCTGCTTCTCGTTTTAATAATCACCTCGGGTATGTCAACCACTGATATCCAGTCTTCCTGACTTGTGCTCGGTTGTTCTTGGTCAGCTACTTCAGAATCTGTTATTCTAGATTCCTCAGCTGTACAACCTTCAGCACCCTCAATTGCTTGTCAGTTGTGGTTACTTTTCCTCAGGAGCTGGTACTCTTTTGGTATGATTGGTATTAATCCAGTTAGGTAAACCTGCACATTTCACTGCTGTTGTAACCAGTATGACCTGTCGCGGCTCATCCCACCTGGGTACTAGGCATGACTCTCTGGTGAGATTCTTCAATACCACCCAGTCTCCGGGATTGAGATCATGTGCTTGATCCGGCTGCCTGGCAACTGCGTCTTCTCCAACCTGGTGAGAGACAGAACGCACTAGGTCAGCTAATCCTTTACAATAATCTAGTACCAGATCATCAGTTATACTCAACAGTTTGTGTCCCGGTAAAAAAGCTAATCTCATTGCTCTTCCCATGATGATTTCATGGGGAGTTAATCCTGTGTTTCTATCAAGAATATTTCTGAGTCCCATCAGAACAAGAGGTAATGCATTGGGCCAACACCGTGATGTGAATGCACACACATTTGCTAATGTTGTTTTGATTGTGCCCTTCATTTGTTCTACCACTCCAGAAGCCTATGGGTGATATGCACAATGCAGTTTTTGTTCAAAATGCTTCACAGAGTAATCAAATTATTTCATTATTAAAGTGACATCCTCGATCTGATTCAACAGTTACTGGAAACCCAAACCACGGAATCAGCTCCCTCAACAGCAGTCTGGCAACTGTTATGCTGTCATTTCTTGTAGTAGGAAATGCCTTCACCCACTGTGAGAACAAACAGACTATGGTTGTAATTGGATCAAATCTATCTGCAACCTCACAAATGGTCCTTCTGCCTTTCCAATTCTTCCCCAACTGACCACTGTTTTCCTGCCTGGGTTTATTTGTTGACAAGTTAAACATCTCTGGCAAAGACTCTCTGCAACAGCCCTAAATCTCAGATTGCACCAATCCTGTCTAAAGAGTCTGATCATGGCATCCCTGCCTATGTGTGTCTCCTTGATACATTCGGGTTATTTGAGAGAGTAAACAATTCGGCATCACTGGTCTGTCATCTGGATAAATCCACATGTCATCCTCTATTCTCTTCTGACACCCTGTTTTTATCCACTTCTCCTTTTCACTCACTTCCACTTCATCCTGTAATTGTCTTCCTTCATCCCATGTTTCTAGGGATGAGAGTAGCATAAGGTGGCATCTGATTCCACTTGTTTCAATGTTCCTTTTAATTGCCATTTTGTTTCTGGCACAGTACAGGGCAATCTGGTCAGCGTATCGATTACCAGCTGTCACATAGTCCTCTCCTGAGTGATGTGCAGCACACTTGACCACTGCCACTTCTTTTGGCAATTGTATTGCTTCCAACAGTTCTTTCACGAATTTCCCATTTTTAATACTGGATCCTGAAGAAGTCATGAAATCCCTCTGCATCCAGAGCTGGCCAAGGTCATGCACAACCCCGTAACCATACTGGTTATCAGTTTAAATGATTACTTTGCAATTCCTCCCAATTTTGCATGCTTTTATCAAAGCTATCAAGTTGGCTGCTTGTGCAGACTTGACTTCTGGTAAATAGAGTGCTTCAACTAGTCCAGCCAATGTACTTACAGCATAAGCAGCACTTAATCCTCCTTCCTCATGTCTCATACATGAGCCATCTACAAATAGATCATGTTCTGACTCTTTCAGGGGTTCCTCCTGTGTGTCTGAACGGGGCTTAGTACAGAACTCAGTGACATCCAGACAGTCATGCTCCACTTCATCTCTTACTTCTTCCCCACATACATCTGGTAATAAAGTAGCAGGGTTAAGTATAGTACACCTGACCACTGTCATGTTTTGTGCTGCTAGAATGATTCTTTCGTACTTAGTCATCCGACTAGGGGTAAGGTACTGTGTTTGTGTCCTAGTCAAAAGAATTTCCACTGAATGTGGTACAAATACTTTCACAGTATGTCCTATCACAATGGACTCACTTTTCTCAAGACTCGTACAGGTAGCAGCCACTGCGTTTAAACAGCCAGGTATTGCTGACACTACAGGGTCTAAAGTAGCAGAAAAGTACGCTACTGGACGTCTCATCAAACAGGTCATTGGGTTAATACTGAAAGGGCACAACATTTTCTTTCACAACAAAATAATGCTAATTCTTTTGTATAGCCTGACACACCTAAAGCAGGAGCTTCACTATCTGGTATTTTCCACCAGGCTTCCTTATGCCAATTATAGGTGAATTACAAGGACTGCTCATTATTTCTTTTAAAATGCCTGGCTTAATCATTCGACCAATTTCTGCTGCAACACCTGGTTCAACTTCAGGGCGCATTTTGTATTGCCTAGTATTTGGGTAAATTGCACCTTCTTTTACAGTCACCTTTACTGGGTCTACATTCGTCATTAACCCTACTTCCTTTCCAGTGAAATCCCACACCTCTGGATTCACAATTGTTTTTAATTCATCTGGTAAATCATCTGTTGTCCTCATTAAATACATTTCGTCTGCATCTGTGCCTTGTTTGGCCAGCATTATTTTATAGACAGTCTTCATCAGGGGTCTGAATCGCAACACCATCCGATGTGCAATAAATTGTGCATTTCATTTTCCACAATAGGTCTCTTCCAAGCAAGTTTACTGGACTAGAATCGCACACCACAAATGTGTGCATCTCTCTGAAATTGCCAATGCGTACCTCCATGGGTTCTGTGATTGGGGTTCTATTCTGCTTGTTTGAAACACCTACTACTTGGATGGCTGCTCCCGAGAGGGCTAGGTTTGGGATGTCTGCTGTTCTCACAGTAGAACGGGTAGCACCAGTGTCCAACAAAAAGGTAATATCTTTTCCTTCTACCTTCCCATCAATCTATGGACCTGACTGATCTACCGGTAAGGATGCGCCAAGAACGCACTCCTCTTCCTCCCCCTCAGGCACTGTCATTGATCTTCCACATGTAGGTAACTGTTCTGCAAAAGAAACTGAAGTAACAGAATTTTTCGTACCACTTTCTCCTGGAAATCAGGTGTCCGCACTGTACTTTTCTCTGTTCACAAGATTTCGCATTGGGGCAGGTGGCAACTGACTCTGCTGATTAACAACCTGCTGCAGTTGACTCCTTATCACCTCATTCTTCGTCTGTGGATTTAAATTTTGATTTGGGCCATTATTATTCTGAATATTTTTACTCTGGTTTTTCCAATGCCCCAACTTTTCGCACCCATTTCAAGGAAATTTCTTCATCGCTTCCTCTCTACTCATTCGTCCTCCTGGTTTTCCCCCATTATTATCATTCTGACCCTGTCCTTTTGCTTGATCATTAGCCTGACTATTTAATTTAATTTTACTTGTGCCCACTTTTTCTTCCAACTTTTTACTTCTATTCTCAATATCGTCTCCACAATATTCAGCATATTTTAGAATCTCATCAATAGGTTTTCC
This sequence comes from Lissotriton vulgaris, assembly GCF_964263255.1. Lineage (NCBI taxonomy): Eukaryota > Metazoa > Chordata > Amphibia > Caudata > Salamandridae > Lissotriton > Lissotriton vulgaris. The sequence continues at coordinate 407,025,195 of NC_141687.1, forward strand.
CTGCCAGCACAACATATGTTGCTGAATTGTTTGGGATATTTCTGGCCTTAAACCAGACACAAACCGATACACAAAATGACCCATACCTTTATCACTGATGTTTCCAAAACCACTATACTGCTTGAATACCTGTAATAGGCGTTCATAATAAGCATGTACAGACTCATTTATTTCTTGAGTTGTTCTATCCATTTTTATCCAATCTGTTTCTTTTTTTTTTCTTTTCAGAACAAAATTTTATTATTATGTTGTTGATGAATGATACAAGGGACACTGTCCCCCAATAAATCTGAGGACTAGTGAGCAGGAATCAAGTCATTGCACATAAATGTTTCATTCAACATTATAGACATAATAAAGCCCCCCCTCCCCGCACAGTGTCTGCACAGTCAAAAGAGAATAGTAGTCTTGTCGCAAGCAGCGTGTACCTCTATCGCCCAGGTTCAACGAGCAGTTGATCAATATCAGCGCAATCTGTTTCTTTTGGCGGAATTTTAGCTTTCAAGAAAGTGATCACCTGGTTATATTTCTTCATTACCTCCTCGGAAGAGGCTCCTGTTTTTTCATCTCTTGGGTACTCATCACTAGGCCAATCAACTGTGATTTTACATTCTGTCCATAAATCAGCAGGTAACACTATGTCAAATAGACCATCCAAATCTTTCAACAAAACCTTAGAAACCTTCACAAACCTTTCAACCTGTCTGTACCATTCAACTGGTTTTTCTCTTAACTGTGGAAAATCATTTGTAAACGACAAAATATCTTATCAAGTCCATGGAACATGTACATATCCCCCTCCTGGAACTTCTCTCATTGGGCACAGTTGCTCATGTCTTTCCTGATTCTTTTAGTAAATATTCAGATTTGGTACTATTTGCCTGTGCTTCCTTCTTTTTCTTTGTCCACCGGTCCACATCTCCCCATTTCTGTAAAATGCTCATTAATTCTTTAAACTGCAATTTCCTTCCAGACACATTCATGTTTTCTAAATCTTTATCAGTAAATTTTGCTCTATAAGTTTTCTGTAATACCTTCAATATCCCTATTTCAATCCCCATTTCAGATGCTTCGACAAATAAACAGTAACTCCTCTTCACTGTAAGCATTTAGCCTATCTAAGCCCATATTTCCAGCTAACATCTCTTCTAGCTCTACTTTCAATTCGAAAATGTCCAAAATCGTTGGGTTTGAACTTTGTTTTTCTATTCCCTGTGCCCATCTCTCCAGATCTTCTGGAGTCACTGCTGTAGCACTTCTGACTCCGGAGGTTGTCGCTGATTCTCCTTCTTTTGAACAACTAGGTATAACTTTTCTACGGGTTTCATAGATTTGTTCTCTTATTGGTAAATCCATTAAAGATATTACCGAATCACATTCACTAGTTTGGTCATCAGTTATTACGATTTCTTTTCGAGTTTTATTCAAAGGAGTTGTTGCAATTGGTGGTTTGTGACAGTTTGCTTTAACTCCATACAACGGAACAATGGGACCTATAGACACGGGTATAGTCAAATCTTCAGTATGTGTATTCAATTCTTTTATTTTCTGTATCAGTTCTCAATTTGTATTTATTACTTCTCTTTCCTTTTCCTGGAGTACTCTTTCATTTATTGGATCATGTATAACCTGTGGAACCAAAGGTGTTCCCAAGGGGGGTGGGGGCACTTGGAGTAATTTTACTAGGTCCTTCCTGATAGGGTGGAGGAAATTTCATTAGTATGTCTTCCATAAACTCATCTTCGGAATCCCCACAACCTGTCATTGTTGAATGCTTAGTTTTTCCTGCACACTTGCCCCCGACTGTTCCTCTGCCATTAATACAGGATACAGTCCTTCTGTAATCATTGCTTGTCTCCATTTTTAGGTCTCGCCCTGGAATTTGCATCCGAAGGATGCGTCCAGGGTGGAGACTTATAGCTATCGGACACGGGGGAATGGAGGACAAGAAACTGTCACGAGCTTTTGAAGCAGATTTGGGTGCGCGAACGCGCACGTTCTGTCCTGCGCCGCGCCGTGCACTTCCCTCCCATACTCCCAGCAAGTCAGCCTAACGCGCATGCATGCACACGCACTTACACAGACACGCAGGCACCCAGACAGGCAACCCCCACAGTCACACACACGCATACACACAGACTCCAAGACACATACACACACACGCACGCTCACACACATACACAGCCCTCCGCCGCACGCGCGCGCACACACACATGCCCCTGCCCTCGCAGCCCAGCAACAAGGTGAAGCCCCACTCACCGGCTTCCTTGGTGCAGCGGCTCTCACCGGCAGCAGGACTCTTCCTCCCTTCTTCGGCACCGGGGCGCAGGGTAGGCTCCTGCCTGCTCCGGTGCTCCAAACAATCGCAGCTCTTCCGTGGGAGGCGGGGTAGGCTCCTGCCCTCCTACTTCCTGTTTCCGGTTGTCCCGCCCGGCCTGCCTGACTTCCTGGTCGCAGGCCGGCGGCGGACTGCAGCACGAGCTTAAGTTGCAAGTGAATCTCGCTGTAGGGGTGAAGATGCAATTTCTCGCTGATGCGTTAGATTGAAATAAATGAAACAGCCCACTGAATGCCCATATTAAAACTCATCCATTCATTAACAGGAACAAACGGTAGGTCAAACATAAACTGCAATCTCACGAAAGTGTCCTCGATTTCCTGCGACTGACACTTTCATTTATTCGGCAATTTGCACTGGACCAGAGGGCATTCGTTTGTGCATCTTATTTAGGCGGCCAGGGGAGTGCTGTTCACAGTCTGGTGGTGTTGTTTTTTTATTTTCTCAGTACTCTCTCGACTGCTTGGTCTAATCTGCATATAATTACTAGTCTCATTTTTTTCCATCTCTTCCTAGATAAGATGCAGGTGATGTACTATTGGGAATATTGCATAGACTCAACACTTTAAGGTTTGTTGAAAGCTGTCAGTGGAATTAATTATTTCCAGAGCCTGCTGATTTCTGCTGAGGGAGGAAATGTCTCGTTGTGGCCTGCTTAGGAGCTCTAAAGACCTAAAATGTAATCCCATGGGCCCAGGACAAAACCACTCATTACTAAGGATTCACAAAATCTAATTTACTTTTCATAATCCCTGCCGATGCTTCAACCCTCCCCTTTAACCCCTCACCACCACTTTCCCATCACTCCATGATTCTTCTTGACTTTCATTAGAACGATCCCCAAGAACTTGCTGCTTTACTGATCTGCTATAAGCGTTAGAATTTTCGGGTAACCTTTGGCCAGGTAAAAAGAGATCCATTTACAATCGTGTCGAGATTCATATAATGATGATGATGTGAAAAGCTGACGTGGATGCCATTGTTATTTGTAATATCAATACATCTAAGTCATGTAAATACAAAACATATTGCATTACAAATGCTATAGGTATCACATTTGCGAAAGTTATAACTATTGGCATTGTAAATAACAAAGCTATTAATTTAGGTATTTAAAAAAAAATATATATATATAAAAACTTTGCCATTTACAATACCAATAGCTCAAACTTTCCTAATGCGAGACCTATTGCATTGCAAATGCTTGTTTCATCTGATTTTCTCGTGAATCACGCATTTGTCTAGGGAAAAATCCTCTATAACTCCTACTACCTCTAGATCGGTCGCGTTCAAATGACCCCGTTTCCCATTCTTCTAATGCTTTGTACTGTGTTAATCTAGGTCTGGGCTCTGATTCAGCGTACCATTTTCTTTGAAAGCTAACACTCCATCATTTCTAGTGTATTCTATCCAATTTTCTAACGACACCCAGGTATGGTAGTCTCTCTCCAACATCATAAATAAGGCAGGAGTTTTCGGAGGTGAGATAAGAATTCCCTCTCTAGTCTTAATGGGTTTATCTTTCTTGAAGTAATTTTCTGCATAAATTACATTTTTCTCTTTTCTCCATACATTTTAGGAGAGGATCTTTTTATATATTAGTCTCTTGCAAATCCTAAATACCTTCTGTCTGGGCGATACCCTATTAAAGTTGGATCGTATTTCCACATATAAACTCCACTGTCCAATACTACTATTTCTTCTATTTTTATTTTTTGTACAACCAATTAGATTCTTACTCACATTTGGGGTTTCACCAATCCTAGGTCGGCTTTTATTGTCTCATCCAATCAAAGTCAAGTTTGCGCAATCTGTTTAGCCAATTGTAGCGCAGCCTCGTTGTGACGTCAGTATCACTCCATACTACTGACACCTCCCTTACCAATTCAAGTCAGTCACACACCCGTTGTTTCAACCAATCCCAGCGCTGCACTCTGTGACGTCAGTGCAACTCCGGCAACTGACCCTTCCTTCAGAAGGTAACACGAAAACTTATTATAACTTTGCATAAAATGTTATTAATAACTTAAAAACATCCGTTACTCTGTTCCGCTAAAACCAAAGGACAGTTGATATATTTTGCTACGAGTAAGACCTTCCCCTTACTCTTTTTACACTGCGAGTAAAACTTTCCGCTTACCCTTCACTCAAGCTCAGACAAACCTGTTACTTCTTCGGTGTTACCCTTTCTAGGTGATAGAAGACCAAAGTTTCACCAGTGAACTCTTTCGCTATCAAATCAATCTCACTTTTATACGAAAATGGTCCCTAATTTAATACTGCCAGCCCTGCATAGCTACTCCGTGCTATTCCACTGACTTGTAACCTCACTGCAGTGTGGCTTCCATTTACCACCCGCTATTCACATCTCGTGAATTTCCAGACAACATAAAACAAATACAAACTGGTTTGTTAAAACATAAATCAATAATCACCAAACTAGTCAATAATAACCATAACTCTACTACCAGAAACCTGATCCAGCGGGTTACCAACCTCAGGTACTCAAACACCGCATACTCACTTGGGCCCATAAAAAAAAACACACACACTCACTCACTCTCACACTCACTCACTCACTCTCACTCACTCTCTCTCACTCACTCACACTCACTCTCTCTCACTCTCTCACACTCACTCACACTCACTCTCACTCACTCTCTCACTCTCACACACTCACTCTCTCACACTCACTCTCTCACACTCACTCTCTCACACTCACTCTCTCACACTCACTCACTCTCACTCACTCACTCTCACTCACGCTCACTCTCACACTCACTCACGCTCACTCTCACACTCACTCACACTCACTCTCTCACACTCACTCACTCTCTCACACTCACTCACTCTCTCACACTCACTCACTCTCTCACACTCGCTCACTCTCTCACACTCGCTCACTCTCTCACACTCACTCTCTCACACTCACTCTCTCACACTCACTCTCTCACACTCACTCTCTCTCTCACACTCACTCACTCGGGGGTCAATTTTTATAAAAGCCTCTTTTACAAGATTAGTCACCTGACTCCCTTAACTAATCTTTCACTGATCAAGAAGTTATTTCCTCTGGTCAATGGACCTATTAGTTGGCACTAGTTGATGGTGTAATGACAAAGAATAATATTTGCCTTAATATATTTGAACTAACCACAGACTCTGGAAAGTTTTAAATGTTTATCTAGTTAAATTCATGTGAGCCAAAAAGAAATTAGCTTAGCTCTCGGACAGCATCCCGGTCTCTCAGCATTCTGTTCTTGCTGCGACTATTGATCTAGCTAAACTACTTCAATTATACCCTTCTAATGAATGTTCCTCCCATTATTGTTTCAACTTCATGAAATTACTAATTCTGATTGGACAGGCGAGGGGGGATGATCATAACACCCTGCTAAGTTTTAATACTTTTCTTTGGTTCTTTGTTTAATGTTCTCGCCCCTTAATTCTAATTCCCAAGCTTTATTTCCCACCCGTATTCACATCTTTATCAGACAAAAGTATACATATGATATTAATTTCCATTCAGGATGTCCAGCAGGTTCCAAGGACATGTAGCAAAGATGGCCTTGGACGGGATTCAAAAACGACATCATGGCTTCTCGGCTTGTTATTACTGTGCCTGCGTGAGGAGTCTTGTGTAGTACAGACTTTAGCATTGCTCAAAGGCTCAAATATGAACTAGTAGGGAGGTCAAAAAGAAACATTAATTTCAAAATAAAATGATTTCACTGCATACCACCTATCTCTACTCTAATCCCATTTACTTATACAAATGCTCCCAGCATTAGCAATAAGTAAATAGCTCGTTTTAGTTTCAGCAAAGCCGATGCTTAGCATGTGAACTGTTCAAGTGGCCATTTTTAGAGCGACTGCGCAGGTGTAGAAATTTCCCTCCAAACGGCGCAGGCGCATTAGTTTCCCGCGTTTAGCAGCCATTTTAAGTTTCACTCTGGTAACTTGTTAGTAAAACACATATGCAAGCTTTGTTTTGATAAAATATGAAATGTGGTGCATATTAGTTTACACAATCCATTATTAATATGGTGTTACACGTTATGTGAGAGGATTGCATCTGAGCAAGTCTTTTATACGAGTCCTTGCTCCATCACTAGCAGAGCAACGAACCAAGCAGTAGTATGGTGTTGACACAGTGGAAAAGAGAAGACTGCACAGGGTTACCAACACTGGAACAAGTCAGAGCCCAAAGAAGTCGGAATGGCTGAGATGTGACACCAGGAATTAAATAAGAGATCCATATGGAACACAGATTGCAGTGAAACTAGGAAACATTTGTGCAAGAATGGGTCAGAGAGGCCAGAACCTGAACGGACACCACACTCCGGCCACAAGACATCCAGGAGGCTGTCACAACTGGGCCACCAGCCTAATGACAGTCACAGTGAGATCAAATAGGCAGCCCAGATTCAAAGGCTCAAAGGGTTTCCACACAGCTATGCCAGAATAGGACCAACCAGCACCTGCCAAAGCACTGACCAGCAGGAGCGAAGAATAGGAAACAAATATTGGCCAAATTCAGTCTCTCTGCCACCCCGGGGGTGGCAGAGAGACTGAATTTGGCCAATAATTCTTTTGGGGGCGGGGAGTAAAGGCCCTTGCCCAAGGGGCCGTTCCCCCCCCTCCCTGGTGTCTAGTGGTGGATCGCTGCTTGTGGATGATACGTCTCCTGTCTTTCTACATGCTCAGGGGGCTGAGATAGCCCCCTGAGCACATAGGAAGTGAAACTGAAATGAGCCTTTAGGCTCATTTCAGTTTCTGTTTCTATGAAATGACGTCAGCACGACGTGCGCTTGCTTATCGTCCTTTCATAGAAACCACGGGGGCCTCTGGAGCTGGGGAAGCTCTTCCCCAGCTCCTGAGGCTTTGGGGAAGAAAAAGAAATCCCTCTGGTGCCTGCACCAGAGGGATTTCTGGTGCCATGTGCCAGCTCCCGGTCGTCGTGCACAACAAAAGGGTTAAAGTAGTTAGGGTCTGTTAGTTTGTGAAGCACAAATCTGACATCGGAGCCACATGCAAGCTGATATCCAAGAGCATGCAGTCTGGCTTCCAGCCCAGTCAGCAATCCCTGGATCCGTCCCATGAATAATGCTTAGAAGTATAATTTTAAAGTATGGTGGCTTAAACTCCCCTTGCTTATATGAAAGTTTGATCAAGCGGATAGCATACCTAGCCCTCTTATAGCCCCAGATGTAGCTACCAATCGCACTTTATAGAATGTAAAAATAAAAAAAAAACAGTTGGATACCCGGAGTGGTATGGAACGGAAGAGATAGATACATTTAGGCAATATGTTCATTTTAATAATAAAGCAGCACCCAACTATACTAAGAGAGCCAATGCTGCTGCGGCAACATAGTTATTATTGACTTCAAAAGCGGCTCATAATTAAGGGCCATAACATCCTCCATGTGACTACTGAGCCTTATAACAAGATACGTAGCCATATTGGTTAGCTCCGCTGGTGTAGAATGCAGTTGAAAGTTAAGAATCATCTGTGTTTTAGATTGATTCAATTTATAGCCTGAGAACTCCAAAACACTCCACCTCTCTTGAAAGTATTTCTAGGGCCTTTAGTGGGTAAGCAGACAAAACTGTAATGTTGTCGGCATGGACTTTTACTTTAAGGTTAGTACTGTTTAAATTAACTGGTTGAATACCCTCATTCTGTAATACATGTTTAATGTATGGCTCAATGTATAGAGCTAATATTGGGGAAAGTTACACCCCTGATGCATAATCCTATACACTGAGACTAGGGTGAGGAATTACCACTAAACATGACCTTAGCTACAGGTTTCCTATATAATGTCTTAACCAGTGTAATAAATCTACTTCCGAGCCCAAATGCTCTCATAGTCGCCCAGAGAGACTCCCAGGTTACCCTGTTAAAAGCATCTTGGCATCCAGCATTATCATCCCGGGTTAGTTTTCCCACCCACGTCAAATGCTATTGCAGTATTAACATGAGCCTTCATATCCCTGCCGGGAACAAAACTAGATTGCAGTCCAATACTAAATCATGCATGAATGGAGCCAGACAATTCGCCAAAATCTTGTAGAAGACCTTAGTATCCATGTTTATCAATGAAATGGGTTGATACAAACCCCTTTCCTCAGATGCTTTGCCCTTTTTCAAGAGCACTGCAATGTTAGTAATTTTCAAAGATGCAGGTGCATCCCCCACTTTGGCCACATACGTAATTAGATTGACAAGCTCTGGAGCTATGACATCCCTGAATACTCTGTAAAATTCCATAGGAATTGTGTCGTTGCCTGCCGCTTTCCCTAGGGAAGTGCGCTAATAGCATCTTCAATCTCCCCCAGCGTGATCTCTCCTTGAAGCACAGCTATTTAGTGAGGCTCTCACATGCAAATAATCCATGAGGCTAGTATATTCAGGGCTATCTGGATTGCTGTAGAGCCTTTGATAAAAAAAATTTGATTTCCTCAGCAATAGATTAGGATGCATGTATGTCACTCCTCCTTCGCCTACAATGCACTTAATAATGGAACAAGCCTATTGTCAGAAATCTGATGGGCAAGGAGTCGACCCACCTTCTCCCCGTACTCATATTGGAACATTTTATTCCTATGGTAGTTGGTAGCTGCTTTTTCCGCTAAGCCTCTATTAAGAATGAGCTGTTTCTCAATGAGCCTGCGATAAATCAATTGTTCAGTTGTTTCCCTTACAGGTATTGCCTGCCCATGCTGTGTTTCTAAATCTAAGCACTCCTTTAGACATTGACCCAATTCTTCACACAATGGAGCTATTTTTATTTCAAATGAACTGCATTGTCACCCCTCTGACGTGCCTTCATGCAGTCCCAAACCACTGCAACTGGGGCAGAGCCTTTATTAATTTGTAAAAATTCAGCTTGACAGACTATGAGATGTGATAGATATGCTACTTTAGTGAGAAGAGGACGTGGAAAGGAGAATGGGCAATGACTTCCTTTACCTTTTCTGCCTGGCCTGCACTGTCCGCAGAATAGGATTATAGTCCAATGTGATCTTGGGACATACCTCTATATGTGCATTTTCAAGAGCCGTCCCCTTAATAAAAATCATATTGATGCGTGTGATTTGCTTATGAGGTGATGAATAGTAGGTATACCCAGACACCTCAGGGAGCAGTAACCTCCAATCATCATCTAAGCTTTGTAGTCGTGCAAGTTCCTTAATTGAAGCTCGGGCCTTGACAATCCTTGCATGTGACTGCCTATTTGTAGTATCAATCCTGTAGTCCATTATGCAGTTAAAATTGCCCATAACAATTAGATCACCCGCCCAATCCAATAGCACCATATTTAAATAATCAAATGCATCGGTCTTATCCACATTTGGGCCGTAAACTATACAAATAGTTAATCTTTTTTTGGCAATTCTCATCTGGGCTATGACCCACCTACCCCTGGAGTCAGTCGAAGTCCTCAGTAAATTGATTACTACGTTTTTGGATTTCATTATAGCTACTCCACGGATTGACACTGTTTGGTAAGTACACACTATAGTATTGTACCCCAATTGCTTAAGCATGAGCCGATCCTTATATGCCTGGTGAGTTTCTGTTAAACCTAATATATGTGGTTTAAGTTCCTCGCACATTAGTTACCGCTTCCTGGGTTGAATCGGGCCAGCTAAATTCTAGCACAGATATTTTAAATTGATAATCATATTTTATAAACTTTCTTATCTTCCCCCTGCCTCTACTTTGATAGAAACTCCCTGTTACTTTTGAAATACAATATTCAAAAATTAAATATTGATTTGTCTGGCTCCTTTGACCCCCTGCCAGACCCACTCCCCCCCTCACCCATACGAAATGCAAGCAGACTGGAAAAGTCACTACTTCAATGCACTCCCAGCGCCCTACCCCTGTACCTAGAAAAAAAGAATCACCAAGCCCCCCTTTCTGTCGGTGGAATAACAGCATTGAGGAAGCACACCACTGAGGTCAACCCCACACCACCGGCAACACGTCACAAGTGAGAAAATAAGAGAAAAAGAAAATGACAGGAGAAACACAAAGGATGTATGGCCTCACCCAAACACACTTTGAGTTGGTCCAACCATATAGTTCTAATGCTAGATCATGCGGCCCGTGCTGACTGAGAAAAAAACATAATTTTATACGATGCAAACGCCGGAGCATAATAGTGTTAACTAACATGAACTACACCAGAGTTCGTTTGTCCCTGCTCCTTCAGTTTACATAGCCCCAGATTTCCAGCAATTTAAAGCCTGCGTGGACTGTATGGAAGAACTGTGAACGGCCATCTATGATGACCTTTAGGCGTGCTGGCTCCTACAGGAAAACTTGTACCCAGACTGCCTTCAGGGGATCTCTCAACTGGCACCGCTTATTTTGCCTGTCCATGGTGATCTTACACAAACCCGACATCACAAATATGGAAATAGAGTCCCCAGCTAGGATGGAAGTATGTCACGCTTTTAGAGAGATAGCCTGTCAAGGAAGAAAGTTGCCAATTAAAATAAGCATAAGGTGAGTGTGTTGTGATATTGCTCAACCTTCGTGGTTTAGAAAGATTGGGAGTCTATGAGCCCCCTGGATTTGAGAATCCAAGTCCCAATCTGCCAGGTCAGAAAATGCTTTCTGAAGTAGCTGAACCATGAATGCTCTGGGGTCTGACCCTTCTTTCCTTTTGGGTAAACCAAATACCCTCATATTGTTCTGCCTTTGCCAGTTTTCCAAGTCTTCAACTTTCCCTCGTAGAGATACCAATTGACTCTCCTGAGTTTTAATTGTTTTAACCATGGTCGAAAAAAACTCCTCAGTCTCAGCTTCACCCTGTTGTAAGTCTTTCATTTCACAAGTGAGTGATGCAACTTTACTGGTCACTTCGATAATGATTGTTGTATTAACAGGCTATCTGCTCTGACTTGTGCATAATGATCCTGTTCCTGTTCTCTTTGGACATGCAGAACCTGAAAAATGTAGGATATCAGAGGCATTGTTTCGATTAGAAGTTCTAGTTTCAGTTGTCACTAGGGGAGAGGAGCCATCAGACCGGACTTCCCCGGGAATCAGGATCTCTTGTTAAGCTATCCAGCAAGTCACATATTTATGCTCTGAAAATAGCCTTAAGGTCGGGGGGGATTCCCCCCTACCCCTGCAGATAGGCACGTCCCTCCCTGGATGCTTGCGGATAGGGCTTACTGACTAGGTCGGTGTTGGATAGCTGAGAAATCATAGCTTTGACTTCTCCCTTGGAGGTGACCCATTTGAGCAATGGGCTATCATTAGACCCCCTTTCGAACATAATAGGACAGAGCTACTGGAACGTTGCCTTTCCTGATCCCAAGTAAGCTTTTTAAGACCTCCTCTGGCTTTTGCAGCTTTGACTTTGTATTGTTTCTTTCCAGGGTAGGCACTTGTTTTGGCGTATACATCCTCCGAGCTCACTAGCGACGATGGGGCAAGTGCTGCAGGACTTAACGCACCAGAATAAACCAATACTCTGTCCTCAACAGCAGGTTTATTACAGGGTACATCCATGACCGTGCCCTTGCCTGTTGAATACTCTTTTCCTGCAGGCCCTGAGCCATCAAACTGTTTTGCCTCCCAGAGTCTCCAGAGATTGCGTCATGACCCCATTGCTTACAGGTTGCTGCAATTTGTTCCTCTTTGCTGTCTGCCTCCTTCTGCATGACGTTAGAGAGATCACTTTGTTGCTGAAATAGTGCTACTTTGTTACAAGCAATTATGTCAAGCTGCACATTCTGACCCAATTCTTTACCTTGTCGCATATCCAACCTTGCTGCCGCAGAATTTACCATTTTACCCCTACCCCCAACATCTGTGAGGGCCGGGCAGTCAGAGTGCCCTGGAGCAGAAAGAGGATCATTTCTTATTCCCACCTCTGCACTCTCATCCCGAACCTCGGCACTCCCTACCCTCAACTGCTCAGCAGGGCATCCACCATTGCAGACTCTGGGTTGGATTTCTCAGTGCTGCATTTTTGTTAGGTGATTTGCCCAGAATCGGCAGAATGTTTAGCGTCCCTGCCCAGACTCGATCCTGGTTCCCCAGTTTTGCAGTCGACCACTCTAGCCGTTAGGCCACACATTCTGCCATAGAAAATTGACATGGACTAGAACCATCATCTAAAGCCTGTTTTAAAGAATGCATGGATGTACGTGGGAAGGAAAGATTAACTTTAATCCCCAACGATCTGGGAGGAGAGATCTGGAATAGCTAAAGCCGTGAGGGAGTAAATGAGCACTCAGCTGCAGGAAGTGGACTTCTTTTGTCCAAAAAGTAAATAAATAGCCCATTAAAAGATATCCATTATTTCGTAGTGCATTTTTTTCCTTAGAAATCCAACTATAATGTGCAGTATTTTTGTTTGTCTTAAAAAATATATATATACATATATATATATATATACACATATATATATATATATATATATATATATATATATATACACACACAGTTATATTTTATTATGTTTTTGAGTTCCCAAGAGCATAACATGATAACAATTGAGGAGAGAGAAAAAAGTAAATAAACCCCCAATAAACATGAAACTATAAAGTTAATTTAGCATGCCAGCTTAACAAACTCACAATACATAGGTAAGAATGTTGTCAGTCTAATACATTTATTTTACCTTTACTGTACACTTTGGAGACCACCCTTTTAGGTTGAATTAACCATGGAATAGGTCTTCAACATAAATAATTTAACAATCTTTTTTTGTTATTGTATCTTTTCTCTATGTTTCCATTTACCCCAGATTTTAGGATGCTTTTGGGGACATCCTTTTTTGTCATATAAAAGAAATTCAAGAGCGCAACTATGATCAAGCACAGCTTCCATTTGGAAATTAGGGGGGCCGGAGAGTTCCTCCATTTTTGTGCTTTTTTTTGCCAAGCACTAATCCCAGCCTTATACACAATTTTCTCATAGCGAGTAAAGCCTTCATCGTCTACAGTATTCAGCAGTGCCATTTTGGGGTCTAATTTGGGTGGACAACCCAGTATTTGTCTGAGCTTGTAATGAGATCTCAAAAACATCTAATGATCCTACATGCCCGGAATGGAAAAAAATCCCATTTCTGCATTGTATTTCCGGCACTTTGGATCAGGATTTCACTCTATTTACCATAGGTACTGCAGAGTTATCTGGTGGAGATAGCCACTTCTTTTGGTGTCATCAATGTAAAGGTCAACTCTGTCTCATCCAGGGTCCTATGTTTTCTTTCCATTTTGTTCGAGCAGCTGGAAGGTGTCCAGGGTATTTATTATTAGGAACTTATGGATGAACAATATGCTAACATTGACTGACACAACAGTAGTTTCGCTTCTAGAGTATTGAACTGCAGGATATCGGCGATATTTGTGAGATAAAAAGATGTGGTGATGGACGGAGCATCTGAATCAATCAAACACTCACACCCAGTCAAAAGATCTGGGTTTGATCCATCACCGTTCTTTAGCCCACTCTGCCACCCCAGTTCAGACATGGCTATATGCAAATCAGTCTGACCCTGTGCCTCATGGATTAAACCCAGATCTTTTGACTGGGTGTGAGTGTTTGATTGATTCAGATGTGCTGTCCATCACCAACCCCTTTTGTACCATTTGTGAGATAAGGCATCAAGGTATGTTGCAGATAGTGAAAGAGCTAGGACAGCTTGAGTCCAAAATTTTCCAACAGATCAAAAGGACTTTGGTGTGCTAGATATTGCTGTATTCCAAAGGGTTGTGACTCTAATTGATTGCTAACCCCCCCTCTCCAATCTCTCTAGTGTTACCACCTACGGATGTTTATTGCCCTGCCCTCGAGGTCTTGCTGGTAATTTTGTTGTAATGTTGAATCTGTGTCAGTGATGCTTTCCATGTGCCAAGTGTCCCTCTGGTAGTGGTGGAGGGGATGGCATCCATGATGGTGCTGGTCACCTCTATATATGTAATGTGGTGGTAAGGCCTCGCTGTGACCATCAGTCAGTGGAATGAAGTGAGTGTGTGCTTGACCCATATATTCAGTCATTCTTGACATGTAGATGTGCAGTCCTTTAGTAGCACACTAGCTCCCAGGCCAAGCCTAAGCCCTTGTTGTACAAAGACTTACAATATTTGACCATTGACACTTGTGGAGTGTGGTCCTGCCATATGAAGGATCGCGGTTAGGGCCATTGAATGATTTGTGGAATTTGGTAAGGGTAATTCTGTAGGTTATAGAGTACCCCAGGGAGGAATATCATTTTTGTTAGGGAAATGCACCAGAGTATTGATATGGAGACGGTTGACCAGTGTTGTCTGTCTCTGCACACTCCACATCCCCTTACAAACCTCATTCCTTCCCCTGACCTACAGACTTCTTGGGCCATCAACAGACACTCATGCTCCCACTACCTACCTTCCACGTCCACCAATACACTGCCGACAGCTTCTCAAAGTGACTAAGTCCACTCACCTACCAGTCCCGTCATTAAAAATAAAGAACACAACAACCTCTCTATTCACACTCCTGCCAACAACTTGAATCTCACTCCCACCCACAAACACCCTCAGACTCTGGATCGCCATACCCTGTACAATCTGAAGCGAATCACCTATACTCTCCCCTCATTCGATCACATGCCCACACTAAACGAGCGACTAATGCGCCTGGAAAACCAATTAGAGATAGTGATACAGAGTCTTAACAATATCAGAAGAAACGTAAAATTTGGATCCAAAAAACAATAAGAGATTGTAATACAGGGGTCTTAACAATATCAGAAGAAACCTAAAATACGTATCCAAATCCGGCCTTTCACCCTCAACCCCCTCCCCAGGCACCAACACACTATGCCTAGGAAGTATCCAGTCATAATCAGTCAGCTGGACCACAATGCCTCTCAACTACAAAGTATAGAGGCCAAAATAAATGAGCACCACAATGTCTCGGAGCAAGGCGGAGGATCTAGTCAAATCTTACAACCTGGAACTTGCCAAATTCAACTCCTCATCCAAGATCCAGGTAATCACTGCCTTAGAAGACATCACACACCAACAAGGACGATCAGAACACCAGCACATCTCATCAATATCTCCCTGACCTCTGCCCTTCAAGATCTTAGGAATGAGAGACAAACCAAATGCATGCTCATAAACTGCAGGCCTGCAACCAAACATGCAATGGAACTGGCAGAAGCCATCCTTAACCATGACATTGACATCCCATTCAGACAGAAAAATGGCTAAATGAATCCTCACAGCCATTCGTGGGCACGTCAGTCCCACCAGGATTCTCAATCATCAAAAAAGAAAAGACAGGAAGGACCGCCACAGCAGAGGCACCGCCATCATTCACAAGAACAACATCAATGTAGTGGAAACAGACACCTTCAACTACAACTCATTTGAATATCTCAGTGCCACTATGAGGATGAAAGACAACACAAATATGATCTGACACCTACTCTACCACCCACCTGGCAATGCACTCTCCTTTGGTGAACAGCTTGCAGATCTGATAATACACTACTCACTCTCATGTGCCAATAACATCTTCCTAGGGGAACTCAACTGTCGCTGGAATGACAATAGCAATATTCTAATCCAATCATTAAATGAACTCTCACTCAGTAAGGACCTCTCACAGTACTGCAAAGCCTAAACCCAAAATAAAGGCTCAACCTAGGACACTATCATAGCTCAGGAAGGAACACTATCAATTGGTCAGATCATCACATCATTCTATTCCGTATCAACATAGCACTTTACCACCCAACTTGCACGCAAGAAACCCTTAAAATGCACTAGAAACATAAGACACATTTCCCTAGTGAACCTCGAAGGAAGAATGGGATTGCTTCTTCTACCCCTCATCAAATAACCTCCCAACAACCAAACTCGCCACCCACTACAACTCAATGTCCACCATACTGGACCATGTAGTCCCTATTAAACTGAAAAGAGTGAGAAACACAACCTTGAGAGCCTGGTTCAATAAAGACCTAAACACTGAAAGAAGACCGCTTCGTGTGGCAGAAAGACTCTGGCGAGCATATCCATTGACAGCACACCTTGATCAACTCAGGAGAGGATGCAGAAACAATAAAAAAGCACACAATGAAAGAAAAAGCCACCTTCTTCTGCAACACTCTGGAAAAGGCCAAAAAGCGTCCAAACAAACTTTTCAGTATCCTCAAACCTCCAAACAACCCTTAAAAATCCCTCAGACCTCCAAAAAATGGTGTGACAACTTTGCCAACTTCTTCAATTATAAGATCATGAAGATTGAGCTCTCCCTTGAAGATCACAACCAGCCAACCAATGAGAACCTTCCTCCCAGAAAGGAAGATAACAATCTCCCCTTCCTCTCCATGTCCTCTCTATCAACAATCCCTTCAAAGGACAACAGGTGGGATCAACTCCATGGGCCCCTGACAACTCTTAGAAGCGAGAAGGTATTCAACCCACTCTCGGAGGCTGACATTTCTGCTCTGATGGCTACATTCAAACCATCCTCCTACCTGGCAGACCCACTCCCAGCTTCTCTGGCAAAAGAACGGAACCACACCCTAACCCCCATCTGGACTAAGAATATAAACAGCTCCCTGGTGACTGGTGTGGTGCCAGACTGCCTCAAGCTCAGTAAAGTCACGCCACTGAATAAAAAACCAGGAGCAGACCCAGAACAACCTCAATAACTTGAGACCCATCTCCACTCTCCCCTTCTTGGCCAAAACTCTAGAGAGATGTGTTCTCTCTCTCAACTAAAGCAACACATTAACAACAACAATCTCCTGGATTCTCATCAATCTGGCTTTGGAAAATTGCAGCATGGAAACAGCTATTCTGAACTTAGTAGATGACCTTCACAAATCCCCGGATAGAGACTAATGCTACCTGTTCATTCTTCTAGACCAATCGTCGGACTTCAACACGGTTTACCACAGCTTCTCCTAGATGCCCTTCAAAAAAAGATCCGCACAGATGGCGAGGTTCTACGCTGGTTCACATCATTTCTACAGAACCGCTCTCAACTAATAAAAATAAGCAATCTGACCTCCGACACACATCAATCACCCGGGGAGTCCCCCAACGCTCTGTCCTCTTGCCTACACTGTTCAATATCTACATGGAGCCCCTCACTGTCGTTCTCACCATCTATTCGCAGATGACACCCATCTCTACATGGAAATCTCACTAGAGGTCGTACACTGGCTAAATGCCACATACAACAATGGCTATCCTGCAACCACCTAAAACTCAACCAAGATAAGAGAGAAAATCTTCTCATTTCAAAGACAGAGCAATCCCCCCCCCCCGATACAAGAATGGATAAACTCCATAGACGCTCTTAACTGCAATCTAACCCTAGCTGATTCTGTCAAATCTCTAGGAATAATGAATTTGGTGGATTGTCGCACTCCTTTGTGAATTAAACTTAATTCAGCTACTGGAAGGTAACCCTAATTTGGGGTGCTGGTGGGAATAGCCCTCTGATCCTGGGCATTGATTAAAAAAATAAGGAAAAATGGGCTGTCTACGATTAGATCAACTTCCCCACTAAGCACTCCTGGAGAAATGTAAATCACTTCAAACACTTTAGTAGTTTGTGATTACTTGTATAAAGTACTTTATAAAGTACTTTACCCTGTCTTTGTTTTCATATACAATTGTTGTGTTTAGTAGTCACACGTCACAATGTGAATTGCTTATACATGAATAAGTCCCAAAGGGGCGTGGCTTGGACGCCGATGTAGGTGGCAGCGAACCTCGGAGCTCCTCCGCAGCCGCCTTACTCCTGCAGGCATCCTGACATAATTTCTGGTGCCCCGGCCCTGAAACGGGCTGTGGACAGCATAGTGCCCTCACTGGAAGTGGTTCGGCATGAATTCGGGACCCTCGCGGGACAACTTTTACCGAGCGCGGTTCTGCCGGCATAACTCGGAGACAAAATGGCGGCCGGAGTGCGAGAGAAGAGCGCCTGACCTCGGTCCCCCACGGGATGAAGGCGCGCCTGTGGAGGTCCAGCACAGCAAGCGGTGAGCGCAGATCACTTGCCCACACAGGCCCACAGTAAGAGGGGGAGAATAAAATCCACAGGGGAGCTCCACAGACGTCCAAGCACTGGAGTGCCTGACCCCAAGATGGCGGTGCCCGTGTTGCACCTCGAGGCACAATGTTTCAGTGCTTGGAGAGCAGCATGAGGGCCTGAGAGGGGGATAACCCTGCAGTTCTACGGCGGCGAGATTGCCTGACCTGCGACGGTGAGTTAAGGTCGGCCACGAGCACTGGGGGACACCTACTGGCTGCAAACTTGCCAGGGGATCCAGGTGGACTCGACCTAAAGCAAAGAACCCACAGGAGATGGACTATTGAGGTCGCACTGGGACCCCCCTGGAGCTGAGGAGGCATGGGGCGAATAACGAGGAAGAGCGGAAGCGGCCTCAAGATATGCTGGTGAGATTTGAAATCTCGAGCGGCTGTAGTCACTGATCAGCACGAGACCCCCCTAACAAGGCGCCCTGAGAGACGCTGTCCGGGCTCTCATCCGCAACGAGGAAGAACGAAGCATGAACTCAATGAGTCACCAGCTATAGGAGACCTGCGGTTGGAAGGGAACTACTGCGCTACATAGATTAGCTGTTTCGCATGAGCCTCCGCAGGGGTGAGTCTTCTGCTTCGACCACAGGCATAGGGGCCCAGTAACGCGGCGTCGGAGGGGGTGCTGAGAGACCGGACGCTCGCTGTACTTCCCAAGATGGGCAGAGTGACCAAATAAAGAGGTTTTGAGACTCCGAGGTTGGATGAGTCGGGACAATCCTTGGGAATAGTGCTTCCACGCAATCGCGAGATCCTTCCTTGGGCGACATCATTCAGGCCATCATGTCCTCGAGGGAGGCCCTGGAGAAGCACATGGACTCCATCGGATCTGACCTCTCTCACCTGAAAGATGACCACCGGAAACTCAAGGAACGGGTGGCGTCTAATGAGCTGACCATGAAGAACATTCCGGGCACGGTTTATACCCTACAAACACAGCTCAAAGAGGTGGTGCAGAGGGTCCGAGTGCTGAGATGACCCTGCCAAGATTACTCTACTACTTTAGGACTCTCCCAATATGGATCCCGGCGAGCTACTTTAAGAGTCTTCGGGGAATGATCAGTTCCTTTCTGTGGGGCTCGGGCAGACGGAGGGTGGCACTTGGGACGCTCATGAGATCCCGAGCGGAAGGGGGACTAGCGGTCCCGGACTACGAGACATATTACCTAGCTGCCCAGCTTCAATGGCTAACGCAATGGGTGGCGAGAGCCACTAGATAATAGGGGAAGTTGGGTGAACCAATGGGCCCCTTGCTGGTGCTGTCTCGTATAATACTGCGCCTGCCGCTTGGGGCTATGCAACTCACACAGGAGTTTACCACAGCACGTAAATGCTGGCAAGCGCATGCTCACGCCACTTAGAGTTCAAACCGCTAGAAATAGCGGATGTGCTTTCTCCCACATGGCACCATCTCTATGGAACAAACTCCCTTTAAACATACGTACAACCATCGAACTCATGAGTTTTCGAAAGTTGTTGAAAACATGGCTCTTTAGTTAGGCCTCCATTTCCAGGATCATTCACTGTCTTTTTCTGGGATTGTCCGCATGCGCCATGAGACTCCCTCTTGGGATGTGATATGTCTGCGCAATATAAATATCCAGACTAGACTAGACTAGACTGGCATAGGTATTTAAAACGAGGGGGCATAGCGGTCCCTTATGCGCCTGATATCCCATTAAAGGTGTGTAGGGCACTACCACACGGAGGATCCTGGAGTAGATTGGAGACCTGGGAACAAAAGGGTTTAGCGTCGATAGGGGACCTATACGAGGAAGGCAATCTGCTGCCTTTTGATGACCTCAGAGACCGCTTTGAACTACGAAGGGGAGACTTTTTGGTGCATGCTGCGCTTACGACAGCGATTCAAAAACACTGGAAAATGGGCTTGACAGAACCACCCACCTCTATGGGCTGTCAGTACGTGGTGGTCGCTGCGGGTACAGTAAAAGCGGTCTTATGTTTATACAGGCGCATGACCCACGAAGCCCTAACACCAATGGTAGCCTTGAAAACGAAATGGGAAGCGGACATAGAAATGGATATACCTGACCCAGCGTGGGAGGGGATAGTGGAGAGAACCTGGAAGAGTACGCGTAATGCGCGGTTCCAGCTGGTGCATTTTCTTATTCTACATAAGGCGTACCTGACTCCGGCCCGTTCACACAAATACTTCCCAGCCCAATCTGCGGCCTGTCCAAGATGTAAACAGGAGGACGCTGATTTTAAGCACATACTATGGGCCTGTCCGGAGCTCGATTCCTTTTGGCAAGGAGTGACGGCACTGTTGAAGGACGTTACTTAGAGGGATATACAACTCACTGTGGCGCAATGCATCCTTTATTGGTTCCCCCATACTTCAAAAAACAAAATCACGAGTAAATTCATAGACCTGGGATTACTCTTAGCTAAAAGAGCTATCACCTCTCAGTGGAAGGCGAACAAAGGCCCGAACGTAGATAAATGGAAGCAGGAGTTTTGTAAGTGGGCGCGATGTGAGGGGGAGGTCCGTATGCAAATGGCACATAGAACAGGAAATGAACAGGCATTAGAGAGGGCGAGGGCCCGGGAGGGATTGGCTTTGGAACTCACACTTCAGGAGGACGAGGATGGAGGGACCCCTATGCATAGCCCTGGGACACAGCCCCTATCGGGGATATAAATGAGCAGTAAAGTCGCTGACTACTAATTGATTACAAATGCTGCCCAGGCTGAGCAATGAGTTGCTACTTACCATGTGGTAACTACCGGTCCAAATGCGAGATAGGAGTAATGCAGGCAACCCCTTTACACCCAAATGGGGGGCACACACTGACACGTCTAGAGGGGAGGGGAGTGGGGTACATTGCTGGGGAGGGGGGGTGGGGAGAGAGAGTTGGGGAGTTATTAGTTAGAGCAAGGAATAGAGGTGGGAGGGGACACATGTAGGGGACTAGGTGATCCGGTTGCAATTGAACACATTGCCACTTCAATGACGCAGTACACAGTAGATAGACATGCACTAATATCACTGATATCTCTGTTCATTAAGGATGCGTTGTCCTAAAAGTAGATTGTTGACCAAGATTAGCACATGCTCGGATATAAAGGGTCTACGAGACTCTAGACCAGAGGTCTTCAAACTTTTTGATGCTGAGACCCCCTTTCAAAAGATTTTAGGCGTAAGGACCCCTCCTGAAACAAATTTCTGGAACCTGGTACTCCTCATCCTCGACAACCATAAACGCAATTCCCACGGCAAATCATTTTTATGGTTGTGAAACAATATTAAACTGTACGGGCCGCCATGCGCATAAATGTAACCTGCACGGGTGCTGCACTTAATGTAGTAGTAGCACAGTCCCCGGTTAATTTAATATGCAGGTATACCACGCTTGATGATGTAGTCGGCGCCCACTTTCATCATTATTTATTTAGTTATTTAAATCATGCAACCAGGCCTTCTTAGTGCCTCATTTAAACATGGCACCCGCTTAATTAAATACGTATAGACTCCGCACTTCCTGTTGCAACACGGCGCCTGTGGCACGCAGCCCAGCTTCGGAGCTGCAGCCAGTTGCCGAGAGAGCAGGGTGAAAGTGAAATGCTCTGCCTCAGGATGCTGGAGGATGTCCCGAGGATCAACAGACAGGAGGCAGTTTTCTGCAGGTAAAGTTCCACTGGTTGACAAAAATGAGAGTTGGACTCAGTACTTAAGTAAACAGTAAGCAAACTTAGCACTCTTCTACAGCAACACATGTTAAAGAGCAGTGCATGCTGGTTCCCATCAAGTCACTGTGCGGAAACCGCTTCTTTAATATGATGCATTGTTCTCTTTACTCATTAACTGTAGTGATTTGGCAATAGCAGCTGCATTGCATCCTGGTAGTTAATTTTTCCAATGCTTGCACGCACGTTCTGCAATGCATCAAAATCGAATTTTGACATTTTTAAGATATGGGTTTTTCGTGAGAATATGTGAAATACATAGCTAAAACTAGCAATGGGATAATTACAGGCCCAACAGAACTGCCCATTAATAGCACATGCCTGTATTGCAGACTCTGTTGGTATTTCGCTGGAAGTAGCTCAAGTGGCTGTTAGTATTTCTAATATGGCCACTGCACCTTGTGAGAGATCAGCCTACTCCTGCCCCTGACAAAAGGAATGTTTAGTGAAGTAGAGAGAAGAGAAAGTGTCTGTTGAGGCCCCACTGGACATCAGCTTGGTTAGTAGGAGTCTCTCCCATGGGCTGCATCCATACTAACACCTGTGAGGCCATTGCAGCCTCATACTGTCGGAGGTACGAGGCTGTTAGCAGTTGAGCCAGACTCGCTTAGTGTGCATGTTTAGGGTCAGTCCTCTCTAAACTCCGAATTCCTGGTGATGTCTAAACAACTGCACTATGGGAGCAAAGACAAGCTAAGCGATTCCATACACACAGAAATACTATATTTTGCTTGCCACCGTTACAACTTTGGAGCAGTTGAGGACTTGTGACAGGATCACACAGAAATATGAGTAAGGTTAAATGCCAACTGCTAAGCAGAATGAGATATAAAAGCTCATAATGTGCTATTGCGGGCACTTTTTCCTTACATAATTACTCCAAAATATAAATAAAAACATAATTTATAATACCTAAAGCTTTTACTTTTATAAGTGTGCGACATATTGTATTGTAAATGCTTGTTCTTGCTACTTACTGTAATTCAACACCTCCTTCCCAATAGTAGGCGCTATGCAAATATATTTGAAATTAGAAGCACGCACTTCATAGCTCGTCACTAAGCTTCCAGGGAGGGATTCAATCAATGAAAGTCAGTACCAAGCATTCTTTACATCTACAAATTGCCCTTTACACTTTCAAATTAACCGGTAGCGCGCACATTTCCAGTCCTTTCAGGGAAGCAGGCAAACCTTGCCTAGCTGTCTGATCAGCTCCGGTTTCACAGCACAGGAGAACACTTCCTGAATTGCAATGAAACTCGAAGTATTTTAATTTCAAAATGAACTGCCCAGTGACGGTTTACTTTTCCAAGAGGCCAGGCGGAAGTGAGCCCAGGGAATGCGCGACCCCCTTCCCAGGACTCCACGACCCCCCTGGGGGTCGCGCCCCACAGAGTGAAGACCTCTGCTCTAGACAATGACATAGGAAGTCATCAGATTTATCGTACGAAACCCTGCCCCGATTTTGTGTTCTCACATATACGGACTGCTGCCACATACCAATCCCTTTACATTGATGGTTATATAACATCTTAGGCGAGGGAAGGAGGATGTAGGTTTGTGAAATTGTACTGGTTATTATGTGACGGATGTTAGAGTGTAAATGTCAGGAATCGCGAAGTACTCATTTTCGTTCATGTTAACTGCATTTTCATCGAGATGTAATAAATGTGATCATTAAGAGCAAATGCCAATAAAATGTGTTAAAAAAATAAAATAAATGAATCAGTTCCAATGCATTTTGGGGACACAGCCCTTCGTCAGGGGAATATTTCAGTTCCATTACGAGCATGCTGAATGAAATGTGTCCCTTCACAGTGGCAATACAGAAAATGAGACCCTGTGGTTTGTATCAGAAGAAAGTCAAAATGCTGACTGTCTGGAGACGTGTGGGGGAAGTTAGCCTAAGGAGAATCCCTGATATTAACCAAGCTATGATGGCAAAAAAATATTGTACACTTATGACACTGTATATCAAAACATTGATCAATAAACAAATACAACAAAGATATAAAAACGATTTGCACAATTTATTGTGGTACCTCCCTTCAGAGTTACACTCTAAATTTTAAAAGCCTTTCTAAAAAGGTTATCTTCATCATAATAAAAACATAAACAATAATAAAAACAGTCAAAAGAAAGAGTCGACGCGGCGTTTCGGTGTCGTTACAATAGTTGCACCTTCATCAGGACATTTGACAATATTGACTTGTGATCTTAAATAGAAGATTTATTTCAGGAGACTTCTAAGTCGGTTAGGGACTTGCACTACTGTATTTCGTCTGTTAATTTGACGCCTCCGTGAGAGCATCAGTGCTTATAATTCGGCACGGAGGAGCCACCGTAATTTAATATGCGGCCGTTTTCAATTGAAAATGTCAGATTCCTTCTTCAAATTGGAATCACGGTTCAAGAACTCGTTTTCACTAGAATGGTGAGAGTAGATTTGGCTCATCCAATGCGAGAGGGCTCAATTTACTTCCTTTTCTCATCAGCCTTTGTCAATAGATTCGGCCTCCCTGCTCCTCCGTGTCCATGTCGTCAATTGACGTCCTTGCCGTGTCCATTCTAGTGAAAACAAGTTCTTGAACCGTGATTCCAATTTGAAGAAGGAATCTGACATTTTCAATTGAAAACGGACGCATATTAAATTACGGTGGCTCCTCCGTGCCGAATTATAAGCACCGATGCTCTCACGAAGGCGTCAAATTACCAGATGAAATACAGTAGTGCAAGTCCCTAACCGACTTAGAAGTCTCCTGAAATAAATCTTCTATTTAAGATCACAAGTCAATATTGTCAAATCTCCTGATGAAGGTGCAACTATTGTAACGACACCAAAACGCCGCGTCAACTCTTTCTTTTGACTGTTTTTATTATTGTTTATGTTTTTATTATGATGAAGATAACCTTTTTAGAAAGGCTTTTAAAATTTAGAGTGTAACCCTGAAGGGAGGTACCACAATAAATTGTGCAAATCGTTGTTATATCTTTGTTGTATTTGTTTATTGATCAATGTTTTGATATACAGTGTCATAAGTGTACAATATTTTTTGCCATCATAGCTTGGTTAATATCAGGGATTCTCCTTAGGCTAACTTCCCCCACACGTCTCCAGACAGTCAGCATTTTGACTTTCTTCTGATACAAACCACAGGGTCTCATTTTCTGTATTGTCTACTCCCCTCCCTGTGAAAATCACCAGGGGAACCTTCCACAGAATTTTTGTGCATTCATAGTGGCAAACAGGATTCATTTCATATATAAGCAATTCACATTGTGACGTGTGACTACTAAACACAACAATAACGATCTGAAAACAAAGCGAAAATACAAGTTTATACAAGTTTATACAAGTATCTATAAACTACGAAAGTGTTTGAAGTGATTTACATTTCTCCAGGTGTGCTTGGTGGGGACGGAAATCTCTAGGAATAACACTGGGCCCCAAACTGATTACGAAAGATCATATAATGAACAGTGAGAAGAATGTTTTCTACGTCTTGAAACTTCTGAACAAAATTAAGTCCTTCCTGCCGTGAAACATTTCAAATCTGCCTCGCAAGCGCTGGTTCCGTCCATACTAAATGACGGGAATGCCACACAGGCACATTGAAAGCCCATCTAGCACCCCATCAATGCAGCAGCCAGAATGGTCACTGGAATCAAAAAATATTACCACATCTTCTCTGTCCTGAAAGAACTGAGTTGGCTCCCAATTGAAGCTCGCTGCAGCTTCAGATTTGCTTGTCTAACCCACAAAGCCCTTCACATGGTGAAACCAGCATATCTCACCTCTAAACTCAAAAAGGCAGCCAAATAAGTAGACTAAGAAGCTAATCTCATTCCTTCTAAAGTCCACAAGTAAAAAATCCTGACATGCTCCTTTTTGAGCAATGCCCTTAACATCTGGAACAAACCCCTCCTTTTTGAGCTTCAAGTGGCATCTAAAGGATCACCTTCTCAACAAGTTTCTCAAGTAGTGGGACTTCCTTTACCAGAAGTCCTATTCATCGCCACTGCTGTTTTTCTTCTTAACTCGTGATTTTGATATGTTTTGTTTCAATTCAGCTGTACTGATTATATGCTTGATCTGTTACAAGATTACCTGAGTGGTCTGTTACGAACATGTATTGCTGTGATGCACTCTGATACCCATGCGAGCGCTATATAAAACTTCAAAATAAATTAAAAAAATAAAAATGAATAATTTCTCGAATCACCTGGAAGAGGTGAGTGGCCAAACCTTTTGCTCATATTTTGGCATCAGTATTAATAATAGAGATCAGCCTGTGAGATACACAGTAATCTGTGAGGTGATCAAGATTCAAGATTACTGCTGGTTGCTTTGCCAAATTCCTCGGTAAACTTTCCAGACGATCTAGCATATGTGTATAGGTTAAGGAGAGGCTGAGCTTGTTAGGCATTTCAAATATTTTATTGGGAAGCCACTGGCACCAGATGTCTCACCAGATGCCAATTGTGAGATGGCCTCTAACATGTCATCCATTATATATTTTTCAAGTATTTTTTTTGTTTATCTTTGCGAGTCAGTCTGTCTAGGAATCTGAGTTAGCCACTGATTGTGGTAAATGATGTATGACTCTATGGGGTGATACAATAATATGCAGAGATATTGGCTATGTCTTACAGTATAATGAGGGACTCCGCATTGCTGTCGTGTATGAGGTGTACCTGTCTATCTGTCTCATCACTGAGGCGCAGCTCGTGAACCGTTTGCCCATCTTATTTCCTTGGTCATATATTTGACTTTCAGATGCAAGTCCTAGCTTTCTGGGCTCATTGACATGACCTGCCTATACCTCAGTGTGGCTTGTGCAAGATGTTGTCTCTCATCTTCAGTGGGATCACTTCTAGCAGCCTTTTCGACCATTTGTACCTCTGCTTCCAACTGCACTAGGCACAAGCATTTTTGAACGGTAAATCACTGACTGTCACCTCACAATACTGTCTTGTATGACTCCCACAGGAGGGGCGGCATATATGGAGCCTGTGTTAGTCTGAAAGTATTATATGGTGCTGCAGTGGAACAGGCCTAAAAAATCTGGGTTGGTCATGCACCACTGGCTTAGTTTCCGTATTAGGGGAAGAGCTTCGTATTGGGTTCTCCAAGGGGGCATGATCAGATAAACGCCCAACATATAAGGAATGAAGTCAAAGTCTTGCCCTGGGAGCTGAAGAAGTAATCAAGTCGAGCAAAGGACTTATGGGCCCTAGATAGTGTTGCCATATATCTTGTAGTCCACTGCAGAGACGAATGTCGCCAGTGGAGAAGAGGTGGGGGGGGGGGGTGCAGTCAGTGATGGTCTGTCTGTGTCAGCGTAGTGGTCTGTCAATCTGTTGAAATCTCTTGTAATTGTAAGGCCTATGTAGTGTGCCTATGTCTTTCAGTAGGGTGGAGGTATTTAAATTGAGAGAAGTGTAACTGGGTTGCTATAGAGAGTGCTAGCAATCATATAACACAGAATCTATTGTCCATGTGAGTTCGATTTTCAGTGGAAGGTGGTGGCGAACCACTATGGGGTCCCCAACCCTAGAGAGTCCTCCACTAAGCCTGCATGGTAGGCATTTGTAAAACCATATTTTGAAGGCACTGCATTTGTTTCCCATAAGATGTATTTCTTGGATCATAAATTTGGCTGCCTTATAGCCCTTTGCTTTTTTGAAGATTGCTTCCCTTTTAACCTTATCAAGGTGAGTCTTAACACGTGTGAGGTATTTGATTAATGAGTGTGATGGTTGGCGAGTTGATATTGATAATTTCCGGATGTACAGGGTATCTCTTCATTGTGCGATAGGTCATGTAGGTCTGCTCGGATTTTAGTGGTTTGTTGGTGGAAAACCATGCAACTATTAGCTACCCCACCTTATACTTCAATAACTGATATAGCTGTCAGTGATTTGGTAACCTACTGCAACTCACCACGTGAAAGGGAAACCTTTCTTCAAAACACTTGTGTATAATGAAACCAGAAATTCTCTGGGGAGCATTAGCAATGCAAATATTTGGTTAAACTTTGAATACAAGGAGCTAGTGAAAAATATGTGCCAAGCATCTGATATAAATTATGCAGCAATATTTAAGGACATTATAATAGGAGTTCTAACAAAAGAGGGGAAATATGCATTGGAAAGTTGACTTATGAAGAAACTACTTCCATTCAATATTACAGCAGCTTAACCTAATGCACAATTTCATCCAAAAACAGAAGTCTATAGTTTGTTTAATGTAGACACTTAAAGAGGGCTTCAAGTTTAATTAACAATTACTACAACTGGAGAAAGAAGATATTTTGGAAATTACAGCTATTGATAAAATTGAACATCAGGGAGTCACAATACTGCTCAGAGATAAACTACAAGCACAATTGGATGCTTTGGAAAAGTCTGTCTCAAACTGCAGGACAAAAAAAGCATTTATGCATTAGCAAAAACTGTTGAGTAATTTTGCGCTGTACTATAAATGTAGAGAAAGGGTTAGTAAATGGTGTAATGGGTAAAGTAATTGATTTTTATAAGTTTCCCAGATAGAGATGAGGTTGAATACTTGGCCATAAAATTTGATCCCATTGATTGATTGCCAGCCGTGGTGCGTCCATTGGGGCATTGGGGCGCAGCCCCACTAGCCCATGGACCCGCGGCAGCAAGGAAAATAATTGTCACTAGTGTCTTTTAAAAATAATCAGATCATCCGAGCGCCGCCGGAAATCCGGGCAGCACCCGACTTAAACAGGAGTGCGCTGCGGGCAGGGGGGCTGGCTTGAGAGTGACAGTCCACGCACTCACTCAGCAGCAGTCGCAGACACTGAGGCAGACACTAGGTACCTAGCGCGCAAGTGCTGCTTGGGGCTGAAACTAGCACGAGCATGCTCATTTAAGTTCCCCCATCACGGTTCAAGAACTCGTTTTCACTAGAATGGTGAGAGTAGATTTGGCTCATCCAATGCGAGAGGGCTCAATTTACTTCCTTTTCTCATCAGCCTTTGTCAATAGATTCGGCCTCCCTGCTCCTCCGTGTCCATGTCGTCAATTGACGTCCTTGCCGTGTCCATTCTAGTGAAAACAAGTTCTTGAACCGTGATTCCAATTTGAAGAAGGAATCTGACATTTTCAATTGAAAACGGACGCATATTAAATTACGGTGGCTCCTCCGTGCCGAATTATAAGCACCGATGCTCTCACGAAGGCGTCAAATTACCAGACGAAATACAGTAGTGCAAGTCCCTAACCGACTTAGAAGTCTCCTGAAATAAATCTTCTATTTAAGATCACAAGTCAATATTGTCAAATGTCCTGATGAAGGTGCAACTATTGTAACGACACCGAAACGCCGCGTCAACTCTTTCTTTGGACTGTTTTTATTATTGTTTATGTTTTTATTATGATGAAGATAACCTTTTTAGAAAGGCTTTTAAAATTTAGAGTGTAACCCTGAAGGGAGGTACCACAATAAATTGTGCAAATCGTTTTTATATCTTTGTTGTATTTGTTTATTGATCAATGTTTTGATATACAGTTTCATAAGTGTACAATATTTTTTTTATCATCATAGCTTGGTTAATATCAGGGATTCTCCTTAGGCTAACTTTCCCCACACGTCTCCAGTCAGCATTTTTACTTTCTTCTGATACAAACCACAGGGTCTCATTTTATGTATTGTCTACTCCCCTCCCTGTGAAAATCACCAGGGGAACCTTCCACAGAATTTTTGTGCATTCATAGTGGCAAACAGGATTCATTTCATGTATAAGCAATTCACATTGTGACGTGTGACTACTAAACACAACAATCACGATCTGAAAACAAAGCGAAAATACAAGTTTATGCAAGTTTATACAAGTATCTATAAACTACGAAAGTGTTTGAAGTGATTTACATTTCTCCAGGTGTGCTTGGTGGGGATGGAAATCTCTAGGAATAACACTGGGTCCCAAACTGATTACGAAAGATCATATAATGAACAGTGAGAAGAATGTTTTCTACGTCCTGAAACTTCTGAACAAAATCAAGTCCTTCCTGCCGTGAAACATTTCAAATCCGCCACGCAAGCGCTGGTTCCGTCCATACTAAATGATGGGAATGCCACACAGGCACATTGAAAGCCCATCTAGCACCCCATCAATGCAGCAGCCAGAATGGTCACTGGAATCAAAAAATATTACCACATCTTCTCTGTCCTGAAAGAACTGAGTTGGCTCCCAATTGAAGCTCGCTGCAGCTTCAGATTTGCTTGTCTAACCCACAAAGCCCTTCACATGGGGAAACCAGCATATCTCACCTCTAAACTCAAAAAGGCAGCCAAATAAGTAGAGGAAGAAGCTAATCTCATTCCTTCTAAAGTCCACAAGTAAAAAATCCTGACATGCTCCTTTTTGAGCAATGCCCTTAACATCTGGAACAAACCCCTCCTTTTTGAGCTTCAAGTGGCATCTAAAGGATCACCTTCTCAACAAGTTTCTCAAGTAGTGGGACTTCCTTCACCGGAAGTCCTATTCATCGCCACTGCTGTTTTTCTTCCTAACTCGTGATTTTGATATGTTTTGTTTCAATTCAGCTGTACTGATTATATGCGTGATCTGTTACAAGATTACCCGAGTGGTCCGTTACGAACATGTATTGCTGTGATGCACTCTGATACCCATGCGAGCGCTATATAAAACTTCAAAATGAATTAAAAAAATAAAAATGAATAATTTCTCGAATCACCTGGAAGAGGTGAGTGGCCAAACCTTTTGCTCATATTTTGGCATCAGTATTAATAAGAGAGATCAGCCTGTGAGATACACAGTAATCTGTGAGGGGATCAAGATTCAAGATTACTGCTGGTTGCTTTGCCAAATTCCTCTGTAAACTTTCCAGACGATCTAGCATATGTGTATAGGTTAAGGAGAGGCTGAGCTTGTTAGGCATTTCAAATATTTTGTTGGGAAGCCACTGGCACCAGATGTCTCACCAGATGCCAATTGTGAGATGGCCTCTAACATGTCATCCATTATATATTTTTCAAGTATTTTTTTTTTGTTTATCTTTGCGAGTCAGTCTGTCTAGGAATCTGAGTTAGCCACTGATTGTGGTAAATGATGTATGACTCTATGGGGTGATACAATAATATGCAGAGATATTGGCTATGTCTTACAGTATAATGAGGGACTCCGCATTGCTGTCGTGTATAAGGTGTACCTGTCTATCTGTCTCATCTCTGAGGCGCAGCTCGTGAACCGTTTGCCCATCTTATTTCCTTGGTCATATATTTGACTTTCAGATGCAAGTCCTACCTTTCTGGGCTCATTGACATGACCTGCCTATACCTCAGTGTGGCTTGTGCAAGATGTTGTCTCTCATCTTCAGTGGGATCACTTCTAGCAGCCTTTTCGACCATTTGTACCTCTGCTTCCAACTGCACTAGGCACAAGCATTTTTGAACGGTAAATCACTGACTGCCACCTCACAATACTGTCTTGTATGACTCCCACAGGAGGGGCGGCATATATGGAAACTGTCTTAGTCTGAAAGTATTATATGGTGCTGCAGTGGAACAGGCTCAAAAATTCTGGGTTGGTCATGCACCACTGGCTTAGTTTCCATATTAGGGGAAGAGCTTCGTACTGGGTTCTCCAAGGGGGCATGATCAGATAAACCCCCAACATAAAAGGAATGAAGTCAAAGTCTTGCACTCGGAGCTGAAGAAGCAATCAAGACGAGCAAAGGACTTATGGGCCCTAGATAGTGTTGCCATATATCTTATAGTCCACTGCAGAGACGAATGTCGCCGGTGAAGAAGAGGTGGTGGTGGGGGGGGGGGGGGGGGATGCAGTCAGTGATGGTCTGTCTGTGTCAGCGTTGTGATCTGTCAATCTGTTGAAATCTCTTGCGATTGTAAGGCCTATGTAGTGTGCCTATGTCTTTCAGTAGGGTGGAGGTATTTAAATTGAGAGAAGTGTAACTGGGTTGCTATAGAGAGTGCCAGCAATCATAAAACACAGAATCTGGTGTCCATGTGAGTTCGATTTTCAGTGGGAGGTGGTGGTGTACTACTATGGGGTCACCAACCCTAGAGAGTCCTCCACTAAGCCTGCATGCTAGGCAGTTGTAAAACCATATTTTATATTTTGAAGGCACTGCATTTGTTTCCCATAAGATGCGTTTCTTGGATCATAAATGTGTGTGCCTTATAGCCTTTGGCTTTTTTGAGGATTGCTTCCCTTGTAACCTTATCAAGGTGACTCTTAACACGTGTGAGGTATTTGATTAATGAGTGTGTGATGGTTGGCGAGTTGATGTTGATAATTTCCGGATGTACAGGGTATCTCTTCATTGTGCGTTAGGTCATGTAGGTCTGGTCGGATTTTAGTGGTTTGTTGGTGGAAAACTATTAGCTACCCCACCTTATACTTCAATAACTGATATAGCTGTCAGTGATTTGGTAACCTACTGCAACTCACCCCGTAAAAAGGGCAACCTTTTTTCAAAACACTTGTGTATAATGAAACCAGAAATTCTCTGGGGAGCATTAGCAATGTAAATATTCGGTTAAACTTTGAATACAAGGAGCTAGTGAAAAATGTGTGCCAAGCAATATTTAAGGACATTATAATAGGAGTTCTAACAAAAGAGGGGAAATATGCATTGGAAAGTCGACTTATGAAGAAACTACTTTCATCTAATATTACAGCAGCTTAACCTAATGCACAATTTCATCCAAAAACAGAAGTCTATAGTTTATTTAATGTAGACACTTAAAGAGGGCTTCAAGTTTAATTAACAATTACTACAACTGGAGAAAGAAGATATTTTGGAAATGACAGCTATTGATAAAATTGAACATCAGGGAGCCACAATACTGCTCACAGATAAACTACAAGCACAATTGGATGCTTTGGAAAAGTCTGTTTCAAACTGCAGGATAAGAAAAGCATTTATGCATTAGCAAAAACTGTTGAGTAATTTTGCGCTGTACTATAAATGTAGAGAAAGGGTTATTAAATGGTGTAATGGGTAAAGTAATTGATTTTTATAAGTTTTCCAAATAGAGATGAGGTTGAATACTTGGCAATAAAATGTGATCCGATTGATTGATTGCCTGAAGCAGATTAGTCGCTGTGTTTTATGCTTCTTGCAAATGAAAGACTTATATGTACGGCTCCAGCAATTCTCACTCTGTCTAGCATATGCTGTAACTGTCCATCAATTTCAAGATTTAAATGTAGACACAGCTTTTGTAGCTATTGGAAGTGCTGTATTTAAAGAAGGAATGTCCTATGTAGCGTGGTCATGAGTTAGAACATTGTCCAGTTGGTGCTGATGCAAGCTGTGTAAGAGAGTTCAGTCGGTTAAGAAGTGTGTACGTTTCTCATTTATGCTAATACCCTGTTTATGAGGAACAGATAATCTGTCCAAAATGGAAAATTACAAAAGATTGTACACGTGCTGAAGAAAAGAAATGCCATGATGCTGTTAAGACGAGAAAACTGAAAAATGACGGAGATATTGTAGGTTGCCAGTTGAAATACAGTTCAGTAGCCGAATTACACATACGTTGTATTTTCCTTGATTGTGCCACATTAGGATGAACGAGCTGCCCCCAGGGCAGCAGCGTACTTGCGCTGCCCCCAGGACAATGCATTCATATGAAAAATGGAGCAGCTGCTTTGAAACCGCTTTGTGTTTTCACAGTGGACATACAGGATTAGTGATCCCCTTGCATGCGGGTACAGTGAGTGGCTGTACCCAAATGCAAGGGAAGTCTGGGGGTGCGCCACCTGAGAGCTTCTTTGCCTCTGCGCCCGCCTCTGTAATATTCCGCGAATGCAGATGCAAAGGGATTCCCTCATTTGAATGGGACCAGGCTCCTATGCAAATGGGGGAATGCCATCTTGAGGAAGCATTGGTGCTGTATGTGCACCTGCACTTTCGGTAATACAGAAAGGGAACGCACAATCATCTGCGGCCCCTTCTGCAATACCAAAGTGCCCTGGGCATGCAAAGCAGGCGTAAATACCTGTTGCGCACCCGGTGCACTTCTATAATATGGCCCCTGCTGTCAATTGCTACGCAAACATTGTTCTCAATGTACTGCTTCATTTACCACATCTAGTCAACCAAATTTAACAAAAACCAGATAAGAGACTGTGTTCTGCACTGTATCACTAGCTCAAACATATACTGACTGACAGAACTGTGATACATTCTGCTTCTTGTATTTGAGATGTGTTAGATACATGTAGTGGATCTGTAATGTTTACTCTCAACAGTAAACAAGACGCACACAAATTTATAATGGTCATGCTTGAAGTTTTAGAAGAAGATGATGTAAATATTGACAATGTATTCGGCTTGAGTTACACATGGAAACATGAGTGTAAAGATTGGGGTTATTCATTTCAAACTTAAATTCTGAGTGTTTTCTCTATTTAACATGACCAGATTCCAAAACCGTGCCTTTTTGGCCAATTTTTGAAGGACGCTTAGAAAAATATGACCTGCCTAAACCGTATATTTATGTTGATCCTAACAAGAACTTGAAAATACCTTATAGTAATGCTACAACAATGCAGAGCAGATTGTTCCAAATTGGAAACTCAAATTACAAACTTCAAAGCTGCACACATATCAATTTTAGGAAGAACTTATACTACTTCAGTTATCATCTTTTACGAAGGATAATACAACCTCTGGCCACTACACTGTCTATTTAAAGACTGAAACTGGATGGACGGACTGTAATAACATCAATCTAAGATTGAAACCAAGACTTCCTTGCAAATGATCAAACTCTTATCTTTTCTTTCTTCAGCCAAAGTTCTATGGTGGAATTGTGGATAAAAAAGTGATGTACTGTGTTTCTTCTACATGGTTCATCAGTCTTTTAGACATTATTCGGCCTATTGGGGGTAATGGCTTTATAGTCTTCTTCAAAATTCAGCAGTTGTTTTATCTTCCACAAAGCAGTTAATACTAAATCTAAACACTACACTGCGTAATTGAAGTCAAAAACTGAATGGACCTAATCCAATTACTGCAGCTTTAGGTGAAAGTGAAATCTGCTTTTGTAACTAAACCAATGACCCCTTTTGTTTCATCAACCAAACCTCTACATACTATTTGTGAACAAAAACTACACTATGGATGTTGTCTAAATTGATCACCATTATTTAAACATCATTTAGCGTACTAGGGGTGATGTTTCCAGAAGGATCTCTAAAATAAACAGTACTTTGTATTTATTTGTAATATTGTACCAGATATAATAATTTAATTCATATTTTTAACTTAGGCTTGTTTATATTACTAAAGTAAGTGTAGAAAAACAATTAATTACAGAGTTGTAGTGAGTGCAATGCATAGCTTCACTTAAGTATAGTGTTGTACTGTACATAAATGGGTTTTTTTTACAATCCATTGATATGGCTTCATACAGACCACTGTTTATGGTGAAGAAGTATGAACGTTGGGAACGGTTTCACTACGTTGTAAAACAATGTTAAAATATTTGTAATGTATATTGTGTGATTTTATATTAATGACAATCAACTACTAACATATGTTGTTTTTTTCCATACCAGGTGTTGTTGAACGTCACTTTTCCTACCACAGATACTTAGCTTATACAAAACAATGGAAAGTGTGTGTGAGAAACTGGGTTCTTGCTGCAGTACCCCCACCACTTTTTACCTGTTTTTTGATGCAACTTTGATTGAGGTGTACTGGGACCCTGCTAACCAGTTTCCCAGTACTGGTGTTATTTCCCAAAAACTGTACCACAATTGGCACAACTTCAGCAACCCCTATACATCCCTAGTAAATAGTACCCCAGGTACATAGGGCATTGTGACTAAAGAGGGTCCACTAGGGCTGCAGCACGAATTGTGCCACACTAGGGGCCCCTCACCAAGACCATGCAAACTGACATTGCCTTTATGCAGAGAAAACTGAAGTTGACATGGCACCTATCCCTGAGTGCCATGCCCACAGACACTGCATGAGGTATAGGTAAGTCACCTGGACTGCAGGCCTTACACCCCTAAGACAGGGGTGCACTATATCCCATGTGTGGACATATCTGCATGAGTAACATCAACAGTGGTTCTTTCGGGTATTTGAACAATTGCTTTAAATCATACGTATGCCTTCAGCACTAATCAAGGTATGGTTTCAAAATTATGCTTCATTAGTCAGCTTTGAAGTGCAACACCAGACAAACGAAAAAGGGTCAGAGTGATTTTTAATTAAACAGTTATTTTTTCTTTTTCTTTTTGATTTTCAACTGACACCTTCCGTTAGAACATCAAAAGCAGAAATTTTTACTTTTTCATAAAATACAAAATGCGGCGCAACAATTCAAATCAGTGTAAGAAGTGACTGAATGTGAAATATAGTGACATTGTGACATATATAAGTGAAAATCTATGTACAAGTGAATGAGTGATTATAAAGAACGGGGGAAGGTTGGAAAAGGCCAATTCCTATCTCATTAGTACTCGGGACCAACACGCTATTTCAGATTAGCTATGATGTGTTGGACTCGGTAAGTTGGTCCTTTGATGGTTCTGTCGACGTTTCGACCCTGTGGACACCTAATTTGTGGGTCACTGGCGGGTCTTCTTCAGGACGGGGACTGGGAAGGGATTATTGCGCCAGGTCTTCAACGAGCAGACATCCTTATATTTTACTTGGTGCGGGTGTCTTCAGCAATCTTGACTCTATTTTGTGTTACTTTGTGGCCATATTCAAGGATATTTCTATTTGACTGTAGTCTCTAGTCACCAAGATCGTTGTGTATTACTTTCGACGATCAATTGCATATGTAGGTATCGATATAGCTGTCTGCCATCAATTATGCCCATTCACTTACAGGGCGGGATTTTTTTAATGTGTGGTTTCCTTTCGTCGGATCGGGATTCTGGACTCGTCCGCTCGGCAGAGCTGTGCCGATTAATGCATGAGCAGATCTGACCCAATAATATCGAAGTCCATTCTTGGATATTCTAAGTGCACAGGTAAACCATAGAGCGTACATGGGCTGAATACTTGTCATCATGAGTTGCCTAGGTCTATGAGGCTTCACTGTACTCTAAGATGTTGGGTACCAAC
Organism: Lissotriton vulgaris; assembly: GCF_964263255.1. NCBI lineage: Eukaryota > Metazoa > Chordata > Amphibia > Caudata > Salamandridae > Lissotriton > Lissotriton vulgaris. Next base: position 407,062,441 of record NC_141687.1, read on the forward strand.
GATCTTGTCTTAAAAAATCTTTGCTGATACCAGTGTTGGATTTATTAATAAAATCACACAGTGGACACCTTAGAGGGTCCCCTGAATATCTACCACACACTGGTATGACACCACCAGACATATTTTGGATCTCATGGGGTAACAACCAGTGCTTTTAGAGGCTAGGAACAAAGCCTGCTATGGGCAGAGGTGCTTCACACCTCCCCCAGGCGAGGATGGCCTTCCAACGTTGGGAGCTTCAAAAGCGATGCTGCCCTTAAAATGCGACCCAAGCATCTTCAGGTAGTAGAGTGTGCCAACACCCCCACCCCCTCCCCGGTCCTCCTCCACATTTGGCGGGAGGATAGGCAGAAAAATGTGTTAAATTAGAAGGTGGGCCTTCATTCAGCCACCACCCTGGCTCGAGTTACACTGAGTGTTTTCTGCTGGGGCAGGTGATGTTGAGACAACTTTTCATTTCCCTCCATCTTGGTTTGAGAAGAAATTAGTCAGTGAGGACTAAGGTAGTGCCCCTTCCCACAGGAAGTGGTCACTTAGAAGGCGTAAACACCCTTAAGGTAGGTAGCCAATTGGTTACTACCTGTCTCCCCTTTAACACCCCTAAATTTTGTATTTAGGTGGCATCCCTGGACATTGCAACTTAGATTCGACGGACCTAAGAAGAGCAACAGACAAAGAAGAGCTGCTGACCAGAGAACCAATAATCTGCAGAAAATTGGCACCAAAGCCCTGCGGCTACTTCCAGGCCCCAACCATTGCAGACTGCTGTCTCGGCTTTCAACTGTGATGCCTCCAAGAACCCTGGAGCACCTCCATCCTTCAACAAATTGGCGAGAACCTCTCTTGTAATAGAGAAGCTATTCGCCTGCAGGCACCGAACCGCAAAGTCCAGTTCACCAACCCTTGCGTGAGACCTCGCTTTAAGTCCATCTCTGTAGTGCGTTTTCAGGTGGCCCTCTTCTTTGTAGCGCCTGCTACCAACGACCTCAGCAAGTGTGGCTCAATGATTAGAGCGGCAGACCCTGATGCAGACCAGGGTTCAATTCCCCGCCTCGGCGGGTCTTGGGCTCAAAATTCCACGGACCTGATAATTCTCGCCTCGGTGCCTATTCCAATCATGGAGTCCCACTCTGCAACTCTGGGCAATAGCTTGCTTAATCTCCACAACGGCCCCCACAACGCTAAGGATGCCTGGCCTCCACCTTGGGGGTGCCCAGGAGTGGACACCTCACAGGGAAAGCCAGGATGGGTTCCACAGCAGTATTCGTACAAACGCCTTGAGCCCCTTGCGGGTGAGTAGTGTGCTATACAAGTATCAATTTACATTTAATTTACATTTCACCCTGCTCCCAGCCAAATTCAGGACGTTCCTGAGAATCCGCTGGTGGAATATTGGACCTGGCCGTGCTACTTACCTAATCCAACTGTGTGATTGTATATGCATTTTTCTATTTTTTTCCCATTCTCTCCAATGGTTTGTAATTGCGCACAAAAGTGACTAATTTTGCAAACTTGAAAAATTCATATCTCGAAAAGTGCTTAGTATAAAATTAAATTCTGTGATTTTTGTAAATTGTTCTCGGATTTATTCTTGTGGGTACAACTAATGGTTAGCACTACCCTCTGATAATCCTAACTGCTCGCCCACACTACCAAAAATAGAGCATTCGTATTATCTACTTTTACCTCTGTATACCAATATTAATGGTCTTTGAATCTTGGACAAATCTGTACATATTGATTTTTCTCACTTCTTTATTATAGGAATAGGTGTATTTAATCTGCTGAAAACCGGTACCAAAACCTATTGGTTTATCAAGTCCGCAATAACAGGATGAATCTCTTCCTCAGCTTTAGAAAGTACTGAGAAATGTGAAGGATGTGCTTCATCAGGTTAATCTTTATTTTCACTGGGTCCTTAGAAGCAATGCACCCACGTCATTGGACCGTGTGGACCATAACGTGGAGGGCACCTGAGAATGTTAATCTGTCAAATATTTGGCTATTTCTGTACTATTTTCAGAAGATTGACAGTATGCTTACACCGAAAAGCCAGCACATCATTCTCACTGTGACGGGGTATGTTGAGGTTGACTCTATCAGAGTACAGAACACAGTGCAATTGGGCCAATCCCAAAAGATTGTCTGATAAGGTAGGACATAGCAGGAAAGCATGCTTATCCATAAAGAGATTAAGGGTGATGCAAATGGGGTCAGAAATGTGGTGGGGTACGTGCTCATTTGAAAAACAAACTGCATCCATGGAGAAGCTCGAGAGAGGTTATTAAGGGACTTCATTAGTTTTAAAGGCAGAGACCTTGACGCCGGTCTCAATAAGGCAAGTGGTGTGTTAAACCATTTATCATACAATCAACAAAGGGACCTTTCAGAAGTGCAGGAGTCTGAATATTCAGGGCACAGTTTTAACCTCTCTAGCTAGCCTAAAATTAAGGGTGTTGTACGATCTTGTTAAATTCGAGTAGGTGAGATAGAATAGGCCCTCCGGAAGCAAGCATTGTTAGAGTTGTCCTTTTACCAATGCCCCAACTGTCTACAGGCAAAACATAACACTCCAGCACCGGGGGCTTTGCAACGCTCCTTTATATTCTATTGCATGCTCTGCAATTTCAAAGACATCAGTTTAGTTTCAACATTTTCTTTCTTGTGAAGCTACACAATGATTAGGTCGTCACTAACTCAACCAGTTTGTTTGTCAGCCAATACAAATTGGGAGCAGTTAGCTTCTCACATTTGGTAACACTCTCTACACAAAGGCAGCACCTAAAGCTTCCTGAGACATCTGTCAGACAGGGGATGCCTACATAACAGATTGGCTCCCAAATGTTTTGTGGTGAAGTGAGTGCACCGTCTCTGGTGACCTCCCACCAGGGACCAATTATTGCAAAGATCCAAAACTTTGTTGACAGATTTCAGCCTCAGGGAAGCCCAAAAACTCTGCAAGCTGCAATGTGGTGGGGTCCCTGTCATGCTTTTCCAGGATTAAATATTGAAAGTTGAACAGCAGCTCCGAAGCTTTCAAGTAGTCCAGGAAAAACTAAGGACCATGCACATAAAGTATATGCTACAATACCCGGCGCACCTTAAAGTCATATACAATGATGTTGTTTTGTGACACCCCGGAGAGTGCCTGGTGGAGGAACGTGCAGATTCTGACTGATGTAGATCCTTTACTCTGGCCACCCCATGTAGAGACCCAGCCACCACTTCATGACTGCAGTTACCCAGGTGCACCAGGAAAAACAAGCACAGACAAAAATCGTAGAAGGCAATGCCATTTTGGCCTAATCAACCATGAACGATGTCTTTGGACTGCTCCCACAGACAAGCAGCGAGGACCTGCCCTAGGAGTTCGGGCTGGACTGTTCCCATTGGGTGCAGGATCAAGACTGATTTGCATATGGCTGGGTTCAAACTGGAATGGCATGGTGAGCAAAAAAACTATAGACTTGGGTCCAGATCTCTGTACGGAGGTGAACGTATGACATTACTCTGCATTCTGTCCATCAATTATTCTTTTTGCATTTGTCACCCTGAGAAGGACGGGTATGCCCAGACGTAGGTCCCGTGCTTTCCATGCCACTGGAGTCAACCTATCCTGGCTGATGAGGGATGAAACCCCAAAACCGGTCCTAGGATGCTTGTTTCCAGTCCAGGGAGGACCTGTCTTGGCAGTTCGGGCTGGACTCTTCGCATTGGGTGCAGGGTCAAGACTGATTTGCATATGGCTGGGTTCAGACTTGAATAGCATGGTGACCAAAATAATGATGGATTTAGGCCCAGATCTCTGTACTGGGTGAATGTAAGACACTGCTCTGCATTCTGTCTATCAACTGTTGTTTTTGCTTTTGTCACCTTGAGTGGGACGGGTATGCCCAGAAGTGGGTCCCGTGCTTTCCATGCCACTGGAGTCAAGCTATCCTGGCTGATGAGGGATGAAACCCCAAAACCGGTCCTAGGATGCTTGTTTCCAGTCCAGGGAGGACCTGTCTTGGCAGTTCGGGCTGGACTCTTCGCATTGGGCGCAGGGTCAAGACTGATTTGCATATGGCTGGGTTCAGACTTGAATAGCATGGTGACCAAAATAATGATGAATTTAGGCCCAGATCTCTGTACTGGGTGAATGTATGACATTGTTCTGCATTCTGTCTATCAACTGTTGTTTTTGCATTTGTCACCTTGAGTGGGACGGGTAATGCCCAGATTTGGGTCCCGTGCTTTCCATGCCACTGGAGTCCAGCTATCCTGGCTGATGAGGGATGAAACCACGAAACCGGTCCTAGGATGCTTGTTTCTAAACCAGGGAGGACCTGTCCTGGCAGTTCGGGCTGGCCTGTTTCCATTGGGTGCAGGGTCAAGACTGATTTGTATATGGGTGGGTTCAACAATGTTGTTGACCCCTTAGATTTGCACTTCGGGACATACCTTAATCACATGGTAGAATGACCCTTAAAACATGCAACAACAAAGAGAGTCTCGTCGCCCAGCACATCCCATATGCCACAACTGGACTGGGGAGTAGTAAATCTGGTGTAAAAACTCAAATTGTATGAGCTGAAAGTGCATGGAAATTGCTAATGTTCAAGGAGCCACTACTTATCGTCAAGGGCAGCCACATCCGTCTCCTTCCTAGCTCTCAGGTTCGTCAGGGGCTCTGGTGTTTTGGTGACTAAGGATTTCTATACTCTTGAGATACCACCCTTTCTCAAGTCCTCCGTTATTAATTTACATTGCAGTGGCTGAACTCAGGAAGCGCTCTCAGTTTCTCTTTATACACCTCCCGGGTGTGCCTCAGTTGTAAATTCTGTCAAAACTGAGAAGAGTGTAGATTGGATGCAGCCACCAATTCCTGGAACGATTTCACATGGCCTGCACCCCAAACATCTCCCAGTGTAGATTTACCTATAAGGTCGGAGCCGGGAAAACCCACCAAACCCGACGTTTCCAACAGCCATATCTCCTGCCATGGAGGAGTGAGGGGAGGGCCTCGTAGAGGAGAGAATCAATATTTTTCAAAGTAAACCCTGGGGTTCTTCCCCACACTGAGAAAACTGGTGATTTGTGCCTGCAGATCCGTGAGGAATGTGGGTGGAATCGAGCAGGGGTAGTTCCGTAAAACATACGGGAAACAAGGGAGGGAGACCAATTTGAATAATGCCCATCTTCCTGCCATGGATTGTGGTAATTTGGACCATTCTTGAATGTCATGTCATGTCACCTCCTAGTCAGTAAAACACACAAGATGATGGACGGAATGTTGCACAATGACAAAACATTCACCCCCAGGCACAGATCTGGGTTTAATCCATCGTTATTTTTCTCACCAAGCCACCCCAGTTCAGACATGGCCATATGCAAATCAGTCTTGACCCTGTGCCTCATGGGAACAGTCCAGCCCGAACTGCCAAGCCATGTCTTTCCTGGACCACTAGACCACTGGGGTGGTGTGGAGTAAAATAAATTTGATGGATTTAGGCCCAGATCTCTGTACTGGGGTGAATGTATGACATTGTTCTGCATTCTGTCCATCAACTGTTGTTTTTGCATTTGTCCCAGTTAGTCAGTAGCGGGATGATATTTAGATCCCAAGATCTTTGTTGGGTGAAGGCATTCCCAGAAAGTGAAATCTATTACCCACCACCCTCAACCTAGAATTAAATTCCTCTGGATTTAATGCCCCCTGAAGGGGTACAATTGTTGTTTAACCCTAAGTAACTTTGAGCCTGACGCATCTCCATAGATTGCCGGGATTTCCATGAGCCGCAGGATTGTGTCCCGTGGTCTCTGAATGAAGAGAAGCATATTATACATGTACATGGAGACACAATCTTCAGCTCATCCTTCCCATCTGAATCCACAGGGTGTAGCATCTACTCAGATGAGCTCAGCGAGGAGCTCCAGCACCAGTGCAAATAGTAAGAGAGGAAACCGTCATATGCCCTTTTCTATGGTGAACGAAGGCTATAAGGCTCCATCAACACAAACCAGGGCCAAGAGTTCTGCATATAAAAGAGACACCCAGCGCAAAAACATAGACCCAAGGCTCATTCTGTGGAGAACCGCTAGTGGGTAGGGCCAGTGAACCATGTTGAATGCTCGTGCGAATTCCACCAGGAAAAGTGTGGCATCTCCTGATAGTTTGTTCAAACAGACTAAAGCTAATTGTAGGTAGCAGAGACCGTGTCTGATGCTCCAGTTGAGCATAAATCCATTTTGGTCGGCATGGACAACAGAGCACACCACCTTACCTAGGCAGGTGGCCAATACCTTGGTGAGAATTTTGAGTCCAAGATTAATATGGGTGATAACCACATTCCTCCTGGAATTTGTCCGGCATAAGGATCACTACAATTGCTGCCCCCACGAAAGTCATGGGTCAGCCTTTTCCTATTCTAACACACCCTAAAAAAATACCTGGGGGTTTGGGATCAGTAAGGAGGAGTATGCTTGAAGACCTTTGGGGGAACATGTTTGGGCCAGGAGTCTTCCTAAAAGGCTTGGACAAGATCGCCTGTTGGATCTCCTCCCCCATAATCGGATGATCCAAGTCCTCTATATCTGCTACCAAAAGAGATTGCATGGGCAGGTACAGGATGATAGGATTATCTCTCTCGCAAAAAGAACAATTAATGGACAGAATGCAGACAAATGTTATACATTCACCTCAGTACAGAGATCTGGGCCTAAATCCATTGTTTTTGTACTCACCATGCCATTCCAGTTTGAACCCAGCCATATGCAAATCAGTCTGGACCTTGCACCCAATGGGAACAGTCCAGCCCGAACTGCCAGGCCAGGTCCTCCCTGGACTGGAAACACGCATCCTAGGGCCGGTTTCAGGGTTTCATCCCTCATTAGCCAGGATAGCTTGACTCCAGTGTCATGGAGAGCACGGGACCCATGTCTGGGCATACCCGTCCCACTCGGGGTGACAAATGCAAAAAGAACAATGGATGGACAGAATACAGAGCAATGTCATACAAATGGCAGAGCCGGTGTAGGCTCCGCTCCGACGCGGGACTTCTTCAGCCTGTAGAGCCTCATGTAGCCGCTATTTATACCTCAGGTCGGCAGAGAGAGCTCGGCGAGGATGCGGTGAATCTCTGTGCCGCTTAGACAACTTCTCCCTGCATTGTGCGAGCTCCTGCACCGCGACGGTCCTTTCACCTCAGTGAATCGCGGGCGCCCGCCATTTTAGATTGCGGCGCCCACGTTCTTATTTCCTTCGCCCGCTACAGTTGAACAATGCGTCTGTATATCGGATAAGCATGGGCGAATTTTGCGGATCTCGCGTTCGTGGATTTTGCGGATTTGCGAACTCGCAATCCGCAAAATCCGCGAATTCTCGCGAATTTGCGGATTTTTTTTTATGTTCGCACGGGCTTCTGCAAGTTCGCGAGGGTTTTGTACAATTTCGCAAATTGCGAAATTGTACAAAACGCGTGCGAACTTGCAGCAACCCGTGCGAACACGAAGAGAAAGAAGCTTCTGGTCACAGGAACAGCACGGGGATTGCGCTCATGAAAGTCAAGGATGCAAAGGCCTCTACCCAGCATCACAGCTGATTTTCCACGGTAGATTTGGGAAGACGCACACCTGTCCAGCCTCGAAGACGCTCATGATTGTTTTTGGGCTAATGAATGAGTCACTGAATTTGAGCATTAACTAGTTCGAGCGACCATGATTTGTGGATTTTGTGGTGGGGGGGGGGTGCTTCCATGCGAGTTCACATGCCTCTTGTATGTATAAAAGGTCAGAGAAAGATCGGTTCAGCAGATGAAGAAAAAGAAGCTCCTGGTCACAGGAACAGCACGGGTATTGCGCTCGTGAAAGTCAAGGATGCAAAGGCCTCTATCCAGCATCACAGCTGATTTTCCGCGGTACATTTGGGAAGAGGCACATGATTGTTTTTGGGCTAATGAATGAGTCACTGAATTTGAGCATTAACTAGTTCGAGAGACCATGTGTGTGTTACTATGCAATCGCCCTGAAGGGCGCAGGGGTCCCTTGACTGACCTGTAAGGCTGTGCTGCCCTGTAACTATTTTACAATGGCGCCAGCAAGCTGCCAGCGCCGTTGTAAAATAGTTACAAAGTTAGCTTGCACAGGAAGCACCTGCTTAGTTTTATCTAGTGGTTCCTGTGCAAGCTAACTTTGTAACTATTTTACAACGGCGCTGGCAGCTTGCTGGCGCCATTGTAAAATAGTTAAATGAGTGTGGGTTAAACTTTTGAACCCGTTACGTTCGCTGATTTTTTTTTGCGGATTTTGCGGGAAATCCGCAAAATTCGCGGATTGCGGATTTCCCGAAAATCCGCAAAATCCGTGAGCGTAACGGATTTCACGCTCATGCTTAATATCGGATAAAAATGCTGCAACACCTCCACTAAGGAAATTTCAGCAAAAGGTGTTTTTGCTTTGGCCCAGATATGGACATTCTCTCTCTTTTTTTTCTGGTTTGCCACAGTGTTGCTCCACCTGTTTACACACAATACAAGGTGTTGTCTATGGACTGTTCGCAGCAAGAAATAGTAAAGAGCACTTTATGACAGTGGATGGTGTGACAGCCCATAATAAAAGTAACCAAATTACAGAGTCACCATCATAGTCACTAGCACTATTTAGTGCTCTCACCATTTTGTGAATTTTTCTTCTTTTTCGGCCTACTTCTGGATTTAAATAATGCATCTTTGGTTTTCTTCATCTGGAGCAACGTTTGGAAATTGAATATCATAGACTTGTACATTTTGAGACCATTTTTTGGGGGGAATATATCTATATACAAGGTAACTTTTTTTTCTCCTCAATATACGCGTACTGGGCTATCTATTGTTATGTTATCTTGGGAGATCTTTTGTCATCAACGCTCATGTACTTTTACTCTAATCTGTGGCACATGTTGAGTACTATGATACCATAATTTCCCTATCAATACATGAAATATTCTACTCACTATATTTTTGTTACAAATTCATCTAACACTGTGCTCTTTATGTCGATTTTATTTCAGTATTTTCACAATGGCTACTGATTTGCATACTGCTCGCTCTTCCTCCACTGGTACAAAGCCGAAAAGACATAAAAATGATCCACCTTCTCCTATTCTTTCCTCACAAAATCCAGTTCTGGACTCTATATTAGATGAGGTACGTGGCCTTCAACCTTTTATGTCCACGACTAATGAAAAGTTAAAGCAAATTGAGGAGAGATGGATTGTTATGGAGGTAAAAGTTTTGGAACTTGAACAGCGTGTTAGCGACTTTTAAGATGTTTCTTCAAAGATTCCAACATTAGAACAAGAGATTCACAAGTTAAAAATCCACACAGAGGATCTTGAAAATCACAATCGTAGAAACAGCCTGCGCCTTTATGGACTGGAAAAGGTCGATGGTAGCCTTTCTACAGAAATTCCTTCCAGAGCTCCTGGATCTTCAATCATTATCAAGTCCTTTCAATATACAAAGAGCACACCGACTGGGTCGTCTTCATCCAAATGCTAATTTACCACGTGGAATCTTAATGCTTTTCTTGGAATTCACTGAGCTTATACGCGTTTTGAAGGCTGTAAAACCTAAACGTCGACTCATCTGGTCGGACCATAATATCTTCATATCGCAAGATATTTATAATGCAACAAACGCCCGACACAAAGAGTTTCTTGCTCTACGCCCTCAAATGAGACAGCTCAACATCCAATATGAAATTCTTCATCCGTGCCTTTGTAAAATTACACATGATGGTCGATCACGCTCCTTTGATGACCTGGATAAACTTAAAATCTTTCTTCACAATCTCTCCTCACATAGCATGGATACAAATGTTTGACTGCTTCCTTTTTGTTTCAAGACCGCCAACTTGATTCTAAAAGTTTGCTTATTTGTTAGTCTCTGAATTTTGGTTCTCTTTTTTACTCATGAGGTTCTCACTCTCTCTACTCCTTTGTTCATATTACTGTGGTCCGTGTCCTTCGGCGTCACTATGCTCCTCGTATTTTGTCCTTCCGTCTTTTTGCAGGTCTGGATGCTAATCTTTGATCTGTCTACTTGCCTCTTCCTTCTGTCTCTCTTCTTTCTTTTCTCCGTTTTTCCTGTCCACCCTCTTCGTTTCCTCTCCCTTTCAATTATGTTCTATGGTAAACATCTTACTTGTTGCGTAGCTTTTTCCTCATTCCATACTTTTTCAAACTATCTGTTCATTTTATTTGTGATGTTTAATTCGTCGCCTGTGCCCATTAGTACTGTTTGTTGTTCTGTAGCATATTTCTTTTATTCATCTCATAAGTGGTGTTTCTTTCTTTTTAGCTCTATCCCTGAAGTGAATCAACTCCTTACATGTATTACCCCCTCATCCCTCCATCATGTGTCATTTTGTAATTTGGAATGTTCGTGGTCTTGGAAACCCCATTAAAAGACAAAAAGGACTATCTCATTTATCCAAACTAAACCCTCAGGTATCTTTTGTTTCAAGAAACACACTGTAATGAAGCAGAATCGCTTAAGTTAAAAAGACAGTGGGTGGGTCAAGTTGTGTATTCTCCTGCTTCGAGCAAAAAAGGGGGTGTTTCTATATTGTTTCATAAGTCGTTATCTGTACAAATTTTATCCACACAAAATGATGCTGATGGACGATGGGTAATGGCCAAGGTTGTTATACAAAATAAGAATCTGGTTTTATTGAATATTTATGGCCCAGTCAAACCAGATCCTACATTTTGGAATGACATTAAGATCTTACTCTCCTCCATTGATTGCCCTAATATTGTTATTGCTGGTGACTTTAACCAATGAATTGACCCCTTCTCTGACAGACAATCTAAATATAAATTTAATCTGGATAAAATCTACAAAGCATTCCAATCAGCCATTGCCTCTCGTTCATTGTTTGATGTTTAGAAGACTTGTAATCCTGACTCTCTTGAATGTACTTTTTTCCCCAATGTTCATCACACACGTTCTAGGATTGGATATATTTTGGTTAGTAAAACCCTATTTCCGTCTATTCAATCATCGGAAATTGGGTCTATTTTCATGTCCGACCATGCACCAGTCCATACTGTTTCAGACCTTTCCTCAAGTTCACCAAAATTCAGCCGGTGGAAGCTTAACAACTTTCTATTATCGGGTACTGTTTTCATTAAAGTAGCCACTGTTTATATTAATGAGTTTTTCAAGTTCAATAATCCCTTAGACACTTCTATTTCCAATAATTGGATGCCTTTAAGGCCTCTTTCCGTGCCTTTACTATTTCATGTGTTTAAAAAAAAAAGGAAATTACTAGAAATAAATATATAGATCTCCTACAACAGCTTAAATCATTGGAGCACAAATATTTCACTTCCAAATCCTTCTCGACTCTTTATGAGTTGATCAAGGCCAAATCTGAACTGAACAAACTTGCGACAGATGAAACGTGTAATATTCTTCTTAAAAGTAAATCTAAATATCATGGAGGCCAAAATAAAGCTAGTAAGATGTTAGCCAACTACTTGAAAATCAAATCTGAATGCAAAAATATTGGACCCATCTTTAATGAATTCACTAACAGTTTGGCGTCCTCAGATGAAGATATTGCTAATGTTTTTCATGAATACTATCGGACACTTTATTCTGATGACACCAATCCCTCTAATCACAATTTAGATACTTTCTTTAAGGGCCTTCCCTCTCCTTCCTCCATGCTCAATGAATTAAACTCATTAGAGGGAGAGGTTACTATCCAAGAGATATCTAATGCTATTAAATCTTTAAAAACATCAAAAGTACCTGGACCTGATGGCCTTTCAGTTGAATTCTACTCTACTTTTGCTTCCATTTTTGTTCCCAAACTTTTTACACTGTTTAATTCTTTCATTGACGATGCTAAGGCCTCTGGTTCTTTTATGGATGCCTTGATAATTCTCATCCCTAAACGTGACAAAGATCATTCCCTTTGTAAAAATGACCGCCCTATATCATTAATCAACTATGAATAAATGAAAAAATATTTGCTAAGATTCTTGCATCTCCTCTTAAAAGTATTATCCCATTATTGGTTAAGACTGATCAAGTTTGATTTGTAAAAGGCAGGTTAGCATTGTATAATGCTCGAATGTTTGCAAATATTATTTCTCATGGCAAAAAATGTAAATACCCTCTTGCAGTGTTTTCTGTGGACGCCAAAAAGGCTTTTGATCGTATTAATTGGCAATTTATGTTTAGAACTCTCCAATGGTTTGGTTTTGGCCCTACGTTTATTTTATATATTAATTTATTATATTCCTGCCCACGTGCTAGAATTTTTGATAATAATCACTTCTCCAGATATTTTTCTTTATTTAGAGGTACACGACAGGGATGCCCCCTTTCTCCCCTCCTATGTGTTTTATGTCTTGAACCCTTCCTTGAATGTATACGTGTTAATACTCATATTTCTGGTTTTACACATAATTCAATAGACACTAAAATATCAGCTTATGCTGATGATATATTACTTTATATCCAATCCCAATACTTCCTTTTCTCCATTTTTGGATGATGTTCAGCTACAATCCAGCGTTTCTGGATATAAGTTAAACCTCTTTAAGATAGAAGTTCTACCTCTGAATTCTTTGTGCCACTAATATGTTTAGTGACACTAATTTTGCATGGTGCCCCACAAAAATGAAATACCTTGGAATTTGGTTCTCTGCCTCTTTGTCCAACACGATTAGACATGCATTCAATGCATTAGTCACTAAAATTCAATCACTCCTGCTTACTTGGTCACCCCTATATCTCTCCTGGTGGGGTAGGTTAGATACTATCAAATTGATGATTGTGCCACATGTCCTCAAGGCATTACTTATGTTACCTATTCTAATTCCCATCCCATATTTTTCTCAAATTAACTCCATTTGAACAACATTTTTATGGAATAAGAAACATCCACGAATCGCCCTTACAAAACTTACATGCCCTAAATCTGAGTGCGTACGTTTTCCCAATTTTAAAGCTTATCACTCAGCCTTTTTGATTAAACAATCCTTTGCTTTATCTTATGATTTTGCTGATACCCCTATACCTAGATGGATTGTTTTTGAACGCTCATCGTTAAAGGATTTCTCCTTTCAGAATGTAATATATATGTCCAATTGTACTTTCACGTTGAATTACCCTATTTTGAAGTAGTCCCAACATTTATTATACAATACATTCACCAATGGTCTAACTCCATTTCAATTCTTTTTATCCTCTACTATCTGGTACAATAAATTTCTCAAATATAAGGGTAAATCATTCTATTACAAACACTGGAAGGAGAAGGGTATTATCTTTGTACATCAACTAATTCACCAAAACTTTGTTATTCCCTTTCTTGAATTACAATCACGTTTTCATCTTCCAAGCACTTCCCTCAAAGAATATGCCTTAATTTCAAATGCTGTATAATCACAGTTAGCTACTTTTGAACTTCCTGATGTTACACCCTCTATTACTCCACCTACTCCATTATATAGTTTATTTCAGCTGCACAGACCTAAAGCCCCTTTTGTCTATAAACGATTGTCATTGCATATTAATGATAGACCATAATCCCCTATTGAACTTGCGTGGAAAACAGACTTGTCCCTTTCACTCTCTATTTCGGACCGGGACAAATTATGGTCTACGTTTTTTAAAGTTTCTGCTGCTGCTCATATAACCCAATCTTTATATTTTATTTATAGCAGAGCTGTTATTACATCTGTTTGTATTTTCAAATTTCCCCCCTCCTCTTCTCCATTATGCTGGTCCTGTTCTAATAATACCGGCACGTTGATACATCAACTTTATGATTGTTCAAATGTATTGATATTTAGGAAATCTGTTTGGTCTACTTGCATGAAAATCTTTAAATGTAACATTACATTATAATTACAAATTTTTTTTTAGGTTCATCCTCACCTGATGTTGATGACTCCTCTTTTATCTCTTTGTTTGATATTTTTATAGCATTTAAAGTTATTTTATCTTCGTGGAAGGATAAGTCCAAAATATCTTCATTGACTTGGTGGAACTTTATTTGTGATTAACATAGAATTGCTAAGGTTTCCTCTTCTATTCTCTCTCAAAAACTTAAATCTGATCTCCTCTGGCTACCATTCACATCTTATCTTTCTACACATGCTCCTATGCGCTAACTCTCCCTTTCTTTCTATTATCACACAACTTTTTAGTTCCCGCTATGTTTTCTTTTCTTTTTATCCTTCACCTCTACCTCTATTTTCTGTTTTCTTTTTTCTTCTTCCTTCTTCCTTCTTCTTTTTCCCTCAACTGTTCTCCATATATTGTAGATGCATATTACTTGCTTATCTATAATTTGTAATATTTATTTTATTTATAAAGTTCTATATAGCGCGAACTTGATCCCGAAGGATATCAGAGCGCTTTACAATTTGGGGCAAAGGTGTTCTTATAGCAGTCAGTTCTCAGGATGTTTTATACATATACATTTATCCTCTCTGGATATTTCAGACAGGCCGCCTTATAAAACACCTTCATTGGCAATCAGTTTCTAAAACGAGTAATAAAAGCCAGTCTGCTATTATCAATACTAAAAACGATTAAAATCTATTACAAGTTTCCCAGAATACCTACAGTTAATTCTTAAACTATAGTAAATAAAATGTGGTAGTAGAGTAAAGTTCCTTCGTGTTAGCGTGAATTGATTTGTCCATCACACCGTGTATCCTCCTCCCAGGGGTTCCTGCTCTCTTTCTCTCAATCTTGTAATTCAGTGATCTGGGGGATACATAGGGAGGCGGTGGAGCAGAAGGAGCACAAGCTTATGTGGTATTCCAGTTTTCCTGCTTCTGCTTCATACCACTGATTTAAGAATCATGTTTGTTGGTCTCCTCCTGCCACTGTAGGAAGACTGCCCATTGTTCGGCCTCTATCTTGTTTTTTAGGATCTTCCAGCTTCTTCTGTAAGTGCTTTAGTATCTCTTAGTCAATGCTTTCATGTTTGGGAAAGGATTTCTTTCCATCCTTCTTAGTGAGTCCCACCCACAGAAATTGACAGGTGAATATTCTGTCGTGGTGTACATAGGAGCTCCTATGGTAGGGGTTTGCTACATTTACATTTTTCAGCCCTCACCGGTGCTCTCTCATGTAAAAACAGTAAACAGAAAGGGGTCTGTGCCCACAGCTCATCTTGTGGAAGGGGTGGGAAGGAATCCCGAAGTAAGGTAAGGGACCGCTCAGTTTTTTTCTAACTGATCTCATGGAGAGAGAGTATCATACTCACACCCAAAGATCCTCTTGAAAACGGCTGACTTTCGGTTCTGTGCCTGGAGGAGCTAGCGAAGGAGATGGGGCTGCTGCATGAGATTCATCCTCCAAGGGTCTGTGCTTTGGGTCCTGGAGTTACTGCCTATCTTCCCTGTTATGGCACTGCTTCTAGATCCCACTTGCTCTAAGCCACAGTCCCTGCTTTTGGACCCCTCCCATTCCTATTCACCCATCCAGTCTAAGTTGCCGTCGCCTTCTACCCAGATGACACATTCCATGCACTTTGTTCCTTGAATTAGGGCCCACAGTACACTGGCCACTAAGAATGTGAGAGACAACATTTGAGGGAAGATTAAAACGAAGAACATATGAAATAAAAAGAAACTGTGACAAGAAGGAAAGGCCACAAGCATGAACAGATTAATGCAAGGGAGACCGGATTGATGGATGAAATGTAAAAATACATTGAATGGGTTAGTGAAAGAAAGAATAGCGCGGATGATGAAAGGCTGAGTCAATGTGTGGGTGAATGGACGTTTGGATGAATGGGTGAATTGATAAAAGGAGAGTGAAATTATGTATGTATGAAAAAGTTGGGATGTATAAAGGGAAAAAGGTTGGATGAATGGCTGGAATTGTGAGTGAAAGGATATAAGAATGGATTAAAGAGTAATGATGAAAGGGGGGCTCGACAATGGTAAAGAAAGGGTGCATGGAGAGATGGCTAGATGAATGGATGCCTGAAAGGCTTAAAGGATGGAGTAATAGATGGATGGTATGAGAGATGAAGGGACCTCCATTAGAGTGGGAAGGGCTTTCGCGCTTTGCTCACCCAATGGAATTTGAGGTATGGGTTATCATTTTATGCTTATACCTTAGTCTTAGAATTTGTTCCACCTGATACCTGAAAAATTGTTGTCCA
Source organism: Lissotriton vulgaris (assembly GCF_964263255.1). Taxonomy (NCBI): domain Eukaryota; kingdom Metazoa; phylum Chordata; class Amphibia; order Caudata; family Salamandridae; genus Lissotriton; species Lissotriton vulgaris. The sequence goes on from NC_141687.1 coordinate 407,078,608, forward strand.
CTCCAATATTGCATCCAGACTGGACTATGCCAATGCGCTTTTTATAGGTGTCTCAAATTACTTTGGGGACTCTTTACAAACTGTTCTAAATGCTATCACTAGACTAATTTCAGGGGTGCTCAGCAGGGGCGCAATTAGAGCCAAATTTCAGGGGGGTTTAATACTTTCAGCAATGTAGAGTCAAATTTCGGAGGGGGGGGTGGAGGGCGCTAATATTTCCAGCAATGTGACCTTGTATAATGTAACTGGTGCTCATGCAAGGTGCCTCAATACCTTCGGGTGGAGTTCGAGCTGTAAAAATTGAGAAAAAAAAGTCCAAGGTTGCTTTATAGGAAAGGCATTCTCACACTGTAGTAGCAAAAGTAAGTTGCATCTCCACTCTGCTGATTCCTAAAAGTTGCAGAGGCTCTAGACATGGTGAAAAAACAGCGAAGCCTGGTTAACAAGTAAATGGTCTTTTAGGTTTAACTTTGTTTTTATTTCTCATTCTGTAGTAAGAGACCAGCATACATTTCCAGGAAATCATACAAAGCCTCAATGTTACAGCCCCTTAATGGGCATAATGACCCACAAATTTGCACTGAGTGTAGGTGCCTTGCCACCTGGCTCCCCTTGATAGCTAGGAGGTAGTCCATAGAGTCTCTGCGTAGTCTGGAATTATGTAAATTCGGATTTATACAGCAATGTCTAATAAAAAGAAGAAAAGGAGGAAGAACACACAAGCAAAGAAAACAGTCCCCCCCCTCACACCTCTCCCCCGAACTTGTGTGCTTGAGACCTATCTCACTTATAACACTGTATCTGGCAGGAGAACAGGTGTAAATCATGATGCCATAGTTGGTGAATCGGTTGACATTGATCGTTAAATTTCGCCCTGGTGTTAGTGAGTGAGGCCTGTATCCGTTCAATCCCTAAAATATGCCATAACCTATGTAGCCACCCTATATGGGTCAGCCGTGTCTGCGTCCCTCAATGTGATAAGATCTTTTGGAGTGCTACTCCCAAAACCAACCCCATTTCCTTCCATCTTCTAGATCGTAGTGGGAATGTCAGAGGATTGGGCAGACCGAGCACTACGTAGGCCAGAGACTGTGGGATTTGCGTCTTGAATTGTCGCTCTACCTCGTCCAGGATCATCATCCAATAGTCAGATAGTTCTGTTCACTCCCACAGCACGTGACCCAGCGTGCCATCCTCCCCACATCCCCTCCAGCAAGTCGGGCTACGGTCTGGGTTTCCCCTATTAAGGCGAACCAGGGACAGGGACTAGTACATGGCTATCTTGACTGCAGTCTCCCTACTGCATTTGATATTTATTGGTTTGTATAGCGCTGAATCACCCATGGGGGTATCTCGGCGCTGGGGAGGGCGGAACATCACAACATGAGGGAAGAAATTTTGAAGAGGTGGGTTTTTAACATCTTTCTTAATTGAATCAGATTGTTTCCTGAGCGTAACTGAGGAGGCAGGCTATTCCAGAATCGGGGGGCAAGATAAGAAAATGCCTTGCCACCACTGCGAGCCTTTTTGATTCTGGGAATGGTGAGCAAATGTTTGGTGCTAGACCTGAGAGTTCGTGACGGGATATAGGAGGAGAGCTTGTTGGTGAGATACATGGGGCCCTTGCCATTACGGGCTTTGTGAATAATACAACCTATTTTGAACTTTACCCTTTTCTTTATGGGGAGCCAGTGAAGTTGATTGAGTAGGGGTCCAGAAGGTGTTCTAGATGGGGCATTGTTGGTGAGTCGGGCAGCAGTATTCTGCACTACCTGGAGTTTATTAATGGCACTTTCGTTGGCCGAAAACAGGAGGGCATTACAATAGTCATGCCTTCTCAATATTAGGACCTGCATGAGTGTTTTTTTTGTAGAGGAGGGTAAAAGTTGAAAAATCCTACGCAGAAGGCCAAGAACATTGTAGCAGGAACCTGCGGTGGAATTGACATGTGCGTTATGTGTGAGTTTGTGGTAAATCTTGACACCTAGGTTCTTAACCAATTCTTTGGGAGAGGGGGCGGTTCCCAGCTCTTCTGGCCACCAAGTAGGTGACCAGAGAGTGGTAGCTCCTCCAAACAACATGATTTCTGATTTGCCCCCGTTGAGTTGTAAAAAGTTGTTACGCATCCAGGCAGCAATAGATTTCATGCTTTCGGAGAACAATAGGTCAGTGTGAGGTGTATTTTTATCAAATGTTAGAAGGAGCTGGGTGTCATCTGCGTATGAGATTGGAGTGAACCCCAAGGATCTCATGAGTCTGGCCAGGTGGGTGGCATATATATTGAAAAGGGTAGGGCTTAGGCAGGATCCCTGTAGGACCCCCTTGCTCACTTTGGTAGTGGCAGATGTAAAAGATCCCATGGTAACTGTTTGAGTTCTATCTGTAAGAAAGTTGGTGATCCACCGCAGTGCTAGCCCATGAATGCCTATGTCTTGGAGCCTTTCCAGAAGGATGTGATGTGAAATGGTGTCAAATGCTGCTGACAGGTCAAGCAGCACCAAAAGTGCTGCTTGACCGTTGTCAGTAGCCATGCGTATATTATCGGTAACCTCAATAAGGGCGGACTCTGTACTATGTTTAGCCCGAAACCCAGACTGAGAAATATCCAGTAGTTGGTGAGTTTCCAGATAATTAGACAGGTGTTTATTGATGTACTTTTCAATGAGTTTGGACTGAAAAGGTAAAAGAGATATGGGTCGATAATTAGTGATTTCGGTGGTTGGGGCCTTGGGGTCCTTACGTATGGGTTTAATTTGCGCATCTTTCCAGGTCGATGGAAGGCGGCCCTCGCTAAGGGAGCAATTCAGAATAGAGCAGATCGGGAGAGTTAGTTGTTCCTCAAATTTAGCATAAATCCTGTCTGGGATGGTATCCAAGGGTGAGCCAGATTTCATTGCTTCTATAAGGGATATCACTTCCTTCATATGAAGCTGGGGAAAGGTGTGGCGTTGGGCAGATGTGGTGTAAGTGTCAGGAGGGCAGATCGTAGGGGGAAGGGAAGAAGTGTTAGCAGCAATGATTTTCTGGTGAATGGCGTCAATTTTGAGGATAAAATGCTCCGCGACATCATTGCATATGGACTGTGAGAGGGATTCCACAGTGTCGCACGCTGATGGGCTAGAGTAGGTTTTTACTATTTTAAATAGTTCCCTTGTATTGGATCCAGCCTTCTCCAATAGATGAGTAATGTGCATTTTGCGCACTGTTTTAATGTTATTATGATAAACTGCTAATGCGCATTTGTATTTAGTTCTATCTTGCTCTCAGTGTGTGAGTCGACAGGTTCGCTCCAGTTTTTTACATTCACTCTTTTCAATACGTAGGGCCGGGGAGTACCATTCTGTAGTAGCGGGAGAGCTTTTGGGGGGGTTGAGTGGCCGCCTTTAAAGGTGGTGCTTCATCCAGTGCGCTGGAGATAGTGTTGTTAAGATGGTTTAGTTGTTGTTCGACATTGAAATTGTGGGTGTCAATGTCCCATGTCGAAAAAGAAGAGGCAAGCTGATGAGCTTTGATTTTATGCCAGGGTCTGTACCACCTACCTGTACGGGGTAGGGAAGAAGGTGAGATAGGGGGGCTTGTCAGATGGAAATTAACTACAGAGTGATCCGACCAAGTAAGCGGTAGAGTATCTCTACATTCAATGAATTTAGAGTTGGAAAGAATTAAATCAAGGGTGTGTCCTGCTAGATGAGTGGGATCACTGTTGAGCTTGAGAAGCCCCTGGGAGGCCCAGTCGTTTAGACAAGTTTTTGCATCTAAGTTGTTTAAGTCCTCCCTATGAATATTAAAATCTCCTAGAAGTAGGACATTTCGGGTAGCAGCAATATGGGGGGGAAATAAATTCTAAAAGGCGACCATTAAAGCCGTTTATTAGTCCAGGGGGCCTATAAACCAGTGCTCCTTTCCAACTCTGTTGGGGATGTAGTTCAATTTTAAAAATAAGACATTCGAATAATTTCGAACAGAACTGGTCAAGTATGGTAACTGGTATATGTTCTTTATGAATTATGGCTATACCTCCGCCCGCTCGTTCTAGCTTATCAAGTCTGTGAATGCGAAAGCTGGGTGGTAGAGCTAGAGCTATCGCAGGAACCGCAGATGGTTTAATCCAGGTTTCCGTGAGAAATGCGAGATCTGGGTTAGTATCCTCTAAGAGATCCCAGAAGGCAGTGGCATGTTGGGGGAGCGATCTAACGTTTGCTAGGAGGCCAATCCATGTAGTATGGTGAGGTGATTCAGCGGGGGGGGTTTGTGTAGGGCCGTGTCTCGGCGATAGAAGGTGGTCTGATAGTGATAGAATTAGCTATTGTTTTTATATTCTGCAGGGGGCTGGGCTGGTACTTACACTTATAGCAAGAAAAAAGTCCTTCGCACCATCCTCCAAGGGGACAGAATTGGGGGGCTGGTCTAAGCTTCAACAGGAATTCTCTAGTATAGGTGAGCATAGGTAAGGCTCGAGAGGAGCTATCAGGATTGTCAGGTTTAAAATGAGCAGGGGTCCTGGCTCCTGGCGACGGATAGGCGCAGACGGGCTTGCCTTAGGCGCACCAGCGGCGTGCATCCGCTGCGCGTCTGGGAGTGCATGGGATGATATAGTGGCTAGGCTAACAGCTGCAGGCAGCTGATTGGTCGCCCTGCCAGGAAGTTGAGAATCACTTCCTGTAGCTCGGGTCTTTGTCCTGCCTCCCTCCACACAAACCAAACAATTGGCGGTGGACCGGGGAGAATGGGCTGACAGTGATAACACAGTGAGTGCCTTTTTAAAAACAGCGGCGATTTTACCCTTGTGCTTTAGCTTTAAAAGTTCAGCGTGGGCCCTTTCTGGCGCTCCAAGTTATCTCCAGCACGTCCACTCGCGTTTGGGAGTGCAGGGGATGATATAGTGGGTGGGCTAACAGCTGCAGGCAGCTGATTGGTCGCCCGGCCAGGAAGTTGAGAATCACTTCCTGTAGCTTGGGTCTTTGTCCCGCCTCCCTCCACACAAACCAAACAATTGGCGGTGGACCGGGGAGAATGGGCTGACAGTGATAATACAGTGAGTGCCTTTTTAAAAACAGCGGCGATTTTACCCTTGTGCTTTAGTTTTAAAAGTTCAGCGTGTGCCCTTTCCGGCGCTCCAAGTTATCTCCAGCGCGTCCACTCGCGTCTGGGAGTGCAGGGGATGATATAGTGGGTGGGCTAACAGCTGCAGGCAGCTGATTGGTCGCCCAGCCAGGAAGTTGTGAATCACTTCCTGTAGCTCGGGTCTTTGTCCCACCTCCCTCCACACAAACCAAACAATTGGCGGTGGACCAGGGAGAATGGGCTGACAGTGATAATACAGTGAGTGCCTTTTTAAAAACAGCGGCGATTTTACCCTTTTGCTTTAGTTTTAAAAGTTCAGCGCAAGCCCTTTCCGGCGCTCCAAGTTATCTCCAGCGCGTCCGTGTTGCGCTTGGTGTGATTGGCTCGGTAGTAGATGTCATTCCTTTCTTTTACGGAAAGGTCCCTTCCCAAGTCCTTCGCCCATCTTTTCTGACTAGCCGTGCTCACGGCGGGAGCTGGGAGGCACAAAATGTGATACAATTCAGGGATCATCTTCTTGTCGGTATTCTTGGTTAGGAGCCAATTTTTCGTACTTTGTCAGCTTCCTGCTCATCTTTGTCTGCACCTCCACGTGCAGGAGCCAGTGACGGAGCTGTAGGTAATGAAACCTTTCCGATTCTGTGAGGCAGTAGTCCAACCGTAAATCCGAGAAGGAAATGATACCGTCTATGTCAAAGAAGTTTTCTACCGCTCTACACTCCATCTCCCGCCAACCCGCAAACACCCTTCTGCCCAAATGAACTGTTGCATTGCTGGTTGCAATATCTAAAGAGTTCCTGATGGGGGCCAAATCGGTATTGTCTGAAAGACATATAGTGCTTTGGGAAGGAAGAACGTTTTAATTGCCACTACCCGCCCAAGGAGCGATAGCTAATGGTGTATCCATTGTTGTAGTTCCTTGAGGATCTGAGTAGTTAATTTGGAATAGTTGAGCTTGACTGTCTGTGGTACAGATGGTGTCAATTCAATTCCCAAGTATGGGACAGATGACATTGTCTGTATCCCTGAATAGGGGGCCTTACCCGCAGCCTTCCCATTCTGGTTCAACCAAAGAATCATAGACTTCTCGATATTGACCCGGAAACCCGAGACCTGACCAAATACCTCCAGTTCCCGCAAGAATGCCGGTACCGAGCGCGCTGGCATTTCGAGGGAACGATGATGCCATCCACATAGAAACTGATTGTGTGTCTCTCCCTGCTGAATGGAATGCCCAGTGATCACGTACCTTCTGAGCAAGCGGCTCAACATAGAGGGCAAAGAGGAGAGGTGTCAGCAGGCACCCCCGGCGGGTCTCTCTCTGAATCTTGAAGGGGCTAGATGATATCCCATTCACCCTGATAGTCGCCGTGGGCTTGATGTAGAGCTCGAACCTGTCCTCTACCCAGGCCCTAAACCTGTCCCCTAGGCCAAAGTGAATCAGGGTCTTGTATAAGAAAGACCAATCCACTCGGTCAAACGCCTTCTCGGCATCGGCTGACAACAGAAGTGCATCGATGCTGGTACAGTGAGCTTTGTCCACTAAATGTAGAATACGTTTGGTATTGTCGCTACTCTGTCTGTTGTGAATAAAGCCGGACTGATTAGGTTTGATGATGTCCGGTGTGACGGGGCCCAATCTAGCCGCCAACACCCCCTTGAACAGTTTCCGATCTACATTGAGTAGCGACACCGGCTGATAGAAGCTGCATAGGGATTTATCTATCCCGGATTTGGGCAGTACTACTGTGGACACTTCTAGCATCTCCGAAGGGATCGCATCCGGGCCAGTTAAAGAATTGAAGAGCCAGACCCCTCAGGAAATTTCGGCATAGATTTGCAAATTTAGCAGCACAAAAATGGAAGTTTAGTGGCACAACAATGGAAATTTAGCGGCATTATTGCAGCACTTTATTTTACTCCTATCCATTCCTTTTCAGCCATAAATCAATGGCTCTGTTTTAGCAGAGTATTCCACTTTGAAATAGGCAGGTTTAAAGTGTCTGAGAGTGTTTGTTTGCCATATTCTCCTTTTTGGTATATTTTTGAGCCTAGGTTTAGTCCTGCCCCCAAAGAGCTATTGTCAAGGTCCTGGACCCTTGACTGGAGTCAGAGTTTACTTCTCCCGGCTGATATGAGGGTTTCACCAGAACCGAGGCAGATTGACGCAGAGCCATGCATCACAGCACAGCGCTGCTCCTCATTGGCAGCTTCACCGGATCTCAGTGTTCCTCGGCTCCTGATCGGCAACTGCAGCGGGTCCAATGCAGAGTAAAATAGTGAAAGACTCTATATCAGCTGGGATCACCAAGGATGACAGGGAGTGAACACTAGTGACCATCCTAGTGATAGTAGGAGGGCCTTGTGGAGATGGAAACAAATTGAGTTAAATAAAGCTCTTATACACTGGTAAGGAACAAGTAGCCCAACCATAATACATATTACTGATGAAAGAGACAATCAGCAGTAAAGGGAACATGCCCATGTTGTGCCAAGTGCACTTGCGTGTTAAGAAACAATAAGAGTGGCCCTGCATAAGCGAGCTGCTGGCTAATAAGTTACTTAGTGGATATAAGTCACTTCATAGAGATGTGCGGTAATGTTCCAAATGGCCACTGTAATGGATTGCAGGACACCGGTAGAATGCCTGTGAACATGAACATGACTAAATATGAGAGGGCAGACTAAATACAGTTATTCAAAGCTGAAAAAAGACTCACCGACTCAACAACAAGATTGCCACTCTTGAAGGGAACTATAATGACATACGGTACTTCGGTGGGGTTTAATTGTTTATAATGTCTGGTATTTGTAGAAATATCCCAAATGCCTATTGTTCGTAATAACTGTGCCTGCAAAAAGCCTGTGAAAATGAACATGTAGAAAGCACGAGAGCAGACTGATTTAAGGCAATGGAGATAGATACTGTATGAAAGGAAACACATAGGAAAACTGATTAAAATTATATAAAGTAGTAAAGGAGGTCAACGGGTCAACAAAATCATACATTATTCTGAGAGAGATAATTGCTATGAAAACTCGCCAGTCCTTCAATAATTCCGTACCGAAAGAGCCAAATGTCCAAAGCGCAACCACAATTGCAAGTACGCCTGCAGAAAAGTGAAAAATGAAAAATCCCTAATATTACTTAACTAAACATAATTAAGGTCCGTACTTTGCTTACTAGAAATGTTGGGGCCATAAACTTTCCAGTTCATAACAGAGGCAGAAGCACTCCACCGGGCAACAACACGCCCTCTGCCAGTGCTGTAAATCACTGCACTGCTAAACACAAATGATTTCTGTAAACACTGCCACAATGAAAACAGACACAAGGCAAGAAGCAAAAAAAAAACCTTCCTAGATAAACGCCACTTTCTCATCTCGGAATATAATGAAAGCAGCATCCAACTAGACTTTAAAAGGACAGGAGGGGCCCCATACTGTGCCACAATGGCACATGCCATTTAAGAACAGTTTAAAAATAACAGCATGTAAATCCTTCCTGCTCCCAGTGACTCCCGTGTGTCCTCCTTTCACAGCGCTCTGTCTCTGATGTGAACTGGAGGCTCTCGGTCTAAGAGATGTTAACAATTGAAGCCGATTAAGACTAATCAGACCCCCGAGGAGCTTGCAAAACCCGATTTCGCGATTATTTTGCAAATCGTGAAATCCTGGAGGGTCTGAAGAGCCTTGTCAATAGCGGAGCCAGCACGTGGCAGAAGGATTTATAGAACCCCGCAGAAAAGCTGTCAGGTCCCGGTGATTTCAGTAGTTTGAGGTGCAAGATTGCCCCTATCACTTCCTCCGCCAATATGGGTGACTCCAACAATTCCGCGCTCCCCAGCTCTAGAGCTGTTATGCGTACGTCCTGGAGGTAGGTGTCAATGCAGGCGTTTGAGAGGGTGTCCTTGTGATAAACACTGGGCACAGAATATTTAAAAGAACTTCGCTCTCTCTTCATCACCTTCCACTGACTCCCCTGAGATCAATCTGAGGGATCAAACCTTCGTCTGCACGGTGCGGGTTCTCAGTTTATCAACAGCATGCACCCGTTTTATCTCCCCCAATGTAGTAGGAGTGCTCGAGTCTGAGCACTGAGTATTTAGCCCTGTCCAAGTTGAGTCCTGCTAATTGGGCCCGAGCAGCTTTCAGCTGGCGCCAAACTCTTGGCGTCCCAGTCCTCCTGTGTACCCTTTCCAAATCGAGTACTTGTGCTGTGATCTGTTCTCTCTCGGTCTTGTGGTCCCTGTTTTCAGCCGCAGAGATCGCGATCAACTCCCCCCTCACCACTGCTTTAAGGGCCCCCATAGTGTAGTCAGGGAGGCGTTGGGGGGAATCGTTCAGGTCTAAGTAGTCTGTGATGCATTTGAGGATCTGTTTCTGTGTCACCACTTTATGCAACTTACCCTCTAGCAATCTCCAACCCCGAATTTCTTACGTGGTTGGGGTACCCACAATGTCACCTTCACAGCATCATGGTCCGAGAGTGCCGCTGGCGTGATGTCGACGTCTCTCACCAGAACGCCAAGTTCCTGCGTGTCCAACAAATGGTCAAGCCTAGTGTATGTGCCGTGAGTGTGTGAATAGAAAGATAATTGAGTGATGTAAGGATGAGCTGCCTGCCACAGATCTAGTAGCCCTCTATTCTGTAGCCATTCCCGCCCCTCCCGGGACAATGCCCTTGTCTGGGTATACCTCTGCTGGATCTGTCTGCTGACGTATCCATTACTAAATGTAAGTCCCCCCCAACAATTATCCACCGCCCTTCTGCGCTCAGTACCTCCAAGAGGTCTGCTCTCAGGAACTTCTCTTGCCCTGAGTTGGGCGCATAAATGGACCCCACCACCATGGGCGAACCCCCCAACCAGAGTTTATAGGCTCTAAGGCGCCCTTTAATGACGACCACCTTGTCCCCTACTTTTACAGCCAAACGGCGAGCCACTAGGATTGCCACCCCAGCCTTTTTGTCTTGTGTTGAAGAAAAGAATTGTTGAGGGAATGCCCTGGACCTCATCCGGTGCCAGTCCTTGGATAGGAGGTGGGTATCCTGAAGAAGGCCTACATCTGCTCCCGATTGCTCTAAGTAGGACAAAATGGATCTCCGCTTGTTGGGGCTATTCCGACCCTTCACATTTAGATTTACAATGTGTAATGGAGAGTGTGTCATGGGATATGATTGTAAGTGGATGACGCTGGTGATGGACTTTCCCACCCCACAGTCAGACTTGTGCCATCTGCCCCCTCGCTCCGAACCTGCCCTGGAAATCGCTTATCAGCTGGATACCCTTTTGTAGCACACCAGTTCCCCCACCCCCACTCCAACCTTAACTGCCCAGCCCCCTCCATACTGTCCAGTGACTGCAGGGTTCAATCGCATACACCTGGAAAGAAGAAAGAACAAGGACATGCCATGGCCCAGAAATCCCTCGACTCCCCGCTCCAAGCACCCCCTCACCCTTCACACCGGGTTTGCATAATACACTTGCTTGCAGCAGTCCCTTCGGAACTCAGAAGCTATCTTGGGATGCTGTGTCTTTGAGGACCGTCTCCAGCACTGCTTGCCACTCCTGATCCCTGGTGGGGATAGGGCCCCCGGGAGTTGGTCTGAAGGCATCAACTTCCCACTCTCTGCTATCGCTCTTGTGCCGCTCTCCGGTATGGTCCGGACCGTTCTTCGGGGCTATACACTGCCAGAAATAATAACTTGCAGGCCTTCTGTAGTGATTTAATCTGGTGTAGCTTGACTTCCCTTTTGAAAATTTACTGGAACGGATGACTCCAGGAGTACGCCACGCCTGTGTCCCTAAGATGTGAGGTCACCTCTTTAAACTCCTGCCTCTTCAGTAGTGTAGTGGCTGCTAAGTCCTGATAGAGGGCGAGAGAATGGCCTTGGTATGTAATTAGTTAATTCACCCTGGCCTCCCTAAAAATGTGTTCCTTGAGGGGATAGTCAGGTTAGAATGCTAGGATGTCTGGTGTTGGCGCCGGGACCCTTCTCAACCCCACACGGTGAGCCCTGTCTATGCGGATCTCCAAGTCCGGCGGGGCTCCGAGGATGTTGCAAAACAGTTCCTGTAGGTGATGGACCATGTCCGACCTCTCTGCATCCAATGGAACGCCCCTCACTCGAATGTTATGCCGGTCAAGTGCTTGACTGCCCTCTGGGGGTCTGTGGTGCTTCTAAACAAGTCCGCCGAGCGCCGCTCTCAGCTACATCTCATCTAGTTGTAGTCGGCTGCCATTTTCTCACTCCGTGTCGCTGTCAAGCCAGGCGCGGGGTTGCCTGATCTCCAGCCTCCGGCCCCACTTACACCTAATTTGAGAACGCTGTCGGACCGGAGGCGCGTCCCCTCTTATTCCTGAGCCTTCAGGGCAGCACTTTGCAGGGATGGATGGAAATGGGCGCTTGAGGAGCGTAAGACGATGTGAAAGATGTCTTATCCGCTCGCCATCTTGGCCACGCCCCAGATAAATAGTCTTTTAAAGACCTGTGAAGTACTTGGGTGCTGCTGCAATAAGAGGCCAACCCCACAGATCTCAAAAACTGTGTGTGTGCCCAAGAAGCCGGCTCAACCCGGGCTGACACACAGGACCAGGGGGGGGGGGGGGGAGGGATGGTAGAGGGGGGAGTGGCTGAAGCCCTTTGAGCCCTATGGGCATTATGCGCCGGGTGCCCAGCCGCCAATCTGTTACTGCTCATCTTACAGCTTTGCATTGGCTCTTTATTAAGAAACGCATCACTTTTAAGGCTTGAGGTATTGCTTTTCGATCTTTTCATCGGGTCGTTCCCAAGCATCTTCACCACAAGCTTCTCTCTATCAGCCATCCTAGCCTCTTGGATTGGGAGTCATCTCTCATGAAAACAATGGCTGCTCAGAGCTTGTCTGAAGACCATGGCCAGTGCCAACCTGACATTGTGGGCAGCAGGGCTTTAAGTCGGCCGGGTCTCACCGATGCTGAGCACTGGCAGTTTTTTAATGGAGACCTAAAAACGGGTCTCTATCGGGCTCTGTTTTGTGCCCTGGCTCATGTGGTCCGTTTTTTTCCGGACTGCAGAGACAGCAGGCACATCGATATGTGCGTGCTCACACTGCTCACTTCTCACTAGTGCAGAAGTTACTGCATGACCTCATGCCAGGTGAGCGTTGTATGGGAAGGGAAATTCTTTAAAGAGTAATTTTCTCTCTGGATTTTTCCTTCTCTTTTTGAAACTCAGGAACAGCAACATTGTTGTAGTCTCACCAGGACTTTAAGTGGAAGCTTTTTCTTTATATACAAGCCCTAGTTGCTGCTTATTCATCTTTTGCAACTAACAACCATTGACAAATCCAATAGACCACTACCTCCTCCCAGGCCTTCAAAACTGACCTCAAAGTTCTCCTTCAAAGACGCTTCCAAATTTAATTCACTCCCTCTCTATTACCTGAAGGAAGTCCTTCCATTATAGGAAATTCCGTTCTCCATGACTGTAGAAGTGCCTTACCAGTGTGTTCTTGTGTTTTGAGTGTCTGCCATTTATTGCAGTATTATACCTCTACTTGTGTTTTGTATGCTTTAATAACAAGCACACGTCACTTTTTCCTCTTGTAACGTATCGTTTTCTACGCCTTGTATTTTGTTCTGCTTCAGCCCCCCCCCCCCCCCCCCCCCCCCCCCCCCCCCACCTCGTAGCGTCTATCAGCCCTGGCTAACACAGCTTTGCGGGCTGGCGACTATCTAATTGCAGCCGCACCCGAGTACTTAACATGTCTTTAACCGCATGCGCGCTAGCGGTTTTCCCGCTGCGCTCTGAAAATTCGAAAATAGCCCGTTACGTGACAAAGCCAGCTCGTCATGCGCGTAGCGCAGGTAACGCCCATGACAAGCTTTGTCATCAGCACTGAAGGGGTTAAAAGACCGTTTACTTATAAATTAGGCGTTTGTTGTGTTTTCACCCCTTCTTTCAGTCACTCTGTCTATAGTTGGAAGAATTAGCCCCCCCGCAGCACCGCCCCCCCACCCCCCCCCCCGAAATATTTTTCAGCCCCCCCAATATTTGGCTCTAGTTGCCCGTCTGGTTTCGGCCCACTTAAAGCTCTGGGTTTAGGGAATAGCAACTCGACATCCTTGATCGTAAAGCAGATCCCTGCATCCCCTGTGGGGCAAATGGACCCCGTCCTCCAGGGAAGGGGGCGGCATTGAACCCATGGTATAGGAATATCTATCTGTAAGATATAGGAGTGTCAAAGGCCCCTCAACATCCTGTGGGGGAGGGAGGGACATCATTTCGCGTTACGCCGCTGTCGACCTCACTAATATTACCATTATGGCCCCCTACAACAATTCTTAAATGTTTTTTTTTGAGAAATAAATATTATTTTCTGAAATAACCACTAGATGGCAGGCTTTACCTAGTATACACATCTCTCACAGCTTCATGCTGTAAAAACGTAAAGGAAAGTCTAGCAAGGCACTTTAGGAATAGGTTTGAATTGCACTGTAATGTTTTGCAAGACTGTTTCTTTTTTAAAAGCAGTTCTACCAAAGTCCCATGATGTACACACAGAAATACCTGAAGCCCGGTGAGTCCAATGGGTGTTGCGCGCCTGACTTAAACAATGCGTGTGACAGAGCCAAGGTGCCCAAACTGCTGAGCCCTGTGACAAGACATCATTTTTAAATTCATTTTACATTTCCCCCACCGAGTAGCGCGAACTTGACCCGAAGGTATCAGAGCGCTACCAGTTGCATTACAGACTGACACCTTCATTTTGTTAGGCATGTTGCAAAATGTACAACAAGGAGAAATTAAGGGAGGTAGTAGGTGCTAGAGAGGATTGTAATGGGTATATATTCTTTACTAATACTTTTTAAATTCTCATGCTGGTTGCTAGTGATTGCGTTGACATTATAGTTCTTAAATTTATTATACAGATTCTAATGATTTAATCTGGAATTGTTTATTAAAAACTAAGGGCTGATTCTGAGATTGATGGTCCAACCTTTTACTTACCAATGCTTGCCCTGCGTCGTATACGCATGCGTGGTAAAGGCACGGATGTGATAAAGGCTTTGCGGGGTAAAGGCTGTTTTCCAATCATGAGACTTTGACAAAGAGTGAAAGCCAGAAAGGAGAGAGAGGGCAAAGCGAAATAGGGGAAACTAGTGACAACGAGATTAAGCAAGTGAGCCCCCACTGACGACAATATAAAAGAGAGACTTGGTGGGGTGCTGTGTTCCTCTTTCTGAATCGGTTTTGAAGACATTGTATTTTATGTATGTATATGGTATTTTCTTTAGCACAAACCTAGCTGAAAGGCAGCAGAGCATTGTGCATGGTGAAAGACGAGCATAAAGTAAAAAAATAATAGGAGATGAAACTGGGCTGTGGACATTGTTATGTTGTAGTGTTGTTTAAAGAGACTTCCTAAATTGGAGCAACTTTGGAGGTGGCCCTGATGGATATAGGGATGTTGTTCCAGATCATCGGTGTATACATAGAAAAAGGCATGCTGTCTTGTTTTCCCTAATTTTACATTTCTTAGTCTTCACTCTGATGGTGTTTTACGGCATGATTGTGCTGAGAACCACTATGGGTAGATTGTCTCTAACTCTTTTGGACTTCGCTGGAATGCCTTCCCCTCTGTTTTGTTAATATATCCTTGTACGCTGGAACTCTGATGATATTGCCCTGTGCTATTTATACGAGGTGCGAGAAACAAACATAATGTGGCCATTAAGGGACTACTAGGATGAGTGTCATGCTGGTAATCTTGGACTTCCCTGTTGTTAAAGGGATCATCAGTGTCAGTGGCAAGGAGTAAGTGAATATCTCACCCCAGCTATAGACAAAGCGTTCCCTTCTGGAAGAGGATGGTAATGCCTGTATGCAACGTTTTTTCATTTTTCGTTTTCTTTTGTGATGATCAGATCTGAGGTGTTCCCCCAAGTTTGACAGACCATGTCCACCAAGAGTGTCTGTAATTCTCACTCGTGCTAGGAGTCTGCCTGCTTAAATGATGTGCATGTATGTTGTCTACTCCTGGAACTTAATTTGCCAAATCTGTGAAGCTTTTTGGCAATTCCACACCTGTAAATTTCTTGTGCCGACTTTGGGAGGGGTTAGGATATGGCGCCTTTCTACTTTTTTAGAGAAACATTGCAGTGGTATTATCTGTTCATATTTGTAGACCCTAATTATGAGCTTTACCGTTGAAGGCTTTTAATGCTAGAGACACTCTCTTGAATTGCTGGTAATTTGTGTATGTTTCAGTGCACCCTATGAGGACAACAGACCACTCATCTACATTTCATCCATGTGTGCACCACATCTCACATGTGATGCACCTGTTATTATGATGGCTTGCGGGGCTGGTATATTTAAAAATCGATCAATCATTTATGTTCCACCATTTTCGTTTCCTGCTGACTTTGCATGTTACTACAATCACTAGATCATGCCAGTCCTCTTGTATTTGAGACTAACCTTTCCAGGACTGATCTCACCTGTAGCCTTATTTTTGAGATCAGATAAATACAAATGGCCAACAGACCCAACCATCTCATAACCATCCATTTCAAAACAATTCCAGACTGAGATGCCTGCTAAAAGTGTATTTGTTCCTCCAAAGCCCGTCTCCTCTTTGATGTTGGTTACACAGTAATTTTCTTCATGTCTAATTCCTCATCCAAAATGTCTTCTGGAAAGAGGGAGAATTTGATGACGTTGCTTGTGAATCCTAACTAGCAGATTCGCAACTTCTTGAATGCTGAATTGGCATTTATGGAGAAGAGTCTGTTAGAAACGGGGTTTCTGGTTGGCTAGGGTGTGCACCTAAACCATGCAGAATGCACCACTCTAGTCAGGGTAAGGGAGTTACACACCCAAGATAACTCTGCTCACCCACTTGGTAGCTTGACAGAGCAGTCAGGCTTATCCTAGAGGCAATATGTAAAACGTTTGCACAACACACACACTCCAGTGACACAACAAATACACCATAAAAGAGACTCCACACAGTAGTATATAAAAATGTCTCATATAGTGTATGAAACTAATAGACCCAAGATGACAAACCATTAATCACTTTGGCAACTAGGCAGTTGTTATAACATTTAGTGCAATAAAGACTTGTTCACATCATATACACCATCACTGTACATAATATGCAGATCCTGAAAATATACTCGTTATCCTGTCACTGCAAGGCATAAAACAACACCTATCAGGGTTGAATATGAAGCAGTTGTGTTAGAGGTAACACATAACATTGTTTGCAGGACCTAAACTCACAAGAATGCCACCCTAAGCACATCAGTTACACCAAGAAGGGACTCTGGGTCCAGGAACACCTGCCCTCCTATTAGCAAGTATGCAGTAATCCAGGTAAGCCTAATTGAAAGGTATGCTTTTCACAAGAGAGTGGGGCGCAGGAGCATCCATACGCCTATCACAGGCTTTATGGTAATTCAGGCAAGGTGTCCTGCATGTGACAGTTAGCAACACTCGGGGGACCTCATTCAGCAATCAGCCCGGTGAATTAACACTAGTCCCCCACCGCACAAATATCCCCAGGTATGTACCAATAGGGGGGAGGGAGTTTGGGGGGCCCACACTGCTGAGTTCTGCGTGGAGACCAGTTGTCTGCAAATGCACAGAGCAACTGCAAAGCCATGCAGCTTCACGAAAGAAAGTGAGGAGCTACCTGCGTAGTGTGCCCAGGACCCACCAGGGCCTACTGGACCGCCGCTGTGAGACAGGGAAACAAGTGGGGCTTGCTGTGTCGACGGAGGAATGCATCAACCCTGCTCCATTTACAGAGTAACCATTCCTATTGCACTGTTTAAATGGTTTATAAATCTCTTGTTGGAGTAGCTGGATTTGTACTTTTTCAACTTTGATGTCACAGTTTGGTGTTTTCATTTAATTTATATACAATACTTGTGCCTGATTAAATTTAGCACCCATTTATCTGTTATTTTGGCCTTCAAGGTACTGAGGTAGACCATTATTCTGCCCCCTATCATGCTTATATTATGAGGGGGATGAGTGAAAAGCTTTTTTGTACTAGCGGCAGGCACTCTTGAGGCTTATTGTCTGGTTTCTCCTCTACCTCAAAAAGTGATTTTGTTTTGATGGGGCTGCTAAGAATGGGTTGATTATGTAAGTCCCCCCTGCTGCTGTTTGCCTCTGCAATGGATTCTGTGGCCTCTGTAACTTTCTGGCTATGAGGTGCCTCTCATGGTTTCCAATTAAGTCATTGCTGTAACTGTTTAGTTTGACTTTTTTCATGTCTTATGTAAAGTGGTCAGAATCTGGTGCAAATATATAACTGCCTGGGAAGGGCATATCTAGAATGCTGAATTATACTTCGCGCTTGAAACCTGAGATGCGTAACCATGCATGTTTTATGCAAAGTAGTTCCTGTTGTGAGTTGTCTGCGTGCTGTGGTCATACATTTGATATAGTCCTTCATTTCTACTAGAGATGTGTCCCTTGTTTGAAATTCCTCAGATAGGTGCTTAATCATGTCCTCCATGTCATTCAATCGCTGATGGGCATATCTGTGAAGTAAAGCAGTAGAGTTACCTTATATTTATTTATTTGCACTGAGTAGCTGCCTTTGAGATAGCTGCTGAATGCGTGGTAGTGTTGTCAGGTACTGATTTCCCAATGCAGAGGGCTTAGTGCAAGACACAGGATTACTCCTGTTCTTCCTCAATTTGGACCTCAATGCATCAGTGCAGCTCGTGTTGCAGTCAAGAGGCTATTGCACTACCAGCCTCCGAGAACATTGGGCTCTACGGAGGCTTAGAAAAGTTGGGATGATTCTTCCTTTTCTGCTATGGCTATCAGAGGCTGGAATTCCTTACCCCTGTGTCTCAGAGCCATTAAGGATCTGGAGTCTTTTAGACGGCAGTTGAAGACTTGGGGGCATATGAACAAGCGGCAGCAGTAATTATCGCTGGCCGCTCTTAGCTTGAGGATTTTGTCTGCCGGCTATCGCAGATAATTATTGCCATGCTAGCGCTGTATTAACAACGCATAGTGCAATGGCGATAATTATTCCAGTGATAGCGATGTTTTCCATGGAACTGTTCCATGGAAAACTGGGATATCCTTGGTGATAGGGCCTGTGGTCTTAGCTACACAATCCACCCACTCATGTTTGGTATGCCTGAGTCAGGAATTTAACATACATTTAATTCCTGCTTTAAGGGCATACTTAACGTGATTTTAAATATCGCTAACCTTAGTTGTTATTATGATGAAGCTGGGTTAGCGATATTTTCCCAATGGAGTCTTGTCAGGCACGCCTCCTTTGCATCTCATTAGCGATGCGATGGGAGGCGTGCTGACAAGAGGCGCTAATGCAGGGATACACGCGCTAGCATGTCCTTGTTGATAATGCGATAACATTATCGCCGCTTTTCTCCCCAAAACGGGTTCTAAAGCAGAGATAATATTATTGCCGCCCCTTGTTAATATGCCGCCTTGGCTTTTTATTGAAATGTTTTAACTCACTTGTAGATCTTTTTGCTTTATCGATCTGTTAGCGCTGGGACACTCTATTGAGTAGCAGTCAACTTTACAAATGTTTTTGATTTGATTTGACTTGATGGTTGACAGCAGAGCCCGCTACTATTACTTTTAGTACCCGATTGAAACTTCCAATTTGCTCTACTTAAACCTAGGAGCTGCTTAGCTCATGCACAGCAGCATGTGCTGGGATCAATCTTTCCTTGCTTTTAAATCATTTTATGCTTTATTGTTCTGCACTTTTGTTTTAACTTGTTTTGAGCCTGTGTAGGAGCACAGGAGTGGTTAGGCTCAAGTTAAAAGGCCATTGTTCCTTCAAGGAGAGACCTGTCTGTGCCCCTCCTCACCTGGACTACACCAAGCTCCAAAACACCCAGCACTTCTGAATCAGTTGTTGCAGCTTTTATTTAAGTACTCCTGACAGGAGCTACCAGCTCTTAAAACCTCAGGTATGTCCATGTACCCAACTGTATCAGTCCATCTAAAGCAATACGCCAGGTATTCTACTTGTCCTGCAGGATTTCACTCACCAGTTTTATCCTGCCAGTGTGCAAGTCCCTTAAAAGTTCAAATAAAATTAAACAAAAAAATCTTTATCCGCTTTTAGCAAGATTCCCTCCAGACAACCCTCTTCTGACTGGCTCAAAAGTTCCTTCATTAATTCCAGGTCCCATTAATTCCAGGTCCCTTCCTAAACATCACCTACATATTTCTGACTATATGAAATGAATCCTTCCATTTCCTTTCTCACAGAGACCTGGCTTAAGAGCTCTTTGGTAATAGACCTTGCACTAGCGGTCCTAACAGGGTACTCTATTTTCAATGTAGAATGCCAAGTGTGTCCAGGTGAATGAATCACCTTAATCTTAGTCCTCCCATCCTACTTGTTCCATCACCTCCATATCGGTACAGATCCCTGCAGAAGCCTGCAAATATATGATACAAATGAGTGACTCCTTTTCAATGGCATTACAAACTAACAGGGTCAATCCAAACGGCCACAGGACCTGGCTACAATACAATCCTAATGGCAATGCACAATTATATCCATATGCAGAAAACAGATAGCCGATGAATCAATGCACGCCGGTTGTGCAGATCGTAATGAGACAGTCCAGGCTTGTGTGTTCTTGTCGGCAATAACACGTGACTTTTAAAAAAGATTGTTATTGATTACCTTTCTTTCTCTTTTTGTCATTTTGTACTTGAGCACTCTTGAGAACACCCTTAATGCAACGTACAGAGCAACCATACCAATGATTGAAACAGTATATGTATCATTCAATGAAGTGATATACATAAAAATCGAATTTATTTTTACATATTAGTGTAATGTATTATGTTCTTGCTCTTAATTTATGCTGATTTATATGCGTGGAGTAATACCAGGTTCTGTTGAATACGATAAAATGTTTGCTGGCAAGATTTTTGCAGTGGCCCGTTGATACTGCTGCATATAACTTTTCATAATTTTAGTTACTGATTGCCTTTCCTTCTCTTTATATCACTTTTCACTCGAGCACTCAGGAGCAAAAATCGAATTTGTTTTTAGATATTAGTGTACTGTATTATGCTCTCTCTCTGTGTTACTTATCGATGTATGTTGATTTATATGCGTGGAGTAATACCACGTTTTAGCCATTGCCATTAGGAACCTTTGTTTTCTGTATCCTTTTCCACGGCAGACTTCCTTGTATAGCATCAATCCTATAAACAGTTTTTTTTATTTAAATATCACAGCCAACATATGTTTCACAGCAAAGTCACTTCTTCAGGGCTGTCAAATATAAAACACCCACTCTTAATATGTGATCTCCAAACTATAATTCATACACCTTTTAGTAATACTCACATATCCATAAGCATTACTCACATTCAAAACAAAGAACATTCAATGAATACAAACTAACACAAAACACATTACATACATAAAATGACATGGAGCATGAATAATCTCCAATTCATAAGAATTATTATGAAGGGCTACCCCAGGGGCAAATGCAGTATGTGTCATTTTAGATCGATATCTCAAGAGATTGAAATAATAGACGGTTAAGGTAAGAAAATATGTTTAAGCTTCGGTAATAATTGTGGGTAATCGGTGATTTCAAATATTTAGATTTATCAGTGAATATATTATGGGATTTTGATTATAGAAACTCTGTACTAGTTTGAATTTGGATAACTATTATTTTGAGATTGGAGTGGGTGGACTGTCAAGATTGTGATGTATTGCTATGTAATCCTGTGTCAAATGGATTCAGGACATTTCGTTTTATATTCTTTTATTTCTCATTTAGGTAACAACGAGGAGGATACTCCATTGTCATTAATGTGATTAGAACACCATTGTAGGGGGGATTATGTATTGGAAAATGATTACTGTTATAATGTTGGATTGCATTTTAAAAAAAATATCTTGTTTGTTTTTATTAAAAAGATGTTCTTTGTTCTACAGGGAGGATGAACTGTAAATTGCAGATCACATACTAAGAATGGCTGTTTTGTTTTAGAAAGCCCTGAAGATGCGTAGTTATCATGAAACATGCGTTGGATGTGCTATTTGTAGTGGCATTGCTAGGGGGTCCCTGCCTTTGCCACCCCACGACAGCCATGCTAATGAGCAGGGATTTGCCACCGCCCCTAAATCTCGTGCGGCCTGGGGCAGACTGCACCGGCCTTCATCCTTGCTACACCAATGGCTATGTAAATATAGAACGATTTATTGGATTGATTGTGGGAACAGCGTCTTTTCTCAGATCTTGAATACATGATTTATATGGACTTATATGCAACGCTGGTTGGGCTGCCGGTGATCTGGATGTTTAGTGTTGGGCATTATTTCTGTTACCTGAATTCTATGTTAAATAATTGTATTGATGCCTTGGCAGATTATGCTGCTCCCTGATCTTGAGATACACCAATTTTACCATTGAAAATCATACCATATGCAGATTTACAACATTTTTGGAGACTTTAACATTCAATTCAATTCAATTGAGACTTTATTTTGGTTATATTTCAAACCATAAAAGTACACATATAAAATACATTGAACATTTCATATTTAAAATCACGATTACAAAAGGACATATTATACGTATTTCATTAATGAGTAAGTAGGCGAAATCAACAATAAAGTGCTATTAGTGCTGGGTTCACAACATGACATAAGGTCTTTCAGTAAATAAGCTCATCATCCTTCAGAGGTGTAGAATCACTGGTCCAGGCACTTTCTCAGTTTGACAGTTAGTTTTAAAAATTCTAAGACGTGAAGAACACTGTCACTGTGCAAAAGCTATAAATACATAAGTGCTGGTCTTATTTGATTAAAATGTAGTTTCTTTAAAAGAACAACAAGGTAACGTCTGCGTGGGTATTCATAAAACCTACATAAAAATATAAAATGCAGCATATCCTGTGGAGACTTCCCGTCACAGCCACAGGGAGCAGCAGTTTTATTAAAAATATCCGACTTAGGTCTAATTAAAAGATGATGAAAAATATTAAACCTGAACCTCGTCAGCAGAAATTTCTCATGAGAAGTGAAGGTGCATGTTAAATATAGTTCCATGGTGTCACAGGTTTTTAACATAACACATTTCCTAATATTAGGTTTCATGAGCTCCTCCGCTTCTCTTTGGGCCCTCCTGTCCATATGAAAAGCCCGCTTAATTGCTGCCACATCTCCCTTTACAATCCCACAAGGGTTTTCAAACAGATTCAAGCATCCAAGCCTCAAAAAGCAAGATTTCAGGTATTTTAACCAGGGCACACACATTGAGTTGTCCTGAGACACAAGGTCTTTCACAATCAGGTGGGCAAGCGGAATATCTTGATTTAGCCACAATTTTACCCAGCATGTCAGTGGTTTTAGCGCAAATATATTGGATAGGTACTGAGTCCCCAGTTCTTCGTGTACTGCTAAGTTCGATGTGCTAACTGGAACACAGAGGAGACGTTTTAGAAAATTGTTTTCAGTAACCTGTAACTGTTCACCACTTACGTAGCCCCATAACTCACTGCCATATACAGCGGTAGCTATCGATTTGGCATTATAGAGTTTCATCATTGCAGTATTTGGCCTTTTTCCCAGTTTTGTAGCAAAATTAAAAATAGAGGCATTTACCCTTGTCATTTCCCCTTTCTTTCTTGCCACATGAGGGCCCCAGCTGAGCTTTGTGTCAAATAAGACACCAAGATATGAAAATGTTTGTGATGGGGATCAGAGCATCATCAAGTGTAAAAATAAAATTCGTTTTCGGTTGTTGGCCAACATGCATTATATATGATTTAGAATTGTTGACCAATAGGTCTCTGTTGGCCATAAAGATATTGAAAGCATTCAAAAGTGCCTGGAGACCCTTTTCCGTTCTAGAAATTAAAACCGCATCATCTGCGTATAAAAGTACAGGAATACCCCGCCTGCCAACTCTAGGGCAGTCTGATTTTACTTCCTGAAGTGCAGCATCTAAATCATTAATATAAAAATTAAAAAGAAATGGGGCCAAGATGCAACCTTGGCGCACTCCCTTTTTAATGTTAAAATTACCAGTGGTTTCCCCATTTGTTGAGTACCTAACATTTGCACTGGTGTTACTGTGCAAGTCCACCAGAAAATCCACAATCCCTATGTCCACACCCTTCTCCCACATGGTCTGCCACAGCCTTCCCCTGTTAACACAGTCGAAGGCCGATGACAGATCCATGAAGGCAAGGTGGACGGCTTCCTTCTGCACAACAGTATATTTTCTCAATATAAGGAAGAGGTTGAGGCGCTGGGTTATGGTGGAACGGCCACTACAGAAGCCATATTGGGAGATGGACATAATGTTATTGTCAGACGTCCAACTTGATATACGCTGCAGTAAGATCCTCCCCATAATTTTGACCATGGAATCTATTCGTGAAATCGGACGATAACAGAGGGGGCTGCCCTTGTCTCCTTTCTTAAACACAGGGACAATTGTTGATAAACCCCAGGACAAGGGACAGCCCACTATAGCAGCTGCATTAAATACAGCAACCAAGATGGGTGCCCAAAAACCTGGATCTGATTTATAAAGATCCGGTGGGATTCCATCAGGTCCAGGGGCCCTCCCAGCTGTAAGTCCTTCTATGGCGTCCATTACCTCGCTTATATCAAATTTTAGTGTGCCTCCCAGAGCATAAGGTAAAACATCAACTGTTACAGGGTTCGCTGAGTGATACAATTTTTTAAAATGAAGTTCCCACTCCTCCTTAGTTATGCAGCAATCTAGTCCATCACTCGGGTCTTCTACCAGGAACGGTCTTTTAACTAAAGCCCAGAATTTAGTGCTACAATTTAAGGTGGAGGGGTCAAGTATTTCATCCCAAGCCTCTTTTCTTAAAAACTCCTTACGGGATGCAATAACAGACTTGTATTCTTTCCGACACAGTTTTACGCCCTCCTGATTTCTCGGGGTGACTGACAGAGCTAACCTGAGATTACGTGCAGCTTTGGTACAATTGTTGTTAAACCACCTAGGACCCCCTTTCACCAAATTCTTTGCGGGGGCCGTCATGAATTCTGACACCTTCTCCGACAAGTTTTGATAGGCAATAAGGACCTGCCTGGGGTCTCCCCCTCGTGTGTACATTTCTTAATATCCTCAGTACATTTATCCACAATATTTTTGTAAAGAAGATCTGGGGTAACCATTGACCATTTAAGTCGCCGCCTCCCGTCTGTTGTACACAGCCTGCCTGAGCTACAGTTCTGATTTCCCTTGTTAACCCAAGGTCCCTTCAGGCGAATTATTAGAGGGTTATGGTCACTGAATTCACTTTCCTCAATACTGAACGAATCCAGAAAGGTCTACATCGTCAGTGAGACTAACATATGATCAATAAAAGTGCCCCTGCCATGCCCTTTGAAAGTAGGAATATCAAAGCATTTTAACGGGTCCCTGAGTGTCATAGCCAGTGAGAGGTCAAAGTTGTTCATTAGATCATTACAAAGTTCCCCATCCACTGTATGTTCCATGTGTATACCTCCCAGGTGCTCACAACACAAGTCTGTTAAGCATTTTTTCAGTGGATCACCGCAAGGATGCATATTAAAATCTCCCATGATCATAAGATTATGACCAAATCTTTCATAGAAGTAGTAATAAAAGAGCGATATTTGATTGAAGCCTGCACTATCATTAGTTGCATTTTAAAAATTCACCAAACCAGCCCGACAGTTTTCTCCATTTAAAACTAAACCCATCACTCCAGAATACTGTGATTCAATTCTGCGCATTTTACAAGGGACTAAAATAGAAACAAAAATCATGAGTCCCCCTTTTGGTCTACCCCTTACAGATGGAGTGGCTGGCACTTAGAAGGCCTTGTACCCTTCCAGGAAAAGATCACACTCAACCAGCCAAGTTTCTTGTAGACAGATGACCTTAAATTGCTTGATGTAATTAACCCAGTTTTCATCAGCCATTTTGGCAGCCAAACCCGCAATATTCCATGAAACAACAAAACATCCAGATATTATGTCCAGTGAGTTTTCTACGGGTATAGGTTCACCTGAAGCCACAGTGCCCTGAGCCGCAGGTACCTCCCGTCAATCACACATCTCGAGTCCAGACAAAGCATCATACCTGTTCTGTGTATAGATGTTAGACCCATGGTGGTAGCGTCCAGCGCTAGTGATCCTGTTGTAGGTTTCATCCAGGTTTCCAGGCCCACATGGATTAGTAATGTTATATATAAATTGTGTATCCATGGCTGGGGTCTGAGGTTCAAACACCGGCCTGGTTATCCTTTGTTGGGGGGTGGGTTTGCAGAGGTGTGCATAGAAGTACCCCAGCGGGCGCACACAAATACTGTTCTCATTATATACTAGTGAGGATGCTCTTAAGAGGACAGTTGCCACATGTTGTGGATGTTTAAAATTTACAACAATGCAATCCCCATTTCCCAGCTTTTTAGACGGGCCTACCCAGTTCACCCTCCTTACTGCCATTATCTGATCTGAATAAGAGGTAGGAAAACCGCAATTTTTTTTTAAGACATGCTACTGTCTTATTTTTCAGTGATGCGTGGGATTCATCATATGGTGAGGCGGGATGAGTACCACATGGTGGAACGTTAGTCAATACCGCCACAAACGGTGCACAGTCAGGTGGTAAATTCAAATATCGGTTGTTCTTGGTGGGCCTTGGAGCTGGTCCACTTCGTGGGGCTAAATTGGGTTGTCACAACAAAGCAGGTGCTACTGGGACGATTGGTGTACTTAGTGCATCATTCACAGTAGTAACTACTGCAACAGTATTGCGAGTGTTCTGATGGTCTTTAGCACTCGTCACCTCCTGCCCTCTTCCCCCAGCCTTAACCCTACCACTGGTGGGTGCAGCCTGTTGTGTAGAAACCAGGCCGCCCAGCCTAGCCACTTCCGTGACCAGGCTCTCTATCTGAATGGCCAGTGGCTTAATCACTCCTCTAATTTCGCTACAAATTTCGCTTCTAGATTTTTAATAAGAGAAGCAAACTGTTCCGCATTTATGTTAAGACCACTATCATTATTTCCTGTGAACACAAAGGGGTTTATGACAGGGCTATTTGTTTCTTTCCCATCCAGATCCCTTCTTTTAGTGCTGTGTTTCCCCCCCGTTTTTGATGTGCTATCCTGCAGGTTCGCATCGGCCTAATGACAGGCAGAGCTTCGCCTGTTTCCTCGCTTGACAGGGCGTGTTTTTCTGAATGTGCCTCAACAGTCACCGTGGTGGGCGTCTGCGGATCTACTCTGACGAATCGGCTCATATTTGCCTCAGCCTCTGTGATCACCCTTTGCGGAGACAACTCTGGTAAATCCAGTGTCGAAGTGCCCTTCCCTAGTGAAGCACGTCTTTCATTATTAATCTGACTTACTTTCTTCACCATATCAATGGTACCGGCACCTATTACAGGTTTATCATTTTTAGTTTTAGACATCTCATATAAATATAAAGCAATATGCAAGGTCGTATAAGAGCCACTACTCATTCATATGAAATACACCAAGATAAAAAAATAAAGTCTCACGTGAATGGTACACAATAGAGGTCCGGATTAAAAGGTGTAGGGTCCCTGGCCCAGTCCAGTCCAGTCTCCTCAGGCCTCTGAGGGCCACAGAGGGCCCGCCCTTTGCCCGGGCTTAGCCCAGCGTGTCCCGCGGGACGAGGGACTGGCGTTGCCTTTATGCGCCTCCTGGTGCTGTTGAGGGCCTCACTGGTGGTGGGAGGGGCCCAGCGGAGCCAAGCCCGGCTGGAAAACAGGCGGAGCAAGGCCCGGCCCTTTGCTGCTGGTGCGGCACTGCGGCGGAGCTGTGCCCGGCCGTGAAGTATGCAGAAACCGTTGGTAAGGACCCCCCATTGTCATTAAGGAGATTAGAACACCATTGTAGGGGGGATTATGTATTGGAAAATGATTACTGTTATAATGTTGGATTGCATTTTAAAAAAAATATCTTGTTTGTTTTTATTAAAAAGATGTTCTTTGTTCTACAGGGAGGATGAACTGTAAATTGCAGATCACATACTAAGAATGGCTGTTTTGTTTTTGAAAGCCCTGAAGATGCGTAGTTATCATGAAACATGCGTTGGATGGGCTATTTGTAGTGGCATAGCTAGGCGGTCCCTGCCTTTGCCACCCCACGACAGCCATGCTAATGAGCAGGGGTTTGCCACCGCCCCAATATCTCGTGCGGCCTGGGGCGGACCGCACCGGCCTTCATCCTTGCTACACCAATGGCTATTTGAATATAGAACGATTTATTGGATTGATTGTGGGAACATCGTCTTTTCTCAGATCTTGAATACATGATTTATATGGACTTATATGCAACGCTGGTTGGGCTGCCGGTGATCTGTGTAGTGTTGGGCATTATTTCTGTTACCTGAATTCTATGTTAAATAATGTTATTGATGCCTTGGCAGATTATGCTGCTCCCTGATCTTGAGATACACCAATTTTACCATTGAAAATCATACCATATGCAGATTTACACCATTTTTGGAGACTTTTTTTGTTTTATGCGGGGTGAAAACCTACCGGGTCTGTTTGCTGTTGCTGGCCGCCCTGGTCCTTGGAGGCACTTGTTGGTTCTGGCGCTGGGGTGTGGGGGCATTCACTGCTGGTCTCCCCCGCTGCCTGTTTCGACCTGAGTGCGCGGCCGCCGAGGGGGGAGATTACAACCCCCAGGAGTCTTTGCAGCCGGACGCCGCCTACGCCCATTTTGCGCCCGGTGGCGCCTAAAAGATCGACAGAACTCCCGCATCGCAGGAGAAGCCTGGGACAAGGGCGGGACCGTCTTAGGCCGTCAGAGGCCGGAGGAGGCTGGGCTGGGCCACCTCCCTAACGTTTGTAGCAAACCGACTTTTTAACCACTGGAAGGTACTGTTCTGTCTTCTGATCTGAGTTTCCTGTAAAGGCAAAGCCTGTCCCCGTATCTTATAAATACCTTGTAGGAATATTTGTTTGTAACCTCCCCCTAAGCTGAGGACAATTCATTGGTCATATTTGAGAATGCAAGGAGGAAATCAATCGTACGGAGAGACGTTTATCTATGGGATCTAGTGTTGTGACAGGTGTCAAAACTAGGGAAGATTTTATTTCGGCAAACGAAGAAGGAGCAATCAATACTGGGTCACCCCTCATTGTGGAAGATGCAACTAGCTATGTTGTTGATGTAAATGATACCACTAATGAACCCTCTCGTATCTCGAATACACCTACTTTATCTATACCGGTTACTCCACTTAATGTATCTCCCACTCCTCCACCAAAAGTTACTGGCAATAGAAGAAAACAACTGGGCAGGGAACTACTAAGGCTAAGAAAGATAAGAAATATCCTACTCGGGTGGCGTAGCAAACACAAATATAGACCTGGCTCCAAACGCCGTTTCAAATACTATGTCTATAGAAGCTATCTTTGACAAAATAGTTGTACTGCTTAGGCCGCTGCATGATAGGATAGATAATATAGCCAAAGAGGTCCATAAATTAAGTGGAAGCCTTGAGAAAATCTATGCCAGAATCGGAAGGGTAATTTGGGGATAGGCGCAAATGGAGAGGGCCCTAATTTGAACATCGACAGTGGCAGTAATATACCCACAACTAGTATAAATAAACAACATACCGAGAGGATATCCAAAGGGAACCCAAATTATAATGAAGCTTCAAAAGAAAATCCCACACAGAACAAAGTTAAGCACGTTGCCATTGTCCACTGCGATAAGGACCAGAGGGAGGAAATAAATGTAGGGGTCAGGAAACATCCTGTATGCAATAGGCAACTTAAACACTATGCCTTCTAATACAAATAAAGCACCCCTATCTATTGACCTGCCCCCTGATTGTGGGGCTTACGTGGTAGTCCTGGTGAATGTGCCAAAATTGGGGAAAGATCAGTGGGAAAATCATGTCGCACTTAAAAATAAAACCTTACATTGACTGACCAATAATTGTGGCTTTCCGACGACGGGAGCAAATCAGATACTGCTAACGCAACTTGAGAGATGGATTGGTCCCCTTAAGAAAAAATTCGAGGGAAACTGTATTATCATCAACTTTAAATCCCCGGTTTGGGCGCGGAATACTCTAGCAAACGCCCCCACCATCTCAATGGGAGTGCAACATGACTCTCTTGCCGTTAGGATACTTTTACAGACAATGATGAACACTAATCAGGGCGGAACAATCTATAATCCCAATCACAATAATCAGCCACTATTACCAGCAATGCCATTACCGTGCCCAAGTGTCCCTCTATTCAATAGATTCCAGGTATTAAGTTCTATGAAAGATAATGACTGACTCATGCCAGATGACACCACAAAAGCCCAATCTAATAGGGAGTCGGGCTGAAATCCAAAAGGAGTACGAAAGGTCAGTCTGCCATCTTTTTTATCTACTGGATATCAGGACCCTAACAACCATAATCCCAAGTGAGTTATAATTCCAGTTAGCACACTATTACAATCAAACCTTGGGGGTCTACTAGAAAGCCAGACACTATCTAGTGATGTAATGCTAGTGCCTACAATCAATGTGAGCCCAAATATTCTGCACCCAACTGATATGCCTATTACAGTTAATGAAGATGAAGGTTATACAATTATGACATGGAACATAGCAGGCCTTAACAGTAAATTAAATACACCATTCTGGAAAGATCTTACTACATCAAATTATGATATAATTTGCCTGGAGGAGACTTGGCATAGAGATCTAATTTTTGTAGAGGGTTACACCTCAAATTGGATTAAAGCCATTGATTCTACCTCAGGAAGGGCTAAGGGTGATCTCTTGATACTTGTTTCCAATAAACTAGTTGAATGTAAAATTGTAAGTTGTATAACAATAGACTCTTACTGTCAGTTAATGAGGCTACGATTTAGCAAGGGCAAAGATTTGCTCCTAGTTAATTACTATAACAACAGCTTTAGTAATAATAGGAATGTGCAATTAATAATCTAGAAAAAGAAATAGATAGGGCATTGGCAGTGCCAAATAGACAAGCGATTATCCTCTGGGTTGGAGATTTTAACATCCAAGTGTGCCCACTGGCCCACACTAAAATCTGTGGCTTTACAAAGGGCCACACCTCAGAGGAGAACGTTGACTCTATGCATTTCCCTCATGGTGAATATGGCACAGCATTAAATACCATAATAGCAAAATATGACCGTGAACTCTTAAGTTGCACTATGAACCGGGACAACATTATATGCCCAAATTTCACCGGCAGGGGTGCTGCTACAACTATTGATCATGTTTCTATCGTGTAATAGTGACTATGCTAATTTATGGATCACAGAACAGGTGGTCAGTGACCATAATAATATTGCTATGTTGGGGGAATAGACAACCTAATAACCCCAATTGCATTACCGATATTATTCCTTCAAGAACAAATGGCATGAAGTTAAAATGGCAGGTGTTGATCCAAAGAAAATACAAATGGAAGTGATTGTCAAATGCAGACAGGAAATAGATCACTGTCTAAGCGATGAGGCTAATCCAAGGTCCCTGATTCCCAATTTTCTTAGGATCAATGTACTTATAGAAGGGCTTTTTACTTTTGCTAAGAAATACAGTGCCAAAAAACAAACACATACAGGTTGGTTCAATAGGAGTTGCACCCAGGCCCTACACAACCTGAAGATAGCACTAGGAACTAAGCCACGTAACAAAGGGCATATCCAAGAACTACGTTTTAATTATAAACACATCATTGAGGCCCGTAAACAAGAACTACAAGGCGAAGCATGGGATAAACTTAGTTTAGCAGCAGCTACCAACAATAGCGAACTGTTCTGGGAGGCAGTTAATTGTCCTTTCTTAAAGGATGACCGTCGTCCAGAACTAACTTGGCATGTAAATAGTGATGCCTGGATCGAACATTACACAATGATTTTTAACCCAGATAGGATTGATTCTAATTTGTTATCTGATTTCATTTGGCTCACACTACCCGTATTGATAAATTTAGAAGAAGTCTATGAAGGGCTAGTAGACAGTAAAGGGGGAAAGGCTCCAGGGCCTGATGGGGTGCCCATTGATCTATATAAGAGTGAAATGGGCCCCGATTTTAGTTAGGATTTTTAATGTCGCTGCAAAAGGCCAGTTTCCGCCATCATGGAGCCAATCATTAATTATTCCCATTTTTAAAAAAGGCTCTAAATCAGAGGCCTGTAATTATCGACCCATATCTTTGCTGGATTCGTCACTCAAGGTAATGAGTAGGATTATGTTGAAAAGGTTCGAAGTATGGGCCGAAGACAACAAAATCCTCTCACCAGCCCAATATGGGTTTAGGAAGAGATTAGGCACCTTGGAACAGTGTGTTAACCTAGATCTTCTCATTAGTAAATACACAATGGCCAAAGGGGGCAATTTGTTTTTATGTTTTGTAGACCTTAGTGGCGCTTTTGATCTCGTGATATTGTGGCAAATATTACTGGATACTGGATACTGGTGCCCCGAAAGAAATTGCATACTTTTTGGCAAGAGTCTACGAGAGATTATCCAGTAAAGTGCGCTATGGCCCGACAGGTGAATGCACCCCCCTGTTTAAGGTCAAAAGGGGCATCCGGTAGGGTTGTGTACTTGCCCCACTCTTGTTTTCATTATTTATTAATGAAGTTGATGCAGCACTAAAACAGATATCTGCGGATGCCCCCCTGATTAATGGCCAGGCTGTCCCAATTTTATTATATGCAGATGATGCAGTTTTATTATCACGTACCCCCATTGGCCTCCAGCGTCTTATTAATAATTTTATATTTTTTATCAATGGCAGGAAACTTCTAATCAATAAATCCAAGACATTTGTTATGACATGTGGAAATACAGCACCTAAGCCCAGAAAGGCTTTTTTTCTGGAAGGAACAAAAATGCAACCAGTTAAATCATTTTGTCATCTTAGTGTAACATTTGCAGGAAATGGTTATGCGAATATGATAATATTCGTCACAAGATGAATAGGAATACTAATAGTATTTTTATATTTTCTGCAAAAGTGGGAGCACGAAGAGTCAAAGATATGGTGACCATATACAATGCTAGATGCGTATCTTCTGCACTTTACAGGGCAGGAGACTGGGGCCACCACTTTGAAAAGTCATTACAACAAGATGAAAACAATTTTCTTAAACGCTTGTTGAGTGTCCCACCATCGGCTTTCACAGATTTAATACACCAGGAAGTGGGACTTAACTATATCTCAGATTTAGCCGCATTGCAACCTCTTTTATTATGGCGCTCTATCTGGGCAAAAGAGGAAACTGTATTCACACAATGTATTATTATAGACTGTCTGAAGCTCGACCATTGTTTACGTATCCCCTGACTGAGTTTCATTCATCACTGGTTTAGCCTTTTATTTCATTGTAATATTTTTACAGAACCAGAATGCGCAGCCTCAATTGCAAAAATAGAGCTTAAAGAAGCATTCCTAGCCTACAAAAGGGAGACACGAGGGATATTAATTAGGCAACAACCTACCCTTGTATTTTACCAGCAATTAAACCTCAAAACTGGTTTTCAGGCATACCTGGATAATGTAACAAAAACCTCCCACCGTTTTGTCTTGACATGTTTAAGGCTAGGGATTGTACATCACCTTGTGGCATTTCCGATTATGAAAAGAAGTAACAGTTCTGCATGCCCATGTGAAAATATGTCTAAGCAAAGCTCCTGCCATTTTTTAATGTTTTGTAAATTCTGTCACTTTTTAAGGACATTTTATCCGAGACCTTTGTTTTTAAAATATCATGTTCAATCCACAAAAAATGCTATGAGGCTAGTATCTACACTGGAAAGTTCAGATGTTTGCTTTTATGTGGCATCTTACATTCTAAAATGCATTGCTGCTAGGAAATCTATTATTTTCTAAAGTCTATTTTATGATTTGGTATAATGAATTTCTTATTTTCAGGTATCCTGCACTTTATGCATAATTTGCACAATAAGTAAATTTAGCTGGTATACAACACTTTATAGCACAATTTGCACATAATATACAACGTCAATAACTCTAACCCGGTATGTTGTAAGCATTAGTCACTTTATACACAACACTTTATAGCGTAATTTGCACATGATCTGCAATGTCAGTACTTGTCATCTATGATTATATTTGTATGATATGTACACAACCATAAAATGTTTTATTGTGTAACTTACATACTAGACAAAGGCTTAAACACATCAGGGTGATCATTGTTGATTATATATATTGTAAGCACAAGCCACTTTATTATGAAATATTGGACATTCTGAATATTGTTATTTTTGCGAATTTTGCACAAAATTTTACGTAGGCTGTAATCATGTATTTTTGTTTTGTTTATATGGTTGTTATCACAAACCGGATAAATCTTTTGAACTGGAACTGGAACTAACACTTCAAATGCCATACCACCAATAAAACTCACAAAAAAAACCTTGCCCTCTTACCAATAGATCTTCCAGGCAATACTAGCAGGTAAAAAAATGATGCAAAAAAATAGAACGTCTCTAGAGGGGATACTACAACTCGCTACCAAAGGTGTCTAAAAATCTGTTCTAACAAATTATTACATCCAAGCAGCTTTTCTTTCCAATGAAATTGAAAATTCAGATAAGTTTGATACAGAGATATTTGTCATAGTTCACCATTTCACTGACCTGCCTGCTAACGCTCAGATCACTACACCCTTCCAGGGACTCTGTAACGAATTGTCGTCTCTTCAGGAATACATTTCAACTATTTGCTTTTACAGTTTTCTAGATTTTCCCCTCCCAGCTATGCAGGATATTACAAAGACAATACTTTCCTGCAAATTAGGCTCTCTTAACACCATGCGCGCTAGCAGAATTCCGCTCGCACGCTGGGTTTTGCGGAAACGCACTTTACGTGATGAGCTGGGCTCGTCATCAGCGTGCGAGGAGGCTACGCCATGACGAGCCCAGCTCGTCATCAGCATCGAAGGGGTTAAAGATCCTTACCCCTCTCATAGTATCAAAATTGCCTTAGACACAATTGGCCCAGTACTTACTGAACTTCTTAACTTTTCTATTTCCTCTGCTCCGGTTTCAGTGAAATGGAAACATATCATTGTTCTCCCATTACTTGGGGAACATAATGTCAAACCTGTAGCACCGAGGAACTCTCCTCTTTCTTGCTTACCACTCCAAGACAACATTATGAAAATATCATATTAATTCACACCTTATGAAATAAGTGTAAGCTAACCAGTTTCTAGATCCATTGCAATCTGGTTTCCAGTAAAACCACAGCACAGAATAGGCTCTACTGGCAGTGGCAGAGGATTTGAGGGCTTTCTTAGATATGGGATTTTTCTGTTGCAATAAACCTCCTCACTCTGTCAGCAGTGTTTGTCACAATCTCTCATCCCATTTTGCTGACCAGCCTACACAATCGTGATATTGGCGTGGGGTAAGGGGCAATCGAATGTTTGGAATCTTTTCTTTCCAACAGATCCCAGGCAGTGTCTCTTCCACCATATAATTTGGAAGTCAACAAGGTGGTTAAATGTGTCCGGTAGGGCTCCTACTTAAGCTTAACCCTATGTAGTGTATATGTTGCCAAGTTAGCCTCTTTGGTCTAATCTTTTGGCTTCAAAATGGTATCTTGGAAGGATGAATCCCAGTTTAATTTAATTTCTGGAAGGGAAAGAGTACAAAAACATACAACACATAAAAAGACACAATTAAATGCAGACAATTCAAGTTGCATTGGAAATCAACTGTATGTATACATTATTTACATACAATGGTTGCTCCATTATGTTCAAAAGAGTGCTTGTGGGGTGCGGCTTAGAGGGAGCTGGTGATTCTTTGTATTACGCTAGAGCCGAATTCCTGAGTAGGACGCAAAGGGTCACTGAACCAGAATTATACAGATTTCCTAGGTTTTCAAGCGCAAACCATTATTGCAATTCATAGGGCCGCTTCCCCTCAATTGCAACAATTCCAGTTTCAGTAGCCAGAGCATGGTTTATTTATGCCTAAGAGCTTTGGTGTGTTATGTGCAGCAATACATGTGAATTCTACTCTGGCCAATTTCATTTAGCAGAACGACATTTTTGATCCTTCACAGCATGGTTTTCGACCTAGGCACAGTACCGAGTCTGCGTTATTGGCTGTGTCGGAAGCCATTCAGGGCAGGCTGGATGTTGGGGACTCGGCTCAACTGGTCCTTTTGGACTTAAGTGCCACATTTGACACCGTCTCCCATGAAATACTTCTGCAACGCCTCCGGGAAGTTGGGATTAGAGATGGGGCCTTGGCCTGGATACAGTCCTTTCTAGAGGATAGGTCCTTCCAGGTTTCAGTACCTCCTTTTAATTCCCATGAGTTTGCCTTGCATCGGGGCGTGCCGCAGGGCTCCGTATTAAGTCCACTCTTGTATAACCTGTATGTTAGACCCCTGGTGGAGGTGGCAAAGGGCAGGGGGCTGTCCTTGATGTTGTACGTTGACGACACCCAATTGGTGATTGCCTTCTCAAAGAAATGCCAATCACGTCGCTGCTCTCATACTGGTAACACAGCATGAGAGAGCAGCAATGTGATTGGCGTGAGTAATGCTCCCTCAGGACCTAGGAGCCTGTGCCTCTACTCCACTCGGCTGTACAACACAGCTCAGTGGAGAGCGATCAAAGTGCACATGACGGTTTATCCGGCCAACACGCCATGCCCACTTTACAGTGTGCACTACTCCTCCCTCTTTTCTCATCATGGCCCGCCCAACTTGGGTTGCTGGCTCAAGCGTGGAAAGAAAAATAAAATATTTTTTTTATAATTTTAATTTTTCCCTCCCTCAGCCGGCTCTCAGCAGGGGAAGTGAGGGGCAGCTCAACACTCCTTCCCCATAGTGGAGGAGCCACCATTGTTCATATTTTAAGTAGATTCCAGTGCCTACAAAACTCTGAACAATCCGGGACCACAGTTCCTAAAAAAAGCCCTCTGTCCAGTGGAACATCTTAGAACCTTACGATCGTCTTCAGCCCACCAGCTGAAAGTGCCACGGACAAGAAAGACCAACTGGGGAGACAGATGCTTCACCATCGCAGCTGCCAAATTGTGGAACACACTACCACTCCACATTAAAACTGCCCCTACGCTACTAAAATTTAGAAAGAGCCTCAAAACTTGGTTGTTTTCATCCTAATTTCCCCCTTGCAAGAAGTGAGTTTCTGTAACGATAGCGCCGAGACACCCGTACGGGTATTTGTGCGCTCTAAAAATTGCATAAAATAAATAAATAAATAAATAGACACTGTAAGAAGAATACTTTGAGGCCTGAACATACCAGCAACAAAAAGTTATCTAAAATGGAGGTGAAATTAGGGGGCATTGTGGATTTACGCTGATCCCTGGTAAGAAAAGGTTTGTGAATACAACACTTCCAGACCCAGCAATTAGATGGCAGAATATTACACAGCAATCTTGAAGAGATTTACAGTGTAAAATCTAGAGTTATCCCATGTTCTCCGCCTTTCCCTGCATGGTCTACTATAGCCTGGAGACACTGAAGACTTGGTGAGCCAGACCCTTTTTGTGCCGTCAGTGCAGCATGCAGCCTCACAGTGACCTCAGTTTCCTCGACCTCCTTTGTGGTTAGTCCACCTTGGGTCGAGTCTGCAGCAAACTTTCATTCTTGGAGACAGGCTAAAGGATGAGTGCTGGACATCAAGCTGACGGGCCTGACTATTTATACCTCTTTGAATTGTTGACAAAGTCCACATGCAAATAGAAATAACTAATGCAAAGTGATATTCTAATGGAACAGTGACGGTAGAAGAGATCAGATTGATCTCTTTCTTGTCAGCGTATTACGTTGGTGCTAGAGGATTCCATAATTGAATTAGGAATATAATTTGTTCATGTCATTCACACTACTTCTCTGAACTGTGAGGGAGTGCAATATTACATCGTTGCAAATCAGAACCAACTCTGCTATTTTCATGGGATCTGCATTTGCCTACAATGAGCAAAATGACCTAAATTGCCACAACAAAAGCACTTCGGGTGAAAGTTGGCCTTTTTTAAATCACGAGAATCCTTTACATCAGGCTTAACGTTGTATCCTGTGTTTTTTTTACCAGTTTATGTTTGGAAAAGGACTTAATTTCACATACAGTGTCATTCTTTGTTTCTTGTTTTGTTATAACCTCAACACGTTTTAATGAATGTTCAATCTGTTTGGCAATGGTTACCACCTCATCCAACAAAGGCTCATCCTTTTGCCAAATGTCATCCCTGACTTTTTGTACATTGCTTCCCAACATTAATTGGTCCCTTATTCTCTCCTCAACCAGAACTCCAAATTTACAAGAGGATGCCAACTTCCTTAAAGAAGTCACATAATTTTCAACAGATTCTCCCTCATTTTGTGTTCTGCGCCCAAAGTGGTATCGCTCCAGAAATGTACTTCCTTTTGGTAAATAGTGCTTGTCCAATTTTAAAATGCAAATTTCATACTCATTTAAACCTGGTTCATTAACATCAGGTAAATGATCAAAAAACCTCCTGCCCTTCAGAGCCAAGGCAACGTTAAAGAAGTGCTGTTCTCTTTTCTGCGCTAAGGTTGGTTCCACATAATTTTGCATACCTCTCAAACACCTTTTTCCACTGCTACAACCTGATGGGTGGATCCCAAGGTGAAGACAACAAAAAAGGAGGGGTAGTTACGGTAGCCATGGTTAGAGCGCAAATGAGGAGAAACTCCAAGCAGAATTAGAATGTAAAACTCAGATGAAAGAGAATAGCATCTTAAGTTAGTTCCATCATAGAGATTTAGGAGTGATGCTAGACACCAACAGTAATCCTCCCATAATTTTGAAAGATAATTTTAATGTGAATGAACTCAACACTCTTTCTTTGTGATGTATACACTTTAAACTTGAAGAGGACGTTTCCCAGTGTGTTTAGGAATGAATTGGGTTGTTTGCAAGACTATTCTCATAAAATACTACTTGTACCTGGAGCTGTGCCGATTGTTGGCAAATGCCCATGGTGTTCCTCTTGCACTGAGAGATGAGATGAAATCTCAGTTAAATAAAGTTAAGTCTGATGGAATAATTGAAGAAGAAGAAGGCACCCAGTGATTGGCTCCGGTAGTTGCCACACAAAATCTGATGGCAGTCTCCGTTTATGCATAGATTTGAGGGAACCTAATAAACAGGTTGTGGTGGATCGGTATCCTCTTCCCAAAATCTCAGATATGCTTATGTTGATGCAAGGTGCGAAAGTTTTCCCTACTGTAGACCTTAAGTCTGCATATCATCAGATTAAGTTAGATGAGGTTTCAAAATACTACACTGCATTTGTAACTCCGTTTGGTACCTTCAGGTTTAAGAGACCACCTTTTGGGTTAGTCTCGGCAGCCTCAGCATTTCAGAGAGCTTTAGAGAAGGTGTTAGAAGAACAAGCTGGAGTAAAAATTTACCAAGATGAGGTCTTCATTTATGGGAGAGATTAGGAAGAACATGATCTCAGACTCAAACAAGTTCTGGAGAAATTCCATCAACACAATCGCACCGTTGGGATTGATAAATGTAAATTTAGTAAGTCCTCAATTGATTATCTAGGTCAAACTATATCTGGCCAGGGAGTAGAACCCAAGGCTGAGTTAGTGGAGACGATACAAAATTTAACGTCCCCTACATGTAAAGAAGAATTGATTAAATTTCTTGGAATGGCTGAATATTACAGCAAATTTGTAAAAGTGTTCGCAGAGAAGTGCCGCAATATGCGGAGGCTTCTGTGTAAAGGCGTTGATTTTGTCTGGTCGAAAGATTGTGGAGCAGAATTTCTACTGATAAAATACTTACTCAAAAAGACTCCCAAGTTAAGCAGCTTTGACCCCTCCTTGAAATCTATTCTTGTGACTTATGCCAGCATGATGGATTTGGGGGCTGTTTTACAACAAGAAAGTGGTGATTCTGTTACTGTGATTCTCTTCCTCTCAAGAAGTCTTAGGGGGGCAGAGTTGCATTACTCAGTCATAGAAAGGGAGGCACTTGCGGTACACTGGGCTACCACCAAAAAAACTCAAAAATGTCTTTGGGGCACTAAATATACCATACGGACTGACCATAGGCACCTCTGAGGTTTTTAAAAACAAGGGTATTGATGCAATTTCTGGTAGAATATCCAAGTGGGTTGTGGCTCTTGAAGGTTATGATTTTAACGTGGAGTATCTACCTAGAGCACGCAACAGGATAGCTGATACGTTATCAAGACTTTTACCTTGTGAAGATGAACATGTAAGTTGTGAGAAACCTGAGTCTAAGGAATGGGTTGCAACTTTGAGTGTGATGTAGTGAAAGAGAGCAGGTGGTGTCAAGAATGTTCTTCTGACAAAGAGTTGTTGGAATTGTTGTCCCTGCTCAAGAAAGGGTGGAATAGAAAAACTAAAGGTGAATCTGAAAGATATTGGAACGTTAAGGATGAATTATCAGAGTATGAAGGTTTGATTTTTAGATGGACTAGATTAGTGCCGCCTTTAATCCTTCGAAGTGAACTTCTGGAATTGGCTCATCAAGGACATCAGGGTATGTCAAAAAACAAAGAGAGACTTAGACTTAACTACTGGTGGTCAGGCATGGATTTGCAGGTTGAATGTCTAGAGAGAGAATGCATACCTTGCAGTTTAAGTGAGAAATGTCTTAAGCCTAGGGTACAACCCATGATTATCAGAGAATGTCCAAAAGCACCTTGGGTAGAATTAGCTTTGGACATCTTGCTTCCCATTCAAGGGAAAGAGTCTGAGAGTTATGTTTTTGTACTCATTGATATGTATTCCAGATGGCCGGAGATTAAGATCATGAAGAGCATTGACACCGATCATGTTATTTAATTCCTTAGAGAACTGTTTGCACTGAACGTTTGCCTGGTTTCTTATTCATTGATAATGGGGTTCAATTTGTTTCCAATGTAATGGAGAATTTCTTACAAGCTTGTTCCATAAAACATAAAAAGTGTTAACTATATCATCCAGAAACGAATGGTATGGTGGAACGCTTTAACCGTGTTTTGAAAGAAGCCATTGCCATGTCTAAACAAAACTCTTTGGACTGGAAAGATGAGATGAATAAAAAAGTGGAAACATACAGAATATCGCCCCATGCAACCACTGGGCGTACTCCTTTTGAATTGTTCAGGGGAAGGCAACCTATTACTTTGATTGCACCTTATTGGGTCAAGGAAGCTGAATTGAGCAAAGGGAAAACAGTTTCAGACGATAAATGGAAACTTAAAGAAAGGAGGAAGGTCGATGCACAAAAATAACTTATGATGCAAGAACATCTGTCAAGGTCACTCCTGTAAATGTTGGTGACTGGGTTATGATCAGGGCACCTTTTGGCAGAAAGGCCTCAGGTTTATTTCAAAGACCACATAGGGTGGTCAAACTGTTTACCAATGCCATAAAGACTGAAGACTCTCGTATTTGGAACTTAAATAGAGTTGTTGTAATTAATAACAAGTCTTAGCTATGCAACCTTAATGCTGGTCTACCCTCTCATATAAATTTGTCATCTTCTGTTCCCTCACAACAGAGAGTGAAAAGAGTGATAAAACAACCCTCCAAGTTCAAAGATTTTGTTATGAAACACTTTGTTCCATTTCTTACAGGCTCAACCTATTTGCATTGTTATGTATTTTTTGTTCTCATTAGTAGGTTTAGCCATGGAGTTTGTACTTCTAGATATTTTTTTAGCTCATTTTTAAAGGGGGAAGGTGTGTAATATAGTGTACTAGCTTCTGTTATTATATAGCTTGGTCTATGCATGTATTCATTTGAAGCAACACCATGGTGCTAAAACCTGTTGTTGCTGGTCACTAGCTCTGAGTTTCAGTTGCACCTGACTCAGCCAGCTAGAGGGATGGGATCTTATTTCTTCCTGGAATAAACTTGCTAATATGCGTTATAGAATTCCAATAGAAGCCCAGGTTAGATGTCCTGCACATCTAACCTGGGCTTCTAATGGAATTCTATAGCGCATATTAGCAAGCCCATTATCACCATTTTAGTGGCAGTTTCCTGCTGCTAAAACAGCAATAATTTTAAAGAGGTTCTTCCTAATATGCCCCTAAATTCTTCTCTACTTGAATTCTTCATGACTGGTGTGATTGACGATTTGTTAGCTTGGCCCTAATACTTGGCCCAATTTTGATTGTTTGAAAGGATGACTAATGATTTTTTTGAAAGAAATCATCTCTTTGGCCACCCTTTTTATCAATCAGAATAGGTCCTGCAGTGTGGGACCATTGTGATCACACCTCCATGGACCAATTATTGCAGCCACGGCATCCTCAACTGAGGCAGTTCTCTGTGCCTGGGCAAGACATCCCTCTATTTCCTTAGATTTTCATTAATTAGTAGTTCCATGCTGCTGAGGGATATGTAAATGTACAATGAAATTGAAATAAGTAAATTGACTTTAGCAATACGAATGAATTGTATTGGTATCCATGAGAAACTAACAGTCAGTCATCACTCTTTATTAGGATAGTAGTTTTCCCCTGACACGATTGCAACACTGTTTAAAAATTGTTCAAAAAAGTTATTACTTTAATGGTGAAAAAGCAAAACGTGTCCGACAACAGCCAACAATGAAATTCTTTTTTGTCAAAGACACGCGTCGTCATCCTTACTGTGTGAGGTCGAGTGGCTATAGATATATATATATATATATATATTCACTGAAAAAACCATAGGTTTCACACCAGTTATAGTTAGCGGGAAATTTTACTGACATAAAACCAATGAAATTCCACGTTATAGTTAGTTGGACTCACTATAACATGCGCGCCTGCAATGCACTGCTGATGACGTCACATATTACTGTCGTTACTGAAAAAGACAATAGTGAGACAGTCGTTTACTTACTAACACACACATATACACACTCATCCATCCATACAGTCCTGTACATATGCTGTCTTCAAAACACATACAAACAGTGAGCCAGTCACCAACCCATACAGCCACTTAAACACAAAGTGAAACACTGATACATACATTTCAATATTTAAAAGTTACTTGCTAATATATGTATTCACTAAGATACACTTAATAAGGCAGTTAACCAATCAATTCTTTTAAAAACAAACATCCATTTACACACTTATTTAACCATTTATTCATCCATCGTACTTTACAAATACATATATAAAACATATTTATTTTTCAGAAAGACACACATCCACTGGCTGGTGTCATCAGTGATGTCATGAGTGATGTCACTGACCATGTCATGAGTGATGTAATATGTGACGTCATCAGCAGTGCATTGCAGGCGCGCAAGTTATAGTGAGTCCAACTAACTATAACGTGGAATTTCATTGGTTTTATGTCAGTAAAATTTCCCGCTAACTATAACTGGTGTGAAACCTATGTTTTTTTCAGTGAATTTCAAAGGTTTTTTATGCTAATTCCTAACTAAAAGTCTCACTTTATAAGCAAGACTGTTAGCGCTCTAGTTGTTCTTTAGAACACTCTGGTACATACTATCATTGGGCTATAGTTGCGCTACATCTGGCTGATATTTGGGCTACATTTGTATTTTTTTGTCTCTGGTGGCCATCTTTGGGCTACATTGGGCGCTACATTGGTCTATATTGGGCTACATTGGGCTACATTTGGGCTACATTTGGGCTCTAACATATATATAGCCCAATGTAGCCCAATATATATTTTTTAAAAGTTAATTTTCTTAAAAACAACTGGAGCATATATCTTGAGACATAGAAAACGCACATCGGGCTACCAGTCCTTACAATTTTTCATTTTTTTTGTGGTATATTTTTGTTGTTTTTTGGGGGGTTTTTTGCCCATGAGCGCTCCCGGTGAGCGCCCCGGAAAGCGTAGTATTTTAAAGCACCCCGGTGCGCGAACCGGGAAGCGTCCCATTAGCGCCAATGTCGCGATCGAAAACAACATCGTGACGCGTCGTGTAAGCGTGACGTATCGCGTAGCCGCGCGATGTGTCTAATGACGCGCTGCGTAAACGCACCCGGAAGCGCTCCGCGGTGCGGCCCGGGGGGCGTAACGTAAGCGCGCCGGAGCGCGTAACGTAAGCGCATCGGGTCATGTGACTTGAAAATAACACTTTTCATTGGTTCTCATCATTTCTTTTCTCCAAATAATGAAAGCACCCTCCTTTTTTCCTCATTTTACTTTCTTCATTGAGAGACCAAGAGCTATTTTTGAGCAAACAATGGCATCACTTGTTGCTGCAGCTGGTGCACCCCCACCACCACCCCCACCACCAAGAAAAGAAGGTCCACCACCACAGTTTCTTGGAGGACAAGAAGAAGAGGAGGAAGAAGAGGAGGAGGATCAACAACCAAGGCGCTTCCTCCCTGAAGAACCAAGATAAAGGCAAGTTAAAGTGCACTTTATTTGGCAATTCTTTTCTTTTCCTGATGACCAGAAAAAGGTGAATGCCCCCAAAGTCACCTGTCTTATTTGTGACAAAGTTCTCTCCAGGGGCAATCCCACAAAGAAATATTATTTTGGTAATTTTACCATGATCCGCCACATGGAGAGGTGGCATCCCAATAATTTAGCCCAGGCTGAAGTCCAGGAACTTCGAAACAACCCACCCCCTGTGTCCAGCACTTCCTCTACTGTACCCTCACTTTCTGGTCCTGAAGAACGCCAAATGGTGCCAAATATTCAGCAAAAATTTGGCAACCTCAAATTTGTTTGCATTTTCTGTGGCAAAACATTACGCTATGGTGAACTTAGTGTCACCTTAATAAATAATGCTGTAGACAACCACCAATGCAGCAAGAAAAGGAAACAGTAATTCTTTTCTTTTGCTCCTGTTGAGCCATTTCCAATTCCCTGTTTTTTGTTTGTTCCCTTAAAAAAAACCAAAAAATATAAAATTGTTCAAAAATAAAAAAATGTTCAGAAAAATAATAAAAAAAATATAAACAACAAAAAGAATAAAAAAAGTTCTTTTCAGAACTACCTCTCATTTATAAAATATTGCCAAAAATTTTAAACTCTGGCATTCTTTTTTCTCTTTTGTGCGCTTCCCAGTGCACTCCCCGGTGCGCGTACCGGGCGCTCCCTCCGCGACAATCAAAAAAAAAAATATTTTTTTTTTGCCCCGCGAGGCCCTTTTTTTAGCCCCCACATCAAACCTAGGGGATCAGGGTGGGTCTACCCTGCCCCCTTATGGTCAT
Organism: Lissotriton vulgaris; assembly: GCF_964263255.1. Taxonomy (NCBI): domain Eukaryota; kingdom Metazoa; phylum Chordata; class Amphibia; order Caudata; family Salamandridae; genus Lissotriton; species Lissotriton vulgaris. Next base: position 407,122,906 of record NC_141687.1, read on the forward strand.
TTCCCCCTTTGTTTTGGCCACCTCTTGTGTCTCGATCCTACCGAGACACAAGATGGCGGCCGCTCCGGACTGTTTCGAATGTTTACAGACACCCAAGAACCAATCAGCTTTCTGCGCGCAAGTCGCGTTGCGCGCCCGGAGCGCTCCCCGGAGCGCGTACCGGGGCGCTGCCATAGATATATATATTTTTTTGAACCTAAATTACTCTAAATCCACTGAAGCACATATCTTGAGACATAGCAAAGGCACATCGGGCTACCAGTCCCTACAATTTTGCCAAGTTTGGTATAAATCCATTCAGCCGTTCAGGCTAAAAGTGAAACCGACCGCCCTATGGAAATTAACATGGGGAAAACACGTTTTGGGACCCCCATTTTATCTCGGCCCCCACTTGATGAATCCCCCCCAAAGTTTCAGGGAAGGAGCGGAGCGGGCCATTTTCTTGGAGAAATTCGCGAAGATTGGTCCACCGGCGCAAAAGTTATTCCCAATAGAATGTTGCGGATTTCCTATGGAAAGTAGATCCTAACTATGGAGGCGCTAGGGGGCGCACAGCGGAATGGCTGCCTGAACTGCAGCTCCGCCGGGCGATCACACACGATGTGATCCATTGTCACTGGAACCCCACCAACCCTCATTTCGCGACCATATCCGAGTGTGGGAAGATGAGGGGCATAAGCGGCCCTACACTGTTGAGGTCTCTGCCCCCGCTATGAGGAGAAATGCCGAGCTGACCGCAGCGAGCGTCTGGCTGCCTGACAAGATGGCCGGCGGCGACTGACGGACGCCACACAAACACGGCTGATGCGGCGTAAGACTGCCCGGTTCACTCAACACACAAGGTCCGGAGGTGAGTTCCTGCTGCCAGGCACAGAGTGGCAGAATTGCGCTGTTTGCACCCCCCGCACGAAGACGGCCGAGTCCGTCGACACCCCCGGCCAAGTGCCTGACAATATGGCGGCACCGGTTGAGGAGGCGTCGGACACTTCGGACCAGCGCCGGTAAACTAGAACTTGGCTGCGTTGGGCTGGCTAACCGCCGGATTGGCGAGTGTGGGAGCTGTAAACGCCATCGTGGGGCATATGAGACTGGAGGCGGCCTGCTGCCGGCGAATTAGCGCCAATCGGACACACTAACCGAGTGGTGTACTCATAGGCTGCAGAACAAAAGCGGGAAACCACACGAAGGAGTAGCGCTCCGCTTACCTGGCTAGTGACGGTGGGGCCCCTTGTAGGAACAATCTTACACCTCCGCCTTGCTACTACACGCTGTTGGCATACACTGTCCACGTCCCACCCATAACGCAAACACCCTGGCGGGAACCTACTGACGGCGGCCCTATCAACCGCGGAACTACGCCACGAGAAGAGGCTGGCTACCACTACCGAGGAAACACGGCGACGACGACCAGAATAACGAGGGCGTCTGGACCCACATTGCGCAAAGTGCATACACCGGCCGCCACAATGGGGAAGCCAGACAAGCACCAACCGAAACTCTCCTTTGAAAACAGGAAAACAACGAAACCTGCAGAAGATGTGGCGGAGGCCGGCGGATCTTCAGAATCACCGCAAAATAACAACATAGAGAAGATTCTGATGGCAATTCAGTCGAATCTGCAAGATATAAACGGTAAGCTGGACAATCTGACGTGCAGGATGGATGGCATGGCTGCCCGGCAAGAAAAGCATGGCGAGCGCTTGGATGAAGCGGAAACACGAATCTCAGCCGTTGAAGATGAAGCGCGTGCGTCCTCCTCTAAATGCGCCGGAATGGAACGGATTCTGGAGGTAATAAAAGCGAAGGAGGAGGATTTGGAAGCACGTTCGAGGGGCAATAACGTGCGTATCGCGGGCCTGCCAGAATCGACCAACACAGGGCGGATGAGCATTACGTCGAGGGTCTATGTAAGGATATATTTGGTGTGGAGGCCCTGTCGCAGATCTTCATTGTGGAAAGAGCCCACAGGTCCTTAGGCCCCAAGCCACCACCCGGAGCTACACCCAGGCCGATTGTGGCGCGAATTCTCAACTACCGTGACAGGGACATGATCCTCAGGCTTGCAAGAGAGAAGGGAAAAATCACTCATCAAGGTAACACTCTGGAGTTTTATCCTGATCACACGGTTGCTGTTCAGCAGGCGCGTAAGGAATACACCGCGGTGAAGGCTAAGCTGCGAGATTTGAACATTGCCTATTCTATGTCATATCCTGCCCGACTTCGAGTGGTGTGGAAGGAACAGACGATAGTACTAGCGACACCCAAAGCGGCACTAGAATTAGTCAAGAAAATACAGCGGGAAGCGAGGTCAGAGTCCCAGAGCAATCAGAACAGAGACTCGGAATGATGATGCTGGTGATATTCGTCGTTGTCCAGCGGTGAGTGTTATTGCGCAGAGGGCTACGATAGACTGCTGCATGGCCATCCTCAGTTGTACTGAGCAGAACTGACAGATACGAGACTCATGGAGGTGAGATAATAGCGCTCTACTGCGACTCTGGGTACTGTACTAGGGGGGAAACGTGGAGATGACAGGGGCTGAAACGAGGGCTGCACCGCACTCATGTCTTGGAGTGCAGCTGATACACGTGACTTGCACTTGCTGTGACACTCTCCCCACTGGATGACTAGTCCCGCAGCCGCACTAAACTGTAACTGTTACTGCTCCTGCGAGCAATGGGTCAGACCCTCCTCAAGTAAATGTACTCACAGACCCTATGATGTGCAGTGGGGTAGAGATGGAGACAACAGACCACTGAACACTGCGATGCATATCTTGCTGCAAGGTATGGACTAACCGCGATGGGGTCGGCGCTGCCGGCCTCTGTTTACCTAAATGCCTGGAACCGGGGGATGGCCATGTGCGGGACAGACTGGAAATTAGCTCAGCTGGGCCTAGTTCCTGCCATTTACATTTGGTTGATATGAGGTGGAGATGCATTTCCTCTATGTCAGTGCCACTGCTTCACCCATATTAGGAGTGGCGATGGGAAAGTGGGGTTGCGGATCAATGGACACGTATTTTGCGATTATATTCATGTTTTCTAGAATCGCCTGCACCCTTTCACCGGGTGAGGGTTGTGCTCCTGGCGGTCCTCCATGAGGGTAATACCCAACACAAGTTCTTACAATGAGCACTGAGTTGAAAGTTATGTGTTTGGGAGAATTGTGCTCTGAAAGGGTATGGCTTCGGCAGGTTGGGGATGCTGGAGTGGGTGGGAGTTGGGAAGGGGGGATGCTTGACTGTTTACTAAGACCAAAGACATTGCTAATGTACGCCTTATTCGATGCACAATGGAGAGAGTCTGTCATTGTAACTTATGTTCAGTGGGCTGCGGGTGGACGGGATTCGGGCATAGCACCTGAGGGTGCAGAGATTAGTTGTATTGCGCTTTTGATGTACAACAGGTTCTAGAACTGGAAGCAGAATTGGTCTGAACGTGGTTACTTGGAACATACGGGGGTTCGCCCGTCCTCAGAAAATCAGACAGGTATTTGCTAGCCTTACCAGATGGAACGTTGATATAGCGTTCCTACAGGAATCACACCTCGCACCACACGCACACGCTACATTGGGATCAAGGTGGGCGGGGGCATCCTACAGGGCGTCGTATTCATCTTACTCTCGGGGGGTGCTTATATTGATTAAGAAAGGGATCAACCTTGAGGAGAAGCATGTAACACAGGACCCTGCTGGCAGATATGTGCTGGTGACAGGTACACTAAGAGGCCAGCATATGACACTCCTTAATGTATATGGCCCAAATACGGACGCACCGGAATTTTATTGGGATGTGTGGGGACACATGCAGAAACATGCTAACACACACATGTTATGTGGGGGGATTGGAACGTGACATTACAGGATGGACTGGATCGCTCCTCGCAGTCCGTAGAACAACACAAACAGTCGAGACTCATGGTGGGTCACATGATGGGGGATCTAGCATTAGCAGATCTCTGGAGATTACAACACACTGACGCACCAGGCGCCACACACATCACCGCATCTCACAACAGTTGGTCCAGGCTGGACTACTGGTTGGGCTCCAAAGACGTGGCACTATGGGTTTGTAATATACAAGTACTACCGCGCACATTATCGGATCACAACCCGGTCCTGTTACAGATAGACATTCCACAGTACGCATTCCAATGGCGATTTAACTCCCAAGCCCTCACAGACCCAATATATGTAGACACTCTGACGAAGGCGATCAAAGACTATTTTGCTAATAACTCCCAAACTACTGAGGACCCATGTCTTCTCTGGGAAGCCTTTAAGGCCACGATCAGAGGTGTATGCATTGGCACTACCATAGGAGTACTCAAGGACATCAGGGGCCGGATTCACCGCTGTGAGGGTCAAATGAGGGACTTGGAGCTACAATATGAAGCGACACAGGACGCTTCACTGTTACCCAAATTGCGCGACTTGCACACCGAACATGCGGATTGCTTAACTTCAGAAATCAAATACTTGAAACGCAAACATGTGGCCAGGGCCTTCGGAGAGGGGGGCAGACCAGGAAGTGTACTGGTGCGGAAAATATGTGAGGGACGGGGGCAATCAGCAATACTCCGAGTCAAATCAGGGGAGGGGATATTACAAACACATTCGACTGACATATTGAAAAGCTTTGTGGACTCCTATAGCACATTATATCAATCTCAACCAACAGCGACAGCGGACGAAACATATGAGTACTTGCATGACGTGGCCATTGGCTGGTTATCGGACGCCCACAGGGAATATTTAGCTCGGCCGATAACCGTGGAGGAGGTCACTGAGGTGATCGCTTCACTTCCAAATGGAAAGGCACCGGGCCCTGACGGGTATACATCCGAATTCTATAAGAAGTTTGTCGATATCATCGCCCCCTACCTGGTGGATATGTATGGGGCCTCCTTTGAGAAAGCGTTGCTACCCCCCACATTGCGAGAAGCAATGGTCATTGCACTCCTGAAACCGTCCAAGGACCCGGAACACTGTGACTCCTACAGACCCTTGTCCCTGATAAACGTAGATTCGAAGATACTTGCTGAATTGCTAGCTGTTAGGTTGTCCCCTTTGATGACTCGACTGGCCCTTCCAGACCAAGCGGGGTTTGTTCCCACCAGATCCACCTCGCATAACACCAGATTCCTGTTTGCACTAGCGCACTACCTGAAACCCTCGGTTAAAGCGGTGGCTGTCATGCTAGACGCCGCGAAAGCTTTCGATTCTATCGAATGGCGTTATATGCTAACTGTCCTCAACAGGATGGGTTTCCCTAAAAGGTTCGTCCAGTGGATCTCCCTGCTATATACTCGACCATGTGCGAGGGTCCGGGTCAATGGCTATGTTTCAGCTCCGTTTGACATTGGGCGGGGCACTAGACAGGGCTGCCCCCTGTCACCCCTGCTCTTCGCATTGGCGTTAGAGCCCCTAGCATGCATAGTGCGGCAAAACTACAAAGACTCAGCGTTGCAGTTTGTGGCTAGGCCACTGCACATATCGCTCTATGCAGATGATATGCTGCTATACGTTCGCGACCCAGAGATACATCTAAACCCGCTCCTTAGAGAATACATCCGGTTTGGGGGGCACTCGGGATTAGCGATTAACTGGTCCAAGTCCTCACTCATTCCTCTCACCGACACCACAACTCCATTTGAGGTCGATTACCCGCTAGAGTGGCAGCAAGATCCGATTCGCTACCTAGGGGTAATGTTTCACAGAGATCCGGACGAAGTCATGCGAGCAAACTATGGGGTGGTACTCTCCAGGCTGGACGATAAGATCCGCCGGTGGATCCACTTACCTCTTTCACTAGCAGATCGAATAGCGATCGTCAAAATGAACATTCTGCCTAAGTTATTATATCTCTTTAATAACATACCCATCACACCAACTCAAGAAGTCTTCCGCTGTATAAAGTCCCTGGTACTAACCCTGATTTGGGCGGGTAAACAAGCTCGTATCGACCTGCAGACACTGACACTCCCGATTGTGCAGGGCGGATTCGGAGTCCCTGATTTTCTCTTATACTACCTTTGTGCCCAGGCACAATATGCAGCATACTGGTACCATGAGGTCCCCTATCTCACTCATACGGCCATAGAGGAGGGAGATGCCCATCCGATCCCCCTATCGGCGATCATGTCGCACACCAGAACACCACTACACGCAAAGGATATCAACACGGTAGACACCACGATTAAAGCTTGGAACAAATTAGGGCAGTTGGCTCACAAAACACCGTTATACGCACCGAACATGCCATTGCAGTACCATCAGGCGCTGTCAGTCACTAACGAAAAAGTGGAGATGTCCTTGCTGACTAGAGCGGGTATCGACAAGATGAGCGACGTATTCCAGGGAGGCACCTTTCTGGGCATTGATCAATTGAGTTATATTCAAAACCAGACTCCACTGTTCCGATTCACATACTATAGGTTAACGAGGGCGTTGAGGGAACATTACCCATCCTTCCCTGCGGAACCAGAATGCCTAGCACCTCTGCAAATGCTGATCACTACAAGGGATCTATCACACTTAGTGTCCAGACTGTACTCTGCTGCACAATCAGAAATAGCGGGCCACACACTTAAAGCTAAAGAGCGGTGGGATGCGCTGCTAGAGACCCCACTCACAGATGAGGAATGGCACAGCTCATGCGCGCTAACACAGATACTGACACCGAACGGAAACCTAAGAATCATTAATTTCAAATTCCTCCACCAGGCCTACTACACACCGACAAAACTGCGTAAATTTGGGTTACAAGAGGAAGACAAATGCAAGCGCTGTGGACGGGAGGGGGCGGACTTTGTACATCTGGCCTGGACTTGCGAGAAGGTGGCGGGTTATTGGGCAGAGATTGTGGACACACTCACGGTCATGTTAGAGGATGAGGTGCAGTGCACGCCACAGGTCTGTTTGCTAGGTATTATACCCCAATTCAGAGCGTTGAAACGCAAGTTCTGTGCAATAGCCCTGTTGTTAGCTAAACGACAGGTAGCACAGTGTTGGCACAGCCGTAGGGTACCCACTACAAAAATATGGCTACATGACATGTCCACCTGCCGGGATAAGCTGCAAACGTATGAGGAGAACTTACCAGCGAAATCAAAACCGAAGGACGTATGGTGCTTCTTATCAGGCTACTTAACCTCATTGCAGGAAGATGAGAAGGAATAGCTCGACATCTGGTTTTAATATCGGGAGGGTTAAGTGGGGTGTGAATGGGGGTCAGCTGGAGGCTGCACTAAGGAAATGCCGGACTACTGCTTCACACACTGTATAGGTTGTGTATAAGGGCAATGTAAGGTCTTAAGTTGGGGTATGTTGAATTTGGAAAGGGGCGACCACTCGGTCCCCCAGAACGTATGGCGGAGTGCCTCGATCCCCCCGGGAAGCCATTTTTGGGCGGGAGGCGCGTCTCGGCTGGTATGCCCGAAGCGGCGTAGCCGGGGCGCGTTTTTTCCCGCCCTAGAGTGGGCTGGCCTAGACACCGACGTAGCCAGCCCCGCCCTAGGGGCAGGCAGGGGCAGGTTTACGCCCGCCCTGAAGACGGATAAAAAGAGACGCAAGACCAGAAGACGTCCTCTTGTTCTTGTGCTCCGAAGCTGCACCTCCTCGCTACACGTGAGCTCGGGACAGAACGAAGAGCCAATTTTGAGCGTTTTGATCTTTTTCTTTGTCTTCTAGATACTTCGTCGGAGAGATGCCCAAGAAAGGCGCAAAGAGAATGACGACTGAGCAGATGGTTCGGGCCCTTTTTAAGGATATGTCCGACATAAAGAAGCGGCTGGCGGAGCGAGACGGGGAGGAGGGATCGGGCCAACCACCGGCTGGAGGGAGACCTAAGAGGCCGAGAAGGGTTCCAGCCGGGGGAGATGTCCCGGCTCCCTCTGCCCCGCTCGAGGTGCCGACCCCGCTACCGATGGAAGGGAATCCAATCCCCGTTGTCATCACCCCGACATCCAACGAGGATATGCCCCCCGAGCTGGCAGCACAGCTAGCAGCGTGGTTGGGCGATAGTACTGAGGGCGCCACGGCTGCCGAGGCACAGGCGCTGATAAGAAAGCTGCGTAAGGAAAAAGAAGCAGCCAAGGTGACCGCGCCGGTGGCGGTGATAGAAAAGCCACAAGTGGCAGAAGCAGCATCCGGTTCAGGTAAGCGGCCATTGCCGATCGCAAGGGACGAGTCAGCACCCTCTCGTAGAGAAAGATTGGGGCAGCATGTTCCTTTAGCAATAAAAGAAAAGATTTGGGCGGGGGAATACGTGAATATATTCTCCTTGCTTGTCGATCATTATGAGGTAGAGCATGTCAAGAGTCAGAAGGACCTAATGCATCCAAGTGTTTGGCGCGCAAAAATGGCCGCCTTTAAGGTAAATGAGAATATTGGCAACTGGGGCAATGCGTGGGGTATTTTTACATCGATTTTGGGGGAACGTAGGCCCGAGTTGCTTCCTGAGTTTCCCATTTATCAATCACGAATTATGGGTTACTCGACAGCGTATCAAGGTAACCATTGGTTCTGTTATGACAATCTGTTCAGGAAAGAAAAGGAGCATAACAAGAGTTTGACTTGGGATTGTTACGATTCTGTGACATGGGATAAAATGAAAGAATCAGGAATGTTAAAAATGCCATTGGTTGGGAGCAATGTTGTTGATTACTCCCGCCAAAATGTGGGGACGCCCTTTCGACCAAATACGAGCACCGACGATTATTCGAGACCCGCAGGCAATACAGGGAAAAAGGGTTTCTGCTTTAATTTCAACAAAGGGAAATGTACCAGGCCTCCGGGATCGTGTAAATTCAAACATGAATGTAGTACTTGTGGGTCGTCCCATCCTGAGTCATCGTGCAGAGCCAGAACGAGTGAGAATGGGGGTAAGGGAGGCGCCAAACAGGTCTAAGATAGTCCGAGGGGCGCCTTTACCAACCCCGATTGATACCTTGGCAATGATTCCCTGGCTCAGCGAATACCCGGATCGTACTTCTGCTGGGGTGCTGCGGAACGGTTTTACACATGGTTTCCGCATCCCGGTGGGGGACTTTCAGGGTGTAGGGACGTGCAAAAATCAACTTTCCGTTTTACAACATACCTCTGTAGTGCAAGAGAAGATTCAGAAAGAGGTTAGCCGGGGACGGGTCGCCGGCCAGTTTAGTGTACCCCCGGTACCGTATTTTGTCTGTTCTCCGTTAGGGGTGGTCCCCAAGAAGGACCCAGGTGAGTTTCGTTTGATCCATAATCTGTCTGCTCCACATGGTCTTTCGGTGAACGATGCAATTGATCCAGAGGTTTGTTCGGTGCGATACGCATCGTTTGATGAGGCAGTAGCCATCTTGAATCGCCTGGGGCCCGGGACGTTGATGGCGAAATCAGATATCGAGTCAGCGTTCCGGTTGCTCCCGGTACACCCAGACGACCAGCGTCTTCTGGGATTCGGGTTTCAGGGGTCATTTTACATGGATAGGTGTATGCCAATGGGATGCTCTATATCATGTGCTTATTTTGAGAAATTCAGTACTTTCCTGCAATGGGTGTTCACTAAGAAAACGGGTTTCCGAAATGTAATGCACTACCTTGACGACTTTCTGTTCCTTGGCCCCGCCGGAAATCCCGAATGTGCCCAGGCCTTAGCTGAATTCTGTGTGTTGATGGGTCATTTTGGCGTGCCATTGGCACCAGGTAAAACTATGGGTCCCACGACTTGCCTCGAGTTTTTGGGGATCGAGTTGGACTCTGGGGAGGGGTGTTTCCGTTTACCAGCTAGCAAAGTGTTGAAATTCAGGGCAGCCCTCCAAGTATGTTTAACTGCATCTAAGGTTACACTGCATCAGTTGCAACAATTGGTGGGGAAGTTGAATTTTGCCTTGAGGGTGATCCCAATGGCCCGCCCCTTTTCCCGCTCAATCGCCCAAGCGATGGTTGGCCTAAAGGAGGGTCATCATCGCACGAGGTTATCGGCCGAGGTCCGCCAGGACATGCGTATTTGGTTAGCATTTTTGGCGGACTTCAATGGTCGAGTCGTCTGGAACAAGCCAGCCGTGTCCTCCGAAGAGCTTGGGCTATGGACAGATTCAGCGGGAAGCATAGGCTTTGGCGCCATCTTCGGCAAAAAATGGTCGGCACAAAGGTGGCCCCTATGGTGGCATGAGAAGGGGCTGACGAGTAATATTGCTTTCCTTGAACTATTTCCCATTCTGGTGGCCCTGAGAACCTGGCCTGAAGGGTTCAGAGATCATTCTGTCATGTTCTGGTCTGATAATATGACCGTTGTAGAATGCATCAATAGTCAGGCAGCCCGTTGTAAACTGATTTTGAGGCTGCTCAAAGAAATTGTCTTACTGTGTATGCAACTGAACGTGATATTCAGAGCAAAACATGTCCCGGGGGTGATGAATCAGGCGGCTGATGCACTGTCTCGTTTTCACATGCAGGCTTTCTCGGGTTTCCTTCCTTCAGCGGACCCAGAGCCGGCACCCTTCCCCGAAGCTCTCTGGTCTCTCGGTGCCCCGAACTTCGTCACCTCGTGGGAGAGAGTCTAGCACCCAGGACAAGGAAGGCATATGAAGGGGCGTTTCAGGCCTATTTAGCCTTTTTGGGGACTGAGAGAGGGGGACTTTGGGGTCAGGAAGAGTGGGTAGTACATTTTCTGATGTCCTTACGTAGGGCTGGGAAGTCGGTGGCTACGGCCCAAAGGCATCGTGCCGCCATTTCCTTTGTTGACAGGGCCCATAACATCCAGGACCCGACAGCGTCTTTTGCAGTACAAAAGGCGCTGCGTGGGTGGCAACGCCTTGAGGGGCGCAGAGTAGATGTGAGACGACCGATAGGTCTGGATAGGTTGTCCCAGTTGCTGGCCACACTCCCTACCACATGCTCGTCTCCTTTCGAGACGTATTTGTTCCGGACTGCATTTACGCTGGCATTTCACGGGGCTATGAGGATAAGTGAGCTGGTTGCAAGGAACAAACAGGATGTGGTGGGGGGGTTGTGCCGGGAACACGTTCAGATCAGGGGCGATGCGTTGATTGTCTCCTTTCTCAGGTCCAAGACCGACCAAGATGGGAGAGGGGACTGCACGATCATTCGCAGGACCCCCGGGTCCTCCATGTGTCCGGTACAGTGTTTAGAAGATTACCTAGCACGAAGGGTGGCATCATGGGGGGGGACATTGTTGAGGCATGCAGACGCCACCCCGCTGACGAGGTTTCAGTTTCGGCGGGTGCTTGCAATGGCCATTGCCGCAGCGGGCTTGGACCCGGGCGAATTCGGGACCCATTCCTTTCGAATAGGGGCTGCCACTGAAGCTACAGCCAGGGGTCTTAATGTAGAACAAGTGAAACGAGTGGGGCGTTGGTCCTCCAATTGTTATAAGAGATATGTGCGATTGCACATGTTGTGAAGCTGTAATCATGTACTCACGCTTCTTGTCTTTTGTTTGTTTTCAGTTGCGCAAGCCTACGCGGCAGGGCGGACTATGCAGTCGACCCAACACCAGGCCAGCGGTCAGACATCACCGGCTGTGAGAAAGGAGGTGTGGGTCGTGGGCCACTCATACGTGAGACGGGCCGCAGACGTATTCAAAGCAGGTGACATGATTCACGTACCTGGGGAATACGGGTACAGAGTGTCCTTCTACGGAAGAGGCGGTCTCTGTATTGACCAGTTTCAAGCATTCTTTGAGGGTTTGTTAGGGCGGATGAGGTCACCGCCGTCCATAGTCATAGTGCATTTAGGGGGCAATGATTTGGTCACCACCGGTAGACGACTTCTCCTGGAGGCTATGCTTTCCACGGTAAGTTGGTTAGCGAGGAGAGTTCCGGGGTGCATAATTGCGTGGTCTCATATGATCCCACGAAAAGTGTGGCGGGGGGCTATCTCGATCCCTGCTTTGAATCATTCTGTGAGAAAACTGAATAACAAAGTGAGTAGGTTGTTCCGTTCCAAGACATTGCATTCGATCTCGCATAGTTGTATTAACGATGACAGTATGTATTTGGGGGATGGTGTGCATTTGTCAAGGGTGGGGAATGAGTTACTCATAGGGGACTTCTTAGCTTGGTTGAAAACGTTAAAACATGACCTTTAGGTAGGAGTTTTGTGGGGGGTCCGGATAGCCGGTCAACTATCCGGACCTGTGGCGGTAAGGTCATGATCGGTGAGCACTAATTAGAAGATCCCTATGAGTGGGCGTCACCCAACACGGATGGGAGCGCTCGGGAGAGGTGGCCATTGGCCCCTCAATGGGGAGGCGGTCCCGTCTAAGGGTGGGTCGCCGGAAGTAAAGGAAAGGCGGTCAAGGCCCCTTCCTTTGTAGGAGGGGTTACAGCCCCCTCCTGGGGAATTTCCCGGGGCCAGTGTCATCTGCGACGGCAGATGCGGTAAGTTGTGTGGGGTGGGGGGAGGTCCACGATACCTTCTAGATACCTCACACGAGTCTTCGAACGACCTTTAAATGGCGTCGAGTCTTAAGTGCCCCCGTCAAGTCAAGGGAAATTGTTAGTAGTTGCACTTGAGGTAAGCCTCTGTGCTGTCGCCCCTCCCAAGTGGGAGGGGTAAGTCTGGTTAGGGATCTTGACACCGGTTATGACCTTGCCGTTGGCCCTTAAACGTTAGGATGTACAATTTCAGTATTTCTAGAGAATGTTTTTGTAGGATGCTAGTTCGGCTAGGAGAACCTCTGTATTAGAGAATATGTTAAGGTTAGCCAAACATCGCAATGTGTTAATGAAATTGTACATAACATGAAACGTTTAATGTTTTTAATTTTGTTTTAATAAATACGGCCGGGAGGGTCACTCCCTCCCACTTCCAAAAACTTTAAGAACTGTTTCCGGTTTCCCTCCTTTTGGGGATTGTGTTGAGAGGGGGTGGCGGGTATCTCAGCCATATGGAAAGGGGCGACCACTCGGTCCCCCCGAACGTATGGCGGAGTGCCTCGATCCCCCCGGGAAGCCATTTTTGGGCGGGAGGCGCGTCTCGGCTGGTATGCCCGAAGCGGCGTAGCCGGGGCGCGTTTTTTCCCGCCCTAGAGTGGGCTGGCCTAGACACCGACGTAGCCAGCCCCGCCCTAGGGGCAGGCAGGGGCAGGTTTACGCCCGCCCTGAAGACGGATAAAAAGAGACGCAAGACCAGAAGACGTCCTCTTGTTCTTGTGCTCCGAAGCTGCACCTCCTCGCTACACGTGAGCTCGGGACAGAACGAAGAGCCAATTTTGACCCACCCACCAGCCCCTGAGGACAGCCAGTTGTTTTGTAATAAAGTGAATTTATAAGTATGTTTTCCGTTTCGTTTACAGGCTGTGAAGCTATCAGTTTGATATTGATCATAATAAAGAATGGTGAAGGTCGTGTAGGTTTTTACGATTAAAATGATTTGATATAGTGTTGCATTTTTTAACATGCTCTTTCGGTCGTAGCGACCAATGTTTACATAGGTTTGAGTAAGAATTGTCGTATTTATTTTTTGGTAGGCGGTAAGGTCATGATCGGTGAGCACTAATTAGAAGATCCCTATGAGTGGGCGTCACCCAACACGGATGGGAGCGCTCGGGAGAGGTGGCCATTGGCCCCTCAATGGGGAGGCGGTCCCGTCTAAGGGTGGGTCGCCGGAAGTAAAGGAAAGGCGGTCAAGGCCCCTTCCTTTGTAGGAGGGGTTACAGCCCCCTCCTGGGGAATTTCCCGGGGCCAGTGTCATCTGCGACGGCAGATGCGGTAAGTTGTGTGGGGTGGGGGGAGGTCCACGATACCTTCTAGATACCTCACACGAGTCTTCGAACGACCTTTAAATGGCGTCGAGTCTTAAGTGCCCCCGTCAAGTCAAGGGAAATTGTTAGTAGTTGCACTTGAGGTAAGCCTCTGTGCTGTCGCCCCTCCCAAGTGGGAGGGGTAAGTCTGGTTAGGGATCTTGACACCGGTTATGACCTTGCCGTTGGCCCTTAAACGTTAGGATGTACAATTTCAGTATTTCTAGAGAATGTTTTTGTAGGATGCTAGTTCGGCTAGGAGAACCTCTGTATTAGAGAATATGTTAAGGTTAGCCAAACATCGCAATGTGTTAATGAAATTGTACATAACATGAAACGTTTAATGTTTTTAATTTTGTTTTAATAAATACGGCCGGGAGGGTCACTCCCTCCCACTTCCAAAAACTTTAAGAACTGTTTCCGGTTTCCCTCCTTTTGGGGATTGTGTTGAGAGGGGGTGGCGGGTATCTCAGCCATATGGAAAGGGGCGACCACTCGGTCCCCCCGAACGTATGGCGGAGTGCCTCGATCCCCCCGGGAAGCCATTTTTGGGCGGGAGGCGCGTCTCGGCTGGTATGCCCGAAGCGGCGTAGCCGGGGCGCGTTTTTTCCCGCCCTAGAGTGGGCTGGCCTAGACACCGACGTAGCCAGCCCCGCCCTAGGGGCAGGCAGGGGCAGGTTTACGCCCGCCCTGAAGACGGATAAAAAGAGACGCAAGACCAGAAGACGTCCTCTTGTTCTTGTGCTCCGAAGCTGCACCTCCTCGCTACACGTGAGCTCGGGACAGAACGAAGAGCCAATTTTGACCCACCCACCAGCCCCTGAGGACAGCCAGTTGTTTTGTAATAAAGTGAATTTATAAGTATGTTTTCCGTTTCGTTTACAGGCTGTGAAGCTATCAGTTTGATATTGATCATAATAAAGAATGGTGAAGGTCGTGTAGGTTTTTACGATTAAAATGATTTGATATAGTGTTGCATTTTTTAACATGCTCTTTCGGTCGTAGCGACCAATGTTTACATAGGTTTGAGTAAGAATTGTCGTATTTATTTTTTGGTAGGCGGTAAGGTCATGATCGGTGAGCACTAATTAGAAGATCCCTATGAGTGGGCGTCACCCAACACGGATGGGAGCGCTCGGGAGAGGTGGCCATTGGCCCCTCAATGGGGAGGCGGTCCCGTCTAAGGGTGGGTCGCCGGAAGTAAAGGAAAGGCGGTCAAGGCCCCTTCCTTTGTAGGAGGGGTTACAGCCCCCTCCTGGGGAATTTCCCGGGGCCAGTGTCATCTGCGACGGCAGATGCGGTAAGTTGTGTGGGGTGGGGGGAGGTCCACGATACCTTCTAGATACCTCACACGAGTCTTCGAACGACCTTTAAATGGCGTCGAGTCTTAAGTGCCCCCGTCAAGTCAAGGGAAATTGTTAGTAGTTGCACTTGAGGTAAGCCTCTGTGCTGTCGCCCCTCCCAAGTGGGAGGGGTAAGTCTGGTTAGGGATCTTGACACCGGTTATGACCTTGCCGTTGGCCCTTAAACGTTAGGATGTACAATTTCAGTATTTCTAGAGAATGTTTTTGTAGGATGCTAGTTCGGCTAGGAGAACCTCTGTATTAGAGAATATGTTAAGGTTAGCCAAACATCGCAATGTGTTAATGAAATTGTACATAACATGAAACGTTTAATGTTTTTAATTTTGTTTTAATAAATACGGCCGGGAGGGTCACTCCCTCCCACTTCCAAAAACTTTAAGAACTGTTTCCGGTTTCCCTCCTTTTGGGGATTGTGTTGAGAGGGGGTGGCGGGTATCTCAGCCATATTCCGTTTGCTAAAAATGACAAAATGTAAGACTCATCTTGATTGTCTGCTCAGAGCCCTACGGAGGTTATGTACGGCTGCTCAGCCTGAAATTTTTGCTCTGCTTTTCATTACTAACTTATTGTTTATTGGATTATCAACATCACGTGGCGAGCCGGCCGAAGGGTTGTAGGCTCATGCTGTGTAATTTGCTTTCTGTTAATAAAGGTCTTACGCAAAAAAAAAAAAAAAAGTAGATCCTAACTATAACTACCTACTGGCGAACGCCAGTAGGTAATATATATATATATATGTGGGGGCTGAGAAAAAAGGGGGGTCCCAAAACGTGTTTTCCCCATGTTAATTTCCATAGGACCTTTAGACTCGGCTACAGCCCGAACGGCTGAACGGAATTATTTGAAACTTGGTAAAATGGAAGAGACTGGTTGGCAGATTAAGCTTTTTTTTAAATGATGTAAATCCGTCCAGTATTTGCTGAGAAAATTGCATTTAAAATCAATTATATATCTATAAGCGCGCACGCGTGCGCGCACTGTCCCCGCCTGCCTGCCTGAAATGGGGCCGCCGCGCTGCCCGCGGTGACCCGGAAGTGCTGGGGCCGGCCGGCCAATCCCAGCGCGGCCGGCTGGAAATGCCCGCCCCCGCCGCGAGGGGGAAGAAGGAAGATGGCGGCTAACTTTGCAGGGCTCCCGTGATGGGAGGGAGCCCTGCCACCTGTAAGAGAAGCGTCATCTGCGGCTGACTGCCCAGCTGACTGCCCAGCTCGTTTTGGTCCCCACCTGCCTGCCTAAAATCGGGCCGCCGCGCTGCCCGCGGTGACCCGGAAGTGCTGGGGCCGGCCGGCCAATCCCAGCGTGGCCGGCCGGCAATGCCCGCCCCCGCCCTTCATCATGACTCGGCTCGGTCCGCTTTGGGAGCAGGTCAGCCCGTCATGTCAGCCCAAGGAGGTCCGGTGCCTGCCGCGGAGGGAGCGCTGGCCGCCTCCCTCTGGTGCTTTCAGTGGAGCGCGGTCACAGCACTTTCCCTCAAACTGAGGGAGGAGACAGGCAGAGACCGCGCGGGAGGCAAGAGCCTGCCGGCGGGCTTTCTGTCCTTTTCTTCAGCTGCCTGCGCACCGAGAGAGGACGGGCCGTTGGCCGGCTCAGTCCCTGGCTACCCCCGCGCTACAACCACAGTGTGGCTACATTCCATACCCCAGCGAACGTTGAGGTGTGCTACTGCTTTCAAGTGGGACCCATGAAAAACAGTCCTTATCCGCCTCCCTCTCTGTTTATCCCCCACTACAGCAGTCGTTATTCTCTGTACCTGAGGTGAGCAAGTGGCAAGCAAACTGCAGTTTTTTGAAAAAGATTATCTAACCCACTACAATAACTGACCACTAAAATTTACAGAAACATTCTTTTGTTTACAGTGGCACAGCACACACTATAAATGACTGGTGCAGACACGAGTCCTCGTTTCGTATAACAGTACGAACAGTTTAGAACAGGACTAGGTGCTTCAGTTTCTGGTGCTTTGCTTTACATCTTCTTAGAATGTCTTGTTGCTGAAATGGGTTTAACTGCTCATATTTATATGTTTTCCTGTTTTTCATTGCTTGATTTTGGTTGCGACAAAGTGTCCCTCATATTTGTTGAAATGTCACTCATAATTACGGTGAATTTATGAAAATGCCACACACAGCAATCTGAAACCTTGCCAGCTATGGTTTTCAGCCACTACTGTGCTTAAATAACCATCATGCATTCACCAGCCATCCATCCATGTTTCAGCCAACAATCATGCATCCATCCAACACCCACCCACCCTCCCACCCACCATTCATGCACCCCATCCATCCACCCACCGATCCATCCATCCTGCATCCATCCATCATTCATGCATCCATTCACCCATCTATCATGCATGCATCCATCCATGCATCCACCCAACAATCATTCATCCATCATGCATCCAACCATCGTTCATGCATCAAAAATCGGATCCCTAGGGTTGCTCAGGTGGTCCCACAAGGATAGTAACATATTTAAACGTTATCCGCTAATAGAATTAGCATTTTCAAAACCTTGCAAATTCACTGAAAAAACCATAGGTTTCTGGCCTTATATACCTATATATTAGCTTTTAAAAAACCAATGAAATTCACTGAAAAAACCATAGGTTATACACTATATATAGTTAGGAATTAGCCTTTAAAAAACCAATGAAATTCACTAAAAAAAACATAGGTTGTAGGCCTTATATAGTTCGGAATTAACATATAAAAAACCATTGAAATTCCTCCTATATAGTTAGCTGGACATTTTATTGATATAAAACCAATGAAATTCGACATATAGTTAGGTGCACTAATTATATATTTCGCGCATCCGCAATCCAATGCTGATGATGTCACATATTACATCATTTATGACATGGTCAGTGACATCACTGATGACATCACTGATGACAGCTTATTTAACATCAATAATCGCACCACTGAGGATATACTTCATGTGATAATACAATGCACCTCCTTACTCTCTAATACACCTAGTGTAAAATACAGAGTATCATTTTTGAAACTATTGACACACCAATACCATTTACTACATACCCACTCACTGATTCCTACGTCTACATGCACATTCATTCATTCACCCATAAGGTCATTCGTACATACTGTCACTCATCATTGCAACACTATCATATGCACTCATATACCTATGCAGACATTCACACACTGCCACTCATCCATGGAGTTACTCACACACCTACTCAGTCCTGTAAACAATCAATCACACTTTGATTTCTTCATCTATACAGTTAAACACAGAACAGCTTATATTTTCACAGATATACTAACACATACTTACTCACTTATACAATCAAATCCTTCATCCATACTCTTATACATCCTCTCATTCTTCAATATGTAAAACATATTTAAACTTTACAAAAACACACAGACACTGGATGATGTCATCAGTGATGTCATCAGTGATGTCACTGACCATGTCATAAATGATGTAATATGTGACATCATCAGCATTGGATTGCGGATGCGCGAAATATATAATTAGTGCACCTAACTATATGTCGAATTTCATTGGTTTTATATCAATAAAATGTCCAGGTAACTATATAGGAGGAATTTCAATGGTTTTTTATATGTTAATTCCTAACTATATAAGGCCTAAAACCTATGGTTTTTTTAGTGAATATATATATATATATATAATACCACAAAGGTGAACCCTTCAAAAGCCACTGATGGAGAGCGCACATGGAGGTTCAATTTTAACACAGTGTTTTACTGTGCGTATACCCCTGTACTAAACAAATGTGTTTCAGCTTACGCCTTCCTCAGTGTCAGTTTAACTGTGCAAACACAAAAACTTTTAAATTAGAAAGTGCATTATGTGCTCCTCATAGAGATAGGAGAGGAACTTAACATTGAAAATTATTTACATGATCCATGGCGGTCATCTTTTAACATGTTTTTAAATGATCAATCGTAATATAACTGTCATTATCCACGGAGTCTGGTTAAAAACATCCCATATGGGGAACTCCTGCGTCTTCAACGTAATTGTACCACTAAGCCAGACTTTGAACAAGCTAAAGAACTTGCACTGGAGAAATGTAAGAACAGGGGTTATACCAGTGCAGAGTTATGCCAGGCAGAGGCCAGAGTAGAAAAAAATCAACAGACCTGACTTATTGATAGTTAAGGAAACTAACAACAATGTCTCAACCGGATTTAGTGGAAATGAATATATATGTATTGACAGGACATTACAGGAATAGAACAAAAGAGGGAGACTCCAAATCATTTGTTGAATGTGCTCATGGCATCATATATTTGAAACATGAGTTATACATGACGGTTATATCAGCACTGTTAGCATAAATTTAGAGGCAACCCAAAAAAACTTGGTGCACGTTGTGCTCGTGACAGGAAAGTGACGGCGCAAATGACAAGTGAGGAACACAGCGCAAGGTGAAAAAGTGATATAGAATATATACAAGGTGATTAGTTCAACACAATGATTTTCTTAAAAAATTAAACACAATTTAGAACAATTCCATGAACCGGAGATGGATGTGCGCCATAAATTGCACTGGTAAAGATGGTCGACGGCGTCTCGATCATAGTGAATCAGGATCATCATCAGGACCAGGTAGCCAAGATTGTGGGTGCTGTAGCACAAGAGGATCGGGATCCAAGAGTAGATCAAGACAATTCAGATCCTTTGGAGTAGTCGCAGCGTTGAGAAACGTCTGCGTTTGATCATGGGACAGAAGTGTGTAGTCCACTGGTAGATTGAAGGAATCGTAGGCGAGATGCAGGATCGGAGCCCCTATCCATTGCAGAGAAAACAGGTGTTGATTCTACTAAATTTTCCGTGAGATGATGACAAATTAATCCTTAAGCCATCAGGATCTAACAAACCCATCCACCACACACCCACGAGATACCGGAGGACACCGCACACGTGCCGGCCCGGAGATATTCGTTTTCCAATTGCCTTAAGGATTAATTTGTCATTGCCGCACAGAAAATCTAGGAATCAACACCTGTATTCTCTGCAGTGGATTGGGGCTCTGGGTTAGTGAAAGTACTGTAATAGATGCCTTTCTTTTATAGGCAGGATGTAGAAAGAGGGGGAGAATAAAATAATGTGGGAACACTGAAATGAAATGAAATGAAATGAATGAAATGAAATGAAATGAAAATGTATTTATAGAGCGCATGGCTGCCCTAGAGCGTCCCAGCACTAAAATGAAACACAAAACCACAGCCGTGTGCACCGGGAAAATTAGGTGTCAAGAGGGAAGAGGTGGGTTTTCAAGGCCTTGCGGAATTTCCCAATGCTGGGCTCCTTGCGGAGTTCAACAGGAAGGGCATTCCACAACTGCCCAGCGTTTATGGAGAACCGCCGGCCGCCGGACCTTGCTTTCTTCGCTCTAGGAATTGCCACCAGATTACTGTGATCAGAGCGAAGGGAGCGTGGCGGCTTGTAAGGGCGGATCAGGTCCTTCAAGATGGGAGGGCCCGAGCCCTGAAGTGATCTGAACACTATGCACAGGGATTTAAACTTCACTCTTGCCCGAATCGGCAACCAGTGAAGGGCCTTAAGGGCAGGTTTGGCCGAAGCTCTTTTTGGAGTTCCGGTGAGTAACCTAGCGGCCGCATTCTGCGCTCTCTGGAGCGTGTTGAGGGTCGATTCTGGTGCAGCAAGAAATAAGGCGTTACTATAATCGAGCCTGGAAAGGATCAGGCCCTGCACCAGGAGCTTCCTTGAGTTGGGTGGAAGAATTTTCCGCACTGACCGGAGCAGATGATTTAACTATAAAAATGTGTGCACCACTCGTCAGTAAAAAAAAAAGACATAAGCCGAAATGTACTCATTACGTTTGATTTGGAAACAAAAGAATCAAGGTACCACAAGAAACGACCAGAAAATTGAAGACACCAGTGGCCAAAGTAGTACACTTAATTTTGCTATTGAAGTGGTAGTGCCTGGTACAGCCTTCTGCAGACATGTTGTAGTGGCAATGAAAGGGACATCAAAGCCTGAATAGTGAGTATCTCCAGACAAGAGTAGTAAAACAATGTAGAAGGTTTTCTTATTAAAGAATGAAGATATGTCAATGTGGCATCCTTGTGAACCCAATTGACCATCTAGTAGTAATATTTGAGACAGAACAGGTCATTGATTTTACGGAGGTGGAGTGTGGTGTGCCAAGGCATGACTTGACAAAGAAAGGAAAAGAGCACAGTTTCTGGAATACTTTCTATACAAGTATGCAGTAGTGTGGGATGATAAAAAACAAAATGGTTTAGCAGTTTGAAGAATTTGTTGGCTTCACATGCTGCATATCATTTTGCCATCTAGTGGTTGGGTCCGTAATGGTCTCTTGTCTGCTATTTTTTAGGTCTCGCCTAGCGAACGCAGCAAATGCGCTGCTTCGCCTTGGTGAGCCTATTTTTGTCGGTTTGGTGCGAGAAGGAAGACAAACTATGTGCGTGCACGGACAGGCGATGTGCACACGCAAGGCATCTCCTCTCTGGCGTCTCCTCTGAAGGAGGGACAGGAGATGGCACGCATACAGACAGGAGATGTGCACTCCATACGCGTGCACATCTCCTGTCCCCACGTGAACACAGCGCGCACTGGCGCGCTTTCACTTTTCCCTCAGGCTGTGTTCATTTAGCTGCTGAGGGATCGGATGTGAGATAAGGAGAGACCCTCATCTGCAGGGCTGGGAGGGGTGAGTGCAGCCGCCGGGCGGGAGAGACCCGCGCTGGAGGAACCGATTTAAATTCACAGTTAAATATTACGGACCAGACCCAAAAAGGGTGCCAGGGCCTTGTGAGAGGAAATTAAACACCATCATAATATATATGTAAACATACTGAATTACCGTAACATGCCATTTCGATAGCACTTTCTACCTCTTGCCAGGCCTCAGGGTGCATTCCAGCATGCAGAGTAAGCAGGTTCGGCTTGGGTGGTAAATGGATGAGAGATGGGTGCTGGCTGTGGTTTGGGGTGCTCTTCACCAGTCCTTTGGGGGAACATTTCACAGCATGTGCACTGGAGCAAATCCCTCCCCTCCCACCTGGGCCAGTGCAGACAAATCCGGAACATTGTCCATGACTAGAGGGTCCGAAATCAAAGTGGATTCATACATCTTATTCACATATTTGGAGTAAGTAACTATGTGTATAGGACAAATATCAAATGAATAGCTGAGTCCAGCTTAAATGGAGGACTAAAGGGAAACACAAATAGGAACACATAAAGGTCTAAATATCATCATTCCCTTCCAGATCCTTGTCTTGTGTTCCCCGTTTGCCGCAGGACACCTATATCTATATTGCTTTTAACGCCTCTTGATTGAACCACCGCAAATGTAGTGATCAATAAAATATAGAAGACATAGTGAGTATTGCTATTTGAGTAAGTCCACATAAGTACAATATATATGAAAACTCGGATGACTTGCATCGAAGGGAGTCTCTAATGTAGGTCTTACTACTATTATTCTTTACAGATCGTACATTTGAAAAATAAATAGAACCACGCTGCAGCTTTAGCATAACTAGACTATAATTAACCAGGTATATAGTTCTTCTTTTTTAACTGTAGCAGATAACCTTAATTGCTGAGACATTCTAGAAAGGAGGTTATTCCATCTACTGGCAACTATATTTCTCATAAATGTATAATACTATCTGTCGATTTATCCTGCACTAAGGAGAAGTTCTTGATATATCTTGGCCTCAACTACTGAATTTGAGGTTCAAAAAGAACAATAGGTATATTTATATATATATATTCACTGAAAAAAACATAGGTTTCAGGCCTTATATAGTTAGGAATTAGCATTTAAAAAACCTTTGAAATTCACTCAAAAAACTTTAAGTTTTAGGGGTGTGTTATAGTTAGCTGGACATTTCACTCATACAAAACCATTGAAATTGCTCCTATATAGTTAGTTTTACTAACTACATTTCGTGCACCCGCAATCCACTGCTGATGATGTCACATATTAGATCATTCATGACATGGTCAGTGACATCACTGATGACATCTCAAATGACATCACTGATGACATCACTGATGACATCATCCAGTGAATGTGGTTTGCTTCGTTATTTAAATATGCATTATATATATATATATAGCAATTTGCATTGAAGAATGAGTGGATATATAAAAATAAATATTTGGATGGAGAATTTAGTAGAAGTGTAATTGACTGTTTACTTGACCAATTTATAGTGTCTCACTAAATATAGTGGATAGTGACTAAACTGTGTAAATATCTGTATCACTTTGTCAGTTGTTGTGTAAACTGGTTATCCAGTTGATAACTAGCTATGTGAAAGTCTATATTAGTTATTTTTTAGTTAACTGGGTATTTGTATGGGAGTGTGAAAGTGTGTGTGGTTCGGTGGGGGGGGGGTGTGACTGTCCAAAGATGTGTGAATAGTTGATTCATTAGATATATGAAGTTAAAACTACATGCTTTAACAGTTTGGGTGAGTGAATCTCTTTTTGGGTGTGGTGATGAGCAAATATATTTCTCAATGGTACATGTCCAACAAACTAGAAATGTAAAAGCCAGTGTATGTGTCAGTTGTATATACATAAGTATACATAAGACTCAATGATTGTGTGAGTGACTGTATGGATAACTGTATACTTGTAATAATGATTTTTAAAATTCACTAAGTATGACTTACTATCTAAATGAATAGATGAAGTGGTGTTTGTATAAGTGTTTTGCTAAGTAAATATGTAAAGTATGATCCATTGTTTGCATAAGTGAGTAGGATGACTTCATATGTGAATAGGATGTGTGCTGTTGTTTAATGTCGATATAGGTGTACACGTATTTTTGATAGTGTTCTATTGTTCATTGACAGCATGTATGAGTGAATCTACAGGTAAGTGATTAGATGTGTGTATACATCTATGAATCACTGAGTGGATTTTTAGATACTTGTATTGCTGTGACAATGGATTCAAATGATACTCTGTATTTTACAAAGAGTGATGAAAGATTTTAATAGTATATGAAAAGGTGTAAGATTGTCACGTGGATGATGTCATCAGTGATGTCATTTGAGATGTCATCAGTGATGTCACTGACCATGTCATGAATGATCTAATATGTGACATCATCAGCAGTGGATTACGGGTGCGCGAAATATAGTTAGTACAACTAACTATATAGGAGCAATTTCAATGGTTTGGTATGAATGAAATGTCCAGCTAACTATAACACCCCTAAAACTTATAGTTTTTTGAGTGAATTTCAAAGGTTTTTTAAATGCTAATTCCTAACCATATAAGGCCTGAAACCTATTGGTTTTTTCAGTGAATTTGCAAGGTTTTTTAATGCTAATTCCTAACTATATAAGGCCTGAAGCCTATGGTTTTTCAGTGAATTCGCAAGGTTTTTTAAATGCTAATTATATTAGCAGATAAGGTTTAATATGTTAATATCCTTGTGGGACCACCTGAGCAGCCCTAGGGGGTCAGGTTGTTTCTACCCTGCCCCCTTTTTGCATTCTACACATTTGTTTTTCTGCTTCTTTTGTGCCTCGGTCTACCTTGCACAAGATGAATGCCACACTTCCTGGTTAGAAGTGTTGACAGCCAATGAGCATGCTGCTTTCCTGCGAAAGGCATGCTGATTGGCTGCCACTGTCTGTCAACACTCCAAACCAGGAAGTGTTGGCAGCCTTCTTGTGCCTCGGTAGAACCAAGACACAAGAAAGCAGTGAAACAAAGGTGCAAAACACGCAAAGGGGGCAGGGTAGAAGCACCCTTACCACCTAGGCCTGCTGAGGGGGTCCCACAAGGACCCCCCAGGTCCGAAAATATATATATTTTTTAGTTTTCCCCATGGTACGCTCATGGCATCGCACCCAGTGCGTACTCCGCGAAATTTTCAACAAAAATACATTTGTTTTTTTGACCTTCGGGCTCCACCTAGGCCCCCCTGATTAAACCTAGGAGGTCAGGGGGTCTCTACCCTGCCCCCTTTTATAGTTTTCCCCCTTTTGTTTTTCACCTCTTGTGTGAGACACAAGATGGCGGACTCTCCGGACCGTTTGGAATGTTCACAGACACCCGAGAGCCAATCAGCTTTTCGCTCGTGCACTTCCGTGGCGCGCCAGGTCCGCTCCCCGGTACGCGTACCTGTAAGCACTCGAAGCGCGCATATAGATATATATGTGTTTTTGAAGTGAATTTTCGTAAAAATCACTGGAGCAATTTTCACCAAATATAGAAAAGGCACTTCTGCGTACCAGTCCCTACAATTTTGCCAAGTTTGGTGTAATTCCGTTCAGCCGTTCGGGCTGTAGAGGTGTCTAATCGTCCTATGGAAATTAACATGGGGAAAACACGTTTTGGGGGCCCCCTTTTTTCTCGGCCCCCGCATGACGAATCCCCCCAAAACTTCCAGGGAAGGAGCGGAGCGGAGCTGGCCTAAATTTTGGAAAATTACACGCAAATTCCTCAACCAGCGCCAAAGTTATTCCTAATAGAATGTTGCGGATTTCCTATGATAGCTAGGTCCTAACTATATATACTCCTACTGGCTATCGCCAGTAGGTAATATATATATTTATATTTATATATATATATATATATATATATATATATATATATGTCCACAACACTACTCCTGCTGCAACGTGGTGACCCGTGGGCAAGTGGCGTATACTCCGGCGAAGCAACCGGAAATTAATATCCCAAAGAAAAGATGCAATAACATACGCTCTCAGGAATCAAGCTCAGACCAGAAGTATATTGAGACCTTGGTTTTAATCACACAACGCGTTTCGGCGACCTGCCTTGATCACGTGTGACATCTTCGTGAAAAAAAGTGTGCTATTTACAAACAATAACAAAATCGAGGTAGGACTAGGTCATTCTCAGCACGAAAAAGTGTCAGACATATTGGAAAGGTCAACATATGTAGACACAGTTAGAAATAACAATCCATGATATGCAATACTATCATGCAATTCATATTGAATAGGTGAAATTAAAAACCTCCCAAAGTACGAGAAATCAATAATTAAACCAGCATATAGCAGCCGTATTGAATGAGTATGCAGCATAAACATAAACATACAGAGTCGGCCATGTTGGTACTGCAGACGATGTCACCCGACAATTATCATCAAAGTCAGGTATCACAATCATATTGACATTATCCAGCCCCAGCATATCATAATAAAATAAAAATGACATTTCAAATAGAATAGATTCGTGTTATCCAGACCATCACACATATCCAAACATGATATCTAATGTGTAAGTTGGCAATGAGACGGTAAACCACGTTCTAATATGCGCTTGCCACATTACGCACGCTGCACATCTGCCCCCGCCCGGGAGAATAAGGTCCCAAACTCTAAATGACAATTCATCTTTGAACAAAAGGGTAAATCGGCGGGTCAGGTCCTCCTAAGGTACCCAGAGCATACTATATGTGCAATCAAGTGCTGTGGTGCCACATGCAGTGCTATCGAGACCACTGAAAAGGTCAAGAGTGTCTAGTCAATAAAATCTTTGACGGCAAAATAGGAACGAAGTATTATTGACAAGTGTCCATAGGATCAAAAGTGCCAGTCTTAAAGTCAATCAACATCAGGGTGCTGGAAATCCCATATTCTCTGTCCTACAAACGATTCAAAGGGAAATGTGAAACAGGTGAGTGAACGATACCTGACCGTGAAAAGTGTCTAAAAAAGGAAGTGCAAACTGGTGATTTCATTGACAGTAGTGCCCCATTCTGGAATCCATACATGTTTGGAACCATAGATTGTACACCTGTAAACAAATACACAAAAGAAATAAAATCATTAAAATAATGCTAAGGAATAGATACTAGCACACCTCAAGCATTTAGGCAAAAAACAGACAGAATACATAGGTTCAGCACATTCTATAGTCTGTTACTCCTAGGTAACCAAAAAACTGGACATATTAACAGGTTAGGAGTCAACTCTGAGATGTATTTCTAATTCCTCATCCCAGTTGAGCCCTCCTGGGTACTTACTTTGGAAGTTAATGATATGTTTAGACTCCTGTTGTCTTAGGGCTAACAATCTGTCTCCTCCTCTCGGTTTGGCTTGGATCTGTTCAATGAGGATATATTTAAGAAGGTTGGCATTGGAAAAATGTTTCTCTTTGAAATGTCGTGCCACCGGATATTTAGGGTCATAGTTGGTTATGGCCCTTCGGTGTTCCAATATTCTCTTTTTGGCACAGCATTTTGTGCTTCCTATATACCACAAGTGGCACGGACATTCAATCACATATATGACGTAGCATGTACTACAGGTAAGGAATTGGGTTATTTTTTTGGTGACCCCATTGTACGAAAGTTCATTTTTGTAGACACTGTTGCTACAGGCTTTGCAATGGCCACACGGGTAAAAACCCTGCAGACCATTGACAGTCACATCCCTGTAAACTGTAACATCATTCCTTGAGACCAGATCCCTAATATTACGATTCCTTTTATAGGTGATACTAGGTCTTTCATTCACATTGTTGCCTATGGTATTATCCAGTCTCAAGATATTCCAGTGTTTGGCAATAACTTTTTTGACCGAGGCCGACTGGGAATTGTAGGTCAGTATCAACCTCGTTGTTTCTGCTGACTCTTCACTCACTGACTCTGACTCTTCTAAGGTTTTGCTTCTATCAACCTTGTCTGCTCTTATGATCGCTTGTTTAACAACCCAATCGGGATATCCTCTTTCTTTGAATCTTTCTGATATGATGTCCCGTTCTCTTTGGAATGCTTCAACAGAATTACAATTTCTTTTGGCCCTCAGCAGTTCACCATAAGGTATACTCCATTTGAGTACCTCAGGATGACTGCTGAGGGCATGCAGTATGCTGTTGCCCGCTGTGTCTTTGCGGAACAGCGACGTGCAGATGGTGTTATTTTTGATCTCCAATCTCACATCAAGGTATTCCACCATGGTATTGTTGATGGTACCTGATAGTTTGATGTGATACCTGTTGGCATTCAATTTCATGAGAAAGGATTCAGCCTGTTCTTTGTTCCCCCTGTAGACAATGAATAAGTCGTCCATATATCGTAGCCAAACTCTGACTCTACCAAAGTCTTCCTTAAGGGTTGTACTGCCATGGATCTCCTGCTCCCAGTATCCCATAAACAAATTAGCGAAACTGGGAGCAAAGCAAGAACCCATGGCAGTACCATTGGTCTGCCTGTAGAGGGCGCCATCAAATGAAAAAATATTATTTTTGAGACAAAAGTCAATCATCTTCATCACCATGACGTTATGCTCAAAGAATTTGATGGACCTATTGCGTAGATAGAATTCGCATGCCTCAAGACCTTGTTGATGTTCTATTATGGTGTAGAGTGAATGAACATCTAACACCATAAAGATCCAATCTTCTTCCCATCTGAGGGCTTCAATTTTACCCAGGAAATCCTTGGTATCTCTCAGGTAACTAGGTAAGTTGACCACATAGTCTCCTAAGAAGTGATCCACGTATTTAGAAATATGTTCGCAGACACTGCCTATAGAGGAGACTATGGGCCGGCCTGGTGGTTGGGTCTTGTGCTTATGTAACTTCGGTAAAAGATACAGAATGGGAAGAATGGGATTATCCTTTTTGAGGTAGCAATACTCTTCCCATGAAAGTTTCACCAGTTTGCACTTCCTTTTTTAGACACTTTTCACGGTCAGGTATCGTTCACTCACCTGTTTCACATTTCCCTTTGAATCGTTTGTAGGACAGAGAATATGGGATTTCCAGCACCCTGATGTTGATTGACTTTAAGACTGGCACTTTTGATCCTATGGACACTTGTCAATAATACTTCGTTCCTATTTTGCCGTCAAAGATTTTATTGACTAGACACTCTTGACCTTTTCAGTGGTCTCGATAGCACTGCATGTGGCACCACAGCACTTGATTGCACATATAGTATGCTCTGGGTACCTTAGGAGGACCTGACCCGCCGATTTACCCTTTTGTTCAAAGATGAATTGTCATTTAGAGTTTGGGACCTTATTCTCCCGGGCGGGGGCAGATGTGCAGCGTGCGTAATGTGGCAAGCGCATATTAGAACGTGGTTTACCGTCTCATTGCCAACTTACACATTAGATATCATGTTTGGATATGTGTGATGGTCTGGATAACACGAATCTATTCTATTTGAAATGTCATTTTTATTTTATTATGATATGCTGGGGCTGGATAATGTCAATATGATTGTGATACCTGACTTTGATGATAATTGTCGGGTGACATCGTCTGCAGTACCAACATGGCCGACTCTGTATGTTTATGTTTATGCTATTCGAATTCTATCTACGCAATAGGTCCATCAAATTCTTTGAGCATAACGTCATGGTGATGAAGATGATTGACTTTTGTCTCAAAAATAATATTTTTTCATTTGATGGCGCCCTCTACAGGCAGACCAATGGTACTGCCATGGGTTCTTGCTTTGCTCCCAGTTTCGCTAATTTGTTTATGGGATACTGGGAGCAGGAGATCCATGGCAGTACAACCCTTAAGGAAGACTTTGGTAGAGTCAGAGTTTGGCTACGATATATGGACGACTTATTCATTGTCTACAGGGGGAACAAAGAACAGGCTGAATCCTTTCTCATGAAATTGAATGCCAACAGGTATCACATCAAACTATCAGGTACCATCAACAATACCATGGTGGAATACCTTGATGTGAGATTGGAGATCAAAAATAACACCATCTGCACGTCGCTGTTCCGCAAAGACACAGCGGGCAACAGCATACTGCATGCCCTCAGCAGTCATCCTGAGGTACTCAAATGGAGTATACCTTATGGTGAACTGCTGAGGGCCAAAAGAAATTGTAATTCTGTTGAAGCATTCCAAAGAGAACGGGACATCATATCAGAAAGATTCAAAGAAAGAGGATATCCCGATTGGGTTGTTAAACAAGCGATCATAAGAGCAGACAAGGTTGATAGAAGCAAAACCTTAGAAGAGTCAGAGTCAGTGAGTGAAGAGTCAGCAGAAACAACGAGGTTGATACTGACCTACAATTCCCAGTCGGCCTCGGTCAAAAAAGTTATTGCCAAACACTGGAATATCTTGAGACTGGATAATACCATAGGCAACAATGTGAATGAAAGACCTAGTATCACCTATAAAAGGAATCGTAATATTAGGGATCTGGTCTCAAGGAATGATGTTACAGTTTACAGGGATGTGACTGTCAATGGTCTGCAGGGTTTTTACCCGTGTGGCCATTGCAAAGCCTGTAGCAACAGTGTCTACAAAAATGAACTTTCGTACAATGGGGTCACCAAAAAAATAACCCAATTCCTTACCTGTAGTACATGCTACGTCATATATGTGATTGAATGTCCGTGCCACTTGTGGTATATAGGAAGCACAAAATGCTGTGCCAAAAAGAGAATATTGGAACACCGAAGGGCCATAACCAACTATGACCCTAAATATCCGGTGGCACGACATTTCAAAGAGAAACATTTTTCCAATGCCAACCTTCTTAAATATATCCTCATTGAACAGATCCAAGCCAAACCGAGAGGAGGAGACAGATTGTTAGCCCTAAGACAACAGGAGTCTAAACATATCATTAACTTCCAAAGTAAGTACCCAGGAGGGCTCAACTGGGATGAGGAATTAGAAATACATCTCAGAGTTGACTCCTAACCTGTTAATATGTCCAGTTTTTTGGTTAACTAGGAGTAACAGACTATAGAATGTGCTGAACTTATGTATTCTGTCTGTTTTTTGCCTAAATGCTTGAGGTGTGCTAGTATCTATTCCTTAGCATTATTTTAATGATTTTATTTCTTTTGTGTATTTGTTTACAGGTGTACAATCTATGGTTCCAAACATGTATGGATTCCAGAATGGGGCACTACTGTCAATGAAATCACCAGTTTGCACTTCCTTTTTTAGACACTTTTCACGGTCAGGTATCGTTCACTCACCTGTTTCACATTTCCCTTTGAATCGTTTGTAGGACAGAGAATATGGGATTTCCAGCACCCTGATGTTGATTGACTTTAAGACTGGCACTTTTGATCCTATGGACACTTGTCAATAATACTTCGTTCCTATTTTGCCGTCAAAGATTTTATTGACTAGACACTCTTGACCTTTTCAGTGGTCTCGATAGCACTGCATGTGGCACCACAGCACTTGATTGCACATATAGTATGCTCTGGGTACCTTAGGAGGACCTGACCCGCCGATTTACCCTTTTGTTCAAAGATGAATTGTCATTTAGAGTTTGGGACCTTATTCTCCCGGGCGGGGGCAGATGTGCAGCGTGCGTAATGTGGCAAGCGCATATTAGAACGTGGTTTACCGTCTCATTGCCAACTTACACATTAGATATCATGTTTGGATATGTGTGATGGTCTGGATAACACGAATCTATTCTATTTGAAATGTCATTTTTATTTTATTATGATATGCTGGGGCTGGATAATGTCAATATGATTGTGATACCTGACTTTGATGATAATTGTCGGGTGACATCGTCTGCAGTACCAACATGGCCGACTCTGTATGTTTATGTTTATGCTGCATACTCATTCAATACGGCTGCTATATGCTGGTTTAATTATTGATTTCTCGTACTTTGGGAGGTTTTTAATTTCACCTATTCAATATGAATTGCATGATAGTATTGCATATCATGGATTGTTATTTCTAACTGTGTCTACATATGTTGACCTTTCCAATATGTCTGACACTTTTTCGTGCTGAGAATGACCTAGTCCTACCTCGATTTTGTTATTGTTTGTAAATAGCACACTTTTTTTCACGAAGATGTCACACGTGATCAAGGCAGGTCGCCGAAACGCGTTGTGTGATTAAAACCAAGGTCTCAATATACTTCTGGTCTGAGCTTGATTCCTGAGAGCGTATGTTATTGCATCTTTTCTTTGGGATATATATATATATGCGCAAATGCAGCTCTCTCCCCAAACCAGCGCAGCAGCCGCCACAGCAATGATAGGAAAGAAAGCCACGCCACTCCAACGTCCGTTATGGGCTAAAACGATTTATTGTGCGTTCAAGGCAACCAGATCTTACGCGTTTCGGGCGTCCGCCCTTGTTCACAGATCATCAGTCAGTAAATTCAAAATGGCTTAAATACAAAAAGTTTTTCCCGGGCATTTTTTTCACTACCACGTGATAAAGTGACATAAAAGACACACTACATAGCTTAGGCTAAGGCAGTCTTTCCTCTAAATCAGTGCCACAATAAATGAATACATAAATAGAATAACAGCATAAATGCGCTATTAAAATCACAATCAGAATACAATTAATTTTATGATTAAAAAAATAAATAGTTGTAATCTATAAAAATATATATGCATTTTTATAAAAAAACATATAAGTTGAGACATTGTGCAAACATCGCAATTTTCCGTGCTGTTGACAATTAGTCACTGATAATTAAATGGCATTTTATATACAAAAAGAAAATAATGATAAATCATTAAAATCTGATGCCAATATGTTACACCAATGCAGTCTCAAGATGATCAGACAATAGGTCTGTCTGATATAATATCAGCATAAATGCTTTTAGTATTGATTGTGATTAGTCATGTGTGTCATGGCCACCAGATTACAACGTAAAATACGAAGGAGTTGAATGACTGCCTCTAATCATGCCCCATCAGTCTGTGTCCAAAATTGGAGGTGCTAAAAAAGGGTTTCGGAATGTGTGTGCCCCCCAGAAAAAAGGGATAAGTAAAGGGGAAAAAATTATTTTTTGTGATGATAGTTTTATTTGTTTTTTTCTTTTTGTCTACTAAATATCCATATGTGTATAGGAGTCAAAAACTCCTAATCACTAATCAACATGGAAGCCATGATGAAATGAAATTGATACGGTGAATGTAAAACTATACAGAAACTGAGAAGGAAACAGGAAAGTTAGGCACTGGCATACTAGCTGAAAATCAATATAAATTGTCCAACAAAAGGACGTTACAGGAACACATGCAGGTCTTCCGTGGTGTTAAGACCATTCGGAAAGCGGCTATCCAATTCAAGAATGAACTGCGATTCCAATCTCCTGAGCATGAGGTCCCTATCCCCCCCCCTAATAGGTTTAGGTACTGAGGCTATGACAAAGTATGTCAAACAGTCAAGATTATTCTGGTGGATGGCTTTAAAATGGCGGGCCACAGGATATGAGCTGTCGTTGTTCACGATTGCTCGCAGATGTTGAAGAATTCTGACATGCACCTGCTTGCCTGTACTGCCTACATATCTGAGGCCGCAGGTGCATGTCAGAACATATACCGCAAAATCTGTTTTGCAGTTGTGTTTCCCTTTGATTTCCACAGGATCAGGTCTAAAGGGTGTAGAGTATTTGGTGGTGTTGATCCCAAATCTGCATGCTCTACAACTAGAACAACGCGTGAAGCCAGGCCTGGCCATCCAGTTGTCTTGTTTAATTAATTCAGGAAAATCTCGACTCAGTTGGGTTCTCATGCTTGATCCTTTCCTATAGGTGATGTTAGGTCTATCCGTTATTCTGGGGGCCAGTACCAAGTCAGTTTTTAAGGCTGGCCATCTCTGGTTAATGATAGACCTTATTTTGCGTTCCTGTCTATTGAAAGTCAGAATCAATCTGGGTGGACTATTGCTTGATTCTGTGCTTGCTTCAGAACTAGATTCTGAGCTAGTTAGAAGGGATTCCCTGGGTCTGCAGTTAGCTTTCGCAATGGATTGCTTAAGCACTGATTCTTTATATCCCCTTTCCCTGAATCTGTCAAGAGCTTCAGTAGCACAAAGTTGATAATCCTCATCACTACTGCAAATTCGTTTAAGCCTTAACAGTTCCCCAAAGGGGATGTTGTCGATGACGTGGCGGGGGTGGGAGCTGCTGGCGTGGAGTATGCTGTTTCCAGCAGTGCTCTTGCGATGCAGTTTGGTACATAACTTTGAATTTCTCACAAAGACCTTAACATCAAGGAACTCCGCCTCTAATTCGTCAATGTGTGATGTAAAATGTAAATTCTCATTGTTGTTGTTAATCGATTGTATGAAATTTTCTGCATCGATCCGATCCCCCCTCCAAATTATAAAAACATCATCGATAAAACGCAACCAATGCAATACATTGTTGGACATGATGTCATTAAAAGTGACATTGAGTACCTGCTCCTCCCACCAGCCAACGTGCAAGCACGCATAGCTGGGGGAGAAGCAGGCGCCCATAGCCACTCCTCTCTGTTGTAAATACATTTCTTTGCCAAACATAAAGAAATTGTGATGCAAACACCAATTTGTCAATTCTATTAACATCTTGTTATGATTATAACAATTAATAGATCTAGTTCCTAAAAAATGTTCAAGGGCCCTAAGTCCAGCCTGATGGTTAATGCTGGTATAGAGTGACTCTATATCAAGGGTGATTAGTAGTAGGTCATCACTCCAGGGAACATTTTTGATTTTATTCAGGAAGTGTCTTTGATATATGATGGTAATGTTTGCACCAGACTTTGGAGGAAATAGTCAATGTATTCACCAATGTGCTCAGCTACACTGGAGATTGCAGAAATAATCGGCCTGCCAGGAACAGGGCTCACCATCTTGTGCACTTTAGGCAATAAGTATAGTTTTGGCAGTACAGGGTTGTCAACATTAAGAAAATTGAATTCCTCTTTGGAGAGCATATTTTCCCTCCTCCATTTGAATAGCAGTTTTTTGAGACTTTCTTTTGATTCAATATATGATTTCATGTTGGATTTTTTGTAACAAGTTCCATTATTTAATTGTCGCAGGGCTTCAGCAAGATAATCTTTCTGTGGCCAAATGACCACGTTGCCGCCTTTATCTGCCATGGTCACTATAATGCTTTGATCTTTACTAAGCTTATTAACTAGTGTGGCATATGCTTGTTCTTGGTTGCTTCTGTATCTTTTCTTGTGTTTTACCTTGTGATACAGTTCTTTAAGATCCTCAATGACCATGTCATGAAATGTGTCTATTGAATCACGAGGCATAACTGGAATGAAGGTAGACTTGGGTTTGAATGGACTTAAATTCATTCCTACCTGAGATATTCGTGCTGCTTGAAGTTCTTCTTGGGTTGACGTTGCTTCAGCAGCCGGTACATCATTCATTGCCAGTTGATGCAATGTAAGAAAGGCTCTTGTTTCTTCAGCTGGAACATTGAGAGAATTTGTTGCAGTTCCAGGCTGTTTGGAAGGGTTGTTTTTATTGCCATCCTTGATGTCAAAGAATTTCATGAGTTTCAATTTCCGAATGTAAAGAAAAATATCCACACGTGTTTTCGTATAGCTGAAGTCTGACACCGGACAATAACTAAGTCCCAAACTCAAAAGCTGGTTTTCAGCCTCAGTCAATACAACGGTGGATAAGTTAATGATTGTATTCTTTACTGTTTGTTTTTATCAATACTGCTTCTTTTGTTTTTTTGGAGATTTTTTGTTTTTGTTTTTTGCGGCGTTCTCTACGGCGTTTGTTGCGTCTTGTTTTGTTGCTTTGTTCTGGGGCTGCTGTTTCCGATTCCTGGGCCTCAGTGTTTGTATTCGGTCCGAGCATAAAAAATCAACCTCTTCTCCCAGATTTAAAATAGCCATTTCTGTTGTATCTGATTGCTCACTTCTGTTCTCCCAAGATGAGCCACTGGTGAGAGATTCATTATCGCTGCTTTCCAGCGTTGTGCCCATGCCTGCTGAAGTGGAAGCTGCTGCAGGAGTTTCTGCCGAGGGTACAGATTTCTTAGATGCCTGTTGTGCCAACCTCGTTTTCTTGGCGTTTTCGTATTTTTTAGCGAATGTAAATATTCGCCCCTGGGCGTAGTCCTCCTTATCACGGGCAAACTTGTAGATTTTACGGTTTTTAATTTTCTCCTCTTGCTGCTTCAGACGCTCGTCAATTTCTTTGCGTAATTTTTCAATTAGATCATTGGGTTCGAAAGTGGCAAGTAATTCATTGATGGATTCGATTTCTTTCATTATGGCATCTCTGTCAATTACAGCATACTTGACAAGTAATTGTATTAACTTGCTAGAAGAATCAAGGTTGATTTGTCCCCACTCCTTTAACATCTCCGGATTGGGATTTTCGTAACTCGGAGCCAGGAGGATACGCAGGCCGCGGGGCACCCGCCCTTCCTCTAGATATTTGGAGAGTGATTTATGTTCCCACCATTTAGTGAGTTCTTGCCGCATACATTTCTCCAAACGTTTCATGGCCGCCCTGATTTTTTCTTCATCAGTGTTTTCAATATTAGTCGTCATGGGTTTGTTGGCTCCCTTTTGTTTGTTAGTTATGGCAGGGAGATTAGAATACAGCATGTCTGCCGCCGCTTCCCTGTCCTTCAAAGTTTCAGCTGACATTGTTACAGTGTCTTGAAATAACGCAGAACACAGTTGATGCAGTTCAGTGTCGAACGTAGTTGGTTTCCGACCACTGACCGCCCAAGCCCGAGAACTCCTCCCCTCCGTCCGCTCGCTCGCAATCACTCACCGCCGAGGTCCGTTAGTCATGCGTTGAACGACAACCATGTAGGTCCGTTACCGCAGACGCTGGCGAAGTGAACTTCAGAGCCGGATCAGGGGCTGCAGCTTGAGAATTTCCTTAGAAGAAAACAGCACGTTTTGGTTGAACAGCTGCAGCCAATCTTGCGGGAAGTGAAGCGGCTTCGGAAGCAACCTCCTTCCGATGTAGAATGCGCAAATGCAGCTCTCTCCCCAAACCAGCGCAGCAGCCGCCACAGCAATGATAGGAAAGAAAGCCACGCCACTCCAACGTCCGTTATGGGCTAAAACGATTTATTGTGCGTTCAAGGCCACCAGATCTTACGCGTTTCGGGCGTCCGCCCTTGTTCACAGATCATCAGTCAGTAAGTTCAAAATGGCTTAAATACAAAAAGTTTTTCCCGGGCATTTTTTTCACTACCACGTGATAACGTGACATAAAAGACACACTACATAGCTTAGGCTAAGGCAGTCTTTCCTCTAAATCAGTGCCACAATAAATGAATACATAAATAGAATAACAGCATAAATGCGGTATTAAAATCACAATCAGAATACAATTCATTTTATGATTAAAAAAATAAATAGTTGTAATCTATAAAAATATATATGCATTTTTATAAAAAACATATAAGTTGAGACATTGTGCAAACATCGCAATTTTCCGTGCTGTTGACAATTAGTCACTGATAATTAAATGGCATTTTATATACAAAAAGAAAATAATGATAAATCATTAAAATCTGATGCCAATATGTTACACCAATGCAGTCTCAAGATGATCAGACAATAGGTCTGTCTGATATAATATCAGCATAAATGCTTTTAGTATTGATTGTGATTAGTCATGTGTGTCATGGCCACCAGATTACAACGTAAAATACGAAGGAGTTGAATGACTGCCTCTAATCATGCCCCATCAGTCTGTGTCCAAAATTGGAGGTGCTAAAAAAGGGTTTGGGAATGTGTGTGCCCCCCAGAAAAAAGGGATAAGTAAAGGGGAAAAAATTATTTTTTGTGATGATAGTTTTATTTGTTTTTTTCTTTTTGTCTACTAAATATCCATATGTGTATAGGAGTCAAAAACTCCTAATCACTAATCAACATGGAAGCCATGATGAAATGAAATTGATACGGTGAATGTAAAACTATACAGAAACTGAGAAGGAAACAGGAAAGTTAGGCACTGGCATACTAGCTGAAAATCAATATAAATTGTCCAACAAAAGGCCGTTACAGGAACACATGCAGGTCTTCCGTGGTGTTAAGACCATTCGGAAAGCGGCTATCCAGTTCAAGAATGAACTGCGATTCCAATCTCCTGAGCATGAGGTCCCTATCCCCCCCCCTAATAGGTTTAGGTACTGAGGCTATGACAAAGTATGTCAAACAGTCAAGATTATTCTGGTGGATGGCTTTAAAATGGCGGGCCACAGGATATGAGCTGTCGTTGTTCACGATTGCTCGCAGATGTTGAAGAATTCTGACATGCACCTGCTTGCCTGTACTGCCTACATATCTGAGGCCGCAGGTGCATGTCAGAACATATACCGCAAAATCTGTTTTGCAGTTGTGTTTCCCTTTGATTTCCACAGGATCAGGTCTAAAGGGTGTAGAGTATTTGGTGGTGTTGATCCCAAATCTGCATGCTCTACAACTAGAACAACGCGTGAAGCCAGGCCTGGCCATCCAGTTGTCTTGTTTAATTAATTCAGGAAAATCTCGACTCAGTTGGGTTCTCATGCTTGATCCTTTCCTATAGGTGATGTTAGGTCTATCCGTTATTCTGGGGGCCAGTACCAAGTCAGTTTTTAAGGCTGGCCATCTCTGGTTAATGATAGACCTTATTTTGCGTTCCTGTCTATTGAAAGTCAGAATCAATCTGGGTGGACTATTGCTTGATTCTGTGCTTGCTTCAGAACTAGATTCTGAGCTAGTTAGAAGGGATTCCCTGGGTCTGCAGTTAGCTTTCGCAATGGATTGCTTAAGCACTGATTCTTTATATCCCCTTTCCCTGAATCTGTCAAGAGCTTCAGTAGCACAAAGTTGATAATCCTCATCACTACTGCAAATTCGTTTAAGCCTTAACAGTTCCCCAAAGGGGATGTTGTCGATGACGTGGCGGGGGTGGGAGCTGCTGGCGTGGAGTATGCTGTTTCCAGCAGTGCTCTTGCGATGCAGTTTGGTACATAACTTTGAATTTCTCACAAAGACCTTAACATCAAGGAACTCCGCCTCTAATTCGTCAATGTGTGATGTAAAATGTAAATTCTCATTGTTGTTGTTAATCGATTGTATGAAATTTTCTGCATCGATCCGATCCCCCCTCCAAATTATAAAAACATCATCGATAAAACGCAACCAATGCAATACATTGTTGGACATGATGTCATTAAAAGTGACATTGAGTACCTGCTTCTCCCACCAGCCAACGTGCAAGCACGCATAGCTGGGGGAGAAGCAGGCGCCCATAGCCACTCCTCTCTGTTGTAAATACATTTCTTTGCCAAACATAAAGAAATTGTGATGCAAACACCAATTTGTCAATTCTATTAACATCTTGTTATGATTATAACAATTAATAGATCTAGTTCCTAAAAAATGTTCAAGGGCTCTAAGTCCAGCCTGATGGTTAATGCTGGTATAGAGTGACTCTATATCAAGGGTGATTAGTAGTAGGTCATCACTCCAGGGAACATTTTTGATTTTATTCAGGAAGTGACCAGTGTCTTTGATATATGATGGTAATGTTTGCACCAGACTTTGGAGGAAATAGTCAATGTATTCACCAATGTGCTCAGCTACACTGGAGATTGCAGAAATAATCGGCCTGCCAGGGACCGGGCTCACCATCTTGTGCACTTTAGGCAATAAGTATAGTTTTGGCAGTACAGGGATGTCAACATTAAGAAAATTGAATTCCTCTTTGGAGAGCATATTTTCCCTCCTCCATTTGAATAGCAGTTTTTTGAGACTTTCTTTTGATTCAATATATGATTTCATGTTGGATTTTTTGTAACAAGTTCCATTATTTAATTGTCGCAGGGCTTCAGCAAGATAATCTTTCTGTGGCCAAATGACCACGTTGCCGCCTTTATCTGCCATGGTCACTATAATGCTTTGATCTTTACTAAGCTTATTAACTAGTGTGGCATATGCTTGTTCTTGGTTGCTTCTGTATCTTTTCTTGTGTTTTACCTTGTGATACAGTTCTTTAAGATCCTCAATGACCATGTCATGAAATGTGTCTATTGAATCACGAGGCATAACTGGAATGAAGGTAGACTTGGGTTTGAATGGACTTAAATTCATTCCTACCTGAGATATTCGTGCTGCTTGAAGTTCTTCTTGGGTTGACGTTGCTTCAGCAGCCGGTACATCATTCATTGCCAGTTGATGCAATGTAAGAAAGGCTCTTGTTTCTTCAGCTGGAACATTGAGAGAATTTGTTGCAGTTCCAGGCTGTTTGGAAGGGTTGTTTTTATTGCCATCCTTGATGTCAAAGAATTTCATGAGTTTCAATTTCCGAATGTAAAGAAAAATATCCACACGTGTTTTCGTATAGCTGAAGTCTGACACCGGACAATAACTAAGTCCCAAACTCAAAAGCTGGTTTTCAGCCTCAGTCAATACAACGGTGGATAAGTTAATGATTGTATTCTTTACTGTTTGTTTTTTCGCCAATACTGCTTCTTTTGTTTTTTTGGAGATTTTTTGTTTTTGTTTTTTGCGGCGTTCTCTACGGCGTTTGTTGCGTCTTGTTTTGTTGCTTTGTTCTGGGGCTGCTGTTTCAGATTCCTGGGCCTCAGTGTTTGTATTCGGTCCGAGCATAAAAAATCAACCTCTTCTCCCAGATTTAAAATAGCCATTTCTGTTGTATCTGATTGCTCACTTCTGTTCTCCCAAGATGAGCCACTGGTGAGAGATTCATTATCGCTGCTTTCCAGCGTTGTGCCCATGCCTGCTGAAGTGGAAGCTGCTGCAGGAGTTTCTGCCGAGGGTACAGATTTCTTAGATGCCTGTTGTGCCAACCTCGTTTTCTTGGCGTTTTCGTATTTTTTAGCGAATGTAAATATTCGCCCCTGGGCGTAGTCCTCCTTATCACGGGCAAACTTGTAGATTTTACGGTTTTTAATTTTCTCCTCTTGCTGCTTCAGACGCTCGTCAATTTCTTTGCGTAATTTTTCAATTAGATCATTGGGTTCGAAAGTGGCAAGTAATTCATTGATGGATTCGATTTCTTTCATTATGGCATCTCTGTCAATTACAGCATACTTGACAAGTAATTGTATTAACTTGCTAGAAGAATCAAGGTTGATTTGTCCCCACTCCTTTAACATCTCCGGATTGGGATTTTCGTAACTCGGAGCCAGGAGGATACGCAGGCCGCGGGGCACCCGCCCTTCCTCTAGATATTTGGAGAGTGATTTATGTTCCCACCATTTAGTGAGTTCTTGCCGCATACATTTCTCCAAACGTTTCATGGCCGCCCTGATTTTTTCTTCATCAGTGTTTTCAATATTAGTCGTCATGGGTTTGTTGGCTCCCTTTTGTTTGTTAGTTATGGCAGGGAGATTAGAATACAGCATGTCTGCCGCAGCTTCCCTGTCCTTCAAAGTTTCAGCTGACATTGTTACAGTGTCTTGAAATAACGCAGAACACAGTTGATGCAGTTCAGTGTCGAACGTAGTTGGTTTCCGACCACTGACCGCCCAAGCCCGAGAACTCCTCCCCTCCGTCCGCTCGCTCGCAATCACTCACCGCCGAGGTCCGTTAGTCATGCGTTGAACGACAACCATGTAGGTCCGTTACCGCAGACGCTGGCGAAGTGAACTTCAGAGCCGGATCAGGGGCTGCAGCTTGAGAATTTCCTTAGAAGAAAACAGCACGTTTTGGTTGAACAGCTGCAGCCAATCTTGCGGGAAGTGAAGCAGCTTCGGAAGCAACCTCCTTCCGATGTAGAATGCGCAAATGCAGCTCTCTCCCCAAACCAGCGCAGCAGCCGCCACAGCAATGATAGGAAAGAAAGCCACGCCACTCCAACGTCCGTTATGGGCTAAAACGATTTATTGTGCGTTCAAGGCCACCAGATCTTACGCGTTTCGGGCGTCCGCCCTTGTTCACAGATCATCAGTCAGTAAGTTCAAAATGGCTTAAATACAAAAAGTTTTTCCCGGGCATTTTTTTCACTACCACGTGATAAAGTGACATAAAAGACACACTACATAGCTTAGGCTAAGGCAGTCTTTCCTCTAAATCAGTGCCACAATAAATGAATATATATATATATATTACCTACTGGCGGTCGCCAGTAGGTATATATAGTTAGGATTTTTTTTAATAGGGATTTCTGAAAATTCTATGTTGAATAACTTTGGCGTTGATGGACGGAATCGGCTGAAATTTTCAGGAAAATGGCACATTTTGTTTCTGAGCGTCCCCTGAAAGTTTGGGGGGGTTTTGTAAAGCGGGGGCCGAGAAAAAAGTGGGGTCCCAAAACGTGTTTTTAACATTGAGTTTTCCATAGGGCGGTTGGACTCACTTTTAGCTCGAACGGCTGAATGGATTTCTATGAAACTTGGCAAAATTGTAGAAACTGTTTGCCCGATGTGCCTTTGCTAGGTCTCAAGATATGTGCTCCAGTGGATTTTGAGAAATTAACGTTCAAAAAAATATATATATCTGTGACAACGTCCCGGTTAGCGACCCGGTTCGCGTACCAGACGCGTAACGGAACTTCGCGAGGAGAAGCGGATTGGCTCTCCGGTGACTCTCAACATTCTAAACAGTCCGGAGCGGCCGACCATCTTGTCTCTCGGTAGGATCGAGAGACAAGAGGTGGAAAGAAACGAAGGGGGAAATGAATGAAAGGGGCAAGGTAGACCCCTCCTGACCCCCTAGTATTGATGTGGGGGCTATTAAAGGGCCCCGCGGGGCAAAAAAATAAAATAATTTTTTTTTATTTTTCGCGGTGGAAGCGCTACCCGGTACGCGAACCGGGTAGCTCACCGGTAGCGTAACGGGAGTCCGCTATCTTGTGTTTCGGACGAATTTAGTCACAAGATGGAGGATAAACAATGTTGGGAATGGGTATAAGGGGGCACGGGAGACATATCCTGACCCCCTAGGTTTTCTGAGGGTGGCTGAGGAGGCTCATATATGTAAAAAAAAAAAACTTTTTTTTTCAAATATTCGCACTGTTAGCGCCCGGTCCGTGCACCGGGTAGCGTTCCGGAAAGCGTAACAAGGGGAAAACCAAGGGAAATAGTGCTTTGAGGTAGGGTAGCTCTGAATAGAGCTGTTGCGTTGTGTGGGTGATGTAAGTACCAACATGTAGGTACCAATGAAGAGTCTAAAATTCAATGTACACCGTCTCCTCTGTAGATATTTTGTACGTTCTAATATGGGTTATTTAAATGTAAATGTGTGGAAAAGCACTTCATGCTTTAAAGCAATTGTATTTTTTAAATGAGTGTTCTTTCCTCTTAGTCCTCCTCTTTGTTTTTTGTCCCCACACTCTTCTTCAGCATGATAGTTGATAAATTCGTTCCCTCAAAAAATGTATATACATAAATAAATTATATTAAATACATATAAAATATATTTTTCCTTTAAAAGAAGAATACATTTTACAGCTTTTGATATTTGCTATTAAAAAACCATTGAAATTCACTGAAAAAACCATAGGTTACAGACCATATATAGTTAGGAATTAGCATTTACAAAACCTTGAAAATTCACTGAAAACACCATAGGTTATAGACCATATATAGTTAGGAATTAGCATTTACAAAACCTTATTTTACTCACACAAAACCATTGAAATTTGCATATATAGTTAGTTGCACTAACTATATATCGCGCACCCGCAATCCACTGCTGATCATGTCACATATTACATCATTCATGACTGTGAAGGGTTGGTCCCTACAGCGGGGACACATCGGGACGCTATGGACTCTTACCCCTCCGGAACTACTCCTCTCTCTGTCTTCCCACAGGCTCCACCGATAACTCCGAATCGGGACAGATTGGAAACGTCCCTCCATGACCCCGGAAGTTGGGTCACTAGCGAA
This sequence comes from Lissotriton vulgaris, assembly GCF_964263255.1. NCBI lineage: Eukaryota > Metazoa > Chordata > Amphibia > Caudata > Salamandridae > Lissotriton > Lissotriton vulgaris. The sequence continues at coordinate 407,166,618 of NC_141687.1, forward strand.
GGACCGGAAGTGAACCCACCTAACCCCGGAAGTTCTTCGACCGGATACAGGCAAGAGAGTAGAAAAGCCGGCGACCCAAACGACTCGGGGTTCCCAACAGCGAGCTCGTGGCAGGAGTTAGCAGACCCCGGAGAACCAGCAGCGGAAGGACCGAAGGACCGGAACGAGGAAGCAGACGAGGAAGACGTTTGGTGTGAGGACTGGTGGCGTCCTCAGGAGGTGGCTGGAGAGCGGCCGTAACTCACAGGAGAGTTACGGCGGGGCATGTGAGTAACTCGTTACCATTTTCCCCTATTTCCACTGGTAGAGGTGTACATAGTGTAAATAGCGCCCTGAAGCACTTTCACTGTATAAACGTGCACCGACTCTGTATAGTACTTCGCACTATTTCCCGTCTCGTTCACGCCTATGCTCACCCCTACCCTTTCACCTCTTCCCGCAACCCCAACCCCCTCACGTCCTATCCAATCCCTTCCATTCACGACCCAGGTGCTGGTGATAGAACTGAGAGAAGTTTTGTTACCTCTGAACTAATCGCCCTGTTTTCGTTCTCTTTTTCCTCCGAGGGACGCACCACTTCTACACGACGACGAAAAGACGACCACAGCCCAGCCGTAACCATCCCCACGGAACCCTCCCCGGACCCCGGACACCTCACCTCTACGACCCCGGACCCTTTTTATTCCACGACCTGTGTTTCGTTTGTGTGACCAATAAAGTTTTCGCTAATCATAGCGCACTTCATACGGCCTCCACGCCTGTTATTCCGGCCCGCCCTAAATCCCGCACCACAGGTGGTGTCAGAAGTGGGATTGTCCGGAAGCATGGAGGCCGCGGTCAAACAACTGGCGGAGGGCCAGGAACATCTAGGTAAACTGATGGAACAATTCCTGAAAACCGCCGAAGACGACCGAGGACAATTGTATGATGTTCTAAAAGGCCAGGGTACTGCCCAGGATAAGACTCTGGAAAAACTTGCAACAGTCATGGGCCAACAAAAACCACTAGCCTCTCTTCCCTCTGTTGTACTACAGAAATACGTAGCTGGAGAAGACCCAGACTTCTTCTTCACAAACTTTGAACGCTTGGCTCAGGCCGCCGCATGGCCCGCTGACCGGTGGGGTCATTACCTTGGTCCCCTGCTCACTGGGGAGTTACAAGCAGCGTATCAACAGGCAAACATTCAGGGTGCGACCCCATACGACGATATTAAGACTTGTATACTAGAACGGCTTGGAATTGACGATGAGACGTACAGACTTCGTCTTCGTCAAGCTAAGGAAGGTCCACAAGAGAATCCCCGGGCGTTGTCTTTCCGAATAAAAGATTTGGCTAACCGGTGGCTAAAACCGGCCACGTCCAGTAAAGACGAGATAATGGCCAAAATTTATTTGGAACAGTTCCTTACCTCCCTACACCCTGCTACACAAAAGTGGGTTCGGCAACACGCACGACTTACTCTGGACACCGCAGTCGAAATTGCTAGTGCGTACAACCGAGCACAAGAATCTCAACGAGCAAAAGAAGAACATCCTGCCAGGCCGAGTCATGGCAACCATGTACGGCCACCAAGACCTTCACCTGTAATTCGTAAACCGGAGACGATACCTCCAATGCCATATCCCGTGATGCCAAGAGCGCCACCTCCCGGTCCACAGTGTTATCATTGTGGAGGGTACGGTCATATTGCTCGTATATGCCCCCAAAAAGAAGAGCCGATGGAAATAGGTGTGGCTAAAAACTATGTGTGTTTCAGTGCTGATTCCGCTCCCCCGCCCTTTCATTGTCCTGTACAAATCAATGGACACAAAATGATGGCACTTGCTGATACAGGATGCAGACATAGTGTATTAAGACCTCAAGATCTCCCTCACTCCCCGGAACCGGTGACAGGAACTGTAGCCATCAAGTGTGTCCACGGAGACACGAAATGCTATCCAACTGCCAAAGTATATGTACAACACCCCAGTAATAGTGGTAGCTCTTTAACTGTTGGTCTGGTTCCAAATCTTCCTGAGGAAGCGATATTAGGCAGTGATTATAGTGGTCTGCCTCACCTGTTACAGGATACCACGGACTCCCTAAAGAAGTGGTGGGCTGAAGCACCTTTTTCCGGAGTCTCCCCTGCTGTCGAACAGTCAGGAAAAGCTTTGAAGTCCAAAAGCCAAAAGAAAAAAGAGAGAAGGGAATATTCCTTGGCTTGTCCTGCACAACCGGAAACCCACCCCTGGGAGACCGACAGAGAATTCCGGGCCGCTCAACAGGAAGATCCGGTTCTCCAAGATGCATGGGGTCGGGCTCTTCCCAACGAGGATCCATTACAAGTAGGTCCTTATTTTTTCATAAAAAATGGACTGCTGTATAGAAAAGGGGGTCCTCAGAAAAATGCCCAGTTAATCATTCCAGGACTATTTAGAGAGAAGGTACTCTTTTTGGCCCATAGTCATTTACTGGGAGGGCACTTCAGTGACGAGAAAACGGGGGAAGCCATTCTAGAGAAGTTTTATTGGCCTGGAGTGTATGCCGAAATTAAAAGATACTGTAGAGAATGCCCGGTATGCCAAAAGACTAGTCGGTACCGACCCCCAAGAGTTCCTCTCCAACCCCTACCATTGATTGATGTTCCTTTCTCTAGAGTGGGAATGGATCTTATAGGACCCCTGTTGCCGTCCAAAAGTGGGTGCAGGTACGCTCTAGTGCTAGTGGACTACGCCACTCGCTTTCCCGAAGCAGTTCCCCTCAGACAACCCACAACACAGAATATAGCCAAAGCCCTTATTGCCATTTTTTCTAGAGTAGGTTTTCCCCGAGAGATTTTAACCGACCAGGGCACCCCCTTTGTTTCCTCGCTAATGCGCCAGGTCTGTTCTACCTTGGGAATCAAGCAGATAAGAACGTCGGCTTACCATCCACAAACCGACGGTTTAGTCGAGCGTTATAATGCCACCTTAAAAACCACTCTAAAAAAACTGTTGGGCTTAGAGAGTAAACGATGGGAGGAAATGCTGCCCCTTGCTCTTTTCGCTATTCGCTGTAAAGTACAAAGTAGTACAGGCTACTCCCCATATGAACTCTTGTATGGCAGGGCGCCCCGAACGCTATTGGACATGGCTCGTGAAGCTTGGGAAGCCGAGCCGGATCGGACCCGCCCTCTTCCAGAGTACATTGAAAATTTAAAGACTCATTTGAGTGAGATCCGTGAAATTGTCAAACAGAATCTTGTAGCCGCACAGTCCACTCAGAAAACCCAGTACGATAAGGGGACCAAACCCAGAACGTTTGTCCCAGGAGACCAGGTACTCCTACTAATTCCCTCTTCAGACCATAAGCTATTAGGTCAGTGGCAGGGTCCGTTTACGGTACTGAGACAAGTGACCCCAGTCACTTACGAGGTGGAAATAGATGCCACCAGGGGAACCAATCAAATCTATCACATCAACCTCCTCAAAAAGTGGGAGGGACCGCGCCCTGTTTTAGCGGGTCACGAACCCTTCCTATTTGAAGGTTGTTTCGATACGGGTTTGACGGAACGCCAAAAACGAGAACTTTGTCAGTCACTTGTACCCCTACAGACAGTCTTTTCAACCCTGCCGGGGCATACCACTGTGGTGGAACACGCCATTCACACTGAGCCAGGGAAAACGGTCCGGCAACGACCGTACCGTATTCCAGAAGCCCGTAGGGCTGTTATCAAAGAAGAAACGAATCAAATGCTTAAAATGAATATCATTGAACCATCGAGTAGTAGCTGGAATTCGCCCATTGTTTTGGTCCCTAAACCCGATGGTTCTACACGATTTTGCATTGATTTCCGGGAGGTGAATAAGATCTCCGCCTTTGATTCCTATCCTCTTCCCCGCGTGGACGAGATGATTGAGCGTATAGGCAAAGCAAAGTACATTAGCACTCTTGACCTCTGCAAGGGCTATTGGCAGATCCCACTGAAAGCTGAGGACAAGCACAAGACCGCCTTCTCCACCCCTGAAGGCCTGTTTCAGTTCAAAGTAATGCCCTTCGGCTTACACGGCGCCCCGGCGACCTTTCAAAGGGCCATGAATCAAGTCCTTCGTCCTCATGTTTCGTATGCGGGCGCCTATCTTGATGACATCGTCATTTATAGTGACACTTGGGAGCAACACCTTTCTCACTTGTATTCAGTGGTCTCCTCTTTGGGCAAGTACGGGTTTACCATTAACCCAGCCAAAACCACATTAGCAGCACAGAGTGTTAAGTATCTTGGTTATCTGTTGGGTGAAGGACATATTCGGCCCCAAGAGAGCAAAGTCAAAACAATACAGGCTATACCATTTCCAAAAACACGAAAAGATCTCCGTGCCTTCTTGGGTATGTTGGGCTACTACAGGAGGTTCATCCCCAACTTTTCCCAAGTAGCAGCTCCCCTTACAGACCTCCTCAAAAAGACTGCAAAAACAGAAGAAATCCTCCAACAACCGTCTCCTGTACTTCAGCAAGCCTTCAATGTTCTAAAGAATGCTTTGACTTCTGAGCCTGTATTGATGAGCCCCGACTATAGTCAGCCTTTTATTTTGCAAACTGATGCATCGGACCAAGGTTTAGGGGCTGTTCTGTCCCAAAAGGATTCGGAAGGTGCAGAGAAACCCATTCTGTATCTTAGCAGAAAACTATTTCCCAGAGAAATCAACTACTCCGTTGTCGAAAAGGAAGCACTCGCTATCAAGTGGGCCGTGGAAAGCCTTCGCTACTACCTTGATGGTAGAGAGTTCATTTTGTATACTGATCACGCTCCCCTTGAATGGATGGCTCGCAATAGAGGACACAATGACCGAGTGCTTCGTTGGTTTCTTTCCCTCCAGCCTTTTCGTTTCCGAACACTACACCGGAAAGGCCTGGAACAGGGCAACGCAGACTATTTGTCCCGATATCCGCCACCTACCAGCCCTACAAGAAACACTCCTAGGGGAAGGGAATGTGAAGGGTTGGTCCCTACAGCGGGGACACATCGGGACGCTATGGACTCTTACCCCTCCGGAACTACTCCTCTCTCTGTCTTCCCACAGGCTCCACCGATAACTCCGAATCGGGACAGATTGGAAACGTCCCTCCATGACCCCGGAAGTTGGGTCACTAGCGAAGGACCGGAAGTGAACCCACCTAACCCCGGAAGTTCTTCGACCGGATACAGGCAAGAGAGTAGAAAAGCCGGCGACCCAAACGACTCGGGGTTCCCAACAGCGAGCTCGTGGCAGGAGTTAGCAGACCCCGGAGAACCAGCAGCGGAAGGACCGAAGGACCGGAACGAGGAAGCAGACGAGGAAGACGTTTGGTGTGAGGACTGGTGGCGTCCTCAGGAGGTGGCTGGAGAGCGGCCGTAACTCACAGGAGAGTTACGGCGGGGCATGTGAGTAACTCGTTACCATTTTCCCCTATTTCCACTGGTAGAGGTGTACATAGTGTAAATAGCGCCCTGAAGCACTTTCACTGTATAAACGTGCACCGACTCTGTATAGTACTTCGCACTATTTCCCGTCTCGTTCACGCCTATGCTCACCCCTACCCTTTCACCTCTTCCCGCAACCCCAACCCCCTCACGTCCTATCCAATCCCTTCCATTCACGACCCAGGTGCTGGTGATAGAACTGAGAGAAGTTTTGTTACCTCTGAACTAATCGCCCTGTTTTCGTTCTCTTTTTCCTCCGAGGGACGCACCACTTCTACACGACGACGAAAAGACGACCACAGCCCAGCCGTAACCATCCCCACGGAACCCTCCCCGGACCCCGGACACCTCACCTCTACGACCCCGGACCCTTTTTATTCCACGACCTGTGTTTCGTTTGTGTGACCAATAAAGTTTTCGCTAATCATAGCGCACTTCATACGGCCTCCACGCCTGTTATTCCGGCCCGCCCTAAATCCCGCACCACAATGACATGGTCAGTGACATCACTGATGACATCTCAAATGACATCACTGATGACATCACTGATGACAACATCCAGTGACTGTATGTTTCTGTAAAGTTAAAATATGTCTTACATATTGAAGAATGAGTGGATGTATAAGTGTCTGGATGAAGGATTTAGTAGGTGCATGACTGACTGTATGAGTGAGTGATTAAATGTGTCTCACTGAGTGCATGGGTTAGTGACTAAACTGTCTTAATTTGTGCATCATTATGTCTGTTGTTCTGTAAACTGCTGCATGTGTTGATCAGTAGCTATATGAGTAACTATATGGGTTATTGATTGGTTGCCCAAGTATTTGTATGGGAGACTGAGTGTGTGTGTGGGTGGCTGGGAGGTGTATGACTCTGTGCATAGATGTGTGAGCAGTTGATTCACTAGATGTATGGGTTCAAAAGTGCATGTGGAAACAGCTGTATGGGCGGTTGACTGTGTGCATGAGTGTATTGGTGAGTGAATGGATATCTCAGTGCTACATGTCAAAGTAAGTACATATTTAAAACACAGTACATGTGAGAGTTGACATATATAAATAACTGTGCATAAGAGCCAGTGAATGTGTGAGTGGCTGTATGGATCATTGTGGACTTGTATCAGGGATTGTATAAGAGAGGAAATATGTGTTAGTATATGTTTGAATAAGTAAGGTGTGTATAACTGTATAGTTGAGGAAATGGAGGTTTGATTGATTCTTTGCATGACTGACTAGGTGTGTGAGTAACTCCATGGATGAGTGACAGTCTATGAGTGTCTGTTTACACTGAGTGTATCTAAGGTTATATTAGAGTCTGAAGAGGTTCATCGTATTATCACATGAATGATGTAATCAGTGATGTCTTCAGTAATGTCAAATGAGATGTCATCAGTGATGTCATCAGTGATGTCATTTGAGATGTCATCAGTGATGCCATCAGTGATGTCATTTGAGATGTCATCAGTGATGTCATCAGTGATGTCACTGACCATGTCATGAATGATGTAATATGTGACATGATCAGCAGTGGATTGCGGGGCGCGATATATAGTTAGTGCAACTAACTATATATGCGAATTTCAATGGTTTTGTGTGAGTAAAATAAGGTTTTGTAAATGCTAATTCCTAACTATATATGGTCTATAACCTATGGTTTTTTCAGTGAATATATATATATATATATATATATATATGTATATATATATGTCACAACAAGAACGGCGTTCCAACGAGTACTCGGTAAACAACCACAAGAGTCAGGTGTAGTGCACCAGAGCAAAAGGGTTTATTCCATCATAAACCTTGAGACGCGTTTCGCGCTTGAAAAGCTCTTGTTCACACAAAGTCTGTAACAATTCATTAATGCTTTATGGACACAAACACTTCTGTGTAGGAGGACATCGAAATGAGACTAACTGTGTCCGCCATCTTGTAATGGTAAATTACGAACATTATTTACATACAAGTTGTAGTAGCTCGTATTACTTAATATTTCACTCTAAACAGGTAATATCTGTATGGTAGACCAATAAGTGTACGTTTGTAAAAAACTCAATGGTAATTTAAACGAAAATGTCATTCAAATGGTATACGTCCTCAAAGAGATGCATGCTGGTATATGAGGTCATAGGTTATTCAAACACTTTCATAGTGTCACTAGTGGTTTATGCAAAATGTCTGTACAATGGCATACAAGGAAGTGGTATCAGTAGTGCGCTGGTTAGTGCGCTGTAGTCAATGTGTCACTGTGACATATAGAATATGATAATACAACTAATGCACTATGTTGTGCGTTGCCATTCTCCAGGGTTCACACACACCAAGAAATAAATGGCTAAGTGTCTAGTGGCAACTGGTGGTTTATGCAAGAATGCATGCACAATGAACTACATTGTAGATGGTATCAGTGATGCTCTGGCTAGTGCGCTAGAAAAATGTGTCGCTGTAGACTCCATTTCATAGTATGTTAACAGTGCGTTACCATTCCTTACATTTCGCATGCATCAAGAATCTAATGACCAAGTGTATGAAGGTGACCAGCTCATTGAAAGGTGGAAAAAGTCCATTAAGTCACGTCTGAAGTCCATATAGATGAAAGCACGTTACATTCACCCTTCCGTGATTCAAGTGAATAGATATAAACTTGTTACATCTTAGTCTTAGTTTTCACCACAAGTGTCATAGAAGATTCTGGAATCTTGCAAATATATAAAATTTGAATTACATACATGGATGAACAGGAAGAAGATTCACGGAGAAAGGAAAGGGCACCTCTAGTCACAGGCCTGCGGCAGGGGCCCTCACCCTCATCCTGTGTGAATAAGAGAGGAGACAGGTTGTCATATACCATAGAGTGTGCCCAGTCAACCAAGAAACTGACAATAAACATAATTCATACAAATGTCTGACCATCTCTTCGTCCATATTGTGGCCTTTGGGAGATGATATATTTGGACTCCCTTTGCCTTAATCTCAACAATCTGTTACCACCTCTAGGTCCCACAGTTACCTGCTCTACAATAAAGTAGGACAATTTAGTGGCATCAGAGAAATGGCATGCTTCGAAGTGCCGGGCCACCGGGTATTGTTTATCATTTTTAGTGATGGCCCGCAGATGTTCCAATATTCTTTTTTTGGCCATATGTTTCGTGCTGCCCACGTAAAGGAGATTGCATGGGCAGACGAGAACATAGACCACATAGGTTGCCGTGCATGTCAGAAATTGGTTAATCTGCATCATCTTATCAGAGCTGGGACACCAATATTCTTTTCTCATCTGACTGTTGTTGCAGGCCTTGCAGTGGCCGCAAGGATAAAACCCACATAGATCTACTCCCCTCTTGGCTTTCACATTGCTTATCTCATTGTGCACTAGAAGGTCTCTGAGGGTCTGGCCTCGTCTATAGGTGATACTTGGTCTATCTGGTAAACTCGCTCCTATGACGGGATCCTTTTTCACAATGCTCCAGTTTTTCACAATGATCTTGCGGATACTTTCCGCATTACCATTATAATTCATAATGATAGGGGTCTCAATTGCTTTCTCTTCATTGGCATTTGGGGGAACAGTACTAGTGAGTAGGGTCTCTCGCTTGATAAACTTAACCTTGTCAATTGCTCTTTGGATAACCCAATTGGGGTATCCCCTTGCTTTGAAGCATTTGAACATAATTTGTTCATCTTTTAAATAGTCAGACTCTAAACTACAATTTCTTTTGGCTCTCAAGAGATCGCCATATGGGATGTTCCATTTAAGATTGTCAGGGTGGCTGCTCAGCCCGTGTAACAGGCTGTTCCTTGCAGTGCTCTTTCTGTAAAGGAATGTTTGTATGCAGTTGTCCCTGATCTGTACTTTGATGTCTAGGTAATCGACTTCGTCATTACTGATGTTACATGTGAGGGAGATGTTACTGGTGTTATTATTGAGTTTGTTGACAAAGGTTAGAGCCTCTTCTTTGGTACCGTTCCAGACGACAAAAATGTCCTCTTTTTCAAGAACCTCGCACATGCTTCTATCCCTTGTTGGTGTTCAATCGAGGTATAAAGGGAGTTAACATCCATCGTAACTCCCTTTATACCTCGATTGAACACCAACAAGGGATAGAAGCATGTGCGAGGTTCTTGAAAAAGAGGAACATAGGCTATCTATTACATACTACTATGATTCTTGATATGATGCTGTACTGTCTAACTAACAATTTCTTTCTATTCAATGATGAAATCTTTATTCAATTGCATGGAACTGCGATGGGTACATGTTTTGCCCTGAGTTTTGCTAATCTGTTCATGGGGGCCTGGGAGAGTGATCTAGGCAGTGACAGCAGTATGACGGAAGAACACAGCAAAACAATAGTTTGGCTACGGTACATAGACGACGTGTTGTAGCTTAGTTTGTTTTTAAGCGGTTTGTGTGTATTTTCGGTACTTTTTAGAGAAAGTTGAGACGGGTTCACCTGACGAAGGCTTTAACGCCGAAACGCGCATCATGTCCCCCCCCCCTTTTTTTTCATCGACCGCCAGCCTTTAAACTGCTTACTAACCCCTCCTTTAAGTTTTTTAACTCTGTATAATATTGGTTTGTGTATGTTTGTGAAAAACAATTCATGTATCGGCATTTATATGTAAAATTAATTATCAAAAAATATAAAAAAGAAATATATATTTGATATATATGATGAAACTATAAAGTATATACAATTGAATAAAGATAAATAATTTCATATCAAAAGAACAATTGTCTGTAGTAATTCGATGAGTAAACAATTCTAATGTGCCCTGTTTTCACATCAATTGATGCCTGATTTTTTCCATTGTATATATATATAATATATCTTGTGGTTAGCTTGTGGTTTACTCCAATTGATCCAGTGCAAGACAGGCCTGGACCAGGAAGGGGTACATTGAGAAACAGGAGCAACATTTTGGTTCACGAGAGGTTCAGAGACGCGGCTCGTGGTCAACATTAGGGTGAATGTTAGGTTTCCCTAACAATCACCTCCCTCCCCCAAAAAAGCCAAAATAAAAACACATAGTACACTATGGTCCTGAGGTAGGATGATTGCTTTCCACTGTCCCACAGCGACTACGAATAACCTTTTGAAGTTTCACTGCCGCAATCTACTCTGAGTAGGTGTCAACCTGTGTCACTGACGGTGCTGGAAAAGAGAATCAATCCTGGAGTCACCACCGAAAGCGGTGATATCCTGCGCACATGATTCCGCTGTGAAATGCTCAGGGATTCTGTTGCCCGACTACAAAAAACTGCTGAGAATTCAGTCATACGGTAAACGAAGCAGATATCTGATGTACGCGTCTCAGCTCGAGAGTCCGCTCTGGTGCTCGCTCTATGGTGCTCTTGCTATGTACAAATCTAAGTTCTAATCCTGGCTCCAATACTTGTCCAAACCTGAGTGATTCTGAGCAGATCTCTAAAGCAGCGTGCATCAAACTACCTGAAAAGAGGGGCGTGGTCCGTGTTCCTGTAATCTGTTCTCTGCTGGACCCCCGCTGTTCTGTGGACAGCACCCCTCTCACCTCCCCCACCTGTTCAGCTACCCCTAGCAACGGCCAGGAGAGGCAGGCCTCTCCCTGGGTCAACTGTAGCCTGCTTCAAAACAAGAGAGCGCGCGACGCGGCGAGCAAAATTGCCACTCCGACTTGAGCTCCGCGATTTTGGCGGCGCTTCACCTACGAAGGACGTATTTCCTGCCAGCGCTCTTCCACAATAACGGCGGAATATTCCATTGGAAATGCCCAATTACAGCTGGGTATGGTTATCTTTGCCCACAGTGCAATTCTTCAGCTAATATAGCCCGAAAACGCTGTTTTTCCGGCTACTGCCGCCTTTTTTTTTTCTCTCGTTTTTTTATAAAACGTTTCTTTCCTCCTCCTTATGACTTTGAATCTCCTGATGCCTCTGTTTTTGACCTAATGCTGCAACTTTAGGATATTTTACCTTTCATTGCCTCATGATGTCTCCTGGTGCGCTTTTTACCTCAGCACCATTCCTTTGAATGTGCGTCACTGGCTTTTGAGGTGCATTTTTTCACTCATGCATTTTTACCACTATTTTTCAGCTTTTTGCTGTACTTCTGAGTGACTCTTTCTCTTTTAGTGTAGTTTCCATAACGCCTTTGTGGATTTTTGGGTTACTGCATAAATTTGCGCATTCAGGTGGTTTCCTTCTTCTTTTTTCCATATTGGCCATCTCAGAGGCTACGACAATGGAGCACGCACACAATTCAAAGGCTCCAAATACTGCCTCCGGTGCACGTAAGGGCTCTGCCTGTTCTGTTAAGCGTCTCAAAAAAGTCCCTCCTTCTCCCTCCAAGTCTCCGCTTCCTGTTACCCTTGAGGATATAATGGAGGAGCTTTGTCTCATCCGTCCTTTTAAGACTGATACCACCACTACGTTACAGAGGTTGGACGATAAATGGTCCAATTTGGATAAAAGGGTGTCAGATGTTGAACAGCAAATAAGTGATACCTAGGATGTTGTCGCTAAGGTGGCTAGCCTCACGAAGGAAGTGGAAATGCTTCAAAAAACCTCTGAGGATTTGGAAAATTGCAATAGGCGCAATAATCTGCTAATTTCCGGAATTCCGGAGAATTCGGAGGGGTCTGATATTATCCAATTTTTGAAGACACCAGTCTTACCCATCATTGGTATGCCTAAGCATCTGGATGTGAATATTCAAGGGGCGCATTGGCTTGGTCCAAAAAACTCTTCTCCTTCTTCTAAACCCAGAGGCATCATTGCTTATTTTTTCCTCTACTCTGACCTCATGACTATTCTTCATTCCGCCAAACAGCACAAGCAACTAATGTGGTCTGGCCATAAGCTCTTTTTCACTCAGGATGTTTCTAAACCTACTGCAGCGCGTCGCAAGGAATTCCTCGACTTACGTCCTACGCTACGATCCATGAATGCTAGATATGGCCTTATTCACCCTTGCTTCTTCAAGGTCACTTATAAGGAAAGAACTTTCAGCTTCGATGACCCGGCGGATCTTCGAAAGTTCATCAATACCCATAAAGAAGACTCAATGGAACACAGCAGTTCTTAATGTTTCTGTGATTTGGTCTGTTGTTTTATAACTTTTTGTTCTGTTTTTCCTCATTGCAATGTGCGCTTGTTTTTCTTGATTTCTTTTTAGGTTTCTTCTTCATTTGTCTTGGTTATATCTTCCCCTCACTGTGCTGTTCCGTTGTATGTTATACACATCACAGTACACTGCCTTCCTTTCACAATTGTTTGGTAAGTTTCCTTCATTTGTTTCACGTCGTCGTGTTTGGTCTTATGGCTCACTTAATATTTTAGGTTCTTTATTCTTTTTCTTTATTCTTATTTTTTTTTTTTTTTATCTTTCTGTAATCAATGTTTTTGAGACCATGGACTCGACATTCTCTTTTGCTGTGTGGTCGCTTGTTCTTCGCTGCTCATGCTCTCAATTCATTGTCCCTCATGCTTCTCTCCTCTATGGATGAAGCCTCTTGGCCTTTTGCCATCTTTTTTCTCCTTCCTTTATCTCGGGGGAGTTTTGTTCTCCCACTCCCTTCTTCATCCGACCATCTCCTCTCTTTCCCTTCCTTTTTCCTCATGGCATTTGTTATAACTCCCCTTTACTTCTCTTTTGCTCCTTCATTGGCACTTTGTACTGTTTCAACTTTTTGTTTCTTTTTTGTTCATTTGTCCTCATATCTGTGGTGGCTCTCTTTCTTCATCTCAGGATGGTATGCTTTTTTCTCTTTTTCACTACTTTTTTCAATTTTTTCTCCTTTACCTTCATCCTTCCGAACTGTTCTATGCTTTTTCTCTTTATTTTCTCATGCCTTCATGTTATGAATGGTCTTTGTATTGTTTCCTGGAATGTTAAGGGTCTTCGTAACCCTATTAAAAAACAACTTATTTTATCTCATCTTGCTTGTCTGAAATGTCATGTTGCGTTTTTGCAAGAAACGCATCTTTCTTCACAAGATTTATCCTCAATGCATAAGCAATGGGTCGGAGAAGCTTACTGTTCTTCGGCGGTTAATAACAAAAATGGTGTTATTATTTTATTTAATAAATCGTTATCTGTTCACATACAGAATGAAATCCATGATTCTAATGGTAGATGTTTGTTTCTAGAGAGTGTTGTTAATAATGTTCATCTCTCCATTTGCAATGTTTATGGCCCAAATGGTGTTGACTTATCCTTTTCGTATGCATTTTCTTCTTTTCTTTCTTCCAGTGTAGGTGATGACTTGATTGTGAGGGGTGATTGCAACCAATTAATGGATCCATTTTGGGATCGGAAATCTCAAGTACGATATGTTCCCAATAAAATGCAAAAATCATTTCATAAATCCATTTCCTCTAGAGGATTAATTGATTCCTGGAGATTATCCCATCCGGACTCCTTAGAATTTTCTTTTTTTCCCCTGTGCATGCTTCACACTCCCGCATTGATTACATTTTTCTTTCTCACCATGCTTTTCAATTTATGACTAACTCTGAAATAGGCTCTATTCGCATTTCAGATCACGCACCTGTCATTTTAGATATGGATTATCCATCCCTGCATCTCGCCGTTGGCGCTTAAATAATTCATTATTGCTAGATCCACACTTTACTGACCACTTCACAAATTTCATGGATGAGTTTTTTCATAATAATTTAGACAGATTTTCAGTTTCTTTGGGATGCTTTCAAGACCGCTGCTCGCGGCTGTGTTATTGATTTTGTTTCCCGCAAAAAGAAGAATGCCCTTTCTCAAGCATCTCATTTTCTCAAACAAATTAAAGACCTCGAACACCTTTATTACACTACTAATACACCCGATTAGTTATCCTCCCTTATCAAAGCTAAAATGCAGTTTAACAAGCACTCTTGGTATTCTGCAAACAACCAGCTTCTCAAATTTAATGCTAAGATGTATGGAGGACGTAATAAGGCTGTTAAATCGCTTGCGAATTATCTCAAAATTAAGAAGCAGAAATCTCGGATTGTTGCTATTAAAGACTCTCTGGGTTCTCCTCATACTTCAGATGCAAAAATTCTTGATTGTTTTTCTTCCCTTTACACACCAGAATCTAATACTTCCTCCGAGCAAATAGATTCCTTTTTTCGTTCTATCCCCAAACCCATTGACACCCTGGTTGACCTTTCCTCCCTTGATGCTCCCATTTCAGAAAAGAAATTCTCGCTGCGCTCTCCCTTCTCCCCAAGGACAAAACTCCTGGTTCGGATGGCTTTACTGTGCGATTTTTCCTTCACTTCAAAACAGTTTTAGTGCCACATTTACTTAATTTAATTAATCATTTCCTTACCACAGGCGAATCTAGAGGTTCCTTTTCACAGGCTATGCTCTGCCTTCTTCCCAAAAAAGATGAAGATCCCTCCCTTTGTACGAATTATAGGCCCATTTCCCTTATAAAGACCGATTGTAAAATGTATGCAAAACTCTTGGCTATTCGTCTCATACAGTTATTCCTGATTTGATAAACATCTATCAGTCAGGTTTTGTTAAAGGCAGGTCAATAACTGATAATTCGAGAACCCTTCTCAATATCATTCATCTAGCTGCCAAGTTTGATTCGCATATTGCTGCGATCACTCTTGATGCTGAGAAAGCTTTTGATCGTGTCAACTGGGATTTTATGTTTGGTGTGCTCCGTTGGCATGGTTTTAGTCCCACCTTTCTTAGCTATTTTCAATTACTTTTCTCTGACCCTAAAACTTCTAATTGGATTATTGGTTCCCAATCGGATTATTTTTCCCTTCATAGAGGTACCAGACAAGGTTGCCCTCTCTCCCCTCTCCTATTCATTCTCGCATTGGAACCTTTTTCAGAAAAAATAAGACGGTCTTCCTCATATACTGGTTTTGTTTACAAAGATGTGGAGATTAAGTTTACTGCTTATGCTGACAATATTTTACTTTATATTTCAAATCCTATTGCTTCTCTACCTTTTCTTTTCTCCTTACTTAACGACTACTCTTTGGTTTCTGGTTATAAACTGAATATTTATAAGTCGGAGGTTCTACCCCTTAGTAAGTTTTGCCTCCCTCATATGTTCCAGGGCTCAGGTTTAGAATGGTATCCTAGATTTATCAAGTGTTTGGGTGTCCTTTATGCTAACACGATTAGAGAGACCATCAAAATTAATCATTCTGATATCCTTAAGAAAATTTCATCCCTCATGGAACGATGGTCCCCCCTTTTTCTTTCATGGTGGGGCCGATTATCAACTATCAAAATGATGTTGCTTTCTATTGTAAATTTCTATCTCTCCATGCTCCCTATTTCTCTCCCCCACTATTTTTTAAAATCCTTTAATAGCCTTTTAGTGAAATTCTTAGGGAATAATCGCAAAGCTAGAGTTTCACTTTCCCGTCTGCAACAACCGAAACAACTTGGTGGTGTCAATTTTCCAAATATTTCACGTTTTCACTCCGCATTTACTCTTAAACAACTCTGGCCTTTTCTTACAGATTTCTTCTCCTCTCCTTTGACGGCATGGAGCTCCTTAGAAATGGCTCAACTTGCTCCCTTCTCTTTCTTACAGCAACCCGTTTATCTCAACCTCCTCCACGATTTATATCCCCCATTTTTAAGCATTCCAAAGCCCTCACACTTTCACATTTCCATTCTTTCTATTCTCCATCTTACTGCCACTTGCATACTTCGATTTGGTACAACAAATCTCTTAAGATCAAAAACAAAACACTTTTTTGGAAGGAATGGATTGATAAAGGTATTATAACCTATGACCAATTGTGCATTGGTGATTCCTTACGAACCTTCCAGGATCTCTGTGACTCATATGGTATATCTACTGAGTACTCATCAAACTTCTATTCGCTCACTCATACCTTGTCTAATGTTATTTTTCAGAACATTCCCTCTTCCTCTGTTACTCCCCCCTTTCTTCCCCACCAGATTTCACTAGTCCCTTTAGAGCCTCAGCAATTTACAAACTACTTTCACCTCTCCCAATTGATAGGCTCAAGTCCAGTTTGGAACTTCTTTGGGAATTGGATTTAGGCCAAGATTTCTCTCCACAACTCTGGGAATCTATCTGGTTTAAAGTATACACTGTCCCTCGCTCATCCAGCACCACACAGAATTTCTACTTTTTCTATAATAGGCTATATTATACCCCCTCTGATTTGTGTAAATGTAGGCTGTTGGAATCTAAAAAATGCTGGTCATGCTCATGTGATAATAGTGAACTGTTACATATGTGTTTTCATTGTCCTAGGGTCAAATTATTTTGGTCTCGTATTTGGTCTACACTTAATAAGTTTCTATCTACTAATTTTCCTTTTGATATTGTTCATATTTTTCTAGGTGGGTTGGCTCTAGGCGTGGGCGGAAAATCCGTTCCGCTCGCGGATTTTGCGGATTTTCGGGAAATCCGCAATCCGCGAGATTTGCGAATTTCCCGCAAAATCCGCAAATCCGCGAGCAGCGGATTTTGCTCGCACTGTTCGCGTGAGTTCGCGCCCCGCGAATAAGTGCAAAATTGCAGAAATACGATCTTAGCAAAACTGAAAGTAACTACTTACCAGGTTCAAAAGTTCAGGCTCATCATTAGTAGCCATTTCCTGGAGTGCTTCCTGAGGGGCCCCTCCAGAGTTCAGTTGCCAGTTGAAACTATTATGTGACCCTGCTCTGAACCTCAGAATAGTTACACATATGCCACAAAGGTCCTGAATTACAGCTAAGGGAGACAAGCAGGAGCCAGGCTGGAAGTTAAAATCCATTAATCAGCCCCTAATTCATTATTGTCAGTTGGGGCAGGGCAGGTGTTGTAACTAATTTTGCAACAATGAAAGCACTTAGCAAGTGCAAAAGATCACTAATCAGGGCGCACTAAGGAAGCAGGTGCCAGCTAAAAAAATATTCTGTGACACATGAATCAGCCCCAAATTAATTCAGGTCACTTGAGGCAGGGAAGGTGTGCTTTGCTTTGCCGAAAATAATGTACACTGGACAACCAGAGGGTGTGGTGATGAAACAGAGGGTGGCATGGGTGGGCCAGAGGGTGGCATGAGTAGTCAGAGAGTGGCAGTGGTGACAGAGAGTGGCAGTGATGAAGAAGAGTGTCCCAAACAGGCTGGACACGTAGAAACAACAAGTTCGCGAAACTTGCGACCCGACAGGTAAGTTCGCAATTTGCGAAAGTGTACAAAACCCTCGCGAACTGGCAGAAACACGGGCGAACACAAAAAAAAAAAAATCCGCAAATTCGCGGGAATTCGCCGATTTTGCGGATTGCGAATCCGCAAATCCGCAAAATTCGCGAACGCGAGATCCGCAAAATTCGCTCATGCTTAGTTGGCTCCCATGTGGAATGTTCATTGTCACGTTCGTAAATTTATTGATCTATTCATAGCAATCTCTTTTCAAATTATTACTACAAACTGGAAAGATACAACTAAAATTGCTTATTCCGCCTGGTGGAATTTGTTGTGCCACCATCATAGACTTGATCGTGCTTATGCTACATCTGTGCCTTTGTTAATCAAAAGAGATTTACTATGGTCTCCCTTAACTGATTATCTCTCTAGACATGCTCCCTGATTCCTTGATTATTTTCTCTTTTTCATTAATGGGTATATTTCAATCTTAGTTTTGATGATATGTCAATTTTTGATGCCATTTCCCTCCTCTCCCCCCTATTTTTTCCCTTTTATGAAAATCTACAAAAGTACTGTTTATTGGTATATTGATTATACCCCTTTTCTGGGGTATTTATTTTTCTATTGCTCTTTACTATTGGTTGTATTATATTTCTATGTTACTTATTGCATTTTGACATGATGTTTTACGTTGTTTAATTTTCTTCAATAAAGCTTTTTTAAACTTAAAGACAGACAGACAAGAAACGAAATGTTTTTCTGACTGTATTTATCTGTGAAAACAGTACAAATGGAAAGAGGAAGCCTCAATCAGAATGCCCCTAAGGCCTCCATTGACTGCTGTATCACACAAGACCATTTCTCAAGAACAATTATATCCTGCTTACCAAGCTGCACCTTGATGCCCTTTGGGCTAAGTTCGCGCATTATAAATAAACTTTCATTCATTCATTTATTCATTCATTCAAGCTGCGGTTTCTGCCCTCAAGCCTTTGTCCTTCAGTTCTTGCATTGGGCAACAGAGGGGTTGGTAATTTTAGTGGCCTCGCCCAAGACCACACCTTTCAGTGGCAAGGGGAGCCAGGAGCGGATTCTTTCTCCGACCTGAAGCATAACCAGGACTTTCCACTAGGCATTTCACATTGGACATCCCACATTAATTTTTTCCCCCCAGACATTGGGTTCTTTGACCGATTTAAAAGGCCGAGTGAGTTGTTTGAGTGACATTCACAGTCTGTCGCCGGATCTCCCCTCTCTGCCCTGGGACTTGAACCACATCTGCAGACTGCAAGCATCCTGCAGAAGTTGCTAAACCGGCTCACCCTCTGCAAGAACTATTGGGGTAGCCCATCTTTAAAAATAAAAAGCACACGTCTGGCGGTAAAATCTCGTGCAAAGCAATATATGTCCAGTTTTGAGCATTACTAGCTGATCCCTTGGCAAGGATGCAAAGCACTTTGCCTTTAGGCGCTTTATGTGCTATGAAATCATTCCACCAAAAACATCTGAGAAGCAGAGAGAACACAGAAAGTCCTTTGACCCCAGATGGCAACGGAACAAGTTTTACAACAGCTAAGAGGGCAGAGGATGTGGTGTTACAGCCCCAGCTTCCGACCCTGGAACTGGGGAAGCAGGTTTGAGTCTTGGCGTCGGCTCATTAACCTGTGATTCTGGACAAATCACTTAATCTCCCCGTGCTTCGCCCACTGTAAAAATGTCATTAAGTTGAAGCCATTTGCTTTGCTATACAATACCATTAGCAAAGCAAATGGCTTTAACTTAATCAAATGCGAGACCGATTGCATTTTTTAATGCTTGTTCTTTTATGTTATCTCTATGGGTGGCTTTGACCACATGGTGTACTGCCCATCCCCTTGTGACGTAAGATGACCACCCCAGAAGTGCCTCAGTGTGGTTGCCAACTTCAGATTCTTTTTTCCCTTTTGGGGAATAGTCCTTGTTGTGGTTTCCTACATTTTTTTTTTACACATCTTGTCTTCCACAAAAAAAACCTCTTCATTTCCATGGAGATGGGAAGGTTGCATGGTAATCAAGAAAAATCTTTAAGACTCCAAATTCCTACAGGTGAGTAACCATTTCATTTTGCAGCATGAATCTTTTCTAGATTCACGTGGTGTACAGCAGTATACTCCCCTCTTGGGAAGCTGGTTTAATAGTAGTTTGCATTTGTGAACTGGTGCTTTATCATTCTTACTTCTAACTGGGCCTCTTTGTTAACTTGGATAGCCATGCAATAATGTTTTGTGAAGGTAGTGACGGAAGATTATGTGCCTGCCACAAGAATTGTTTTAGGGAAACATTAGCTATGAATGCAAGTGTTGCTCTTTTCTTCCTTTTCAAGTGCACTCTTGGATTCTGTACCAGGACTATTCCCATTACAACGTTTGGACTATCCATCTTGCAGTAGTACTCTTGGTGGTTGCTAAAACCATGCTTGCTAGTGCAAAGGAGATGAAAAGGTTTCCCATCCTGATTTGGCTTGCTTCCTACCAAGTAATACATGACTGCCCTTCTAACATCCAGCATCTGAAAGGCTCTTTCTGCTTCTGACCTTGTTTTCTGAAACACATTGGTAGCTGCTTAGGTTGGTTGACATGAAAATGTGTAGGAAACTGTGTTATGTTACAGTACCTTCCCACTTTATGCCTGGCATTTGATGCAACTTTGACTGAAGTGGAAAGGGTTCCTGCTAACCAGGTCCCCAGTACCAGTGTTCTTTCCCCCTCTGTAAGTCCCTAGTAAATGAGGTGCAAAAGACGCCGCCCACACCCAGGGTTGCAGAACAAATTGTGGCAACTTAAGGGACTCCTCACCAAACTCATGCAGGGATGCCATTGTAGGCTGCATGTTTTGGTGCAGACAACAGTGAAAACATAACCTGACACACATCCCTGTGTACTAGGCCCCTTACCACTGCATGTAGTACCTGTGACACCTACAGCAGGCCTTGCAGTTCTAAGGCAGGGTGCTTGGTATTACATGTAAGGGCACACCTGCATGAACAGCTATACCCCGGTGCTGGTCAGTTACTTTACTGCCAGTACAAGTGAACTGGGAGGCCATTTTAAAATGTGATGGACACCGGTGCAACGGCGTGCCCCAGCTTTATGATGGCTTTACTGAAGATAGGGATGTTTGTTATCAAACATCTTGTATTGATAAACTAACACTGATTCTAGTGATGTATTTACCAACACATGCACAGAGAGGGCACCTTAGCAGTGCCTCCCTGAAAACCTCCCAGCCTCTGGTGTGCTCGCTGACTGGTTTCTGCAAGCATGCCACTGAGACAATGTTCTGACCTCCTAGGGTGAGAGCCTTCTGCTCTCAGGATACCCAGTACAAAAGCATGTCCGGGAACCCCCTCCGACAGTATGACCTGCCAGCAAGCTTCAAAGAGCAGCTGCCTTTCAAATGTGAATCTGGCACCCCTCACAGGGGAGGAATCTGACTCTCCTCCCCCTTGCACTGAGCCCCCTTTGGCACCTGGACAGGTGGGAACATTTTCTAGACAGGTAGGCCTGCCACCCCTTGGTTAGTATCACCCATAAGGTGGTAAAGCACAGAGACCACTCTCCTGGCTGCCACTGAGGACATCCGAACCCTCCTCGATCAAGGCCACACTGCAGCCCTCATTCTACTAGACCTCGCAGCAGCCTTCGACACCATCTCCCACCACATACTAGCCACCAGACTCCATGACACCGGCATACAGGGAACTGCCTTAGACTAGATTTGCTCTCTCCACTCTGGCAGAACACAAAGAATAAGACCCCGCCTTTTCTGTCCGAACCCACAGAGATCAGATGAAGAGTACCCCAAGGATCCTCCCTCAGCCCCACACTCTTCAACATCTACAACCCCCCCTCCCCCTGCAACCATCATCAGAAAACACAGGCTCAGCATAGTAGCCTACGCCGACGACACCAAGCTCATTCTCTCCCTTACCAAGGAACCAGACAGCACAAGGCACAGCGTTCAGGAAGGAATGAAGGACATCACAACCTGGATAAACAGCAGCTGCCTGAAGCTCAACTTGGAGAAAATGGAAGATACTTTTTTTTGTCTTCCAGCCAGGACCTGGAACGAACTACCCCTCACCATCAGACGAAGCCCTACACTACAAGCCTCCAGGACCTCAAGACCTGCCTCTTTGGATGGTACTCTTGGAATATATGATTCTTTGGACATTGTTCTAAGAAAGAGCACTCTTATTTCAGGACCATAAGGTTTGTAATGTACAACAGTAGTTGTGGGTTATTTTTCTCTCTCTGACTTAGACACAGGCTTTTTCTTTTGGGATATAAGGTATGAGTTAAATTAATTGATGAATGAGTCACCTGTGGAGTTTGTATGCATGACGAAATGTGTTCTGTTATTGGCTTTCTCAATGTTGACTGCTATTTTTGCTGTCTTTGATTCTTTGAAAAATTCTTTACATATATTTCCCCCTCGCCCCCCAGACAGGCTCTTCAGCCCTAATGTTCATACTGGTTCAGATAACATTGTAAGATGATCAAATGTTAGGACACGAATGATTTAAGGAACATATGTTGTGCGCCCTGATGAAGGAATTTCTATAAACGTGCTTGGCACTTTCCGAAACGCGCGTCGGCGCTTTTCTCTTTTCTGTATGTTTTGATTGTGAAGTGTATGATTCTTTGTGGTTTGTAATGTCTGATGTTTTTTAATTTTAAATGTATTTTGGATTTACTGTTTTCTTTCTTGTGGTACTTTCTTGGTTGTTGGACCTATATAGTGTGAACCTTTATCTGTATCTTGTATTTTATGGGCTGTTTGTTTTTTTCTTTTCACAGGTGTTATGAAATGTTATGTGCTAATGAGATGAGAGTTATGTAATTTATGATGTATTTTGTGTATCTCTATTAAATGAATATATGTATGTGTACTATTTTTGAATTTTTTTACGTTCCTAAAAAAATGAAAATGATAAAATACTGAATTATGAAAAATAAATAAGGAAATCTAATTGATCTGCTCTGTGGGTGGATTTCTTCCATATTTTGGATTTTTTGTCCTTTGCTTACAGGTAGTTGGGGACATCTTTTTCATGTTATTTAGTTTACTGGCTCTTTGGATGACCTCTGAGCTGCCCGAACACCCCTCCTCCCTGTACCTTGAGACCCTAATGGGTGAGTAGTGCGCTCTATAAATCCCTGATTGATTGAAGGTGGCCGAAACTGAGGTGGACACAACTTTTCAGGAGTAGCCATCTTTGTGATGGCTTACTTAGGAATTCTCGAACTGAGTTATGCTCACTTCCCACAGGAAGTGGTAATATAGAGGGCGTAGTGACCCCCAAGGGTCAGTAGCCCATTGGACACTACCCTACACTCCCCCAACGCCCCCAAATTCAGCACTCTGGAGTCCCTTGCAGGAGAACAACAGACCCTGCCGACCTACAAAGGACACATAGAGCCACAAAAGCAGAAGACTGAATAGAGCACCTGAATTGACCCCAGCCCAGCTGACCTGTCGGTCGTTCTCAGTCTAAACTGTGCCAAAAAAAATTGTCTTGCAGCAGGGTGCCTCCAAAACCTGGGAGAACAGCCTGCCTTCAATAAAGTTCAAGACCTACCAAACACCCTGCATCCTGCAGAAACTCCAATAGACTGAGGACTTGGGAACGACTAAAACCCGATACCTGAAGCCACTAATGCACCTGTCGCTCCTAGCAGAGTCGAAGTGGGACAATGGTGTCATCTAGGTCCTCCAGAGCACGAGTCCTTTCACCCCTCTTGGACAGCCTCTGTACACAGGAACCCTCTACTGCAACTGTCCCGGATAAGAAAACCCATTGCCTAAAGTCACCTCTGCATCTGTCACTCCAGGGCCGTTGAGAAGAGGAACAAAGGTTTCCATATGTTACAGAGAATCGCAAGGCCTAAGCCCCCTTGTTTGTTCAGCCTTAATGGCCTTCCAGCCAGAACCTGCAGTCTCTTTTTGCAGTGACCGATCTCCATAGAATAAGATTTGGGCTCCTGACGCCATTTTGCATCCTGCACTCGACCATCCATGTGCCGCAGGTGGTGTACTATTAGTGCTGCCTTGGACCTTGCCCACCACTCCACCTTAACTCTTGAAGATCGAACCAGTAGTTTGCTGTACTATACCTGTTTGCAATACTTGTTCTTTCTTCCATAGGATATCATTGCTGTACTAAAAAATTGCTGTGTCCACTTATTGAAGTGAAAATAATGTATAATTAAATACGCACTTACCTGGACAATTTCACTGATGCCTAAACATATATAAAAAGGTACTTACTAGCTTTAATAATAATACACTAAGGGGGGCAAGGGTGGGAAAATGTTTAATGACCTTGCATTGTTGCAGTCCCTATAACTATATAACAAACAATGTGCAACAATGGGTCAACAGAAAAATGCAGCTAACTACGTGACTGTGTGTAGGAAAGGGGCACAATCCCTGAATCCCAAGTATCCTTGGTGAAAAATATGTTCCCATCAGATACCCGTCCTGTACCGCCCTACATCACTTGGGATCCTTCACCCGAAGGAAGTGGAAAGAACCACTTAGGATTAGGTAGAGTGTGGCCTAATCAAAGTGTGAAGGAATGTGAAGTGTGTGGGTTTAGACTTAATAAAGGTATCAGGGGGTACAAAGAATTAACAAAAAGCAGTGCATGAAGAGCTCAATGTGGCAAATAAAAGTGAAGGAATTAATATTGGGTTGTGGGAGTGGAAATAGAATTTAATAAGGTCCTACCCACACCCAAGGTTAAAAAACAGTGCAAGTAGTGGTAACAAATAACTACTCAGATTTTAACTAGGTCGACATGTTTCTGCAGTATAAGGTGGTTCAAAAGATACCGGTCTGCTTCATCAGGACCTTCTTATTATTAAAGTGCAACTGCTGTTATCAAAAAGTGAAAATGTGTAAAAAAAGATCATATCACCTGCAAACGCCAGTGGATATGGTCCAGTCAAAAGGCAATGGACAAACACACATAAAAGAAAAATACACACAATTATGGAAGAAAGCTGCAAAACACAGAGATATGCTCGTGAAGTACTTATATGCCAAGCAATTCATGGTCAGTGTTTGTAATATCAAGCAAACGTATGAGCCAGGTACATGCATCCTGGGCTTGAATCTAGTTTTTTTCACTCACCCAAGTTCTGGGGAATGCACTCTCCACCTCACCCGGCAACAGCTCAGGTACAAATGGAGCACCGCTCTATTAGATGTGAACAAAAACAGGAAACATGAAAGAGGAAGAGTTCACTGGAGCTCACTCCGACAACACATTGACTCTATTATTGGGAGAAAATGTTATTTTCCGGATTTTCAATGTACCGGCAATACAGATGCAAGAGCCGATTACTTGAAAAAAACGATCCGTTCCTTTAGCGTACTGTGCCTAACTTGAATAGTCACTACAGAACTTTAGCGACATTTTGGCATTC
Organism: Lissotriton vulgaris; assembly: GCF_964263255.1. Lineage (NCBI taxonomy): Eukaryota > Metazoa > Chordata > Amphibia > Caudata > Salamandridae > Lissotriton > Lissotriton vulgaris. The sequence continues at coordinate 407,191,638 of NC_141687.1, forward strand.
TAAGAAACACTCAGTATACCATGTTAGAGCTTGGTTGCTTATTTACATGTATTGAGCCATATGTCTCCCTTCTGCCGCTTTAAGCAAAGCGTTTTTACAGCAGCATTTAAAAGGCAGATTTAGACTTAAAAAAGTAGACAGTGCAAACGGAAATATGAGATTATTTCTGCCCAAGTTAGAAGATCACAGGGTGACATAAATACCAACAATAACTCACTTCTACTTCTGTAAGGAAACTCCCAATAATAGAGTCAATGTGTTGTCGGAGTGAGCTCCAGTGAACTCTTCCTCTTTCATGTTTCCTGTTTTTGTTCACATCTAATAGAGCGGTGCTCCATTTGTACCTGAGCTGTTGCCGGGTGAGGTGGAGAGTGCATTCCCCAGAACTTGGGTGAGTGAAAAAAACTAGATTCAAGCCCAGGATGCATGTACCTGGCTCATACGTTTGCTTGATATTACAAACACTGACCATGAATTGCTTGGCATATAAGTACTTCACGAGCATATCTCTGTGTTTTGCAGCTTTCTTCCATAATTGTGTGTATTTTTCTTTTATGTGTGTTTGTCCATTGCCTATTGACTGGACCATATCCACTGGCGCTTGCAGGTGATATGATCTTTTTTTACACATTTTCACTTTTTGATAACAGCAGTTGCACTTTAATAATAAGAAGGTCCTGATGAAGCAGACCGGTATCTTTTGAACCACCTTATACTGCAGAAACATGTCGACCTAGTTAAAATCTGAGTAGTTATTTGTTACCACTACTTGCACTGTTTTTTAACCTTGGGTGTGGGTAGGACCTTATTAAATTCTATTTCCACTCCCACAACCCAATATTAATTCCTTCACTTTTATTTGCCACATTGAGCTCTTCATGCACTGCTTTTTGTTAATTCTTTGTACCCCCTGATACCTTTATTAAGTCTAAACCCACACACTTCACATTCCTTCACACTTTGATTAGGCCACACTCTACCTAATCCTAAGTGGTTCTTTCCACTTCCTTCGGGTGAAGGATCCCAAGTGATGTAGGGCGGTACAGGACGGGTATCTGATGGGAACATATTTTTCACCAAGGATACTTGGGATTCAGGGATTGTGCCCCTTTCCTACACACAGTCACGTAGTTAGCTGCATTTTTCTGTTGACCCATTGTTGCACATTGTTTGTTATATAGTTATAGGGACTGCAACAATGCAAGGTCATTAAACATTTTCCCACCCTTGCCCCCCTTAGTGTATTATTGTTCCAGTGTAGTCAGCCGACTACGGGCAGTCATAATTCGTCCGACTCACGGATGTGACATAAATAGGGTGTGATTGAGTAGAGGAGCTTTTTCTGGTCTAAGATCTGGACAACACCTCTTTCACCATGGCTACTAACTTAGGATTAGCTTTTGACGAGGATGAAATTCAGACCTTACTTGCAGATAATCCAAGCATGCTTGACATGCTCACTTCAACACCTACCACCTCAACTAGTTCAGAAGATGGCTGGGCCAAGGTATTGACTTTAAAAAAGAATCACGCTAGAGTGTGCGTACACGGGATCATCATGGCAGATTATTTAAGGAACAACTGTGCACCCATCGGCCTCATAGTAGGGAACGTTCCTCGTCTGTTCCTAGACGATCAAACCTTCCTCCATGATGGGTACCTAATAGCGTGGAAATGCACGCGCGATTGGTTGTGTCTAATCATAAAAACGGCCAAAAAAACTGCTGATAGAATATTGATAGAGATTCAGGCCCTGGAAGGCCAGATTAAAACAACAATCTCTTCAAGCAAAATATTCACTAAACATCAGGAGGATGGGAATAAGTCCAGTAAAGAATTCAGAGACACGATACTGTTTACAAAATTAGAAAAATTTAAAAAGGATCTTGCCAAATTTTCTATGGAAAAGATATATCCATATACTAGTGATACCTTTTGTCCCACCAACCAGAAATCTGGAAATAAAGGTGGTTCCAGTTATGGGAGCTCCAGCTCTGACGGAGCTTCAAGTGATTCCGATGGATCAAACACCAGCCAGTCTTCCTTCAAACAAAGAGGTAGAGGAGGTAACAGGAGGGGGTGGAGAGGATTTAATCCCGCTTTCCCCCAACCACAATTTCCACCTTGGTGGCAACCTTCGCCATGGGGACAAGCCCCTTTCCCACCCATGATGAATCCATACGGCCCACCTCCATTCTATGGTGATCATAACCAACAACCTTTTTTAGGAGGGGGCCGGAGGAGCCGGGGTCGTCAAAGAACCCCCAGAGTAGGACAGGTCCGCTGGAATATACCACCCCAGACCATGGATCTGAGGAGTGGGAAGAAGATCCCACAGGAACAAACAACAACCGCAGCGGAACCAGTCTAGTGATCAATCTGAGCTCCCAACAACTCACTGTAACCCAAGAGCAAGTGCTAAACAAAGGCCTGGGCTTTCAGGCCCAAATCGAACTCAGCAAACTTTATCGCAAAATCAGGCTGCACTTTTTGTTTGCAAACAAAAATAATGGAATTCCTCAAGAACCCACTATTAGCAACACTGGTCTGAAGAAACCCTCGTCATTCAATCCTACCGCGTTAGGCCAACCCCCCAAGGTGCTAACGTTTGAGGAAGCGGTTAACCATGATGTCAAAGAACTCTTCTCTCACAAACAGAAGATGTTCTCTAATTTGACTAAAGTCGAAAAAATTGCAATCAAAGACCTCACTGAGAACCCCCTTATTGTAATCAAACCAGCTGATAAGGGGGGTGGAGTGGTCATTCTAGATGCGGATGCATATCGGAATGAGTGCCTTCGCCAACTCAACGATGTACGTTCCTATAAAAAACTCAAGGAGGACCCCACGGCCAGACTAACTAACATCATAGCTAACATTGTAGAAGAAGCATTAGCCGAAGGCTGGCTAACTCCAAAAGAGGGTCAATATCTGAGAGTATCACATCCTGTTACCCCATACTTCTATCAGCTGCCTAAAATACATAAGGCCCAACGCCCACCTCCTGGCCGACCCATAATTTCTGGGATAGGTTCGATATTAGAACCGCTATCAACCTTTGTAGATGTATTTTTACAGCCTATGGTGCGGGAGATGCCAACATATTTAAAAGACACCAAAGATGTACTAAGACTGTTGCCCGAGATGGAGTATGACATCAAAACAGATCTCTTGGTGTCATTTGATGTGGAAAGCCTATACACCTCTATACCGCAGACTGAGACACTTCAAGTAATAGAAGATCTGTTAGTGTCTCGGGAACTCAATTCCATCACCCCTGTTAGACTCATTATGAACCTTGCAACTGTGGCCATGACGGAGAACTTCTTCGCCTTTGAGGACTCCTTGTATTTGCAGATTAGCGGGACTAGTATGGGCAGCGTTTTTGCCCCCAGTCTCGCTAATCTGTATGTGCATCAGTTTGAGCAGCAGCACGTGCTCGCAGACACCAACCCTCATCTTCAGTGTCTGCGAGCGTGGAAACGCTACATTGATGATATTTTGGTGGTGTGGCGAGGGACAGAAACCCAATTGAAAGAATTTCATGAGTGGTTGAACCTAAGAAATCGGTTCCTGAAATTCACCATGGAATGTAACAAAGATAGACTGGCATTCTTGGACTTGATGATTATTGGCACTGTGGATGGACTGAAGTCTGAGCTCTATCAAAAACCCATGGCCCGCAACTCCCTTTTGAACTATCACAGCTGCCACCCCAAGGCTCTTCGAGACAATTTGCCATATGGGCAGTTTCTTCGTATACACAGAAACTGCTCAGACAAAGGTTCTTTCGAAAACCATGCTAACAACTTAAGAAGAGACCTCCTTGAGAAAGACTACCCCAAACAATTAATAAACCGCTCCAAGAAAAGAGCACAAAATAACAACCGAGCGAGCCTTCTGGAGATCTCAACACCAAAAGAGAAAACAGAAAGAATGACATGTGTAACAACATTTGGCACAATGTCTAACCAAATAACTAGTGTCATTAAAAAACGCTGGGGCATTTTGAACACGGGGAATGACACACTACCCGTTCCCCTATTTGCCTTTAAACGGGGACCCAGTTTTAGGGACAAATTGGTCCATACAAGACCCAAAACTGAAATCCCCAGGAACACAGGCACCCTGTGGGATATGCCAGCTGTAACTGGACACCACCCGTGCGGACAATGTGCAGCGTGCCCTCAGACCCGCAAATCCACAACAATCGATATTGGCACGGAACACCCCTGGGAACAGCGGAGGTTCACGAACTGTAACAGTTCCAACCTCATCTATTTAATTAGCTGTCCCTGCGGAAAAAGGTACGTGGGGATGACCACGAGAAAAGTGAAGACAAGGATCTCTGAGCACAAGAGCTCAATACGTTGTAACAAGCAAACAACACGTATGACTAAACATTTTCTGGAGGCACACCATGCACCAACAGACCTCCAATGGACTGTGCTCGAACAGCCTATGATCCCTAAACATATCACGGACATCAGCACATTTCTACACCACAGAGAACAGAGGTGGGTGTACAAACTCCAAACCGACATCACGGGTTTAAATGAAGATATCCCGTGGATGTCCCTATAAATCAAGACACCTAGTGTATAGTACCTAGAGGGTTCACTTCTAAATGCCAGTTGAGAGTAGCAACATATGCATTTCCATACTGCTCCTCATCAATCTTCGTTTAAGAGAGCGTAAATTAAGAAATCCCATGGGTTGGCCATTCTACTCTGTGCCGAATTTCCCTTCAGAATAAGACTTAATCGGCTCGAAACTAAAAACATGCCAGTCCGTCGGGCGTTATATTCCCAGTCACCATCCTGAATCCAGTGAGAAACAAAGTATAAAAAATTGGTCTGTTAAAGAACACATTAGAGGTTTTTTTAAAATAAGATATGGGGTTTAAGGCTGCAGTTTAATTCCTTGACCCTCATTCTAAATGGTAATACCACACTTCTTCAAACTGGACACACCTCAGGTTATTTAAAACAATACGGGGATTAAGCACCATAATCGAACTACAAATCCCATCTTTTTTGTAGTTCAAGTACTGATTACGCGTTGTTTACTATACACACTTCGCCTGAACTACAAATCCCACTCACTTTGTAGTTCTAGCGCCTTTTATACACTAATTGATACATAGCAATGGCTAGCAACGAAGCGTGCATGCTATCGCGAGGCTTAGTTTGCCAAATCAGCAGATAGTCAACATAGAGACTACTTTTCCGGCATACGCGCCTGATGACGCGCGTCAACACGGAGCACACGTGCCGTGCACCTGACCAACCAGCGCAGGGATAAGTATTTCGCTTCCTGTCCAGTCGGTACCTCCCACTAGTCAGCCTAGAGGAAGGCGAGGAGTACCGACGGACAGGTAAGCGCAATGGGGGGTAATGGAGGAATTCTCCGTGGCTTCCGGGTCTTCCCTTTTTGAAAACCACGTTGGGGGTGTCGATTTCTACTCTATGAGGCAGGACAACTCGAAGGAGGGGATCGCACAGGCACCGGGGCAAACATAAATAGAAATGTTATTTTCCGGATTTTCAATGTACCGGCAATACAGACGCAAGAGCCGATTACTTGAAAAAAACGATCCGTTCCTTTAGCGTACTGTGCCTAACATGAATAGTCACTACAGAACTTTAGCGACATTTTGGCATTCTAAGAAACACTCAGTATACCATGTTAGAGCTTGGTTGCTTATTTACATGTATTGAGCCATATGTCTCCCTTCTGCCGCTTTAAGCAAAGCGTTTTTACAGCAGCATTTAAAAGGCAGATTTAGACTTAAAAAAGTAGACAGTGCAAACGGAAATATGAGATTATTTCTGCCCAAGTTAGAAGATCACAGGGTGACATAAATACCAACAATAACTCACTTCTACTTCTGTAAGGAAACTCCCAATAATAGAGTCAATGTGTTGTCGGAGTGAGCTCCAGTGAACTCTTCCTCTTTCATGTTTCCTGTTTTTGTTCACATCTAATAGAGCGGTGCTCCATTTGTACCTGAGCTGTTGCCGGGTGAGGTGGAGAGTGCATTCCCCAGAACTTGGGTGAGTGAAAAAAACTAGATTCAAGCCCAGGATGCATGTACCTGGCTCATACGTTTGCTTGATATTACAAACACTGACCATGAATTGCTTGGCATATAAGTACTTCACGAGCATATCTCTGTGTTTTGCAGCTTTCTTCCATAATTGTGTGTATTTTTCTTTTATGTGTGTTTGTCCATTGCCTATTGACAGGACCATATCCACTGGCGCTTGCAGGTGATATGATCTTTTTTTACACATTTTCACTTTTTGATAACAGCAGTTGCACTTTAATAATAAGAAGGTCCTGATGAAGCAGACCGGTATCTTTTGAACCACCTTATACTGCAGAAACATGTCGACCTAGTTAAAATCTGAGTAGTTATTTGTTACCACTACTTGCACTGTTTTTTAACCTTGGGTGTGGGTAGGACCTTATTAAATTATATTTCCACTCCTACAACCCAATATTAATTCCTTCACTTTTATTTGCCACATTGAGCTCTTCATGCACTGCTTTTTGTTAATTCTTTGTACCCCCTGATACCTTTATTAAGTCTAAACCCACACACTTCACATTCCTTCACACTTTGATTAGGCCACACTCTACCTAATTCTAAGTGGTTCTTTCCACTTCCTTCGGGTGAAGGATCCCAAGTGATGTAGGGCGGTACAGGACGGGTATCTGATGGGAACATATTTTTCACCAAGGATACTTGGGATTCAGGGATTGTGCCCCTTTCCTACACACAGTCACGTAGTTAGCTGCATTTTTCTGTTGACCCATTGTTGCACATTGTTTGTTATATACTTACTAGCTTTATACATTGGTGTAGATACCCTTAAGTCATGTGTGTGATTTATTGATCATTGTGTGTATTTGCAGAAGTCTTGCTTTCCTCTCAGAAGGCTGCCCTACCACACTATCCCTAATAAAGCATCTTGGGATTGCTAGAGTAAGCCCCCGTCTAGAGCGGGCCCCTGTCCACGTATAAGGGAACCCCTGGACTCTTCACATGGAATGCCAGATTATTGATAGATCACTTAAAGATCCTGCTTCCTACTCAGTGAAATGACCTTTGGCAGAAAATGTGGATTTGTCCTCATTACCTATCTCTCCTTATGTATGTGCAAGTAAAGTTCTTGTATTACGAGTGCTTGCAGCTCACTAACTTTCCGCAAGGATGTAATGGCAATCTGGACACTTGAGCCTCACCTTATGCACAGGCTCGAAAGAAGGCTCGATAAGTTGGATTAAGTTCTACAGTGGCATTGGCATTGACTTTGGCAGAGCCACCCTCTTTGCAGGTAGTGCGGATGACTTCTCTGGATTTAGAGAGCATCCCAATCTGTGGGGCAGTGCTGGCTCTAGATTTAGAAAAACTCACTAGTCTGTAGAGCATCTCCATGACTGTATGGATGCTGTTCTGGCACTGCCTGAATGATTTCACCTTAGTAGCCAGTCGTTTAGGTAACAATAGACATGAATCCAGTCTCCTCAAAAGCCTTTGTAACAGTTATATGCAATACTCAATGTTTAGAGTCCATTTGTCGGAGGGGACTTCCTCCATTCCTGGAGAAATACTCCGATTGTTCCTCCTACTGCGTTGAGTGCAGTGGTAGCTCAGGTACCAAGTCACTTGCCTGAGCTCCCTATTCTTCTTGGGGCAATAACTATCCCCTAGTTCTTCTTTGAAAGGGCTGACTTGGGGTAGTGAAATAATGCCAATGTTATGGTGCACTATGTGAGCTCGGATGGGGCAAGAAGCTGGCGGGGTGGAGGTGAGGGGTTTCTATCCACCTCAGGAGGGGAAAGAGAATGTGGTGCTACCTCTCCTCAAAAAATGGTTGTGTGAACTGTAAAACACTCATAGCCTTTGCTGCTTCAATGTCATTTTTTCATTGTTTGCAAAGAATGGTCTACTGCTGATGAGATTCTTGCCTGTGAAAGGTATATTCACTATTGCATCTGCGCTTCCTGATTAAACCTAGACACTCTCAGAAATGCATGCGTGCTTAGGGTGCACAGAGCCACAGCTGACTGTTGTCTGCCACCTCCTATGCCAATGTTAGGCAAGTGCTGATGAACGGTTTTGCCCTTTTGGATGACTGTCTCTACCCTCTTTTTGTCCTGAGAAATAAGTCTCAAGGCAAAACAGACTGGCCTATATTCTATAAACACAAAAGAGAAGAAAATACTAACATGCAGATGTGAAAGAGAACAAATCAAGTCAACGACTAAACAAGTTGTTGAAACTAAAACACTGCATATTCACCTACTGTTCATATGGGTGCTTCTCCGTTTTGATTAGTCTGAAATTTAAATCTTTTACACCTGTCTATTGTATGTGAATTCGAGGTTTAAAGTGTATGCCTCATATCCTCTACACATCTCTCTCAGTATATTGGGAAGTGGGCATCATTTTTTTTATTGAAATCAGACATATTACAGTACAGTATACGAAAAAACGAAGAGGAAAAAAATAAAGCATAGCACAACGATATAGCTCATCATAGTCTATCATAGCTTGGTATTTCATTGCCCTTGATCAATCCAGCCCCTTTTTTCCCATGGTTATCACCAGATTTCAGCAGTTATTATGATATTACTCGTTTACAGCAAATTGCAGTCCATTCCATTAGCCAATACCTTGTCTGTTTTGTTCCTCCATCCAGACACTTCGAGGCTCCCAAATGTTCATGCCTTTTTCATAGATTTTAGCCCTTTACCCTTATAGAAGGCTATTTCCTGCCACCCAATATATATTAGCCTATACAGCCACTGATGAAATGAAGGGGGTTCTTGATCCTTCCATGCTGTGGCAATCAAAAGGCGTGCAATTGCTACTATTATAAACACAAAATCCCTCTGTACCAAATCTAGCCGCAGCCTGCATTCATATCCAAATAACATCAGTATAGAGGAGATTCTTATGTTTTTCCCCAATGTCTGGGGGCATAAAGGACTCAATCCCTTTTTTTAACTTATCTATCTTTCAACGTGAGTAGAACATATGTATCATATCTACGGGACCGGTTTGACATATCAAACATTCGTCAGATTGTCTTTTTCCCCACTTAAAAAGTTTGGAAGGTGTATAATACAGATTATAAACTGTTTTATATTGTTGAGATTTTAAGGTAGCCGGCATAAAAACCGACATAAAAACTTTATTCCCAATCTCCAGCACCTTATCTATATCTACCTCCCCATCGCTTAGCTTATTCATCCAACTTAGTTCTATCTTTTCAACATCAGCCGGTATACTCTTTAGCAGCTCTTGATAACGGTCCTGGATTATATTCTCAGAGTTACCCATAATCTGCATAATTGGTATCGGCCCCAAATTGATACAATTCTTAGAGATTACTCTTATACAATTACGTATTTGTAAATGTTTAAAACACGAGTCCCGCTGCAGGCCAAACCTTTGAAGTAGCTCAATAAACGCCGTCAATTCCTGATTCGAATAAACCTCTGCTATTGTAACGATCCCTGCTTATTCCCATTTTTTAGCCATACCATCGTATAAAGTTGGGCGTAAAGAGTCCGATTGCTAGAGTGATGTATATTTAGTATACCTCCTTATTTTGCAAATTTTCTCTATCCTTTTCCAAATTTTCACAGCATTTATAACCTTTCTTTTTATCGTTTTTCAAGTCATCTTGATGCTGAAATATTCTTCTTGCAGCTTCCACTATTACCAGTAGATAAATAGTTGGTACTGTTAGCATATCACTTCGCTTATTTTCAAAATAATAGAGAGTATCTAATTGTTGCAGAGCGGTAGCCCAATAGCATAACTGAATATTGGGAACATTCCAGCTCCTGTGGTCAACTGGCAGGGTCAGATTTTTATATGCGCAACAGATTTTTTGATAACTCCAACTGAAATTAGAAAACATCCCCTCAATTTTGCGTATTTTGCTTGCCACTAACTCCAATGGGATAACCCAAAATAGGTATAAAATCTTAGCAAATAGTTTCATTTTCATTACTTTAATCCTTCCTATTATTGTAAGATGTAAATGATCTATAGGTCTCAACTCCCTATTGATTGAACCCACTATTGGGTCTATATTTAGTGCCCAAAGATTAGTTATTTTAGATGGTAATATAACCCCTAAATATGTTGCTGACTCAGTTACCCAAGAATGTTGTAGCAAGCAGTGGGAGGAACAGATAATTTGTGTCTTGGATTTATTTAGAAGATATCCAGACCACTTCCCAAATTTTTCTGCCATCATTTCTACTTCTGTAATTGCCTCCTGTGGAGCTGATGTTATTATGGCAATGTCGTCAGCATACGCCAGAATTTTTGTCTCATACTTATGAGTAACTACTGGTATAATTAATTGATTATTCAAAATTTGCGAGATAAATGGATCTAGATAAAATGCAAACGGGATTGGGGAGCAGGGGCAACCTTGGTGGGTACCCCTTTCTACCTCCAACCTCCTAGATTTGTGCCACTTTATTTGTATCCTTGCATGAGGTTTATAATACATGGCCTGTATTGCCCTGAGAAATCCTGTGCCAAAACCTCTCTCTCAATTTGGCCCACAAATATTGCCAGGCCACCCGCTCAGAGGGTTTCTTTGCGTCCAGGAGGACCACAGCCACCTCTCTTTTCTCTACCTCTGCGATGTCCAATATTGAGATTACACGTCGTGTGGTCTGTGGTCCCCCGGCCAGGGACAAAGCTGTGTTGCCATGGTGAAATGAGTTCAACTATATTCTTTTGTAATCTGGTGGCCATAATTTTATAATATAGTTTGGCGTCTGCATTCATGAGTGAAATTGGATGATATGACGAGGGTAGTTCAGGGGGTTTGCCCTTTAGAAAAACTATAACCTCTGTATCCTGCCATGACGGTGGAGGTATTCCACGATGTTGAATATCCATAAATAGATCTTGCAAAAGGGGCAATATTTGTAGGGAGAGCACTTTGTACACTTCAATAGGGATTGTATCTGGCCCCGCTGCTTTACCCGATGAGAGAGACCCTAAAGCCTCCTGTACTTCTTTTATAGTGATTTCCAATTCTAGTTCTTGAGAAATGTCATAATTTACCCTAGGAAGTGAGGTATCACTATTACCAATATCTGCTAGGTCCACTTGGTCCTCTGTCAGGGCATCTGGTTGATATAATCTATCATAGAATTCCTCAAAGACTTCAATAATCTTTTCCGGGTTTGATACCAATACGCCATTTTTATCTTGCATTTTTAGTATATTGTTCCTAAAAAAAAGTGTCTAGTTCTTAAAGCCAGTAATCTCCCTGTTGTCTCTCCGTATTCATAAAGTTCTTTGCAATAAGTCTGAAACTTTTGGGCCACCTTCTCTTGAAAGTACTGACTGATTTCAGATTTAGCCAGTGCAATTTTACACGTATACTGTGCCAGTACATTTCCTAAAGCGCCGTTATTAATTATTTGCATATGTTCCATTTCAAGTTTAGCAAGATTATGAATCAGTTGATCAGTCTGTATTTTACGATTTTTCCTTGTATGGGCAACAAACCCTATCACTTCACCCCTCAAGGCAGCCTTAAATGTTTCCCACACCACCACTCGGGATACACTATATCTATTAGAATCAAAGAATGTCTGGGTCCAATGTTTAATGTACATACAAAACTCTTTATCTAATAGTAATATTTTATCAAAAGTCCAAGGAGTTTGTCTATTCAAACCCTGAACCTCCTTAATTTCCAAATCTAGGGGATTATAATCAGAGTACAGCTGTGGGAGTTTCTTTATATCCAGATTATCCACCATTTGGCTAGGGGCTAATAAATATTCTAGCCGAACAAACTTTTTATGGGGGTGCGAAAAATATGTAAAACCGGGATAGTTTTGTTGCTTTTCTAACCAAACATCAGCTAGCCGATGACTGTTTTTAAGAGCAACAAGTGCTCTATATACACTTTAGGCTTCCTTCCTACATAAGAGCTTAAAGCTCTACCTCCATCTATAAGTAAATTGAAGTCGCCACATATAATCAGCGAGCGTGGCCAGTGGGCTAACTCAATCTCCAGCTCTTCCAAAATGTATGGATCATCCAGATTTGACCCGTACACATTTACCACAGTTAAGCCCAGGGATAGCTTCGTTATCGCCCATCGGCCCCATCTATCAGACTTTGTTCGAAGGGCGTCCCACTTCGTTGCTTGATACATATGGCCACCCCTCTCGTCGTAGATGTTTGTGAGGAGCATACAGCTAGGTTATACCCTCAAAACTCAAGAAGAGATTTTTTGCCCCATGCAATATGCGTCTCTTGTAAAAATAACACGTCCGGGTTCAGCATAGTAATTATCTCAAAAACCCTATCCTGTTTTACTTTGTCATTTAAACCACCAACATTTGATGAGCAAATCGTATATTTAACCATATTGTAAGAGTGTAAATACCTTAGATAGCCATTGCCAATAAGTCTGAAATCCCTTCATAGTACTATGTATTCGATTATATATACATATGCATACATCTGATTTCAGTTTTTTGTTAAGGGAAGTGGGCATCAATGAAGCGGTCCTGCTATTTCATTAAAAGGGTTCAGGTTTTATCATTCAAAACGCTTAATAATAGCTAATTCCTATCAATATAATAGAACATCATGTCAAGCCTAGCCCTGGAAAAAAAGCGTTTGTCATTTGTTTGTTAACACAATCCCTGTATTTTAGGCAGGCCCTTAGTATCCTTTTTAGGAGCAATACTCACCTTTGTATTACTATTAAGAAAAGCTCAGAGAGGAGACAATTAAATGCAGTATGATAAATCACAGTTTATACACCTGGTGCCAACATTTGCAAACGTCCTGCTGATACCTGTATATAGCTATTTCTTTACAAGGTCAAAACATTGTGCACCACTAGATAACAGCGACATACAAGTACCTTGTCTAGAAATGTGCTCAGCTACCCTTGGGTATTATATAAAAATCATTAGTATAATTTTAATATTGTACAAGAGTAAATGGTTTATATGACATTTTTTAATGGTAAGTCTTATAGAAGTAAGCAATTACTGGCTCTAAATTATTAGCATTTACATTTGCTCAATGAATGCATTTTCTTTATGAACAAAATGTATCTACATGGTACCATTTAGGAATCCCTAACTGCTTCAAATATTATTTGTATATCTCATTTAGCAGTGTTGGTCTGGCAGATCCCTTTGGTCCGGATTCCTAACTAACGCTGCAAAAACAGTCACTTTAGGGCTATATAGCTTCATCAACCTATTCTCTTATGCATGGAAATGTGCGCCTGACAACTTGCAAAAATGTTGACGTTAAAAGAATAAATGTACAGCGCTCTTCCCCTTGGGTGTGGCACTTCCACCACCACTAGAGGCTGGATGTTAGGAAGGGATTATGAAAGGATTAAAGAAATGCTTCACAATGGGAATGTGTATTATCAACATTGCAAAGTAGCACTGTTTAAAATGTATTTTCTTTATTATTTCCATTTCTGTTTTAACTGACACAACCTTAATGTTTTCCAGTGTATTACCCAGTGGTCGAACATAACAACAGATTCACATAGATATGCTTGGCATAAACTATAAAGCAGTCCCTCTCTAAAGTGGTGGCTAGCCGGCAGATTATGCCGATGCAGAAGTTTGAAACCAGGTGCCAATGTCAGAGTAATGCTTGGTGAAGGTATGTGGCATTGACCAAGTAGCATCCATGCAGGTATTTAATTAAAGGAAGTGTGACACCTAGGCTGCAAACATAAAAACGAAACTGACTCCACCTTACTTGTGTCAAAAGAACGCATTGTTACAGCTCTATAACATGCTTACGCTTCAGCGACTAATTATTAAAGGTATTTTGCAGAGCTCAGCTCCTGATGCGATAAATTGTAAATTGTAAACTGGAACAGCATCAAAGACACACCCGTGCAATCCCCGTGCTGCTCTCAGGTTATTACCAATAGATTGAGAGCAGCACGTGTATTCATCTGAGTGGGCTGGTTTAATGCTAACTCAAGCACAGGGAGTCTGTGCTGTTTCACCACTAGGTTGTGCAATACAGCTTGGTTGGAGAAATCTAACTGCGCATGTCTGTTTGGCCACTTACACGTGAACATACCACTTCCTTCCTCCTCCCTACCACGGCCCGGCCCTCCCTACACACGCTGGCTCAGTTAGCAGTTGAAAAATAAAACAATAATAAAATATTTTTTTTCTGCTGCTGGCTCTTCAATGAGGCGACGCACCCCTGCCATTGTGGAGGAGTCGCCGCTGGCCATTGGCACTTACTGTCAAATAGGATGATCCGTAGTAGCCAAGTCATGGTGAACCTGGCAGACACAGAAGGAGCAACAGAAGGATAGTCCCCTAATATTCCAACATCTGCTTGCGGGCCCGACTTGGCTGGATTTGTGCATGGCATGGGCATAACCCTAGTAGTTATTGGAGAATGACTACAGGAGAAGGGTAGAGGATGGGGGGAAAAAGGGTCATCCTGGGTGTGGAACGGAGAGGGATCTGCCGCTGACACAATCGGGATCCAGTAACCACTTCTGCACATTTCTCCCAGTCTCCTCAGAAACCCTTAATGTGGTCAGTGAGGTCCTTGATGTCGGGCCCACTGAGACTTAAGATCCCGCTTATGGCACCTGACCTCGTCTAGCAGGATGCAGGAGGCCATAAGTCCGAGCAGCCTCAGTCGATCTCGCTGACATCCAGGACCGAGGCTGAAATCAGGCTCATACACTTAATATTCTGGACTCTTATCTAAGGGAAAGGCACAAAACTGAAACGTGTCTAGAATGGCTTTCATGAAGGGGATCATCTGAAAAAGAGTCAAGTACGACTTTGACACGTTAAAATGAATCCCCAAAATTAAAGGCGGTTCACAGTAGTCTGGAGGTCGCTGACGACTACCTGGGCTTGAGGTAAGGGAAGATTAGCACCACTGACCTCTGAAGATGTGCTGCAGCTACCACACTGGTGAACTTCCGAGGGGCACTGGAGAGACCAAAGGAGAGCAAAGAAAACTCAAAATGTTCCTGGTCCTACCACAAAACGCAGGTAGCACCAATGGATCTGAACGACGGGTATATGGGAATAGGAGTCCTACAGGACCAACGCCATCATCCAGAATCCAGGGTCGAGAGCAGACAAGACCTGGGCAAGTGTGAGCATTTGAACTTTTCTGGAGCAAGGAGCAGGTTTAAAATAAGATGAAGGCTTAGTCTTTCTTGGGCACGAGAAAGTAGGGGGAATAACAACCGGTTCTTACTTCTGGCAGAAGCATCCATTTGGTAGTTCCTTTGGTAAAAAGGGCTGCACTTCCTGCCTCAAAACAGAAAGATGGTTCTTAGTCACTTGAGTGAGGGGGTGGGAGGATCGCAAGGGGGACCGTGAAAGGTGCAGCACTGCAGAAAAGTAGGGTAGGTTATAGCACTTCTGAACTATTTGTAGGATCCCCTATCCGATGTTATGGCATGACAACTGGCAAGAATCATCTGATTCTGCCTCATACAGGGAGGCTGTGATCCTCCAAGGGCATGCGAAGGGGGTTTGGCAAGTGGGGTGTGGACTGGGTTGCCCATTAGCCTCGACTGCAGGGGCTGTTGACACCAAAGCTTTGACCGAAAAACTGCTTGCCATCCTGCTGGGATTGGATTGCCTGACAGTATGGAGTACTTCTGCCGAAAGGAAAGGTAGGGATCATGTTACTGACTAGGTGAAACAGATAAGCCCAGGAAGCATGCTGTGGCCCTGCTCTCCTTGAACCACTCTAGAGCTGAGTCTTCCTTGTCCCCAAACCGGCGAGTTCCATCAAACGGCATGTCCAGGAGAAATTACTTTAAATTTCCTGAAAATAGGTTGTACCACAGCCAAGCGTGATGGCGAATAGCAACACTGATGCCAAGGGCCTGCCTGAAGCAATCAGTGGAGTCCAAGTCATAATGAACTGTGTACATGTTATGTCAGAACCGTCCTGTATAGCCTGGGCGAGGACTGGTCGAAGATAGTCAGGGAAGACTTGAGCCATCGAGTCACAAAGGGACTTAGAATAGCACAACAGAAGGCATTCACATGCATGAGCACAAGGCCTCTAGGCGAGAAAAGTCTCTTCCCGAAAGTCTATATTCATTTAAACTCCCCATCAGCGAGAGGAGTTGGGGATGTGTTGGCGTTAGTTTTATTTGAAGACTCTTGCCCAACTAAGCTTTCAGATGAGGGGTGCTGAAATAAAAAATTAAGGATGGCCTGGGAAAGGGCGGCATCATTAAGAAATTTGATGGCAAGAGCATGGTTTTGCCCATGACCCCATCAGGGTATCTGTAAGAACCTTGTGAAATGGTAAGAGGAGTTAAGTAGGTTTCTGCCCTGACTGAAGAACCTCCTTAAAGACATTGCTCTTGAACTCCTACTGGGGAGCTGGAGGTCAAAGACTTTAACTGCCCTGCACAGAACCATGGCGTAAAAAGCACTCTCCTCAATTGTTGTCCGAATCTATGCCAAACAGAGAATCAGGGTGTACGTCTGTCATTGTAGAGGAAGATCAAGTGGAGCCTCTAAGGCAGCAGGGTGCGTCCTCAGTCGAGCCACTGCTGATTTGATATCAGAAAAGATCTTCCAGAGTCAATGGTGTCAGCATCTGCGCTGAGGTTCCGTACACCATTTTGGACCATGGTGCTAAAGGCAGAATTGAGAATGGAGCCAGAGGCGGCCCGTTGTGGGCTTGAAGGATCAAGCTGGAGCGGAGGCCTAACCCAGGGGCAGAGTTTTGCTTAGATTTCTTGTGTTTGTTCTTCAACTTACTTGAGGATTTGGACTGAGACAAAGATTGACCTCTGGAATTACTCTTGTGACTTCTGGATTTCCAACAGAACTGGGACTCAACTTTAGTATTGTATAACAATTCACTGAAGCACTCCAACAATTTGTTTAAAGAACAATGCTTGAGGTCAAATACCCAGAAAAGTCAGCCCATATTCCAAATTCATGTGATATATTTGTTGTCTTTATTGTGTTTACACGCATCCAACCAAATACATGTTCAGCAGCTGACACGTTTCGACCCCAATGGGACTTTTTCAAAGCATGTGACTACAAACTGTATTTCTTGTTCTTCTAACAATAATAGATGAATAAGATGATTTAGGTGCCAGGGTACAAATATTTTCTAGGTAATCTCTCCTGTGGCCTAATGAATTCGTCCTAATAGCAAACGTAGTAATCATCAATATTTTGAATCTCAAAATGAAGTGCCGTTGCTCTTCAGTCATAGGCGACACCAGCAGAGGCCTGATCAGCTCTGTTCTGTGCATTGCAAAATGAAATATGGGCCAAAGACTTTCGAATTGGACAGGTACCATTGCAGAGTCTTCCAGTGCCTGGCAATGTAGAATTTTACCTCGCTATCTCGTATGGCCTTTGGGTTTATCGATGCATACCCCCTGCAGGTCATGGTTTGACCTCAGGCACCAAAGTAAATTTGGTTAAGATCTGTCGCAGATATTGGTTTGCTGCAGTCCTTACAGGGCTTAAAAGCTGTTGTTTTGGAAGGTGACATGTCCCTGACACAACGTAAAACTTTTTATTGATTCATTTTTGATTGAGGTGAAGTTGCCAAAAAAATAAGTGGCAGCACTGGATACGTGCTTGGTGGTGCAGAAATGAAGGAACTAATGTCAGCACTCAGAGAGGCACCTATATAGGCTCTGCAAGCCATTTCTGGAATGGCAGCAGTGCGGAGCCACATAGCACCACCTACTGACGCATGGAGGTATTGCTGTTAAGTTTCTAGATCTCAGATGCTTTAAAAGGTGAGGAATCTGCAGCTAGAAGTCTATCTGAAACATGTGTTAGGTAATACAAACCTACTACTCTATGATGAATTTGTCCAACCTTTGGAAGTGGACACAAATCCCAGCCTCATTGGCTAAATGAGTTACATATCCTCAAAAACCACCTCCTTTTCCACTGTCATGTGTTATTTACTTTTCTTTGTTTACACACAGGTAACCCGAATCAAGAAGTTAAAGAGCTGGATGTAAATTAATGAGATTTACATTACCACAAATGTACAATGACTGTTACCTGAAGGGGAAAACAATTGTTATCGACTCCTAAAAATGCTAGGCTTTGTTTATATATACAAAAAGGGGTGCTAAGGTTTCATAAAGATCCTATTTTGAGGCAAAATGCTTGGCTACTAATGCAACCAGCTTTGAATTTGCCTCATAGAAGTAGGGACGCTTTGCATAGCCCATAAGAAAATTCTAAAAGTGGCTGAGAGTAAGTCCACCAACATAATAGGGAAATGTATGTGCTACAATGAGAAGACGAGGTACAGAGCTATGTACCAAGTTCGCAGAAAGGCAGCTTACTTCTCCTTACTGGCTAAATGGGATGGCTTCTATTATCTAGCTTTAGCATGTCCACATATATATCACATTAAACAACTGAGGAACATCTACTTTTACCATCAAAGGAGAAATGCAGGGAAAGGACACTTTAGACATTTTCTCAGTGATGGTTTCTCCAGTAGTGGTAGTCATAAATGTAGTAAGAATAAGGAAACAAGCTCATTTATTAGAGAGACTTATGATATCAATGTTTGATTGAATATTACTGAAAAATTATTGCAATGCAGAGCAAGGTTTTGCAAAACAGAATGGCTTTGGATCTGATATCAGAAAAGAAGGTTGAGGCCTTGAAATGTAATCAACACACAGTGCTGCACTTTTATCCCAAGTCATACAAGGAACATATAAATGTTTCACATGAATAGCATGAGTTGGGCAAACCAGGGATTTGGGAGAAGATCAGGGACCAGCTAGGGAGTTGGGTAAGTGGATCATAGTATTCTTACTTTTGCTACTACTAATAAGTACAGGACCAAGTTTATGTGCAATGTGCTTAAATATGTGAAGGGCTACAAGCTAGGATTAGGAGACCAGTATAAGCCTTCATATTTCTGACACTACCCCTGCATATAACTGCTTATTGGCGAGTGCTTCAAAGTATTTGTATTTGTATGGGATATTTATAAAGCGCGAACTATCGCTCCGAAAGGAGCATCCTGGCGCTGAAATAGTGTACAATACATCGATGGGATCTAGATGGCAGCCATTACAATAACATCAGACAAGCTATAAATCCAAGTTTTTAATTGCTTCCTGAAGACATTCTCCTTATCCAGGAGTCTAAGATCTTTAGGCATGGCATTCCACGCCTTGGAGGCCAGTACAGTAAGGGTCTTTCCCCCCTTTGTTTTGTAATGGGATTTGGGGATATTGATCAGATTGCCGCCTGATGACCTCAGACTTCTTGGAGGGTCATACCGGGTGAACCGCCTCGAAAAATACTTTGGCCCTGTCATGTTGAGGGCTCTAAAGGTGGTCAGCAGGAATTTAAACAAGATCCTCTTATGTAGAGGGAGCCAATGTAGTGTCCGAAGCGCAGCGGAAGCAGAAGATATTCTAGGTAACTTGAGTACCAATCTTGCAGCTGCATGTTGCACACTCTGAAGTTTCTTTTAACGTGTTTTTTTGTTTTTGCCCCTGCCATCAGGCCGTTACAATAGTCTAGGCGTGAAAGTATTAGGGCCACTGCCACCGTCTTTCTGGATACAGTTGGCAGGAAACTGAAGAATTTCTTTAGTGATTTAATAATACCAAAGCAACTTCCTGCCACATTCCTTACATGCTGGTCAAATGAAAGAGCGGAGTCAAATAAGACCCCTAAATTTCTGGCCGTTTCAATCGAATGAGGGGGTGCAGGTGATTCTCTGGCCACCAGTCCTTAGGGCAGAAATAAACCTCTTTACCCAGGGGCAGAATCTCTGTCTTATTAGCATTGCATTTTAGGTGGTTATTATCCATCCACAAGAAAACCTCCATCAAGCAGCTCTTTAAATTTTGTTCCGCGTTAGAGTAGTTCTTCTCCATGGATACCACTAACTGGGTGTCATCGGCATACGATGTTACAAGTATCCTGAATGACTATCAATGCAATGAGGGGGACCATATAAATGTTGAACAATAGAGGGCTCAAAATGGAGCCCTAATGGACCCCTGATGAAACCTTTTTTTCCATGGACAGAAAGGGGCCCAAAGAGATGGTTTGGGATCTGTCAAGTATAAAAAAGACACTATCCAGGCCAAAACCACTTCGGTTATTCCAATGTATCTCAACCTTTCAATAAGGATTTTATGCGAGAACGCTGCCGTGAGGTCTAATAAAATCAAGACAGCGTTTCTACCCTCATCCTGCAAGAATTTAATAGAATCAGAGAGTTCTATGAGGGCCGTTTCCGTTGAATGTCTAGGTCGAAAACCTGACTGCTGAGAATGTAAAATGTTATGTGTTTCGACACATTTTTTTAGTTTTAGTAAGAACATGCCAGCATTGGAATAAACATCTGAAGTATGTCAGCAATGAAACGTTTCCGCCTTTAAAGGTCAGCATTTTCTCTGCATTATGAGACTTGTCGTCGTGCCTTCATATTGGGTACAAAGAGCTATTCGTCCTAGACCGCAAAGTTATATCCTGGATAGGCTGAGCTACTCACAAGAAACTTGAGAATCCTGCATATAAAAAAACACTGGAAATTGCATTTTTTTAATTTACATAACAATAAAGAAAGTGGGCATTAAAGTAGTGTGCAAACTGTTTGCCTAGGGTAACTGTTGGAAAAGGGGTAGCAGAACCTATTGTTTTCTGTAGATATTATTACACAGCATTATTACACAGCCTACACATTCTTTGGTGCTGGTATGATGTCATGTTATTTCTTTATTGTCTGCACTAGGAAAACATTTCACTGAGCACCGCAGGTGGTGTATGGATGAGATGCCTCACAGATCTTACATTATAGCAGTGCGAGGATCTACTCTAGGTACAGCAGGAATGTGCTTTACACAAAACATCTGGTTGTAAATTGAGATCTTTAAACACAGGTTTGTTCTTACTGCTCTCAGCTTACTATGCACTGCTCTGGTACAAGTCTCAACAGGATTAAGAGGGAGCTCTAGATTTGCGTCTGGTGGCTTGGAAAGAAAGGAACTAACAGCACACATAAGTCATGCGTATATAGGCCCTGCTCGCAATTTCTGAAGCTAAGCGGCATCAGTGGAGAGCCACAAGGTGCCACCATCCGGCATGCAGAGGTACTGCTGAAAGGTTTCCGGATCTAGCTTCTGCCTGGGGAATATTCAAAAGGTGAGGAATATGCAGCTAGAAGCCTCTATCAGAAACACTTGGCTTGTGTTTACTGCCGTTCTGTTTTATCACACAGGACCAGTCTGTTTCATCATCTGAAACTAATCTTCTTGGCAGCTGCATCTCAGATCTAAATTGGTGGGGAAAAGCACACCAACAAGCCAGGAATTTGGAGAGAAGATCACAGAGAAACACACAGGGTAGAGACAGCGATACAGGGAAGGCAAAAACATACAGTGAACCATAATGAGGAGTGCTGGGGTGCAGAGAAGCACACAGTACTTTAGAGCGACACGTGAGTGGGGAGAAGAGAAGCATACAAGGCAGACCACTGCAAAACACATGCGCTATGAGTGAGTCAAGAAAATGAAAAATTTCCAGAAAAGAGAGCACTTGTGGAAGGAAAAAAGAAGCCAATCAGACCAATAAGAGTGGTGGTAAAGAGGCTATGCTCCAGAGGAAGGAAAACACAAGCTGGGGGCATGATACAAAAGAAGAAAATCTGCAGAAAGTAAGCAAATGAGAATGCCAAAAGGTAAAGACAATTGTAACCAAAGGAAATGAATGCATTACTAGGTCAGCTTCTGGCATGACACCAAAATGTCTTTCTCAATCAGACAGCTGTTCTGTCTGGAAAGCTTCGCCATAAAAAGGAGGAAGACGTTGAAAGAAAATACTTTTTCCAGGAGGGCATGTGATAAGTAATACTGAGTGTAAGAAGGTTGATACACAGTGCCAAAAGGAGAGAAAACTGAGCACCTAAGCCGCAAATGTCTCATTT
The DNA here is from genome assembly GCF_964263255.1 of Lissotriton vulgaris. Lineage (NCBI taxonomy): Eukaryota > Metazoa > Chordata > Amphibia > Caudata > Salamandridae > Lissotriton > Lissotriton vulgaris. Next base: position 407,213,650 of record NC_141687.1, read on the forward strand.
TGCCCATGGCACTTGAATGCATTACTGCAGCATTAATACAGACTTGAGATCCAGTGACAATTAATTAAGGGTATTTTGCAGAGCTCAGTTCCGGATGGCATGGGAAAACTTAGTTAAAGAGATATGATGCTCTCGACCTGGCATCTGACAGAAATTCTGAAGGTTGCATCTGCGGTGGGAAGAGTGCAAAGTACAAGGAAGGAGTTGTTACACATATAATGCAAGCACATCTAGTTGTCATGCCTGAAAATTGAGATGTTGAGTAAATTTTCATTGCTGGATGAGTATATAACATCCCATAATTAATGTTTTGTTTAGCAGACATCTTGCTGGAGTTTCTCGGTCATTCAGCTCTGTAAAACACTGCTCTCAAAGAAAGATCCTGCTTATGAACTGTATCTAACCTCTAGACGTTGAATGAAAATGTTACCCTGAAACACCGATATTGCACCTTTTTTGCTTGTTGTGTGGACTATATGTGGCAAGGGGAGTGTGTGCTTACCCTTTGCATACTAGGATTCAATACACTGGACTGTGCACCTGGTACTGCCAGCTTTAGAACAGCTGATACCCTGTGAGGTTTGGTGAAGGCCACAAACTGTTAGGTAGACTTTCTAAAGGGCTTAATCATATCGATGCAGTAGAAAGGCAGGTTCTTAACATCAACATCACAACAGTTGGGAGAGGATGTGGCCTAACGGCTATAGCGGTCAACCTCAAAGCTGTGCAACCAGGTTTGAGCTTCAGCAAAGAAATTCAACATCATGTGATTCTGGGCAATTCACTTAATCTCCCCGCGCCTAACAAAATGAATGTATCCATCAGGAAGGCAACTGGTGCTCATGTAAAGCGCTCTGATACCTTTGAGTCTAGTATGCACAATATAAAACTCACAACAACAACAAAAAAGCAACAACTAGGTGGAAAATCAACAGTAGTTTTTAGCATGCGTTTTCTAACTGCCGCGTTTTCTTTCCTAGGTGCTTCGATTATCCAATGTAAACACTTGGGACAGTTTAGGATTTGGGGAGCTCCATTTTTTGGGCATCCAGAGGAGCCTCAGTCCCAGTGTAAGCCAGGGTACACTGGAAATAAAATGAGAACCTAGCTCCAGCAACTTAATGAATGCAAGCCCAGAGTTAAAAATCTGCAACCTACTGATCTACGATAGAGATATTTCCAACAGAAAAGGAGCACGCACAGAGGTGAAACAGAACTCGCAACACAGCACGGAAAGGGTTACCTCGAGAGAGGCAACACGCCTGGCCATTTATCTGTTACAACAATTTACCAGAATGTGAGAATAAACCCCAACTGGTAAAACATTTGTGCATTCCGCCGCAAACCAGCCAACTGCTGCAAAAACACCAGAGGCCAAGAGGTCACCGCGGCAAGTTTAATATGGAAGGACACAGGTCTAAATGCCGTGCACGCAAGAAGCTCCTGTGATTTATGTCGAAAAAAAACACTATACGAAAGACGAAAACTTGTAAGCGGCGCCCGAGCCGAGCACAAGATTGTGACACAACGCCGATAATTCTATCTTATTCCCCTCCGCCTCACCCACCCCCTACAACTGGGAGTTTCAATGAAGTTCACAAGCAAAGCTTTCATTCTGCAGGTTGCCACATGTTTCTAATCGAATGTACGAATGACCTTCAGGCAATAACATTATTACACCCTATAGACACGCGGTCCGGCTAACGGCTGGTACCACCACACTTTAGCGGCATAGCTCCAGCAAGAAATCAAAATACTGAACGCGAAGCAAGATGTCGACCGCGTATGAAGCGACCTCCCATTCGGGAGTGAGTCTACTGGGGTCGGGCATTGGGAAAATAGCCATAAGTACAACTAGAAACAAGGGAGCCGCTAGTGAAAATGACAGTACCCAAGAGCAGAGTGATTTGGCTGCAATAACCGTCATGGCCCAGGAAGCACAGCATGCCCTAGAAACCCCTAAAGGAAAGATGGTTGCTCTGACTGAGGAGGGAGCCACTGGCAATGCAGGCTTCCTGGATGCAGAAAATAGCAACGCGGCTCTGGAAGAAAAAGATAAGGATAAAGTCCCCAGTGAATGCTTCTTTTCAGTATCTGAGGGGGCGGAGTGGTCTGATGAGGACGACGAACGTAGCTCATATATGGATGATAGCAACCTGGAATCCGAGAGCGACTCCGAGCACGAACTTCCAGCGACGGCAGTTAAACCTATTGCTCTATCAAAAATGCATGAACATCCCAAACGAGATTTAAGCTGGGACCATTCATTCGCGATTCCATTGCAGGGCAGTCCTAGTGTTGAAACAACCCAAATCTTGCTCTTGGTGGTAATCCATCAAGAAATTATTGCACACAGGGAGGAAACACGCCAGGACAATCGCAAATCTCAAGCAGCGATGAGAAAGATGCAGGGCGTAGTCAGAAAACTGTCTAAAGCCTGCACCAATGTGGGTGACAGAGTATCGAACCTCGAGGAAAGAGTTGTCTCAACAGAAGCTGAGGTCGCCGCTGCCACTAGCAAGGTCGATGCTCACTGCTCCCAAGTAACAGATATCAAATGGAAGCTCGAGGACATGGAGAACAGGCTCAGGAGGAACAATCTTAGGGTCCTATGAATACCCAAGGGGACAGAAGGATGGGATGCTAAAGCGTATGTTATCAAGCTCTTCGAGCTGGCATTCCCTGAGCGATCTAGTTGTTTACTGGTCTGGAGAAATCCAGCGAGCACACGCACTCCCTTTAAAATACGCAGAAACACAAAGGAAGGAGACCAACCCAGGGCGATTTTAATCTTCCTGGGTAATTTTGTTTTGAGGCAGACCATCGCACAAAAAGCAAGACCAGACGCAAAGAGGTCCAGCAAAGGGGTGTCATTCTTTGTCCGGCCATACTTTTGTCACACAACTGTCGAGAGACGCTTGAGATTGAGGCAAACGATCAAGCCCTTTCAGGAGAAGAAAATGCAGGCCTACCTAATAAACCCAGCTCAATTAAAGATAATTAAGGAAGCGAGGACTCAATACTTCGCATCAGAAGTTAAAGCGCAGGAGTATCTTGACTCTCTGGGCAGCTAGCTAGCTAATCATTATGTCCACATTTTCAATATATTTAAGCATAGCAAGGTGGGCGACAGGAAGGCTGGCAGATGGAGATAGTAGGTTATAAGGGGCAATGAGTCTTTTGAATTGTTTTATTTTAAGCAGTCCTCACTGCTTCTACTGTAAACCATCACGTGCACAGACTGGGTCTGAGCGCTTCACGAGAGAGGGAGCAGGGGTGGATTCAGGGGGGAGATTGGGGAGGAAGGGTTGGGAGGGGAGGTAATGGGGGGTGGGGGAGTGGGGGGGGAGGAAAGGGAGAAAAATTGAAAAATGAGATAATCTGGTGCTTTGCAGGTTTGCTTTGTTTTTTGCTCGGTCTGGGCAAAGGTCCAGTTAAGGTCCGGATACAAATGTTTCAAAAGAGCGAAGGTGGTAATTTAGAACAACAAAATGTTGAACATTAGAATTTGTACAGTTAATGTTGGGGGGTTGAATGACTGGAGGAAGCGCCAAAGGCTAGCTCATTTTGTTAAATATAATGGAATTGATGTACTTTGTCTTCAAGAGACCCACCTACCGTGGTCAAAAAGGAACCTGATGAATATCAGAGGTTTTGAGTTGTTGGCTTGTTCGTCGCAAACCTCGTCAATTAGGGGAGTTGCAATCTTAGCAAGATCCTCCCTAGGGGGAGCCAAGTGGTGTAAAGCCGATTGACTTGGGAGATGGGTAGTAGCAGAGCTATGTACGGGCTACACACTTTGTGTAGTTTACGGATTTAATCAAGATGATACCAAGGTTTATGACATTTTCGAAGGAGAGTTAGCCAGCTGGCACACCCCTATTATAGTTTGCGGTGATCTAAACATTTCTGTCGATTGGTATAATCAGTCTTTATATGTAGGACGGAAACCCAGAGTGTTCCGAGCATTGAGGGCCATCATTAGCTCGCATGGGCTGAAAGATATTTGGGGGGATAAGGAGCCGCACAACCCTGGTTTCACATATTTTTCAAACCCTTTACAGAAATACACCAAGCTTTATTATTTTTTAATTTCCTCTTCAGAAATAAATAAGGTCAGTATTAGGAAACTCCCGAAAATAATTTCGGATCATAACCCGCTGATACGGTCCTATGAATTGGATAAGGTCGTAAGAAAAAAAATAGTTGGACATTTGAAAGAAGGTTATTAGCTGACAACAGATTTGTAGAACACCTTAGGAAATGGACAGGGGAATTTTTTGATGCAAACCGGTATAGCACGTCACGAAATGGGGTATGGGACGCATTTAAAGCTGCTCTAAGGGGAGAAACCATAAGCTGTTCGGCAAGGTTAAGGAGAGAGGATAGGAGAGAGATAGCGAGACTCACAGGGGAACTAGCCGAAGCAGAAGAGCAGCATGTCAGAGATATTGGACACTGAAAGGAAGGTGTTGAGAGTCAATGAAAATTGATGATTATAAAAGCAGAACTTCAGAAAATGGCAATTAGTGAGTATCAAACCTCTCGGGCGAAGCAATATGAAACTGGGGAGCAAGCAGGTAGGGCTTTGGCGTTACAAATTAGACAAGGTAAAGTCAAGAATATAATCTCTAGTATACAGGAGGAGGGCAGGGATTATACCGAACCAAAGGATATACTACGGGTTTTTAAAAACATTTATCACTCATTGTATAATGAGGGGTATTCTAGCTGCCTGAGTGAGGATAGAGCTGATGAAGGTCCGGTTTTGGATGAACAGGGTAGAGAAGAAGTGGATAAAGATTTTACGATGAGTGAGATTAAAGTTGCATTACAGGAGCTAGCCGCCGGCAAAGCTGCAGGTCCCGACGGTATTCCTTTGGAGGTCTACAAAAGTATTGAAACCGAGATTGTCCCACTGTTGCTGAACCTCTTCAACGGTATACTGTGTTCAGGTGTAATTCCAGATTCCTGGAAAGAAACAAGCATAATCATATTTCAAAAGAAGGGGAAACCAAAGGAAAACCCAGGGTGATACCGACCAATCTCACTTATCAATGCGGATACATTTGTTCCTGGGCGAGGTACGACGGACCATACTAGACGAGCTATAGCACTGTTCCATGCCCATGATGCCGCGGGGGGGGGAGGGGGATGGCCATGATCCTCCTCGATGCGGAAAAACTTTTGACCGCGTGGTATGGAATTATCTACAGAGGCTTTGGTTCTGTTATGTTATGTTAAAAATTCTTGTTACCGCGCACGGTCACCAATTGGTTTCTTGGCGCTCAGAGACAAGTGGGAGGAGGGCGCAGGAGAGTAAGAGCGGCTAATCATGAGCAAGATGAAACAGGTAGGTTTTCAAGTGTTTACGGAAAGTGATGTAATCAGGAGTGAGCCGAATTGAAAGGAGTTCCAAGTGAACGGGGCGAGAAAAGAAAAGCAAGCACCACCGTGTTTCTTACGTTTAAACCTGGGAGTGGTTAAGAGATGTGGGCGGAGGACCTAAGGTGTCGTGAGGGGACGTGGGGGTGGAGGCTAAGAGAAATAAAGGCAGGGGCAGAAGCAGATAGAGATTTAAAAACAATGCATCCCATTTTGAAGATGCAGCGGTGCGCAACCGGGAGCCAGTGTAGTTTTTTCAACATAGGCGTGACATGTTGGTGTTTGGGCTGTTGAAAAACCAGTCTGGCTGCCTGGCTTTGCACCAGTTGGAGCCGGTGAAGGTGGTATGCGGGAATCCCCATGTACAGACAGTTGGCATAGTCAATACGTGAGGTGACCAGGGCCATGATGACAAGGATGAGAGCCTCTGATGATAAGAACCTTCGGATTTTCCCGATTCTGCGAAGGTGATAGAAGCAGGCCGAGGTGACAGCGTTGATTTGGGGCCGCATCGATAGGTCACTAGAAATGATGACTCCAAGGCTTTTCACAGAGTTAACTGGGCAGGGGGGGGGGGGGGGGGACCAAGGGCTGGGGGCCAAACATTAGGAGTCCAAGGGTGCGTAGGCCCACCGATCAAAACCAGCTCTGTCTTGCTGGGGTTAAGCTTCAGCTGGCTGAAGTTCATCCACTCGTAGAAGCTATGAGCTCCTAAGGCAATGTATCAAGATCCTGTAGCCCGAGTTCTAGTAATGGGGGAGAGCTCTGATAAGATATTAATTAAGAGGGGGACGTGCCAAGGATGCCCCTGCTCCCCGATTCTTTTTTCATTATATATTGATCCCCTGATTCAGAGAATTTTAGGTTGTCCGCAGATCAGCCCAGTGGTGCTCAATGGCTATGTAAATAAACTGTTGGCTTATGCCGACGATCTGGTGGTAACAGCCTCTGATCCTGAGCAGGCGATGCCAATTTTGGCTCAACTTGCAAAGGATTTTGGCAGCCAATCAGGGTACCTATTAAATGAGGGAAAAACACAAATAATCTGCACTAAAAACATCTTTAACCCCTTCCATGCTCATGACGGAACGGTTCCGTCATGAGCGTCGGTTGTCCTGTGCTTATGACGGAACCGTTCCGTCATGGTTCTATTGGTTCTTTAGAACCTTCAGCACCGCAGCGGAATTCGCGCAGCGCTGAAGGGGTTAAGGCAGATGCTAGGTTCGTGGATTCGACGGTATATCTCGGGGTGAGAGTTAATGCCTCTGTCGATAAGAATATCGCAGATAACTACTTGCCTCTTATTAAGACAATAGAAGCCGATTTGAAAATAATTGATGTGTTACATCTCTCTCTGATTGGGAGGGTAAATGTGTTAAAAATGACAATGTTCCCCAAAGTGCTGTATCTGTTCCGGGCTATACCACTTCTGCTAGAGGAGAGAGTTATCAAAAATTTGGAATCAATTTTTATAAGGTTTATCTGGCAGTATGGTAAGGTCAGACATTCTACTAAATATATGTCACTCCCCCGGGAAAGGGGTGGGTTGGCCATGCCAAATCTTAGGCTTTATCATTGGACATGCCTCTTGACACAAAGGACTATCCTTTTTCAACCAGATGTAAGCTTGGATGTTAACAGTGATAATCAGTGTCCCCCCTCCATCTTTGAGCTGTTATTGGGGAGGAAGGCTATTGGTCTGTTGATGTGTGAAGTTGAGCGCTGATACTATAAAAGATCTCGGTATAAGATCTTGCAAGGGGCTTGGGGGACCTGGAAGGCGGCCCAGAAATTCTTGAATATTTTAAAGATAAATGCCTACCTCCATTTGTGGAACTCTAGCCTTTTTCCTCAATTTGGCACGGATAGGAACTGCTTGTTCTGGAAGGAGCAGGGTGTGAAGATTTTAGGGGATATTATGGAAGGAGTCTGCATCCTTGGGTTTGAAACAATCCAGCAGAAGTATGGTATCCCTCTCAATCACTGGTTTTGTATGGCCAGATTGTATGAACCCTGTCGGCCTTTAGATCTAGAATTTCTTTGGGAACAGGTAATCCAATGATTGAGTATCTATGTATGAAAAGGGGGTAAGAAGATCAAGATAGTATACAATCATCTTCTGTTGGGAATCCAGGATGATCTGGAGAAATCAGAATCCTCACTGGCGTTAAAATTAGGAGACCCAGACGCCGATCTTGATCTAGCCCTACTTTTAAACAAGAAACTATTCCGTTCCTCAAACTTGAGGGCACAGTATTATAAAATATTGTTTCATATTTATCACACCCCAGTAACGTTGTTTGTCTGGGGTGTTAGGGAGGATGATAGGTGCTACAAGTGTAATTCTGGCCCTGCAGATCTTTTACACATGTTGTACCACTGTGATATGCTAGCCCCAATCAGCAGGGAGATTATGAAATTCTGGGAGGGGCTGCTAGACCTTAAAATCAATCTATCCCCTACCCTGATGTTATTAGGCACTGATGGTAAGCTGAAGTCTGGAAAAGAAGCAGAAGCTCTGGTTTTTATCTCGGTGGCGGTACTTCGGATTCTTATCTCCACAGGTTGGAAGGACACCACAGGTCAATCTTTCCAAACGTGGCTCGCTAGATTATTGGGAATGCACAATATAGAGTCCTGTTTGTATGATCAAAAGGGTAAAAAAAACTCGGGAAATGGGCAGGAATATCTGGGCACCACTTAAAAAGTGGAGGGATTCCAGACTTTAAAAATAAAATGTTAAATTAAGAATTGTCAAATGTATGTATTAAGTGTAGGAATTTTAACCCCATAGCAGCTTTTAGCTAAGAGTTGATCCTATGTCATATATGCTTTTACCATCTGATCCGGGATTTTATAAGTCATTAATTTTCTTGAATATGAATGATAACGACTGTCTTTTTTTAAGGAATAATGAATTTGCATATTTTTACTTCCTTGTACCAGAAAATCTCAATAAATATACTTAAAAAAATTAAAATAAATACTGAACGCTTATTAACAATTGCACCATGCTGGAGATCCTATGTCTCGTGTGTTGGAATTACAAAGTTCTTTATATTGCACGTGCAGTTCATCTCCCCAGGGGGAGGCGGGTTCAACTCCAAAAACGAATGTGTTGTATATACCGGTCCCCTTGTAAAGGAGAACGCCTGTAATAACCATAAAGCCACCCTGCGTGCTACATCTGTGCTGCCCGATCTATCCTGTGCAAGGGGAAATAAAGTTTGAGAATACAACAACTTGCTGACAACACCCCCCATCACAAGAAAACATACTAGAAAAAGCAGTCAACTGCGATAGGTTTGCAACATGTGTGGATTATTCCTTAATTATCTCTCGCTATTCAGTGACATGCCTGGTCCGGGCTGCACATCACAGCTGATTGGCGGCAGGAGCTCAGGGTCATTGCCTCTGTGTCAGCACACGCGTGTGGCTGGAAGTCACCACTGCGGGCATAGAGCGGAGGTGCTCTGGGCAAGAGCCATGGGGGCAGAGCACACTTCCGAGACCCTGAAAGCAAAGAGCCAGCACTGAGGGGCGGGTGCTGACGCTGCAGGCGAAGTCACGAAGAGTGTGAAGCCATCAACCAATCACGCCCCACTCAAGCACTGAAAATGCAATAGGACTTATTTACGAGAGACATATTGCATTTTCTACAGAAGTGCGGGCGTGAAAGAACGCATGGACAGGAGGGAGTGGGGGGGTGCAGCTGGACTGAAAAGCCGCGAACTGCAGGATGGAACAGGAGGAGGCAGGGAAACCAAACTATTTTAAAAATAATGGGGCCGATAGCTGTGGAAGACCAATAATGATGACATGGCCGTCAGGAGGCGGGAGTAAGTTTACATAAACCAATCAGCATGCATCATTTACGATTGCAGCCAATGACAAAGATAGGTAGAAAGTGGGCGGAGCTTCCCCCACTATAGTGTATACAGCATCTAGATATTTGGGGTTGGGCCGAACAACTACATTACCATTATGGATCTGAATAAATAGTTCTTGTATTGTAAGAGCCGGATGCTCACTAATACTTTTGAGAAAAGGTATTGGGATTAAGACAGCAACCATCCAAATTAAGAACTGTAGTTGAGTGAGAACCAAATTAAGGTTGCAAACATGCCTCTGGCACCTGCTTAGAGGTACTTCTTTCTTTAGGCCCTCCATGAAGGCTTGAATGACTGGCATCCTAAACAGGGAAGAGTGTTGACTGTTGTGGAGAAGTGTGGCTCACTGGTAAGAGGAGGCAGACCTGGAAGCAGAGGTCAGCCCGGGTCCAGGGTTCAATTCCCGGCTCGGCGGGTCTTGAGTCCTAAAATGTCCACGGACTCGACAATTCTCGCTCCGGTGCCTACTCGATTCATGGGTTCACACTCTGCGACTCTGGGCCATAGCTTGCTTAATCTCCACAACGGCCCCTCGCAGTGGGATGCCTGGCTTTCACCTTGTGGATACCCTGCCGGGGTTATCTCACAGGGGAATACCAGGACGGGTTCCCGAAGCAAGCGCTTAGATACCGGGTCGGTGATTTGCGCTATATATATATAAATACATGTGGAAGTACTCTGCAACTGTTGTTAACTGCAGGCATATAGATATGTATACAACTCCTGCCAAGAACAAGTGTAGGAGGTAGAACAGAATATCCTGTAAGAAACTGAAGAGGAGCCAATTGTTTGTAAATGCAGTAATACATAAACCTATTACACTTTGAGGCATTGAAGGCGTACGTAGGCTTATGAGCTTCCAGCAGGATACTACTCATGAGGGTTGACTGGCAAGACTTTGTGGAATATATAAACATCATAACTGGGACATAATATTCTTTATTTCTGGGCGGTTTTTCTCTTTCAGGAGTTCATTTAACATTTATTTCTTTAAGTGAAAGACAGTTTGCATACCATGAGCATAAATCCCAACTTTGGAGCCAAAGAATCTAATAAGTTAAGCGAGTGGAGTGATATGGATATTAAATATTGTTGCGCTCAGAGAGGAGCTGTGAGGCATGCCACAGTCCAAATTATGTAAAAAGAAACAGAAGTAGGAAATATGAAGGAGCGAAAGAAGGAATACTACAGAGTGAAGGAGGGAACATGGTCATACGCTTGGATGGCAGTGCTTGAACTCATTCAAGATAGTTCCATGAAACACGGTTCTTCCTGCCCCAGATTCTTCTTGCAAGGACACATTCTCAGGTAAGCAATTGCTTTTGTTTGAAAGACTACCATGTCCACACATTAAGCGGTTACATACTTTAATTGGCAGGCTTTTGTGGAGTCTAAAGGGCACCGTTTGGGACTTGCAGGGTGAAGTGTTCACTAATATCTGTATGTAGTTGTATAAAAACAGAATTTTACCTGACTCGCTCTACAAGTGCACTCACTGTCTCATGAACCACAGCCGGTTTGAGGTGGCCATCCCGCCCTTTTCAAATGTCCTTTCCAGGCTGCTCTCTAGATAGAGCCTTTGTTTAGTGATGACCCTAACAGCAGGGTAGTCTTCAACCTGAAGCCCCCAAAATAGAGGAACAAAGAGGCATGGGGTTTCTGCATATGCCCAACTAAAAGAGTGATCAAGGAAGATAAAAGGATGAGGCTCATCTAAAGGCCCCTCGACCTTGCACAACAGCACCTGCATATCCCTCCCTCACCCCTATTGTCTACCAAACGGTGGTGCTTTAGGAAGTCTAATCAATAACTTCATGCTAACATAGCCTTCACTAAGTTTCTGAAAAGAGTACATTTATCACCTGCCACAACTCAGTGTCTGGATCTCTCCCCTTCAGCAACAGAAGTGCAGGCAATACACTTCTATCTGAGGAGGTTGTTCTTGCCCTCCATCTTGTACTATTCCAAAGCAGACATATTCAAACAAATCCCACCTTGTTTTTACAACTAATTCTGTAAACCAACTTGGGAATGAACAACACCAGACATCTCGTCATTCATTTTTCAATGTTTGCACTTGTTATCCATATAATTTATTTTACTGTTCTGATATTAGGTTTATTTTTCTTTGAACCCAGCCGAAAACTCTTAATATTCTCCTGTATCTGGATTCAGCCATTACTTTTTGCTTCTAAGCCTTGAGCTCATCAGCTACCAAGCTGGTACAGTGGTTTAGCAGTAGCCTAGCAGAAAATGGAATGTTTGCGAGATTTTACTGACTATCAACAAACCTAATACAACACCATCTTCACATGCACATAATGTGGATTCTTTCTACAGTTTTTTGGCCACAAATTGCATGCTATACCAAAAAGATCCTATATATCTCTCAAATATAGCATGAAAAACTGACTTACTTAAAACCTCTGTCGCCTCTCCGTTTTTCTTTCAAGTGGTACTCTCCTTCCCTTCCACACTTTCTAAACCTCTTTTTCCTGAGCACAACCTGCTCAGTCACACATGTTAGCCTTAATCTCTATTATTGTATTTCTGAAAACTGCCCTCAAAACATTTACAACATCACAACCTCTCATCCTCTGAAAGCCATACTCCTGCAATCTAACACCTAACCTCCTCTAAGGTCATCAATGATCCCCCACAACCATGTGCAAAATACTGGCCCCCACTAATGATCTAAAATATCTCCTATTAAACTAACCCATCAGAAAGTAACTTGAGTGAATGTATAAAATGGTTTGCAGTGGGCGTATAATACTAAACTCAATAGCCACCAATGACAATGGACTAACCACCAACCGTGGGTTTGAGAGCAGCATGCTACCTGGCATATATCACTTCAATGCCTCGTTAGGAGTAGAAGTGCTACGTATATGCAATTACAATTGTGATCATCTGGAGCGAGGAACACCAGGGCTTAAGGGTGCTACTGGGATAATGGTCAGACACCTGAGTCATCTTTCTCACCACACATGGGATGGGGGGCAGGGGGTTAGTGTAGGCAAAAATCCCTGACCAGTGCATCCATAGTACGTTGTCAATGGACTGCAATTGTGGCTACCTGGAGGCAAAATTTCGCAATTCTGAAAGTGGCAAAAGAGGATATTGTTGTGTTTCCTCGCTGCTGGAAGCTGCTTTGAAGGACTTGTGTGTGGAGATCCCACTTGTGGGTGCTTCCTGTTGTGCAGATCCACTCCAGATGAATGTTCCACTGGCAGGTGGATGCTGCTGCAGATTGCCCATTGCAAAATGTGTTTTGATAGTGAAGAGAGGCAGTGGAGGCGACTGCACCCCTGCTTTGAATTTAGAATGTGGCTGTCATGGCTGAACAGCTAGCTCCTGAGGGCCTGCGATCAAGCTGCCCCTCTGAAGTGTGTCACGGTCAAATGCGCCCATGATGCTAACAAATGGTTCTCTCCCGCCCTCAAGGCAAATAAACTGGCAGTGCGCCAAGCAGAGAGAGCTTGGAGGTGTGCCTACTGCTCTCTTTCGAAACTCCGTTACACCTCCATCCTCAATGAATATAAAAAGGATATCCTTCTCGCTAAGCCAGCCCATTTTTCAGGGAGGATTCTCGTTGCAGAGAACCAGTCTAAAGAAATATTTGCCATAGTCCGTGAACTGGCCTCTTCTGATAGAGCCTCTTCAAAATTCTCCCATCCCAGCTTTTGTGCAACTCCCTCAACGATTTCTTCAATGAGAAAGTTGCACTCATTAAGGCTAAAATTCTGCTTCCTTCCCCTACCTTCTGTGACCCTCAGCCTCCTTCACCCTTCTCCAGCTTGACTCATCTACCCCTCCTGACCAGAGAAACCTTCCTCGCCCTTGTGACCCGTGTTAAATCTGGATCCCCTGTGGATACTGCCCCGGCGCATATCCTTCGCAAGATTTTTACTAACTGCTACCTTCTCCCCCTCACTTTCCTCAATGATTATCTTGAACAGGGGATTGTTCCTGCCCCTCATAAAGCTGCTATTGTTATCCCCATTCTAAAAAAACCTGGGGCTGACCCCGCCTCTCCCTCCAACTATCGTCCCATCTCCCTCCTCCCCTTTCTGGCCAAAGCCCTGGAGACTCACGTCACCTAGGTCCTTGGCGCCTTTGTGGAGGAGAGTGGGGGATTTGCTTCCCGCCAGGCCGGCTTTCGACCCCGGCACTCCACTGAGAAGGTTGTCGTCTCTGTGATGGACGAGCTTAGAGAGGGGCTTGATACAAACACTCCCCAGGCCCTAGTTCTCTTGGATCTTTCCGCCACCTTTGACACGGTTGACCATTCCATCCTTCTCGCCCATGTCAAGGCGGCGGGCATCGGTGGCCCAGCTCTGACCTGGATTAGCTCCTTTCTAAGAGATCGTTCCCAGACCGTTCATCTTGCTGAATTCACTGCCCCCCCTCACCCGGTTCAGTGTGGTGTCCCCCAGGGTTCATCTCTCTCTCCTTTATTATTTAATCTGTATATCTTTCCACTTATTTTTACACTTCAGCAAATGGAGGTCACTGTGTACAACTATGCCGATGACCTCCAACTCATTTTCCATCTGTCACACTCTCCAACCAGCATATTTAATTTCCAGTCTGTCATGCTGTTCATCAGTGATTGGATGAACTGCAACCATCTGAAATTAAATCCGGACAAGACTGAACTTGTCGTCACTGGGAGCACCCCCAGCCCCTGGTCCCCCAACTTTTAGCCTTCCACCTTGGGCATCTCCCCCACGCCCTCCTCCTCAGTAAAAACTCCAGTCATCTCACTAAATAAACACCTCACTCCCAGATTAGTTATGTTGTTTCTGCCCGTTTCCTTGCCCTCCGCACTATACGGAAAATCTCCCAGTTTTTCTCCTTTCCCGCCCTAAAACTGATCCTGATGGCAATGGTCCTGTCCCGGTTGGACTATGGGAATATTGCGTATAATGGCGCTCCTGCATATGCCTTTCACTGCCTCCAGTTAGTCCAAAACCAGGCTGCCCGCCTGATTTATGGCCTGCCCAGATTCCATCACATCACTCCCCTACTCAAATCCCTACATTGGCTGCCTTTTAAAGAACGGGCTCTCTTTAAATTGGGCTGTACCACCTTTCAAGCCATGGCGGGGACTGCCCCAGATTTTATTTCTTCCGCCATCAGTGCTAACTGTCCCAACAGAAAACTTAGCTCTTCTACTAAATTTTTTCTTTCTGTCCCCCGGTTCAAAAAAAGGAAATCAGGGGGTTTGAAATGCACTGTCCTTGCCCCCACTTTTTGGAATTCCCTCCCCCTTCACATCAGATCTATTTCCTCTTATCTTGAATTTCGCAGGGCCCTCAAGACTTTTTTTTATTTTCCCACGCCTTCCCACCTCAGTAACTCTGTCGCCCTAGTCCTGGGTTAAGCATCCTTCAGCGCCACGAAACCGCCTGGTATACGAGCGCTATATAAATTACTGTAAATTCAAATTCATGTCATCTGTCTTCAGAAGTACTGTCTTCTCCCGTATGAGGGAGAGAAACACTTTGAGGCCTAGACTGATGGCCTGGTGTTCCAGGCAGTTTATGTAACCCCCTTGTGCTGAGGAGTCCAGAGGCCTTGAACCATCAACTTGCAGAGGTAAGCTCCCCACCCCATGAGAGAGGCACTGGTGGTGGTGGTCACTTGCATAAAGGGATCTAGAGAGGCTATGCCAAACATCAGGTTGTTGTGGTTATATTCACAGATCTGCAGAGAATGCAAAGTGCTTGACGTTACCAACACTAAATACTCCAACCCAATGCCTTTCTGTTAGTGTTCATTACCCCACCAGGCCATTCTGTAGGGGCGAATGTGCAAACTGGCATAAGGACAAAGTTCCCAAACGATTCATGACTATTTGAACAGTAACAGAAGGTTATTGGAACGCAATCACCCTATGGTCACTGGGATATGCCTTGCCTGTCACTGGACTGGGGACTGGCTCGAGGGAAGGCTGTTGATGCTATCTTTTTGATTTGATGGTGAAACTTATGTTGTGAAGAAGAAATATGTTACATTCTTCTTTTGCTTCTTTCCTTCCTCTTATCATTTTCTCTCTCCCTTGCCTGGAACATGGAATGCTGTACCTGCGCTATACAACTTATGCTCCATGTTCCAGAGTTGACAGTTATGTTTGGACCTTGATGCATTTAGACGTACTGTGCCTCATGCAAACCTGTTTCCTGGAACAAGTTTATTCAACAAATGGAGACGAGGTTCCGAAGACTGCACCAGCTACGTTTCTTGGTGAGGCACAGGTGCTGTGACGTCTTCCGGACCCAGCTTCTGTCCTGATGAATTGGGACCTGTGTGGATACTCTGCGTATTGCTGCTTTGCCTGTAGTACAGTTCTACGAAAACCCTGCAATTTTCTTCATTTTCCTGCAACTTTGGCGGATTTTTCTTCATTTTCGGTGGTTTATGGATTTAACAGACGCTTACTTAAACGTCATTCTCCAATGTTACTTGGATACCGGCTGTGACGTTCTAATTTCGTCAGCACAGCAATTTCCCTGGATACTGGATCAACAAGTCTGCTCCTTCTCATTGGTTACGCCGTGTGTCATCACACTGGCGGCCATTTTGGTAAAGGTTTGATTCGGTAAATCCTGCCACCATCCAACGGTACGGATTTCAGGCGGCGATTTCGTTATACTGGTAAATTTTGTCACTACTACCCTAACTGTAAGAATTTCAGGCAGCAATTTCGGTACGGATTTTAGCTCCTGCATCGGTTGGTATTTCAACGATCTACAAGGTAAAATTTCAGCGATCTTCCTGTTTTTCATGCAGTAAGCTTACTACATTTACTACGTTGTCTGCTGCATCGTATTCGTTCTCAATTATCTGAATACATAGTGATATTAATTTATACGTGAAGTTTTCAGAAATCCTTGCACACGGTGATGTGCACACCTAACTGAGTGCATTTGTGATATTAATTTATATGTGAAGTTTTAAACGATACGTGCACACGGTGATGTGCACACTTTGTTGAGTTTTTCCCATAACTATTATCATAGTGAGGTATACACCCTCATTTCTTCGACAAATAGGAAAAGCCTCTATTGTTCGTTGACAGGCACCTTTTTTTTACATTTCACTATATTATTACTGCGACTCATAATTCTTCTTAGGATAAATTTATTTGTGTTCATACAACTGTACATTTCCATTTTATCTTCTAACTTGTAGTACTTTGTCATAGCTATTTCATTACTTCTTTATTTTCTTGGGTCAGCATTTAACAACATCATCACTATGCAATTTGACCCACCCTCTAAGTTTTTACAATCAAAAGGAGAACCATTATTTCTTGGACAAGATGGAAGGAGTTTTTCACTTACTTAAAAGCCACTGATGGAAAGCAAATGTCAGCTGAAAGGAAAAAAATATCTTTCTCCACTGTCTAGGTTCCGAAGGACAATTGATATAAAGAACTCTTCCTCCTGTCAGGTCCAGTGGTGATCACAATGTATATGACTAAGCCATTTTGCGCATAGAGGGTAGATTTAAGCCAACAACCAGTGTAGCACTTAATAGGTTTACATTTTACACGAGAGCTCAAGATGATAATGAAAGTTTTGATGAATTTTTCACTGCTCTCCGTGCATTGTCTTTACATTGCAAATTTGGTTTGATGACTGATGAAATGATCAGGGACCAAATCATCGTGCATGCAAAAAGTAAAAAGGTTCAAGAACAGCTATGGATATTGGGTGACTCCAATTTGGAGACGGCCATTAGTTCAGCCAAAGCTTTAGAGCGATCTGATAATTGGATCAAATCTCTTAACAAAGAAACTAAATCTCTTACGTTTAGTGAGGTTAATATTGTTAAGCCTAACACATCGAATGGGTACTGTAATTACAAAGGAGAGAGTAAATCCAAACAGTTTTGTTATAGATGCGGTAATCCAGACCACATAACTTCATTTCCACAATGTACTGCTCTTGGTAAAGAGTGTAACAAATGTGGCCGTTCAGGACATTTCTCAAAACTGTATAAAAATGTATCTAAGTCTACTTTAGATTCTAAAAAATGCTCATCTTTTTCTTCCAACATAGGAAGAGGAAAAGTTTCTTGTGTTTCTTGTGATCTTTCTGATGATCACTCTCGTGGGGATACAGAGTATGGTATTGTGGTTTGAATTCAAGATTCCTTTGATGTATCCGAGAGTCATAAGATTTATTCTCCCAAATGCATTGTATACATCATGGGAAAGGGATTGGAGCTTATGGCAGACTCAGGATCCCCAAGGACTATACTTACAAAAGATTATTGTTTACAATATCTAGGAGAACTAGTTGATTTTAATTTGCTATGTAAACCTGATATTGTTGCGTTCAATTTTGATGGTTCCAAAATAGATTTTATAGGCTTCAAGGAAGTACCTATTGAATTCAAAGGTAATTCGGCCACCATCAAATTATATGCGGCATTTAAAGGTGTGACTGTTTTACGCTGGCGTGACCAAGTCAAGTTAGGCATTGTGTTGAATACCAGGAACAAAGAACCTGTTTCAATACTTGCTTTATCACCACCTAATACGATTACAAATGTATTCCCTCGTGTTCTCTGATAATTTGGGCAAACTTAAGGGTTTTAGTCACAGAATCAAAGTCAAAGTAGGTTCAGTTCCTGTAAAACAAAAGTTAAGAGGAGTTCCCATCAGCATTAGAGCGGAATTAAAGGACATGTTGGATACTATGGTTAAGGATGACATTATTGAGGAAATTGAGCCATGTGAGTGGGTTTCTCCCATTGTTTTGTCCATAAAACCTGATAAAAGTATTAGGTTGTGTGTTGATTTGAGGGCGTTAAATACTAATTTGGTTACTGATTGTCACCCTCTCCCTAATATTAACGAGATGGTATGCATGTTAGATGGTGCTTGTGTCTTTTCCACTCTTGACCTTCGGTCAGCCTGCCATCAGATTGAACTCACTAATGATTCTAAACATTATACTGCCTTTATCACAACCCACGGTCTTTTTAAATTTAAAAGGATGCCTTTTGGCCGTATCTATATTTTAGAGGGCTATGTATCACATTTTTAAAGATGGGAGCATGTTTGTTAAGTATTCCCAGGATAATAGCCTATTTTTTTTTACCAAAAATGAGGTTGATCACTCATCATCTTAAAGAAGTTTGTTCTAGGTTAGGAGAATGTGGATTAACACTCAAAGCTAGTAAATGTCAATTTGTTTGTAAATCTGTTGAGTACCTTGGCCATACTCTTTCTGGTGTGGGTGTGGTGCCCAAGAAAGCTTTGGTTGATGCTATGAATGCATCAGCTCCTGGCAACAAAGAAAAACCTCTCTCTTTTACAGGGCTATGTGAGTACTATAGTAAATTCATACAGAACGTTGCCACCAAGATGGAGCCCCTTAGAGAGTTGACTAGAAAATCTTCTGAGTTTATCTGGTCAGATAAACAAGATGCAGCCTTCAGACAGATCAAAATTGAGATTATTAATGCTCCTACTCTTAAGTCTTTTTGTCTTAATAAGAAATGTATCATTACGGTGGATGCCAGTCTTTATGGACTTGGAGGAGTTCTTAGCCAATGTTCAGGAAGAGATGAATGGTGTGTGGCTTCTGCTTCGAGGACTCTCTCTCTCTAACTGAAAGGAGATATGCTGTAATTGAAAGAGAGTTGTTGGCATGTATCTTGGCAATTGAACATTTTCGAACTATGTGTGGGGCAGCAGATTCACACTTAGAACTGATCATAAGACCCTGGTTGGCATATTATCTCCTGGGGGAGGTTGGAATTCTACTGCCCGTATAGCCCGTCTCACATCTCGCCTACAGGAGTATGATTTTGAAGTAGTATACGTCCCTGGCAGGAGCAAGGTCACTGCTGATTTTCTTTCAAGGTTATCATGCACTGACAATTGTGTTTCTACTGTTGAACAAGATGTGGATACGATTGCCACCATAAAATATTTTTTGTCTCATGAATGTGTGAATTTGTCTGAAAGTGAGTGGACAATGGAAATGAATAATGATTTCTTTTGTCAGCAGATTTCTGAGTGTGTGAAAAATGGATGGTCTAAGGAAAGATTTGCTTCTGCTGACATTGCTCCCTTTTGTCATGTATCGGCTGAGATTGAAGAAATTGGAGGTTTACTTTTCAAAGGAGGTAAGATCATTCCTTCCGTCTCTATGCAGAACAAGATTTTATTACTTACTCATCAAGGACATTTAGGTATGTCTTCTATGGAACGGCTTATTAGAGCCTTTTTTTGGTGGCCTGGGCTTGACAAGATGGTCGATAGGACTGTCAGAGTGTCCGGAAAGCATAAGCAGTGATAAAGTACTTCAAGTTTCTTCTGCTCCTCTCAAGCCTGTACCTTGGTCTGATTATCCTTGGCAAAAGGTGGCTTTTGAAGTTTCAGGTCCCTTTAAACATTTGCCCTTGAATGCTCGTTTTGCTTTGGTCATAGTGGAATACCACTCTAAGTGGCCAGAGGTTAAGTTTGTAGCTAATGCTTCATCTCAAATAATTAGCACCTTTTTCAAAGAAGTTTTCCGCACGTGAGGGGTCCCCAGAGATTATTGTAACTGATAATGGGACACTGCTCACATCACATGTAATGGAGGAATTATATCAAACATCTTAACACATCATTATATGAACAAGGGAAAATGGCCAAGTAGAACTTTTAATTGTGTCACTTTTAATTGTCAGCTAGCATGTCCAGTGAGCCTTGGTTGGATGTTGTGAGAAAGAAGTTGTGGATGTATCGCATCACTCCACATTCGGTAACGGGTGTAAGTCCTTTTTAGACTACTGAATGGCAGAGAACTTTCTTTAGAAATTGGTCAATGGTGGATAAAAAAAGGTTAATAAAACCAATGACAGTGTTGATGTCAATCTTGTTGCCAAAAGTGTGGAAAATGAACAAGACAAAATGAAAGTGTTATTTGATTCCAAAATGAATGTCAAAATTCCTGACTTTGTGGTAGGAGAATAGGTCAGGATCAAGAAACCGGGTTCTTGGTAAAGGGTTAATCCAAGTTTTACCATCCTATTAAGATTGTGAAAGTTTGTAAGAACAGTGTCATTACTCAGAATGGTAGGGTGTGGAATGTAAGAAGAGTTGCAAAATGAAAAACCTCACATAGTGTGAAGTATCTTCTGTTACATAAATGTACCAATGCATTTGGTGATGTTTCTCATTCTACACAATCTATATAGCATCCAGAGTTAAGAGTAATATTCGACCCACAAAATTACTTGGAAGGTATTTGACTTGCTTTTTATGTTTCTTTTGTGTTACAGGTGAGATGGGTTACATTCTTCTTTTGTTTCTTTCATTCCTCTTATCATTTTTTCTCTCCCTTGCCTGGAAAATGGAACGCTGTACCTGCGCTGTACAACTTATGTTCCAGAGTTGACAGTTATGTTTGGACCTTGATGCATTTAGACGTACTGTGCCTCATGCGAATTGAAGCTTCAAATAAATCTTTGAAACTTTACCTGCTTCCTGGAACAAATTTATTCAACAAAAGACTTCTTTCTTTCTTGAGTGTGTACAAGGCCATGCCACGTGCTGCTTGTGTGGATTACTCAGTTGTCTAAATATGGAAAGATGTGAACGGCATTTCTGAACAGGTGTGCTACCTTGACTGACTGCTAGGCTGCTAGGCACTTTGTGCACACTCCTGGAACTGAAGTGACTTTGAAAGGTAACATCCTGAACTGGTAGTGGTGGCCGGAAAAACACAGTTAATGGTAAGTCAGGGTTCAGAGAGCACAAATCGAAAAAGCATGGTAATCCGCCAGCAGTTCTATGGAGTACATATTGCACAATGTAACTGACACCCTCAATTTTCAGTTATTTTCTGGGGTTTCTTTTAGGATGTACTGCATTCACCTGCCATGTACTTAATCTGCGTTATGCACATCCTTTGGCCATAAGCAGATTGGACTGGCTGAATAGTCTGGCATTTAGCCAAGCTCAGAACCTAGCCCAGATGTATAGACATCCTCTGCTGCACATACCTTTTGGCTGAGAGCCCTAGGTAAGGTCCCCTCTTGGCAGACAACCTGCACTTCGCACAAACTTCACATGTGTGCAGCAGGGGGTGGTCCTCACAGGGGGCACACAAAGCATCCAATTGCCTCACCCCAGCATCCCAGGACATAAAATATGACGTACCTCAAAGTTCATCGCTGGCCCCACCCTGATCAATATATACATGAACTCCCTTGCAGATGTCGTCAGATCCCACAAACTCAACATAATCTCCTTTGCAGACGACATTCAACTAATCCTCACCACGGACCCATCCAATCCCAAAACCAACTTCTGCAACACCATGACCAACTTAGCCAAGTGGATGAGTGGCAATTGCCTCAAACTCAACTCTAACAAAACAGAAGTACTTATCTACAGGAAGAACACCTCCATATGGTACCACAGCTGATAGCTGACAAAACTCAGACATACAACGACTCTTATCGACCATGCTCACAACCTCAGAATCATCCTCGACAGCCAACTGACCATGAAATGACAAATGAATGCAGTTGCCTCGTGCATGATCCTCAGAATCTCCGCAGAAACACTAGAAAGATGGTCACTCAGGCCCTTGTCACCAGCCACCTTAACTATGGCAACAGTCCCTATGCCAGATTCTCAACTGAGCTCCTCAGAAGACTCCAGACCATACAGCCTAAATTGACCCATTTTCACGACACCTCATTAAACATCCACTGGCTCCCCATCCAGAAGAGGTGCCAGTTCAAGATCCTCAGAGATGCCTACAAAGCTCTTCACGACCAAGGACCAGCCTAGACCAACCACCGCCTGATCTTCGACTTGCCCACCAGACACCTACGCTCGTCCTCATTCGCCCATGCACACCCAGTCACATACGCCTCAGCAGAGGCTGCTCCTTATCCCACATCCTCGCCAAAGCCTGAAACGACTTGCCCCTCCACCTCTGAGCAGCACCCTCCCTGGCTGACTTTAGAAAGAGACTCAAGACCTGGCTCTTCAACGGAGACATGGAACCTTAGAGTGCCCAGATATCTCCAAAGGGCAACAATGCTGCACTTGACAAATATTCATTAATTGAAGGGCCTGGCCTTTTTTCAAGCCCTTTGCCCAACATTTCAAATAGAAGACCTGGTCCCTTTTTATTTTGTTCAATTCTGATTTTTTCTATTTTTAGGTTTACATACCCAAGGTCCGAACTGACAAACCTAAAGTGTTTCCGAACATGGTCAAGGGGTCTGGGTCCACTGCCCCAAGTGGACAGTGAGAGAAAAAAAAAATATATATATATATATTTTGTGTGTGGTTGCATGTGTACATCAAATTATCATTTAACTGGAAGTAGCATAGTATAGTTACATACATTTGGCTAATGCGCTATTTAAGCAGTCTTTCGGAGGGTGTTGATTCTGAAAATCAGCTAAAAGGAAACAAGAGAACAGTTACGTTGATTCCACTAACATGCTCTGAAATATTAATATGAACTCTCATAGTCATTAGATTCCACATGATCACAAGGATGCATCAATGCCACATAGATTTAAAGGAATAGACACTTTCCTGTTTAAAAATCTGGTACAAAGGCTGACACTTCTCAAAATTGCTTAGTGAATGGCAGTAGGCACATATTTCATAATATGATTAAGTAAGTTGTTAATTACGAAGTGGTTCAACAGTTTATCATATATGAAGCATCACTGCGTACAGTGTCCAGAAATATGTAAGATTTAACTTAAGTTCTCCCAAATGTATACTACGCAATAGTCAGTTTTACCTTCCCCTTTTGTGTATGATGTACAATACTCATCAAAATTCTCTTTTGTAACAGCAAACAACCAAAAAGGTACAATAGATTATTGGTTTTATTAGGTTGCATGAATACCACCTCCCAACCAAGATCTCACTTGCCACCCACCCTTAAAGCTAGATCCATCAGGAATGGTCACCAGGCATGGGGTTTTAAATGTGTTCCCTAAAAGGGACTTCATTTCAGTAGTGTGAAGACCAGAATGCTTTAATACATTAAACCTTATTGTTTCGCTTAGCTGTCTAATTCATGCACACCCACTACAGCAATAAACCCTGTTGTGAGTTGCTACAATTGACTAATCGTTTACAAAACGAATTGGCAAGTAGAATGGAAAGAGTAATAATAAATAAATGATTATCCCCTCCCACTAAAACTTACTCACAATTAGAAGTAGATAAGCCACATGCTTTTGTTTTGTTTTTTCTAATAGTAATGCACTTTCTATGGAACAAATAAGCCTAGGTGTAGAAAAGCATTCTGGTTATGTTATATATTGATTGTTATATGTATACTGTATATCACAACGCATTATATACTCCATTTGTAACACATGCACAGACATGTCCCACACCAACATACTCTACAAAATATATTTTCATAAATGCAGAAAATATAAGAAAGAAGATTTTGGTCCTATCCCTCTGAAGGATAAAAGACAAAAATTCCGAGATGGAAGAGCCTTCCTCAAATGCTCTGTCCCTGTCCGATCCCCTGTGGGAAGACCTATCCTTATAGGCTTGGTAGGAACAGGAGAACGTTCATAATTAACCTTTGCTACAGCGGTAAACCATGTTGTTTGTTCATATGGTATAATACAAGGAGCCCACTAAAACTACAGCTCATTTAGACTGGTAGTTGTAGGATTAGTTGAGAAGTTCATCGCGTACAGAGTCCCTCATAAAATGATTACCAATCACTAGAAAGCTTGGTGTTCTGGTCCCTTTTTGGGGGAGCAGGTGGCGGCCCCCTTCTTAAAGTTGCATAACCCGATATATGACTGCCTCCATAGGAGCTAGCTTTTTGCTGATCACTAAGCAGTTCAGGTGGTGGAGGAGGCAAGGCCATATCGTCCATTGTCGCTGTGGGTTCCGATCTCGAAAGACGAGTAGAGGATAGAGAGCTATGCCGAGTAACAGACTTGCGCTGAAGAGTCCTATTCAGGTCAGCCAGAAATCCTGGTTGGACAGTAAGGCTCGGCTTCGGGGAGGTGGGCACTTGAGGACTGACGGGCAACTGTGGTTCCACAGTTTCTGTAGCTGCTGCTGCACGTGTGCTATCATTCCGTTTGGGGCGTGTTGGAGGAGGCGCTTTCTTTTGCGATGATTTAGACCATGATTGGGGCTGTGGGTTAACAACGGCAACTTTTGGAGAGGTATTACCTGAAAAAGCAGCTATTCCATCCAATGGAGGAGGTGGAGGAGGAAGTAGTTCTAGTTCTGGTGGTGGAGGTGGAAAGTCAGAATCGGATGGAGGAGAAGGAAATTCAACCACATGGATGTTCCCTGTAGTTCCCATAGTTGGTGTTTTCCCTGTGATGCTTCCTTGTTGAAAAACCATTGGCAAATTCACCCCTGAAAGATTGAGTTTTCCAGGCTTTGGAGGAGCTGCAGGAGGTGGCGTAGACTCTTTGGAAGGAGAGCCAGAAGGTTCTGAGGGCTGTGCAAATTTGCTCACTAGGCTGTCCACAGATTGCCTCTTTGATTCATGATACTCAGCAGAGCTATTAGATTTGATGCTGGAGTTCCGCTGAGGAGTTGGTGGCGGCTTCTTTCCTCCAGGACTTGATGTCTTGCTGTTTTTTTTAACCGGAGATCCCATTTTATCTGGAACAGGAGGAGCTGGTGGCAGACCACTCACTGCAGGAAGAGGAGGTGGCGGAGGGGGAGATGGCAGAGGTGGTGGTGGTGGTGGTGGGGGAGGTGGGAAGGTTAAGCTGCTCTCGGGTGGTGGTGGAGGAAAATCAGGAGATGGAACAGAATTGGGCTGCCACTTGGGTTTTGCTTTTACAGCTGGGGGAGATGGTGGGGCCGGGGCTGCTGGGGCAGGCTTTGGGAGTTGAGGCTCAGTGACAACAGGAAACTGACTGGCAATCTGCTTTACAATTGAAGGTAAAGAAGACTGAGGGGATGGAGGGGGCTTGGCTGAAAACGTTTGTTTTGGTAAAGTTGGTGGAGGTGTTGGCCCAGTAGGGGCTGGTGGCGGTAGTGTAATATCACAACCTGTAAAACTTGGTTGTTTTTTCATTCCAGGTAATATAACATTAGAGGCTGTTGATACAGTCTTAGGAATGGTAGGTGGGGGAGTAGACAGTATAGGCTTTGGAGGAGCCTGAGAGGACACAGGAGGTGGTGGTGGTGGAGGAGATGGAGGAGGTGGTGGTGCACACTGATATCCATTACTAAGCTGAACTTGTTGAATTTTTAGAGGTGGTGGAGGTGGGGTAAACTGTGGTACAGACTGGGTGCCGGGAGGAGGCCTTAATAGCAAAGCCATAGCTGACCCTGGTGGAGGAGGTGGTGGGGGAGGTGGGGGAGGAGGTGGTGGAGGAATTCCTCCATTAGGTGTCACCGTCATTTGAGGTTTAACCTGTGTGAGAACTGGGGGCATTTGCTGGTTAATAGATGCAGATTTAAAATGATGCCCACTATACTGAGAGGCATTCTGTAGCCTTGTTATGGTACTATATTTTGCAAATATAGTCGGGGTGGAAAATGAAGGTGTTGTCGACTGACTAGGAAGAGGAGGAGGAGGTGGTGGTGGTGGAGGAGGTGGAGGTGGTGGCGGAGGTGGAGGAGGAGCAGGTGGTGATGGCTGTGATGCAGCCAGGGAGTTAACAGTACGGATCTGAGAGGATAAAGGTGGCATCGATGTAATGAATGACCGATTCACAGACTCCATTCTAGCCTAGAGAAAAAAAGTAAATATAAGAAGTCATTAAACATACAGAGAACAAAGAAAACCAACAGGTAGACACTTATGAAAAGACGTCATGGTAAGCAAAAATATAAAGAAACAAATGTAAACATCAAAGAGGCTGATTATGCATTTTATACAAGTGTAAATTTTGTTAAGGGAACCCTATTGGGAACACTGAAAACAAAGGGCCTCTGTTCAGCCAGTAAAGATGTAAATCATGGGAAGAGGAACTTTTTGCTGCCCCTGACAACAAACCTCAGACACGTATCACCTATTTAGAAAACTCATGCCAAGTAAAGTATCATGTGCCTCTTTTTCAACTGAAATGTGACAGACAATAGTAGGAGTAAGAAAGATGGGGCAGACAATTGTTAACTGTCAGCGTTTAAAGTTGGGAAAGTGACAAAAGTTACATTAAATTAATGAATCATTCCAAGACCTTCCACTGTGGCCCTATTCAATACCTAAAACTGGTTGGGATGATCTCCCTCTTATCCACCAAAATTAAGGGATCCCCAGAGATGCTGGATCCAATCACATATTCAGTTTATAAAGTAACCCAAACCAGCTAATGGGACTAAGGTTGTTTTGAAAGGGCCACTAAAGTGAAAGTTTCAATCCAAGGTTTGGTCCCATTCGTGTAAGGTATTATTGGAGGTTGCAAAATCTCTCTTCCTCATGTTTTGTTCCAGGCAGGTGAATGGTGGCTATTGGGAGAGGTGGCCTGGCACTTAGCAGTAGAGCTCTATGGCCAGCTGGCAAATTGAATGGTCTGAGAGCCTATGTTCCTTTCTTGTTTAACTGGATAATCTTAGTGCTCTAGTTTAAAATGATCTTCCACTAGAGAAGCGGTAAAAAGGACTTCAAAGTAAGGAAGATTGATTTTTTATCCATCATGCTGATGTAAATTAGCTTGTCATCCACTGACCTAAAGCCTACATTTCCCAAAGCCCATGTTGGTCTCGAGTTAATCAGGACTTTGCACAAAGCCTATTGAATAGGATATATTGCATGGTTGACCAGACAAGATGGTTAAACACGTCTGGGTTGTCACTTGACCCTGGAGGTGCATAGCTAGAGTTTCAGCTTTGCCATGTTAGACCTAAACAGCGGGACAAGTGGTCTGAGGGGAGCTGGAAAGAGTTTTGTTTACTTCTGAAAATATGTATCAAGTACAGTCTGGTGACTTATCTTGGCCAAGAGTTATTTGCAACAACCAAGTTATGATTCATTTATGGCTTTGGTACGGAGTTCTGGTTTTCTGCAGGTGCTCAACAGTTGCCAATAAATTGGCTTAGCCTTCAAATAGCAGCATAGTGCTTTAGATTTTTTTAAAAAGAGATACCTATAAGGTACCTATAAGGAGTACACACTAATAAAGTCCTTTAAATGTGTAGGAGTTCAACAAGTGCTGGGAGTTAACTTTGCTTGAATACAGTATAGGCTAAGGCCCAGCGCAGCATTTTTTAAACAGGAATGTGGTAGAATCGTAGATTCGGAGTTCCTGAGGTGTAGCTGGGAAAGGCTTGTTTTTGTGTTTTGATCTGTTCCTTCTGAGCTTTCCTGAGCTCTGACCTTCCAATGTATTGGCAGTGTGTTCAAATATGGAACCTGTGTGCAAGGTTGTCTTTTGTTTCAGCTAGCCATGAATTTGCTGTAGGCTGGTGGAAGGAGAAGGATGGCTTAGCGAATTGTCTTAAGAAGGGTGTGATGCGGCCACATTTTGATTGGTGATTAGTTGCATCTAGGATAGGTTTCACTAGAACAAGGGCTGTATCTGGAAAAGTGGTAAGCTGAATACAGTTCCCATCATTGAAGTATAGGGCACGGATTATGAAAGTGGAGTGAAAATTGCTGGGTTGAGGAAATGGCTTAATTCCATGGCCAAGGTCAGATTTATTCATCAGGCTATCCTAGAAAGAACACCTAAAATCAATGCGGAAGCTAAGGGATTTATTTGGCAGGCGCACTACAGGAAGGAGATAAATTGGTAATGTTTTATGTTGGATAGTATGGTCTGGTCTGGTGCTGAAGCTTACCACAGTTCATAAGCACAAACTCTATTTTTGTGTCACTCGATGTCGATTTTCTGTGTGCACCGACTATAGTGCAGAGGTTTTTTGCCTTTTGATATTTGTGGTAAAATTGGAAAGCAAAGGGCAGATCATGAATGTATACTAACGATCACACACAGTATGATAAGGAATGATTAGGGAGGAATTAGTATTTATTGTTTTTGTGAATGTGAGTGAAATCTGTGCTTGTTGCAGCATTTCGAGGGGGCTTACTTGAATGCCTGGGACGTGTCAGTTTTCTTTGTGAGGTTACATGTTGAATGGGATGGTGTGGTGGGTCAGTTAGATGAAAGTGAGGTTAGGCAGGCAAGGGAAGGTCTGACTAATCTGGGAATGCCAAAGTATTGCCTTTGGACAGGGCGGGGAATATTATGAGTAAAATGAATGGATCCTCTAAAGGCTACATTAATGGCTTAGAATAGAGCACAAAACATGTCAAAAAGTACTGAGTCTGTAGAATGGGAACTGAGGATGTTGCAGGTGTAAATTGAAAATGAAGTCTTGAACAGATCACAATCCAGATAGAAGCAGACCTCCTGGTGGAAAATGTGCATCTCCACTTCTAGCACTGTTCTGGCCTTCATAGATGCTGGAGAGTTCTGCAGGGTGTTATTACACCTGCTACAGGCACAGACTGCAATATAGATTCAGACACATTTTCTTGTGTTAATTTCTGGCCAAACAGTCATGCAAGTCTGCTAACAAAGAGACTGAAGGCCTCATTTACGGTTTGGTGGAGGGGTAATCCGTTACAATAGGATGGGTAGCCTGCCCACCTTATTAAACAAGCCACAGAATATAATACACTTGTAATAAGGCAGATGGGGCAGATGGGTTATCCGTCAAGTTCGTGACGGAGTAACTCATCTGCCAAACTCTAAACC
This sequence comes from Lissotriton vulgaris, assembly GCF_964263255.1. NCBI lineage: Eukaryota > Metazoa > Chordata > Amphibia > Caudata > Salamandridae > Lissotriton > Lissotriton vulgaris. The sequence goes on from NC_141687.1 coordinate 407,242,626, forward strand.
AGGCCCTTAATTCCCTACAGGGATTTTCTTAGGTTTATATGGCTTCAAAGAGAAACTATGAATTTTCAGCTAGGATGAAGATGGCTACATGTGGGGCTATACTATGGGTCATAATCTGCATGAACACTAAAGGTGGAAAATACAGAGACTGGAACAACGTTGGATACAAATTTCACAAAACAACTGGTCCTAAGAACAGGTATTGTTATTTTTGAAGCGTGGAACTTGTTACACCCATTTATCTTCTTTTATTCTGATCTTTGGCTGTATAGTAGGCTTCTGTTCTCAGTGTTGCCAATCAGACCCATTGCACCAACAAAAAGAAAGAAACCATGTTAAGCAAAATTGATCTTTAACATTCAAATAAAACTAACTCCTTCCCAACACAAATAAATGACCAAACAGTTTGATGGGTGTGCAAGAGAAGGGAGAGTGACATTTAAAAACTCAGTGCAAGGAACAAGAGAATGATAAAGCGGAAAATTGATCAAATGAAAAATAGTAGCGATAGGGAGTGTGAGAAGGGAGAAGGAACTGCAACTATATACTGCTTATCACAGCCCATTGGTACTTTAACGTGTGTTAGCAGAGAAGAGAAATTAAGATTTCCTCAAGTAAATCATAGGGTATTTCATCGATTGTAGGCCAGCGAAACATAACGCTTCACTTAACTGCTCCCTCTTGCTTCCTTACAGAAAAGCAGCATGTGATTCATCTATGTACACTACATGACTCCCGCAGGGTTGCCAAGTAGCCCAAGGTAACCGAAAAAAGCTTTTGACTAAATATGCTGCCACCCAGTCACACCTCAAAAGGAACCGTGAATCATTAGGCACACTGCCCGCTGGCTGCAACTCCAGTTCGCCAGAAAGGCTTGTCTGGATCATGGGGGCATGTTAAAAAGCTCTAAGATGCGCTGCTTCAATTTGGGCATTTGCTGGAAAATCTTCTGATTGGGAAATTTCGAATCTTAAAATCAGAAATATAATTGTACTTTCCTAAATAATGACAATTATAACCTGAAAGTACATTTTTTGCTATGGCTAGACGTCTGGCCATTTCCTATACCTGCCTCTCTCACCTTTGCCGTGCGTTTTCTCTTTTAAAGATGATAAATGTTGGAAAGTGATTTCAACAAGTCTGTGTCTTCTGCAGAATCATCTTACATCCTGAAAAGCCCTTAAAACCTTTTTTCTTCCATATTTCCAAGTCTTAGAATGACTGTATGATTTTATGTAACCTTCCAGTGAACTCCAGTGCCAGGACAGCCTTTTTGAGGAGCATGCGTTCTTACAACACATATTTCATTCACTGAAATATAGCAGCCAGTAACTGCGTAAATGGCTTCAATCTTAGCAAATTGGCTTTAGTAGGAGACTCTGACTCTGCATCAATTTTACAACTAAAAAGACTCAGTCAAATTCGACTGCACTATCGATAAGTTAGTATTTGGTGTTCGAACAAGAGCGGTGGGTTTATTAAGGAAGGTGGGAGAACATGAGGTCATGGGGTGGTAAAAGCCTAAACCATCGATTAAAAAAGTGGGGTTATCAGATAGAAATTTAGGTTCAAACCAGCGAATTGAGAAAAGAATGATTAGGAGGTCTTCAGAAAGTTAGTTTGTGGGATTCTGGTTACAGCAATCACCCACCCAGGTTAACGTGTTTTGAAACGACCCCTGACCTTAGTTCTGCCCCGTACAAAGCGCCATGGGCTTGCAGACCTTAGCAGTGCTGGACTTCGCTTTTGGTACCTGAGACAATGAGGCAACAGGAGAAATACAAGCACTGTCAAACACAGAGAGGGTGACAAGAGAAAATGTGTTTTTGTTCCCAACACTGCACATATTATAGACGTCTTATATACCTCCTTACTAAGATACACTGAATGTGTGCAGCAGAATCAAACAGAAGTACATGTGTAATACTGTCTACATTTTTACAGGGATAAAAGACCATAACTACAGTCTGGCTGTTGAGAATTTATATGGTTTCCTCCCTACGGAAATGGTGTCTTAGATCAATCTGTGACAGAAGATGTGAATACTTAAAAATGATGACTAGTTTACAAACCGTTTGATGAAGAACACTTAATTCTGGTACTAAATGTGAGGGGTACACTGATAATACACATTGTTACTGCTGAACATTTTTCATCAAAACCCAATAATTGGGGATCCTTATCCAGTACTCAAAAAACTGGTTGCTGTGGCACTGCTGTGTCCTAGTTCCAACTCTGGATTGCAAGAGAACTTATTAGGGTGGCTTACCCGGCACCAGCCTCTAAGAATCTAGCTCTGGCTGGTGCATGTGAACAGACATTTTTCAGAGTCCCAACGTTATCACTTAGGGTTAATTCTAGCAATCTGAAATATTCTATAAATTGTAGTCTTCTCAATATCTTTCCACGGTGGTTTTGTGTCTGCAATCTTTTCCCATGCGATGCGATGGTATGCAATGGTAAATTGCAGGAGCTTTTAAAGTCCCACAGAGATCTCTGTTAGATACCAAGTTAAGAAATATTTGGAGAATTTGATAGCCGACTGTGCATCACCTTAAACAATTTCTGGATAGTGCAATCAATGATATGAAAACATGCGTTTTTAGACTGCAGGAAGGGGGGCCATGACTTTCCAAGCAGGTATTCTGAAGTCCCATCACATGACATGTAAGTGAAGGGGAATTTCAGTGTGGAATTTTATTGAGCCACCCACAGTCTCTGATGCTTGAACACGAATAACTAAGGCTTCTTTTCACTCTCTAACACTAGATATTTGGAAGGAACATGGCGAAGTGACCTCCTTGAAGAAATACTTTCAAATACTTTGTTTAGCTCGTGATCACTTCACTGGGCATGCATTTATTGTTTTTTTATTGCCTGCCCCTACGCCAATTAAGGTTACTTAGCACTGCTATAACAGATGGATGGTTGTCAACAACAAATTGAATTATTTAGATAACAAAATCTTCGGGACATACAATACCTTAGGCAGTATACGGTAAATAAGTTGTATAGATGTTTGATGAAGATGATCGTTAATTATTTATGAGCAGATGTGGATCCTGCTTTGAAAAGGGGCAATGCATTAACTCATATACCAAAATGATAGATGAAGAACAGGAACAACGTGGTGGAATTCTCTGTTCCTAGAATTCCAAAGTACCATCAGTATTCCTGTGCTAAACACTATCATAATGTGGTAATTTAATTTTAGAATTTTAGAATGACGCAAATATAGCCAAATACTGTACATTACAAAACTATTCCCTTCAGAGAGTAGTGCTGAAATTGTATAACTCGACTACTTATTCTACAAATACTACTTGTTAATGATTCTTATTGGGATTTGATTTGAAAACTCACAATATAATTTGTTTAAATAGACTGGAGCCTGCAATTGGCCCACTGTGGGTAAGATGAGCAATACTAGTCTGCTTTGATTTTGGCACCTGTCCCCTTCCAGGTTCCTACAGTGACAGTCGGTAATGGACAAACCTAATCAGAAGAAAAGCTGTGGACTTCTCAAACAAGTTTGTTCTTCCCCCTGATGTGTGTCCATTCTTACGGGCATGGGCACACAGCACTGAGGGTCATTTGCCAAAGAGCAAATACTAAATGATGTTGCTATGAACTTGTACTGTTCAGAATGTTTTCCCTTTTATTGGGGATGGTGCAGATGTCAGGGGAATACTATTTGTTCAATTATTACTAATGGGGAGATGGTCAGTGTTCAATTTTTTTCTGACATTTTATCTAAAGGATCCAGTTGAACATGTAAACAAATGTAAAGCACATACAAACTCTACGCCATCTACAGAGCTACAACATGTAGAAGACAAACTCAACATGAAATATGCTCAACACAAGCCAAAAGGAGAGATCCCAGCAAGGGATGCAGCATGGCTTCAAGCAGCAATAACTCTTCACCCTGCCACGGCATGTGTTGTCTCTTGTAATGCTTGTTACCTTGCTGGACTCCTCCAACTGCGTCCCTCGCTTCCAGGCCTCGGAAAAGATGGAGCTGACGATGCTTTGAGAGCGGATGTGTGCTGTATTCTGTGTCTCTGAAAGGCCGCTATCCGAGTGATAAGAATGGTTGGATTGGGACTCTGTAGGAAAAATAATTGGTATATATCCTGGTTTCCACTTTTTGTTGATAACTTTCAAAAGAGTACGAAAATGTTAAGGGGTATTCGTCAGTGCCCTGTCTTGGCTCCTCATATTGTGACATTTTGTCACTGTCATACATTCTACATCTTTGTACTTAATCAATTCATCCATCATGCCTTAAAAGAGGAAAAACTCATGACGAAGAAAACCTATCAGTGTCAAAGTTAGGACCTCAAAGCTACTGCCTTCTTCTAGAACACTAGAAGTACTAGACCCCATTGCAAGTGCCTCTAATAGTAGAACAACTAGACGGCATTGAGAATGCCTTTAGAGCTAGGACTACTACAACCCATAACAAGTGCCTCCAATACTAGAACTACTAGACCCTATTGCAAGTGCCTCTAATAGTAGAGCTAATAGACGGCAATATAAATGCTTTAGTACTCAAACTACTACAACCCATAACAAGTGCCTTTTATGCTAGAACTAGTAGACGGCATTGCAAGGGCCTCTAATAGTAGAACTACTAGACGGAATTAAGAATGCCTTTAGTGCTAGGACTACTACAACCCATAAAAAGTGCCTCTAATGCTAGAACTATTAGACTCCATTGCAAGTGCCTCTTATAGTATGGCATTATAAATGCCTTTCAGTACTCAAACTACTACAATCCATAACAAGTGCCTCTAATGCTAGAACTATTAGACGGCATTGCAAGTGCCTCTAAGAGTAGAACTACTAGACGGCATTATGAATGCCTTTAGTGCTAGGACTACTACAACCCATAACAAGTGCCTCTAATGCTAGAACTACTAGATTTTATTGCAGGTGCCTTTGATGCTAGGACCACTAGACCACTTTAGGATTGCCTCCAATGGAAGAACTACCTGACCTCATTACCAGTGCCTCTGATGCTAGGTCTACAAGACCTCATTACGAATGCGTTTAATGGCTGAACAAATAGACCTCATTACGAAAGGTCTCTTAATTCCAATGGGGCCACTAACATCCGTTGCCCGCAACACAGGAAGTAAGAGTTCAGGTGAGTTTCTGCGGATCGGTTTATTTTCACACAGAGATTTAAAGTAGCTGTAATTTGTGTGAAAATACATGGGCAAATGAGGAATTACTGCGGGAATTGGACCCGGAGTTACAGTTTCACCCCATAATTCCTCATTTCTAAGGGGACCTTCAGGGTCCAACCAAGACATTATCCAGGGCACTTATAACGAGGGCCTTAATATCATGTTAACTGAACCCACAGTATTCAGTACTTGGGGTGATGTGTAAAATCACTTGGACACATCCTGGGTCTCTATATCTAGACCACAGCAGTCTTCAATGCAATAAAAGCTGGGCCTTTATATTTAAAGAGAAGATTACCTTTTGGAGAAGTTCACACTTCTATCTATACACTTGCATTCACCATTGAGTATTAGATATCTTTCTCCAGCAGTGGAACAGAAATGCATCATCTCAAGAGACACTGCTGTTCCATTTGAAAGCAGTGCTCCAACATAGTTCCATAATTGCATTTGTTCAGACAGACATCTTGAGTCAGTTTTGTTGGGGAAGGAAGCATGCATCTTTTGACATTCCTCCACCATCTTAGGTGACCATGCTGTAACGTTACCTGGTAAACTTGAAGAGCTAGATCCAGATTTGATGCTAGAGCTGGATAAGGAAGTCCAATCGTAAGCCACCTCGGTCCTCTTTAGGGCCTCTTGATAGTTCACATACAGCTGCTTTCCATACTGAAATAAACGCAACAGTGTATTCCTTTTATTACAATATTGGCATTGCAAACTAATGATGAGGCAAGTGTAAAAGGTAAGGGCAGACACCAGTTTTTCAACAGCGTAATAGTTACTGCGTTACACCAATTGGGATTACAAAGAGCCTGAACATGCTCCTGGTATCCCTTTGTAGCCGCAGAAATTCACTTATCACGGTGCACTGTGGATATTGTCACAGAGTGCGTGAAAAAAGTGGATACAATTCGTTTGGCTGATGGTCATTAAATATTATGCCTATTAAGATGCTATAAATTACACCATTTGGATCTATCAAAGTTTACTACAAACAAAGATTTAAATATTCTTCCAAAAAAAGGTGCCAAATAGCAATTTTCGTTTTTGGAGTGGTCTCCGTTCAAAAGGGGAGAAAAAACTCAAATACCTAATGCACATTTGCTGCACGGATTCAAAACTGCATTGCAAGACTAGAGACACCCAAGGGAGAGGTTTACACTGAGGAATCCGCCATGCAGATGCAACCAACTGATTGTTTCAATTTATACAGCAATTAATTCAGGAATGTATTCACTTTCATGAAAAGCAATTATCACCACAGTTATTGTTGTCTGGTTCCTGCTTTTCATGTTTAATGAAATAAATGAACCTCTTTAAGAAGTGACTTTGCTCACTTTATTAGCACATTTCACGGGTTCAGTGCGGATTACTGTTGCCCCTGAAGACCGAACATAGAATCACGCATGTAAGCCTTTTTATAGGAGGTGAATTTTAATGTGCAACACTCAGAGAACAGGGTGATTCATCCCAAAGCATGTTAGTGCATTTCGTGCACAGGTAGGCTAGACTAAGGCAACAGCCATACAAGGGCCTCAGCCCTTCACTCCCAAGAGAGGGAACAATCAGAGCTGGCCTTCGCTCATACAACGCCCAGGGCAAAATCAAATTTGATGTCCCCATCCCTTACCCACAACTATTCCTCTTTAATTGTCTAAGTATTGAACATTTAGGAGAAGGAGGGGCAATATTAAGGAGTGCCAAGAAATAAAAACCCACAAAAACAGTCCACAAGGGTTCCACTACCCTTCAGAAAATGTGTTTAAATAATTTTTTCTTTGGACCCAAGTCTCCGGGGAATTATGCAGGGAGCTCCAATATCCCAGTAGGTCAGTGCCCTGGGCCTGGGCCCAGTTCGCACACAGCAAAGGCTGGTCAAGCAAACTGTATACCTCGAATACACGCTGAAGGGGTTTCTCTTTGCAAAGTCTGCTTGCTGACTGGAATGGTTTGTATTAAAAAGGGGGTAGCTGTATCCTTCTCTGTCATAATAATGGAACCACCACACAAAATCCTAAATGGTAATGACTTCTATTAACTCACAATGCCTTGGATTGACTTGAACCAGCAATCTAACTGAAGTAAAGGTTACTACATACTTATGCCAAACCGGCCCAGATATGGAGCCCATCAACAAAATTCCCTGCTTCAGCACTCCTCCCTACTTTGACAGTCCCTTCATGTCAGTAAGTAATGCAACAGCTTGGTGAACTGTTTACTGAAGAAAGGGTGATAGTTATTGATGCATGCCACACCCTCATTTGCCTTTCCTGGGCCCATAGCAGAGAGGTCATATACGCATGTGTGGGGCTGCTGGTTGACCAGTCCACAAAAACCCCACAGTAGCACAGAAAGCACTTTAGGGTCATGCGTGAAAAATGACCTCCTGCTTTGGGCGTAGGGCTGCACGGTCTGACCTGAAGTACGAGGCCTATCCAAGATCCCTGCCTCGCCTCGTACGCCATCTTTGTCCAGCTTGCCAAAGCCTGCGGTGGGGATAGCAAGTTGCTGACCACACCGTAGTCTGCGACAAGCTAGATAAGGTGTAGTTGGCTCCCAACTCCCTGCTTCAAGATAGCTGTTCCACAACCAGACTAGATGGATACTCGAGAACGGCCCAGGCCTGCAAGCCCCGGACTATCCCCTCTCCTTCCAGACTGCTACGCAGGAAGGTGCTCAGTCTCTGCCCGCCTCGGGTGACAGAAAGCTGCCCGATGCATCTCTCCATCTCCTGAGGCATGAAGCGGCCAAGCACCATGTGGTTTGACGGTCACAAGACCTCAGCTCCCTCTTCCAGGCAAGGGTGAGAATGAAACACAATGCTCTTTATTTTCGATTGTTTTTTAGGTTCATTTTCCTTTGTGGTTTCCAGGGGGTTGAACGTGGGCTGAAACTATGAGCTCAGCTTTTCAGTGGTGAAGCCACAGATTTGGACTCCTTAAAATTATTTGATTGGGGTGGAACATGCATCCAAAACTGCACTGCTTTGAAAAACATTTTTGAGGGACGAACCCTCTAAAACAAAACGGTTGGGCTCACTCACTTTGCTTAAAAGGTTCACATCCTGGACAGTTACTGGTATTTTGAGCACCAGAAAAGTTTGGAGTAGATCTACATCCACACTAGCATGTCTCTCACCAGAAGGGGGCGACTCGGACAGGTACTGCTGTACTTCCGGACCATAAGGAAGTGGTCACAGGCCCACACCATAAATGACAAGATGGATTGCTGGGAGACATTGCAACTTTCATCTTTGGTCATGAAATTCATACCCTTACCGGGGTACTATAAAATCACCCTGAGCTGCCAAGAACAATGCTATGCGTAAAGATCTGCTATAACTCAGCGCCAAATTGACAAACAGGAAGTCCTTATCTTACAGATAGCCTGAATCCTCATTTGTCATGTGTCAATTTAAGTTCTGTAGATCAGAAATGCGGTCATTAATCTGTATTACACAATTGCATTCAATACATAACTGAGGTGTTTACACAAAGCAACATTCATGCGAGGTGAATCATTTCCGGCTAGGTTATATATTCGCCTAGATCCACAGATAAGATGTAAAGTGCTACATAGGCCAATGTGCAATAAACTCCACGTGATTGTATTCTACCTGCAATAAGCAGGTTTTAGTCACCTTACTTGACCAGAGCAGGAATCTCGCATAAAAGGTGGGGCTCCAGATACTGGCAAAGGGACCCTGCTGATCCGGTTATATTGCCTGTTACGTCAGTGCTCATATTGAGAAATCGTTTTTCAAAATACTGCTTCCCTCTCCAACAATACCGAATGTTCCCAAAATAATTCCTAACTTGTACGGGTAGCTTGCTGTGTGTTGTATTGTCTTTTTCAGCTTATGAAGAGGAATGTGTTCTTTCCAACAAATAAATCATATAGTTTCTTACATGGAGGTGTAGTTTTGCAGCTTGAAGAATTTTCACATGTTGCCCATTATTCCGCCATCTAGTGGCTGGGTCTGGAATGTCTGGGTTTTTTTTGTAGTTTTTTTTCTCCTTTAGATTTTTCTTTGTTAATGGGTGTCGACATACCTCCATTTGGTATCGCCTGTGACGTCCTACTGCTTCCCAACTTTGATCCCAATCTTCATATTTTTTTTCTTCCATCCATCTTTTTGGTAGCGGTGGGTAGGTCGCTTATGAATCAAGAATATTCTTCAAGCTGTAAAACTACACTTACAGGTAAGTAACTATATGCTTTGCAGTGTGAATATTTTCTGGATTCACATGCTTGCATTGATTTTGTAGTGTCTTCTAACTTTGTGGTGGCTGGGTTGAAGATGGTCATTGATTAGTAAACAGATGTAAACCTTAATCCCTATTTGTGCTTTCCTATTCATTTGCTTATCAATACAGTAATGTCTAGAGAAATTGTGTACGTACAGATGATCACGTTGCGGTCATACAGAAATCCTGCAATCGTGTATTTGCCAGAAAGTCAATGGTTGCTCCTTTCTTTTGTGTTTAATGTGCTTTAGTTGCCACACTCTTGTTTTTCTACAGAATATGAATGGCAGAACTGAATGGTTTGCGCAATCCATAGTGCAATTTTGCTCTCAGTTACTGGTCTCCCCAAGAAACTATTTGCAAAAGAAATGAAGAGTTGTTTTGTTTTTCTATTTGGTTTTGCCCTTTCTATGTACTACATTATGATGCGCCTTGCGTCTATGTGTGCAACGTTCTCTATGCATGCTCCTTTGGTTTTTGAAAAAAGACTTAGTATTTGTATATGTGGGTGTCGGTACTTTCTTTCATGGTGCTATTCTTTTTGTTCCTTCCAAGAAACTATTACAGGTGATGTGAAAAAACGTCTTCCAATTTGGTCTCTTGTGTAAGCAAATACTGCTGCTAAATTAACTTTTAAAGATGCCTCTGTTACTCTTTCCTCTAGAAGATGTGTGAAATATTTTAACACTGTCTTATCCTTAGTAGTTTTTCCTTTTAGTTTATTTGTAATACACCAAAAAGAATATCTTTTCCACTGTGACCCGTAACACTTTCTTGTTATCAGCTTTCTTGCTTCTCTTAGAACAGCCATTGTGCTTTGGGGTAGCTTCAGACTCTTCTCAAAGTCTCTCTTTTTCTGGAGAAGGGTGGCCATTTCAGCCTCAAGGCGCCTCTTTTTCTTCTGGACTTTAGCAGCACGTTCTTGGGAGTCGAGGCTTGCTGTCTTTTTTTTCGGTGTCCGAGAGTCTTTCGACGACGTGGGGTCATTTAGCTTCTATGTTCGACTCTGGACCGTTCTGATTTTGACAAAGAAATGTCCTTTCCATATCTGTCCTTCATTGATTTGGGCTTTTCTTCAACAGAATTCCCTTTGAGGGATCCGTGAGGCTCCTCATCTCTGGGTGTGCATCCTTTCAATGTCCTAGAGTCAGATCTTCATGACTCAGACATTTTCTTAGGAGTGTGGGGGTGGTGTCGATGGATCGCATACCTCTGGTTTCTGTGTCATTTTGGTCACCTGGCCTTTGACGATCTCCAGATCTACAACTGATGTTTCCCCTTCAGCTACCTCAGCAACAATCTCCTTGTCTTCAATCGAGAGGCCTAGGTCTCTCAGGGAAGGAGTCATCTGCTGACCCTGCAAAGTATGATGGGCTACTCTTTGCATCTCTCTCTCTCACCCTCAGCGTCTTCAACACAAACACAGAGCAGGCGTTACAGTCTTTCCTTCAGCACTCAACAGGTAGACAAAGGTTGCAGACCAGGTGTTTGTCCTTCTGTGATAACTTGTAGCAACAATTCTTACAAAACTGTAAAGGTGTTTTCTCCATTAGGACAAACTGGGAGCCCCCTGAATGGGTATTATTGAAAAAACATCAAGTGAATCTTGCCTTTTCTGCAGATATCACCTGCAGTGCCCACTTGTTGGTGTTGTTTTTCAATTTCGCTGATGTTTGAGAAACTTCTTCAAAACTTCTTCCTTGTATTGGAGATCCTTCAGCAAGCATCCAGACCCAAGGATGGAAAAAATCCGAAGATGGTGACCGTAGGTCGGAGCTTCCAGAGGAAGCAGCACGACATCACAAGGGACTCCAAATGGAGGTATTTTGATGCCCACCTACAAAGAAACATCTAAAAGAGAAACAAGCATTTACAATGCAACGGTCTCGCCTTTGCAAAAGTTAGAGCTAAAGGCATTGGAAATGACAAACTTTTTATTTATGTGTTGGTTTGAAAACAGATAAATAAATGGCATTGTCATTTACAATGCCAATAGGTTAATCTCTCGCAAATGTCCTCATACACAGCTGCACACACTATTGTCATGTTTGTGTGTTTGTCAGTCGTGCACTGGTCCTTACCAGCCAATATTGTTCATATAAACTAAACATGTGTGACCTACTGGCCAATATTTCACAAAATGTATTTGCAAAGGTGTAGTACTGGGCAGTAATAATTGTGTTATTTATATCAGCAGAGATCTGGGGGGGATACTGGCTATTATTGTTAAAAATAAATGATAGAAGGTGAGGCCTGGTCGGTAATGTTCAAAGGAACACAGAGCAGATACAGCACAGGTCAGGGGTAACGCGAGTCATTTGGGCAACTGATCAGGTACGTAAAGGCCAAGTCTGGTTGTTATTCACATGTTCTGCTTTATTGTAAAGCGCTCTGATGCCTCCGGCCCATGTTAGCGCTATATGAAATCACAACAGTAAATAAAATGTTCACATTAAAAACATAAAGAGTGCACAGTCCAGGCCAGCATCGATCGTAGTAACGCGAATAATTAAATGCACTGTACCGTATTGTTCTAGTTAGTGCTGTTGATATTGGTGGGAAGTAGTGACGGGGAGGCTGGGTGAGGTTGTGGGGCGGGCTGGGGATGGGCCGGGGAGGGCCGCTGTACCTGGGGAGGGAGAGGCTGCAGGAGGAGGGAGTGGGAGGGAGTGACGGAGGAGGCTGGCTGAGGATATGGGAGGAGAGCGCATTCCTCGCCTGGACTGGGGAACAGCCGGGGTCTGCCAAGGCCCAGAGAGACACAGCGCTCCAGGCTGGCGCACACACACACCACACCTTCCACACATGCTGACTCGTGCTTACACACACACTGACACTCACACACAACTTGCACACACGCTGGCACTCTCCCACACACAACATGCTGACATACACACACCATAACTTGCACACACTGACACACATTCACACACTCATACTTCCACACACACACAACTTGCACACACACTGACACACACACACCATAACTTTCACACACACTGACTCGTGCTTACACGCATGCTGACACACACAACTTACGGACACACTCACATCTTGCACACAGGTGACACTCACACCCACCACTTAATCACACGCTGACACTCTTACACACACCCATACTTGCAGGTGGCGCGTGGACCCGAAGAGGGGTGGAGAGGGGTTAGCCAGGTGACCGTGGGGGCACACTGAGCGTGAGCGCGATGGAGGGAGAGGAAAGGATCAGCAGGTTACCCACTCACCTGAGGCAAGGGGGGGGGGCGGCGCACCGGGGCTGCATCATGTGAGAGCAGGACAGGGCTGCAGGGTAGCGCACCTCCTCAAGTGTACATTTTATTTAAAACAATAGTTTTAAATAGCGCAAACTCGCCCGAAGGTATCAGAGCGCTTTACGTGATTCCTAACTGTTCCACACGGAGCAGAACCTTGGAAGAAGAGGACAGCATGTGAGCGGTACCGACGCCAGCAGAAGCACTGAGACAAGACGTTTATGCCAACCCTTAGCCCAGCGGAATGAGCAGGGGCTTTGAGTGGCGCTTTGATGTGGAAGACGTTGCTCTGAATATTTAATACATTCACGCTCAACGAAAAGGGTAAATTCCATATGCAGGAGTCATTGTGCTGCTCAAAAAAGAAGCCGCAGGTGTGCTGATCCAACACGTTGGCTACACAAGCAATTAATTTAAAAAAAGTTTGTTTACATACACATTCATGCAAGGATGAGACGCGAGGGGAGTTGGGGCGGGCAAGCAGCGACCTGGGAGGGAACAGGAAATGCAGTGGGTGGGAGGTGGTAGGGGGACGGCACCGCCAGCCGAGTGAAAAGAAACAAGCGCTCGCATGGGGATTCATTGTGCTGCTCAGAAAGAAGCCGCAGGTGTGCTGACCCAACACATTGGCTACAAAAGCAATTAATTAAACAAGCAACGTACACACCCCGAAAAAGACATGCTCAGGCGATATCCCGCAAGCACACCTGCACCACTAAGCATCGGACCCCTCCTATATCGTCCCACCATCACCTAGAAACGTGAATGTGCCAGGCTGGCATTGTGCATCAATTAATCGATAGCCAAGCGGTGACGATTCCTAACTCAACCCACGTGTTATAGAAAGTAAACAGTTGAGGTCTCGCACAGGACTCTCCTCTTACCTTCTTATATACGGCGGATGTGCCCTTGATCCTATCTGACGAGTCTAGGAGGGCATGTTCAGCCAAGGAACTGTTCCCCCATGGCCCCGGCAGGACCGACCAACCTTCTCGGCTCGGCCGCGCCTCGGCCCGTCTGGAATGAGTCTTTCTGTGATTCGGACTCTTGGGTCGGCCAATTGCAAAAAAACAAACGCTCACCGTAGCTGCGCGAAGATTCAAACTCTTTACGGAATGTTGTATTAAGTCCCAGGTAAAGCATAAGACAATTCAAGAATGTGAACCCATTTTCAAGGGCCAGAGAGAAAGTGGTAGCAGGCTGCGGGAACTAGGAGGAAGGTGCCACATTCGAGGAGTAAAATAAACTGCAGATGCAAAATGTTCTCTTAAAGTAATTTTAAACAGGCCACGGACAACGGTACACGGAGAAGACAGGAGACGGATCCCGGCAACATAAATTGCGCAGCCCACCCCTGCAAAAGACACGTTGGAAATGACAAAAACATGCCTTTAAGAAAAAAAGAAGAAAAAAAAAACGCCCACCGCTGCATGACGTAAAAAAAAAAAAAAAAGGGGCGGAGCTGAAAAAACACAGGAACGCCCACGAATCTGCTGCCAGAATGATTGCCACATCTCTCTTCCAATGGCTAGCCTCCATTTATGGAGCTAGCCAATGGAAGAGAGAGGCGGATTAAAGCCCCATACTGGAAATCAAAAATTCTCGCCTGCGCGACACTGCTTGCGCAGTGAACGCCAGGCTTCGACCTAAAAAGACTACAAAAAAGGAAGAATTCGGAACCACCCAATAGATGGCGGAATAATGCACAGCATGTGAATTCAGACAGGACTCATACTGCAGAAATTAACATACTACAACTAAGTAAATAAAGGAGTTACTTCATCTTCTCTGTCGCCTCGTGCCTCCTTATGGTCATGGATTGTCTCAGTGATGTTCAATATACTGATGAGGTGCATTATGTGTTACTTTTTATGTTCCTTACACCCATATATTAACTTCAATATATTACTCTGTGGGGCGTGGCCAGGCTACCGACCAAGATGGCCGTGTAGCACTGAATCTGCATAAGCTGAGTGCTCATTCTGCATTTAACAGACAGATCTGCATGCCGGAAGCCCACCCGCACGATCGGTGGTGCTCCGACTACTGGAGAGGCGAGCTACGGCAACATCAGAAGGCCTGCCTTGCAATCCGCGGGGAGAAGAGTTCGGACTGCGAGGATCGAGAGAGGCCTGGGGAGGAATCCAGAGAATGCTGTTACCGGCTCCTGGACTAGCAGGTAAGCCGGTCTGCACGCTCCTGGAGGCCCCGCGGCGACGGGTGCCGTGAGTGAGCCTGGGAGTCAGTCACCCAACTGACCGGTCCGGTCTGCGCAAACTGGGAGTGGGTCTGAACGGGAGCCCAAATACGTGGGTAAGACTTAACGGAGCGTGGGGCCTACCTTATATTGCACATACAAGCTATTACTGAAGGAGCGTGTACAGCCTTACACACGCTGCTAAAGCCCTTAACCTGCACCACATCTACTTCCCGGTAAGGGTGAGTGGCACAGACTGGGGGAAGGAAGGTGCTACTGCTAGACAACGCAGATTGGTGCTGAGCCCTGGGAGAATCACATCTCACAAAACTGCCTAGGTTGGAACATAGCCCGGTGGGGGCAATAACAGCACACCCCCTATCTGCGCAGTGATGGCTAAGGCTGCCACATACACCAGCTGCAGTGTTCTACAAGTCATGGTACGAAAGGACCCAAAGCAAAAGGTTCTACAATTCAACAAGCAAAGCGGAGCGCTGGCAGAGCCTAACACCGGCATGGCAGAGGGTGGTTCAGAGGCGGCCCGACCGGAAAGCATGCCCCCTGGCCCGGAAACTGGAATTGAGAGCTCGCTTCATGGCACTGGATGAGCGATTTGATACTCAAGAAGCACCTAGACACTATGGGGGTCAAGCTGGACAAGAACAAGAGACGCTTGGACACGGTAGTACATTTACATGTAGTGGGGTAACCCTTTAACCCTCAGAACCTGGGTGGGTAATGAAATAAGTAATAATGGTTCTGTCGGACCGAAATACACAGTAGTATAGTATTTCAATTGTGTTATTTACAAACATCCGTCCCTATATAGGGTATACAGACCGTGGTACATATACCAGTATAACCAAACACACGGACCACAAAGAAAATTCAAGTAAATTTTTACTCGTATACTTTTATATTCTCTGTATTGTATTCAATTGTTAGTTTTGCTGTCCAAAAACAAACATAAAACATAAAAACACAAATTCTGTGCAAGGCTGATACACATTAAAACAACATATAAAAATGTCAATTCACAACTTATGGGCGGAGACAACTATATATGCAATAATCCACTAGGTACACAAATTAATTCTTGGGTCCTAGGGGATTTTGTATAGTTGGTTCATAAAAGAAGGAATTGCGTCGACGTTTCGACCCTGGGGGCGATGCAATGATTTTGCGCATCAAAGGCGGGTCTTCATCAGGACTTTGACGAACCTAAGCTCCTCTTGGAAACCAGGTCCTTAATATGTAGTGGCTGGTCAGCCGACTCAGCTACTATGGTGTATTTCCTTAGATCTCTGTAAAGATTAGTTTTACAGGCGATGGGATGAAACAGGGCGTTGTTTCCTTGATTTGATGCAAGTTTTACGTGTCTGTCTCCTTCTCAATCTCACGCGGGAATGTGTTTTCCCGCGTGAGATTGAGAAGGAGACGGACACGTAAACTCGCATCAAATCAAGGAAACAATGCCCTGTTTCATCCCATCGCCTGTAAAACTAATCTTTACAGAGATCTAAGGAAATACACCATAGTAGCTGAGTCGGCTGACCAGCCACTACATATTAAGGATCTGGTTTTCAAGAGGAGCTTAGGTTCCAATGCACCTTTTCAGACAACAATCCATGGTTGCCCATCACTGAAGAAAGGTTAGTGAGACGCACACTTAGCAAATATTCTTTGTACATGATAGGGAACTTATTCCCAGGGGGACATGTTTTTCCAGAACGGAATTGGCCAGGTACAGTGAGGCATTCTTTATGGACCACTTCACACTTAGTAGACTCCGCAGCACACTGAGAGCTAGGGTAACGGAATATCCCCTTGAACCTGAGTCTTTTGTACCATTGACCCTACTCATCACGCATAAAGAGGAAGATCATCTCATTTTTAAGTTAAACAGAGACTCCATGACACTAGTCCCTAGCAGGGATACCAAAATACGTGAGACTTGGGAACGGGATAGGCCATCCCTTGGAGGATGAACATTAGACCTTCTGTTGCACCCAAACTAAAGACGTTTCCCTAAACAGCAAACACAAACTACTGCATTTTAATTTTTAACGGAGGGGGTGCATGTCCCCGGCCAAGCTTAACTCCATAGATTCCCTAGAGGCCCCACTCATGCCCGGAGTGCTGTGCACAGAGGGCAGACTTCGCCCATATGACCTGGAATTGAGCAAAAATAGGGGAATATTGGAGGAAAGTTTAAACTATACTATCACGAATGATAAAACTTGACATCAGCCCCCTGCCAGAGGTAGCCCTGCTGGGATATGTATGCGACTTTCCAAAACAGGTGTGCAGGTTTGTCGCTATTGCCTTACTATTAGCCAAGTGAGAAATTGCACTGGGGGAATAAGGTTGTCCCAACAACTAAAGCCTGGCTTAATAGTCTTATTTATTACAACACAAATAGTGATCTATTTGCGACTACATTGCCCCCAACATCGAGGCCCAAGGACATCTGGGGCCAATTAAAAAACTATCTATTGACAGCGGAACCGGCACCCACATCGCAGGCCCTTCTGGGATTGTCCCCACTGGGGTGGGTTGAACCACAGGTTGATATAAATGTATACAGTGTAGATGCATATATATAACGCTAATATGTGAAATGACATGACTGTAAACATGCGGGCAGCCCGAAATGATCAGTGATTGGGATTCAACGGACAATATAGATCTCGGAACATTGCTATGCTAAAGTTGATGCATCTGTACTGCTACAATGAGTACTTGTTACATATGCTAGTTTACTGCAATATGGAAAAATGGTAAATAAAGTTTACAAAAATATATATATATATATATATATTACTCTACCATTATTTTTTTTATTATTACTCCTACTGTAACTCCTACTGCTCTGAGCCAACATTTATAATGACGATAGAAGACAACCTCTAACAAGATATTCTGAAAGCGCCTTGAGACCTCACGGTGAAAAGCTGCACTATATAAGAACTTCTGACATTGACAAAGTAAAGGGACCTACGTACACTCCGATCTCCACTGCCTGCAATATCTGCCCTGAACAGCTTAGCTTTATCACAACTTTGTAGTTTAGTTTATCAAATTAGCACAGTTAATTAAAACCATTGCAATAAAATGTCATTGTAGCACTGTTACCACATTAAGAGCAAAGCGAATCAAACCATCAAAAATTTCAATTCATACACATATTACTGACTAGGCAGTCTTGTAGTTACTGTTGTAATCACGTGACAGGCTTCAAAAACCAAGGATAAAATGATTTGGTGCAGAGACACTAGGGCAAAATGCAAAAATAGTTTGTGATAAGTTTTTGCGGAGGAGGAGCTAGTAGGGCATGGGCAGGAGAGAGGGAAAGCAGATTGTCCAAGAGTCTCACATATTTTACGGACATTGCCAGCAAAATCTGGGAAGTAAAGCAGAGAGCAGATGCCTCCCAACATGCAATGATGCCCCTTTTTAGATATAAGGGTTTTAAGAGAAGTTTTCTGGGAGTGTCAAGGGCGGGACAACAGCACAGAAGATGCAGCCATGATTCAGACCTATACATTGCACAGTCTGCTTACCCCTCCTCACTGGTTGGAGCCCATCGGTTGAAGGCAGTGTAGCGCAGACCTAAGAGATGCATGAACATTATTTTTTTGTAGGCTGCTGCGTTCAGACTATCAATAAGGTACGGTTGAGGTGCCCCAGGGAGGTATGAGTCGTTCAAGGGGAGGAGGATAATTGATGTTTTTGGGACCCGAATATCCATCTGGTATGAAATTTGTATAATCTGCCTGTTGACAACCCTTTTCCAGACTGTGTATGGAATGGAGTCTGCAGTTAGTGATGTTTCGTCAATATGTAGCGTTCTTATGGCTTCTAGAATTTGACGGTTGCAATGTTTCCCGGAGCTGGCAAGAGTTTCTTTTAACCGGGCTTTAAGTGTGTTATCTACGGCTTTTAGTGCCCTTTTATAGTACTTCAGGGTGTCAGCCTCCCAGAAAATCGATTGTCTTTGAAGGCCCAGCTCAAGTCGTAGTCTTGCCCTGTGGATGTAATTCGGGAGACAGAAGATTTTTTTTATAAATGGTAATCTGGGCGTGGTCGAGACTGGCTGAGCATGCACCAGGAAAGGCCTGGTGCCCGTAACTTAAGGCAGGAAGAAGGGTGCCTTTAGTCACCTTCAGAATGGGTTTGGCAGAAGGACTACTCAGGGACTGGTTAAGTCGAGTCAGGCTGTACGTTGTTGCTCCAGCTCTCTTTTTCAAAGTAGCCAAGTGGGCTGATGGTATGGCCCCCAGGTAGTTGTATTTTGATGTTGTTTTAATCTTTGCCGGCCCAATGTTCCACGTTAAACTTTGCTTTTTCTTGCAACGGCCAAAAATCAAGACCTTGGTCTTATCCTGGTCAATTTTAAGAGCATTAGCTGTGTTGTATTTGTAGAAGGTGCAAAAGGCTCTTTGGAGGCCAGACTTTACCTGGTCCATTAAAACAATATCATCAGCGATTTTCAGAATGTGCAAGTTCGTTTTTGCTAGGACCAGTTTTGGCAGAGACTGTCGTTGGGCCAGTTCTGACTCGTACCCATGTGTTCTTATGCAAGGAGAGAAGGGCTCCGAGCAGGCTCTGTGGAATCCCCCACTTATCCAATTTCCTCCATAAAGTGTTACAAGACACATTATCGAAGGCGGCGATGTAGTCTATAAAGCAGCAATAGAGGGGCAGTTGATATTTTTGCGCTGCTTGTTGGCTCAGAATAGTTAGGGCAGTGATTTTGTCAATTGTGGAGTCAGAAGATCTGAACCTAGTTTGAAAGTATGGTAAAATGTTATTTTCCGCTAATACATTTTTCTAGCGACAACTGCCTCCCAACCAATGTAACCAGCAGACATGATCATCATCTTCTACGACAGACCACTGCCCATCTCAACATTGACTTCTCCCAGATCACCTTTTTTTGTCTTCTCATGTCAAAAGATAAAATATTGGCAAAAGGGGCTCTTTTCTCATTATTTCAATACATACAAATATAAAATCTGATTTTTGAAAATTTAGAAAAACAATTAGGAAGTTTGTCCCTTCATGTGTAATCATGGCGGTTTCATATTTATTTTAGGCAATGCAAAAGATTTATTAGTACCGTCTGCCCCTTGATAGGCTTGTTTTGTGAAAGAATCGATAAATGCGTCCGAAACATGCTTACTTTCCTTGTAAATTCATTAGGTCAAGGCAGCACTGAAATACAGGCACAGGTCAGGAAGAGACTTAAGATGGTCAACCCACAGGCCCGCTAAGGATAACAGAAATCATAATGGGATCATAAATGGATTCCTTTGACTGACAGAAAAGGAGGGACATATTTACCTTGTCGTGTCAAAAATAAGAAAACGTAAATGAAAGCCCCTCTAGTTGAATTTAATGAACCTTAGAACCATGCTATGAATAGAGGAAAAACAGTCACAGGCTGATTTCATACCATTCCAGAAGATCTCCTCGGCCACACTTTGTTTTGGACAACTTAAATTGTAGGATCCAACGGACACTTGGGAATTAAACCCACAAACGTATATGAAATTATGGAAGTCCATTGGATACACATATTTTCAGGTGAGGAGGGAGAAAATGAAAGTTACCTTGGCAATCCGGATTCCATTCACCCACTGGTGCAAAGTTCGGACATCATCACAGCAGAGGTATTTGATGTACTGAGATTTCTTCTGGATCTGAGGGTGCTTAAAGACAAGAAAGAAAATTGAATGTAAGGAGGACGAAGACTAAATATTCTCACGGTATTTGTTTTATTCTGCTGTTACTGTTCTATTTTTGAGGAACTGGATATTTCTGGTCAATGCTGTCATTTTACATTCCTCAGAGCAGAGGACATTCTGGCCCTATTTAGATGCGCTGGTCTATACTTTAATGCTGGAAACCAACCCAAAGTACAAATTACGACTGTCAAAATGGGATTTCAACGATCATTAAAATGCAAAAGGGTAACAATCTGTTAAGACACTAAAGATTTAATTTCCACATTCTCTTTTCAAGAATCTATTCTAATTTTTTAAAATTAAAAAACCACAAATATTACTTTACCCATTAAGAAAATGGATAGTCACATTCTGCTTACATTCTGCTCTTCTGCTGCTTACATCCCAACCTATCAGAAAATGACTTTCCAATTAACAGTGCATACGTCATTCTAATCACACCCATTAAGACAGCGGCTGGTCAGCTACGACTCCAAAACTGGTATGTCTTATTCCTAATGACACTCTCTATTGTAATCTGTAAGTAATGCACGTCTACAAAAAACACTTAACTTCTGCTTACAATTACAATTTCTTCTGTTCATTAATCTAATCTTGCTTTTACTTTTTCTGGCCAAAAACTCAATATTAACGTTTCACGCAAAAAAAACCAAAAAAAAAAAAACACTTCAGAACAGGAAAAAAACGTGCTGAATAAAAAACGCGCAACACAGTGCAGAAAAATGGTCAATAATTAAATCACCTAATGTGAATAGCGCATACCAAAACATTTACTCAATTGTTCTTGACCGCAACATAAAACATATGCACATCAAAACAGTGAACATGTGCTTCAAACTTGTTGCATTAAACATCCAATACACAAGTTCTTGGATGAGCCTTTGTGTATGTTCTACTCTTGTCTAAGCACCAGTATTAGATCTGGTTTGATAGCACAGCTGTCTGATAGACCTATACTTACCAATTCACTGATAGGGCTTTTGATCCACACTGAGGGATAATCCTCTCTCTCACCTCTTGCTATTGGCTGCTTGGTGAATCATTCCTCCTCATATGCACTTACACTGCAATGCACGATGGATTATTTTGAATCGCAAAAGTGCACTCAATCAAAACTCATTAAATTCTTTCTCGCATATGAGATGTGAACAGCAATAAATGAAGACATTTCCACTGCAGCAAGTTTAATACTTCAGCCAGATGTAAACATGTAAGCCATATCTACTAGTTTCTCTAAAGCTTGTTTCATGAGGAATCCAGAAGGAATCAATGATAAAGTGATCTTTAATCACAACAAAGGTAGAGGTTAACACAACATTTTGCACAGTCTAAAGTCTTAGTCGGGAGACCTAATTAAGCAAGAGTCCCACGAACACACTGTGTGGCTCACTCTGAATAAGGGGAAGGTGAGTTTCAGCATCACAGCCTGTAAAGGATCCCTTCACCCTGCACTGATCTAATCCGAGAAACCATATTGAGGTCTTCATCGCATACGATGGCCACATATGATGCTTTCTTGGCGGACGTGACCTTCGGGCTGAGGATGCCAATCCCGGTGCCAGTTGCCCTTTGGATTTTATTGGATGTCTGTAAACTGAACTCTCTGCCATTGCTGTAAATTAGTTTTACAATCAATGTGCACGGCGCTACTATTTTTTATGAAAGAAGAGTCCTGAACCTCAAAAATAAACGGGAAAATTCTCCTTTTTTCTTTTAGGCATACAGACTAATAATTTTCCCTACTGCAATGTTTAGCAGATGCATTTCTACTCACACTGTCAGTTTGGGCGTTGTGTTATTTTGTATTAGTTTTTTATTTTTATTTTTTTTAATCAAAAGTCACCACTGCTTTCCCTCTCCACCACCGGTATATTGCAGGGTTTGTATGTGAGCGCGTGACCTTTAGCAGATCTTATTCATCTAGATACTACATTTATTTCCCTTAGGTAGCAGTCACTTGAGAATTTAGCCACTGCCATTCTGTCGGGCCACGAGGTGTCGCTGTTGCAATACTGCCGTAGGACAACTTAAGTAGCTTTTTGCCTGATCCCCATCCAGTTTTACGGAGATCCCAGCTTCTATCTGCGGTCCCGTGTGTCCGTCAGGGGAACTTTGACGTCGGAAAGTTGGGTATACTCTACAACAAAGAGTGCCCCCTCACACATGCCCCTTGCTGCGCATGCACAACCTGCCCAATTACAGCCTGGGCGCGTGCTGGTACCGCCCCTCTCTGCTACACATTCATCCTCTCTTGGCCGTTATTTCGCTGTGGCCCAATGTAAAAATGTTAAATTGACGCACCTGTTCGCATACAGAACAAGAAGAAATTTCTGACAAACAGCTCTGACTTAAGTAAGAAGTATTATCATCATACACTAGACGACATATGCACTGACTCTCTAAAACAATACTTTGAATGACCTGCCCTCACGTGCAATCGAAACCTCAACATTTTTTTCCACATACTGGCTGTACTCTTGGATGTCCCCCCCAAAGGGCTTCTTTGCATCCGTTTCATCTTTTGATATAAGTAACCCTGGGCAAAGCACTACGCTACGCTCAGTTACTACGCGAACTGCACGTCGCAGTGCAAACATGCGTAGCGTAGCAGTCATTTTTTGCTTGCTCGCGGTTCTCAACGTCAAGTTGGCGACCGCGAGCAAGCAAAATGACACCCTGGCGAGACTTTTTCCTTGTTCGCGATCCGCAACATCAAGTTGCCGATCGCGAGCATGGAAAATAAACCTCCCGGCGAGATTCTCAACGCGGGGAGGTCAGGTTTCTCATTGCGAGTGGTCACGCATGCTTGCGACCGCTCGCGATGATAAACTACCAGTCTGCGTTGAGAAAGCTGCAGCTCGAGTAAAAATCTACTCGAGTGGCAGAAAAGTATAGCTTGCACTGTGCAAGAGGCCGTTTTCAATGATTGCAAAGTGCCGGATGCTTTTCCGCGCGGTGCAATAATTGAAAACGACATCTGGCACAGTGCAAACACGCTACTACGCAGTTCGCGTAGTGCTACGCATAGCTCGCGTAGTGCGAAGTGCACTTTGCGTAGCTAAGCGTAGCGCTACTTCGCGAACTATGCCCACCCTTAGATATAATATTTGCAGCCTGCTTCATAATATTCCTCATTAGCTGCAGGAGCAGCACACTGGCCGCTTGTTTTCTTATAACGCATTACCAGCCCTACCTATGAAAGCTAAACCCAGTCTGCTGTGGATGACCGTCCGGGTCTAGGGAGGCCACTTGACTACAGTTCATTACAGGCAGTTTCCAGCCCTGGGCTTTCCTGCACCAGCTTAATGCACTCTCGGTGCTAGAGTTTTAATTTGCTTTCTTTGAAAAAAATACAGACCAACACTTCAAACAGTAATGATTTTCAGGGGGAAGAAGTGGGCTGATACAGTATCCATGATGACATGGCGTTAGGTGACCCCCCTGTGCCCAGGTTCCATCATCACCCAAGCCGGCTTCGTGGAGTCTAACACCGTGTGTGTGGTTACCTTCAGCACCAGGCAGTAGTCCGTCGGGGCCTTGTACTTGCTCCGATAGTCCTGTCCGTAGTAAACGTTAACGTGATCCAGCTGCAGGAAACACACCAGGTCACGAGACGCCTACAAATGAAAAATAAAGCAATTTTGGAAAAAGCCAGAGAAAACGATCAACAGGCAAGAGAAAATAAAATGAGAGAAAAAAAATACCAATGTTAGCTGTCCATACAGAGGCCATCAATATCAATTTACAGAGATTCTGGGGAAAAGTGTGCCTTGGTATTTAATAAAGCAAGCCGATGCATATCATGCAGGGTATATCATTGTAAAATTTGGGCCGAGGGCGGTATTTTGCTTCGAGACAGAGCGGCATACAAACAAGTGCATCACAGGTGTGAATCGGCCCTAAAACAGCAATGTCCCCTGCAGGATAAAGAGGCATGTACCCCGGCCCCGAGTTATCCACCTGCAAATGACATCTGGTATTGGGATATTTTGAGGACCAATACACATGTCTAATCCGAGATGTAGATTAAGGCCGTGGCCTGTTCCTGGACTCTGAGGTCCGGAGTCTGAGGCCTGGAGAGATGCAACAAACAGGCCCTGAGGTGACAAGGGACTACAGCCCATATCCTTGGGTTGTCAATATTAAGCAAGGGAGGCAGGGTACCGTTTTTATAAGCCTACCACTGAACAAACCTTTTTCTGCGATTTAGAATATATGTGGCAACTACTGGACCCACTTAAGTAAAGTTCTGCTTGTATGAAACACACAGACACTTGTGCAAGCTGCGTTTGTGTTTGTCTCTTCAATGATCCACACATTGACACGCACACCTTAAGACCATCATACTCCACACACAGATTCTACACTATGCACCTGGCAGAACTCTAAGATCATCTCACCAACATCGGATAGCTATTCCCAAATTCTCCCGCACCCGAAGCAGCGGTCGCTCTTTCCAAGTACAGGTTGCCCGTGTCTGGAGCCTTTTGTCGATGTCACTCAGACAGGCTTCTGACAATGACTTTCAGAAGACAACTTCAAACCTGGATGTTTCACAACAACTCTAGGTTTCTCTTTCTTTCTGATGCGAATGTTATTTGGCCAGCAGTACTGTCCTACTGGCGCCGGGACACTCTTGAGTAGCCGTGTGCTCTACAAGTACCTTATAACATAACAGATGAGCTTTTGTTTTCACCTTGGCTTTCCCTTTTGGGACGTAGTAGATTCCAGATGCTCGCAGGAGAAAGTAACGCTTTTTCCAGGATTTCTTCCCATCGTCCTTCAACCAAAGGACACCCTCGATTTCTGGTACAGTTACATTGCTGCCGCAAAAACACTCCTACAAGGAACGAGATAAAAACAGACAAATGCATTATTAATGGGGCTTTCACACCAACCAAGATACAGCCGCCTCACCAGTTTTTCTGTATGGATAGCACACACTACCAGTTTCTGCATCACAATTTATTGAACAATCACTTTGTTTCCACCATCGTTCAATAAAAATCATGTATCCTCCAGCTGAGATTTAGTTTTAAATTAAAAAAACAGCTACTTACATGTACCATCTTCTATATATACCGTCTGTGGACCACTCTCATTATAGAACCAGGAGATCAAATACCTAAAACATGCAATGCTCTTAACGAAAGTACTAGATTATTACCCTGGCTGCTGCTGCATCTAAACCTTCAAGGATTGTGGCTCACTGGTATGTAGAGATTCGTGTAACGATTTTCTCAACTGAGCAATCAGGAAGCTGTCTTGCATAGAGCCTTACATTTCGCTACAATGTCTGTTCTGCATAAAACAAAACTGTCGAGAGGCTACATTTGCAATTTCAGTAAAATTATGAGATAGACCTTTAACGAAATTTGACCTGTATAATCGCATCATGAATTGCAATATCCGCTGTGCACTAAGATACAGGGTGACAGTATTTCTTCCAGCTCTTTGACGGCCCTTTGCATATTGTGCAGTGAGCCCCTTAAATCCTCCCTGAACCACAGAGTTCATTGCTAATCGTGCTGGGGATTGAGCAAGTGGAAACATGCTATATTTCAAAGGGTCTTGAAATGGAAAGCTGCGGATGTCTGGATTAAAATGTCCTTCCTGATGCTCCTGCACAGTAAGACACAGTCAATTACTCCTTCAGAGCACAGCACCTACTAGAGACAAAATTAAGCACCTGTTTTTCAGATCCTAAGGGGTGAACGTGCACTTTACAGATACACGTGCTACGTTATTTAAGATAGTTTGTCCACTTACAGTGTCTTGGTCAATTTGAACAAGCGAGGACGCTGAAGTAGTTTAAAAAAAACATCATACACCTTTTCCCCTGTTTATGGTTTTGGAAAACTTTTCTTCTTGAGGGTTTAAACCAAGAAACACCAAGGACTTATTTTAAATTACATGAACTAAGCTGCGTCATGCTTCGGAATGACCAATACCTAACCATTAAGTGGTCTTCTATTGCAGACTAAAAAAAACATTAAGGCCAACTGGTACCAAAGGAGAATAGTTAGAGCGGAGCTAAAACTGGGCATCAGGCACACATCGGCAGCTGCTCGAGCCACCCATCTCTTGGTTCCAAAACCTCATTTAGACACAGATGCGGCACTCCGTATCAGACGGTACCTAGAAAAACATTCAGTAAGCCACCATACCACTAGCTGACATGGCACCACTCTCAGGAAGGCTGGCCTTCAGAAGTCATGTCTGCAATTCTTTCTCTGCCAGGGACTGCCAAGAAAAACATGGCAGACCTTGGTAGGAATCAATTATAAACGCCTCCATGCGCTCTGGAAAATACTCCCAGCATGCCAGGCACATTTAAGGGGTCTGCCTTTGGAAAGTGAAAAAAAGGCTGAATGGTCCGCCATGGTGCCCTAGCATGAGAGGCCGCTGAGCTTTTAAAACATTTTTTTACTAAAAATGCTCCGCTGACTCTCAGGCCAAATCCAGATGTGGCAGTCTGGCGTTAGCTCGGCTGGTGGCGCCAGTACAACCCCTTGGCGCATGTCCACTAAATGGGGCCCCAAGACTTTTAAAGGTAGACTAGGAAGGAGGTCCAACCACATTGCACATGAAATAAGCCCTGGTTTGAGATTAAACTTGGAGTGATTAATCAATTTTGAGTTATTTTCAGTAAGGAAGCTCCGACCCCTTAAATAGGTCCTTTAATGAACGATTCTAGCTCGGTCTGCGGGGCCAGGGATGATCACATGACCATGGATGGACTGCAATGCGCTAATTGACCGGAGCACCCGTGTCATTAATGAGCTGTTATTTACAGTGGGTTTCTGGCATTT
Source organism: Lissotriton vulgaris (assembly GCF_964263255.1). Lineage (NCBI taxonomy): Eukaryota > Metazoa > Chordata > Amphibia > Caudata > Salamandridae > Lissotriton > Lissotriton vulgaris. The sequence goes on from NC_141687.1 coordinate 407,270,096, forward strand.
CATCGTGAAGTTCAGGGATTAGTCGGGCATCAATATACAATTTAATTTGCAGTATGAGAAAGGATGCACTCAAGTTTGCCCTTTCCACTGTGAGGTCTTTTATAGTCTGATGCTTTAGCAATCCTGTAACAAGATCAGCAAACATACCAGCCGGCAAAACATTCGGGAGCATTTTATTCCCAGCAGGATCAAGGGTGGAATCTTGAACAATTAGTTTAAATGCCTTTTTAACTACTAACAGGATAGGACATTTGTACATCTGTCAAGATGAGCTTAAGGGAAGTCATTATGTGGAACATACCATATTTGCCACATGTTAATTCATACTTGGGGCAAGGACTATTGAAACCACAAAGCACTCATCAACATAGCTCAAAGAGTTCCTGATCTGAAAGTGCTATCTAGGTTTACAAAAGTTAAGGCTATTAATAGTGCAATTAAGTATGTGACCCCGAACTACGAAAAGGACATAGAAAACTCAGGGTCTCAATAACTAAAAGTTTTTAACATCTGCTTTCCTCTACAGCGTATGTCGAACAGACAGTAGAACCCAAAATCAGGCACACCATCTACTAAGAGAAGAGTTATCAAACTAGTGCTATTTATATTACACAAACAGGACAGATTAATTTCAGATAAGGGCAACAGGTCATTGTTTTTCAAAAATGATAAATCTGATCAATTTTACCTCTGCAACACCTGCGGGTGAAGTGGTGCCTCCAGCCAAGGCGTACACTTCATAATGGAAATCTAGACTAAGAAGTATTAGAATTCAACGGATTACAAGGACACTGGAAACGAAAGTGTGCAAAAGACCAGTGGGATAGCCGCTAGATGAGAATCAGCATCCATCGGAATGGTCCTGTTGCAGCTATTTTCTGAATGGAATAATATCGGATTATTAACACAAACCTTTTGTGGTTGAAATGATAATGCTGTGATTTACGCAAGTAGGTTTTTCTGGTCTAGGCCATGACTCCATCTTGTTTCTTGGACCATCCATATTACTCATTGTGTGTTTATATTTCTCATGGACACTTGAGCGCAGCACAATGAGCACTGATGCTTAGTGATGACATGCTGTTCTCGAAGAACTCCAGAGGAAGCCTTTTGTTACTTTCAAAGGCTCTTCCAGCTCGCTCACTTTAGGCTATTTATTGATGGCACTTTTAATTGTTTATGGTACTAGATTTGTTCTAACACCTCTAATGACTTTAAGTCAGTGGGGAACCTACTTTATTGATAATTTAGGGGAGTAGTGCCAGGATGGCGATATTAAATAACGTTTAATAATGCTGTAATGTGATTTGACAATCTGCTACATTTACTCAACCTATACTGACTGTGTGATTTCCATTGTAAAATGTATTATAAAAACCCTGAATTTGGTTGTAAGCCAGATTCTTTTTAAGTCTTACCCCGGGATGGTATCCGACCCGGCATAGGCGTTTCATCTCTATTTTGTACATTATGTGCGAGGTAGGCCTATACTGCCAAGTAACACTGACATCGTTTTTCTATTATGTATTTTCTTCCTTATAGGTGGTTCGAAATTTGTAAGAACTAAGCACAAAATCCGTCTAGAAAAGTTGATTCACCCACTGACAGCAGCTGCTAGAATGGAATTGTAGCGGCCACTGCATTTTAAGTGTACACTTGCTAAAAAAATACACATATCCGAGTTGCCAAAACTAATGTTGGAAAAGCTCTATGTTTTTGTCTTAAATTTCCTGCCTCGTCTGTGCATAACTAAAGTTGAGAAGTGGAAAGTATTCTTTCTCCTGAACTTTATGTGCAAAGGATCCAACTGGAAACCCAAAGGAATTTGGTTTCTTCCTTTCCAGCTGTCTCAGAAGCTAACATAGGACATCAAGTAAATCCTTAAGTCACTCGGCTAATCTGTCTTATGCAACCCAAGGCACCTTTCACTGACTGCATATATGCAGCATGCGGGTGCAACACACACATCCTGCAGTAAGTGGGCTTTAACCTATAAAGCTTCATACTGCTTCCATTTCTACTTAAATCTTTTTTTTTATCGTGTATCAAGACAAAAATCTCAAATGATTACGATTGTGATGGCAGTACGCTAATGAGGTTCTAAGTCCTACACTGATGTATAGGACATAGTTGTAACTCTTGAAGGAATGCTTCAGAATTTTCACATATGGTCTGTGTTTAAATATTTTACACAAGCCGCTACTTCTGTGAAGTCCTAGAGTTCTAAGCATTTCTTTTGGATCTCTTCGGCTTCTTGCACAAATGTAGGTCACCTAATCTAGAACAGGTCTCTCTGTGCATCAAGTGTCATTGGTTTTTCGGCAGCTAGATCTGACTAGTTGCTGATGAGAAGACTATTAGTGAATGAATGGAAATATAATAGCACGGTTATCCGGCTGGTTAACAGGCTTATTTTCCCAGTAATCAACTTGCCGCCACGGTGACTAAAAGCAGGCAAACATCTGCCTATATTGCAGTCTGTGTTCGATCAACGTGGGTCTTCACATCAAGGCGTTATCTTCAAACTCTCTACTCAAAATGGCACTTATGTATGAATCAATAACCCAACACGCTGTATCCCCTCTGTACAAAGGTGGTGGGCCTTGTTTCCATCAGGATCTACCACATCATCAGCCAACCACCTCTGTAGCCCACCATTCTCAGAAGAGCTCTAAAGGCAGCTTTAAGCTAAATACAAAACACAAAAAATGGATTGTGATATTCAAAGAGGTAGATATTGAGCAAGCATGTACAAGTCAGGTGTGAGTTACTATGACAGATTTCTTAGGGAGAAGGGTTTTTATAACAGATCACTGAATTGAAACTGGTGCCCCCCACAGAGTTAAAGTGAAAACATGTTTGAAGGATCTTGATGCAGTAGCCCTATAAACATTAATGCTTTGATGGCTGTGCACCCAAACCTTTTGAGAATTTACTGCATGGACAGTACTCGTCACGGTAATATCTAAGCACAATAAGATCTGGTTGAATGTCAAGCAGGAACATGAACAGCAGACATGAATGTGGAAGACCTCAATTCTCATGAAGAACGAAAAGGAAGAAAGGATGAACAATCTGAAAGTCCACACCTCTGGGGATTTGCTTTTGGGTTCACCCACATGGCCAAGGGACCTTTCCTCCCTCGCTTGAGATGGCTAGTTAGAAGGGACACTTTTCTTTCAGCCTCTTCTGAGCCTGGACAAGTCAGAATGTGTTCAACTACCTCAATGAAGAGCAATTTGACAAACATACGAGCAGGCTTTGCAGTAAGATTCACTCCGTTAGTACAATAATTCTTAAAGTTCAATTATACTTTTTCATCACAACCAGCTGCCAATTCATCCTTCATTTTCAGAGTCAGGAAAGACAAAAAAAATTCTTAGTGCGACAGATGTGATCTACCAATGTCACCAGATAGAGCTGGAAGACCACCTACAGGGCAGATGCGATGTAAACAAATATAAATGGCTTGCTAACAATGTTTTTTTTATTAGTATTTTACCCGCATACCATGGATTAATTCAAGATGCTCTACTGCAATTGCGGCGACAGTACTCAACAGACAAAGTTACTCCTCAGAAACCTCCTAACTGGTTAGAAAGGGAACGTGCCCCTTAGTGAAAAGATTTCCACTCAACTATGTTCACACACCCGTCACTTTTTTGCAGTGTACAATAAGGGCGCTTGTTACCTGCTTACAATTCAATCCAAAGGTCTTTATTAATTTCTTTGTATTTCTTTTGTGCATAATCTTGGTTTAACTAGCTGCCTTTCATTTCGGTCCGATTTGTGTGCCAGCTAATCTTTTCATGTCTTAGCATTGTCTACAGTTCAGCATTCTGAGTTTTTTGTTTTTTTATTTGCTTCTGCTAGGAAGGCGAATGACATTTCAATCAAAGAGCAAATTAATTATAGATTCAATTCAGGCATTATTTCTCCTCTGCTGCCCATTTGCCTCCCGACTAGTGAGGGGATCTGTGAAAGTATTTTTAAAACTCCTATTCATTGCTCGTGTGTCCGCCTCATCTTGAATCACTCCCACAGATCGCCAACGAGCCAAATTTCAACAGCAGAATTGATGTGCCCCAGGAGTACCCATTTGATGCCCTCACGCCACAATTTCTACATGTAATGATTACAATAGCAAACAAGCATTTACAATGCCATGGTTTCGCCTTTGGAAAAGTTAGAGTTATTGGCATTGTAAATGACAAAATTTGTATTTATGTGTTGGTTTTGAAAACAGATACATAAATGGCATTGTCGTTTACATTGCCATTAGCTTAATCTCTCGCAAATGTGAGACCTATTGTACCCTACGGACGAGCTCAGCAGACAGCAATTACTACTACACACACACACCCAGAGCCAGCCCCACACACACACACCCAGAGCCAGCCCCACACACACACACCCAGAGCCACACACACATACCCAGAGCCACACACACACACACACACACACACACACAGAGCCACACATACACACACCCAGAGCCACACACACCCAGAGCCACACACACCCAGAGCCACACACACCCAGAGCCAAACACACCCAGAGCCAAACACACCCAGAGCCACACACACACACACACCCAGAGCCACACACACACACACACACCCAGAGCCACACCCACACACCCAGAGCCACACACACACCCAGAGCCACACACACACACACCCAGAGCCACACACACACACACCCAGAGCCACACACACACACACACATCCACACACACCCACCCAGAGCGCCACACACACACCCAGAGCCACACACACACCCACCCAGAGCCACACACACCCACCCAGAGCCACACACACACACTCAGGAGAGCAAGCACAGCGAGGGGGCAGGGAAGCAAGCACAGCAAGGGGGCAGGGAAGCAAGCACAGCGAGGGGGCAGGGAAGCAAGCACAGCGAGGGGGCAGGGAAGCAAGCACAGCGAGGGGGCAGGGAAGCAAGCACAGCGAGGGGGCAGGGAAGCAAGCACAGCGAGGGGGCAAGGAAGCAAGCACACCGAGGGGGCAAGGAAGCAAGCACAGCAAGGGGGCAGGGAAGCAAGCACAGCGAGGGGGCAGGGAAGCAAGCACAGCGAGGGGGCAGCGAAGCAAGCACAGCGCGGGGGCAGGGAAGCAAGCACAGCGCGGGGGCAGGGAAGCAAGCACGAACACAGATGCCTCTAATGACGGCACCTGCGTTACAAGCTATTATCTGTTTTTAATCCTGACACTGGGCAGCTGTATGAAGTTGCAGCATAGCTGACCCCATAAACAGTTCTAACCACTCAAATTACAGCACTGCACCTTTTCTACCACACCAGGCTCACATAGTGTTTTAGTACACCCGCCCCCTTCCAATAAAAACATGCCTGAGCTCCTCCTTCACAGCGAAGGGGTTGTAGCCCACATGGAGACTAGGTCTCTCCTGTGATGAGGCACCCCTATGATGAAGCGAGGCACCCCTATGATGAAGCATGACACCTCTGGTGTGTGATGGGAACCGTACATAAAAGGGAATCCCCCTTTGTGTGTAAGAGTACACCCAGTCACTTGTCTGACCTCCCTTTCACTTTGGACCTGAGGCCTGCTTTGTGATATGATTAATGAGTGGGGAGGTTTCCCACGCAGGCCCTTAAATCTCCTCGAGCTCCTTTGTGCGATTACCAAAGCATGCCACAACTTCACTGATACTACAGAATACCTAAAGGTACAGAAAAGTCATCAAATGTTTCTCTTCATATTGTACTTTAGTTTGTGAACCTATTAGTTTCATGAAAGCGACCTCTTCATTCTACATGCTCCTAACAACAATCTGTTAGCGTAATACAAGGAATAAAAGTTACTTTCAACTAGGATATTGCATGCTACCAGTTCCATTGTAAATGAACGAGCTTGAAGGCTGAGAGGTTTCTTTTTTGTAATAAGAACATGCAACTTTGAAGTTGATTTAATGCACATTTATTAAGTAAGTAGCTAGGGGTACACTCCCCATATAAATAGTACTATCATTAGGCACCGGCACGTGGGAGGTTGCAGAGCAGCCACACTCTGCCTCTCATGCATGACAACTGGTAGTGCCGCAGTTTAGAGCCTCTCAATCCTACGAGATGGGGGCACAGTCATGCACGCTCTCTCACAAACATGACAATTTCCTCAACGCACAGACTTCCTCCTCTCCTGGCTAAAATCATAGATGGGGGAAAAGGGGCATCTATCTGACAGCAGTATGAGATGCACTAGTGCCACTACATTCCTACTTGCCTGTAATAATTTATTACATGCTAACAGACACACTTGTTTTACTATAGGCATGTTCTGACGTCAATGTGTGTGTGAGACAAGAAAATAACTCACACTAAGTAAACGGAGTATCCTATGAATTCTTTATAGAATTATAGATGGGTAACCGTAAACTACGCACATGCTTTGCACTGTGGGATTCTAAGTCACATCAAATAAACAACGAGAGCAAAGCTGAAGTTGTCTATGATGAGAGCAAAGCTTGAGTTGTCTATGACGTTACTCCAAACTCAGTGAAAAATATCCTTGCAATTCACATTTTACCCATCTATCATTTTATGTTATGTATGGTCGCCTGCAAGAAATTGGGTTACTGGTTGAGGGGGTGAAGCAGCAACCACAATTCTTCTCAGGGTGAAGTCACAGGCACAACCTAAATTAACCTGTTGCTCTCAAATCCTCGGGTAGAATGGCACACAGCAGTCAGGCTTAACTCAGAGGCAACGTGTAAAGTATTTGTGCAAAACTTCAAACAATAACAGTGAAAAAGGATTAGAATAATAGAGTGATTTTTAATAAATAAATCAAGATCAAAACGAGATAAAACCAATCATTAGTACCGGAGATATAGAATTTTAAAGTTGTTTGTGCCAAAAGGCGTAAAGCACCAACTGTAGATATCTGGTCGCGCTGGACTATGAAAAAGTCACAAGTTCAGGCCGACCGTGATGGATCACGGGCCGGCTACATGTACCTTAAATCCTAGTTTGCAGAGGGTTGAATGGAACCGCATTAAAGATGCGTTGCACAGCTGAAGGAAAGCGTTGGTTCGGAGGGGCTGCGAGGCAGCAATGAGTCCGGAATCGTCGTTGAGGCTGTGCCTGTGCTGAGGATGCACCGTGCAGCAGCGGTACCAAAGGCGATGTGGGCTGCGGCAGTAATCCAGGTCTTTGCAACTGGTCCAACCCAAGCAGCAGCAAAGACGTATCACTTCTGCTTGGGGTATTGCCACACAGCAGAGGAGATGCGTTGGTTTTGCTGGATCCACAGAGGCTGCCAAAGCACATTAATCCCACTTCCAAGTTTCCAGTACTGGAGTGGCATCATTTTGCATTGTAGGCTCACAGATGGCAGAGTTCAGATGCAAGGTTGTTGGAAGCCTGTTATGTCCCTGAGGCGTCAGATCAGGTGACCAGTTAACTTGCACTTGGAGTCACTCTGGATTTAAGAGATGCAGGTCCAGTCCTTCTCACCCAGGCACGAGGGCAGCAGGTCAACACAGCAAACCAGGAGTCCAGCAGAGTGGCAGTCCAGCAGCAGCACAGAAGAACTGCCACTCTGCTGACAATCCACTGGCCCAGAAGTATACTGTGGAGTTGGTGTCTGAGTATTTATACCCAGCTATGCCTTTGAAGTGGAGAAGAAACTTCTACAGGCTTGCCTTTGAAATCCAAGGCATCCTGCCTTCTCATGCTCAAGATTAATTAGAGGGCGTATACAGCCATTTGTGTGGAGGCAGGTCACAGCGTATTCAGGTGTAAGTGGGGCAGTGCACTGCTCCTCCAACCCATCATGTCAGTGATTGCCCATCCAGGCACATCTAAGCTCCCCATTATATGTGGCGGTCTAGGAGGAATATACAAAACTCAACTGTCAACTACACCCAGTCATGTGACCAGAGACATACTGCAGGCACTAAATGGCTATGGCAAGAAAATGCTAACTTAATAAAAGTGTCATTTTCAGAAGTGCAATTTAAAATCAGACTACACCACAAGTTAAGATTTTAAAATGTGATTCCAGAGACCTCAAGCATGAATTGGTTATCTCTTCCCATTTTGAAATGACACTTATGGGAGAGAAAGGCCTTGCAGTAGTAAGAAAACACAAATTCAAGCGTTTTCACTACCAGGAGATGTTAAACTTAAAAGTACATGTCCTACTTTTTTAATACATTGCACCCAAGCTGTTTGGACTGTCCGGGGCCTACCCTAGTAGGTGAATAATATGTATTAACAAGCATTTGCAATGCAATAGGTCTCACATTTGCAAGAGTTTAACCTATTAGTATTTTAATTGACAATGCGCTTTATTTATGTTTTAAAAGCCAAAACAAATAAAAGGCATTGTCATTTACAATGCTAATAGCTTAAACTTGAGTGAATGCGAGACCTGTTGCATTGCGAATGCTTGTTTTGAAATTTGTCTTCCCTTTCTGAGAGGGAGTTATGAACACCTGATGACCCAGCTAAACATAAAAGATTAGTAATGGAGCTGCTATCCTGCTCTAAGGACAATTAACCGGGGGACGGCGGACCTGAGCCAATACAATTAATCACTCCATGGAAACAGCGTACAGTGCAGACAATGGGAAACGGTGCCTGGGAAATGTGTGGAACAGCAAGGTTGGAATCGAAACACTGCAAGCCTTAGGCTTTAACTTTTCTCATATTTTGCCTTTATGAAACTTCTTTCTTAATTCATTTAAAGCAGGCAATTGTGGGCAAGTGAGGCTGGGAAATGCAGCCTAGTTTTGAAACCAGCAAGAGTTGTACTTTGGGTCCCTTTCTCACTGCTCCATCAGGATTCAAGCAAGCCGGGCCGAAGACGGCTGAAATGCCAGAAACCGGTCCCCGGTAGCTTGTCTCCTTTCTGGTGAAGAATTGGCTTGGTAGTTTAGTCTGCCCTGTTCCCATGATGCACTGGGCCAGGGACAGACTAATTTGCATATAGCCAGGTTCTGAGCTGGGATGGGGCAGTGAGATAAATAACGGTGATGGATCAAGCCCTGATCTTTGGACTGGGTAAGAGTGGTCTGCTCAATTCAGACACTCTGTTCATCACCACCCCCTTCTCTAAATCGTTTTTGGCCACTATAGGTGTGGCAGGGTATACTCAGACATGAGTCCCTTTCTCACTGCTCCATCAGGATTCAAGCAAGCCGGGCCGAAGACGTCTGAAATGCCAGACACCGGGTCCCCGGTAGCTTGTCTCCTTTCTGGTGAAGAATTGGCTTGGTAGTTTAGTCTGCCCTGTTCCCATGATGCACTGGGCCAGGGACAGACTAATTTGCATATAGCCAGGTTCTGAGCTGGGATGGGGCAGTGAGATAAATAACGGTGATGGATCAAGCCCTGATCTTTGGACTGGGTAAGAGTGGTCTGCTCAATTCAGACACTCTGTTCATCACCACCCCCTTCTCTAAATCGTTTTTGGCCACTATAGGTGTGGCAGGGTATACTCAGACATGAGTCCCTTTCTCACTGCTCCATCAGGATTCAAGCAAGCCGGGCCGAAGACGGCTGAAATGCCAGAAACCGGTCCCCGGTAGCTTGTCTCCTTTCTGGTGAAGAATTGGCTTGGTAGTTTAGTCTGCCCTGTTCCCATGATGCACTGGGCCAGGGACAGACTAATTTGCATATAGCCAGGTTCTGAGCTGGGATGGGGCAGTGAGATAAATAACGGTGATGGATCAAGCCCTGATCTTTGGACTGGGTAAGAGTGGTCTGCTCAATTCAGACACTCTGTTCATCACCACCCCCTTCTCTAAATCGTTGTTGGCCACTATAGGTGTGGCAGGGTATACTCAGACATGAGTCCCATTCTCACTGCTCCATCAGGATTCAAGCAAGCCGGGCCGAAGACGGCTGAAATGCCAGAAACCGGTCCCCGGTAGCTTGTCTCCTTTCTGGTGAAGAATTGGCTTGGTAGTTTAGTCTGCCCTGTTCCCATGATGCACTGGGCCAGGGACAGACTAATTTGCATATAGCCAGGTTCTGAGCTGGGATGGGGCAGTGAGATAAATAACGGTGATGGATCAAGCCCTGATCTTTGGACTGGGTAAGAGTGGTCTGCTCAATTCAGACACTCTGTTCATCACCACCCCCTTCTCTAAATCGTTTTTGGCCACTATAGGTGTGGCAGGGTATACTCAGACATGAGTCCCTTTCTCACTGCTCCATCAGGATTCAAGCAAGCCGGGCCGAAGACGGCTGAAATGCCAGAAACCGGTCCCCGGTAGCTTGTCTCCTTTCTGGTGAAGAATTGGCTTGGTAGTTTAGTCTGCCCTGTTCCCATGATGCACTGGGCCAGGGACAGACTAATTTGCATATAGCCAGGTTCTGAGCTGGGATGGGGCAGTGAGATAAATAACGGTGATGGATCAAGCCCTGATCTTTGGACTGGGTAAGAGTGGTCTGCTCAATTCAGACACTCTGTTCATCACCACCCCTTCTCTAAATAGTTTTGAAACCAGCAAGAGTTGTACTTTGGAAATGTGTAATTGACGTTGCAAACTTTGAGCATCCACTGTTTTCATTTTACACTTAATGCAACACAATGTTTTTTTTTTATATTATCAATTAACTGTGAAAAGAACATAAGCTCTTCGGTAGTTGCTATTAGTGCAGTGACTGGTAAAAAAAGAGCTTCAAATGTTATTTTTTTACGAAATTCGTAAATTGACATTAACTTTTTTTGTTGTTTTGCACGTGTTGCACTCAAAGGTGCTTCAATTTTTAAGGCGCTGCAGTTGTGTTCTGCATACTGTACAATACTGGTGATGACACTGTAAAGAAAAGAATAGTAAAGACGCAGTCTGTGGAAACATAGTGGCATAAATTTAAATAACAAGCAAAAGTGAAAGCATGGCGCGTTGTGTGTAACCTGACTGACGAGGAATGCAGCTGCCACCCTGCGCGCTGCTGCTCGATCCCGAGAGCAAAACGTTGTGGGAGTGAACATTAAAAAAAAGAAGGTGGGACATGCACCCGCCTTTAGCCATTTGTGTGCTATCATTAGTGAAAGACACACGCAAAATCCAATCATATGTGTGGGAGGAGTCAGACCCACACAAAGTAGTTTAGAGTGCTCACAAGAAGCCTCTCAGAGCAGCGCATGCTCGCTGGCTCAGGTTCGACCTAAAAAGGAAGGCTCACTCAGTGCTGCAGGCCCACTAGTAACATTTAACTTACAGGCCCTGGGCACATCTAGTGCCACTTTACTACAGACTTAGAAGTAAATTAAATATGCCATCTGGGGTTAAGCCAATATTACCATGTTTGAGTAGGAAGGCAAAAATTTGGGAGAAAGACCACCCTAAGGGTGACAGGTCTATCATTGCCAAAATCATCTGCCCTAGCTTTCAACTTCTATACACGGCCAGAGAAATAATGGAGAAGCCATACAAAACATGGTCATTACCCCTTGTCGTAAATGATTAAAAAGAAAACAAAAGCTGCCCTCCTGCCACCAACCCCATCACTCAAGTACATGAGAGCTCAGAGAGCCCAGCCAGAGCCGCCTGGTATCCCTCTATGACGTGGCAGCAGTAAGTTCCAAGTTTGGTTGTTATATCATAGCATTGAATTACCGGATTGAGTTTCCGGTCATTCTCGTTAATGGCTCTTTATGCGAGTCATGCATAACATATAGAATTATAGATGGATAACAGTGAATTATTCTGATGTTTTTCATCAAGGGGTTCTGTGTGAAATCATATAGACAACAAGAGCAAGGCTTGAGTTGTCTATTTCACACAAAAACCAAAGGTGAAAAACATCCCAGTAGTTGACTTTTTCTCCATCTATATTTTTTAATTTTGTATGGCCCCCAAAATCATCTTGACTTTCTTTCAACTGCTATGCAGTGGCAGAGGATTAATGGGGAACCATACATAACATTGACTCGGTTATGTATCCCTATCCCACAGGTAAAACAAAATAAGAAAAACCTCACCAGCCATCCTTCACCAACTTCCAATCACCTTCCTTCTTTCCCCCTCTTGGCAGTGAGCTTTCTGCTTTCAGTCAAATCAGACATACAGCACTGTGCAAACAGGCTCTCAGTGAGCCCTGTCAGGCTGGCCTGGAAGGCCTTTATGATATCACTACAGTGGGTAACCAGTTTTGTTATCATCTGTTACTGCGTCATACCAGTGGGTTATGAGATTTAGAGACTGAAACAAATGATAGATGCTCTCTATATGAGCCATACATAAATGAATAATCCTTTCACAATAGTAGCTTACTCTGAAAAAACACACGGACTGTGCTGTCCTAATGGCATTTATTCCAAGCTACAGGTACCATTTAATTTTCTTATTTCTTAACATTTAACTTTTTTTTTTTAAATAGCTGAACTTTAATAAAGCTCCTTGATTAAGTTTGATTTTTCTCTCACTTCTTTAAACTAAAACGAAACAAGTTTTTAATGTTCTACTCTAGTTTCCATTAGAAGTAGCTTCCAGATGTCGCCACGTTGTTCATAGCTTAGATTTTTAAAGGGCTCATTGCTCCCATTGGGAAATACTTACGATGTTTACGGTTTTTAAGCTGGCTGATGTTATTTCTAACTGTCTTTGTGGTCCCATTGGTTTCAATTGGGACCAGATGTTGGCAGTAGCTAAACTTGATCTGCTACTCAGATTTTTCCAGGCTTCTAGTGGTAACATCAACTGCCTGCAATACATTTATTTCCCGCCAGGTTTAAGTTTGTTGACCAGACCATTAGTCGGCAGATGCCTCTCATTCCTGGATTTGTGGCTCTCAGGCACAAACAGGCTCTCATCCTGAAGAAAGATCCTGGTTAGTGCTGGAGCAACGTTTTGACGCGTTGAGCAAAATAGCAGTTTTACATCCCCTCTTCACCCTTCCAGTCAGAGGGGGGTAACAATTGCAGCTTTTGAGGCATTTAGGGGCCCCTGCCATCTCATTTGTTGACACGCAAATGTTTACCAAGTCTTACCATAAACCGACCATTGGCCAAGGACAACCATGTTTTATGCTATTGTCTCGACACAACTGACATCACTTCTATTGAGCAGGACATCTAGGAGTGTCTGTCCTGTACTGTGACCTGCATTAAAAGTTCCCGATTGCTCCACAGGGGCAGAAGTTATTTGTGAGTCATGCAAAAGTGAAGCTCCTCTTCAGTGCTAATTTTTTCTAAGCTGCTGTATGATTTTCCCACCTGTGCACATGGCCCTCCACAGGCGCCCCCGCACCCCTTTATAACATCCAAAGTGCACAATCAACCATCATGAGGGGATGCTATTGGTTTACATTTTGTTGCCTCTGGGTTAGCAAAGAAGGAATCTTTTTCCCTTGAGCTTTTTTGAATTTTATTTTAATTAATAGATACAGTTTTGAGTAACTGGAAGCCTCATTAGCATGCAGAGGTGAATAGGAGCAAAACACTTCCAGCGGTGGTTTCATGTGCTTCCAGGAATGCCTTATATTGTTTCCATGTACAACATGATCACAATAAACAACTAGTCTAGTATATTTAGAAGTTCACTACAAGATGTAAATCTTTTACTGCAAGGTCAACCTCAGAAGCATTCACACAGAGCATTCAAGTGAAGAAGGCACAGTTTAAGTGTTAAAAGGGGTAACATTTCTTTAACTGGACACAGCCGTCTAAGGATTCTCAATGTGGTGATCAGAATGCTTAATTTAACAACATAAAGCTTGTGTTTTGAGGCAACCGAGGTTCACGTAGCGGCACAACGCTTACAGTGAGGCCCTCTCTGCGAGTGACCTGCAGCAGTTTCATAGAGATGGTACTCATGCTGTTCAACTGGCTATTGCGTTCAAGGAAAGCTTTCCATTATTACTAAGCACAACATATGCTCTATGTTTAGTAATGCTGCACATTTAACTATGGTCTCCGACACTGGTTGATGTGGTGTTTGGTTTTTGGGCTTTATCCTATCTGCTGTCCATTATCCAGGCTGGTCTATGTTCAGCCATAACGAGCGGATGGAAGAGCTCTTGTCTACTGGGGTATGAGGTGGCTGTAGCAGTAGAAATATTCCAAGCATAGTCATGTCAACCCCCCCCTCTCCAGGGACATCTTAATGTGCTCCACAAAAAACTGCAGGCGAGATAATGATCCTGCAGCCCTACCTGCAAATCTCCTCCCAAAATGTCCCTTATACTTCAGCAGTGGAAGTTATAGTATACCAGCTTTCTCACCAGTGCCCCCTTCCTATAGTTAAAGTCCAGTGCACTGCACTCCAGGAGAGAGCACCTGACTAGTTACAAACCAGTGTTAAAATTATAAGCAGGAAGATCTGTAGGACATGGAAAAAATTCAACAGAGCCAGAGATCGACCATTCCAAAGCAAGGTAGAAAGAGATTTCAACATTGAATATTATCACATCTCATGTTCATCCACAAACAGGATGATATAACACAATGTATAAGTACCACAAGGGCCTAAAATACTCATAGACGTACACTTACTTATTAAGCGCTCTTACCTCCAGAAGAACCTCCTTATTTCTGTCTGCCATCTCAGAGGTTTCTTTCTTTCCCAGCAGGTAGTTCTGTAACCACAAAGCACCCGTGCATGAGATTACTCAAATGAAAGCCAATGCTGATTTCGCTCTCTTTTAAATACAATCCATCATTGTGATATGGGTGACTGAATGGTAATTAGAAATAGCATCTGCGTGATGTACCGGGGCACGGACAAAAGCAGTGAACATGTGCAGAGCTAGTGTTTATATTTGTAACTTATTTACACTTTTCTATATTGATTTTAGTTGACAACCTATGGATTGAAAATGGTAACTCATCAACTAATGGAGAGAGCCTTAATGCATCAACGATGACCAAAACACCACAAACATTCACCATACATTGTTTTCAAAGTATAAAACATTCACCACTATAACCTAATGAAATAGCAGACAGTGCACATCTATATATTTACGGAAAGCCTTTCCTCTTAAAAACCTAATATTTTACAACCATACACACATTCAATCATGAAGACCAGATATAAAGAACAGCCACCGTTGTTGCCTGAATTCCATGTTGTGCAGCCCAGTAAAACATCTACAGTGTTTAAAATTGTTCTACCTGCTGCTCGGCCAGTGTGTGTGTGGTGTGTGTGTGTGTGGTGTGGTGTGGATGGTGCTGTGGAAAGTTGGGTGAGTGAGCCGGTCAGTTGGAGGATGGGCTGAGCAGCAGGAAGGCTGCTCCTGGTGGGGCTCTGTACCTTTTTATCTTGAACCGACTATCTGAATAAATAGCATCTTAAGTTACCCTGGAATTGGATCTTCGTTTCATTGCAACATTTTGGCAACGAGGAAGGGATACGAACCCACGCGAGGAATTGGATCTTCATTTCATTGCAACATTTTGGCGATGATTTTACTGAAAATAACCTGTTCGTGCTACCTTATTGGACTGTAACTATCAATCTTGAAGTGAATGGATATCAACAAACTTGAAGAATCTGGCAGCCCTGAGCCCCACCAGTGACCACAAGAGCAGTCTGCCCCAACCTAGGGGTGCCAGTTCCTGCTGGACTTCCCCTCTTCCTGTCAGCCGTAACCTTGGAAGAGGTGTTTGTGTCGTATTTCTTTGGGAGAGTGTCTCCATCAAGAGGAGATCCGCAGGGGAGCAGCCAGTATGAAGTGTGTCTTGCGCCAGAGCCTCCGTATGAAGTGTCACTGCCAAGTGTTCCAGAGAGCTACAAGCCCCTGTGCCCATTGTATGGAGAAGCACCTGCAATCCTTTCTAAGAAGTCCATTGTGCATGCCCTGAGGAGGAGCGTCTAGTGGGAGGAGAAAGTCGTCTGGCAATTGGAGTTCTCACAGCTCCTGTGAGGTTGAGCTACTCGGACCTGCATCTTGTGGGAGGAGTTGGACGGCATGGAGGAGGAGTTCCCTCTCTCCGTGTGTGAAGAGCATCTTGGACACTGCGAAATGAACCCACTGTGGTGCTGAGTTTAGTGCTTCTTTGGCACTTTCACGTCTAGCACTTTTGTTTTTTTGCTACACCCTCAATCGCTCATGCCCCTCCATTGCCTCAAGTTTTAAATGTTGTACCCCCAACTGCCACCTACCCGCAATGGTCTCTACTCGTTCGTTGGCTTTAGCGCGAGCCCCGTCTTCTTTTCGTGGAGTGTCCTGCAGCTTCCACGTTGTTCTACACGGACGTGCCGGGAGCCAACCGGCTCTCCGTCAATCTGTGTGCTGCCATTTTCTTTGTCACTTTTTTTACAGTAGAGATCAGGAATTCCCGCAACGAAAAGACATTCAGCCACGTCATCGATATCACCATTTGTTCAGATGCGGAGGGGAGCCTCAGCACCAGCAGTTTTTTTCGATGCACAGTTTTCTGGTGCATATGAAGCGTTGTGTTTCTTGGTCGGAGACCAAGCTTTTTAGCTTCCTTGGCAAATGTTCTTCACTCAGGACATTTGAGACTTTAGAGATCTTCGTTCCATGTGACTATCGTTTAATTGATTGGAGGAAATGTTGTAAAAATGATGAGGGGTTTTGATTCTAATGGCAGCAAATGTTCTTATGACAATGTAGTATTGTTAATGCTATAGTCTGTCAATTGTTTGGTTTCACTTTGGGTATTGACTGCTTCATCTCTCATTGCATACATATCATAAGTATGTAGTGGTCTTGTGTTGGGTGTGGGTTGGGACAGTACCATCGTCACTGGTGAATTTATCACTATTGCTCTGTGTTGGAGGGGAACCACTCCTCTGCTAGCTTTTAATTCCCCTTGACAATGTTTCATTAGAATGGCTGTTTCTACTGAGTGTGTGTGTCAGCTAAATTTAAGGCACAAAGTCACTCAGTGTATCCACTTGTGTGTGGATGTGGAAGGGATCACCCACTGTTGGTTTGTTGTTTGAGATGACTTTTGTTGTTGAGTCACTCTGGGCTACCACCTTGCTGTGGTTGTGGGAGACTTTGTACAGTCTTCTACTGAGTGTGAGTGTGTGTGTGAGAGTTGACTGTTACGCATGAAGTCGCTCTGGGTTACCCCCTTGTCGTTGTGGGAGTTTCTGTATCTCTCACTGTGGGGGGGTGTACAAGAAGGTTCTTAGGTTTTGAGCCCCTCTGCCCCTCCATTATTTTTGTGGTTGTGGGTTGACATAGGTTTGTCACCCTGGAGGGCAATGTGTTCGAGTTGACTGGTTTTTAGTCACTCATGTCTACCTCTTTTGTGTGGTTGTGGGTTGATGTAGGTTGATCACCCTTGTGGGTGCTGTGTTCGAGTTGACTGGTTTTTGTCACTCGTGTCTACCACCTTTGTGTGGTTGGTAGGTGAATTTCTCTTCACCTTTAGCTTTGGCGTTGTGAGTGAGGATTTTCTGTGTATTTGTCCTCACTTTCTTTCCTCTCCCTTACGACTCAGGTGTTTGTCCCAGGTTTAATATTTGTTTTGTTGTGGGGTGTTATCTTCTGCACCGTTGTGGTTTGTTTCCCTGTGTGTTCACGTTCATTTTCGGCCTGGCCAGCTGGTACGTTTGTGGCACAAGGGATTGGTTGGTTGTGCAGCTTTGTTTGGTTTTGTGTGGTAAGGTGGAAGTTTTGTTTATTTGTGTGGAAAGGGAGTGAATGTGAGTAGGGATTGTCTTAATGCTTAAAAATTAATTTTCCTTGTCCAGTTTGTTGTTTTCTTCATTGCGAGTACATGGGTGTGCATTGTCATTTTTCATTATTACATTACTTTATGTTAACATACATGCATTTAGTCACTTTCTCTCATGCTCTGCTGCATTTTTATGTTAACTTGCAAGCACATTGTACTGTGTTTTCCTGTTTGTATCCTTCCTGGTTTTCCCTTAATCATCTTCAGGTCTTTGCAATGGATCCCCTACTTATTTCCATGTATGTTATGTTTACCAATGTGCGATTTTCCCTATGACCATTGTTTTTATTCAGGGAGGAACGAGAAGTGTTGTACCTGCTGCTCAGCCAGTATGTGTGTGGTGTGGTGTGGTGATGCTGTGGAATGTTGGATGAGTGAGACTGTCAGTTGGAGGATCGGTAGAACAACAGGAAGGTTGTTCCTGGTGGGACTCTCAGTACCTTTTATCTTGAACTTACTATCTGAATAAATAGCGTCTTAAGTAACCCCGAATTGGATCTTTGTTCCATTGCAACAAAAATCAACAGGAAGAATTGTAAGTGCGCAAGACCCTTCAATCTAGTCCATGTGTTGTTCTAACAGCATAGCATCACTTTTATCAACCACTCCAGGCACTGTTTAACCCCTTGTATGCGCGGCGAATTTTCGCGATGTGCGGCCGTTTTAAAGAGTGGGCGGGATCATGATGGCCCCCAGCCGTCATCAGCACACGCCCACCGTGATGCATGACGGCCGGGGGCCGTCATCAGCATGGAAGAGGTTAAAGACCAGCTATATCAGTTATTGTCAGTCAATGATTTTTAAAACATATTCAAATATAGTATATTTTTGAAACGTGCACCCTGAAATGAGAAGCAGCGTACATTAGGCGGTTAGGTGTGGAGGACAGACACCCACTTCCACCAGCCACATATGCCTGACCTTCCTGGCAGGGAAGATTTTCACTAAAGGTTGGCATGTGGGTCGGCCATGGGTATAACAGTTCAAAGGTTTTGCGGTTTCAGGGGCAGGAGCAGACGGCTAAAGGTTCCCGGGCAATAAGGAAAAGCCCTATATTCCCAGCTGATGTGCAAAATGAAAACCTTCTGTCACGCTTTGTGTGACCTCCTATGCACCCCGCTACCAGACACACTGCTGTTGTGTGTGAATGGCACCAATGAGAGGAAAGTTGATGTTTTCAGTTTTTATCCAGTTTCTGTTTTTTATGCTTTTAAAGCAGATTATTTTTTTACCATCACATATTGCTATTCATTTTTATTGTTTCTTACTTTGTATTGCTGATGTTTATTCAATGTATCTAATCTATTGTTGCACTTGTAAGTTAAGTACTCTGGAGGTTTAATTAATAGGGGTTAGCTATGGCTAGCCATGCCATCTAAGAGGGGGATGGTGGAGATTCAAGAAGTATGCATCTAAAGGTGGCAAATCAAATTTAGTTTATTACTGCGTGCAGTGAGGGCACCAGGGATGCAGCAAGTATTGCAGCAGATCTGTGCTGCCTCCCCACGGCCTGTCCCGATACAGTGCTTCAGTCCATTGCTAAGGTGGAAGTATCACAGGATAGGCCACGTGTTGTGGCTTGAATTGTTGCTAAGCATCATTTCCTTGGCTATCAGTTCCCTGCTCAGACAGTGCGAGGGTGACGTCATGGAATGCGGGTAAGTGCCTGCCTATCTTCCCTTAGACCACCCCTCTGAGAGGAAGTCCGCCAAAGGTGCAGCCTTGCCTTGGAAACCAACAGCGATCCACTAGCAAATACTCCAAAAAGATGTACAGTTGACATCAGGAGATGTGGAATCCTGGTTACCTGTGCCCGAATAAAAGGATGTCATAAGTTCTGGAATGTAGGTTGGAGAGTAGAGAACAGTCAGTTGAGAAGTGTTACTGGTGTCAAGCGGGTTTCCACCAGCTTGCACTCCAATAAAGACTTACCACTCATCTTCTGGATGTTTTTACAATTTGGCGATGAGTGGATCTAGGATACTTCTGCCCACACTTTGGAGGGCTACAGGAACCGTGGTTGGTGTGGATGCTGGATGACGCCCCGTGGAGGAGCGCAGGCGGACTTTGTGAGGGACGTAATGGAAGCAGCATCCTGGAGGGCTACTAAGTGCAGGAGCACTGTTCATGATTTTTTTGCTTGTTGTAGGAAAATTCAATTGAGTTGGCGCTGACTATAGCACGGTTGGAGTGAGCATGGTACACGCGAGACAGTGCATGGAATTCAGAAGCTTTGGAGAGCATGTGCATGTCTGGCAACGAGGGAGCGTCAAAACGTTATGAACTTGGTTGAAGGGGGTGCATGCAAGGACGTCATTGTGTGGGTACATCGGTGTCATCTTGGATGTACAGCGTTCAGCATTGATCGCGCCAGTTCCTTATTGGAAAATCTTGCCTGTGTGTATTTCAGTGATGCACACACCATTTCAGTCAATGGAAATCTTGTATAAACTTTTGTCCACCAAAGGTGCTCATACTTCAAGAGGGGGCAAGCAAACTGAATTAGTACTTTATTTTAGGGGGGGGGAGGGAGGTTAAATGTATGGGGGTTAAATGTACATGTGATTCACAAACCTTTTCAAGGGAGATGTTCTTATGTGTGATTCACTGTAATTTTCACCAGTGATTGTGCATGCACACCTATTGTACAAAGAATTTGGATGGAATTTCGTGAGAATATTCTTTAGGCTAGATTATAGTGGAATTGAATATTTCACAGCAGGTTTGGGATTCTTTAGTTAAATTTGATAACCTGTTTAAAATATTTTTATTTGGTGGGTGTAACTTGTCATTATGAGTGTGCAAAATAGTGGGCTCACGCCACATGTTCCATTCATACCTCATCCTGGTGAGCCATTATTAAAATGGCCAGATTGGAAAGAGTATTTTCTAAACTATGCGTCAGCTTTTAGAGAGAAGAATGAGGAAGCGTTCACTTCGTCCAAGAAGAAAAAAATCCTGCTGCACAGTTTAGGTCCGGAGGGGTTGCGTATGTATAACCAAATGAAAAGAAGGTTAGACTTGCAAGTTGTGCAGATGTTTTTGGAAATGCATTAGAAGACTTAGATATACACTACAATCCCACAGTTAGTGCAGCTATAGACTGGTACATGTTTTTTTAAGGCACCAGATGAAAATTGAGTCATTGCAGCATTGAAGAAACTGGCAGTCACATGTAAATTTGGGACCTTACATGATGACCTCAGAAGTGATCAGTTAGTGATGCATTCCAACAAGGTGGGCATTCAGAAAAAACTGTGGGTGTGTGGTGAGTCTCCCTTGCAAGAAATGATGACCATCATTAAGAAGGCCAACATGTCTAAAGAAGGCCAACATGTCTAAAAGATATGCAGAGGCAGCATTGAAGGGTAACAATGAAGGGGAGGTGGTTGGTAAGATTTCCATCTCTAAGTATGATTAAAAAAAAATTGAGAAGCACAGAAACTAAAGTGTGAGCTGGGAAGGTGGTTCTAAGAGTAAAACAGATGACTAAGAGAAACATCCTGTTTATTTTAGATGTGGGAATAAGTGGCATATGGCAAGAGATAGATGTTGTCAGGCTATTAGGTAAAAATTTGAATGTTTTGGTATTATGGGGCATTCTGCCATGGTGTGTAGGGGGAAACTGTGTACAGTGGTTAAGAAACCCGTGAAATGTGTTGTGGAGAATAAGGAGGAAGGTGATGCAGAAAGGGAATCTTCTAGTGATGAAGGTGTGCTATGGATCGAAGACATGGTGTGCTATGGATCGAAGACGTGGTATGCTATGGAGAGGCCAAGTCGAATGGAGGGTCAAATAGCAAGTGGAAACCGTAGTGTGAAGTAACCACGCGTGGTGTACTACTAAAGATTGTTCCTGACTCTGGTCCTCCTTATACTATAAAACAACGTACGGTATGCGAAGACAAATTTGTGAGCGTGCGGTATGATTGTTTGAGACCCATGTCACAGAAGAAATTGCTATAGTAGGGTTCACTGAAGCAAAATATTTTATTTAACAATAGGTCAGCGTGGGGAAAGTTGCATGTGGCGGAAAAAGGCCCATCGGTGTTGGGATGGGTTAATCAAGGCGTGTTGGGCATTATTTTAGATCCCAATAAGGGGGACCAAGTGTTGTTACTTGGTGAACAAAATGAGTGCATGGAGAAGAAAGAGAGCAATTTCCTGAAGTTTTTTTTGTGGGTAAGGTTGGGAGAACTCGTGGATTTGTCCATAAAATTGTACTTACGGACGATGATGTGCCAGTCTGTCACAAAGAGAGGAACATTCCTATTAGCCTGAGAGATGGCGTGATGGCGGAATTGGATGATTTAGAAAGTAAAGGTATTATAGAGCTAGTGGCTCCTGGGTGTAGAGGGTGTGTCAGGCTCCAAACAGGACGTTCCTCACTGGGTGCAGAGAGTTCTGCTGGATAAAATGGACTTGGAATGGGAACACTCTCGGACAAAGAATTTTGGCTACACAGTCTATGTATCTTTTTTTAGCACAGAAGTGATGAACGGAATCAGAGCAGTCGCCTTTACAGAAGCCAGGCGCTGCTGGCGGGAAGTTGCACATAGCTGTACAAAAGCATGTGTGTGATAGCTTAAAGATCTGATGGATGAAGTCCCAAAACTAGAAAGCTTCGGAGATCTCGTTTTAGTTATATTATCTTAAACTTGTAAATCCACAATGCTATTCATTCACTGGCAATCAGTCCTGTATTGTTAAAATTGGGCAGTGCTTAAAATGTGCCATGATTGAAATGAAAAGCTAACTAGTATTACTCCTGGTTCCCTGTAAAATAGAAATATTGGTTGCTGTGGAAAAAAAGGTTGACCAATCACTTGTGAGTACAAACAGATATTGGAGGAAAGTGAAAGAATAGGAGAGATGGCTCTTTGTAAGTACTGGGCAAACGCAAACCTCCCACTTAAGGTTTTTGCGAGAGAATTCTCCTATTGAGAGCTTTTGCCAACTTTTTCCTCTTGCAATTCTATTTTTTTTTTAAACTTTGCAAACTTAGTAATGCTCCGGATAATTGCAAAGCTTTAAAAACACCCCTTTGAAAACTTTGCATATTCACGCACTCCTATTGAGCAAACAACAAGTGATCTGAAGAAATGCAGCAATAAGAAGGCAGAGAGTTCAAAGGAGAGTGACTTGAAAAGAGAGCAGTAGAAGAAAAGTTTGGGTAAAGAGAGCAAGTATCACAAAATTTGAAGAAAACTAGATCATGTAAATGACCATCCCCTCGTGCACCTGGAGCAGGTTTAAACACTAATAGAACGATCATTAAAAAAAAGCCATCAATCAAGAAAACCAAACAAAACAAATACAACACTGTTTCCAGAAATCCAGCACAAGTTCAGATTCAGAAGTTACCTGAGGGTTTTTGAAAAGTGCATATTTCTCTATACGTTCAACAAAAACAAGTTTATTCTGACTGTCTCTGGTCCAGTTCAGTAGGTTTTCCACCAGGTTTTCGTGGTCCTCAAAGATCCGCTCTGCAGGAAGGAAAATAGATGAGACTCATCACAAGCTCTCTGTAAAATTAACTAGAATGTGAACAACATTAGAGCAGATCACTAGAACAAAGTCTGTACAGGGTCAAAAGACTAACCATTTCTTTGCAACCATCACTGACCAATATTAGCTGTATTAGACCCGGCTTCCTGGGCACCGGGGCACTAAGGGGTAACTGCGCTCCAATCGCATCAACTGGAGTGTTGCCCCACTGGTGTCCTGGGGCCTCAGTACTAGTGGACCCAAAACTGGATAACCAAGTACTACTCTCCAACATTTGACTCTCTCAGGGTAGCGAGAAAGAGCAGTCCAAGGCTTACTCAAGGAGGTGAGGTGGGGTTAGACATTCAGAACACAGTGTAAACCGTACCACCAGCTGATAAACTCAATGTCCAGTCAGTGCTTTACTTTTTATGAAAGAAAAGTACTTTATCCTAGTTTTATGTGTAGTATAATTATTTTGTGTGTATTAAACAGGGAAAACCACTTGTCTTAACAACCCTCTGGGACAGAGTTCTGACCCCAAACAGTATTATAACGCCTATACGCCAAGCACTATAAAAACGTAGTTAACAATAAAACACACATTAAACATTGCATATTACAGACCATGTTACACAGGGCTGCTCTTGTTCACTAGAGCCTTAATACCAATCTTCGGATGGAAAGGATATAGTTTCAGCATATGATGTGAAGTTAAATGTTCTCGATCAGCCCCATAACCCCCCCACCCAAAGCAACAAGGTGTGCCCTCCCATCGTGAGTGAGGACACCGCTCTAGTGGCGTCAGGTATACGATCACAGGTGCCTGATGTCTTGGCACAGTTTACTGGAGTGCCACTAGTCCAGTAGCCACTGGCTAGCTGTAGGAGAGTAGTGGCTGGACAGAGTGCCAGTTCACACCGATACCCTCAGAGATCACAAAAAGAAAGGTGGGTGCCTGTTTTACTGGCCTCTATTCCCAGCTACTGCTTGTACAGGCTGCCACAGCGCAAGGGCGGAGATTAGAGGGGATTTGATCTCACCTTCAAAGACTAGAATCAAGCTTCCTCCGCTCTGGCTGTTCTTGATGTGCTGCAAGCTTTCTTTCACCAGCTTTTCTTGATGTGCCGTAAGCTTCCTTTCCACACCTTGGGCAGCTGTCTGTAATTTCCTTGGTCAAAAGCGCACGCTACCCCAAGCCTCACAGAGACAGCTGGTCTTTTCCCATGCTGTTGATGCCTTAGTTCCAGACGCAGTGAACAGAGTCTTGTCTTCTGCTTTCACACTGCGGGTCGCGCCTGGCTATCTTCAGACGGACCTGGTGTGTCCGTCTCTTCAGTCATAGACCAGCCTTTAACAACAGCTGACCACTCAGGCCAGACTTTTATCGCCTCAGATTGATAGGCTCATCCAATCAGAGGGTCTGCTACTTTTGCATCCTGAATACACCTCCAATCACAACCATTCATGGCGTGTTCAATGCATGGGTAAAGCATGCACCAGTCCCCTTCTTGGTATCAGGCTGTGCAACACTCTAAAGAGGACTTTTAATTAACTCCAGCCCAGGAGGCCCTGACCAGTGGGTGAGGGTCCTCTTCGCAGAGTTAGTGCAGCTAAACCCAGATAAGAGCTGAGTGTCTTCCCCAGCCCACCAGGCCTTTCCAAGGAAATAGGGAGGGGCACGGGGGGAGCTGGGATGTCCAGCAGAACAGCTCACATTCCTCACACTGGCTCAGCACACCATTCTTCCCCAGTACCCCCACGGGCTCTCAAACACACGTCAGGTAGACAAAGGCAACAGGACCACAGGCATGGCAGACTGCACAGACTTGGTCAGGAGGGTGCCTAGGGACTCACCCCTCCTGACTATAGATTTATTGCTGCCACCACTGTCAGTCTACTACATTCTTAATAGAGAGGGCAGTAGCTACTCTCTGAAAAATAGGGATGCACTAGGCATGCCCCCTCGACCTCAGAGCCAAGCTCTAGGGTCTCAATCCATGTAAACAGGGAGACCCTCAATGGACATCTATGACTGTCATCCTCACTGAGGTAGGGTTCTAGAAACCATACAGTAACTTTTAAGCGACTTCCCTGGAGATTAGCATAAGGAAGGGGAAGCACTCTCTCAAGAGACATGCAGGAGACTTCCCGTCCCAACAAGCTGTATGCCAAGAAGCAATCATTCTGACACTTCATTTTATGGATACTTTTGGGCACACCGGCAAAAACCTAATTTTACCCAGAATCTCCATGTCACTGAAGAATGTCCCAGACCCATTAGGGTTACATAGCAGGTCAGAAACATGTTGGCCTAACAGAGAGATGGTTTGAACCATTGTCCTCAACATACCATCTTGCCTCGGTTGTTAGATATACCTGTAGTCCTCAATTAATAAAGGGTTACACCGGGGAACTGCAAGGTATTTTTAATTCAGTGATCTGGATCCCGCATTTGTCTAGTAGTTTTTTATTTCAACTAAAAACTCCTTCCTGGAGGATGCCAACATGACGTTGAGGTCGTCCTTTAGGCACTGTCCTACAAGGGTGGGGTGAGGCTGCAGATTAGGCATGACACACGTGTGTGCGAGACTTCCTCTTCCAAAAGGACGGACTTCCCTAGGCATCTGGACAGGAATTTGGTATCGTCCAAATAGGACTCTGACTTGGTTTCCTATATAGGAGAGCAATCATTCACATTCTTTGTACAGATATTGTACCTTTTTGTGGTTTTTGTGTGCTGACAAATCATACAGGGCATCCCAAATTAACATAGATGGGATCTATTGGATGGGTGACCAGAGCTCTTAAAACTATAAATATGTCTGTTTTACCCTGACATACCTTCGGCATGGACCCACTGCTTTTCATTTACTGGTTGGCAGGAAGAGTAGGGGAAGATTCAAATCCATATCCCCGGGCTCTCATTCCAAAACCCGCTCTCATTTCCCTAGAGCACCCAACATATGTTTCTCCTCACTGTTCTCAGGTTTTCCTTCTTTGCCAGCAAGTCTGCCCCTGACCTTAGGAACTTCCTTTCGTTACCTCGCACAGACCTTACCTGCTTCTCCCTACTGCCCCTTTTCTCCGTAAGTGAAGAGTGCTGCATAAGTAGTAACTATCAGTAGACAAATAAAACAAATATACTAAGATGTGTCATAGTCTTTCCATCTCCTGATAAACCCTTCCAACAACTCCTTTCCCACACTTTAGCATAAAAAGTACGTTATTTATCACGCACAGACAAGCTGATCTGTAACTTGGCACTTAAGGGTGGAGGTTACTAATACTACCGTCAATGGCATTCATGCTAAATAGTTGGAAAAGATCTAAGGCCAAGCGGTCCCTTCCTGGACTCCATTTTATGAAGCGATCAAAGGAATTAGATTATCTAATAAACTTCCTCAACAAACAGGACATTAAAAAAGAGCATTTTAAGCAGGGGTACATTTACAGCTGTCATGAACTCACAGCTCCACTGACAGAGCAGATCCCTTGCTTCACTCAGCCAGCCCACCTTTCTTTCACACAGGATAATCTCACCGGAATACCTATCCCCACACTGCCATGCACCCGGTGACTGGCTTCCAACTTGGCTTGTTCTGCATGATCTCCATTACACACAACATACTTCACACTGCACATACAGCAAAAAGAAGTCTTCGAAACTGACAAACTTGGAAAATTGTTATCCTTTTAATCTACGCAACTGTATTAATGTTACCTGCCCCGAAAATTAAAATGCAGAGCAAATATGTCAAGAATTAAATCTCATACACGACAGACAGAAGAGTTGCATTCTTAACTCATAGAGCACAAAACTTTAGACTGCAAGCTGTGTGTTTCTTCCTCACAAGATGAGCTCATGGATCGTGTTACACGCACTTTTACAATGGAGATTTTAGACTGCGATTGGGGGGTGGGGGGAGGGAGAGGGTAGTACTAGTGTCCAATATATATTCTTTAACTGAGCCAGACCCGTTTTTCTGCAAACAATTCAAGATGGACACTGATGCCTGGGTTCACAAATACACCATGGGAAATGCGAGCATGTTCCACATATGGAGACATTCACTAATTTGAAGTAATCATTTACACAGATTTTTTTTTTTTATATGTGAAGGGTAATCAAGTGCATTTGGGGTGGAAAGAGACGTCCTCTTCTGATTAGGAATGACTGATGCCGTGTTCCAGCTTACACATTTATTTTCACATACATGCCAAGAGTGTAAATGCCGCGCAGCAGGCTAATGTTCGCTTTACACCACACTTCGGACACACACTGACGCGCCAGTGAACCATATCTGCAGAGTCGGCGGGAGCGACCCCACCTCTGCCCCGCGCGCCGTGAGAGGGCGCCCGGGCCAGGAGCCGCTTCCAGGCCCGTATTAATCACACTTTACCCCTGCTGAAGGCATGAGGCGCGGCTTACACTAATGAAAATCCGGGCTGCCATCAAGTGCTAATGAAGAACGAGGTGACGGGTCGACACCTCGCGGCCTCCTATAATTAAGCTTTTTATTGACCGTGACAGCAACAGGATGCCGTCCCGCCAAAAGCAGTGAGGCGCGGAAGGGGCCAGGCCACACACCTGGTGCTGCTGCTCTCTGGGACCCAGGTGGACCGGCCACGCACATCAAAGCGGAAGGAACGGTGGGAGATTTCCTCTGGGTCCGGCCCAGGGGATCTTCTCAGAATGTGTCCAAGATCACAGTAGGTGGACCTTAGGGACAGCTCTTTGTGAGAAAAGAGCTTAAAAATCGAAATTAAGTGTTATTTGCAGTTGTTTGCATTTACTTCAACTCCTTGCCCCTGTGCCTTAATATTTCAAGCACAGACAGGGAATTAAATTCAGCACAAAATAAAGTGATCCTGTGTTCGCATAAAGTGTTGCTGGGGGTTGTTGGGAAGGATTGACCCGATAATTGGTGAGCAGATTTTCATGTGCAATAACTCCATTATCCCGCACTTTAGACTTATGAGTTGAATAAGTAAGAAAATTCCAAATCACAAGATTAATGAATATTAACTCCCCGCGCTACCAAGACTAGACCAGGCAGACAGATTAGCCCAAGGTAAAAGTAGCCACCAGCATCTCTACCTTTCCTTGTCACCGATCAAGACTGGATCCTGAAAAATCTGCATGTTGTTAATTAGTAGAGATCCATTTGCGCATTAAACTTTACCCATCGCAAAACTTCCAGTACTCCCACCAAAGGCTTTTACGTGAAAATGGAGAATAAAAGAGGAGCAGAGTGTAGATAAAGCCTATTCAACAATTCCAGATCAAACCTCCAAATAGTATAAAAATGCATACATATCATCACTTCAAAGAGATTTTAACAATCCGATCATCTCCCAAATATGTTTAACAATCAGATGTATTTCACCCGGTTTAGAGTTTTTTTTCCATTTCAGGTGCATTAGACAAAATAGAATTCCCAAGAACTCATACATTTTTAGCTTAATATGTTTAAAAGAATCTATGAAATTCTAATACATTACTTTATGAAGATTACCAAAATAATAATAGTGAGGAAGAAAAAAATACTACCTGCTCTGCACACTGTTATTAGCTACCCCCTTAAACCAAATTCTGCTAGTGAGACAGTCTTTATTCCAACGCTTTCTATTTACTCTATGCAAACAGGCAGGTGATGTGCAACCTTTGCACTGCAGGTAAAGCAACAAGGCACTTCCACACTATTGAACCACGGGCCACAGGGTCGACAGTTTGCAGTCTAAGATGTTTTCAGGATGCAGAATTAACACCTCTAGAGGCTGAAATTCCAAAAATATACACATTTACACCTTCCATTGGGCCATTCACGTTTCCAAACTGCATATTATGGATGTCCTGTTTATCATTTAACAGTGTTATTACTTGAGAAAACATCACCCCTGCCAACAAAGTGTTTCATGGTTAAAATGCTAATCAAGCTCATGTGAGAATCTATGAATGACCAGAAGGCATGGAGTGAGCGCAAGGAGCTTGTTATGGCCCCTGTTAAGCCCCTAACAAATAGCAAAGGCTAGGAACTTGGGGATTCTCTCTGACTCAGAGCCTATCTTCATACCCCGGGCCAATGCTGCAGTCAAGAACGCGAACTATCAAATTAACCCACTCGGCAACGTACTCCTTCAATAATTTATGAGACATTGTCACAGTCTTCTGCAACATCTTGTGCAATGGCATGGCCAGATACCAAATCTAAAAACTATAAAGACAAAAAGAGGGTGCAAATAAACATTAATTACGAAAGCAAGGGCACACCCCTATAGCATTGAAAACCCTCGACTGACTTCCAGTGCAAAAAAGAAAACAAATCTAGACTTGGATCACAGTACACAAGACCGGCCTAAACTACCTCACAAAACCTCTCAGAACATTAGGCCTCCTGGGAATATCCACTCTGGCCACACCTAAACTCCAGGGAAGCAGAAGGTCAAAGAAAGAAACATGGAGAAAAACATTAAGCAGGATAATTAGAACACTTGGGTGTAAACTGAATGGCTCTCTAAGATGCTGGCATTACATTGGCATTGCTCCAGCGAGAGCCTCGCCCCTCCTATACCAATTCCCGCACCCACCATATCAAACTACTGACCAGCCACTTTATATGAGATAAATTGACATCCCTGGCTCAGGACACCAGGAACTGCATTTGTGCATTCAATGCACGCAAGTAAGATTTGTGAATGCCTGTTTTTAAATGCATTGGAAATTAAAGCTAACATTTTTGCCATTGCCAATGGTTGTTTTTCTCAGCACCACACAACAAAAATTAACAGGACCAAATGAACCATTTAAACATGGCATGCAGAATCTTGACAGCCATGAGAAAGCCGACACGTATCATAGATGCCAACATCCTCACTACATGCCTGCAATAGCCAATCCATTAACATATTCCATCAGTCGTTAGGGGACCACTTTTCAATCCCGACACCTGCTCCCCCTTTAGCTTACTAATCAATACAACGCCGTCCTTCCATATGCCCTTGAGCACTCTGCCACTCAAGGAGAAGCACAATCCACCAATTGCCCATCCCCGGCTCACAAACCATGCCTGACATCAGAGCATATACACAGGCACAACAAGGCACCTAGAAATAGACCTATTCAGTTTGTAACTACAGGCACTCAAATGTACACGGGTATTTAATGCTGCAGGATTAATTAGCAAACAGTCCCACTAATTCATTACCACGCATGCCACGAACTCCATCCTGTTGACTCCATCGACCATGCTTTGCTACCCTTCGCTCTATTATATAATCATACTGTATGACCCTTACCGTGAATCTCAACTTATCATAACACATGCACAACACACAAACCTATGTTTTCCAATTATGAGTCCAAAGATTCTATTTAGACCTTGCACAAAACTCTAACGACACTACCAGGACCTCTGCCCCTCAGCACTTTCACTTAATTCTAATCAAGTTGCACATGATTTCAAAACAATTGCATCAACCACATTCTTTACAACTTCTTCCTGATCCTGTCCACTTTGATAACCTTCTTCAGCTTTCACCCAATTGCGTTTCTCAATGCAGGGCCGGCTCTAGGCATGTGCAAGCTGTGCACCTGCACAGGGCCACCAAACCCCAGGGGCCACCACGCCAATATATATCCTTAATATATTAATCCTCTGAGGATGGATACATATTTGCGTGGTGGCCCATGGCAGGGATTTGGCGGCCTCCGGCTCTGTTCCACTTCTAAACTCCCTGACCCCCTCCCCTCTTTACTGGCCTGCGCGCTCCGCCCCGCCCGGACCCCCTCTTCCGGGCCCCCCACCTACGCTCCCTGCCCAGGGCCACCATGAGCCTAGAGCCGGCCCTGCTCAATGTTATTTCCAAACTGGCAATCTAACCATGCACATCACTGTCCCTCATCTGTCACTCCTTCAGTGCTCCTCCCAGTCAGCAGTCTACGGATATACTCCAACAAACACAAAGCGGCTTCATGGCCAATTTCTAAATGATTTAGACTCCCTATCCTAATATTAGTTTAAGTTGTTGATTATTTCTTTCTTCCTAAGATTCCAAACTTCATCTATTTGTACCAACATTCTTCTGTCATACTGAGAGGGCGCTGATGCACAAGGGAAACCTGTGATTTCATAAATATATGCCCACAATATGTATTACCCGTCTCCACACTTATCTCAGAGGGAAAATAATTAATGTGACTACTCCCTGACTAAACTTTTTATTCTCAGGACACATAATAGTGGTCTGTATGCTAGTAGGAATAGAAAATCGAAGTAAATGGCTTCGACCATATTCACTTGATGGACCGTCTATAAGCCACTAAAGGAATAATATGATTTACCTACCTCAGGAAAATGAATAGGTGAGCTTGGATATGCCAAATGTATGCCCTGCAATTTTAACACATCTCCAGGAATAGCACTCAACCTGATGAACTATATCACGAACCAACTATAGAATATATAGCACATCTCAATAGTTTCATGCAGGGAAACGTGCAGCAGGTTGTGTGAGTTTTGATCCCTTGTATATAGCCTCCTGCGCCTTGTTTAAGTGATACATTTTACCTGTTGCGATACTGTTTGCATATTTTAGATACTGAGTTCCGAGGTTTGGTTGCATTATAGATGATTCTCGCTACAGATACACTAATCAGAGTTTTAGAATTAGGAATTTTTCTAGAGTTACTGATAAGCTCCATATATACTCCTTGCACAGAGAGATGGACGACAGAGCCCATCACTCACACTTTATCTTCAAAACATACTAAAGAATGTGGAGTGAGCCTGAATCTATACACTCTACAGCCAGGGAGCCCTTGAATTGGATCACGTGACTTCAGGGAAATAATACAGCCCCTACCATTCTCACCACTGCTGGGCTGGATGTAGGCGTAAACTGAGGGCACTGCGGCAGCTGAGTGGCGATGAAAGGACTAAGACTGGTATTGAAGGTTTAAAAGCACAGAGAGAGAAGGAAGGTCCAGGAAACGCTAATGCTTGGTTTACGTAGCACCATTAGAATCAATTCCCACAACCAATGGGTTATCACAAGGTACGGTACAATAATGACCTTACAGAGTGAGGCGCCATTGATGGTCAATAATCATTAGTTTGTTCTGCCAACTCTGACATATCCAAAAGAGGTATCAAAAGCAAAATACAGAAAATAAAGCTGTTGCAAGGCTTAGTGCTGAAGTAGAAAAGAGCGAAGACAAAACCCTGGCAAAAAGCAGTCCATACTTTCAGTGAGGATGATCCGATCACTTTCTGTGAAATGCAAGCATAACACTATCTGTGACGTCGGAGATGCTACATACCCATGATGTTAGTATATACCTCATCACCCTAGTCACCATTCAGGATCATGTTTATTAAAACCTACTTTACACGGCAATCATCCGCAAGTCGGCCATGCAATAAAAGGTGAAACTCAACAGGCTCACTTACCCATTTGAAGTTCGTTGATGGTCTCCACCAAGGACCAGTCCAGGCTGAAGCCGCAGTGGGACTTGTCCATCAAGTTGTCCAGCACCTGCCGTACTGTCTGGCGCTCATCCACCATCATAGTCTTGGAGCTGTCATCGGACATGTGCACGCGGATCACCAACTATAGAGATCCAAAGAAAAATAGAAGATACTTTAAAATCTTCTATGCACCTTGGCCCAACACAACTCAAAAACTTGAATCACAACTCACACTGCATGTAAAAAGAGTGTTTAAAGCAGAGCGCATCTGAGGGGTTGTTTAATGTAAGGCACATACAGGCATATACAGATCAGTGGTTCGGCAGTGGGAGTCTAATGGTTCATCCAATAAAACATAGAAAATGTATTGGCAACAATGTTTTCATTCACACAAAATGGAAATCCCACTGCGCGGTAAAAATCAGTCATCATTCTTGTCTACAAAATATGGGACACACGTCAACCACCATTTGCAAAAGGGAGATGTTGAAAAAGGAAAAAAAAAAAAGCTATTTCCTCACATCCCATAACCTGTGTCAGACATATTTGCTAGTCCATGATATGTTAAAAAAAAAAAACAGAAATGAGGAAGGGGGAGGAGACAGCTAATCGTGCATAATGATATACACATAACCAGACTCTATTTCTCTTGACTGATGGAGAAGCCAAGGCCATGAAAAGGGCGGTGGTAGCAGAGACTGCTGTAGATCTTACAGGGAGGTCGCTCTCAGGAGCTAATCGTCCAAGTACATGTAAAAAATGGATGACGAAAAGGAGCCACCACTACTTACCTATGCGCTAAGATTCCCTTACTTGAAGAAAGTGTAACTCAAAACACTTCAAACTGGATGTTACTTTAACTATCAGGTACTCAGGAGCTCCTTAGCTCCCTGGTAGATTATAGTCATGGAGTTCACTTTGGTCTACCTAATTATCCAATACACCAAAGGCAGTTAATTGAGAATCTGGCACCCCCTTCGGCGACACTGTAGAGAACGTAGATCTCAAAAACTTGCTCAAGTACTCCGCTAACTAAGAACCCGATTTAAACTCCTTCGTCATTTGACCTAATCCAATAAACCTCCATTGTATAACTCCATTGCATCTTTCATTCCCCTGCGAGTGTTGTTCTACTTTCCGCTAGTCCTACTTCTCTGCAGGCTCGGTTTGTGTTTGTTCATCCCAACTATCAAGGTAATAAGCTTATGATTTTATACGTACAAATATCACGTTTATAGAATAAACTTGTTAATTGTTTTAAAATGCGAGAAGCCTTACGGTACTACGAAAATATGAGTCCATGGAAAAATTAGCACATTATCAAATTTGTGTCGTAGGCTAAATAAAGGTTCCTTATTATTCAAATTAAATACATATGCTGAAACTTTCACTGAAGAAATTTGGAACAGGGCTTATTTGCATACACGGACAATCTCCAATGTAATTGTCTTTTTAATCAACAGTGGCTCAACACCAAGTGTTTTAGTTGTATATTGCAGAAATGTTTACCATTCAACTGAACTATTAAACATATTCAATCTGAAAGTATGCGCTAAATTTTAGGTCATAGCGATGGGTCACAATTCGTCATGAAGCACATATACAAACCTATGTTTCCTAGACTGAGGAATGGGTCATTTGAGTAGCCCACTCATGGTTTTCACAAAGAAACTAATAATTGAAATAAAATAATGAAAATAAGGAGGAAAAAATGTAAATCGGTGACCAGGTTTTCATCCGTAATTATTTGCCAAACGGTCGTTTTACAAAAGTAATATGCTGTTACATCCATCTGACCCTTGTGATTGGAGCAACTGGTTTTCTGGTTGTCCAAAAGCATGCAATACCCAGAGCCAACAACTGAGTGGCAGCTCAAAATTATATTTCATTGTTGTCAACCACGCATGAATTCATGTAGTAGAATCTAATAAATGGGAAATGGGTATGAAGGAAACTTATGTTTTTTTAAGTGTGCTCTTGATACTAAGTTTAGGAATAGTGGTAATTTGTACAACTTTGAATTTGGCATTACACAAGCAATCATGGGATATCGAGGGCAAGTTGGAAAGTCTTTTTTTTCCTTTAACATTGGCTTTTATTTGGAAGCCAAAGATGGAGAAGAATGCAATTCATGATAATAAATGAACAACAATTTTGTGTTACCATACTTCTGATAACAACAGTATGCCACTTACGTGGCTGGGCCTATCACCCGTAAACAGAAGGCATAATGTGGAGACCTCAAGTTTTTGCCTTGAAAATGTACCCATTCTTTTGATGTGGGTAGCTGCAGCAGTTTGGCCACAAGCAAGGGAAATCTACCAAACCCAAACATTTCTTAAAATTAGACACCCAGGGTGGATCCAAATAGATTCTCTCATCCAGGTTGCCCTGAAAAAATAAAAAAAATTGGCTAAAATCACACATTTTCCTCAAATTCTGTAACAGGAAGTTCCTCATTCTGTGGAGATAAAAAAAAGTGTTTTACCACTCAGCATTTCCACACGTCTCCCTTTAAAAATTGTACCTCATTTGAGTAAATGGGGCTACGACCTGTGCCAGGAATGGGTCAAATCTTGGATAGTGTGATGTCAATATGGGGTTAATGACATGTTCACATGGTTACAGTTTTGATCTGTTCCAATGATGTGCATTGGGTACAATTACGGACAAGAGGAAGCATTTTATTTGGGAGTGCGGTACTGCAGTGTGGTGAGGTGTTGGCCACTAGAGGAAAGTGCCTGATTCTTTTGTGGAAAGTAGTGGAAAAATATTTTTGGGACCCACTTTTGTTTGACATTTTCAAGGCACCCTGGGAAAGAAAATGTGTGGCCATTTTGTGGTGGGGGTAAGCCTAATGCCAGGCGCTCCTGCGTCAAATCCCAAGCAGGTCACATTACTAACTGCACTTCCCCAGCTTGGATTGAGTTTGTGGGGGCTGAGATATGCTGCAAGCACCAATCAAAAAGCAGTCCAGCATAATGGCAACATCTCCTTTCACTTAATTGTTGGGCAACAGTGCACAATGCAAGCTGTCACAATTGAAAAGAAAAACTCTAGAAGTGAGGGAAGATCTTTTTCGGAGGATGTGACAGCCTTGTCGTTCGCAGTTAAGGAGTATAGAAATTTAACTTTGACTTAAAACAAATCATGCCAGATATGCAGGCTATTTAACATCATCTAGGTTACAGTCACTATGTGCAAATTAATCGAATATGGATAGCCTTAACATCTGGCATGGTTCTGTCTCCAGCGTCAAACAATGGATACCTCTAATGTAGGGGAAGATGAGCACACAAAGTTGGAATGGATTCTGAAGGAACCAGCCTATGCCTAATCCGCATTATACACTGTAGAGTCTTTCAAAATTATAATATGGCCTGAAGGCGATTTTCCTGGAAATGCCCACTCTCCTCCACGTTAATGATGCAATGAAAGGAACCAGACCATCAACATCAATTTTCTGACAGATCAATCTGACTTGTTGTGATTGGTACCAGGTTTCACTAGGCAGATAAAACAAATGGTTGACAACTTTAAGTAAAGATTTGCCTAAACATTTTTTCGGAACCACAAAGAGAATCTCAGGCCAAGCATGCCATATTTTATGTATTAAAAAGAATGAAGAGATGGAGACTGTTTACAATTTCTACATAAAGGTATAGAAAATGGTCCTGGTCAACTAGGTGGGCCTTGGGATGTTTTTCCCAGAGGTGTATTTTTTGGGTTTAAAAGAGAACTCCCAAAATGTAAGTTAAATTGGTCTTAATTGCAAGATGTTGTTTTAGTGCAGTTTTCCCTCTCCACTTCGATGTCGGTGCCCTTTCCTACCTCTGTTTCCTTGGGTTCTCCTCGCCACTTGACAGATCTAGCTCTTAAATCGAGGGGTTTCTGTATCTATGCCATTACATCATGACCCACCTGTTTCTCTCTTGTCTTCAGGTCTTGGGTTGTAACTCTAGGCATGTGTCACAGCACTCAGAGCTGTGGTCTTTTGGTAGACAAAGGTCACAAACTTTGTAGCTGTCCTTCTGTGCAAACATATGGTGGCACTTTGGGCAGAATATAAAGGAGGTATGCTTCAATCCCCGATGTCTATTCTCTGACTATCGTGGTTGATGACCTGATGGTGAGCTGCCTAAAAAAACTAAAAAAAACTTTTCTCCCTTGGTGGAAACTCACTTCCCTTGACATCGGCGCTCTACCTTGCTTTCTTTTGGGATTCTTGGTTTTTGGAGGATCATCACTCGACAAAAAAAATAATTTACTTTTAATTATCTTCTCTGCTTCCAGACGCAACAGTAGAAAAAGAATCTGAAGGTGACCATGGGCTGCTGGGGCGGGCGTCTGATGTCAGATGGGGATGGCCAGGACCCCAAGGGATTGACGCCACCAAGGTAAGAAAAACAAAATAAAAAAAAGATTACAAAGATAATTCTGAAACCAACCACTATATGGCTGAAGGATGCACAGTTCGTGAAAACAGAAAAGATTCATGCTGTAAAACTACTGTTAAAGCTAAGTAGCGTGTTTCTTTTGAAGCATGAATCTTTTCTAGATTCACAAATAGAAGAGACGTCAAACATCAGAATCATTTCCAAAATATTCACGATCCTCTGAGGAAGAGGAAAAACCTTCAGCATTTCGTTCCAGCAGTGCTCCTATTTAGGTTAGCCCCTGGGTATGTGTGAAGTGAGACTTCTAGGCATTGACAGAAAAGCTCGCGGACTCGAATCATCGTGCTCTGAAGAGGTATTTCAACCAGAGGAGGCACTCATCTTCCCATATCCCGTTGTCCAAGTAGGACATACAACTATTAGCACTTAAAGACAGGATGTGGTCATCGTTCCAAACAGTAGGACCATGTGCTGACAGTGCTGGGGCCCAACAGTGAAGGCTGTGGACTGGAAGCATTGGTGATTGGCTGATGGGAGTAGGGGCCTTGTAGGCCTAGGGATTCCAATGAGTCCCTGAATTGAGGGCCAGCAGAACTTGATTCCAGGACACCAGCTTGAATGTTTCCTGTCAAATGAACAGGGTCAGGAGTTGAAGGTCAAAGGATGGACGTCTGACATTGCAATGACTCTTGGGGACTGGGAAGTAAAAGGAGTAAAATTTCTGATCTCTTTCTTCCAGATGCACCACCTCTATGGCACTTTTGTTCAGTAAGGAGCAAAAGACTTTCACCTCTAAAATTTGGACTCGAGCCAGACGGCTCAACCTGGTGGTCCACAGCGGAGCAAAGAAAGGAGAAGTACCTGCTAGGGTATTTTGAATGGCTGAGATGGTTATCACGGATGCAAGAGTTGCATCCTGGAAAAGACTTCAAACGTCCTACATGTTTTTTAAACATTCAAGGGAGGAATCCTCCCTTTCTCTAAAATCTCCCCCAAAAATGTTTGCCACAGAAGGCCATGTCCATGAGGGTAGTTTAGACATTTCCATAGGAGTCAGTGGAAAGCATCCTACCTCAGACGCGCAGTGTAACAGCTGTGCCTGGGGATCAAACCACAAATCTGTTTTGCGGTATCAAACACATCGGTGACCAGATCAGACAATATTTTTTCATGTTCTCTGGTAGGTTGATGACTAGGTTTGCTCAGTTCCTACAGGCCATGGACATAGCAGCCTACAAGGCAGGAGGTATTTGCCCTTTGAATGGCAAGGCAAACATTTACAGCCAACAGAGACCAATTTTTTGCAACTATCAGGAGGTGCAGTGGGAAAAGCATTTGGGCTAAAATTTGAGGAAGAAGTGTGGACAACTACACTTTCGTGTGAAAGGTGCGACAACAGAAACTGTGGTCAACAAGGGCAGGCCTACATTGTCCGCTTGTGACTGCTCAGTCTGAAAATAATTCTCCCATGCAGCGAAGAAAGGTTCCATAACAGCCTCATTAAAGGGAAGCAATATCTCTTTCAAAATGTTACATTTTACATCCACAAAGGGCAAGGTCAGCATCAGTATTACAGTTGTGTAGGAGGTTATCAGATTCTGAGCCATCATGTTCTGATAAAGCACAGCAAGGGACTATTATTCGGACCAAAATAGTTCTTTGAGTTGGCAAATAAATGGGCACAAAGAGCTCTGCTAATGCCATGTCATCAAAAAGTGTGTTGACCTTGTTTTTCACCCATGAATGATTTCAGCCAACTTCTAAGGATTCACCAGAGTCCTGTCTGGGAGTGTATCTGTGTCAGTATAGAAGGTGGAGCTGACTGAAGTGGTGATGGTGCCTTGGCAGATTTCAACATCTTAGCCGTTGGGGCCAGAGCCCCTGAAAGCAAGGAGTTGGGAGGTGTTGAACTTACCAGAGTGACCAAGCTCATAGGACCGGGGTCACTCTTGAGGAGTGGCACAGATGGGGTTGGAGCGGTCCTGAACAATCCATTCCATTAATGTGATTGATGGTAAAGTATTGAATCTTGGTATCGCATCACTTTGGGGTCCAGGTTTTCAAGAGAAGGATATGTGGTAATTTTGGAGTTGATATAACGTGAGGGTAATGTGTGAGGAAGGTGACAAAGCAAGATGGTGAGGGGGAGGCTTAAACAAAAGACCAGTGAAGGAAGGTGTTCATTGCAACAGGCTTCATGAAATAGTGCTGTGTTTTTGATAGCTGTGGTTGTAGATCTAGGGTCTGGATGGGGCAACAGTGGAAGATGCTGGGAGGGAGGTGTAATCGCTGTGAGGAATAATAGAGCGACAGTCCACCTGTGTGAATTGACAAACTTTAAACTTTGTTTCCAGCCATCAAGCCAAACTCCGGTTTGGAGCCCACGGTTAATTAAGAACAATTAGCGTTGGTATGGGATTGCTTACATATGAATAGATGCATGAAAAAATGGATACTTCGATGCCTTGCCATTTTTTCAGGTAACTGACTAATTTGCAAGAAATATTGCCCGCAAAAGCTTCCTGCAGTTAGAATCTGAGCTACATGGAACAGTTGTGAAATGGGTTGCCAATGTCCATAATCCGTTTCCAGATTCTTGACAGTAGCTTCAGCATACCTTTTTGACTTGTGCTTCCTTTATTTTCTCCAGCGCCACGCGGATTTTTTCAGCCTTGAGCTTGGCCGCCTGCTCTTCCTGTAAACAGAGATGAATTACGTTAAACAGATGCTAGACACTGCAAGCCCTTTAGGGGAGCACTTTACGATTGGAAATATTCAAGCCTGGGATATCGTACAGGAAGCGCTTCCAGTTGGTAACAGTAACGACGCACATCTCCAGCAAGCATCAGTGCTGGTAAAAACAAGTGTTTCCAAGATGTAGAACAAAGGAAGCTGTTAATTATCTTCTGCTGAACACATGCAAATAGAGCAAGCAACACTGCAACATACTCAACGTAGAGTGAAGCCGAGTCACAAAATGCAGCATGTAGGTATTAATCTATATTTCCTGAAAAAACAAGCTTTAAAAGTGAGATAATGCTCTGGCCCAATCGTGACAAACCACTGAAACTCGCCAATTATGGTTGCCTACCCATATAACACACGCCTTCATTCGCGCCACACACGTTGCTTAGTTGATAGCGCTTTTTTAAAAAATTACTATACCGCTGGCAAACTGGTGTTTTGTGCATAGTGGGCTACACGAGTTATGGTGTGTTTTGTGTGTGTTGGTAATCAAAATTGGCACATTTCTGTGGTTTGCTGTGTTCAGAACATAACTCATTTTATTTTTTCAGTAAATTTCTTATTTATTTTATTTTTTTACAATGCACTTATTTTCCAAAACTCGATGTGCAAGCCCATTAAATCCCTGCTGGGCACTGCCTTCAGTCCAGTTTTGGTAGTGAAATGGGTTCTTATGGGAGATTCACCAAGAGGCCGAGGGCAAAGTGGTTTGTAAATGTTCCCAGAACCCCAAGATGCAATATTGTTCCGTAATACATGTTACTGGTTATGTATTGTTTATATTACAAGTTTATTTCAGAGAAGCTAGCTTGAGGTCTGGGTGTAGGATACCCTCTCTATTTAAGGGCTGTACGTACTGCTGGATGAGGGCAGAACTTAATATCGCCGTCTGCATGTGGCGGTGGTCTTATCCCTCCGGGCACAATTCCTATCTGTCATTGGGTGGAGAAGAGAGCCGCTAACATAGTACTAGGCCATGTCATGAACATTGCTAACTTCCTCGTGCTGCAACAGAGAACAAAGTCAAGACATTGTACCAGAAAGCAGACACATAATAGAGTGCCCTTTTCCTTTAACAAAGTCACAATTGCTTAAGTGCTGCAAGCTATGTTCTTGAACGTGTTTTTCACCATACATCATCTTCGGTATGTACATTTCATCCTATGCTCTGCTCTGTAAATGTATTTCACAGTACATTATCCTTTACGTCATTCCCTTAATGTTATGTCCCAGAAATTCACCATGCATTAACCATCCGTAGACCAGCTGCATGGTTCAAACAATTCCTCCTGACTGACTAGAGGTCTTGGGAATGTGACAACCACCGCATCTAAAGGGGCTAGTCCTTGCCTTCTGAAACACACCATTCGTTATCCACATATCAAAAAACATCAGTAGACCGGATGATCATGGCACATTATGGACAAGTATCCAATCCACCACAACTCAGCAAAATCATGGCAAGAGAGGTTACTAGACAACGGCAAACTGCAATGGAAAGAACCCCCTCCTGTATGACAAAGTCTGGGTTAAGACCAGGTAGGGACAGCGAATCATCCTTGCCAAGGAGTACCACTCCGCTCCTTGCCTCTCTGAACTAAGACGCAAATCTCATTAGTCCTCAGACTCTCACACATGACAAAGCGAGCCATGGAAGCCTCCTGGTTAGGTTGAAGATTTGGTCAGCGATACCCCCGGTCTGCATCCAATCATTTTCCAAAACCGCAGCCCCAAAATAAAGATTGTTCTTTAATCAGTGTCATGCAGCTTACACAAGGGTCTCCCCCTTATTGTCTATCATTAAACACCTCTTTACAGCCATTGCTGCATATTCTGTACCACCAATAAGTCAGGTTCCAAATGTACATCAATGGCATTCAAATCCCCTTTGAATTATAAGCAGCCAGGATAACCAGGACCAAAATGACCTCATGTCGCAATAGTTTATCCACTGGATGAAGGAGAGCATTAAGGGCATAACTTAGAACCCGACTCCACAACCTCTGAAATGGGCTACGGCATGGAACAGATTAAATGGGTGAAATGCTAGGGATCAGCATAATGTTGGACTGCCCCTCCCAACCATGCAATGACACCTAACTCAAAAACAATATATGGCAGAGTAAAAATAACGTGTAATTGAGTGCTTAGCTCAACAATGCCCATTTTACCGATGCTGCAAGGGTGAAAGTGGCAAGATAGCTTGGCTGGCTGAAGGCCAGCTGATTATAGTTTCAGACTGAGGCAGGTAAGCCACAACCTTCATCTTCATGCGATCAACAAAATAACAGGCATGAAGGGAATTAATAATTATTGCATCAC
Organism: Lissotriton vulgaris; assembly: GCF_964263255.1. Classification (NCBI taxonomy): domain Eukaryota; kingdom Metazoa; phylum Chordata; class Amphibia; order Caudata; family Salamandridae; genus Lissotriton; species Lissotriton vulgaris. Next base: position 407,312,165 of record NC_141687.1, read on the forward strand.
CTAGAGACATTTGACTGTTCAGGCAATTAAGGTGTATTAACACTCATCTTGCAAGGTTACCCCCATTACTCTATTTATATTGCATTATTCATTCCTGTGATTCTTTGAGGGTTTCTGTGCAGCAGCGTTTATGAACTAAAAGTAACCAATTTCAGTCCAAGATTGCAATAGATTGTTATAAAAAATAAAAGGTACTCCAGCTGGCTATCACGATCCAAAAAGTTCATGAATTATTTTAGCGGCATCTGGTATGGGGTCTCCTGGTTGCACTACTTTGGGTAAACAGGAGACTTGCTTACTGAGTTCCTGACCTAGAAGCCCAATCACAGTAAAAGCTAGGAAAATACATCTAGCTATCTACAACCACATACATTTCATGCTGTTAAGTAACTGCTACCACTTCTTCCCCGCTGTCTGATCTTTCAGCAACAAGCCGTTATACCAGAGACATACTCACCGAGGCATTGCAGTAAAAACTCATTAGGAGAGATGATGAAAGAACTTGATCGAATCAGACGCAATTCTTCAATTTTGGGAAATCTTGCATGAAAGGGATCCTGTTTGGCTGATCCCATATGACTAATGATCAATGCAGGTTGTCACTTTAATAAATCAAAAATGGACTCAAAAAGAGACAGAAACAAGAATTCCTTTGCATAAAAGAAAGGCACTTATAAAGAGAACTACGATGATGTAGCTGAGCGAAACAATGACTTTTAGATCATGCTGGAAAGGCAGAAATCCATGATCACCTGTTCAGAATCGGACCACTTCTTTCAGACATTAGTCCATAGCCACAAAGTCTACACCCCGGGTTCAAGTCATTCATACTCAAATTACTGACTTTCAAGATTGTTTGGTAGCCAGATAAAGACCGGTCTCCCACCTTCTGGAATACTCTCCCTTTCGCCATTAGGTCTTCCCCCTCCTATCTTGATTTTCGTAAAGCCCTCAAGACCCTTCTCTTCTCACAAGCCTTCCCGTCCTAAGCTGTCTCTTCCCACTCCTATGGGTATGTGTCCCCAGCGCCAAGAAACCGCCTGGTGACCGAGCGCTTTACAAGTCTTTTAACTTCAACTTCCTGAAATGTTACAGCCATAGAATCCTCTGAACACCCCACTTCGGCATCACTTCAAAATCTGATGATGTCTGGTCACCAATTTGTAGTGGCTGCACAACTCTCTATCTATGCTGTTGGGCAATAGAAAAGAAACAGAAGATGGCGGGATGACAGTGCGGGAGGTGTGTTGTGAGTTTCTGTATCAGAAACAATGCCTTACAAAGAAAGATCTGTGGATTGACAACGAGCAACAACTGAGACTTGAAACATTATCTCAAATCCCAATTAGTGACGGGACAAAAGGCATTCTATTAAAACGGCGTGTAGTCATGCACCTGAGCTCCTCAGACAGGCTTATCTACTTTCCTTGAGAAAGACGGTTTCATGTAGCTCAGAAAGAGGACACCAAATTAATATTTTATTGAGATGAAGAGTGGCTAGTTAGTGGGTCGATCAATGGTAATCACATTGCAATGCTACGCAGGAATCAGGATTGCCAACTCCTATTCTGCTAGGCCTGCCAGAATCGAAGATAGGTTGAAAGAAGATGGACATTGTTCCTTCCGTAACAAAAAGTGCTAGCCAAGAGGAGGGTACTGGCTGTGGTCCTAAAATGGGGCAGGGCTACAAAAGGTCTTTGTGATGCTGTTCTCATTTTTAAACTTTGAAAACGAAGCCAAAAGTTGCAGGAGCTACGAGTAATGGGTCACAGTACAGACCTTGTATAAAAACATGAACCACTGTTGACTAAAATCAACTACTGCTACAGAAGGGGGCTTTGCCATCCTAGTGGGGGAGGGGTGTACAGTCAAAGGTGGAGAGTAGGGCGGTTTAGCTGAATAAAAACACACCATGGGAGGTGTGAATCATGTGTAGTTAAAAGAAGCGGCCACTGTTGCATTTTCATACAGGAAAGAACACATTTTACCTTACAAAAACATCTGCTCTTTTATTATTTCTGGAATGAGATAGTGGAAGGTGTTCGTAATTATGTCTTATACACAGTCTTGAAACCAGATGTCAAGGCATGTGCCGGGCTTGGCAACATCCTGGTTATATCTGGCTTTCAAAAGGAATTCACGCATCATTCAATCACCCACTACACATGAAGTATTGAGGTCAAGTGTCCCAATGGGCTGTGGTGCTGCAGCACAGTAACAAGATCTTAGTAGTGGTAGCAACATCAACTGAGTTTTTGACTTAACTACTACCAAAGACATCATTGAATTTTTGAGACTCACACTAAAGGCACACAGGCACACACACGGTTAGATTTGGGGGTCTCTAGTTGGCACAAATAGGGACCCTTGCCTCTAGTCAGGATAAGGGGATTACACGCCTAAAATAACCCCTGCTCACCCCCTTGGTAGCTTGGCACGAGCAGACAGGCTTATCTCAGAGGCAGTGTGTTAAGCATTTGTGACCACATACAGTAAGCCAGTGACAAACACTACAAATGGACACCACACAAGGTTTTTTATATCAAAAATAAGTATACTTTATATAGAGTTACCACAAGACCATAAGCGACAAAAATACACAATAATGTTACTTTAAGATGGTAGATTTAGCTTAGTTCAGTTCAGTTCTTGAGATGCGACACTTTGCGTCAATGTAGCTTATGTTGGGTTGCGCTTCCACGACAAGCAATGTCGCAGCGAGGGAAATGCGGCAAAGTTCGGGTGCAAAGAAATAAAGACGTGAAGATCTTCCAGATGCGGCACACTTCTCGGAGATGCGAGAAGTTCTCAGTTTGATGTGTGGACTGCAGCGGCGACACCCTTGTTCCACGATTAGACGGCAGCAGCTCCAGCGGCGACACTCTATCCCACGATGCGTGAAGCTTCCACACGATGCGACAGCTACAGTGGCGACATCTATGATGCGACGGCAGCAGCGTACTTCTCGGGGATGCAGGGTGCTCTCCTTCGATGCGGTGCAGTGCGACAGCTACAGCGGCGACACCCTCCTTCGGAGTTGCGATGGCAGGAGCAGCGATGGCACACGCTTCCTCTTCATTGCGGCACGCTTCTCTCGATGCGGTGCAGTGCGATTGTTCCAATGGCGACACCCTCCTTCAGGGTTGCGACGGCAGGCACAGCGACACGCTTCTTGTTGAGTCGCGCTTCCAGCTTCTTGCGACACGCAGTTCCTCAGAAGGCCCAAAACAGCAGCAGGCACTTCCACAAGAACTCTGGGGAGCTGGGGGTTGAAGTCTGTTGTCCCTGAGACTTCAGCAGGAGGCAAGCTCTTTTCCAAGCCCTTGGAGATCCTTCACAAGTTGAAAGCAAAGTTGAAAGCAAAGTACTCAAAGTTCCTTTCTCCTTACTTTGGCAGTAAGGCAACCACTGCAGGCCAATCCCCCAAGCAGCACTTCAGCTTGGGAATAGTCTCTCCTCAGTTTCTTCTGGTTCCTCCCCTCAGTAAAGGTTTCTTCTTGTAGTCCAAAAGTGATCTAATTTCATGGGATCAGGGTCCCAATATTTATACCCTAAAATCCTTTGTTCTCTGAGGGGAGACAGGCCTTTGCCCAATCCAAACCAGTTCTGAAGCACTCCGTTTACCAGACTTTTCCTTTCCTTTCACAGTGCAGGGCAGAAACATCATATGCCCCACAGGTGGTGGAGCCAGCATTGTGGCAGGCAGGTACAGTCCTGGAGCACTTTGTTGACAGGACTCCTTCTCTTCTTTCAGTGTGCAGGGCAGAGACATCAGCCGCACCCCAGGAGGTGGAGCCAGCATTGTGGAAGGCAGGCACAGCCCTATTCAAGGTTCAGGTGCAACTCCTCCCTCCCACCAAGATGCAGTCTCTATTCACCACTGGGCTGACTCATCCGGTCTCTTGGAATCCCCCAGCACTGTCCCTCACAAAGCCAGGAATACACAACCTAGCAGAGGCAGCCTTTGGATAGTTAGAAAAGAAAATTATTTTCAAACACAGAATGTTAAAACCAACTTCATTAAAGATGTATTTTATCATTCTGAGTCCAGGCATACTAAACTCGAATTTCTACCATGTTCTCTGAGTCTGTTAGGATTATAAACATGTAATAATTTAACAGCCCATTCTGGCCTACGGAGAACAGGTTGCCTTGCAATAGTGAACAAGCATTTACAATGCAATGGTTTCACCTTTGGAAAAGTTAGAGCTATTGGCATTGTAAATGACAAAATTTGTATTTATGTGTTGGTTTTAAAAACAGATAAATAAATGGCATTGTCATTTACATTTCCATTAGCTTAATCTCGGCAGTCACTCTGCGCTCCCAAGCAGTCACTCTGCAGTCACTCTGCGCTCCCAAGCAGTCACTCTGCAGTCACTCTGCGCTCCCAAGCAGTCACTCTGCAGTCACTCTGCGCTCCCAAGCAGTCACTCTGCAGTCACTCTGCGCTCCCGAGTCACTCTGCAGTCACTCTGCGCTCCCGAGTCACTCTGCAGTCACTCTGCGCTCCCGAGTCACTCTGCAGTCACTCTGCGCTCCCGAGTCACTCTGCAGTCACTCTGCGCTCCCGAGTCACTCTGCAGTCACTCTGCGCTCCAGAGTCACTCTGCAGTCACTCTGCGCTCCCGAGTCACTCTGCACTCCCTAGTCACTCTGCAGTCACTCTGCGCTCCCTAGTCACTCTGCAGTCACTCTGCGCTCCCTACTCACTCTGCACACTCCCTACTCACTCTGCACACTCCCTACTCACTCTGCACACTCCCTACTCACTCTGCACACTCCCTACTCACTCTGCACACTCCCTACTCACTCTGCACACTCCCTACTCACTCTGCACACTTCCTACTCACTCTGCACACTTCCTACTCACTCTGCACACTCCCTACTCACTCTGCACACTCCCTACTCACTCTGCACACTCCCTACTCACTCTGCACACTCCCTACTCACTCTGCACACTTCCTACTCACTCTGCACACTTCCTACTCACTCTGCACACTCCCTACTCCTCATGCCTACATAAACACATTTAAGCTGCAAACAAAACACAAATGCGAAGTTTAAGCATACATCATCTTAACTCAAAATGCCCTTGATCAGCCTCCAACCCAAAACCTGTTCTACCAACGCTCATACACAAAATCCCCAGACTGCCACATTAAACTACTAAACTAGGCTGGTGGCACAGACACAACCAACTCTTACATTTTCTCCTACTTCAACAAGCAACATACCCATCCCAGAAGGACATCACACAGATGCATTCCAACATGTCCCACATCCAATGACATTAGTTGACCAGGTTACGGGTCGAAGAAAGCACTTAATCTGAATCGAGTACTACGTCTTTTGGAAAAAGCACCATAAAAAGTAACTTCTTCTGACCACAATGACAGCCTCCAGCAGACGCATGCTGAAAAATTCATACAACACAACAGTCAAATATTTAAACAGTACAGCAATTGAAACCAGACTAAATCAACAGGTAAATAAATACTCACCAACAACATACTAGAGTTACATCAAACACTAACATTCAAACACAATACTAATTGACTTCATTATATGCCGACTGAATTAAAATGCACCACAAGACAATTGCAAAAGTACTCACCCTCCTGAACCCCATTCTTGTCAAATCTATCCATTTGTGCACAAAAAAGACTGGTATCAGAGCTCAATTACTCGAAACGTGAGGCTAGGACTCATAACATGCCAGGATATTACACTTTCCACATGTTCACTCGATGGGGTACTTCTCACTGCAATCTCTTGGGGCTCAGTACTTCTCTCACATTGCACCCATGGGGTACTCCCTTGTGTAACTTCTCACAACAGTGTACTACTCCTCCCCAAGTTGGCACACTACGGAATACTCTCCCATGAAACTTCTCTCAACAGGTTACTACATTTCTCCAACTTTACATACTATGGTGTACTCCCCACATACAACATTAAGCGATAAGGTTCTGCTCTTTCCCCAGTTCACAACAACATACACAGGTGTACTATACTTGTATCTCTTGGAAAAAGGGTACCACTCTCCCACATCCTCAAAACCTGGGCATGTGTCTACACAACAACAAGCAGATGTGATGTAATGTAATGTAATTTGTACTTGTAAAGCGCACTAAAACCCCAACTGGGGTGTCCTGGTGCTGTAACGCATACCGCTGTGGAACCCTTCCTGGCTTTTCCCTGTGAAATGTCCACTCCTGGGCACCCCCAAGGTGAAGCCAGGCATCCCAGCGCTGTTGGGGCCGTTGTGGAGATTAAGCAAGCAGTTGCCAAGAGTTGCAGAGTGGGACCCATGATTAGAATAGGCGCTGTGGCGAGAATTATCAGGTCCGAGGAAATTGAGCCCAAGACTCGCCGAGGCGGGTATTGAACCCTGGTCCCAGGCCAGACCTCTGCATCAGGGTCTGCCGCTCTAACCATTGAGCCACACTTCTCCACGATGGGCACTACACCCTCTTGTACACACCGCCAACTAGACTCTCATACCAAAACATTTAGAGTAGAAAGCAAATGTTACTCACAATATGAGGTCACACACAAAGGACCAAAAAATGGGGGCGGGCGAGTAATGAAGAAAGAAGACAAACCCACTTAGCTTTGGGTCATAACAAACCAAGTTGCTAAACAAGAAAGAGAAAAACAAACCCAATGTAAGAAACCAATAGGGTTTTTGAAATTGCCCTCACCTACTATAGAGTGGCATGCTTCTTCATAGGGCCGCTTACTCACTCTGGTGTAAGCCAACGTTCAGGGTGGAGTGCAAAATATTTTGATATAAATTTGAAAGAGTTATTTCAAGAGAGGGATCCCAAGTGCAGAAAACAAAATTAGTTAAAACTGTCTAAGTGGATACCCGTCTACATTTTATTATTGGTCTGCTTGGTAGGAATAACAAGCATTGGAAATGCAATAGGTCTCGCAGCATTAGAGTTAGTGCTTTTAGAATTGTTTATGGTTTTTTTTTGTAAATCTTTAGCATTTTTGTTTCCTGTAGCCAATGCTAAAGAATTACAAAAAAAAAAGCCATAAACATTTCTAAAAGCTCTAACTCAAATGCTCCGAGACCTATTGCACTGTGTGAGGGTGAGGGGTTGAGGGTGAGTGAGGGTGAGGGTGGGTGAGGGTGAGTGAGGGTGAGTGAGGGTGAGTGAGGGTGAGTGAGGGTGAGTGAGGGCTTGAGGGTGAGTGAGGGTGAGGGGTTGAGGGTGAGTGAGAGTGAGGGTGAGTGAGGGTGAGTGAGGGTGAGGGTGAGTGAGGGTGAGGGTGAGTGAGGGCACATTACAGGAAAGATCTTCATCCCCACCTCTTCACGATGTTTCTACCAATCGGGAAAGAACATTTTACCTCTTTCACTTTACCCCACTGTTTTGTTGTGTATCTAATACAGTCCTACGCAATCGTTGCAATGAGTTCTCATTTTAAAGGTAACTGCATTCATCTAATCTCATGGAGCAACATACTCTGTTGTATGTGTAGCACTTTGATGATCCTTGGGTAATGCTACATATACGCAAATACAATAAATGCATAAACGTAGTACTTCCTCCCGTCACACGAAAACTCCCTGGAATGGAGCCTGTGGGTTGGGAAGATTTCTATAGGGATGAGAAGTAGAGAATCCCATACGATTCAGTGCAAAAAGAAAGTTAACTGGACCCTACTGAGGAGAGAAGGCTAGCACATGTTCGCCTTGTGAGTCTGTTGAATGGGACTTAAATTGGTAAAAAATAGAATTCTTCGGAGACCGGATTAGTGAGATTTAACGGAGGAAAGAAGCAATATTGTACCTGGGAAAAGATGGTGTACTACAGGAACTGTGGAAGTGATAAGGAGTTTGGGGGTCAAAAGAGTTGCTCTAGGAAAGATAATAGACAGGAGCATGAATGACTCTGAAAAGGGTACGGCCCCGTTTGGAAACCGCTCAAGAGTAACAGGGGTTGAAAAAGCCAATCGAAGGTGGTGAAATGCAGAAACATCTAATAAAATAAACTTTTGGGAACCTCAGAGGTGAAAGGTAATAAAAACATGCACTCTCCCCTACCCCGTCGCAGTTCCCTGCTACATTCAGTACACTGTCCACTGCTTGAACGGTCTGTACTTACAAATCAGTTTTGCCAGATTTCTCCCAGTTCTCAATCCAATCGGCAGGAAGCGCCACCACCGCCATCTTCCCCTCTCTCTAGCCCTCGCTCCGGCCTATGCAGAGAGCCCGGATGTTTGGTGCACGTCACTTGGGGTCAGAGGGGAAAATGTGCCACGCGCAGACTGCCGGGAGAGGTAGGTTTCCGTCTCCAGGACGCACTGCGCATGTCGGGCATCAAAAAGAGAGTCAAGGGTTGTGCTTGTCCGTTTTGCTCTTTTGTCGAGATTTTTGGCGTTTGCGTGCGAAATTCTAAAACTGGACCTGCGTGCCAAGTACAAGTCTTTTTAACTTGAAAGTCATTACGCACGATCTAAATTCTTTGTTTACTACTTCACCTTCATAACAGTTGTTACGTAGAGATGCTGTCTTACCCCGAGCAAGATAACGGCCATATGTTCACGTTTTAACATTCTGCAAAGGACGTGGCCTAACTGCTAGAGAGGCCAACATTAAAGCTGGGGAACTAGGTTGTAGTCTGGCAGGAAGGAGTCTTATTCATCCTTTGATTCGGGGCAAAACATTTAATCTCCCCTGTGCCTAAAATTGAATGTGTCGGTCTGCAATGCAACCGGTGCTCAGGTAAAGCCCGCTCGGATACCTTCGGATCGAGTTCGCGCTATATAACAAGGCATAAGACAGGAAGAAAAGCAAACATTATAAAAATAAAAAATAAACAACAAAAAACAAGACGGAGGGAAGAGAGGGGAGGGGGGAGGAGAAATGCGACACGGCGGGAAGGGGAGGGGGCGGAGCGGGTCAAATAAACAAACAAGCCGGAGGGAAGAGAGGGGAGGGGGGAGGAGAAATGCGACACGGCGGGAAGGGGAGGGGGCGGAGCGGGTAAACAAAGACGGACATGCACGCGCTTTTAAGCTCAATGCGCATGCGCATTGAGCTTAAAAGTCACGGGCACTGCAAGGAATCGCCACGATTCCTTGCAGTGTAGATAAAGAGTGGATAAGTCCCAATACTCTCGCCTTGCTCGATGCGCATGCGCATCGACAGGCGAGACCTAAAAACATATAATGAGAGGGTATAGGAGAAAACCAACAACTCCATTACCCTATATGCTGTACCGACATGTTTCAGCCTACCTCAGCCACCCAACACGGTCAAAGGACTTCCTCAGGATACACATCCCTTATAGTTTGTAATACTCCCTCCTAGTCAATCACTTTATTGTAAGGAGGATATATATGGCTATACTTGCCCTTAGCAAACACACTTCAAAGGCGTACCAGAGTTTTATAACCTCTCAGTATTCGTTTTTAATCCTGCCTGACTCCAGTCTTGATGCATTTTCACAAAGGTCCTTAACAATGTGAGGAAAGGATTTTCGTTCAGAAGTCAGGAGTGTCTCAGGTAGGAGGTCAGTTCTTTATTTCTTAAGCACAGGCATGCAACGGTTTGTGAGCAATGAGTAACATTTGTGTGTCAGCCCAAATGGTGAGCAACCCCTGAACCCTAGCGGAACGTGTGTGCTTTCAGGTCTCAAAGGGATTGAAACATGAGTTTGTATAGTAATGAACCCATTACCCATAAATAATTCATTTACATTTGCAGCAATCAGCAGTAGTCTGGGGGGACAATTACTTGCTTATCGTGCATATAAAGCATAATATTATCCTCGTTTAATGACAAAAACTACTTTGGATCTAAAAATGAATTTACCAAAGAAGTGTTCTTCTCAAGAAATGGTTGAAAAATAATGGCACATTTTAGTGAACTATGTGCCTGAAAACCGTTACTAATGGAATGCTTTAAAGACTACTCTGCGAGATAGCTAGATTCTCTCCTCTTTGGAGCATTTTTCAGTATATTAGGAAGGCAAAACTGATTTTGTGATTTAAATACACTTTAACAAGGAAGGATGCAGACTTCACCACTAAGCACCTTTTAGATATTTAGTACTTCATTAAGAGATTTCCAGATAATTTTGAACCCTGTGCAAACCCCCGTTTGCAGAAGGATTGGAATTAAAAGTTAAATGTATGTATATTACCCACTGGGTAAACACTGAATACAGCAAGTTTGCATAACTTGCTAAATTTTGTCCAGTCATAGTGTCGAAATTGGATAGGGGAAAAATTTCTGATTGCTACCCGAATATGCTATTTTGTTGAGGTAAGCACCAAAATCCGCATTTCAATCACCTAAACTTTTAATAAGTGCACCCAAAGAATTCCGATCCCTGCGGTGGCGGATAATATCTGCTGCAATAAGTTTTGCAATTTTATCTAGGTCACTCATAATGAAGGCCTTAGTGGGAAAAGGTGCATTTAAAGCATATTTACCAGCAACTATGGTCGAAACGTTGTATGATTGAAAAGCAGTTTTTCCTTATGAGTCATGGGCTGAGCTATCATGGACAGTGCAGCTTTGCAGGCTACATAATATTTCTATTGAGTTATAGGGAAATTACTATGCTCCACAATTCCGTAACTGATCCAGATGCAAGAACATGATGGTCCCCACTTCTACAGTTGCCGTAAAATATAAACATTTAATTTAAATTGGAATTTAAAATTCAATTTTGCTCTAGTGTCTGACCAATAGGCGGTACCCTTAATACGCAGCCAGGCCCGTCTCACAGTAGTATGAGTTACACTGGGGACTCAATGGATACCGTTATAGGCCAACACAAGTTTTTAGCAAACCTTAGCACATAACAGGTCAGAATTCCTGGGGCGCAAAATGAAAAAATAAACAGGGAGTAAACAGGGGAAATAAATATACTGAGCCATTCCCACTGTTTCAGTGAACAGTTTTCATTATACCACAATTAGCCCACCTTGTAGTTTCCATTAGTCTCCAGGTAGTACAACACGTCCTTTTCAGTAATGACCACCTAATACACTGATTTTTTAAAAATATTCCATCTGTCACTTTACATTTTTCCATAATTCCACAGTCCGTTCACTCTGTATTCTTTCATAATACCATATTCCCAGTTTGCCAATTAAATAATGTCATTTATCACACATTTGCGTTTCTAATAATGACAAAGCGAGGGTACCAGGCTGTTTCCCATGAGGTTGTTATAATACACACTCCATCAGTTTATATCTCAGAGCACGGTCCTTGCAGGGCTCGGGCTATCTGAGCTGTGGCTCAATAGATAAAGTCAGTTCATTGGAGTCACATCTTCTTTGGTGTTTATTGACCCTGAATTCCGCTGAGAGGCCTGCTCACAAAGGAGAAGGCTTCAACAATGGAAATACCAAGGCAGCATGGCAGGATCAATGCTAAAAGAAGGAAGGCAGGGCGAGCAGAGGCATTCTGTCTCTCACTTTCTCTCTCTCCAAAGATGCTCTGCTCAATAGCAGCCACTTGATGGCTACTGTTCTTGACTGCACTGGAGACTGTGCCAGAAAGCTTTCAGTTCTCTTTTAAAAAGGCAAACAACATTAAAGATTATTTGCCTAATGCACTGCCTCAGACCCTGGGGTTCTGAAACCTTTGTGCTTCTTCTAGACAATCACCTACGAAACAAGTGATGGGGAGGAGCTGGAACAAGGAGGCCCCATTAACACGGTCGAAATGCTTACCAAGTGCACCACTACAAAACGCTGCTTATAACCACTGCCCTAAGGCCAGAGCAACAGCAGGGAGGTCTTGTCAGGGCTTCATCCTCCACACACCAACTTTCTCTAATATCATTCACTCTCAGCATTCTAGGCACCAGCTCAGACATTCAGGTAAAGGGGTCCCAGAGGGTACTTTACCACACAAAGCATGGGCAGAGTCGAAGGGGAATGAGCAAAGAGTCTTAGCATAATTACTAATGGACAAGTATAAAAGCGCTTCCGGCACAAGAAACATACTCACTCTTAATTCCCTCTAGCACAACCTTCTAATTAATCTAAATGTATGCTAGTCACGAGCCGACTGGACTACGGAAACACCCTTTACGCAGGCACCACCGCTAAACTCCAGAAGAAACTACAACGAATCCAAAACGCCTCAGCCAGGCTCATATTAGACATCCCACGCAACGAACACATCTCTGGTCACCTTAAAGACCTCCACTGGCTACCCGTCAATAAGAGGATCACTTTCCGACTGCTTACCCACGCACACAAATCACTCTACGACATCGGACCAGATTGCCTCAACTCTCGACTGTCCTTCTACACCCCCTCCCGCCAACTTCGCTCTTCCAGCCAAGCCTTCGCCACTGTACCTCGCATCAACAAGACCACCATGGGAGGCAGATCCTTTTCTTACCTGGCTGCCAAAACATGGAACTCACTCCCCGCTTACCTTCGCCTCACCCAGAATCACCTAGCGTTCAGAAAGCAGCTTAAAACGTGGATATTTGACAAATAATCCTCCTCCCCTTCCTAAGCGCCTTGAAACCCTCTGGGTATGTAGTGCGCTATACAAATTTTATGACTTGACTTGACTTGACTAACTATTACAGTGAATTCCCCGCTTTAAGGGAGAACACTACTGTGGAAGGTAGAGGGCATAAGGAACGGTTTAAGACAGAGTACAAAAAAATGAATATGAGTGAAAGGAGCTACAATAGAGTTTTCCTTCTCATGTGGCATGGAGAGTGCAGCTACATGATGCACAATGAGTGCCTAGGATCCCATAACAGAAAAATCCTACTAACTATGGGCCAGATGCATCAAGCACTTTATTCCTCGCAAACCGTTTGCGATTGCAAAAAATGCTTTTGCAATGCATCAAACCCAATTTTACGATTCGGTAACCTAACAAATCCTAACAGTATGCATGAATGTTTTGTGACCCTGAATATGGTCGCAAAACATTTGCATTTTACCACCCATTCGCAAATGGGAAGGGGTCCCATAGGGACGGTATACACACGCTAAGGTGTATCCAACCCTCGGCCCCTGAGACCTAAATGCGCACTTACAGTCAGGGACCCTTGCGCCCAAAGTTTGGAGAAAGGAAAAAATAAAACTCTATAATCGAGTGGGTTGTGCCTCATATGAATCTGTGTCAGGCTGCTACTTCTGAACCGCTTTTGTGACCGGATAGTAGGAAGGGCCATTCTGCCTATACGCTGACCTCAGATCCTCGTGGGCCGAGGGTTGGATACACCTTAGCGTGTGTATACCGCCCAGGTCTCCTTTCACTTGGTCCTGAAGAAAAACCTGGGAATTTCCGCTACAGGTTGAAACATGTAGACGTTATTGCACCCACATAGATACTGTCGGTCAATCTAACCAACTTTAGTATCATATCATTGTTTTTAACATAGTCCAGTAGCTTCTGAATAAAGTTTTTTCAGCAAAGTTATACTTGGCCAATTTTTTACTTACTTTTTTACACCACATTTCAAAAAAATGTACCCGCTCTACTGTAATCAGTTGTCGCTGCACACCCGGTTGGCTCTCGGCTGTCTGGGTGGGACCCCGATGATGAAGCATGCCACCAACCAGGTTGGTGAGTGAGGGTCTTCTAACAAAATAACAATCTTCTTTTGCACATCCCCTTTCCCCACCCTCCATTAGGACCCGTCAGGTCCAGTGGTGTTACTCCTTCCTTTGTTTATACATATTTAGGTCTAGTGGACCAAGAGTACTTCCCTCCACACAGTGGAAAATTCCTTACTCTCTCTTTTTGTTATTGCTATATAAAACTGCACACACAAAATGTGAAAAGCAGGGTCGGGGAGGAGGACGGGCAACCAGTAGAAAATGTGGGATGCGACAGGCAGGAAGTCCTTGATGGCATCAAGACCCAACCTGGCTCCTTTGAAGAGAATTCAAGTTAAGCAACAATAGCACACAGAAACACTTCACGGGTGAATGTGGAAAAGGTAAGGTGGTGTCCGGACAGGAGAAATTTGAAGAAATAGAATCCTACCCGATGAAATGATACAATGGGCGGTGAATACAGTGATAGGGGAGATTTTGAAATGGGGCAGGCACCAGGTGGGGCGAGGGAGCAAGCTGAGATGGGAAAAGCAGTGACGGGGAGGGGGTGATCTGTGGACTGGCAGGAGGGCTGGTGGGAGAAGACAGCTGGTAAAAGCACAAGCACTGTGTAAAGTGCTGGAAAAGAAAGTAAAAAGTAGCTCCTAAAATAGTCATAAAACAGGAGCAGTCGATGTTTACAAGTACTTGGTGCGTGCTCTGGGGGAGGGCTAAGCACAAGAGGCAAGGCAATGCATGCCAGGGACAAATGGTGACAAGAAATATGAGACAGATGATGGAGCGAGCAAATAGGAAGGCTTGTTTAAGTACGTTTACAGTCATTGTGCGGTGTGTTTAAAAGTTTTCCTTTTTTGTGTGCATCTGCTTTTAATTTCTGGTTTGCAGTTTTATTTTCGGTATTCTGCATTGTTAGGCTCTACCAACAATGAAGCAGGCGTGGAATGCACTGGGGTAATTGTTTACCTTAAGATATATTAAAATTCGCTGTATGTCATAATGGTTGAATATGGTCATTTTTCACTTCAATTATGGGATATGTCGGCCCTTTTTCTATGTTCTCCGCAATGGCTAGCAAGTCTTTTACATTCCAAGTGTTCGTAATATATTAGAGGTCGATCTGTATGATCTTGTTCATTCTCACTTTCTAATATCGTTCAGCCTTAATATTGCATGCTTCAAAGCAGGGCAAAAGAGCAAAATGTACGGAAGGCACAGTACAAAAGGAAACCTAATGGCATGTTGGTTGTTCATACTTTGTGTGCGCTACCATAGTACTGCTTCAAAGTGCTGCAAGGCACCTCTCTCTAATGTTCGGGCAAAGATTTGCTGTACAAGCACTTATTATGTCAGAATGTTCCCTCATCCCTATATAGTCCCCATATTCCTTCTCACTCCGTCACCTAGTAGCAATTAAAGTAGACTTAAATTGTCACTTGTGCTATGTGAGCATCACAATTGTGTTTAGAATCCATTTTCTCCTCCTGTCCTTCTGTTCTCTTGTTGTGCTTTGAAAAACCCCTATGATATACCAACATGCCATATTAGTATCTATTTTGATTCTCCCTTCTTTCCCGTTTGCTTCTTTTTCTCTTTCCTGTCTTTTGTCTGTTTTATCTCAAATTGCAATGAAACACCCTTAGAGTGGCTTAAGAGCTATCCGAGCCACTACCCTAGCACACTATGTAATGGTGAGGCCATATGAAATTACAACTAATAGAACTATTGTTCAGCTCTCTAGTGCCATGCTTTTGGTCACCTTCCCATGTGCAAGTATAAGTGTCTGAGTCCAGTCCTTCATATATCTCTGGGGAGAGGGTGCTGTGGGAGCAAATTACGTTTTGTTTTCATCAGTGTTTTTGGAACCACTTAAATTAGTGATGCAATGACATTCAAAACAACTGCATCAAAAGTGACTACTATATGCAACCACATTTTTAATAAAATACACAATCCAGTCAGCTGATTTTCAAACAGCTCTTTGAAGTGGTAAGCACTGCTGATTTTGGTGGGCTGTGTGTTGCGCGTGCTTGAAGGCTCATGTAGCCTTAGCTGCAGTGCACACAGACCCTTCCATGCCAAACAAAGAAGAGAAAAAAATAGAGGTATGTGGAAAGGCCACCGTACCTGCCGTCACGAAGAGGCATCCTCGCGCGGGGATGGGTCCGTCTAACATAGATGATGACTTGTTCCCTCTCCATAGGACTTCTTCTCTCTCTCCCTCTGCAGGGTCACCGAGGTCAGAACCCGGAAGACGGACAACCGGATGCAGTCCTACATGAACCCGGAAGTCCCGCCCCCGACTACATCCCAGAAGATATAAAAACCAGCGAACCACAACGAAGGAGGTTCCAACCCGCGGACTTGTGGCAGGAGGCAGCAAGGAAGGAACCGGAGCTGAGAGAGAGAGACGAGGAGTCGGAGATCCAAGTGGAAGGAGTGGAGGAGGACGCCGACGGCGACGTGTGGTCTGAGGACTGGTGGAGTCCTCAGGAGGTGGCTGGAGAGCGGCCGCAACTCACCAGGGAGTTGCGGCGGGCCACGTGAGTAACCGTCATCCGTCTCCGTGTGCCGTTTGTACATAGTTGTAATTAGTGTAAATAGTATAGAGCTGCACCTACTTGAGCACGAGAGCACTGTATATATATCTTTAGATAGACCCCCACCTTCCTACACCTCGAGCACCCTGTCGACCCTTGGTCTCCCCTCCTATTTGTCGGCCTCTCCCACCTCCCCGTGTTACCCGTCCCTCACTATCCACTTTCTGTATCCCCACCACCTGGTGTCGGTGATAGTTGTACATACTGAGAGGAGCGAAAGACTAACGGTCCTCTATTTTTTCTCTCGCCCCAAACCTCCGAGGCTCACCAACAGAAGTCAAAGACCCGACGGCACTTCCGAGAGGGAAGACTTACACCATCCGAACGACATCAGCCCAGCAGCCGGAGCTCTTCCCTTCCCTCACCGACTGGACGTCTTCTCTACCTCGGGCTTCCCCAAGAGAACACCATCGACCCCCTTTTTGTTCAGAGACTTATAATCCACACCTACCTGTGTCTACAATAAAAACTCGCTAAACATAGCGCACTATATCTGGCCTCCCCGCCTGTTATTCCGGCCCGCCGAATCCCACACCCCACAAGTGGTGTCAGAAGTGGGATCTCCCGGAGGCATGGAGGCCGCAGTCAAGAAGCTGGCCGAAAGCCAGGAGCAGCTCGGACAAATGATGGAAAGATTCCTGAAGACAGCGGAGGACGACCGGGGCCAACTCCACGACGTCCTGAAAGGGCAAGGAACTGCCCAGGACCAGGCCCTAGGGAAGCTCACAGAGGCAATGGGACAGCAGAGGCCTCTGTCTCCCTTGCCGTCGGTCGTCTTACAAAAGTATGTCGCGGGGGAAGACCCCGACTTCTTTTTCACGAATTTTGAAAGACTGGCTCAAGCGGCCAACTGGCCTGAAAATCGCTGGGGTCATTACTTGGGTCCGTTGCTGACCGGGGAGCTACAATCGGCATATCAACAGGCCAACATACAGGGGCAGACGCCGTATGCCGATATTAAAAAGTGCATCCTCGAGCGTCTGGGGATAGACGAGGAATCCTATAGGATCCGCTTAAGACAAGTCCGAGAGGGGCCCCAAGAAACACCTCGGGCCCTCTCTTATCGCATTCAGGATCTAACATCCCGGTGGTTGAAAACCACTACGTCTACTAAAGAAGAAATAGTCGCTAAGATAAACCTGGAACAATTCCTCGCCTCCCTTCACCCGAGCACCCAAAAATGGGTACGGCAGCATGCTCACCTGACGCTCGATCGGGCAGTCGAGATAGCCAGTGCCTACAGCAAAGCCCAAGAAGTTCAGAAGAACAAAGAAGATCACCTCCCTCGGGGCCCTCATGGAAGCCACATCCGGCCCCCTCGGCCACCTGTTCCCCGAAGAGCTGAACCTGTTCCTTTCGTGCCCTATCCGATGATGCCTCGACCAAACCCACCCGGACCACAATGTTATCACTGCGGTGGTTTTGGACACATTGCCCGTCATTGCCCCCAGAAGGAGGAGCCTATGGAAATCGGGGTGACTCGGAATTATGTGTGCCTTACCGCAGGAACCTCACCCCCACCGTTTAGGTGTCCTGTGAAAATCAACAACCACCCCCTTATGGCGCTGGCCGACACTGGATGTAGACACAGCGTGGTACGACCTCAGGACCTGCCGAAACCAGTCGGCCCTGTCACAGGGTCAGTAGCCATCAAGTGCATACATGGAGACACCAAAAGCTACCCCACAGCACGAGTCACAGTACAAACCAGTACTGACCACGGAAGAGCCCTGAATGTAGAACTGATCCCTAACTTGCCAGAACAAGCCATTCTGGGTAGTGATTATAGTGGTCTCCCCCTTCTCCTAAAGGACACTACCAATTCCCTGGAAAAGTGGTGGAAGGAAGCCCCCTTTTCCCAAAACCACACCTTGAGTCCCTCTTCCGAGAAGCAGACCAAAACGAAAAGCCAAAAGAAAAAGGAAAGACGGAGGTACACAGAAGCATATCCGGTACAAGAGGCGCAGCATCCCTGGGAAACGGACCGTGAATTTAGAGCTGCACAGCAAGAAGATCCCATCCTGCAAAATGCATGGGGGCAGGCCCTTGACGACGAGGACCCGTTACATGTAGGTCCCTACTTCTTCCGGTCCAGAGGCCTGTTGTATCGAAAAGCGGACCCCCAGAAACCTCCCCAGTTAGTTATTCCGGTTCCATTCCGGGACAAGGTGTTGTTCCTTGCGCATAGTCATCTCCTGGGCGGCCACTTCGGGGAAGAGAAGACAGGACAGGCAATACTCGAAACATTCTACTGGCCGGGAGTGAATAGCCAAATCAAACAATACTGCAAGGAGTGTGCCATCTGTCAAAGGAATAGCCGCTACAGACCCCCGAAGGCACCCCTCCGGCCCCTTCCTCTCATAGACATACCCTTCAGCCGGGTAGGAATGGATCTTATCGGGCCCATGTTGCCCTCCAGGAGCGGTTGTAGATATGCCTTGGTGGTGGTGGACTATGCTACGCGCTTCCCGGAAGCCGTCGCCCTGAAACATCCCACCACCCAGAATATAGCGAAAGCCCTGGTGTCTATCTTTTCACGGGTAGGATTTCCACGAGAAATTTTAACGGACCAAGGAACCCCATTCGTGTCTGCCTTGATGCGCCAGGTATGCTCCCAGTTAGGTATCAAGCAGCTGAGAACCTCAGCGTACCACCCCCAGACGGATGGGTTAGTGGAACGCTACAACGCCACCCTAAAAGCCACTCTGAAAAAGCTATTGGATTTGGAAAGCAAGAGGTGGGAAGAGATGTTGCCCCTGGCTCTGTTCGCTATCCGGTGCAAAACCCAAAGTAGCACCGGATATTCCCCATATGAACTGTTGTATGGAAGACCTCCCAGAACCCTCTTAGATATGGCCCGCGAGGCTTGGGAGGCAGAACCGGATCGTACCCGGCCCCTTCCCGAGTATGTGGACAATCTAAAGACCCATCTCACCCAAATCCGGGACATTGTACGACAACACATGGAAAAGGCCCAAAACTCCCAAAAACAACAGTACGATAAGGGAGCCAAGAAGAGGATCTTGTCTGTTGGCGATCTGGTGTTGTTACTGCTACCTTCCTCTGACCACAAGCTCCTAGGGCAATGGCAGGGTCCATTCACAGTTATTCGTCAGGTAACCCCCGTCACCTACGAAGTAGAGACCGAGCCAACCCGAGGAGTCCGGCAGATCTACCACATCAATCTCTTAAAGAAGTGGGAGGGGGCCCGACCTGTCCTATCTGGTGAACCGGTGGGTAACCCCATGTCCTTTGAGGGTTGCATAAATCCGGATCTACCCCCATCAATGACAGAAGAACTAAAAACCATGTTGTCCCCGGTACAGAACGTCTTCTCCTCCCTACCCGGGCGTAGAACACTAGTGGAACACGCCATCCAGACTGATCCGGGAGTCACTGTGAGACAACGACCCTATCGGGTCCCGGAAGCACGCCGAAACATAATAAAGAAGGAAACAGAACAGATGTTACAGATGGGCATTATCGAGCCGTTGGTTAGCAGCTGGAACTCTCCAATAGTACTGATCCCCAAACCCGACGGCTCGGTGCGATTCTGTATCGACTTCAGAGCAGTAAACAAAGTCTCACGATTTGATTCATACCCCCTTCCACGGGTTGATGAGATGGTGGAAAGGATAGGAGCCGCAAAATACATTAGCACGCTTGACTTATGCAAGGGGTACTGGCAGATACCCCTGAAGGATGACGATAAACGGAAGACTGCCTTCTCTACCCCTGAGGGCTTGTTTCAGTTCCGAGTAATGCCTTTCGGCTTACACGGCGCCCCTGCCACTTTTCAGAGGGCCATGAATAGGGTCCTACAGCCCCACTCCCATTATGCTGGGGCTTATCTGGATGATATAGTGATCCACAGCAATACCTGGGACCAACATTTGGAGCACCTCAGGGCGGTGGTGGCCGCTCTGGGCAACAGTGGGTTTACTATAAACCCGGCCAAGACAACCTTGGCCGCACAAAGTGTCAAATACCTGGGCTATCTTTTAGGGGAAGGCCTCATCCGACCCCAAGACAACAAGATAGAGGCCATCCGCTCCATACCCTTCCCTCAGACCAAAACAGAACTTAGGGCCTTTTTGGGGCTTCTGGGGTATTACAGGCGGTTCATCCCGAACTTTTCCCAAACAGCTGTTCCCCTGACAGATTTGCTAAAGAAAAGTACCAAAACCGAAGAGGCCCTCAAACGTCCCTCGGTTCCTTTACTACAGGCCTTCGAGGCTTTAAAACAGGCCCTCCTATCCAGACCAGTCCTTGTAAGCCCTGACTATAGCCAACCATTCATCCTCCAAACGGATGCCTCCGATCAGGGGTTGGGGGCCGTCCTGTCCCAGAGAGACCCAAGCGGGAATGAAAGACCCATTCTGTATATAAGCAGGAAGCTCTACCCCAGAGAAATGAACTATGCCTGTGTAGAGAAGGAGGCTCTAGCTATAAAGTGGGCAGTGGACAGTCTCCGCTATTACCTAGAGGGGAGGGAATTCGTGCTATACACGGACCATGCCCCTCTGGCTTGGATGGCCCGCAACCGAAGCCACAACGACCGTGTCCTTAGGTGGTTCCTTTCCCTTCAGCCCTATAGGTTCACAACTGAACATAGGAAAGGGGCAGAACAGGGCAATGCGGATTACCTCTCTCGCTTTCCCTGTTCTCCCACCCCCACAAGGAAGACAGCTAGGGAAAGGGGATGTGGAAAGGCCACCGTACCTGCCGTCACGAAGAGGCATCCTCGCGCGGGGATGGGTCCGTCTAACAGATGATGACTTGTTCCCTCTCCATAGGACTTCTTCTCTCTCTCCCTCTGCAGGGTCACCGAGGTCAGAACCCGGAAGACGGGTCACCGAGGTCAGAACCCGGAAGACGGACAACCGGATGCAGTCCTACATGAACCCGGAAGTCCCACCCCCGACTACATCCCGGAAGATATAAAAACCAGCGAACCACAACGAAGGAGGTTCCAACCCGCGGACTTGTGGCAGGAGGCAGCAAGGAAGGAACCGGAGCTGAGAGAGAGAGACGAGGAGTCGGAGATCCAAGTGGAAGGAGTGGAGGAGGACGCCGACGGCGACGTGTGGTCTGAGGACTGGTGGAGTCCTCAGGAGGTGGCTGGAGAGCGGCCGCAACTCACCAGGGAGTTGCGGCGGGCCACGTGAGTAACCGTCATCCGTCTCCGTGTGCCGTTTGTAGATAGTTGTAATTAGTGTAAATAGTATAGAGCTGCACCTACTTGAGCACGAGAGCACTGTATATATATCTTTAGATAGACCCCCACCTTCCTACACCTCGAGCACCCTGTCGACCCTTGGTCTCCCCTCCTATTTGTCGGCCTCTCCCACCTCCCCGTGTTACCCGTCCCTCACTATCCACTTTCTGTATCCCCACCACCTGGTGTCGGTGATAGTTGTACATCCTGAGAGGAGCGAAAGACTAACGGTCCTCTATTTTTTCTCTCGCCCCAAACCTCCGAGGCTCACCAACAGAAGTCAAAGACCCGACGGCACTTCCGAGAGGGAAGACTTACACCATCCGGACGACATCAGCCCAGCAGCCGGAGCTCTTCCCTTCCCTCACCGACCGGACGTCTTCTCTACCTCGGGCTTCCCCAAGAGAACACCATCGACCCCCTTTTTGTTCAGAGACTTATAATCCACACCTACCTGTGTCTACAATAAAAACTCGCTAAACATAGCGCACTATATCTGGCCTCCCCGCCTGTTATTCCGGCCCGCCGAATCCCACACCCCACAAGGTATCACTGTTTACACGTGTAGAATAATTTCATGACTATTTTTCAAACAATGAGAAAGGGAAATTAATCTCCAAAATGTTGGTTATTCTGACTCATAGTTAAAATCTTATCAGTGAGAGTTCTAAGAATCTTATCTCAAATGTTTAAATCAGCAACAATAGTAACGTGTCAAAAAGCAGAACTTCAGGGAATGACAGTGAGAAGGTTGCCACTTAGGTGAAGATCCGTCAGGTCCCTCTATTGACCAGCAAACCAGTTTAAGTGCCATGAAGGTCTTGGATCGCTGGTCACTACAAAATGTAAAGCTTGACCTGATCTTAATTTCTTTGATTTCCCTACAAAGGTTGGGCATGGAAAGAGTTTCTAACTTTTCCTTTTATTACGGCACTTCCAAAATCAAGAGGTCTGGGTTTAAAGTGCTAACACTTGATGAGTTAGCACATTACAGTAAGACACAGGAGAGGCAGCCAGCAGGGACACAGGGGTGAGGCTGTAAAGTAGTACCTCATGCAATTCAATGCAATGACTCTGGGAATCAGCCAACAGCATTAGGTGAAAGAGGTTTATTACACAAGGCTGAGCCAAGATCTCACCGACAAAGTCTCAAGTCAAAGTCTCAAAGAAGCTGATTTAGGGAAATTCGGTGGTTACAAGTGGTGGACCCAAAGCCAGCACTATGTACACTGTATGCAATGGTCAGTTTGAAAAAAAATGAGACCTACAAGGGATTTGTGTTTTTTTTCCTATTCAAGAATGTGGGTTTCACGGATCATGAGCAACTACAAAAATGTAGCTCTGACGGCAGGCATATTGACTGAATTGATATTTGGCTAGTGCTGTAGTGTTCCAGCTTAGGGGTGAACTGGCCTTCACTTTTTTTGTTTCCTTATTTGTCTCATAGCACTTTTCATAAGGACACTAGTCCTGACCTAAGCATACATAGACACATACATTCGGTTTCTTACAAATTAAGTGTATAATATCTAAGAACCAACAAAAAAATCTGTTTTCCTGGAAAAGTTTGTCATGAAGTGTATAATTTTTCACAAGTTTCAGGGAGTCACATCATTCTACATGTTGGTCGTTACAGTGATTTTAACCAACAAAAACCATAGTAACGTATATATTTTGGTGTATTTAACTGTAAAGAAATACGTTTACAGAAAGATTGTTGCAGCTCTTACCTTCGGTAAAAGCAAAACAGCTATTTTTCAATAGTAAGGCTAAGGGATCGAATTTAGAAGTTCCTGTTTATTCATTATGTGGATTAGAAAATTCCCCATAGGGTTGCCTGAGTGCGAGCTGTCACCAGTGTTCACCCTACACAACACACCAGTGTGCTGCTGATGCTGTAGCAGATCTAACATCCACAGAAATCGTGCATGCGTCCCGAGGGCTGGAAACCATGCCAACAGCCTCCGAATCCTAGAGCCAGAAGATCACAGAAGCCTATCGGCGATCGTGACTGCCACCTGTCCAAAGAACTGGGTCAACTCCCAGACCTTGAAAGGCTGTGTTTTGGTCTTCTCCATTTAACGAGCAGCGACTGATCAACTGTCTCTGGCCAAAGAGTAACTGGACACAAGAAAAGAAAGCCATCAGGCATGGTCTGCATAGCGCCAACACGCCGCGCGTAAAACAAGACCCAGTCCTACCATAAAATATTCTCTACCAAGAGATTAGATTTGTTGGAAGAAACCGGCTAAGACTATTAAAGTCTAAAAGCTTTTAACTTGTCTTGCAATTTCATCGCCAAGCAGAATCTGCTACACAAAAATGCATTTGCTGCCAACACATCCAAGAGTACAGCGCACAAAAGGAACATCTGCATCAATTCAGCTTGATGCTGCGTTTTGTTGCATTTCCAAGTAATCATTTTAATGTTTCTTAGCCTCCTCGTTCATTATTCACAATTTCATATGGTTAATGTTCAGTAATCCAATAGAATAGTAAACTACAAAATAGCAGCAACGCGTGCCTTTTGTGAAGATTCATTCATCACTTTGGGATCAGGTTGTGCCAGAGGCTGTCTGCAGCTCGGCGACATTGGGGGTGGATCACACAGCTGGTATGTACCTGGAAAGTACTGGTTGCGTTCAAAGAGATGTCTGTGGAGAGGGTTTGAAGCGGGGCTTTGGATCACGCAGAACACACCTGGTAGCGATGTGGAGAGATGGGCCCTAAACGGAGTACCCAGCCAGAAGATCTTCAAAAACAGCTAGCAATACAGTTTAAAGAGCATAGGCAGAGCAATCTCAACTGGGGTTCAATGATCAACAATGAGACATCACTGGTGTCCAAAAATTCACAATGGGGCCACTTGCAACAAAAGAAGGCAGGTGCTCTTCTTATTATCTCATTCAGCTCCGAAGAGGTCCTCTGTGTGATGAATGAGAACAGAGTTTCAGAAGTGACACTGCAATTTTACTACAAGTCTTTGCAGACCAATCATGAGTTGAATAGTATTTTTGAAACACTACCAATATCTTCAGGTCTAGTTTGCGCTATATAAAACTCTTCAAACTTAAACTTACAAGAAAAGTCTGCAGCTCTTCAAGCCACATTAAACAGATGCCAGAGGTTGCAACATGATCAAATAGTCCATATACTGTGGCTTTCTATTGGTCAATCCCACCTTGCAGCTTCCGGAGGTAATGAAGAGCTGGGGGTCCCGAGGGCAGGGCCCGAGGTGTGGAACTAGTCCGTGGACATCTGGAAGTTATGTGGAGAAGAATTATGAACCCTTTATTATGACTCTGTCTGGTCCAAGAAGCCTCCCAGAGACTATCATTGAGGGAGCTGCACAAGACGGGCATGGATGGATAATTATTTTCTGCAGATTTGGGGTCATATTATATATTAAGGGCGCCCTTTCCCTGTTTGCACCGGTCACACCTTAAAACAGGTGCGCTGGGCGCAAACAGAGAAAGTGTGCCCTATTACATAGAATGTGCTGCCCCCGCGGCAGCCACAAACTCGTTCTGCGCTGGGGGCCTCGCATTCAAGTAAAATATGAAGCAGTTTTGAAGCAGCCGCTCTGTGTTTCACTGTGCAGGCGGTAACCCGCTTGCACTTTTGAGTGGGATTAGAGATCCCCTTGCAGGTGGGTGCAGTCAGTGACTGCACCCGCCTGCACTGGATGTCTGGGGGGTCCGCAGGGCCCCCTTTGTTCCCTGCAGAGAATGCTCTCTCGGGGAGCTCCGACAGTGTGCCACCTTTTAGATTTTTTTGCCTCTGCGCCCACGTCTGTAATACGGCACAGGAGCAAAGGCAAAGGAATTACCTCATTTGCTTGGGGCATGGACAAGTGCAAATGACGGACACCCCCTGCAGATAGCGCTAGCGCTTTATGTGTGCCAGCGCGATCGATATTAAAGAAGGAGCCGCACAAGCGTCAGCGGCCCCTTTAGTAATACCAAACTGCCCCAGGGCGCGCAAAACGGGCACGAATGCCAGGTGCGCCCCCGGGTACTCTATGTTATATGGCCCATGACTTTCTGGCTCTCCAAATGTAGAATAACAGAGACTAAGTGTGGTTTGCACAGGATCAGATTCTTTGACAAGACTAAGACAGAGATTCCAGTGTATAGCTCCCTGGAAAAACCTCTGCCGCTCCTCGATTCCAGTGTATAGCTCCCTGGAAAAACCTCTGCCGCTCCTCGATTCCAGTGTATAGCTCCCTGGAAAAACCTCTGCCGCTCCTCGCCCAAGAAAAATGATTGCATTTCAAACAGACTGAAAATGAAAATCCACATGATCCCAAACTATTTGACACGGGACTAGCTTAAACAAAATTAAAACCAATTTATAAATCGGTGAGAGTTACTCTCAGAGTCTGTTCTTGATATCCCGGTCGCCAAGTTCCGAAGCAGGAATTGTGCCTTGGGAGTTACAGCTCTAGTACCAGAGCTTGCGCAAACCGACAGAAGGACTGGGGCAATGCTAGCAACAATATGCGGTTTAGCCATTGACTTCACATCAAGAGAGTGCTCTGCTATTTGTAGTTCTGGATTTATAATGGGACTACAAGTACCAGAATGTGAAGAAAAAAACCTCGACTGAATGAGCGGTTGACGGCTGAGCCTAGGAAAAAGTGTTATTGGAGGCTTCAATTCAGGCATGGCCATTGCAGCCGTGACCATGATCCAACCCTCAACAGAAACAGCGCCGCTGATCTGGGTAATAACACCTACTTTTAAACAGCATGAAGCAATCTAGCCTGTGGAGGGTGCTTTTAGACTGATCAATTTGTAACTATACAATAAATGGCAAATTGTAACCCATTTGAGTTTTAAGAATATCGAGGTGCCATTTGTTCCAGACATAGACTAACAATTTTACAACCTGAGAATAAACAAAGACTACTTCAAAATCCCTCCTAAACTGGACTTCATGGGATCAGAACATGTGATAACGGTATTTGCTTCCAAAGGACCACCATTTATCTGTAGCTTTTTATTTGATACTATTTACAGGGCAGCAGCCTATGATGCCCAAGGAGAGAGATGCATCACCGGCAATGGATAGGAATCTTCTAGCTCTCAAATACAAAGTAAAGAGTGCTATTTCCAAATTAATCAATAATAAATTAAGTTATGTTATATACTTTATTGTGTTTACAAATCAGATGTGTGCTTTTCTCACTCTAGATAAATTTGCTCCGAATATAAATATATATATATATATATATATATATATATATATATATATATATATATATATATATATATATATATATATATATATATATATACATATACATACACACACACACATATATATATATATAATTTGATGTCACTCTTAAAGGAATCATCATTGATGTGTTAGACGGAGTCCGGTTCTCTTCCACTAAAGTTAAAATATGATTTGCTAGAATTTCCTCAAACGCATTCTTCCTGAAATATATTTAACACCATAAATTTCAGTAATTTGAAGATAAAGGATGCACCCAGCACCACCCTGCCTTAAAATGAGACCTATTAGAAAACAATATTTCATTATTTTGTGGGCCGCTGTCCGCTCTCATGACCTGGGGCCCATTTCTGCTCACTGCCATTATTTATACAAACTCCATTATGAAAATGTCAAGACCGATTCCAAGCACACAATTGCCGAAGTTCACGGTGGGGCCAAAATTGCTTGCCTTCCCCTGAGCAGGTCTCCCCTCAAACTGCATATATAGCCTGTGCCCGGAGCTTTGTCATTTACATAATAGTTATTGTGTAGATAATAAATGCAGAGCGCCCAGGAGCAGGTCTGTGAGGGTTCTCCGGAAAGGCCTCCTACTATGAACTTTCCAAATTCTCCAGAAAGAAGGACAGAGGGTCTAATAAATGACTCTCTTTCACCAATGCATACAAGAAGCATGAAGCATCTGCGGGTAGAAGGGAGCCGGACGTCGGGCAGCAGCAATTGAACACACACTCAACCCAAGACTCCATAGTCCATTTGTAGGATGAACTCTATTTCAACTAAATCGATCTCTTGCTTTATTGGCAAAGATGAAAACTGCAAGCCGACAGACTGCTGGCAAGCCCGAGGGTGCTGCCCTTGTCGGGATGGGGGAGAATAGGGCAATACGGTTGTGGCCGAAGGGACAATGGCGTGTTTTAATGTGTACGATTCAATGTATATGACCTGCATATCTAGATCACATTCTTACGACCAACAATTTGTTATTGTCATATGAAATATGTCTGCTAAAGGGAGTACTAAAGGTAGAGGATTATTGCTTAAATATATTGCATGCATCTAGTACGCAAACAACACTGTTTCTTATCATAGTATAAAAACATCTTCATTGTCTCCATGGCAACATAGCACAAACAAAAGAAAAAAGATCAGTTTAAATACATAGTAAGCGCTATATAAATGCAATTACAATACAATACATATGTAGTATGGTATGAGTCAATGTGAGCTAAAAGCTCATGCGAGTCCCAATATAAATAAACCGCACAACAAGGAAAAATGTGCCAGTGACTTGTGAAGGTTTAAAAACGAGAACTGCTTTTTATCCAAGATCGGTTTGCCTATCCAGTGATCTTGAGCCATACAACGTCTAACCCTGCTCTCAGTATGGACCAGTGTATTTAATGTATTTCCTAATTTTTTGATGTCGGTGTGAGATTTAAAAAGATAGCCAGAGTTGCTCAAAGTCAACCACTGTTTTACCTTCTGTGTTGTAGGTGACCTCATTGTGATGAAGGGAAGCTGCATGTAGTACTATTTTGACATGTGAATGTTGCCATTTCCATAAAAAATAAAATGCTGAAATAGGTACCGATGCTGCATCAAAGGTTAGTCTCTAAATTACTTACCAGGAGTGAAAAAATTGTAAATTAGGGTTCAATTTGCATGCAATCTATGTGACCTCCGGTAATCTACTTATATTGTAAAAAAAAAAATCTGGAGTTTTATATAGCGGGAACTTGACAAAGGTATCGGAGCATTACATGAGCACCAGTTGCGTTACACAAGGCCACATTCATTTTTGTTGGGCACAGTGAGATTAAATGATTTCCCAGAACCACAAGATGTTGAGCACCCTGCCGCGACTCCAACCCGGTTCCCCAGCGTTGAGGTCGACCGTTTTAACCGCAAGACCACATCCTCTCCCCAATGTACTTATATACCCTTATAAATAAGGAATAAGCTACTTAACAGTATGCATCTGTTCTTGGCATGTAGGGCTGCTGACATTCATATCTTGTGCATAGATCGCCGCCTAGTGTTGGGTCCGGATGATTGCACTTTGTTGTCTTGGAAGAGTCTTCGAAGTATCACGAGATAGGTGACTCCTCCCTTGGACTACAGTGGGCATGGGTATTTTCTCCATCCTCAGATTGTTTTTCGCCATTGTGGCAGAGATGGAGATAGTAAAGTAAGAGATGGCCATGCCAGAGATAATGCTGCAGCTGCTACAGGCACCGGGGAGGAGGCCGGGCGATATGAATGTCAGCAGCCCTACATGCCAAGAACAGATGCATACTGGTAAGTAGCATATTCCGTTCGAGGCATGTGGGCTGCTGATTTCATATCTTGTGCATAGACTGTACAGCAGTATCTCCTCTAGCGGTGGCTACCTGTGCCAGCTGCAGCAGTTTGAAAAAGAGTTTTGAGGACAGCCTGGCCTACAGCAGCTTGCTGTTTTGCTTGCACATCTACACAGTAGTGTTTTGTGAAAGTGTGTATGGTGGTCCATGTGGCTGCCTTACAGATATCTTCAAGAGGAATATTTCCTAGGAAAGCCATGGATGCCCCCATTTTTCTTGTGGAGTGTGCTCTTGGGGGGGGCGGTTAATGTGTGTTTTGCCTTTTGATAGCATATTTGAATGCATTTAACTATCCATCTGGCCATTCCTGATTTTGAAATTGGATTCCCTTTGTGTTGTGGTGCAAAAGCAACAAACAGTTGTTTTGTGTTCCTAAAGGATTTAGTTCTGTCCAAATAATGAAGTAGAGCTCTCTTTACGTCTAATGTGTGCAGGGCTCTCTCAGCTACTGACTCTGGATTTTGAAAGAACACTGGCAGTTCTATTGATTGGTTGATATGGAAATTGGATACAACCGTAGGCATGAATTATGGGTTTGTTCTAAGAACCACCCTGTTGGCATGTACCTGCATGAAAGGTTCTTGAATCGTTAGTGCTTGTAATTCGCTCACTCTTCTGAGTGAGGTGATGGCAACCAAGAATGCAACCTTCCACGTTAAGAATTGTAGTTCCAATGAATGTAAAGGTTCGAAAGGAGGGCCCATGAGTCTGGTAAGCACTATATTTAGATTCCAGACTGGGGAAGGGGGGTGCCTAGGAGGAATCACCCTCTTTAAACCCTCCATGAAGGCTTTGATTGCTGGTACTCTAAACAGTGAAAGGTGTTGCCTGTTTTGAAGGTATGCTGCTATAGCAGCGAGGTGTAGTCGTATTGAAGAGTATGCTAAGTTACATCTTTGTAGATGCAGCAGGTAACAATGTTTTGTATTGAGGCGTCTACGGGGTTGATTTGATTATTGTTGCAGTAAATAACAAATCTTTTCCATTTAGCTGCATAGCACGCTCGTGTGGTTGGTCTTCTTGCCTCCCTAATGATATACGTGCAATCTGGGGGCAAGTTAAGGTATCCAAACTCTAGGACCTCAGGAGCCAGATCGCTAGGTTCATTTGACTGGGATCTGGGTGTCTGATTTCTCCATGGTTCTGAGTTAGAAGATGAGGTGCAAGGCACAGTCTTTGATGAGGAACTACTGAGAGTCTGTGTTAGGGAGGGAGTTGCCCTTTTTTTTTTAATCAGGAAAAAAGGATTGGGTCAACAATCATAAAAAGCAAAAACTCCTTTTCCTGAACTTCATAACCAATTTCTATTCCTTTGTCCCCTAAAGAGGTAGGAGAAGGGATCTCGTCTATGCGCAGGTTACCAAATTTACAAACTTTTTGAGTGTCAGACAAGGATTAACATGAATGTATTTACAAACACAAATTTTAAAAAGTTCTCATTCATTTATTAAAAATATTTTTTTTTAAAACAATACATTGTCTCATTTACATTATACATCTTGCTGTACACACATCAATTACAGATATTATTTGACTTAGTTTAAAAACTTGAATATCTAAACTTTGCTAATCAGCATAGTTCAAAAAATATCACTCTAGTGTTTTTTTCTTTTTTTATATAAAAACAGAGAACAAACAAACTGTTGACGCGGCGTTTCGGTGCCAAAGACAATCTTGCACCTTCTTCAGGACTTGTTCATTACAATGATATCCAGGTTTCTATTTCCTTCCTGGCACACCCTTCTCAGTCTTAGGAGCAAGTAGTCTCCAGTTGTATAGGCAGAAGATGTTCGTTGTTTACTCTTCTGTATACTTTGACGTTTGATTCATTATGTTTCATTCAAAGTTGATTAATAGAAATTATTTTCAATCCGATCTTTCCTTATGTTGTCATGGGAAGTTTGGGGGGACGCCTCTGGGAGCTACCACTTGCTGCTCTTTAATCGTTCTTCTCTCATTTGTTAAGTAATGGTCTGCTGATGAGTTGATGTCCTCTTTCTTTTGTTAAATATGAAATCAGGGACCACTGTGTTGGAGTATTATCAATCTACTGCCAATTGTTTGTGGTAGCTGATCTGCACGGCGTCCTCCCTCTTCATGGATTTTCACAGAAAAGTTCAGGAGAGACACCCTGGACTACAAGCTAGGGGAGGTCTACACATGGGCAGAGGTGTACGCCCAAAAAAGAAGAAATAAGCCGTATAGTCAGCAAACTGACACATCTTCATCAGGTAACGAACACTCTACCCGTTTACATAGGAAAACTGGTACATTCAATCCTCCCACTGCTAGATCCAATGAACCAACTGAAGTGAGTGATAAACCCATAGAACATGGAGACAGTTCATCCGCGTCAGGTCCTTTTTTAGAGCAAGGTCTAGATGACAGAGGAGACCCCGTCATGGCTACAGAAAAAGAGAAAGACAAGGGACATCCGAACACACGAAGCACGATTCAAAAGAAGGTCAACAAAAAACCAAACACCTAGTGATTAATATTTCAGATACAGTCTTAAAAACCATATGAAATGAAATTGTTGGAAAAAGGGACATCATTCATCCCTACAGCTCAAACCAATCTACTTGAAATGGAGGTCAACACTTTTAAATTCACTCGCAAATTGAGATTAAGCCACTTTTTTGACAACGTTTTACCTCCAGCCACTCAACAAAAACCTGATCAATCATGGGCTTACGCCCACACAGCTCATATCAAACACCTTGTAGTCACAAATGTATTCACTTATTTGAAAACTTAGTAAAGCAAGATTTGACAAAAATCAACTATAAAAAGAAAATCAGGAAAAACATTACCCAGAAAGATCGAACACCTTAAAGAGAATTGCTGACAACAAAAACATTAAATGTATAAAAGCAGACAAAGGCGGAGCCCTGGTCGTTTTGAATACAGAAATGTATAAGAGAAAAATAGCAGAACACATCTCTGATGATAAGACTTACATGAAGTTAGATGGCAATCCCACTAATCAATTCAAAGCAACTCTCACCGACATTAACTAAAGCCTTTGAAACAGGAACGATCGATGACAGAACTAAGAAATGTATACTTCAACAGCATCCTAGAAGCCCTTCTATCTACACGACACCTAAAATACACAAAAGCACCGAAGATCCACAGTTTAGACCCATAGTGTCTACTAGAGGTTCCCTGCACGAACCAGAAGGAAATTTTTGACAAACACTTACAACCCTTGGTCAACAAAATGAGAAGTTTTTTTTTTTTTTTTTTTTGTGGTGTTCAAAACTGCTTTATTGATAAGAGCACAGTAGGATACACAGCTTGAGGTGCCTACAACCCGGAGGCCGGCAGCAATAGTGAAGCAACAATACACAGCCTTATAGCCGGCATCCCGGGGGCCCGGCGGCACGTTACTATGAGAAGGCTTCGTACAGCGCTGACCAGCGGGGCAGGCCAAGGAAGGATGTACTGCAGCCGAACAGGTTTTGTGCGAGCAAGATGAGAATCTCGCTCCTAATTTTTTGTAACGTGTAGAACAAGAAACAGAAAAAAAGAGAAAACCCCAACTTTTTAACGAGGTTACGCGCGTGGAGTGGTGTATGACAATGCGATGACGATGTATGACAGTGGTGCAGTGTGGTGGTGCCGCCAGGTGTTGGCGCGTGGGGCAGTGAACGTCCAGAATGCAAGGGCCTAGGGTAGTGGTAGTCCATGGGGCTAAGGTGCAGAGTTGTTAGTGGTATGCAGGATAGCTCCCTCCTGTGGAGGGGGGGGGCGTCCGGCGGCGCGCCGGAAGGGGATGTCGGTCATAGGAGGGGGGAGGCGAGGGGGGCTGTACCGTGAAGGTCAGTGCCACACCTTCCACGAGGAGACTGCAGGGGCATAGAGACCCCATAGGTGGGGGAAAGCAGTGTGTGTCATGTAGCGCCAGATGGCAATAAGGCGACCAATAGTCCTAATGGGGTTGGGAGGCAGTGAGCCCATCACCTGGCGCTGTGTCATCATCCGAGCGCCCGAGCAGGTAGTGTACCAGTGGGTCCCAGATATTCCTAGGTCTGCTTGTGAGAGGTAATAATTCCGAAAAAATGTTATGCTGATCCTGGCAATATGTTAAATCAGTGAGCCAATCCTTGAACTTAGGCGCTCTGCCTCTGCTCCAGCGGCAGGCGACACGTCGCTTGGCTAGGAGGAATGCCATATCGACGAATTTCCTACTTCCCCTGGATATGTGCTTCGTGTATCCAAGGATGGCCACCAAGGGGTCCGCGGGGATCTCCTCATCCACCATCTGCACAACGGCCTCGATGACTTGTCGCCAGTAGTCTGCAATCTGGGGGCAGGACCATGCTAAGTGGAGAAAGTCAGCGTGTTCTGCGTGGCAGCGCTCACAGCGGTCATTGTCGGCCAGCCCGAATCTGTGTTTTCGGGCCGGAGTGTAGTAGACCCTCTGCAAGTATTTATAATGTATTATTTTCAACCTGCAACTGGCAGTGATGCGAGAAGTCAATGCACAGCAGTAGTGCCATTGATCGTCCGAAACCTCTGTATCCAGTTCCGCCGACCAGCGCAATCTGGCAGTAGAGACCGATAGGGGGGCAGCTCCACGACATTGGCGGTAGAGCCTAGAGACTAGATGGGCCCCATCCGGAGATTCTAGGAGATGGTGTAGAGGAGGCAAAGGCACAGGTTCAGTAGGGTAATCCGGAAGGATGTCCCGCATCCCCGCGCGTAATCGAATATAGTAAAACAATTCGAGGGGCGAGTGGGCATGCGATTGGAAAAAAAGATCCGCCGTCTTGAACGTTCCGTTGTGGAACAGGTCACCCCAAGTGGAGATATGCAGTTTGGCGCAGAGCTGGTGAAACCCAATTTCCGACAGCAAGGTAAGGTTCGGGTGGTAGGTCAGAGGGAGCTTAGGAGAGTAGGGCATCGCGCAGAGGAGTCGCTGGGCGATGCGTCGCCACGCGTCTAGAGTGCAGGAGACCGAGGTGTTTGCTGTAGGGATGGAAGACTCGGGACAATGCATCAGACCGTTCAATGGAAGTGGGTGTGCTATCCAATCCTCCACCGCTACGTGAGGCATGAAGGGGGTAGGAGCCATCCAATGGTAAGCAAAATGCGCTT
Organism: Lissotriton vulgaris; assembly: GCF_964263255.1. Classification (NCBI taxonomy): domain Eukaryota; kingdom Metazoa; phylum Chordata; class Amphibia; order Caudata; family Salamandridae; genus Lissotriton; species Lissotriton vulgaris. Next base: position 407,346,262 of record NC_141687.1, read on the forward strand.
GTGCGCATAGGTAGTATGCCTCGAAATCTGGGATGTCGAAGCCACCCTGGTCGTAGGGAAGGGTCAACGTGGACCACTTTAGCCGGGGAGATTTGCCACCCCAGAAAAGTCTGCGTAGCTCGGCGCGAAGTGTCCTGAAGAAGAAAGCCCCTGGATAATATGGGATGTTTAGGAAAAAGTACAAAAAACGGGGCAATATCACCATTTTAATAAGGGAGGCTCTGCCAGCCATGGAGAGTGGCATCGTGATCCACCTGTCGACAGAAGCGGTCAGTTTGGTTATAGCCACGCCATAATTGGAGCGAAGCGTCTCATCTTTGTCCCGTGCGATGCGGATCCCCAAATAACGAAGATCGTCTTTGCACCACACCAATGGATAATCTAATGGGAAGGCAGTCACCGCATCGGTTAGGGGAAAAAAATGTGACTTGGCCCAATTAATATGAACGCCCGATAGCCCCCCGAACAGGACGAATTCGCGGAGCAGGGGGTTGAGGTGTAGTTCCGGGAATTTGACATACAGCGTGATGTCATCCGCATAGAGGGATACATCAATTTGCCGCTGCAGGCATTGAAACGCTCCCTCCCGGTGTAATTGGCGGAGGCGGCACGCTAGTGGTTCGACCGCGATTGCAAACAGCAGGGGTGAGAGCGGGCATCCCTGACGAGTGCCTCTAGTAATACTGATGGGTGGCGATTGCTTCCCGTTGATCAGTACCTTCGCCGTGGGATCCGTGTATAGGAGGCGTACCCAGGCCAGGAACAATTTAGGGAACCCCATGCGTCCCAGAACCGAAAAAAGGTAAGGCCACTCGACGGAGTCGAACGCCTTGGTGGCGTCAAGGAACACAGCCGCCACTGGGACATCAGGATGGACAGAGCGTAGTAGAGAAAACAGGGTGCGCAGATTATGGGAGGTGGACCTGCCTGCTACGAAGCCAGATTGGTCGGGCAGGACGATTCTAGTCATCAGGAGTGATAGTCTTGTGGCGAGAACCTTAGCAAGGATCTTCACATCACAATTTAGAAGGGAGAGTGGGCGGTAAGAGTCACAGGAAGTAGGGGCCTTGCCAGGTTTCAGAAGGGAGGTGATAACCACTTCACGCATAGATCGAGGTAGTCTACCATCAGCTAACGACTCAGTGAATACTTCGTTAAGCACTGGTGCCATAATATCAATATAAGTTTTGTAAAATTCGGCTGGGATGCCATCGAGCCCTGGGGCCTTCCCATTCTGTAGGGACATAATGGCCTCGCGAACTTCCTCGAGTTCAAAAGGAGCCGCTAGGAACTCCCTGTCTCCGTCGCTAAGCCAGCATAGCGCCACGTCGTTCATATATTCAGCGTATGGAGCATCAGGTTCTGCCTTTGAGGTATATAGTGTCGAGTAGTGCGTTGTAAATGCAGTCAGTATCCCATCTGAGTCTCTAGTGACAATGCCATCCTCATCAATAAGTTCTAATATCGTGGTGTGTTCACGTGGCGCGCGCGTGAGTGAGGCGAGCACTTTACCAGGCCTATCCCCCTCGCAGTATTTCCGGGCCACCCAGTGTTTGCCCCGATATTTCGCCTCTCTTGCAGCCTCCTCCTCATACTTGGATAGTGTGTCCCTAAAGGTCACCCGCAGGAGTGGGTCATCGCTCGCCACCATCTGGAGCTCTAGTGCATGCAGCTCTTTTTCCAAGGTGGCGATGGTACGCAGAATATCCCGCAGGACCCCATGGCTCTTAGAGATGCAGAATCCCCGAATAGTGACTTTGAAGGCCTCCCATATGTGTTCCACTGATTCTACGGAGCCCTTGTTTCTAGGAAAGAAGTCCCTGATCTCCTCGCCCAACTCCGTGCGAAAGAGCTCATCAAGGAGCGTATCGGGGCTTAGCCTCCAGTGTGGTCTTGGACTATCCCACCCAGGGGTCCGGAACCGTAGTCTAACAGGGCTGTGATCTGAATAGGTCCGGGGCAAATGATCGGCCTCTAACAGCTCCCTAGTGACGCCCCGGTCTACCAAAAAGTAATCCAAGCGCGCCCAGGTCCCGGTGTGATGTGTAAAGTGCGTGCCTTCCCGCCCGTGGGGATGTAGCTGTCGCCAAGCGTCAAATAGTCCACCCTCCTCCATTACCCCCTCCAAAACCTCCCTAGCTCGGGGCTTGTAAGAATTAACACCATCCGCCCTATCCAGGGAAGGTACCAAGGCCAGATTAAAATCACCTCCCCAGATGACGTGTCGTGCCCCGATGGACACAATCTCGCCCCACAGTGTGGAAAAAAAACCAGGTGAGTCAACATTCGGTCCGTACATTGAGACAAATAAATAAATGTCATGCCCCAGTCTCCCCCACAACAATACATATCTCCCCTCCCTGTCCGCCATTTCCCCCATGCGAAAGAAAGGTACACCTCGAGCAACTAGTATCGCCACTCCTCTAGCATAAGACGAATAGGAGGAAAAAGCACGGGTACCCGCCCATTTCTGTCCAAACGGGGCGTCCCTGCGCACGGGCAAGTGTGTCTCTTGTAGCAGAGCTATTTGCACATGGTGCCTTTTCAAGTAGGCGATAACATTCCTGCATTTCCGAGCATCGTTCAACCCCCGAACATTCCATGAAAGACATGTTAATCGCACAGGCAAGTTCACCGCAGCCATAAGCACATTGACAGTAAAGAAGAAGGCGCCCAAGCGGGCCAAAGCATGGAGTTACAGCCGCAACAGGAGCGCCAAGCCCCACACCACATCAGCATAAGCAAACACCTTCTATGCAATAGTAACCTCTTAACGTCTGAACCCCCCCCGCCCACCCCAGCATCCCAAACATGCCAGTAGCCATGAAATCCCCAAGAACACCCCCCCCTCATACCCCTCCCCCCCAACTTCAGTGCGGCAAAAAGCCAAACAAACAATTGTTCAGTGGGGAACACCCAATTAGGGAACATCTAAAGGTGCGCGCTGCCACTATCCGGCCCATAGCTCCAGTCTGTACCGCCCTCGGTGGAGGCTAGGGCCAAGAGAGCGGTCCTTGGTATACGTTACCACAGGGTGTGCGATGTCCATGAAGTCCGATCCATATGATGCTGCCTATCCACCGAGTGGTGAGTTAGCACCAACCAATAGATGATTACGTGCTTGCCAAGTGTCGAAGGTCATGAAGGCAGTTAATCCTCCTGGCGTTCAGGTGGTAGGGCATCGTTCTCCAGGTCGTCCTCAGGCGCCCGTTCTCCCCTGCGTGCCCTTCGGATGGATTTGAAGTAATCTTCAGCTTTCTGCAGGTTTGTGAAGAAGCGTTGTGTGCCCTGATGAGTAACCCTCAGCTTTGCCGGATACAAAAGTGCATAGTCTATCTGGGCTTCACGCAGTTTCTTTTTTATTGGAAGGAATTTGCGCCTCTCATCCTGAACCATTGGTGTAAAATCAGGATAAATGGAAAAGGTGATGCCTTCATACCTCAGCGATCTCTGTGTCCGGGCCGCTCGAAGGGCCGTGTCGCGGTCTCGGTAATTCAGTAGTCGAGCGATTATGGGTCGCGGTGGTAGGCCAGGCTGGGGCACAGGTGCTAGTGATCGGTGAGCCCTCTCCACTATGAATTGTGAGGAGAAGGCGTCCTCCCCGATTGAGCCCTTGAGCAATTTCTCCACATAGAGTTCCATCCTGCCTGTGGCAGTGGATTCCGGCACATTGGTAATGCGAATGTTATTGCGGCGGCTTCGCGCTTCTAAGTCCTCATTCTTGGCCGCAATGACACGGAGGAGGTTATCCATTCTCGCTAACTGTGTTGCGTGGGTCGCGGCGGCGTCGGTGTTGTCGGAAATCCTTTGCTCCGCAGTCGTAAGGCGCTCCTCATGGCAATCCACTTTGTGGACCAAAGCGTCCAGCCGAGCCGTGACTCCATCCACTTTCTCTACCACGGTGGCAAAGCCCTGCCGCATTTCCTGTAGAAGGCTGGCGATGTCCGCAGCAGGGGCATCAGGCTGGGCAGGCTGCTGGGGTGGCTCACCGGGACTCTGGCGTGTCTGCGTCGATGTGTGGCCCTTGCGAGTACTGTCGAAGCTTAGCTTGGGCTGGCGAGCGTCGGGGCGCCCCATGCTGATATCTCCAAACTAGTGAGGGTCCAGACAGAATAGCAAGGATGGCAGTGGCCAAGCGGGCGGTCAGCAACCGGCTGTGTATCAGGGGTGATTCAAAGGTTGGGGCCCAGCAGCGGTTCGAAGCGCGTGCAGTGACACAGGCAGCGCCACGTGTCCACTCGTTGTTCTATGGCAGCATACGTCCGCCGCTCATCCAGCAGCAGCCCCAGCCAGATAGCGTGGGCGCCGAAGCGCCAGTCTTTGCGCCAAGCCTCCGGGCCAAGTCCCCTTCACCAGTCGTCGTAGCGCGCAATGCAGTGCACTAGGTAGCCCTTTGGGGGAAGGGCACTCAGGCCTCCTGATCGCTGTTGTCCCCTCCGCTGTTGTCCCCTCCGCTCGTGGCTGAAGGATCCGTGGCGATCCGTGAGCAAGGAGCACTATCCGCAGCACTGGGGCTTCACTCCGTGGGAACGGCAGGCAACGCACAGAGCTCCGGGTCCGTCGCGGCTCCGGGGACAGGCACGGCCGCCGGCCGGGCACCAAGCACCACGTTGAGAGCTGGTCGCGTAGCGCACTGGTAGCGCCGCGGTCAGGATGAAGTCGGGTGCAGGGTGAGAAGCGCCGCTTTCCCTTTCAGCCCACACCGGGGTCCGGCTCGGAGGAGCAATGCAGGCAAGATGTCCGCGCGGCCTGGCGGCCTCGTGGCGGTCCCCGAGGTCGCGTAGCTGCGGTGGCCGGGGTCTCTCCCCAGTGCGCTCCAGGGCTGACGTCGGGCAATCTTTGGGAGTCCGTATCTCCGGCTCCGAGTCTCCCAGCCGCTTCAAACTTCGGTCGAGTGTAGGGAACACTCTCGTGATGCGGGGACCGGGCTTCTGGGGATCACACGGTCCCCGTGGCAGCAGATCGATGCAGGATCAATATCCAAGGAGCGGGAGCTGCAGGTCTAGGCAGCCATTCCGCAAGCGCGCCCTCTAGCGCCCCAACAAAATGAGAAGTTATGTCAAATATACCACAGATTTTCTTGTCAAATTGTCGGAAGTCACCACATATGCTGATGAACGATTTATCTTATGTACAGCTGATGTGAAGTCATTATATACTTCAATTCCCCACGCCGGTGGTATTGAAGCCATCGAAAAAGCAATCCTGAACAGCGATATTGAACCTCCTATGCAACAATTTCTTATGGAACTCATGATTTTTACGCTGTATCATAGTTATTTTGAATATGACAAAGGCTGGTATCTGCAACTGTCCGGTACATCCATGGGGAATTGTGCGGCACCCATGTACGCTAATACCTACATGAAAGAATTTGAAGACACTCATATTTATGGAGACACTAATTGGACCAACAACATTAAACTTTATGTTAGATACATTGATGATTTATTTTTCATTTGGAAAGACACAAAAGAAAATTTGCAACAATCCTTGATTACCTTAAATACCATGAATGACAGAATTCAACTCACATGGCAGATGAGTGAAGAATAGATTACATTCCTGGATGTACAAATTACGAGAACTTCCACTGGGTTTGAGACTGATCGATATCGCAAACAAACAGACCGCAAAAACACCCTTCATTACTCTAGTTTTCACCAGGGGTCACTGAAACGTCATCTACCTTTCTCACAAATGTTGCGTGCCAAACGCATCACATCTGACATCAAGACAGCTAAACAACGCATCAAAGAAATGGGTTCTAGAATCCGTTAAAGAGGTTACCCCAACTTGATTATCGAGGAAGCTGAAACCAGGGTTGCCTTAATTTCCAGAGAAGAGTCACTGAAACGAACCACAAAACCTAAAGACACCAGGTTGGTGCTCGTGTCAAAATTTTCCACGCTCAGTACTACTTACAAGAAAATTATACTGAAACATTGGCCTATTTTTAAGTATGGAGCCCGATTTCAATAATGCGTTCAAAGACCCCCCGCTCTTCACCTACACACGGAATTATAACATTAGAGAAATACTGACAAAGGAATCCATTCAACGAGTCGAAATGAGAGGTACACGTCCCTGCATGAACTGCAACAACTGCAATAATGTCATCAAAGGCAACACCATCACTCACCCAATGAAAGGCCATGATATCAAGTTAAAAGTGAATGCGACGTGTGATTCATCTAACTTAAACTACCTGTTAAAATGCCCATGTGGAAAAATGTACATAGGTAAAACTGAAAGGAAAATTAAAGTTCGCATCAATGAACATAAATCTAACATAAGGACCAAGAATGAGAAATCCAACATTGCCGTACACTTTATGGAACATAAACACAACATTGCCCAACTAAAGTACATGGTACAGGAAATTATTCAGAAACATGAAGGGAGAGACAATAATAAACATTTGTTGCAACGTGAATTAACATGAATTTATCATCTACAAGCTGTGAAGCCTTACGGGAATTTAGCTGTTATCTTTGAATGCTTTCAACCACGCGTTTAGTGGCCCGCTGATGCTGTAAATCTCTTTTGTATGTGCTCTGTTTTTTACATGTCACTTCACAGTGTTCAAACTTTGTTTTTTGTTTACTCTAGACATTCCCCTCTTAACATGGCCGCCGATCGTACTGAGTCCTTCGTTTAGGTTAGCATCTAATCTCACGTGATTTCTTTAGCCACGAACGTTCCTATTTAACCACTTACGAGAGTTCACGTAACATCGCGATCACACGTCTACATGCGGAAGCCCAGTATCTTAGACGAGTTTTCACCCCTGATATGAAGTTGGTAATACGCTGCAGCGTTTTTTCGTAGCCCCACATATGGAACCGTTTTTTTACCTCTATTAATGAATTCCTTTACGTTTACAGCGTATTGTTCAAGAATATCGTGGATGCTCAGATATGTGAGTTTATTTTTCACCTGTCGCGGTTTAGCTGCATGTTTTCACTGACTAACCTAATTCACTCGTTGAATTTTACCCATTTGCTTAGCGCACCATCACATGAGCATTTGTTGAATCACATTATGACTGTTTTTTAACCCTGTGACATGTTTCTAACCACTATGTGAGCATAGCGGATAGCTATATCCTTTTGTTTTCAGAGCTCCTTGAGAAAGGGTTTGTTAGCCTGAAATGCATCGGAGCATTTATGAATATATGTACAAATAATGATCAACACATTGGAATCTTATTGAAGAAACTATCAAATTGATATGATGAAAATATCAAGCTAAAATAACCTATACTGTATTGATAATAAAAAGTGAAAAATCAAAAGACAGTTTGCAAGGAATCTTCCTTAGAAGAACCAATGGTGTGCCCTACTCAGGGATGCATTCATAGTATGTGCATGCACAAATAATAATCATTCCTAAACAGACACATGACTGTGAGAACTGAATTCTGGAGGATGGATTGAAAAGGCAGCAGTTGCTGAGAAGCTAAGACCATTTGCAGGTTAGGAAATGCTTACCGGTGACTCCATTTAGGATAGAGCGGAGGAAGGGCTGTTTCTGTAGGGGCTGAAAGTGGGACTTGGTGGCATTTATAATGATGCTCAATATATGAAGCAAGTTCACCGCCACCTGTCTCAGAGCAAGACATTGCAACATGCTGCTGCTCTTGATCAGCCAGTCATTGAGGTAGGAAAAGATAATGATTCCAGTCCTAAGGCACTATCTCTGCCAGACCCTTCGTGAACACTGTGGAGCCATGGTGACCCCAAAAGAGAGTTCCTTGAACTGGTGGTGATGTCCACCTACCACAAAGTAAAGGTACATCCGCTGGGCGGGATGGATAGGAAAAGGAGGTAGGCTGGCCTTGAAATCCAGCTCAGTCACGAAATGCCCTTGCTGAATAAGAGGGACGACCTCAAACAAGTTTGGAAATATTGTGTAATGGTTAAGGGGCCTGGGGTCAAAGATAGCCCTGAATGAGTAATTCTTCTTGGGAATAAGAAGTCCAGTGAGTATACCCTGGCACCCTGCTGTGACAGGAGGAAGGCCTCTGTGGCCTCCTTTTTCAGAAGTGCAAGGACCTCTTCCTAGAGAAGCAAGAGATGCCCGTTGTTAGGTCTGTGTGACACCTCAGATGTTGGGAAGGGTGGAATGCAGTACAAGACAGTAGCCATGTTGTATGATGACTATTACCCATCTGTCCATGACATTATTTTCTGCCAACGGTGGAGGAAATGATGCAATCTCCCACCGAGAGGTGATGTGTGATCGAGGGGAATGCTGGGCATGTAACTGCTTAACAGACGGGGTCTCTACCTGGACCCTCCTTTGCTTTTACACCTATTCTTCCTTCAGTAGGATCCCCTACTGTATACCTTGCAGACATGATGGTGGTTAGCCTGCTGCTGCCGCTGATACAATTGGGCCTATTTAGGAAAGTGGTACTTAGCCCACCCTCTGGCTGCTTCCGAAAGGAGACCCTAAATGATATACAGGAGAGCCCATGGATTTAGCGGTCTCCTTAACATTTTTGATCTTTTGAAGCATCTCATCAATTTGTGGCCTAAAAAGACGATTACAGTCAAAATGAAGGTTGATGAGATGCTGCTGAACCTTTGGTTTACACCTGGAGATACGGAGCCAGGTGTGGTGGCAGCATCAAACACACGTATGTTTGCATTTGGAGAGGACTTTGCCATCCAACACAATCACCTCTCTTCCGTAGTGGTTTCAAGAGGTGTTGTTGTTGTGCCCCATATTATGTCAATAAGTGAGTGACCAAATTAGCTATGCACGTTTATGTTGCTGCTTCCTCTTGCCTACAGCATCTATCTTTTTATTCTTCTTATCTGAAGCAGAAGCATTGCCAGTAGCTTGGGTGGAGGCGGGCATGCAGGAAGTGTGGACCACTAGGAAGGCTGGTGGGACTGAACCCCTAATATACACAGGACCACTGATGGAGGGTTTCCTTTTCACCCTAGGGGAGACTACACTGGCTTTGACAGGCTCTTTAAAATTTTATGGGCACAATCAGCATCCCTTTTAGCATAAGTAGGAAGTAGACCGAATGCTCTAATTTGGTGAGTGCCTCCATGAGGATAGTAACTTCCTCCTGGTTGTCCACTTTGTGGTATGTGGCTGTCCGCTGAACCTTCTTATGGTACGCAGCAGTATCATCAGAGTATGTGAAAGCTGAGAGGATAGTGGAATAAGGCAGTTTCACCTGGAGGGATCTACGTTATCCACCTATGGGCCATCTTTAGTTTTGTGTGACGTGTTGGCGCAGTGGAGGAATTCAGAACTGAGGTAAGTTTCGGTGTCACAACTTGCCTTCGGATATGATCGTAGGATTGCTGCCCTCTGAAGCCTTTTGCCATTGCCGACCAGAGCCATAAGGCGGAAGTTGCTTGTGGGTGGATTTGCCTCAACTGACAATGCTTGGGGCTCAATGCCCAACTTTCACAGGAGAGGTGCTCTGCCTCAGGGTGATTAACAAATATGTTTTTCCTGAGTCGCTGGCATACTCATGGCTGTCTCTGTGTGGTTTTGAATCAAGGCCCAGTCTTTGGGGCCCTATAGACGTCGTGTGGCGGGTCTTGGTTAGAAGTTCCGTACAGGTCCTGCAGCTGCATGGTGCTGTGTACCCAGCAACATTTCCTCTGGTGTTCCCTGTGGTCCCGGAGCGCCTTGATCACCTCAAAGGCATGGTATGAGGAGCAGGTGGTGTAGTCGGGGTTGGGGGAGAAGCAAAGATTGCACACTTCGTTGTGTCAGTCCACGGATATTTGGCACAGCAACAAGCACAGTATTGGCGCAATGTGCGTTCCATCATCCTTAGCTCATTCTTGGGCAACAGAGAGCCTGAAAGTATGTTGGGCCCCCACAGGGAGCTTGGTCCTGAAATTATTTCGATGACTACTAAGGTCCTCGAGGCTTGAAAGATTCCATTGAAGACATAGGTGACATCAGACCTCGACAGAGCCCAACACGGGAGGTACGTTAGGAAAATGATAATGCCAGACGGGCACATGGAGACTATGGCAGACTCTGGGCCCATGCGGAAAATGTCCGACCACCCGATAGCGGGAAAAAACAAGGAACATGGAGTTGCACCTCTCAGTGTGCATTGCCTGTGTGCAATGCACACTAGGAGAAGTCATCACAACTCATGAGACTTCCAACAACAACAACTTGCAAATGTGCAAGCCCAACACTAGATGGTATAAATATGCTAAGCATGAGTATCAACATCCACACTTGTGACGAAAATACACTATGACTTCTACTGTTGGTATAACATTGTTCACTGTACATTTGTATTTGAACCACAGACTGTCAAATGCAATAACGTTTTTAAATTAAATAAGCAAATACATAGAACCACTAGCTGAAACCGTTCTTGTGTTAAGGATAATAACATAAAGAGGGTGTACTAGCCGAGGCTTTCATTTATTGATTTGTCTCTAGCATGTTTCAGACAGGGAGGACTCGGAGGACTTCCAAGAGGTACCCAGGGAGTCCACGAGCACTCTCGCACAAGCAGATGCTTGTTGCTCACATAGTAGACAATAAACACTGCAGTTTGTAATCCATGTAAAATCATTATCATTAATATTTAAAAAGGCAGTCATAATTCCTTTCTGCAATAAAGAAGTGTTCCAAGATATACATGTGATGCTTGCCAGAGTACAGGTATCTGGTAAACCATTTACTGCAATTCCATTAGAAAAAAATGATATCCGGCAAATAATATTTCCTGTCCAAGCTGTAAAAGCAGCCCACAACCTCTGTTCAGAATGGAAAAGTCTTTGGCTCAGTGCAGAGTGCAACACAATGAGGGGCACGCCAGGTTAGGAAAGAAATCGGCAAGAAGCACTGGAGTCTAGGGCATTTGCACTGAACAAAGTGGATCCAGCGAAAGGTGGACCAAGTGCAAGCTCACTGACAGCAAGGAAGAAGAGACTTCAATGACTGCAGGTACAGGGTGAGAAGGCAGGACAGTACAATTTGCAGGATTGTATCTTAAGATGTAGGTGTCGGACTATTTTTGTCACAGCTAAATTTACCTAGAATTCTTAAAAGAAGCATGGTTTACGGTCAGGCTGGGTTTTACAATATGATGCAAGATATTAGGAACCTATAGGGCTTTTCTGTAAAGCACTCGATCTACAATAAAGAGTTCGACTTTACTACCCAAATTGTCCACTGTGGATCTAGGAGACCAGAGTGAGTTACAGGGATATATAGTGATATTCCAAGTCCATACAATTTAGAGAAATGTCAAGATAGAATCCAGGAGCGGTGATTTCATAGTTTGCGTTTTTAGGCACAATAGTATCATAATTCCCTTGTTTGACAAAGCAGTAAATGCCTGGAAACATGCAACCACCAGTAAGGGTCATATGAAAAACACACAGTATTAAACAAACACATGCAACATAAGAACATCTGGGAGAACATCATTGATGCCACCTTCTAATACGTAACACAGCAATCACGCCGTACTAGCTTGCTAAGCGTTAAGCTCCAATGCCTACATCCACTAATACAAAGAGGCAAAACACACTGCAAAGCACCAGACTCCAGAGCGCCTTACTGAGTTTATGAAATGGATTTGGTAATGGCGAACCAGACAAAGATTAAATAATTCATTTGGCAATTTTTATCTGAGCATTTAAAAATTGCCACAGATATGTTTTGGATAGTTGTAAAGTTGCTGGTTCTGAAATCCTGGTTTAAAACACCACTTCTACATTGGAATCCCAAAAGAGTAAATCAGAATTATTTGGTCTAGCGCCCTTCATCCATTTCATAAATGGCATGCTAGCTACAAGAAAGAGGCATGCAGGTGAGGAGATGAAGCATCACCTTGGTCAGCAAATGAGAAGGCTTCCCTGCAATGTTTCTCAGAAGGAGGGAGGTTTCCCTGTCCAGATAGGAATGCTTGTGCAACAGGAAAGAAAAAAAGACAAGAAATCAGCGCAGCAATTTTTTTTAAAGAGGTGTGTTGATTACAAAATAGATAAGCAAAAGAGACAAGAATATACATAGCATAAACCAGAGACAGGTAGTGCATATCCCAAGTGGTGAAGCCTGTGAAATTCTCATTAACAAGGGCTTAGACCCAACAATAGAGCAAAATAGCATAGAGTGCAAACAGTTCAAACTAAAGGAAAACAAGTTGACCAACATTCTTTTGAATTGATTCGTCTCATCTTTGTTTTGATCGTCCTTAAGTACCACAACCCCCATTTGTAGGTTTCATGCCTGGCAGAAACACCAAGCACTGAATTACATTAGCAAACTGCTACCCTACATCACCCGGAGTACAAAGTAGATTTAAAAATCTCAGCTGACGCTCCTTCCAAACTAGAGAAACAATTTTTAAGACAGAGCAGAATAAGTTTGAGCTTGTGGTAGCGAAATATTTTAGAAAGAGCCCATGTGAGATATCCAATAGACTATGAACCACAAATTAAATGATTTGTGATAAGGTAGGTGTATCGTACAAGTTATGCCCAAGTCATTCAATCTTCAAATATGCAAAACCCTGACCCGTCAAGAATGTTCTTACCTCTAAGACATCATATTAAGAAAGAATTGAAAACATTATTTTCAAAGATCATCAACACCTGAAAACAGTGACCACAAACACTTTTTGCATCTATACTTCTGTTGAGTTAACGTCGACAGGCAGCACTTTCAGGGTAAGGCTGCGAACAGATCATCCACTGCATTGGATATTTGGCTAATGCTGAAGGGGCTCTGTTCTATTCCCCCTGCAACAGATGCCCTTGACAGCAAACGGATGGATTTGATCTGAACAGAAAAGACAACAGAGTGCCACGAGTGGTGAAAAGAAGACTAGCAGAAGGGGGAGTTACAAAGTGAGAAGATGTGGCATGTAACAAGCAGCTGTTTCTATGAAGACACTTGGGTAAATATAGCAAGTTGTGAGAGGGGCACACAGACAGAAGATAAAAGGTCAGATTAGGCAGTGCACAACGTAAAACAGGGCACACAATCAGTAGAGCATCAGGGTCACTACTAACTTATAACATGACTACATAGTATATTAAGGGCTGTTTTGGTGAGCTGGGGCGCCCGGACCTTCTTTTAAGACCTGATCTTATTACCGCAGCAGACCTGGAGTTTGTAAAGAAGTCTTATTTTGCTCAAAAAACTTAAGAGATGGGGTAGAACTGTGTAAAACTAGCGTCCGTAAATTTGTGATACTCAAAAGTACTCCATCCACGGAGCAATATCTTTTGTGGCCTCTATCGGCCTACGAGCGGTTTTTATTGACCAGGTTCCATATGGATTATTTCAATTTTTTACTTGCTGTTCCAAAGGGGAGCCATAGAGGCCAGGCGCTAGCACCTTGTGGCTGCGAAGGAGTGTATCCACAGGATTTGCTGCACTTTGTTCTTCTGTAACCTCTATGATGCTCCCGGAGGTTCTTTTTAAAACTGCTTTTAAAAAAGTAGAATTTTATTCAGGTCCGCCTAGCCCTTTGTTTTTTTTACAAATGTTGAGCCAGAATGTATACCATTTGTGGTTGGTTTCCTGAAATCTTCATTGAGGTCCAGAAACTATATGGAGAACACATATATCCCCATATCACGGCTGTTATCTTATCAGCTATCCCCCTTGAGGACAAACGTTTTTCCCAGCTGGCTGATTCTTCTTTCATATTTTTTTAGTATTTTTATAATTATTGACGGTGTTGTATATATATATACTCCTTTATATTTATAGAAATGTTCATCTGTGTATTGTGATCATAAAATGTATACAAGTGCTTTTCTATATTTTATTGGAGATTTGTAACTTTTATGGTTTTCTACTTTTTAAACCGAATAAAGTATTTTGAAATGAAATGACTACCTAGTGACAGGGTCCAGAATATGTAGGAGTTAAGGGGCCCAGATGTACTAAAATTTCATTTGCAAAAAACAGGGCACTGTATTAACGCCTTAACGGCGGCGGTTTTTCCGCCGCGGAGCGGGCATTCTAAAGGGTGGGCGTGGCTGCGTCGGCCAACGGGGAGGTAGTGCTGCCGTCAGCCAACGGCAGCACGGAAGGGGTTAAATGCATGAAATCTCAAGAGCAACCCAACTAATTCTAGTAGGAAAAGGGAGCACATATTACTAACTCATTACTTATTTACATTTAAACTTGGCTTCTGAAGTAGCGTGCTACTTTCCGGAAAATGCTTCAAAGCCTCGTTAGGGGTATTAAGCCCTACATAAATACAATTTACTATTATAATAATAGTGAAGAGCCATCACAGACCATCTGAAAAACTTCTCACTTTGTGTTCTCCATGTAATATCAGCTCTTCACTGGTTGACCACTTTAACAATGCTGAATTTGTGTGACACATGGAACCACCACGTGAGTTAGCAGGTCTGCCTCTCTAACATACATTAAATAACATGTACTAGTTCAGCGCTGCTTTCACCACCCAGGGATTTTCTTGGCGCCATTGACAGATAATAGATGTTTATTATTACCCAGCTCAATGGTACTCATTTTATTAACCTCAGAAAGATCAAAGAGTGAGTGGACCAACCTGGATTTGAACCAGTGACCATGGGTCAAACAGATTTGTAGAGAGAATGCATTGGTCCACTGAGCCACCAGACATCCTCCATACTTTTCTATCTCTTCTCGCACTCTCATTACTAGGACTGATATCGTGCACCCTATGAAGACACCCCCAGAGACAACACACAATCTGCTTATACCAGTTCGACGAACAGGGAGTACACATACAACAAGAACATGGACTAGTGGGATCCTTAAGATGCCAGGGGAGGGAAGTGAGAAATAATCTTACAATAGAAGCAAGAAAAAAAGCTTATATATGGCTAATTAAAAATAAAAAAAATAAAAACGCTCAGGGTCTTATAGCAATGCTTGGCCAACGACAAGAAGAGAGAGATGCAAGTTGTTTTGGAAGATCCCTCCTGTCTCCTTACTTGCCATCAGTCCATCTTTCCTGCTCTCTCTTTTCCACACCTCCTATCCAAGATTAAATAGCAAACTACTACTGTTTTTCAGCTTACCAATCAATGAATCTTATAATTGGTGCCTCACCAACCTTATAACCTTTTCTTCAGTTCAAACTTTTTTACTAAAAGTGTTCTAGTATCTACAATAGGTTGCTTCAGTCAACAAAGAACTTGTCCAGCCACAAAACAATAGAGACCATATGGACAGACAAAACAAACTGAAGGGAAAGGCCTGACACTGGAATTCTTTTAACATGGGAGCAAATATGCCATGGAGTTAGTCAACTAAAATGGCATGACACTGATGTATGGTATGTCCTGGATAGAAATGTTAGTTCGTGGTAAGGGTTTGCAGTGTTCAGGATATCTGGGCACAGAGTTGTCTCTTTGGAACACAAATGGTTCACCTGGAGAAATCTTTGTCATGATCACTGTCAGAAGTTTGTTACAGAGCAAACAATAGCATTACAAAACCAGAACAGCACAAAGAACAAATGCAGGAAAAGTCAGTCGACTCTGAACTGAAAAGAGTACTCTTGGGCATGGTCCAAAAACAATAACTTTTCAACACGGAAAGATAGTGTTTTCTGTTTTTTGATGAAAGATACATCTATACAAGTCTCGCTGCGGCAAGTAGGTTTGGGCAGACCTAAGTAAGCCCTATAAGTTTTAATGAAAAAAATAGTTAACTTGATTCCAACAAAAATTGAAACAGTCACCAAAAGTTCTCAATTAAAACAGAGTATTTCTTCAAAATAAACTGAACGGTTATTCGCCAACTAGCAAAGCTGGATTGTACTACTGGAAACGTTATGACTACCACAGCATCTTTTCATTACTCCAGTCCCCGGCGAGAACTTCTTAAGCAGCCAAGTGCCACCCTAGGTTTTATATTATTTTCACAAAGTACTGTATAGGACACAAAATCTAAAAGCCGTGCTTCACCTAAAAAAGATAATTATAACACAAAATCCATAAAATGGGTTAAAATGTCCACCTTCTGGGATTGCCTGAATGTACCACCAGTACTCTTCTTGCGCCTCAGTGCATTGTTCTGATGATAATTCGGGTTTTTGGATCCCTCAATTCCTGGTCAGCACGGAGTAATCCTTGCCTTAGTATACCTCTTTTCAGGATACAGACGCCACAATTTGTCAGACTTGCTGCGTAGGTTTTCTCATGATTCTAAGCTATATATCGCATGTGCCTCCAAGTATCCCATGGTGAGGTTTATTAAATGTACCAAATCCATCACTTCAGCTCATTTAATTATAGAGGCGTGATCTGCTGTGGCCAAGAAAACCTCAAGTTCTTTAGTCCAATTTGTGATTTTTCAGTACAGGCTCGAGAACAAGAAAATACTGTCGGGTTTATGCCTACACAGAGGAGGAAAGGGTTTGATCCAATTTCAAAATTGAGACGGTTGTCGTCATTAAGGCCTTGGAGTTCAGACTACTCACCTCGGCTAAATGTGCTAAAGTGCCAGCCTTTTTCTGGCAGGAGACTTATAGGTGGGTACTTTATGTGGCAGCCTTTCATAGGGTTGGCAGGGCTACTGGGCTACAACCGCTGGTTGGGGTTGTTTGTCCCTGGTGTCCAGGGGTCAGTCCTACTATGGCTCTTCAAAATGGTACTACTACACCATTTCCACACTTCATTCTTAGGGAACAGAGGAAGAGGAGTAAAAGGCTTCCCGGGGAGGTAGTGTGAGGTCAGAGACTCAGAAGGCAAACACCTAAAACAATAATCCACTGTCCAGCCAAAGGCTTTCTTTAGTCAAAAATAGAATGTTGGTTCAGCAACAGGGTTCTACAATTTCATCTACGGGTGTAAGCCAATCTAAACACCATATACAGGGACCCATCCCATCTCTTACAGTGCACCATTAACTGCTGTGACTTAGCAGAGAATGACGGTCATAAGTCATCAGTGGAGGAACATTCTACAATGAAGAATCCATGCTGGGCAATACTACATATTTATCTTTCTCACAATGCCTACATGGTCAAACCGAGCTAGCACCCTGAACTCAAAATCAATAAATTGACTCCACGGCATGGACTGTTGCCACTATCTGTAGGTGGTAGACTTCCCTCTTAATTTGGCATGTGCATATGAATGGAATAAAACATATTTGAAACATGGGCATCTGCCACACCAGGCTCATAGAAGCAACCATAAAACTTTTTTTCCTCCAGGATCACATGCAAAGAAATTAATATTTAATTAAAACTGAAAATTACTGAGTATGTACAGTGGCAGCTGGCACGGATCAGGGGTGGGGGTGCGTGGGTTAAAAATAAAGGGGAAAAAACTTACTAGATTGTGAGGTCTCTCCTCTGCTGTCCCTCCGACGTCTGGCCGGAACAGGGAAGCAGGTAGCACCAGGCTCCCCTTAGCCAATCACAACACTGCAATGCAGCGTTGCGATTGGTTTGAGCGCCATGGTTCGGCCCTCAGCCAGGAAATAGGGGCCTGGGCATGTTCTCCATGCAGGCTGTAATGCAGCCTGCATGGAGAACATGCAAAGTGTGTATGACCATGCTGTGCATGTAGGGAGTGCAAACTACTCCTCCCCTGCCCTGCTCTGTAAGCAGAGCTGCCTCACCCCCTGCAAAGCTGCATCAGAAGGGAAACATAAAATGATAATAATAACGAGTTATTGTCATTTCATGTTTCCTTTATTTCACTGCTGCAAGGCAGTAGGGCGACGCTCCTCCGCCATAGCAGTGGAGCCGCCACTGAGTATGTATAGATCTCATTGGCCTGGTGCATTTTCACAATTGGCTGGAGGATGTGGCGAGGGTCTGTCAAATGTCCATAGCTGCAGCAAGGACAAGGAGCACTTCCTGCAATCTTTAATCTCTCCCTCCCTTCAAACAGGAGGATGTTATCTTTCGGCTGAAATTCCAGGCTGAGGTCATGAACCAGCTGTTCTTTAGCACTGTGTTTTATGAGTCTCTCCTAATTATGAAAAGAGCACCACATATTCATCAAAACAAATGCTGCCCATAAAATATTTTTACAGAGCTATAGGCATTTAAGAGGTCACAACGGAGAATACTTGAAGCAATTAGCAAATAGGCTTTCAATATATACGTAACCGCAAGAACGAGGACAGGAAATTGGACAGCTCAACATATCTTCAATAAAATGTCGACGAGAGCAACTGTATATATCATGGAACTAAAATTGTTTAAACCCCCGTTTTTACATCTAAATCAAAAAAAGGCACTTAAAAGTATATTTGCAGGGCGATCCATGCACACGAGCCTAGGACTACAAGCACTACAGTGGCAGGGTCCAAGATTCCATTCACACAATTATTGACAATTGCATGGTTCTGCACTCGTAAATACCATGTCTCGAGCCGTGCCCACAGGGACCCATCACACCTCAGTCTCATGGAAGTCCAGAGCCCAGTGGGATGGCAGTGGCTCCTGGAGAGCCAAGCAAAGCACTACGCTTAGAAAGCTCCATTGCTACTAGCTTTTTACAAGCTCTTTCATCAAGGGTCACTTGCCACGCTGGATCAGCATGATTGGGAAGACCTTCAAGGCAAATTTATGGAAAATGACAAAATGGAAAAGGGGGCTTTGAAACAACTAAATCAGACTTCAGGCTTGTAAGACATTAAGAAATGTGACGATAAGACAAGTGTCACAACATGAGACAGGTCACTGTAGCCAGGGAGCTCATGCTCCAAGCAGGAGCACGAGCAGGTGTGCTCCAGCTTTAGAAATGGCCAGTATGCCATTATAATGGTAAAAAAAGCTTTGACAATGACCTTTGGAAGCAACTTTCAGGCCATTTTAAGGTAAGAAACGCTCTGCAGATAGAGTCTAGACCGTTTTAAGTAAGGCTAGAAAAGCAATGGAGCGGTGCACTACCAGGGTATAATGGCGTTCAATAATGAAGCACGATCAGTTACTTTGTTGGTACCATCTTTATTCAAATATATCCAAATGAACTTCGAGAAGTGCTGATACGGTTAGACCGCCATTTTAAGGCTTCACACGGTCGGCCCTTATAATGGAGGCCCACGCTGCAATCTCTTCGATCCCTACAGTTTGAGGTTGATTGGACCTTATTTTAACTACTTGCGAAGGATTTCGACATACATATATTGCCCTGACGAAGTTCATTTCCTTGAACGAAACTTGTTGGCTGATGTCTGTTTTCTGTTCATTTGGATAGATTTGAATAAAGATGGTACCAACAAAGTAACTGATCGTGCTTCATTATTGAACGCCATTATACCCTGGTAGTGCACCGCTCCATTGCTATTCTAGTTTTGGTTCCTGAGAAGGCGGTTACATCCCTCAACGGTGGTTGCAGGAGCAGGTTGTGCACACCACTCAACCAATTGATATTTGATTGCACCTTGGGCAACTACACTGAGGCCTCTGCGGCACTTGGAGTCCGCCGTTGGATATTTGTTTCTACGGTTTTAAGTAAGGCATTTAGAGGAAACAGCTTTGCAGTAGTTGGTTAAGGGTACAGCTCACATGTTCAAAAGGTTTGCAGTTCGTTGGCTAGCCTTGCTCCTCTAATGAATGAAATTAAATTAGTCTTAAAGGTAACAGAGCTCACTGGCCCATTTACCCAAAAAGGTGAGAGTATGAGCACGGACGGCTAAATTACTGATGCAAAGCCAGACTTGATAATGGGCGGAGCTTACAAGTTTGGGGTTTTCAGATAAATTGGATTTCAGTGAAGTTGGGTGATTTAGATTAGCACCCTCCAAACAAAAGTGGAGACTAGGATAGTTTAAATAGCGTACATATCTCCCCAAAACTGGACATGCTGAGGGATTTCAGGTACATCCGACAACTTTTAAGAGAATAACGTGAAAGCAGATAGGCAGGAAGATACTACCAAAGTGACAGACTGTTATGCACCACGCTCCTCGTCTGAATTTAGACACACACTTGCTGGCTTTGGGGTAAATAGTCCAGAATAAGCAACCCTACCTAAAACTATAGGTACCTACTGTATAAATGGTTTCTAAAAACCATAAAATGGTAAGTGTACTTTAGGTATAGCATATGTAGTCATTGTCACCGATAAAGCACATCCTAGACTTAAGGTAATATTTTAAACTCTGCTTATCTAACAAAGAGAATCACTTCTCCGTGTTCCAACATTGGGCAGTGATTCCGCTTTTATTGTCTATTTCACTACAATTATTTTGCATACTCCATGGAGGAGCAGGCCTTTAAGAGTTCTGCAACAAACGCATTACCTCTTGCAATGGGCATAGGGTCCCAAAAATTAATCTAAGTGTGACGAATGCGAGGACCTGAGAGTGCGACAGTCCTTCAAGTACCAATGGCCTCTTTAATAGTTCACGGTCTGGATACCAGCCATGAAAACTACCAATGAAACTAATAGGCTCCTTGCCAGGCAAAATGTGAAGCTGCAACACCACTAGACTTTCAATCCCCCTTCCTGGTAAGTTTTTAGGTAACAGGTACAGGGATTCCCTAACTCTGGTACTGAAATGACTGTGTATACTTGCACATATCAATGTATGTTTTCTAAAATTGAGACAATCAGACAAGGATTCACGAAAGGAATTTTAGAATCACTAGAGCCCTCAAGGACAATGACAGAGCCATAATGGTGATAAGCAAATTCACATACACATGCCCCAGTCAAGACTAAATAAGTTGGAGGGACTGAAATGGATAGTGCCTTCAAATGGTGAAAATATACCTTAACCTCTAAATGGTGTCCCACTCTTAATCAGGGCTAGTAAAGCCAAACAGCACACAGGACCAAAGCAGAGGCGCCTGTTCTTTTTAAGGTAGGATTAACGCTGGTACCCAAAAAACAGAAAGGTCTAATGAAGGCATAAGCTCACTGTAACCACAATACTGCTAAACAGCCTTGATCTGAGGACAATATCACACCCAGAAAGAATGGCACAAAGGTTTACCAATAAGCCCGGAAGATATGACCAAAATGAGAGGTTCAGCAGAAGTCTTGGGCCACGCTGGCAGGAAGATAATGCCTTAACGAGGGAGGGGGCTCACATTAACAAGCCCGCACTACTATGAAGCCCTGTCCACGGGGTCAAAAGGAATAGAGCAAACAATCATTGATGATCTCAACAGCTGAATGTCACAGGGGAGTTAAAAACTGATTCGGCCAGGTATCAAGTGAATGAAGGATAGGAAAAAATAAAAGAACAGATTAACAATGTTTCACCTAGATAATAATAGGAGGGTCAGCATCAAGGGCCAAAGGAGTACGCCTACTTGTAGAAAGAAGAAAGTTGTATACCTCAATCAAATAAAGGAGGGGCAAGAGGGGGGGTATGAATCCTGGCCTTGAACCTGAAGGTATCCAGCTGTGAAGTGAAGAGACCCATGACTGCTGGAAAAGTTAATGGTTCTGTTTACTCCTCTGTATGGCCTGGCCTTTAAAGCATTAAAAGGCATTGGCCCGCAGTTTCTGAAGACGCATCTGAAATGGTATATGCCAGGCAGGAGCCTAAGATCTTCTCATTCCAAGTTGCTGCAAATACCTAAGTTCAAGCAGGTTCGCTGGGGAGGAAGCAGTTTCCTAGTCGGTACAACAAAAATCTGTACTTCCTCCCAAGTCCTATTAAGAGTAGCACATCGCTCATGTCATTGAGGAAAGCTTTGAAGATCTGGCTCTTCACAAATAGAATTGATGCGTAATGGGTACTATAACGATTTGGTCCTACTGTCCCTAGTGCCAAGACACCTCCGGGCATTCATGCACTGTATAAATTATAAAATCAAATCAAATCTCTGTAGACTAGAAATAACCCATTAAAGGAAGGAACACGCATTTATGAGCTGCCAAAGAAATCTACAACTATCTCCATGCTCCTAGTGCAAGGTTCAAAGTCCCAATAAAGCAGGCAGCTCTACCACCATTACCCACTATCCCCCACACCCAGACCGCCTAGAGCTCAAGCCTTAGAGGTTTGGCTTCTTCAGACTACCAAATGTCTGCCTTCAGATTTGTGGTGCTCCCAGGTACAGCACTTGGATTCCTCCGACCAGAGGGTACACACAAAGTGTGTCTCTTTCAAAGGTTGAGGCATCTATATTTGCTAGACTTTGGCAAACTTATAGCTGGTAATAACAAAGCGAACAGTCATGGGTTCAAGCCTTTGACTGTAACCCTAGAAGGCCTCTGTAGAAAACCTTTTTAATTCCTGTAAATGGGTTTAATCTCCTCACCCTCCATGCTTCCCTAAACATTCGTTTTGAGAGAAGGTTACATATGAATGAGTACATATGCATTAGCAGCTTGGCTTCTAGAATGTAAGAATAGGGGAGAACCCAATATACCCCTGGAGGCTTGGGCAATACGACAGTGACAGGTAAAGGTGCCTGCAAGGGATTTTATTCTAGGATGATTCTGTGATTAATAATCTAAGAATTTCTCTGCGGGTGAGTCTACTTAGAACACCACCCCAATTGTCATTTGACAAAACCAATAAATGAATGTACAATGAATATAAAAAAATGCCATAATTTGTATACAACGTGGTTCCTTGCACTCGGGGTATGCCTGGTGGATTTCTCTGCCATTAATGCACTCCTGAGCCTTATGCCTTTAGCCGTTTTGGCTATACTGCTTTCAGGGTTGTAATAAGAATCCAATAAAAGGTATGCCCTACAGGAGCCCCTGGAGCAGATCCTTCTGTGCTACTTGTGCCGAACAAGCTCTGTTCTACCTGGCAATAGCCTAACCTCAGCAGGGATGTTAGCGCTGGAGATATGTCCACAAACCATTTGTCCCTACCCCACACCGACTCCCCATCTAGCGTGGGAAGCCCAGGAAAACGTAAGTAAAGATGTTTCTTGTTCTAGTTGGCTGAGGAATTCAAATTAGAAGCTGGCACATATTCATACTGGGGGGTACTTGCTTGCTTGCAATGCCCCTAGTTTCAGAAAGGCACTAGTCCTGTGCAGCAGGTATCTCACATTTGTTTTATAATTTAACTGGGTGTTCTGCAGCATCAGCTAAGAGGGGTTGACAGGCAAGGAACAGACCTCTGTTGTAGCTTCAACTGAGTCCGAAAACAGAGAACAGCGTAGAGGCTGCTGCTCTCTCTTGGAAGACAAGGGACTGAACTACCCTGAGGTGAGAGGACCTTTCTAGCTGATCGGGCAAAGGCTTAGCATCACTGATGAAGGCCTGCGTGGTGGAACTGACCTGTGAGAGATCACCACAGAGCTATGAGCATCTGCAACTCGTTGACAAGGAGTGATCCAAAGGACCACAGCATCTTGTGAGCACGGAGGATGTTCCAGAAACACTCAAGGGCTGCAATGGTAGTGAGCCTACACTGTCCCTCCAACTTCACTTCTCAAAACACATGTCCTACAATCCCATTAGTGGCCACTCGAATCAGTGACTCAGTGGTGGCCTGGAGTGTGGCAAGGACCGGTCATTAGAATGCCATGTAGAATTACTGGGTTTCATGTATATTTGGCCCAGGTGGATATTACATCTAGTACTTCAAGATTATTGGGTGTCTTCCACTGTGTAGGGTCATTATTTTGAAAACCCATTTGATAACCTACCTTTCCCAAGGAATCATTGTCACAAGTCTCCATGTTAGCCTGTCGCTACACCAGGGCACCTTCCCCTTTTTTCTGGAGTGCGCATCCAAATAATCCTGGTCTACAAGATAACATGGACATAAACCGAAGTACAAACCACGTTCAGCCTCTTTATAACTAAATGCTCAAATAAAATTTGACGCTATATCAACCCCGGAAAATGCTAGTCTTCTGTCTATGTTAGCTGCCTCACTACTGTAAATAAAAGGTAGATAATTTTTTACAAGTTATGCCACTGGCTGGATAGTGCGCTTTATTGTGAATGACTGTTTTATTGCAAAGGATTTCTAAACTTAAAAAAAAGAAAACCTAAAGTACGGCCAGAGTGCACACCAACGCTATCACAGGAATCGAACTAAAATGCCAGTTTTATGCAACCTTTTAGTGGTGTGTGGGTGTGTCTATAGATAAACGCTAAAGAGCACCAACTAATTCAAATAATCTAAGACTGAAGGCGTTGTCCTGCTTTGTGAGCTCTAGTGAAGTAACACACAGAGCAGTGCATTACACACATTTCCCAATCCCCAAAACTGCAAAAACCCTAAGCATCAAATAAATCCTCACAGATTAGTCATTTAAACTGCAGTACAACAGCAAAATTGTTTTTGCAGCATGCATTTTGTTCATATCAGAGGTGGATGCAGGTTATGACTCTGCAGTACATGTTCATGCAATCTGACGGGGAACAAACCGAACTGGCTGAATCTTTTATAGAAGTAAAATGATCCGCTGGGCTATTGGCTCGTTCTGGCTACTCCCTGCTGTGTTACTCCCGAGCTCAAAAAGGGCAGTCTCTGAAAAACATGTAGTAGAAGCTCACATTCCTACTGCAGCCTGAGGAAGATTACTGAAGCCTCCTCGTTTGATCTAGTTGCAGGGGCAAGGCTGCCGCACGTTTACTGCGTGGCACAGAAAGAGCCCTGGCTCCCAGAAGCGCCTGTGCATGCTCTCCGGAGAGCCTGTAATCGAGTCCAGCACAGACGTACAGCTGAGATCAAAGGAGGTTTCACCTAGCAGATAAGATGTCTGGAGGTGACTACCAATCAGTGGCATAACTGGGCAGACAGTAGAACTGACTGAACCTACAGATGATCTTCAATGGCTCATATTCAATGGTTATCGTATAAATTAATAATGTGTTGGGGTGCATTTTGGCAAAAGGAAACCAAATATATGGTGTGAAGTAACATCAAAGAAACCATGCATTTCTAGGTGGGATGCCAACAGCATGGCACAGGCCAATCCTCAGGACCTGCGGTGGGAGAGCCAAATTGTTCAAGCTAACCTTCTCCTGAAAAAATAGTTACTAGCACAACCATTATTTCCTGTTTCTTGAGATTGGGCAAGACAAGGTAAGGGGTACTAGTGCTGTGTGGTATCTGCTGACCTCGATTAAGGCCAGCATATTAGGATAAGCCAATTCCACCTGGCAGCTAGCCAGGTACACACATTTGACATGTTTGGCAGCAGCCTTTACGACCTCATAATCAGATAGGGTGCTGCTCAAGTATAATGAAACCTTTCATTTACAGAGGTGCATACGTGTTTGTTTGCAGCAGCAATGCGAATTATAAGGTTGTTGAACATGTACAGTGGTAGCCGCTAGACTTTGAATCCACTTCGGTGGGGTATTAGAACAGCATTGCTGAAATTCAAGGGGGAAAAAAACAAGAAAACCTTATTGTTCACTTTGACTTAATTCTGCTGATACTTGGAATTGTTTAGAAAGAAAGAAGGAAGGAAAGAAAGAAGAAACAAAGAAAAAAAGGAAAGGAGGAAGAGAAAGAAAAAAGAGACGAGGAAGGAAGAGGAGAAAGAAAGCGAGAAAAAGAGTGAAAGAAAAAAAGGAAAAAAGAAGAAAGGAAGGAAAGAAAAAGAAAAAGAAAAAACGCTACATTGATGCCTGCCCATCTGAAAAGAAGCACCTTGAGTTCTGGACCGTGATCACCATACTGCATACAGTTTGTATAGCAGGGTGCAACAGAATGCAGGTGACAGTTACCTGAACAGGTTTGACCCAAAAGTATGCAGAATGTAATGGAATATTGGGTCGATTCATGTGCTTTTTAGTGTTACACTTCATGCGCCTTATTCCATGCACCTTGAGATCATGGTCACGTTGCCATCATATGTTAGATGTCAGCTATTTTTCTTTATGTACTGATTTTTCGCTTGTAGGAATGCAAGGCACTACTTTAAATGAAAACAAAATGATGGAAACTTACAGGGCACAATTCAGCCTCTTCTTCTGTGAAGTCAAGATGGCGCTGGGCCTGCCTGGCTCTTCCTAATGATGTAACATGCTGTGAAGGTGCAAACGCAGATGGAAGAGGAGGAAATGAAACAGAAATAGGAAGGGAAGAAACAAAGAAAAATGTCCCTTTAATAGTCATGCAAGAAGCGTGAGGTGAAGCAGAGACACCAACAGAAAGGAGCAAAAGAAAAGCAAATTAAAACAAATTGATGAAAAGAAAACATGCATTGCAGCATTTTCATGCAAAATGAGATGTGGCAGAGGGAATGCAAAAGTCTAGAAGAGCAGAAAGGTTTCTAATTATTCAGTATGTGCAGAAACGTATAGAGCAATTGTATTACTTGAAGAAAATCAACCTAAACTGTGCTAGACATGCATATAAGACATTTATGGACAAATAATTCGAAGATATTACTAGCAGTCTTAAATATCTGGCACTGATCGGCTCTCCTGGACCTTAATGCGACGCCCCTGGATCAAGATGCATAATATGTAATACCAAGCACATAAGGACATGCACAGTATTATCAAAAGCTGTACATGGGATCGTACAATTCTGCAGCAGTTACCTGCCAAACAGCAATCTTGGTGGGGATGTATGAACTGTCTGTAAACCCCGGGGTTCTCTACTCAAGGACTGAATTCAAGCTGGTCGGGGCAGACAGCAATGTCAACACCATTTGAATCATCACTTAGCACACACAGCAGAAATCACCAAGCGGGGCAACTTCTAGGAGGCCTCTGAATGAGGCTTTTCACACCAGAAAACGAGGCCGCTTTTGTTCTAGCTCAAGTGGGAGGCCCACAGAGGGAAACCCATTGGTAACCAGGGCACACTGTGTCAGCTGTGTATCCTCCTGTACTCTCCCGCCCACTGCTACGCACACTCAGAAGGCATCGGTGAGACTGACCTACAAACATTAGGCAATGCTCAGAACTTGCAGCAAAACTCCTAGCTGGTGTAACTCATTGGAATCACATTGGGTTGGACTGCAATGGCTCCCCACTAATTAAGAGACATGCGCAATAACTCCAAAGCACAGCACATGAAAAACAATGCTGATATGACTGCAGTTTACTCTTCCCTACTAGAACGGTCTGAAAACTAAAGCTACAAACATGCCACTAGCATCCCTTAGAAACTAAAATATTAACGGTGATCCAACCCTCCAGGCACTGTACACCTCAGGTGTGGCACTCGCCTCCACTTCGATCATTTAGAGAAATCACGATATTTGAAGCAAACCTCCAAACCTGATATGTCCCTAGGGCCTGCATCCAAAGAACGGTGCGACAACTTTGCCAACTTCTTCAATGATAAGATCTCTAAGATCGAGCGATCTCTCAACACCAATTGCGCCCCCCTTTCCGGTAGCAGCCTGGGTGGGGTGTTTGGTAACGCTCCCTCTCTCACTACTAAACCCTGGTCACTCTTCCAGCCCGTCCCTGAAGAAGCGATAAATAAACTTATCTCCACCTCCAAAACTGTCATCCCATGCCCTAGACCATTTACCTGCTCAACTCACCAAAAAACTGAAACTCCACCTAGCCCCACTCTGGTGTAGGATTATGAACAGCTCCCTAAAAACCGGAGTCGTCCCAGACTGTCTGAAAGTGGGACAAGTAACCCCACTGCTGAAAAAAAACAGGCCTTGACATCAACGACCTGAAAAACTTGAGACCCGTCTCCAACCTTCCCTCCTCTCTAAAATCCTTGAAAAATGTGTACTCCAACAACTAACCCAACACCTGGATAATACCAACCTTCTCGACTCCCATCAGTCGGGATTCAGGAGAGGTTGCAGCACCGAAACCGCGATCCTCAACATAATTGACGATGTCCACAAATCATTAGACTCGGATCAATGTTGCCTCTTCATTCTCCTAGACCTGTCGGCAGTCAACCACAAACTTCTCCTCAAGGCTCTCGAAGACAGGGCCGGTCTGGACGAGGTGGTCCTCAAATGGTTTGCTTCTTTCCTCCACAACCGCTTCCAGAGAATCAAAATCAAAACCTTTGGAGTCCGACCTCCACCCAGTCAATAGGGGAGTACCCCAAGGATCAGTGCTCTCCCCTCAACTCTTCAAAATTTACATGGAACACCTCACCTCCCTACTCCGAAAAGCCAACATCCCTTTTCACTTGTATGCTGACGATACTCAAATTTATTCGGAAATCTCCTCGTCCAAAGACATTCAAAGACTCAACGAAACACTAAGAGAAGTGCAACTTTGGCTGACTAGTAACCACTTAAAACTGAACCCGGCCAAAACTGAACTTCTCCTCATTTCAAACAAAGATGAGAACCCACAAATGGTCGAGTGGTTAAAAGCTATTGACGCGCTCAATGGGAACCTCACCCTGGCTGACTCTGTCAAATCTTTAGGCATCACCCTAGACTCAAAACTTGACATGACCTAACACATTAAGATCTCGGAGAAGAGTGCCTTCCTTAACCTGAAGCTTCTGAACAAAATTAAACCTTTTATCCCGCCCAAAGATCTTAAACAATCCACCCAGGCTTTGGTGCAGTCTAGACTGGACTATGGGAACGCAGTCCTCTCTGGAATAGCAAAAACACATCTTGCCCCTCTGAAAACAACTCTCAACGCAGCTGCCAGAATGGTCACGGGAATAAAGAAATTTGATCACATCTCTCCTGCACTCAAAGATCTCAAGTGGCTACCAATAGAATTGTGGGCGAATTTAAGAACAGCCTGCCTCACCCACAAAGCCCTTCACACAAGCAAACCTGAATATCTGGCGGCTAAACTCCAAAAAGATGGCCAGAACAGAACTCTCAGAAGCTCTAACACTCTACTCCTCATCCCGCTAAAATCACGAAAACAAAAAACTACAGCCAGGTCCTTCGCTGGTAACGCGCCCAAAATCTGGAACTCTATTCCCCCTCACATCAGAACTATTCCTTCTTTCGCTAAATTCAAAAATCAGCTCAAAACCCTCTTCCTCGATCGAGCCCTAGCGATCAGATAGAAACAGCGGGAGCCCTGTGATTGACACCTCACCCCTCCTGGATGCGTTGTTTTCAAGTCCTCGTAACTGAACTTTGTGCCATTGTCATTACGTCTGTCCTGCGTTATTGTAATATGTTCTGCTCTCATTTAATTTGCTCTGAAACTGATGTGAAGCGCTCCGATACCCCCCCAGTCTGGCTAGCGCTATATAAAACTTCTTAAATAAATAAAATAAATAAGTAGTGCAAGGGAAGCGTTGTAGTCGGCAAAACACCCCACTCATGAAAGTCATCATTACAATGCATCGTAATTAAATCGGATCAAAGAGGGTACGACAAAAGTAATTACACATGGCAACGGAAGTCAACAGTCCCTTATGTCTAAACATACTTCTTGCCCGAAGGAGTCACCCAGCTCGGAGCAATACATGTTATATAAAGTACAGTCGCTAAGTGCAAGCCCTTGCGTTTGAGGGCCTCGCCTCTCTCTAATCTCTACTGAAGCTATCAACTACCCCAGGGCATGGTGCTAGAAAGAACATTGGTCTTGCAGCACCCCCAACCCCCCCCCCACCCAACATGGTTCGAACTGTCCCTCAGCTATTCCCCGCACCGCCCGCCTGCATGCCACAGTGTGAGTAAACCATAGTAAATCATCTACCCTCCTAGGCTTAATATTGTAAGCTGTGTTCACCTCCCTCGCCCTGCTACAAAAGACTCCCTCATGATCTGCAGGAAACTATATGAAACATACACACACCCCAACCCGATCTCAGACCATAAGACTAAAACCATCTCCATCTAGATACCCACCCCACCACCATCTCTCTCAGACCTGCATCAGTCCAACTACACAACCCAAGGCACTCCCCTACTCCACACCTCCCGGTCCTCTACCCCAAAGCATGACCACCTACTCCACGCCTTGTAGTGAATCCAGACTTGATGAAATTACACAAGACTCAAGTCTGACATACAGAGCCTAATGAATAGCACGTCAGAGCTGGCCTACAACGGATGGCCCAAAAGGACTCCAGAAAGTAATAGGCGCATCCTGCACCACCCACCATATACCACTCATGACTACCATCAAGTACTCCTTACAACAGGTGTGAAACCATCTTGCCACCCCCTCTCACAAGATGGCAATCGATACCCTAGTCCCAACGCCTCCACCAGGCTGGTCAGGCTTAAGGATCCGCTATCAGACAGTGACATTCGCTCCCTTCTCCTCGCATATAATCCTGCACACCACGAAAACCCAGACAACTTGGCTCCCATACTAACACTTGTCTCAAGTCCACACAGAGAACCTAGGCCTAACTCTAAAGATTTATATAAGTTCAACCTTTAGCAAGTCCCCATCACACAGACAACTCCGTGGACACCAAACCACACCTGAAACACAGGATTCTAGTTTGCAGACCAGCCATGAAACACACAGCGGACATCGTTGAACTCATCCTTGAGCATGAGCTTGAATTCTTATTCCTAAAAGAAACATGCTGCATGATGCCTCTGAACCACTCATACACATTAGTCCTACGTAGCTATGACATTATAAGACCAGACAGACCTAACAGAGCGGGTGGGGGTAGTGCCTGCATACACTGCAATAACCTCAGTTACAAATCATCGAGCTATCCTCTTGTGAATACCTATGCCTAAACATTGCGAGTAACAACAAACCACTATGCACACTACACGCGATCTACCACCCTCCACTCAACAACCTCTCATTCATTGAACAAATTATGGAAATCATAACTACCAACATAGGGCAACACAGCTCGCAAAGAGAGGAGTAGCCTAGCCTGCAGCCGAGATGGCCGCCTAGCCCTTCGGCTCCGCCGGCCCTTGCGCCCTTCGCCGATATCCTGGCAAGAATCCTGTGCCTCCGAGCCCTACGCTTACCTGCGCTACGCTCCTGACCACGTTGCTGTAGCTCCGGTCGCGAACGGAGCTTCCCCGGCGGAGTTGAGCCCCGGTTTCCATTTCGGCCCTTCAAGCTGGAGCAGCCGGGCTATTGTTTGGTGGGGACGGCCAGCGGCGACAACGACAGCAGCGGCCGCTGCGGTGAGGGAGGAGCCGGTGCACCGGACCTGGAGCGCGGCGCTGCAGTTCTCACAGCAGCCCTTTCCTTGCTCGGCTGCCCAGCGCGACTCGCTCGCAACATTGTATCAGGCTCCCGTAGATTGTATCCCGGCCCAGCTGGAGGGCCGGGATCGCGTCTTTGTTGCAGCCTTCAGCAGCGGCCGCCATCTTCCGCATCGGACGCCCTGATCTTGCCGGTGGGTTTCCCTGCACCACAGTTTCTCCTGTCCTTGGAGCCTCTCCACGACCGGCTGCCTCCACATTTCCTGCACCGCCAGGGCCCCACAGAAAGCACATCACTTTCCAGATACCGATGGCTGGTGAAGGGGGCTTGCTTCCCGGGGCGCTCGATGGTTGCTTGCCTAAGATGGCGGACGAAACAGCACCCTCCATCCTTGGTCCACCGCTGGAGCTCCGCGACATCCTGGCTGCGCTGGAGGACCTGCGGTTGGCCTTCCGCGACTTTGCCACTGGTTTGAGGGACCGGCTTGATGGGACTTTTTCAGCTGGCCATGATGATTCTCCAGTGCGGCATGTTAAGCCACATCTTCAACCGACTGTCGGTGGATCACCCGAGTTGAGGTATGTGGCAGTGACGGGGGGACGTGACCCAGTGCCCGCTGCGGTACTCTTCGGTTCTGCCCAGGAGGAGTCTGACAATACTGCTCCCTTGGTGTGGCCGGAGCTCGTGCCTCAGTTGCCGTTTTGCCCATCTCCTTTGTCCTTTGGTGCCACGTTTTTGAGCGTCCTCCTGGACTTGCTTCCTGCACATCGGCCGGCCGCTACTTTGGAACTTGTGCATCGTCCTGCTCCCTGTTGCTCTAGCCGTGGCATGGCATCGGCGCATTCCTTGGTCCCTTACTATCGAGCTTCACTTCAGTTTGACTTGTCTCTTACACCTCGACTTCTGCAACGGACTCCATGGTGGTTCATCCCGTCCAGGCTGGCTGTATTGCACCTGACTTCTGTTGGACTGTGGATTCGAAGGGACCAAGGCTGAGGAAGGGGATTTTCTTGTTGCACATTGGAACGTATAAGGCTGGGACTGGGACTTGTGATTGTTGGAGGTACATGTAGCATGGGTGTTAGGTTGGGGCCTGGGGTTGGGTGACCGCGGGTAACGATTTTGCTTGCTTGGACTAGATCCTTGGCCCTCCTCCGAACAACCGTGACATGCTATTTCTTTTTCTTCTCTTTTTCTTCTTCTACATTTCGGGTACTCTTCTGGGGCGACAGACACACTGCTAGGGGGGGGTAGGCCGTAGCCTCTGCATGCGTGTAGGGTGGGGGGTATATTTCCTTGTTGGTTTTTTCATTTCTATGGGCCTCCTTTTTCTTACTTTCTTACCTCTTTTTCTCTTCTCCCTTTCTACTCTTTACCTTTCTAGCTTGTTCCTTCCTTTCTTATTTCTTGGGTCTATGGGAGGAGTGGGTACTTTTGGGTAGTGCTTGGAGATCGTCATGTGATGTTTTTTTTTTATCTATCCTGATTTCATTGAGTGCGATTGATTACCTTACGGATAATGCTTGCTGACTCTTCTTAAGATCGCTGCCCACTATAGTCCTAACTGCATTGCTCTGGTTCGGATCCTTCCAGACCTGTTGCTATGGACTTATTTCAAAACTTTATAAAAATTAAACCTCATCATCCTGGCGCCTGGCGGCACAATTGTGTATAATGTAACCTGGTCTATTCGTGGTTGTACTGATATGCTGCCGAGTTGCAGAATTGCTTGCTGATGTGCCCTTTATTGTCGAGGCCGGCCTGAGGGTTGTAGGCCCGTATTTGTCTGCACATACTGTTAAATAAAGGTTTTCCAAAAAAAAAGAAAAACACAGCTCGCAAAATCTTCCTCAGAGATTTCACCTCATTGAATTACCCCTCAGCTACCAGTCTAAAATCCTCCCTAGCGGACCTTAACCAAATCTGTGACAGCCCTACACACAACCTGGGTGCGATCTTGGATCTAGTGATTGCTGGGGCAAACCCCATTCAACTTGAATCTATTGTCCATGTGACTGGACAGACCACCACAGCATCACCTTCCTCACCACTGAATCAATGAGGGCACATAAACCTCAACTTAAGAAACCCAGGCATTGGAAAAGGAACACTCGCGATATAGACCTTAATGATTTGACATCCTTCAACAATAACATCTTGCCTCCTCAAATGGACATGTCAGATGCCCATGACCTTCAAGAACACTACAACAACTCCATGACGACCATTCTTGACACAGTTGCATCCTAGCAGCTAAAATGACTGTCCACTAAAGACTCCAAACCATGGTACAATGGGAGCCTAAAAGAAGAAAAGGTGCAATCTGAGACTAGCCGAACAAATGAGGAGATCCTCAGCGTCCCTAGAACACCTTAAGCACCTGTGATCATGGAGGAGCACCTACAACAAATACATCAGAAACTCAAGAGCACATTTTTTCAGAGTTCAATTAGACAAGGCCAGTAATCCCCCAAGAAAACTGTTCGAAATTATCAAACATTAATCCACTTAACAACCTAACCACTCCACAACTGGATCCCATCTGTTGCTAAACTGCAATATATTTGTTTCCTTCTTCCTTGAAGATACCAAAAAAATTGATATCCAAAAGCAGTTGAGCACCTCCAGATGATGCCTCCGAATAGCCCATGCCCGCCTAGGATCGTTCAGCCCTCAGACCTACAAAGACTCGCCCTCAAAAACAACACGTTGTAGGACACATTCAAAACCTTTAATGCAAATTCAATTCTTAATATCTTAACACTTAAACCGCCAAACCAGTGAACGTCTTTAATGAGATTAAAACGTCTATACTCCCTCTGTGGACTAAGATAGTGAATGCATCACTACTTCAAGAAGCTTTACCAGACAGCGAAAAATCAGGAAAGATAACCCCCTTTAATGAAAAAAAAAAGCAGATCATACAAACCCAGTTAACTTTCATCCCATCTCCACCATTCCCTCTCCTTGAGAAATGTGTCCATACCAAACTTTGCAATCACATTGATCAGTTCCACCTTACAGACCAATTCCAATCTAGCTTCCGTCAGGGTCACAGCACGGAAACAACCCTTTCACACATAGTTGATGATGCACTTAAAACGCTAGATCAGAACGAATCTTGCCTCCTAATCCTTCTCGTCCTATCCTCAGCCTTCAATACGGTCAAACAGGACAGCCTTCTTGATTTACTTGAACACAGAATGGGGTTATCAGGGTTTGCCCTAAATTAGTTTGCCTAGTTTCTAAACGGAACTCAAAGAATTAAGGTTAAGCGAGCCCTGTCCACTACCACTCCGATCACTTTAGGGGTCCCTCAGGGTTCCTTCCACTTTATCACCTACTTTCTTTAACCCGTTCCTGTAGCCTCTAACCAACATTCTGAAATTTTCCAACATAGAATAACACATGTATGCAGAGGACACCCAATCATATCTCAAAATCTCCTCCCCTGAAGATATCCGTGTACTCAACACAACTCTGCTTAAAACCAAAAAGTGTCTGACTACAAAGCACTTCAAACTCTACCCACTCAAAAAGGAAAGTACACTTGACAAGAATCTCAACATGCAGGAACACATCATACCATACACCAGAGGAGCAAACTTTCAAATGAACATTCTAAGAAAAATAAAACCTTTCCTCCCCTTTGACAACCTGAAATCAGCTGTGCAAGTTCTAGTATACCCCAGGCTTGACTATGGGAATGCTACCCTATGTAGTCTGCCAAGATCCAAGTTGGCACCACTATCCCTTAACTCTGCTTAAGGCTGATCACTGGATCCAAAAGGAACAACCACAACACTCCAGATCTGAAGGCACTAAACTGGCTCCCTTATGAGGCAAGCATATAGATGAAAATTGGTTGCATAACCCATAAAGCCCTACACTTCAACACACGGAAGTACCTAGTTGAGAAACTGGTAGTGGCAGATCTAGTAGCATCAACACTTTAATGTTGAAATCTCAAAGATTTTGGAAAAAGAAAACCTGCAACAGAGCTTTCTCCGGATTGGCCCCTAGAATCTAAAGCTACCTGTACCATGAAGTCAGACTGAACCCTTCAATCACATAATTAAAAAAAGAAGTCAAACTGTTTTTAATGAACAAAATTCTACCCTGAACCCACTGACTAATTTCTCTGGATACCAGGGTTTGCACTCGTCGTCTATGTTCTGGTTTCTAATTCACTCTCCTCCTCACAATCTGCAACAGATGGTGTCAGTTTCTTGGTTGACTGTTTTATTCGTATTAAACCATCTGTAAAGCACTATGATACCCTTCTAGGTAGAAGATTGTGCTGTATAAAACTTTATAAATAAATAAAATAAAAACGCACATGAGACTCCCACATGATCTACATGAAACAATATGAAACCTGCGCCTACCCCACTCATGAGGTGCATTAATCTACATGAAGTTTAAACACACCACGCTCATGATGCACTTAAGTCTGCGGCTAAGATCTCTATCCTCATTAGGTTGAGGTCACAGCACTTCTCTATCATGCACCTTAGAAACTCCATCCGAAGTCGCACAGAGCCACCCTCAAGAAGGTACAGGCTGCACCCCATAGCACTCTGTGAATGAAAGCTCATCACTCTGTAACCATCGCTGTAACTGCAAAAAAGTATACACCACTAAATGTTGCACTCTTGCTCTGCACAGTGTAGTGATGATGTTAACTAGGGAATACAGAGCTACTCACCATGTAAAATAAGAAGCAAGTACATTTGAGTGACAAGGACACCATCAAATGGTAAGCAACAGGCAATCTATAAGCCCACTGTAAGAAAACAAAAGGTCCGGCAAAAGACAGCGCTTGTACTGTCTTAAGCAAGACCTAAACAAGCAATGGCGTTGCTAATAGGTCTCGCAGTAGGAAAGTTGGAGCAATTGGTTTTGTAAATGACATTTTATATTTATGTTTTGTGATTTACAATGCCAATAGTTTTAACTTTAGCAAATGTGACACTTTTAGCATTTGTAATGCCACATGTTTTGTATTGACGTGACTTAGATGTATTGATATTACAAATAACAATGGCTTTTAATATTTTTAAATAATTAATACTTAAATAAAAGTGATTGTAATTTATAATGGCAATGGTACGCTTTTGCCAGAGCTATTGGCTTTGGCAATGTATGTAAGCTATGTTCAAGAGCAGCTTGGCTGCTGTGAGGCATGCCATAAAGTTATAATAAAAAAAGTGTTAAAAGCATTTTTGTTACCTTATTTATAACCAAGAAGACAATGTAAAACTGAAAAATGTTTATGCAACTGAGTTGAGGCCTGTTAAACTACCCACAGGGTAGCCTTTTATCAGGGTTTGTGTGGTATTTGAGCAAAGTATTTCCTTTCTGTATAAGGTGATAATCAGTTTCACATTATCGTGTTTGATAATAAGATCAAGGAGTGAGAAAATGAAAAAAGCATACGTAATGGTGGTGAAGATCACTGATTTTGCGTGGCCAATGCGTGCAAGGGACTCAAAAGTCTCAGGATTCTTTAAGGAACGGTTGCAGCGCAAGGACTAAGTTTACTTGTCTCTGGTGACCTATTCTCATACGACAACCAAACAAGGAAACTAATGATTATCAATCCGGCAAGACCACAAAAAAGCAGCCTTGACCGCCTGGAACTGTGGGATTGTGATGTACTCGCCGGACGGCTACAACCCCTCACCCATCCCTTTTATTTTGTGAAGTACTTGGTGTTCAATAGATCATAGAGAGTAATACTGCCGCTAGAGGTTACCAGTCTTGTGCACAGAGTGAGGGAGCAGAGGCTGCACATTGTAGAACAAGCCCAGGCGGCGACTAAGTTAAGTGACAGTTCGATGAAGCTCTGTCTCCCGCAAGCGTCTAAAGCAAAGCAGCTGCACTCAAAGTCATGGCGTGCCACGTTAGCAGGGTCAGCAAACAGCATAGAGGAGGACGTGTGCTCTTGCACTTCCCTGGTTAGGAGGAGGCGTCCTGCCGAGCGCAGCCCCTGGCTACAGAATCAGTAAATGTAAAATACAACAAGGGAGTGCAGTGCTGAAGCAAAGCTTGGCGCCTGTGTTCAAAAAATATGTGCGCGGCGGCCCATGAAGTGGGCATTAGGTAAACAAGAAAGCTACGCTGTGATTGGTTGACGTTTCCCTCTGTAATTGGCCAGCCGCTAACACCTTCGGAATGGATTGGTGTGAGCTGTGGACATGTTGGAGAAAGTTTTGTAAAAAGAAGTTTTAGGTCGAGCTGTTAAAATAATGCAGAAAATAAACATTAAAGGAGAGAAAAAAACTTAAATGAGCGCTAGTTCGTAAATAATACAAGACAGAAAAGGGCGAGAGACTGAATAACGGAGGGGTGCCGGATGGGGGCGGGAGAGCCTGGTGGGGGGGGGCGGGAATGCGAGCGAGGGGAGGAGAAGTGTGGCAGGCGCGCGGAGGGAAGCCGGATGGGGAGGAGGGAGGAGAAATCCAAGTAAGGCTGTGTGCAGGGATAGAGAGGGGAGGTGCTGGAGCTGGGGAACAGATGGCCGTGAAAGTTTATGGCCCAAAAGCGCGTGCCTGTGGCCACGTGAACTCGAAGAAAACCGCACCAAAAAGCCCTTGGTTTCACGAGTATTTTGAGCACTTGAATTCTCTCCATTTCCCATTCCTTCGGAATGGAAAAGGCGAGACCTAAAAACTACACTACTGCAAGACGGCTATCAATCAATCAATCACAGACATTTATAGAGCGCACTATACTTACCCGAAGGGTCTCAAGGCGCTTGGGGGGGGGGGGGCGGGGGGGGGGGGTGTGCTGCTACTGCTCGAATAGCCAGGTCTTGAGCTTCTTCCTGAAGGAGAGGTGGTCTTGGGTCAGGCGCAGGTCGGGAGGGAGGGAGTTCCAGGTCTTGGCGGCCAGGTAGGAGAAGGACCTTCCTCCTGTTGTCGTTCTTCGGATGCGGGGGACGGCGGCGAGGGCGTGGCTGGCTGATCGGAGATGACGTTTGGGAGCGTAGAAGTTGATACGGTTGTTGAGGTAGCTCGGGCCTTGATCGTGTAGGGCTTTGTGTGCGTGGGTGAGGAGACGGAAGGTGATTCTTTTGTTGACGGGGAGCCAATGGCTCCGGCTGAACTGAGCACCACTTAGATGAGTAGCAAAAATAAAAGGTACTGAACAATCAACAATTCAGTTTGTGGTGTGCATAACACAAACAGTAAATCTGAACATCAACCTTTCTATAAAGTGTAGTCAAACTTCTGCCACCTACCCTAGTATATCTAAATTGGCCAAATCACACAGATTTCTGCATTATACGGCATGAAAGAGCAGTGATCTACACAAAACGCTCCATCACACACCCCCAAACACCAGGGCATGGGCTTGTTCTGACTAAATAAAAAAAGCTAACAAGAAAAAAATTTGAATAAATAGGCATTGTTTGTTCAAAAGCAAAATCATGCCTCAAAACTGGAAACCCTAGTGGGATTTTAAGCGCGCTCATAGATTTAAATTGGAAAGCTACCCACCAACACTCAGTTTGAATGTCTCCAACATATCCGCTTCAAAAGTAGCTTTTCTAAAGCATCTCCCTGTATGAACATTTACATTGGCCAGCGTTTTTCATTGCTAGACTTTGTTTTCCAGGTTTGTCTAACATAGGCCCAGAATAGCTGGTCTACATCAGACTTTCAGGATAACCAAGAAACGAGTTCCACTTATAGGTAATGTATGTAAAAGTCTCCAATGTGAATATATTGAAATCTGCCAAGAATTGACCCTCCTGGACTTAAGTTGGATCACCCCACACCACCTCACTCCCCTTCCAATCCTGCTCCTTCACCCTAGCAATATAAGAGCAACTCCTCAGATTCTCAATAATCCCTCAAAATAAATCAAGTGTTAATAAAAGGTTAAACAGCTCAAATAGAACGCATATGTCCCTTGCTTGAAGTGTTGCATGGGGTGACACACAGCCCTACATCCTACTCATGAATAAAAGTGGTCCTCACATGTGCACAGATGAGGCCTGGATGCGAAGTTACTGATGCTGTTTCCCCGTTCTCTAATTCTGAGCTAGCCCCTTCACTGCTGTGTCATTAGCATTCACCTGCACACCACCTTCGGCTCACAGGGTGCACAATTAATTGGCTCGCATAAAAAGCTTAACTACGAGACTTTCAGTGCGCCTGGAAGGACAAAGCATGAAGTGGGGACATTTTGAACAGTCAATGCTTGTCAAACTGAGGTACAAGTAACCTAGGAAGCACCATATCAAGGGAGACAGACAGGAAAATAAAAGCTAGCCATTGACTCCTTACTGATAGGTAGTTCACCAACCACCGGCTAGTGAGATGAATCACCAAGGCAGGACGCAAGGGGTTAGATGGGTGCTGGGCATAACTTTCAAAGAGTTGGCAAAGGATTAACCATGAGCTGGTTAAACGGCCACGTGTGAAATAATACATGCCAGCAATATAGTCAGTCTGCACGCATTTTGCAAACAGTGCCATATTACAAGACAGGGACACACCAAGTCACATCAAATGGATAATAGTTTGAACTTTAAATGGCCTCAGTAAACTTTTGTAAAGCTGTCAAGTACCCAAAGAATCTGAACACTGGATTATTATGCATAAATTATTGCTTGTTGTTTGTTACTTATTCTTTTAACCGCTTTGCTGCTGATGACGAGCTGAGCTGAGTTTGTTGTCTATCCAGGCTCCTAGATTTTTTACCTTTTTGACAAGGGAGGGAAGGGGACTCAATGTATCAGGGCGGGGTCCAGAAATTGGCGTCATTTCCGAACAACACAACTTCCGTTTTGCTGGAGTTTAATTTGAGGCAGTTTTGGGCCATCCAGTTACCCACAGCAGTCATGCAGTTATGGAATCGGGATGCTGTGCCCTGTAGCTTACCTGGCCGCAGCGACACCACAATTTGGGTGTTGTCTGCATATGAGGTAAGGTTGAAACCGTAATATTCGATCAGGGGAGCCAACAGTGATACATAAACGTTAAAAAGTGTTGGGCTCAATGATGATCCCAAGGGGACACAACAGGGCAAAGAAAACGGTTTGGTAAATGAAAAGGGCAAGAGAATGGATGTTACTAGGATAAGCGTGACTAAAGCTAAATGGCGCCTACTTCTTGTAGACACAGAAGTATGAACAAATTACAAAGTGCCTAATTTGAGCTGGTAATTTCCGGTGCTCAGCACCTGCACTTATGATAAATTCCACATGGTGGCGCTGTTTGTGTAATTTGAACATCAGCTGTTTATGAATTCAATATACATTTTAAAAAAACTAAAGCATTTTTATAACTTTTGTGGGCCTCGAACAGTCTGAATTGACACACTTGTAGCAGTGTGAGGGTTAGTAGTTGTGTTGGTACTGTCATTGGCAGCGATGGCAGTGCCAATGGGTAGTGCAAGCTGCGGCAGCCTCATGAGGAGGGACCTGGCCCTTTCAGGTTTTTTTTTTTTTTAACAAATTTAGAAGCGAAACCATATATCCAATTCCCCTCACTTTTAATAGCAGACAGATCGCAGATGAGGAATGTGTGAATGCTGAAATGCTTGTACAGCACACCACACAGAGCACCCCGTTTTGTTTTGTTGTATGGAAAACGTTGCAACACACCCATTTCTAATAGATGGTGACCAGTCAAAAACTGTTGGGTGTAAAGTACCACATAATCCTCACTGCAAGAGAACACAACACATGAGACCAAACCCCTAAGGGAATTGGATATTTGTGCAGTAAAGGCAAGCTTGCAGGTCAGTGCACTCTAGAAGAGGCATTTGTTTGCAAGTAATTTCAAATTCTCACCACCGGCTCATAACGCGGTCTCTGGATGCGTTCCTACATAAATAAGAACCAATCCATTCTCTTACAACCTACCTCATCCACTGAGCTGACTAAGGAATTGACTAAGGAAGGCTACTTACACTCAAATGTTTTGAGGCTGTTGCCCGATAAGTAGTTCAAATAACAAAAACTTGACAAGAACAGATTAACAAATCCTTTTGAGGATTTACTTATATCGACCTGACAGTAAAGCTGTCTGGCTACTGACTGTTGATGTCAAAACGCATACTGATAGCAGGGCCTCGAGGTATGCAAATATATAAACTTCAACCATCAAGATTACTTTATTCGGCATAAATACAATACAATTAAGAAAAAAAACACAAAAAAGGATTAAAACCGAGCTAAAAAAACATGTACAATCGATTCACAAATAGGGCCACTTCTCCACTGCCTTTCTTCTTAATGGTCATATGTAAATTATCCTCGGTTAGACTGGGTCGGAGTGGGTTTAGAGGGAGGGGTTACATGTAAAATCAATCATATGAGGTGCACAAGTAATACATTCATTTATGCTAGAAAAAAAATAAAATTAACCTCCGCCACACGATTCATTATTAAAATTGTTAACAATATACATTCACTTCTCACCTCTTGTGTTTCTGAGTCTCACAGCCGACCTTAAAGAGTTTACAGTACAAAAAAGTGTTAAAATCTTTGTGGACAATTTCAGGAATAATAAGGCCACCTTTGTCTGCTTAAAGCTAGCGTTCTTTAGAATGCATTTTAAAAATAACTTCCTAGGGCGGGCATAATATGGACACAATAAAACGAAGTGAAGGGTATCCTGCGGAGACCGTTGGTTGCAGCCGCACGGGCCCTTCGACTCTATGGATGATGCATAACCAGCAGGGACCGCTAAAATGTGATGTAAAAGGTTCAACCTGAAACGAGTCATTATAAATCGGTCCTGTGCGTTGTGAATAAAAGACAGATAGGGTTCGGTACCCAGACAGTATTTGGTCAGCAGATGTGCTCTCACCGATGGTTTAATCAGTTCCCGGTCTTCCCTGAGAGATGCCATATGCTTTAAAAATTCAGCCTTGACATGTGCCTTATCCCGGGGTAACAATTTTGTCGGGTGGTTACAATAATCCGCACATCCCAGGCCTGTTAACGTTTTCCTCACATACTTGAGCCATGGGATGTTCCAACCCCGATCCCGGGCAATGCAGTCCATTATGATCTGCCTACTTAATAGGGCCTCAGGGTTTGTCCAGATTTTGATCCAACATGTTAGGGGTTTGAGTTGTGACCAGTCTCCGATGTGGCTAACACCCAGTTCCTCGTGGATGATATGGGCAGGTGTACTCTGGCGCACTTTCAGCAGCTGTTGCAAGTATTTGCTCTCTTCCATTTGTAACTGTTGTAAATCGATAAAACCCCAGACCTCACTGCCGTATAGAACTTTGGCACAACACATGGAGCTATACAATCTCAAGATTTGCCTAGGGGACCACCGGTACAACCGTTGCGCAAAGTTCATGATTGCCCCGGAACAACTAGCAAGTGTGCGGCATTTCTCATCTGCCAGGGCTTTAAAACTGAGGCGGGTGTCAAATAAAATCCCCAAGTATGAGAACCCATGGACCTTTTCGAGGCAGTGAGTGCCAATCGTATAATTACATTTCCTTTTTGTTGTTTTTCCCACTTCCATGATATATCATTTTGAGAGATTGGGAGACAGATCTAAGCTCTCCATGTATCGGACAAAACCATCTATCAGGCACTGGAGTCCACGTGCTGTGCGAGCGAGAAGCGAGCGAGAAGCACTGCATCGTCCGCGTATAGCAGAACCGGGATCCCTCTCGTTCCTATCCTTGGACAATCCACCCCTAGAGCACCAACCGCCTGGTCTAAGCCATTTATATACAAGGTGAATAGAAAAGGCGCCATGATGCAACCCTGTCTCACTCCCCTGGAAAATGGAAAGGGGTTGGCAATACTTCCCTCCTCGTTATATCTAACCTGGGAAGAGGTGTTCTGGTGCAATACTCTTAGGATATTTATCAGTCCCGGATCTACTCCAAGAGCCCCCATTAGTTCACACAATTTTCTGCGATTCACCCAGTTGAAAGCTGACGCCATGGTCCATTAAAGCTAGGTACACTGTTTCTTGACTAGCAACAGTGTACTTGGCTACCAAAAGATATAGATTAAGGCACTGATCGGTAGTTGACCGTCCATACCTGAATCCATACTGAGTGCCAGTGATTATATTGTGTTCATTTGCCCAGTCCATTAGCCGATTGAGGATGACCCTACCTAATACTGTCACATCAATAAGGGAGATGGGCCGATAGCATAGTGGGCAACCCTGATCTCCCTTTTTGAAGATGGGAACAATTGTCGCAGTGGACCAGGATGCTAGCATACCTGACTCCACTGCTGCATTAATGACTCTTGTTAATATGGGCGCCAATAGTTCTACCTGGCTCATGAAGAGGTCTGGTGGGATCCCGCCGGGACCTAGAGGCGTATTCCGTGTCAGACCCTCAATACCTGCCTTTCTCTTGCCCATGGAAAATGATATCTGAGGGGTGCTCACACTC
Source organism: Lissotriton vulgaris (assembly GCF_964263255.1). Taxonomy (NCBI): domain Eukaryota; kingdom Metazoa; phylum Chordata; class Amphibia; order Caudata; family Salamandridae; genus Lissotriton; species Lissotriton vulgaris. The sequence goes on from NC_141687.1 coordinate 407,389,593, forward strand.
CCCTCCTCTGCTTCTGTCGAATCGTTGGTGCTGCCGTGATTGTAAAGGCCTTGGAAGTGCTCAAGCAAAGACTCTGGTAGAATATGGTTCGCTACCTTTGATTTGTTTGTGTCTTGAAAACAAGGGTCGTTTAAAACTTTCCAAAAAGCAGTCGAGTCCTTCGACTCAGCCGCTTCCCTCAGATTCTCCCACGCCTCCTGCTGCAATGTGGCTTTGCGGCATTTTATTGCCTGTTTATACAGAGCCCTACATGAGGACACCTTTATTTTGTCTTTAGGGATAATTTGTAAGGCTCATTTCAGTTCCCCCAGGGCAATGGAGCATTGGCGGTCAAACCACCTTGGGGTATCCAGTCCCTTTTTCGGCGTTCTACACCTAAGCAGGCCGTCAATATGTTGGGCGACACCCTCAAAGGCTTTGACCAGGTCTGTCCCCTCCACTGTCAAATCTAAACACTTCAAGACCTGCTGATCGTTATCTAGGATTAATGCTCTATGGAGAGCCTCACCATTGGTGTGGGACCATCTGAGGCTCCTTCCTTGGTCGGTGGCACTTATCTTACCACCGACCCCCGTTCTTAAGGAATGTTTGTTCGAGATTGGATCCCTGACCGACATAACCAAGGGATTGTGATCACTGAAGATACTAACCTCTATATTAAAACTTGAAATCTAACACTTTAACGTGTTGGTGACAAAAATAAAATCAATAAAGGAGTCCCTTCCCCTGCCTTTGAAAGTTGGGTGGACCCTTTTGTCCTCCCCTAATCTGATCAAATCCATAGTATGTGTGAGGGCATGTATGCCCAACACTTTAATTAACTCTCTTCCCTCCCTTGTGTGCTCCAGGTGCAGGCCCTCTTCTAGTGGACATAATTTTCAGACGGGGCACAGATGGCAATTGAAGTCACCCAAAAGCACCAACTGAGGCCTCATCGCCCCTTGCTCTTGTATTCCTACCAGCCGGTTCTCCAGCTCAGCCAATCTAATTATGGTCTAGCTACAATGGCATTATAAAAGTTAATAAAGATTAGCTTTTGGCCCTTATTATAATAACTGATCCCTTGCATAAAATCCGAGTCCCAGCCCAGATTGTCCCACCTCCCCTGTAATCCCAAATCCACATATGTAATCAGACTTCCCCTACCTCTCCCGGAGGCTGCCTTGCGTGCTGGAACAAAGAACATTTTATAATCTTCCAATACAAACGCACTACTATTCACCTCCCACGTTTCCTGTTGGCAAATGACTTGGAATTTCATTATGTAAGCTAACCAGCCATGGTTTTATATTTTTGAGGATAGTCTGCTATGTTCCAGGAAATTATCTCTATGTCGCCCTGTCTTGGTCCGACTGGGCTCTCTAACCTGGAGCAAATATTAGGACTAAGGGGTACGTTGGATACTCGGATATTCCCCTCGGGACCGGGCCCAATGTCCTCTCCGCGTCCAGCGGGTAAATAACACTCATTAATCTTTGGCATGGCTATCCCTTCTACACCTGCTTTAGGGGATAGACTCTCCCGTACTGGACCATTCCCAGATAACGACCCACTGGCCAGTCAATTTAGGGCTGAGAGACTTTGAAGAGGTGCATACCGGTTAGTTAACGGGACAGTCCGGCCCACCCAATCAGGACCGACTAGGTGTTGCCTATTTTCATCTCGGTTAATTGTACGCGTCATGTCCCTGTAAAAAAATCCCAGGGGGAGCATTCTAATACTTGAGCTACCCTCCTCTATATAGGGCCCTTTGCACTGATTAAGAAGATCTCTTACCAGCCCTGGATACCTTAGGTTTAGGATCACACAGTCTCCTGGAAAGCACCTTCTACTGTTTCCAATCCAAGACACTCTTCTTTCCATAAGAAAATGCCTATGGTGTGATATATTAAGACCTACATTTCTGTTCAACCAGTGGGCCGTCTTATTAATCAGGGTTCGCGGGGTTTCTTCTTTGTCATCACTGCAGGCCGGAACCCCTGTCAAAACTACTGTATATGGGCATGATGCCAAGGGTAGATCTAAAACCGGCAGGCCAGGAGTGCACCGTGCGAGGTCAGTAGGTGGCGGCGTGGTGTCATGGGATAAGGGTGTACCTCCCTCTGAATTTCTGGGGGCTGTGGTAGCGTTAGGCTTTTGAACTGACGATCCCACCCTTATATGCCTGTTATCTCCCCCGGCACCAAGTATTCCTGGGGCATTTCCGTTGGTGGGCCCTACGGTTAACACTCTGTTTACAGCCTCCTTTGAGCCAATCCGGCTGTTCACAGTTGTGGTTCCCCCCCTCAGTTCTGTCTTGGGTGGTAACTACCTTGGGACAAATAGGGCCCTCTAGTACCCCCGCGCTAATGACATGTTGCCCCGTAAGCACAACAGTAGGAATACTGCTCTTTTCAAGAAGCAAGGATAGTTTCCCTTCTATCACATTTATTTTCTCATGCACGGGCCCTAGATGGGTAGTTAACATTGTTTCCAGCCTGGACCGCAGTTCCTTATCCACCCCCCGATTCATCTCCGCCTTCCCACTGTTTTGGCACTGATGGATAGCCGCAGGCCCCCCTATTTCTTTGGCCCTGGTCGCTTTGGGCACACTCCTCTGTTTAGATTTCGCTTTGGACAGGTGGTGCTCCCCCCCCCCCCCCCCCCCCCCCCCCCGCTAGTACAATTTCCCAAAACCGTGGGATCTGCCGGAGGGGTGGGCACACTCTGTGTGCTTGTAACTTTCAGTGCCCTTTTCAACCAGGTGACCACCTCCCCGCCTTCCCTTGGGATGAGTGCTCCACCGAATGAATCTACAGCTTGAACAAACTCTCCCTCTCCAGTCCCTGCCCCCTCAGAGGACACAGAGTTTAATTCAAAATCCCCCTTAGTCTCTTCTGCAGTGATCTGTGGGGTAATTAGATCGTCAGCTAACAGATCAATAGATTGAGCTATCAAGCCCGTCCCCTATGGCCTAAAGGTGCCCCGACATTAGGTGATTTACACGTAGCTATAATGCCAATTGAGGATCGCTTTTGCTCTATAATTGAGTCCAAAGATGGTCTCTTCTCAGTGAGCTGTATTTCATGGACTAACAGGGACTCGGCTCTCGTCAGGAAGGCGTCAAGAGTCCCCTTTAGCCCCCCCCACCAGAGAGCCTATCACCTTGCGCTTGCTCATCCCACAAAATAAGGGCTTATATCATACAAGATAATAGTGATAGAGTCAAGAACGAGTACCTCAATAACTATTATAGGTCTGTCCCAAAAGGCCTCGAGGTTTCCTGGGTCCTTGATGTCAAAGAGAGCCCTTCAGACGCCTCCAGGCAAAAGATGGTAAAAACGTGGGACAGCTGATAGATACTTTGGAACAATCTGCAGAACTTCTTCCCAGCGTCTTCCTAACCAACAGTGCTTTGCGAATCAAAATAGAATCCAAATAGAGAAGTAAGGGGGGTGGCCCATCCCAGCCTCTTCCGGCCGATGATGGGCAAGGACGGGCCTGCCCTTGGCCCGGGCTTCACGCGCCCTGCGGAGTGGGAACCGCAAGTGAAGTTATGCGCCTCCTGGCTCGAAAGTTCCAGCAGCACCGGGAGCAGTCTGGGGGATTTAGCCCTCCCCCACAGGCAGGTAGGCAGGCAGGTAGGCAGGCAGCAGGCAGGCTGTATAACGTGGGTCAAGCGGAGCGGGAGCCGCAAGTGAAGTTATGCGCTTCCTGGTACCAAAGTTCCAGCAGCACTGGGAGCAGTATGGGGGCTGTAGTCCTCCCCCACAGGCAGGTAGGCAGGCAGCAGGCAGGTAGGCAGGCAGCAGGCAGCAGGCAGCAGGCAGCAGGCAGGCAGCAGGCAAGCAGGCAAGCAGGCTGTATAACGCGGGTCGCGCGGAGCGGGAGCCGCAAGTGAAGTTATGCGCCTCCTGGTACCAAAGTTCCAGCAGCACCGGGAGCAGTCTGGGGGCTGTAGTCCTCCCCCACAGGCAGGTAGGCAGCAGGCAGGCTGTGTAACGCGAGAGAGTCCAAGGACCAATAAAAACAAAATTACCACACGGGTAACGTATTTAGCATAACTCTAACTTTGTCCCATAAAACGTCCATGGGAACAGATTAGCAGACGCAGCAATGGCAGGAGGTGAACCCATCAGAGCTCAGTCACAAGTGAGCCATACATTGCGCATGTTGTGGTGATGGGCCACTGCACTAACGCTGGAAGACACATTCACAGAAGAGACTTTACTCTGGGCGTTTGCCACTCAAATGGAATCAATGCAACATTCTCTAGGTATGAGGGAGGGGGGGTTCTGTTGGGGGGATTTGATTGTGGTTTATCATCCAAGAAAACAACTGATGCTAATCTAGTAGAACCGGGACCCTTGAGGGAGCTAATCAAAGCCTCAAAATCTACCAAAGTGATCCAGTGGTGGGAAGAGGCGATGGGATTTGGATGAAGCCTGAACAACCTCTGTGGGGTTGTTAGGTAAGACCGGGTGAGCACATGTGATCACACTTTTAGTGCGGTGCCTGTACCATGCAGGATGCATTCACTGCACTCTCACTCTACTGTTCTCATGGCACGCAGAGGAAATAGGTTTATTTGTGTCCTTGAAAAGAAGAGAGGCTTGAGCAGTAAAAGATGCCCATTGCATCCCGTGCAGAGACTGGAATAATGTGTTAGTGCCAGGCACCAATAGAAAACTGTGTTCAAGTTATTAAATGTGTTATTAAAGATGAACCAATCGGCTGTGAACCAAGACAATTAAAATCGACAAAGTCAGGCCGAGTTACTGACCCTTAGGCTAAAGTGAAGATGCAAAACCCTTGTGGTAGTCAACAGCTGACACCTGTCAACTGAGGAGAGTGCAAGTTATGGAGTGTGTGTGGACTGTTCGACGGAGAATGTTAAACAGACAGCTGGTAAGAATGCAGTTTCCAGTTCCTTGACAAGGTGACATCCGTTCTCACTGGCGGGGACCTGGAGACAGCTGAGTGCAGGACTAAGACCATTTTTAGACCATAGTATAAAAAAACACTGTTGAAAGGGCTCCCAAAGGGGGAATGAGAAGGATAAGAGGAGAAGGAAACAAAGGGGTTTGGCCGTAGCGTAAGTACCAACACTGGTGTGCTTCCTAGCTTGTAGCATCAAGCTTCACACGACTTCACAGGTCCCATGGCAGCTAGAAAATAATTGACATCTGTTCTAGTCACCCCCAACTTCACTTTGAGGCTTCAAAAGTTTCCTATATTTAAAAAAAACAATGTTTTCACCTATTTGCATTATTTTAGTTTTAAATTTGTGTCTGCAAACGAGAGGGGGGTTCTTGAAACATGGTTTTAATCTTCATTGTTCTAGATCATCTAGAAACATCTTGTTGTTCATATGGGATAAAGACCGTCGAGGAAAAGACAGATCAGACCCATGGGGATTTGACTAAAAGCTGTACCAATCCACGCGCTTCCGACTCGTTGGGTACCTGATCCTCTTCTGTTCTTCCAGCGGCCACACTGGGCTGGGCCAATTCCCCCCCCTACAGACACGGAGTTTGTTAACAGGGATGATGGCAGAGAAGTTCAAAACAGCAATGTCCATTAACATAAGACACGGTTTCCAAGAAATGGGAGCTTTTCGACTGCTGCTTTTCATTTTGTGTCCTCTGAGTTTTTTTAAAGACTTGGCTCACATGGTCTTGGCCATGAAAGTTATATAATGCTTCTGTTTTCCACAGCGCTGTGGAATTTATTGTCGAAAAACAAATTCCTTTCAAAAACTACAAATGTCTCCGCATCAAGCTGGCATGAGAGGTTAACAAACTGGGACGGTCTGAACTGAAATTAGAATTCAGAAGCCTTTTTTAATTAACAGCAGGTCTTCTTCGTCTGATGGTATTTAAGTAAGGGAAAATGCTGGTTCTGTTTTGCTAGCACAACAATAGTACTGAGCAAACACATGTAATCAGAGCATATGTGGATTTTTTTCTTGGAGTAAGCAGGAGGGGGAGGAGGTCTTAAAGAGGTAAAACGTCTGAGTTGAATGAGTGCGCTGCCTGTCAGTCAAACATTTATTTCGTGTAAAAGTAGTTCATAAAAGGAAAAAAACATAAATAACGGGAGAATTGTGAATTTGGAAGAGGCGGTAATGTACTGGTACCTGCGAGGAGCCGATTTAGAATTAATCCCCTTTGTTTCTGTCGACAATGGGGTCAAGTGCCGCTAAGGTGTGTGAAGTTGGGCATTTTAACAGCAACCGCTGGTGCAGGGTCTACCACCGATTAGGGGAGGGGCCACAGGAGGCTGGGCTCATACGAGGACAGCCTATATAAAAAACTATATAAAAAACATTTTCGGTTGCTTCGCTTTCTCAAAGACTACTCGCCCTTGGCTCCATTCTCTAAGGTTTGCTTTTGTCTGACTCAGACCCAGCCCGGCTAGCCTTATAGAAGTCCATTTGACTCATAGTTGAGGGTAATTCTCGAGTCAGGTCTATTAGTGATGGTCTCTCTGACAGATTGGCCTTCACTGCTCTGGGTTTCTTTAGTCTACAAACAAAACATTACTCAGTAGCATCCATCATTTTGTGTTTTCTTATGTTGTAAATTGATACGGTAAGTCTAAACCGCCCATCTTGTGTTGTGGTCAGACTACAGCAACTCGTCTTTGCAAGATTTAATTTAGGTGTTTGATGTAGGGGTAACTGTATCTGAAGTGACATAGCATTACATCAACCAGAAAAACACAAAGCACCTGGACACACACCACAACTGCGTGCCACTGCCAGAAGTGTGCAAGTTGCTCCTTCCTCTCCCAGCCCTGCAGTGTAACCCAGAGTAAGCAAGTTCACATTTCGAAATAACACAGGCGCCTTCAAAAGGCACAGGGTGGCAAGCTGCTGAAAACACAACCATTGTGCTGGGAAATGAGAAAGCGCCACAGACATTTTTTTTTCCAATAGCTCCAGTAATCCTTTCACCTCTCCTGACTTTAACAACTACTGTGACCTGGTCAGACCCCCCTCACAATCTGCCTGCTATAGTTGTTCACCATGACAATGAATCACTCTCTTGAAGAAGAAAAACAACGACTAGCCTGGCTCTGTCGGCTGTCCAAGCTACAACTGCCCAAGAAAATCAAGTCCTTGCCCTCTCCGCCATCACAGTACTGGGAGTCTGAGCTCCAATTTCTTGAAGGTGGTTTGCATCAAGACACATGCTGCTGACAGCAGGTCTAGGAATGCTCGGCAAATAAGAACATGCTGACAGAAGCGAGTGGATGCTCTGGCACCAAATCTGGGGAAACTGACGGCTATAGATCCAACATCATCCAGGTGTTCTGAACTTGAGTTCCAGATCTCCGTAGCCTACCAGCACTAAATGTCCCTGGAACAGCTTTCTCAGACACTTACTTATATGGTCCTGAGCACCAAAAGCACAGTCAAGGCCAACAAGGCGAGGAATTCTATTGGAAAGCCTTCAGAAGCGTGCTTAGAGATCCCCAGTTGCTACAGGTGCCCAAGCTTCCAGCAAGTTAGTAGCCCTCAGCTCTCCCTACCTCTAATAAAAACAAAACAAAAGAATCCAAGGCATTGCAGCTTTTCTACTGTTTCCTTTTTATTCCCTCTCTCTGCATCCACAGTTTCAACCAGACCTGATGTCCTGCAGGGCTAGGATCTTTCCCCATACTGTTCCGCCTTTAGCTCAGATTGTTCATCCTAGTTTTTGTTATAGGTTTGCTGATAACTCTATAACCACACTACGATGTAACAAAAACTGCACCCCCTTCCACACCCATCTCCACCTCGACACAGCAATAAATGAGGGGTCTTCCTTTGGCCCACACCTCACTGCCAATCCGCAACCCCAGTTAGGGATCTTGGTTTCCTATTGGATCAGACCTCGGTACTCCCTCTACAAATAACCTCCAAAGTGAGAAACATGCTTCCAGCTCAAAATAATTAAAGGTTTCACTTCTTTCTCATCTTCCCCCATCAGGAGGACTGTCAATGCCATTCTAATCCACTGCCTGTACTACAACTTCTGCCTGGCCTGCAGCGCAGATGCTCAGGGGGCAGCCATCTCCTCACCTTCATCTTTTCAATTCCATCACTCCAATCCTCAAGGTCCTGCTATGGATCCTGTTGTACAAGAAAGTCAAATTCAAGTCGCTCAGCATTGCCCACAGGGTCCACTGTGGCCAGGACAAGTCTCTCCTCTACAACAAATTCTACTCCTATGAGACCACATGATTTTTCACTTTCAAATTCTATGCCTCTCTGGTCGAGCCGCAAAGTGAGCAGCGGTGAATGTTCTTTCTGTGCTTGATGCCTTGTTTTGAAATTCTCTCCCACCCCATTACTCCACCAGACTGATCTCGAGTACACACCATTCAAGAATGTCAAACCTTTGAATTTGCAGCTTTTATTGTCGTCAATGAGTAGTCCACTCCAAGTGGCACTATTCAGACATTTTCCCAAAGAAAAGAAAATGAGACTATGAAAGATAATTCATGTGTTCACAGTGTGCATAATAAGGAAATAGGTAATCCTGTTACTGAGATGAGATGTTGCACAAGTTACTACTTGTGTAACGATATATCTGTAAGAGACATTAGTTAGTGATAGATTCCTTACCTTAGAATATCCCCAGGCGTCAGACTGGATCCGGAAATTTTTGCGTAGCAATACCCCTGCGCGCTGGTAGGCGTCGTCTGCGGCTCCGCGTCCGTCGTCGGCGTCGTGAGCGCCGGGATGACGTCATCGGAGTATATAGACGGCGCCCATGCGCGCTGACGTCAGTTCTGATAACACAGCTTTTCCGCGCCAGATACGCAGAGCCATGATAGAACTAACACTGGTGCCATTGAAACTAGGGCCCTGAAAGGGGATGACCTTAACCCTAAATATCGGTTCGCAGAACGGGGAGGATGGGAGGGCGGTAAGGAATCTATCACTAACTAATGTCTCTTACAGATATATCGTTACACAAGTAGTAACTTGTGCATCTGAAAGAGACACGTTAGTGATAGATTCCTTACCTTAGAATAGATACCCCAGCAATACCAACCCCGGTGGTGGGTCTGCGAACCAATATCACACCAGAAAGTCCTGGAGGACGGAACGGCCAAAGAAGCCATCCCTCCGGACTTGACTGTCCAGGCAGTAGTGTCTTGCAAACGTGTGCAGCGAGGCCCACGTGGCTGCCTGACAGATGTCCTGCAGGGGGACACCGCGGCCCAGGGCAGTTGTCGTTGCCGTGGCCCGAGTGGAGTGAGCCCGCAATCCAGCCGGGGGCTCCTTCCTCGCCATGGAGTAGCATGCTTGGATGCACAAGATGATCCACCTGGAGAGGGTCCTCTTGTGTACAGCCTTTCCCTTCTTCGCGCCCACGTAACCAACGAAGAGTTGGTCATCCACCCGGAATTGGCGAGTGCGGTCTAGGTAGTAGGAGAGCGCACGTTTTGGATCCAGACGGTGGAGCCTCTCCTCCTCTTTCGAGGGATGCGGGGGCGGAAAGAAGGTGGGCAAGGTGATGGACTGCCCGATGTGGAAGGCCGTGACAACCTTGGGCAGAAAGGAAGGTCGTGTACGCAACACCACCTTATCAGGATGAACAGATAGGAAAGGCGGAGAAGAAGAAAGAGCCTGGAGCTCACTCACCCTCCTGGCAGAGGTGATGGCAACCAGGAAGGCCGTCTTCAGCGTAAGGAGACGAAGAGGACAGTTATGAAGGGGCTCAAAGGGAGCACACATCAGATAGGTGAGAACAAGATTCAAGTCCCACTGGGGCATCACGAAGGGAACAGGAGGGAACATGTGCGTGATGCCCTTCAGAAATCTACTCACTATAGGGGACTTGAACAAAGAAGGCTGATCTGGTAGCCTCAAGAAGGCTGAAAGAGCAGAAAGGTACCCTTTAAGAGTGCCCAGAGCAGAGCCCTGCTGGGCAAGGGAAAGAAGAAAGAGCAGCACTTCCGAAAGGGGTGCAGAGAGGGGATCCACAGCCTTTGCTGCGCACCATGCCACAAATCTATTCCACCGGCAGGCGTATACCGACTTTGTGGAGGGACGCCTGGCTGCCAGAATGATGTCACAGACTTCGGGAGGCAAGTCAAATGGCCTCAACTGCCGCCGCTCAATCTCCAAGCTTGTAGGTGGAGACTGGACAGGTTCGGGTGCAGGACCGTCCCCTGCTGCTGCGACAGAAGGTCCTCCCGAAGAGGCAGACGAATCGGGGGATCGACTGACATGCTGAGTAGCTCGGGATACCAGTATCTTCGAGCCCAGTCCGGAGCCACAAGGATAACTTGGGCCCGGTCGCGCCTGATCTTCTTCAGCACTCTGGGCAGAAGTGGTATAGGCGGAAAGGCGTACAACAGGCCGCAGCTCCACTCGCGACGAAAAGCGTCTCCGAGCGAGTGCCGCCTTGGAAACTCCAACGCGCAGAACTGCTGACATTGCGCGTTCTCTTCTGTGGCGAATAGATCTAACCAAGGCTCTCCCCACTGTCGAAAGAGACCTGCGCCACGTCCGAGTTCAGACGCCATTCGTGATCCATCATGCACCGGCGGCTGAGTTCGTCCGCCCTGGCATTCAGAGAACCTGCCAGGTGTTGAACCACCAGAGTCACGCCCTGATGTTCCAGCCACTGCCAGAGGCGCAGAGCCTCCTGGCAAAGGGTCCACGACCCCACACCGCCCTGTTTGTTGCAGTACCACATGGCGGTGGTGTTGTCGGTGAACACTTGCACCACGCTCCCCCTGACAGAGGGGAGGAATGCCTTCAGTGCAAGACGAATCGCCCGCAGCTCCAGAAGGTTGATGTGGAGCCGGGACTCCGCCGGAGACCAGAGGCCTCTGATCTCCGCCTCTCCCATGTGGCCTCCCCAGCCCTGGAGGGACGCGTCCGTCACAACTACGTGCTCCGGCTGGGGTAGAGAGAGGGGTCTGCCACTGACCCAGTCGCGGTCCGTGAGCCACCACTGCAGTTGCTTCGCAGTGCCCTCCGAGATCAGGACATGATCGGACAGGTTGCCCTGATGCTGGGCCCACTGAAACTTCAGGTCCCACTGCAGAGCCCGCATCCGCCACCTGGCGTGACGCACCAGAAGGATGCAGGAGGCCATCAGTCCCAGAAGCCGCAGCGTCAACCTGACCGAGACCCGGGATAACGGCCCGAAGACAGGAATCAGAGCCTGAATATCCCGAACCCGCTGCTCGGGTGGGTAAACCCGAAACTGCGCCGAGTCGAGAACCGCTCCGATGAAGAGGAGCTTCTGAGAGGGACACAGGTGTGACTTCGGCACATTGATGGAGAACCCCAGCAAGTGCAGGAGGTCGGCCGTAGTCTGGAGGTGGCTGACGACTGTCTGGGGCGAGCCCGCCTTCAACAACCAGTCGTCGAGGTAGGGGAAGACTGATACCCCTTGCCTGCGCAGATGGGCTGCGACCACCGCCATCACCTTCGTGAACACCCGTGGGGCGCTGGTAAGGCCGAAGGGGAGCACGGTAAACTGAAAGTGCTCTTGGCCTACCATGAACCGTAGGTAACGCCGGTGGGCCGGCAGGACGGGGATGTGGAAATAGGCGTCCTGCAAGTCCAACGCTACCATCCAGTCTCCTGGGTCCAGGGCAGCCAGGACCTGAGCCAAAATGAGCATCTTGAACTTCTCCGTCCGGAGGAAGCCGTTGACGTTCCGCAGATCCAAGATAGGGCGTAGGCCCCCTTTGCCCTTCTTGGGTACCAGAAAGTAGTGGGAATAACAGCCACGTCCTACTTCTGGCCCAGGAACGCGCTCGATGGCCCTCTTGGCCAAGAGGGCCGAAACCTCCTCTTGCAGAAGTTGCAAGTGATCCCCCGACACACGGTGGTATTGAGGTGGCATGGATGGAGGGGAAGACTCGAAGGGGAGGGAGAAACCCCTTCGGACAATCTGCAGCACCCACCTGTCCGAAGTGACTGTATGCCAGTGGGAGAGGTGATGGCGAACCCTGCCTCCCACAGGCGTTACATGGGCCTGAAAACTCGGACTAGGAAGGTTTTGAGGCGGGGGCTGCTGAGGGAGGTGTGGACTGGCCTCGCCGCTGGCCCCGACCACCGCCACGGCGGTTCCCACGGCCGCCACCGCGTTGCTGAACATTCTGCGGCGCGTGGCTGACGGTCCGTGGTGGGGCGCCCCTTCCGTGGCCACGAAAGGAGCGAAAGGCACCCGATTGCTGGCGTGGGGCCGCAAGGCCCAAGGACTTGGCCGTGGCCCTGGAGTCCTTAAAACGTTCCAGCGCATGGTCTGCCTTGTCGCCGAAGAGGCGACGGCCATCAAACGGCATGTCCAGGAGAGTGGCCTGGACATCGGCCGAGAAATTGGCGGACCTCAACCAGGCGTGGCGTCGAACCGCCACCGTCGTTGCCATCGCCCTGCCCAGTGAGTCCGTGGTATCCAGCCCACACCGGATGGAAAAGCGTGCCGCATCTCGGCCGTCCGTAAGGGTTTGGCTGAGTTTAGCCCTGACCTCCTCAGGGCATTGTGGCAGCACCTCCGCAACCGTGTCCCACAGAGTGTGGGTGTAGCGGCCCAAGAGACAGTTGGTGTTCACTGACCGGAGCCCTAGGCTCACAGACGAGAAGACCTTCTTCCCGAACTGCTCATATCTCTTGGATTCCCTGTCGGGCGGGGCCGACGGGAATGCGGTCTGGGAGTTGGAGGCCTGGATGACCAGGCTCTCGGGGGTTGGGTGGGTGGACAAAAAGCAAGGGTCGCCCGGTGCCGGGCGGTAGCGTCTGGCCACGTTCCTATCCACAGGGGGACCTGTGGCGGGCTTGGACCAAGTGCCCAGCAGAACGTCACACAAGGCCTCATTGAACGGCAGAAGGGGCTCCGCGGAGCCGGACTGCTGTTTGAGTACCTCAGTGAGGAGATTAGTCCTCACGGCCGCGACGGGGAGCTCAAGGTTTAGGGCCTTAGCTGCCTTCGTCAACACTACACTGTAAGCAGAACCCGCCTCCGAAGCCACAGTCGGGGGCGACGTAAATCCAGTGTCTGGCGAGGTGTCAATACCACTGGCCTCCCCAAGCTCATATGTCCAGTCCTGATGAGACTGGCAATCACGTGCCAGAGGGTCCTCGGACCCCTCCCATTGCTCCTCGTCACCCGGCTCCTGGAGACCAGGATTAACAGCCAGGGCCTCCTCGTGGAGATAGAACTCTCCGAAGGCCGACGGAATCGGCGCCCAGCGGCGCCCCTCCGACACCTGAGCAGGACCGTAGGAAGCATCGGGGTCGGCAACCACGTCGGCTGCCGGGGACGACACCTGAAGGGACGTCGCCGGCGAGGTCGTAAGGTCGACCGGCGAGGTCCCGGATCCGGAGCCGGATCCAGCGAGGTCGCGCGGCGCCGGGACCGAAGTCGCCAGCGGCGCCGGGGCCGAAGCACCCGACGTCGTCGGGGCCGAAGCGCCCGACCCGGAAGGACCTCCAGACGGAGCCGATCGGCCCGAAGGCGCCACGGGAACCGACTGAGGAGGGAGGGCCCTCATGGCCATGAGGTACCTCTCGACCTCCTCCTGCGACGCGCCGTGCCCAGGGACCCGAAGGTGTGGGGCAGGCGGCGACGCTTGCGACTCCCGCGGAGCCGCGTGGGCGGTGTCGCCCGAATCCCCGGTCGCATCGAGCGAGCGACGGGGCGGGTCGGAGGACCGATGGTGTCGCTCCGACCTCTCATGCCTCTTACCTGAGGACTTGGAACCAGACGATCGGTGTCCACTCCCGGAACGTCGATGACTCCGACCTCGCGACCTGTCCCTCGACCTCCCGTGGGACCGGGACCGGGACCTGGAGCGGCGCGGGGCCGACTGCCTCAACTCGAGACGCTTGCGGGACCGCTCCCGCCTAGCCTTCGACGTCAGGGCCCGGCAGTCGGAGCAGGTTCGATCGTCGTGGTCGAGGCCTAAGCACTTCAGGCACCGGCGATGGGGGTCCGTGACCGACATGAGTCGGCCGCACTTCGAGCAAGGCTTGAACCCGGGCATCCCTGGCACCGATAGTCGAGAATCGACTGACTAGAGGATCAAAAAGATCAAAAAAGTTTTCAGTCAAAAAGTGACTGGGGGTAGAGCTTCTTCCGGATCTGCGCTAGCTGGCGCGGAAAAGCTGTGTTATCAGAACTGACGTCAGCGCGCATGGGCGCCGTCTATATACTCCGATGACGTCATCCCGGCGCTCACGACGCCGACGACGGACGCGGAGCCGCAGATGACGCCTACCAGCGCGCAGGGGTATTGCTACGCAAAAATTTCCGGATCCAGTCTGACGCCTGGGGATATTCTAAGGTAAGGAATCTATCACTAACGTGTCTCTTTCAGATAAGAGGATCACACAATTGGGGTGGAGAAATAGGAAGATGGGATCCGAAAGTCCAATTAGATCCTAGTTTGGAGACCCGGGTAAAGAGATGCATACAAATGGAAAAAGTTACTGAGCTGATCGAACACGCCCACTTAGAGACTGAACAAAAATACAGGTTTACACAAACTGAGTAAGAGTCGTACTCATCAACATGAAGCCTAGTTGCATTTCCGAAAATGCCCCAGGACACTGAGTATCTAAGGTGCACCACCCAACCAAGAAACTGACAACAATCCTCTTTGAAACACAAGTTTCACAGCAAATCAATCTTATAGCGGGAATTCACCCTAACATGTATGTGTAACGTCAGAATAGACTGGTCCAAAAACCTGGCATTTTGACACTACTACACTGATGATTCTCAAAGATACCAACAGGCTTATAGATCATGCTATCAATGGAAGGGAGACCTGTCACAATCCCAGAATCCCGTCAATAAGAATGACTCAGTCAATTGAGGGACACAACAGGATGATCATGGATGTAACGAAGGATAAAAATAAACAGCTAAACTCGGCTCTAAAGGCAGGCTCAGTATGGGCCACATTCGGTAACAAGTTGCATCTAACAAGAAGAAGAAATCTGACTCCGCAACAATGTTTGCAACCATCTGACCAATGACACTACGTTGAATTTATTGTGTAGTAGGTAAGAAGAAAAAGTCGCAGATTTTTTTTTTTGTTGCAAAGTTCAGTGCTGGAGCTTTTTTAATATTATCTGTACATATCAGTGTTCATCCCTTAATCAGATATAGGAGATTACGAAGATTTTTAAAGATAATAACTGGCAGACTTCAGCGACTTCTGCATTTTTTTCTTTCCAAAACACAAAAAATTAACGAGCAGTTTACACAAATGTATCATACCAAGATGCAATTGGTCTTTGTAGTATTATCTCAAGTTCTGTATTCTCTTGTTTGGGGGGGGGGGAGGAGTTGCAAAATAAGAATCAAACCGAACACCTTGAATTCTGAAAGCCCACACAAGTCTCAATGAGGACCTTTTATTAGTCTATTTTGTTAGCAATTATCCTATTTGCTGTTTACACAAATATAAAATAAATCTAAAAACAATCCATGAAAAATTGTGTAAAAACATGGCTGCATTTCTAGTTGTATTACTGCTATCCCCAGCTTCTTCTGATAAGTAGGATTTCCATTGATATAACCTGTCTGAGAACTAACCCCGAGACAAGACTAGAGAACGAGCTCACCGTTTGGTTTTTCTGCTCAATCACCACTTAGAAGTGCAAAGAAAATAAGATACCAGGGAACGCAATAGATTCATGAAAAGTACATCAGACCATGTAGTGGAGAGTAATTCAACTGCTTACCTCTAGGAACAGGGAATAAGCAGGGAGGACATTACTCAACTAGATCTAACCTTTGGGGTCCAGCACGCGGGCACTTCTAGTGCGGGCACAGATGATTTGAACCCATCACGTTATAGGAAGTACAGACAGGATTAAAACACGTTCCTCATTTTAGATCCAGAAAGTCTCTGAAATCTACCACTAACAACAAGGGCCACCTCCCGCTGTATTCTTCACCCAAGTAAAATGGCATCTGCTCTGTATTGGTTTACAAAAGCCACAAGACAAGGTGGTTTACGACACACATTTTTACTTCATCCACAAGTGACATGCATGTACCGCATGGCGAGGAGAGCCAAGCATCGAGATAAAGTCAGCAACTTCTTGCAGCAAGACCATTCAGTACATGATCAAGCAGCAGGCATGTTGGGGTTTAAGAATGTATCACCTGTACTGGTTATAAAAGGTTCCCAAGTCCATGGCTCCACACGAGCTACATCACTCTGCCACATTAAAACAACTGCTGTAAATTATAACTCCCTATTTTTTTTTATATTCCCTATAAGCACACTGTAAATGGTGGCTAAGTGCACTGATTGCATGGAAAGTTAAATGTCATATGTGGACTGTAGTATGTGTTTACAACGCCTACGTGCATGACAAACATATTTGTGCCAGGAGCAGCACAGAGCTCTAGCTAGGTAGAAGTTTAATTGCACTGCAATAACACATGGCTGGGAAAAAAGCCTTTGCCATGTACGAAAGATAATCTTTATATATTTAGACGTTACTCATAGGAAAGAGTGAGCATGTTTGGAAACCAAGAATAAAAATAAAACCTCTAGTGCAAAATTAAACACACCAAGAACCTGCTAGATATTTGTTGAAAACAGATATTAGAAACAGTTTTATACAAGTAAGCTTTTAAAAATAAAATTAAAATAAAAGCTGGTGTAGCTCACTCAGAATGTGAAAAAACATGCAGAAGTATTCTAGCTTTTCTCTTTCTTAAGAGTACAAAAAAAAATCAGCATGCTCCCCCTGCTTATCATTGTAAGATAGAAAAATATAGCAGAAGAAAGAAAAGCAATGTTCCAACTTTTTGTTCCTTTATACAGCTGATTCAATTTTGCTCTGTGACCTGACCTCTCTGACTTCAGTTACTTGCTCTGGCATAAGAACTCTACTGTAATAATAGACAAGTTCTGATGTATTTTATTTATAATCTGTCACCGGGTGCTACACAAGACACCGGTTATAAAGAATTTGGAGACTGACATTTATACTGGGATTACAGAATTCTATGTACTATTTAAAAATAGGGCACACTAAATATTGGGGTTACTGTGCCTCTACAGCGAAATAAAGCCTAAAACTATTTTACTAAGTAGCTAGACTAGGCTTTTTCGGCCAAAGTGGGGTTAAACTCTGTTTTCCTCTTTCGCTTGGGAAAGGGATAGAAAAATAATTCAAAGTTATGTCTTGCATAGTTTATAAAATCTGTATTTATGGTCAAATCTGATATTTGTTAACTTAAGCAGAGTCGCAACTTTGTAAAAACTTACTTTAGGTTGCCTGGGCCTACACTGCCTTAAAACCAGTTCTGCCACATCAGACGTTTAAAGCAATAATTCACATCTTTGGTTGGGTTAAAGCAATAACTCACATCTTTGGCTGGGTAAGGCAACAACTCTGGCTCAGAGGACAATGACTTGCCTCTGGGACGACGAATGGGCAATGGGTGACCACTTAGCAGAGAGTAGCTGTCTGAAAGTGGATAAGGTGAGTCAGCAGAACAAAGAATAACATTAGTACTACCTCTTTTGACTTGGAGATGCGAGGGAGGGATTCGCCTATTAGATCCCGGGACTTTCTAAGACAGCCAGGCCTCAGCCACAGCAGGAGGGGAACCCAGTTTTGACCATGTCAGCTAGGGGAGTGGCCACAAATCTGATGGCAAGCCTGCCTGGTAGCAGCTTGGTCCCACCATCTTGAAACCGGGGCCACCATTTTGTGTTCACAAGCCAGTGAAACCAGCCCCCTTGCTTACCCCCCAGCAACAGGGATTTTTCTACATCAGAGTTACCCCCCAGCGACAGGGATTTTTCTACATCAGAGGGTGCTTCTTTGAGCTGTTTAAACTGTGTTTTCCTAGGGCCTGTGCACTTCGTTTTTTGGCCAGCAGGGGGAGTATAGTTTTATTCAAACAGTATTGTTAGAATTCAAGTTAGTGAGGCCCTTACCTGCTGAAGTCCTAAGTGTGAGTAGAGTCTATCTGTCTCCTAGGAGATTCTGAACAGGAGAAGCGGCTTCCAACTCCCTGGCCAGCAAGCCTTGTCTGAGGTCGCTGGAACCTTTTATGGTATGCTAGTGGTTGGTACATGTCTACACTGATTGGTGGTTGTATCTGTTGTTTCTATTGGATTAGGGTTGATGTCCTCATTGGTTGGGTATTTGAGGGTTCTGATTGGTTTATGGGTCTGATTCGGTCGTTGTAGGGTTGGGACTTGGGCTAGGGTTGGGATTTCTATTGGAAGTGGGGACTGGGGCTTCCTATGTTGTTGGTTGTTGGGTGTAGGGTGGGACTAGGGCTAGGGTTGGACCTTTGATTGGAGGTAGTGATTGGGGCTTCTGGTGTGATTGGTTGCTGGACTGGGTATGGGACTTAGAGTAGTGTTAGGCTTTCTATTGGAGGTAGGGACTAGGGCTGCCTGTGCCATTGGTTGCATGGACTTGTTTGAGACTACTGGTAGGGTTAGGGCCTTTGTTGGATGTGGAGATCAGGGTTTTTGAACTGATTGGGTGCTTAGACTGGTGCTAGGATTGGCCGTGGGGTCCTGGTCTCCTTCTGGTTCATGGATTTTGGGGCTAGTGTTGTGATTGGGTAGTGTTGGGGCTAGGGTTCGCATTGGCTGAAGGGGTCACCTGATTACTAGGGCTGTAGAAAGGGCCAGGCTTGGGGCGTCTCGGCCCAGGCGTAGAGGCTGGGGGTGGAGAGGACGGGGCGGTTGTCTGTTTGAGCCTGTACGAGACTGGTCATGACTAGGGCCAGAAATGCTGCCCTTTTTCTCATTTAGCAATACCCAGCCCACACCATCCACTTCCACAAACAGAGCAACACACGCACACCAAATGTAAACCACGCACAAGACTATGCACAGATTAATGTACCAGTCTGCACTAGAAACCCAACCAAACCACATCTACACACCCTACTATCCCAACTACCACACATATCCACCATCACCTACAAACAGTACACAACTCTATCCTATACCACTAACCAATACACTCATCACTAACACACCAATCAACACCATACATAACTACATCCCATTCAGACACACTCTCCCTGCTGTAATTACACCTAACACACCACCTTTTATCACTAACAAACGTATAATCATCCTTCCATCAGTTGTCCAACAAACACCCTCCTCTTCCTTCTACCATAATAACACTAATGCACAACACACACACTGCACACCACCACACTTCGAAACTCTTGCAACACATATACTTTCAATGTAGTTGTGGATCTACATATTTATCAATTTCTTCTAGTTTAGCATTTCCAATGCACTGCCCTATCTCTCATCCTATACATCTATCAATGTGTCCTCTACATCCACTCTCTCATTTATCCCGGGCCCCATACCACTACTATGACTGCCAGGGTAACCCTTTCTAGACTCTCTCCTACTCTACCCCTCCTTGTATCATCTGACATCTCTTTTGCTATGCCAATCGCCTAAGGTGACCCTTTCTAAACTCTTTCCTCTGAGTTCTCCCCTCCAAAACTCCTTTTTACTCATCCCAAAAGCCTCCTCCTATTGCTAAGACCTAAAAAAAAAAAGCTTTCACTCTTTTATCCCTCCACTATCCTTTTCAATCGAAATTAACAGACTAACACAGTGTTTCCCAAACTGGGGTCCGTGGACCCCCAGGGGTCCGTGACAAATTCCCAGGGGGTCCGTGGGCAGCAGTTTTAAAAGCACAGCAAAGTTTCTTGTATAATTAGCAGAGTTCAAGCAACAATAAAAGTGTCAAGAATATGCCAGTGATTAATGTACCTGCTGGAGAGAGAGGAGAGTTTTGTTCAGTGGCAGCTTTGACTTAACTAATGTAGCACAGAGGGTTAATGTGCCTACTGCAAAGAACGTGTAACAAACAGACTTGATGTGCATAGGTCCGTGGTTACTGATTTTGTCACAGAGATTCTTTTGTTACCGTGCACTTCATAAGTGACAATTGTAATCTAGCAGAGAGACCTATAAAAAGATTTATTTGGAAAGAAATACATTTTTAATGTAAAAGTCAGTGCTAGCCACTGTGTTATGTTCTGAATCCTGAGTTTGTGCATTTCCAGGCCAAGCACTCTTTAAAAATGCCTATCAGTATGAATGACATGTTAATACTACACCTTATAGTCCCCTTACCTTATGTACCCTTTTCTTTACATTGATTTACATGTATGATTCATTATCTCAATATGTATGTGATGTAAAGTGCTCTGACATCCTACAATGGTATGAGAGATGCTATAAAACAAAGGAAATACATGTGACAGAGGGGGTATTCCTTCAATATAAAATACTAAGGCCAGATGTGCGACCCGTTTTTATATGCGCAAACGGGTTCTCAAACCTGTTTGCGCATACAAAAACCCATCGGGCCATGTACATAGCCTATTTCGCGAGCCGCAATTTTTTTGCGACTTGCTAAATAGGTTTTGCAACTTGCTATTTGGAAGGGGCATTCCCTTCCAAATAGCGAGTCTCAAAACCATGTACAAATGTTTTGCGACTGCAATTACAGTCGCAAATCACCCACAATTATCACTTACTTCAAGTAGATAGTAATGCATTCACAAATGGGAAGTGGTCCCCCGGGGACCCCTTCCTCTTTGCAAATGCAGGCAAAATTATTTTTTAAGGGCAGACAGTGGTCCCAGGGACCACTGCCTGCCCTTAAAAAATTAAACGAAAACGTTTCATTTTCTTTTTTTAAATGCATGGAAAACAGGCTGCATTTTATTTTTTAAAAACTGCTTTATTTAAAAGTAGTCCCGGACATGGTCGTCTGCTGAGCCCAGCAGGCAACCATACCTGGGAGGGCCTGCCATTCCCAATGGGCTTGCAAATTGCGAGAGGCTCATTAATATACATGAGTCTCGCAATTTGCGACCCCATTGTGAATTGCAAACCGTGTTAAACACACTGTTGTACATTTCATTTAGCGACTCGCAATTTGCCATTCGCAATGGGTCACCAATTGCGAAGCGCTAAATAAAATGGTCGTATATCTGGCCTCAAAATCCTTAGTACTTTGAGTATTTGTATTGTGTGCACATTTGTGTTTTTTTTAATTACTCTTTTAATATTTGATATTTAACTCATACAGATTGCTTGGGGGTCCCCGGCTTCCAGTGGTGACTCAATGGGGGTCCTGAGGGGTCAAAAGTTTGGGAACCACTGGACTAACATGTTCACTTCTCAAATTCCATATTAAACTATACTAATATACTACCCAAATAACTGAATAACCTATCCAATACTCAAATGACTCCGTATTTTTTTTTTACTATACTAATTTTCAACAGTAATCCTTTATGGGTTCCGGAGTGGCGTGCTACTCGCCAGAAAAGCAATTCAACACCCATCAGGGGTAACAAGTGCTATATGAATGCAAATCTTTCTTCCCCTTTTATCCCTCCGCTATCCTTCTAACTTCAAGTAACTGACTAATATCCACCACTGAAATTACTTCATATTTCACCATATTAATTGACCACTAATCCTTTGTAGGCTTCCTGAATAGGGTGCATCAACAATCACTATATAAATACAAACCTTTGTCCTCCTCTATCCTTCTGCCATCATTCCAAATCCAAATAACTGACTAACCTATACACCACTTAAAATGTACTTGCATGTTGCACTATACTAATTCAACACTAATCCTCTATGGGTCCCGGAGTAGCAAGCTACTCGCCGAAAAAGCGCTTCAACGCCTCGTCAGGGGTAGTAAGCGCTATATAAATGCAATTACAATACAATACAATACAATACAATACAATACCTACTCAGAAAATTCCTGGAAATGGGGAAATGATCCCGGCCAGAAGAAAAACAAATCGCGACTCTGGACTCCTGGCTCCTGCTAGAGGAATCACACAAGGACTTAAGGGCCCCTGAATCAGACTGGCACAAAGGGATTGGAACAGCTCTCCAAATGTCAAGTAGCTGGCCTCCTGTATATCTGCTTAATGTACACAAATAGCTGACTGACTCATTCCAAGAGAGCCCAGCTCTCTAAAGAGGACTATACCCAGCAGGGGACAATGGTGCCAGAAGCTTGCCCTGAGGAGCTCTGGGCTGCAGGACTGACCAGAAGAAGCTTTCCCAGTAGTTGGAGACTGGTCTGAAGAGAAGTCTTTGGCTGGGACAACCTGCTTGGTGTATCTGAGCTCCGCTCCACAGAGATCAGCCTGGAATCAAACTAGGTCCCATCCAACATAAACATAACGTAACGTGTATTTGTAAAGTGCACGCTCACCTAGAAGGGTATCTTGGCGTTGAACTACAGATGTTTATTATTACCCAACTCAATAGTACTCCTTTTATTGACATCAGAAGGATGAAAGGCTGAGTGGAACAACCAGTATTTAAACCTGTGACCATGAGGCCGAACACTGGCCCCTACAGTAGATGCATTAGTCCACTAAGCCACCAGACCCGACATTAATTCCACAGAATTTTTTTCTAGGTATTTTCTTTCCTCAAAACTTAAAAAAACATATCTGGTTCCCTTAACCTATTATTTTTATAATCTTGGTGTCTGTTCGCTCATTAACTTCTCTACCTTACTGAATTGTGTTGAAATTATTCGTACTGCTTGAACTTGGCACACACTTCCCAGGGTATTGCCTGATTATTGTGCCAGAGCTACCAAGGGCTGAGCCAAGATTCTCACAGAACTGCGTTTTTACCTAACCAGAGTGGGTTTATTGAGTTGGTAGGGGTGCTCCCTCTCCCATTTTATAACCCCTTTTTTGACAAGAGGCTGCAGATTAGCAAAGTTTGAGCTTGTTTTACATCAAATCCTTGTAGTCCTTCACAGAGACAGGGTGGTGGTCTTTGCACACTAGATATTTACTGCTACTATTCCTTTTAATTTACCCTGTAATAAGAAGATATATCTAAAATCTTTATGAGAGCCTACCGTGGAAGACCAGAGGATGAACTGCACAAAAACAGTTGCAGGAAGGCTCTGGATAGGACGATAAAAATGAGTGTTTTAAGCTGCATTAGTTTATACATTCCAAGGGTTCCTTTCTTCTATTATAAAGCCTCGGGGCAGAAATGGAGTATAGGCAAAATGGATAAGGCACTGAAAAATGATGTAGGTTCTGGAACCTTGGTTCTTGTTCTTCCTACACAGTTTCGAGTAGCAGAATAAAAAAAATAGCAAACCACTGAAATATGTGCATTGCCATACAGCTTGATGCAAAGGTTTTCACATACACAACAACTGGAATAGTAATCTTACCAATCCAGAAGCACAGGGATATGAACTGATATATAGTTCACACAACAAAGTATATGCACATCTGCATGGTCGAACTACATTAAGGTGCTGCCTTGCATGAGGCAGGCTAAGCCTTCTAGTTGCTCATATGAAGACCGCGTCTTTGAGAACTGCAACAAAAGGGTATGGGGTTACACTGAAGGAAAAAATAATTGCAATACCGAATTCAGAGTATAAGAACATTAATTTCCCTAAAACGGAATGATATACTTATGTTTTAAATGTATAGCAAACCAATTATACAAACAGCAACTTTCAAATCAGAGATGGTCGTGGAGAAGGGTTGCTTTGGGACAGCACCGATGTCTGATAGGACCATGGCTGGACACAATAATCGTAAAAAAGGCATCTGCTTTGACAGATATTTTTGCTGAAAAGGTCAGTGATCATCAGTCCAGACAAATAAATCCCAGAACAGGACAACTACGGCGATTCCAATTTGACAACTGAGAGTGGAGTGTGGACAGACTAATAACAAATGACCACAAAGGAGTGTGCAGTGTCTCAATACTCTAGCAGCCTTCTGAAATCAAGCAAGCAACGTGTGAGGTTTAGAATGTGGGTTTGGTCAACTTATCACGTCTTTTCAGCCCGACAACTGCATCGATTTTTAGAAGAGCCAGCAGTACATACTGCTACCTCAACACTACAATCAATGGTCTTCAAACGTTCTAATGCCAAGCCCCCAAGTAATATCTTTTGAATCTGGGCCCCCTCAGGCTTCAAAATGCAGGTGGGATTAAGTACGAGTCTACCTACAACCCAGCTACCTCTCCTACCACTCGTTTACTTTGTGCTTTCCTTTCACGCCGTACAGAGCTGCGCTGCTTTTTGGCTAGATTCACCCTAAAGAAATACCATATACAAATACATGCATTTAGTGTTGTGTGGGAGGAAGTTTAATAAGCTGTTTGCACAAAATGGATAGCAGGGGCATCTGAGGGGTAAAGGAGTAGGCCCTTAGATGCTGTCTTGCTCCTATTTTTTTTTTATTCTCCTCTTTTAATTAGCCTCGCATTCTTGTCAATGCACCTCCTGAGTGTCCCTCTCATTTCACAGATGTCTCATTTCAGAGCATACTTGTCATGTCGCTGCACACGTCAATGTCAACATCTCCCTTTCACTTCCCCTCTGCTGCTCACCTCTTAAGGAACTGTCCCCTTCCACTGTAAGCGTCCACCTCTTCTGTCACTGCCCCTCTCTCCATCACTGCCCATTTTTCGCCTCAGTACCCACACCTCTCCAGTCACTGCTCTCCTCTCCTCATCAATTTCTCTATTCTTAAGCCCCTCACATTTGTTTCATCACTCACTTTACATCGCATACCTCTTCACTCTCTCCTGTCTTACCCACACCACATCACTCCCCCTTCTCTATGTCCCTCTTTTTTAGATCGAGCCTGGGCAGCACATACGCTGCTCTGCGAGACATGCGTATTAGAGTATGGACTTGAAGCTCCACCCATCTTTTTAATTGCGTTGTGTCATTGTCCTTCGTAAATGCTGGCTTCTAATTTGTTAAAAGACTTCTTAGTCCCTCCTTAGTACTGCCTTGTCTTCATTTGTAACCTCCTATGAGAACTGGCCCTTTTAGTTCTGTTGTTAAACAGCATGTTTTATTTAATCTGTAAACACTTTTTTCTTTAACGAGTTTCTCCTACTGCAGACAGGACATGCTTTCCTGCAACATTCAGCGAGCCATGCACGCTTTCACTTTCCAAGCAGCCCGGGAGAATGGCGGCCGCTTCTTTGAAGTGAAATAGGTCTTGCATTTACAGCGTTTGAGCTATTGGCATTGTAAATGTCCATGCCTTTTATTTATGTGTTAATTATCAAAACAAAGAAATGAAAGGTTTTGTCATTTACAATGCCAATAGCTTAAACTCTGGGAAATGTGAGATTTATTGCATTGCAAATGCTTATTTTTCTTACTGCCCGTCAACTATGTCACTACCCCTTTCCTGTCAAATCCTCCACTCACATTCAAGCCCAAGAGGCTAGTAGTGGTGGTGCATGATCAACCTCATGTTGCTGACTCTTCCCCAGCACTCTAAGCACATTAGAAGAATGATGCGTCCATACGACCCACATCCAACAACATTTCCCATGCTTCCCTTTCGGCAATGTTGCCCTCTGCGGCCTTTGCTGAACTGGCACGCTACTACTACATTTTGGCTCCCACCTGTCCAAAAGTCACACTTTTGGAAACAGTGAGTGCATGAGATAGGACCTCGCGGTGCAAGCCAAAATTACCGGAAAAAGCAGTCCAGAGCGAGATGAACCCAAAATGACTGCGATAAAGCGGTCACTCATTGTGTGGGTTAGAGCTTGTTTTGAAATTCGCTTTATATTAAGTTGCACTTACTTGATAATCAGCTTCTAAAGAAAGGCATCAAGTTTGGGGCTTGTGCTGCCACACCTCTCGAGGGAGGCACCCCACAGTTTGAAGACCACTGGTATACATCAAGCATTTGCCCAATCGTCTTTGCCACTGCACCTGACCTTGTTACTTCCATCCCCATACCTGTTTTTAAGCGCCAAACAACAGAACTGAAACATTCAGAGAAAAATACTTAGCCACTTTCTCATACAATCCCAGAGTCTAACAAATGTTGTCAAGCTTGACAAAGGCTGCGTAGATGAAACAGGGGAGAGGAAAGGACAGAAAGTAAATCTCACTTTAAACCACACAACCCACACATGACTGCTTATTTCACCAATATGCCAGAGAAAAGAGACACTAAAGTGGCATTCAATTGTATTTCAGCAGCAATGGTGATAATTTATTAGGGTACGTAATGCCATTGCATTTACACATTTGCAGTGTACTTGACTTTGTTGCGCTTTCTAGAGTAAAAACCCTCCCTGTTTTTCTGAGTATTAGCCGATGTTAAGGTGTCCAAACATGTAATTAAAATTAAATCAACATTTTGGGAGTGAATTTTTATAGTGTGGGGGCGGGGGAGCCTAAGAAGAATATTATTTTTTTAAATTTCATAGAGCAAACAAAAAAGTGCCATAAATTCGAAGATATTTTAAAATGCATGATCTAGGAGTGCCTTTGCTGAAGGACAGGATAGATGTGTCTATTAAAGACCATCACTTGGTCCAGCTGTCTGTCAACTATAGTGAAAAAACCTTTGCATAAAGCAGACATGATACCTACGTATTCTAGGCAGAATTTAAATCAAAGAACTGTAATATAAGTCTGCTTTAGATCTTAATCCTATTGTTTCATTGCTCCTTGAAGGTTTTGTACTGTTCCCTAAAGTACAGAATCCTCTGAGGGTAAAGGACAAAAAACTGGAAAATCATTTTAAGTTCAACCAAATGCAGTCACGTCTATGCAGCCTTAACTCATTTAAAATTAAAAAGTGCTGATCTTAGTATTAAAATTCAACAAGCAACACATAGAATTCTAAACTCGAAGCATTCTTTAATGTTGTCATTTAATATTTGTTACTATAACCTTCTACTTTCCGCCTGATTGATATTTACACCCGAATCTTGTGTCAGTGTCTGAAAAAAATTGCAGTACACCTAAACAGCTAATAACACACACACATACATATATATATATATATATATATATATATATATATATATATATATATATATATATATATATATACACATATATATACACACACACATATGTATATGTATTTTCTTTTTCAAGAGATGTTAAAAAATACCTATGAATTAAATAGCAAATAGATGGATTAGAGCAATGCTTTAAAAATTAGAATTGCTTTATTAGGACTGCAAAAAAAGCCTTATAAACATTATTCATATGTAAATAACATTATATTTAATATGGAGATTCATGAATTGCTCATCAAGGGATTTACCAATGCCCTCCATTTGTGTGTGCTTTGACATCATTGACGTCATTCAAGACGTAGCTTTTTAGAAACTAGCTTCCTTGGCAGAGTATGTTGAACCGGGAAGCGTCAAGACACCCACGGGTATAAGTGCGCAATATAAATTGCAATAACATAACATGGTACATTATGGTGTTAGATTGATGCTTTAGACTGATATCAAAAATGAAAAACACAAACACTAAAAATTTCATTTTACCTCGGAAATGGGCTGTCCTTGCTGTATCAAATCCAATTCCTGTGGCCTGCCCATCTTATCAATATCCAGAGAGTCCATGCTTGAGGCTGCTGAGGTGATGCTTGAGCGAGACGAGTTACTAACAGAGCGCAAATCGCTGTCACTCACGGTGCCAGCAGATGCTGTCCTCCGGTGGTGGCTTGTCACCACAGGTTTGGGGTCTTCCATTATTGACTGCCGGGCCGCTTCATCCATGCTAAGAGAGGCCTGCTCCAACTGTGCCGTAATGTCATCCAAAGAAAAATTGGCATGTGAAGGCTTGGACACCCTACCAGATGAAGATGGTAGTCCTTTCATGCTACTCGACTTAGACGCCACACGACCACCAATGGGCTTGGTGGAAAGCTTTCTCTCGGAGGATTGAGACTTTGCTGTGTTCCTTGCCGACTGTGAGCCAATACTGCTGAGTTCTTGCTCTATGGAGCAAAGATCTGCCATAAGTGCATCAAGATCCACAGTCTCTCCTTGATTTAGGGCCTCTGGAAAGAATAGAGAGCGTTATAACTTGACAAAAATAAAACACCCAAGCCCCTTAATCATGTTTCATTAAGTTTGGCATCCCCAAGAAGGTACACAACAATGTTTTACTGTCTACTATAAGACATTTGCCTAATATGAATAAAAACACAGGCAAAAACCTGCAACACTGGATAACACACTAGGGGTTATAGGAATCCAGGAAAATTACACTCAGTCTATACTGAGCGCCATATGCAGAAACTCACTTCAGGAGTCTGAGTCGAGAGACTTTACTCTAGTGCTTCTACTTGGAATCTAGATGGGAGGAACAGAAAGCAACAGGACTGGAACGAATGAATGTAACCTGCCCTGGTGATGGGATATTGCTACAGCAGCAACCTACCCTCTTCCAGGTAGAGGTAACATGCAAACTGTGTCTACTCTTCCCAGCTGTTCTACTTTGGTAAGAACTGATTAGCTGAGGAGACAACATTAAGAGAAACCCTAATAATTATGACACAGATATTAAATAAAAAACACTTCTGAGTTGATAAGTCTGAATCCCACTCTGGAAAGTAGCAAAACATCCCACGTTTCTGGCATACCATTCAGGTTGTACATGGAGAAGCGATATGAGAAATTGGCCAGGTTTCTTTCTTGACAAAGTGGAGATCGCTTCACTGGTTCCTCAGGCTTCTCCGTATCTAGACTCTAATAAAGAAGAGGGGGGAAAGCAAATAGTTCCTTAGCTGAAAAGATACACTATTATTAAAAAAATTTTAAACTCAAAACTTACGATACACAACATTTAATAATCTGTTTCAACAATCACAATTAAAAGCATATCACAATACCAAGGATCGAGCACCATATAACCACAGCCAAGAGCCAAAATGGTCTTGACCATTAGAAACAAACATATTGATTATCCATCAAAGCACCAACTAATTTCTTTAGAAAAGAGCAAGACAGCTGTTTAAACCAATTCTGTGATACCGAATGGAAGCCATCTTTTCACCGATTCACAAAAGATGAATCTCTTCATGTAATCCCTACCCTTGCCACTAATTTCCCTATTTTATTCCACCAGCTTCATCGCTGTGATGCAATGAAACAATTATGCTTTTTTTCTTTTATAGTCCTCCACATCTTCGTGAACTGTGCACACCTTATTTTCGATTAAATTACTAGATTCCCATACGTTTAGCTTGCAACTGAGCCTTTTTATAATAAACTGGAACGAATGCCTTCACATCCACTCTAAAATAAAGAGCTTCCAACTGCAATTATTTTCTCCTGTGGCTCCTATGAGGTCGTTAAAAACGAAGAAATCTACAACTGCAGCGCCGTGAGCATGTCTCCTAAATATGCCTTCATCTTCTCACACTTTCAAAACATATACCGGTTAATATTTTATAATGGCTCTCGCACAGATAAAAGAGATTATTCAAAGTGGCAGAATTAACCACCAGAATCTGACCATATGAAATAAGTAATTAAAATATATGGGTTTTGGCCTCTACAGGTACGCACTGAAGCACAGCTAGTTCAAAACATTTTCACAGAATAACCTGCAGTGTCTAGCACTTCTTAGGAGAAAGACAATCCCTGGGATTGCAACTTGAAATATTAAAATCAAATTGTGAACATCTCAAGAACTCTATTGGCAGGCAGCCGATCATTCACACTCCGTAACTGGCTGGGCAGAGAGTTTTGTAGACAAAAGGAATCCTTTTTAAGGTCTTGCCGACCAGACAGAGCAATCTGGTTATGAAAAGACCAATTGGCCGCTAGCAGCAGGCTTAGAGACAGCACAATGTTTACCAAAGGTCTGCTTCCTTGTCACTTATTTGCTTGCTTTATATTTGTTAGCTTGTATAGGTACTCCTTCCGTTTCTTGGGTTAGCCCCTGCCCTTGAACATAGCTGCTATACTTGTCATTCCAGTCTAGGTCTCACCTAGCATTGCTGCGCACATGCACAGCTCGCTCGGCGAGATTTATGGAGTTTTAGAAAAGGGCTTGAAGCCCCGCCCCTTATTTCCATTGGCTGGCATCACAGTTTATGCTAAACGGTGGCCTGCCATTGGAAATAAGCTTTCCGGGGGTGCCTCCTTTTGGCTTTTTTGGCCGGCCCATCCAGACTGGATCGCATGCTTCACTGCTGTCCTGAAGCAGTTTCTTATCGCAAGGAGGCGTGTTATGTAAACAAGCCGTACGATCCAGTCCGGATGGGCCGGACAAAAAAGGAGACATGGCGCGCGTGTTTATTTTTGCATCTCACTTTCACTTTAAAGCGCGATGCAAAAATAAACAGCGGGAATGGCAGGCGCTTGTTGCTCTAGTGTTTGGTTGAGGTTTGCTGCTCGTCTACTTGCTGCAGAACGTAAAACTGCAGCTGTTTGAAGTCTAGACTCCATGCAGCAAACACTGCAGGCGACAGACGTAGAGTATGGAACCTGGACGTCCTTATCGTGTTACACGAAAGGAAGGGCTTCAAAGAACTTGAACACTACGCTTTACTTCAGACAAGGAAGTTCTTAATCTACAGCCAATATGGCTGTCCAACAGGCCGGAAATTCCTCGGATGAAGTATAGTGTGCACGATCTCTTAGTCTCACCCCGTCCTCTATTCCAAAGGAGACAGCCTCTGTATAAGGCAGGATCCGGATTCTTTATTGTCAGTCAGGTTTCAGGGCGGTGTCGGTTAGTGGCAACAGAGCGAGAAGTTCCAGACCTTCCGCTCGATTGTACCATGCGGACTGCCGTCCATACCTGGCTGCGTGAACTGTAGAAATGGTCACCATGTACCGCTACATGGGAGTGTTTGCTTCCTGCAGGGGTGCGCTAGTGGCCGCGGTTGCCGGACTTCCTGCGGCTGCTACAGGTTTCATGGGGTACTGTCATGCATCCCAGGCCGAGGACGACCCCAACTTCTTCAAGATGGTGGAGGGCTTCTTCGACAGAGGTGCAAGCATCATGGAGGATATGCTGGTAGAGGACCTGCGTACCCGTGAGAGTGAGGAGCGAAAGCAGCTGCGAGTGCGGGGTATCCTGTGTATTATCAAACCTTGCAACCATGTGCTAAGTGTCAGCTTCCCCATCAAGAGAGACAACAGATAGTGGGATGTGATCGAGAGCTACCGGGCACAGCACAGTCAGCACCGGACCTCCTGCAAGGGAGGTCAGAGTCGCTCAGTTATGCTTCTTTCTGCGCATCGAGTAGTGGCTACAGAAACACCCCATGCAAGGCAGCCTAAAAGTCTGCTGCCAACTCTTCTGTAGAGCAAGTAGCTCCCAGTTTGTGCAAGCCACTACAGTAAGGAGTACACTAGCCCAGACTTATACAATCATAGGTTCTATCTACTTTGTATCAACATTGTTAATGTTTTCCTGCCCGGTTCTTCATTTTGCATCACGTCTGATACAGTTAAATGGCATTTTATAGTTTGCCCTGTGAAGCGTTGATAACTGTAGACGGGTGAACCCCTGAACAAAGAAGCTAATTATAATGCCCCAAGCCCATCTACCCTTACTGATCCCTTCCAAGTGGTGGGATTTCAACGTTTGACTGGACGCGAACTCCTAGCTCTAGGTGAGAAACGGTTGCAGATAAACCCCAGTGTTTCACCCTGCACTCCCACACATCTCTGTTCAAGCATGGTGAGCACCCGCCCTCACGACTGACTACATGGGGCCGCAAGACAAGTTGATATGGGCAGCAGTGGAAACATTTTGGGTAGGCTTGGTACTACTACAGGAACAACGTATGCCTGTTGCAGTATAATGATTGGACTGCCATTTCTTTGTTGTTTGAAAACTACATTATTCGCAAAGAGAATAAAACAAAGCTTTTCCAGAAAACAATCAGTGGGTGTATAAATTACTATTTTGACACCACTCAGTTAACATTTATTTTGTAAATACATGAAACTGGGTTACATCTTTAAGACCTATAGTAATATTGTAAATCATAACAAAATATATCCAGTTTGTATTATGTGACTACATTGTCTGCATTGCATTATGGTTCAGAACTTCTTATTTTAATATTTTGAGGTCAAACCTTTAATGGACTAGACAAATATGTTTGCCAGATGACAGCTTACAAAGAGCAAAAACTTTGGTAAAAGGTATCTATCAACGAACAAATATTAATTCTCAAACACATTCATTCTCATTGTTTTCAAAGACACTGAAAGACATTGCACTCTTAGATCAGCCTCTTGGACTGGCAACTGAGCTCCAATACATGAGGATTTTTTTTTTCTTGTTTGATATTGTGGGGAATTAATATTATTTTACTGTAGCGTTTTCAGTCAAACTAATTAAAAGTATATTAGGCTGCCAACACTGACCCCGGCACCAAACCCCATATGTGGAAGTACTACCATTTCTCCCTGCCTTGTCTGCTCAAGAGAGAAGTCATTCACTATCTCTATAAGAAGGCAGGTATCCAGCACTCCTTTCTTACTGTAATGAATCTCCTGAAAGGGGGTGTGGGCACACTGTTAGAGCTCAATCTGAGCTGGACCCTGTGTCACAATGAGCATTACTACAAAATTAGCATTAGGTCCCATGTTAAGAAGATCAGAACACAGGCAGCTTCAACTCTTCTCTAGAATCACTCTTTATATAATGTGCTCATTCTCATTAACTGACCCTAACAGAGTCAAAGCTGCACTTTGTGCGAGTAAATCAAGAGTCCTGCTCCTTGTATACTGCTACTCTGTTCAATGGTGATGGGGGGGGGGGGGAGCAGCTCTGCATTTTGTACAGGAGTAGTTAAGACGTGGCTACCTATTTGCTACTAATCTGATCTGAGATCGGCCAGCGCTGCATTTTAGGATTAGATAGCCACGGCACTGTTACCCTTTGACCCAACTCTGCATTTAATGGTATGAACATGTACAGGAGTCAAGTTGCTTGTACAAAAGCGCAAAGTTTCAATACTTCCTAGACTTCTTTAGCTCTACAATTGGTCAAGCTTGCTGTATACCGTTCTCACACTTGAAATTAATGGCGTGACCGCCTTTGTAGGGTGGTGAAAAAAGAAGCACTCAACATTTAATTTCTTTATGGAATGAACCCCCACCCCACTCTCTTTAGCACCTGTATAATGAGAAGATAGATAGATTAGGCTATTTTCTTTCAATCTGCACGCCAAGTAATACTTTGACTTTTTTAAACGAAAACAAAAATAAAAGGCATTGTTATTTGCAATGTCAATAGCTCAAACTTGCAATAGGTCTCGCATTTACGCATTTCAAATGCTTGTTTTACTTCTTGGTTAAGCAGTCCAAAAGAGTGCATGTTTTTTCCAGTTAACTCTCTCGTGTGCCTCTCTTCCCCCACCTCTGCCGCCCTCGGCATTGCTCTAGCTCACTTGTCTGCTTCTCCCCTCCGTGTTGTGCTCGCCCTTGTGTGTTTTTCCCTCACACTGGTTCCTCCCGCATGTGCTTCTCCCCCCTACCACCCACCTGCTTCCAACTTCTACTCTCTGCTGCTGGCCCCTCCCCCTTATCGCAGCCTTTTTGAGGTGTATTTATTCCTATTTTTGTGGAGGAACAGGAAGCAGATTGCTGCCGGCTGTAGTCTTTGGAACACATTTTGCGCTCCAGCACAATGACCAGTGTGGGGGTCCCCTCCAGCAAGAGACCTAAATCAACCCCAGGACAGTAAATCAATGATGAAAGTCAATATTTTGTTTGACTCTGCAGTCCTCCCTTTTGATGGACTGGCCAGGAGACCGACAAAAAATAGGGCACATACCAGCTTTTTTTGCTGCTGGCACAAAACCAGTTATTTAATGTAGCGCTGGATCCCGTGAGATCTCTTCGCCTCCTCCCTTGCCTATCCTGTGTTCTTAAACCTCTGCAAATCAGGAGCCTGCTCAACACTTACATTATTATACACCCTGTCATCCTAGTTCTATTCAGTTTCCGCATTCAGTTGCGACATACTTCTGTACATATTCTGCGTAAAGTATTACTCGTTTTTAGGTTTTGCCTGGCGAAAGCTGCGCTTTCTGCGCAGCTTTTTCGCGCAGGCGAAAACCTGATGAGAAGAGTAGTGCGGCTTGGTTCGGCCCTCGTCATTGATTGGCTGGCTCCGTAAACGGAGCCTTGCCATTGGACGAGGGGCCTGTCCGTCAATGCCGGACCAGACACGGGGGCGTTCCCGACATTCTTTGGCTTTTGCCGACGTCACGGGACGCCGGGAACGCCCCCGTGTCTGGTCCGGCATTGCCGGCACTTCTGCGTCTCTCCTAACCCCGTGACTGGCCGGCCGGCCAATCCTAGCGCGGCCGGCCGGAAGTGCCCGCCCCCCGCAGCCCGGGGGAAGAAGGAGAAGAAGACAGCAGCAGTATGGCGGCGCCCGCGGGGCTCCCGTGGCCTGGAGGGAACCCCGGGAGATGCGGAGGACGTTGCCTCAAAGGATCCCTGGAGGTAGTGTGTGGCTGCCTTCAATTGAAATCCCTGTTTCCTAAACCGGTTTTACCAGGAAAGCTGCCTGGTTAGCGGCAAACCAAAACAAATGAGGGATCCAGCAGGGCTGCGCAGTGTCACCATGCGAGTGTCCGGGCAGGGCGCTTTGCTGTCCACCGCCTCGCAGCATAGATGCGCCGGAGATTTCATGGAGAGTGGCAGAGCGCTGACTATGGCCTTCATCACCGCAGAAATGTGCTCACGGGCGCAAAACTCAAACAGTACCCAGCCTAAAGGAAAACAACTTGAGAGGTAAGGGGTTTGCAGAGGAATGGCCAAGGTGGACAAACTGTCCCTTTGGGAGAGAGGGGGCAGGTGCTTTCCTGTCCCAGAGCGTTTGTCCGCGGTTCGACTATTTGCAAGAATTCCTCCCATTACACTGGGTTTAAGCTGCCAATTTAACCAGTGGAGCACGTCAAGATAAAATGCTGTTGAGTCTATTTCTTGACATTACAGATAAATGAACTGTGTTTCGGTGAGAATCGCCCCTCCTGCTACATCCTGCTGTTTCTCAGCTCTCACTGAAAAACTCGTGCTGTGCACTGCTTTGCACGTAAATTTCGTGCAGCGCTGCTCGCCGATTTATCTGAGGCGCCTCGCCTTATATAAATCGGTGTGCACAAGATCACACGCTTTCTCTTTGCCTTCTGGGGAAGCCGGGATAATTAACCGCAAGCCCACTTCTAAAATTAGGCTGGGCTTTTCGGGGTTGGTATGTGCGTGTGGGCCACCGATACTCAGCCCACTCGGCTTCGGGTGCTTTCACTTTCGCCGGTGCTAGCTGCGGCGCCTCCGAGGGGGCGGCATTTCCCGTCTGAGGCCGTGGGAAGAGGAGTCGGATCCCCGGGCGCGGGGACGGTGCCAGGACCCGGGATGGACGCGCGCGCGCTGACCGACGACCTGCTGGCGGTGGGCAGTCTGTCCAGCCGGGCAGCTCAGCTCAGGTGGTATTCGGAGTAGGAGGGCGCAGCGCAGAGACTGCCACCGGGTAAGCAGGGCGGGAAGGAGGGAGGTACCATGCCCCCTGCACTCACACTGAAGCCCCCACCCGGGCCTGGGGAGTTCTCCAAGCAATGGAACCACCTTTGCATTCTGGTGCTTGTGGGTTTAGTTTTCTTGAGGGGCGTCACAAGAAAAATGGATGCTCCCCACTTGGAACGGATCCGAAGAAACACTGAACCAGCGGGTGGGGTCGACACTAGCCCGGGGAGCAGGGTGTGGGACCGTCTTTCTTTAGTCCTTCCAGTTCTCGATTATTGTCTTTTTCCATCCATCCTTCCATTTTTCTTTCTCTCATCTTTTTCTCAGTCCTCTTCCACCAATTCATCCTTCTTTCCTTCTATTATTTTGTGCCTGTCTTTTCCCCTCCTTCCTTCCATCCATAATTCATCCATCCTTCTTTTCTCCATCCGCCCGTCTCTCCACCCTTCTTTCCTTCCTTCCATCATCTGACCTGCTCCCCTTCCTTCTCCATATCCACCCTTCTCTCAGGCATCCCTCACTTCTCCATTGATACATCTGTCCCTCTCTCCTCCCACCCAGCCATCCCTAGCTCCATCCACCCACTCATCTGTGTCTGTCCCTCTGTCCACCCTTCTCTCATCCACCCCTTCAATCTAAACTCTTTCCATTTGTCCCCTGTCCGTCGATCCATCCTTCTCTCCATCCACCTACCCCCCTCACCTCTTATCACCCTCTCCGTCCATGCTTCCCTCCATCCACCTACCTACCTCTCCTCTCTATCCATGCTTCCCTGCAGCCACCTACCCCTCTACCTCTCATCCTCCTCTCCGTCCATGCTTCCCTCCATCCACCTACCTACCCCTCTACCTCTTATCATCCTCTCCATCCATGCTTCCCTTCATCCACCTACCCCTCTGCTTCTCATCCTCCTCTTCGTCCATGCTTCCCTCCTCCACCTACCCCTCTACCTCTCATCATTCTCTCCGCCCATGCTTCCCTCTATCCACGTACCTCTCTACATCTCATCCTCCTCCCCGTTCATGCTTCCCTCTATCCACCTACCCTTCTATCTCTTAGCCTCCTCGTCGGCCATGCTTCCCTTCATCCACCTACCCCTCTGCTTCTCATCCTCCTCTTCGTCCATGCTTCCCTCCTCCACCTACCCCTCTACCTCTCATCCTCCTCTCCATCCATGCTTCCCTCTATCCACCTACCCTTCTACCTCTCATCCTCCTCTCCGTTCATGCTTCCCTCTATCCACCTACCCCTCTACTCCTTATCATGATCTCCATCCATGCTTCCCTCCATCCACCTACCCCTCTACTCCTTATCATGATCTCCATCCATGCTTCCCTCCATCCACCTACCCTTCTACCTCTTATCATCCTCTCTATCCATGCTTCCCTCCATCCACCTACCCTTCTATCTCTTAGCCTCCTCTTCGGCCATGCTTCCCTTCATCTACCTACCCCTCTGCTTCTCATCCTCTTCTTCGTCCATGCTTCCCTCCATCCATCTACCCCTCTACCTCTCCTCCTCCTCTTCATCCATGCTTCCCTCTATCCACCTACCCTTCTACCTCTCATCCTCCTCTATGTCTATGCTTCCCTCATTCACCTACCCTTCTATCTCTCATACTCCTCTCCGTCCATGCTTCCCTGCATCCACATACTCTTCTGTCTCTTATCCTCCTCCGTGTCCATGCTTCCCTTCATTTAACTGAGAATCCCTAAACCAGTTCACCTGCCAGTGCTCGAGCACAGCTTGCTACTTTGCGGCGACGCCTTTGACCCACCTCAGCGTGGACTTCCACTCTCATGTTAGATATCTATGTAAACTCTGTAAAGCAGGCAGATATCTGAATAAGCCTGCCCTTTATTCTTGGCCTCTGTTTTGCAGTTACCACCTTCCACATAATGAAGGCCTGAAGGTCACCACAAAGTCTAAATGTGAACAGATCAGCTGGCTGCAAGGGCCCATTTATATTGTGGTTTCAGATGGGCTGAGAGGATCTGGAGTGCCTGGCGAGTATTTGGGTTAAGGATCTTCTTCGATAGTGTACTGAGCGCAGCCGTTAAACAGGTAAATCATATTTATGTATAGCTCAGGGTAAATGGCATTCAAACGGATGAAAATAATTTCAAATCAGAGCTCGAAAATTAAAATAGGAGTTGTACGTACCCATTGTGACTAATGGGTTATAAAGAGTCCAGCTCAACGTAAATTAAATTCAGCAATATCTAGTGGCATTTGACAGTCACTGGATGGCTATGAAGAAAGCCGATTTGGGTACAGGTTATTCTTGAAATGACAAGAGCATGTGGACAGGTCAGCTGACTGCGTCAATAGCTGTAATGTAAGTTGCTTCCAATATCTTCCCCAACTGGACTTTGAACACCTCATCCGCGCAGAGTTTTTTTCCCCATCTGGATGGCGGTAACAGTCTCACCGCCTGAATCAGTTCCTCTTCTCGGGGTGCACCGAAAAGCACCCTGCGTGCTTTAGCAGACTGTAGAAGTACTACAACAACACCCCCACCTCAAAAGTGAAAGGGCCCCCTGCAAAGTACACCCCCTCCCCAGACCCAGTCAGGAGCTCTGGGGCTAGGCCTCCCTTGGAGCTCAGCTCTCCCCCTCCCCTTCCTCCCATCCCCCCGCACTGTGGTGCCTAATGTTACGTTACGTCACTAAAACCAAGTACCCACGACTAGCCAGCGCATCACCTTTAAGACCACCTAACATCCGGGAGATTAGCAACCAACAAGCTAAGGTACCTGTGGGAAAACTCCACCAGCGTGATGTTTTTTATTATATCTCAAAGATATATTGCAAGTACAAAGTGATGACATCACCTGTCTTGAAACCAAGAAGCCAGAAAAGTGAACACATTCCCACGCGATGCAAGGCAGCCGCGGCCTGAACAAGGCCATAGCGCATAACCGCCCTGTGCATTCCCCCCTTCCCTTCAGAGAGACCCTGAACACACAACCAGGAAAAGCGCGGCTCTTTCAGCCGTCGTTCGTTTACAATCATCCCCGCTGGCCCACAATGTGCGCAGCGCCTTGCTTGCTTTTTGGTTTCATTCTATGCAAGCTCGAAGATACGCAAATACTAATCTGTGCTGCAGGGTTAAAGGTCAGCACTCACAACATACACAAGGGGAATCAGATACAAAGGATCATCCATGGTTTTAGTTATCAGTACAGCAAACAGGCCGGGTTTATAAACGTGACGCTCATGAATCTGAGGCGCTGGCCAGTTGAACCGTTGTTCTTTGTTAGCTGGCTACTGTGTCCCGTTAACATATCAACATGGTGTTGGTGTTAGATGCGCCCACAGTTAATTCTTAACAGGACAACGTGGCAACTCCAAGTATGGCGTCTTAAAGAGTGCAGAGTGCAGAGTGCAGAGTGCAGATTCTGTGGTTGACTCTATGTGTGTGTGGGTGGCTTTGCGTGTGTGGCTCTGTGTGGGTGTAAAATGCAATAGGTCATGCATTTGCGAGCGATTAAGCTATTGGCATTGTAAATGACAATGCCATTTATTTATGATTTAAAAAAAAAAACACCCCCAAAAAAATGTCATGAGCAATGCCAATAGCTCTACCTTTAATATTGCCGAGACCATTGCATTGTAAATGCTTGTTTACACTGTCACCCTGCCTCGGAGACACACATTTCTCAGTCAGTCCCTTCAACGCTCAGTTGGAAGTTGCCAAAACCCATTTTTGAACTTTAGACACGCAAATATCCGGTTGTATATTATTAGATATGTTGAGTAGCCCATCGAGTCTGTTTGTATTTTTCCTTTTGCTTTTCATGTTAAAAATGCGAACTCGAGCAGCGGAAAACCCAGAAAAAACGTGAACAGGCGGACTACTCGCTTGTAAAAAGCTTTCTGAACTTCCTAGTCAACTGCTATTAAACGCGTAAAGTGTATACATGTTGTATGTGGTCGTTTTTAGGGTGTGCAGGCAAAAATGGGGGTAAAATTGGGGTCTGCAGTGCTACACGGTGAGCTCTCCTAGATATCAAGTGTGTGTGTTACTGTTTTAAACACATTTTTGGTCTGGCAATAATTGTCAGTATGGAACTAATTAAGTTCTATCAAGCCCTGTGTGTGTTGAGGAGGGCCCCTCAGTGTTACACATGCTTTTACGGAGGTTTAGGGACCTTGTTGCTTCACTGCTGATTGGGCTCTGAGACGGCCATCCTGCCTAGTTGCCTGTTGTGAATGGGTATAAACAATAAACGTCCGATTATGGTGCCGGTTGGACCTATCCCCCCTCAAGAACACAAAGAACCTACTGATATTTTCTACCTGAAATAGACCATCTAATTTGGAAAGACCACCCTGTGTCCTTCCTGATTTTATTTTCACCTAGTCACTAATCTCAAACTTATACTTTTTTCTCTCCATGCTCACATTTGTCCCCTTGCCTCCTACACCATTTCAACCTTTCAGCCATGCAGGGACCAATTTAGTACCAGGTAAGCATCACACATCTATTGAAATGGGGGTCGCAGTGTGTAGGGCTTGCAGTGTGTGGGGGGGGTCGCAGTGTGTGGGGGGGCTCTGTGTGGGTGTGTGTGGAGGGCTTTGTGTGGCTGTGTGTGTGGGGGGCTTTGTGTGGCTGTGTGTGTGGGGGGCTCTGTGTGGGGGCTCTGTGTGTCTGTGTGTGTGTGTGGGGGGGCTCTGTGTGTGTGGGGGGGCTCTCTGTGGGTGTTTGCGTGTGTCATTTGCGAGAGATAAAGCTAGTTGCATTGTAAATGACAATGCCATTTATTTATGTTTTTAAAAAAACACATAAATAAAAATAATGTCAAGAGCAATGCCAATAGCTCTAACTTTAACAAAGGCAAAACCATTGCATTGTAAATGCTTGTTTTTTTATCCAACAGATCAGTTTTACTACTTTTTGGACTTCCACATTATCAGGTAATGTCTTTCAAGATTGGTAACTGTTGGATGGGAGATCACTGCCTGTCAAGGGGTCATCAAGATTTCCTTTACCAGTCCTTCTGCATCATCTGCACCTTATTTAAAAGCTCTTTCCTCATCATATTGCCAGCTAATATTCCTCATAGCTGCTGTTTCCATCTCGGTTTATGTTTCTCTCTCTTCCTCCTGCACCTACCATAAGGGTTGCGTGGGTGTCTACACTGAACCAAAGCATGAACCTATCCGCGGCTGTGGCACAGTTCAGTGCCATGCAAGCATGCATGCACTCTTCATCAGAATGCCCTACCTGGGTAAGCTTGTCCAGTTCACCCAGCCATGCCCCAAACATCTTGTCCAGATCCTGGTCTTCTTTATCGCTGTCCTCCTCAGCGCCATGGTCCAGCTCTTCATCAGATAACTGTTCCATCTGAAACACAACGGAAGAACGTGGTAAGAACTCTCATCAATGAAAGAGGGTTCGATGGATATGAGTCGAGTCTGAAGATTTTTTAAATACAGTACTTGCTTTAGGGTCATGTGTTGTGACGTTGCTACTGAAAGACATTTCTGTAATATGCATACATAAGCATACTCAAGAAAGCTGAATTATATCTGTGGAATAGAACAGTCTCATTGGATTCATGAAAAATAAGCAACACGTAGTCCAATGAGTAGTGATTTTATAGAGAACAATCAAAACAGCTCTAAAGACTTTCATAGACCATAAAGTACATTATAAAACTAAAATTAACACTGCGTCTTAACAAGTCATTAATATGAAGTGCGGCAGCAAGGAGTTGGTCAAACTTCTGAATTCTCTAACCTCCCCCCAAAAATATTTGTGTACACAGCAGACTTGCTTTGCTCATTTCAGTTTCTACCAAACACATGGACATAAAAAAAATATTTCTCCCCACTAAACCCCAGAACTTAAGAAAAGCCCCTCCCTAGCCCCCCTCCCTTCAATCAAATGTATTTATGAAGAGCAAGTTACATTGTTGCTACTGCCAATTGTTTTGTAGGATTTTATTATGAAGAACTGATAGACCTGACGACTTGGCATAAAATGTGGTGAAGAAAAATAGCAGTTTAAAAAACCCCATTTAAAAAAAACACTTCTTAGCCTCTCACTCTCATATACTTATTAAAAACTGGAATCTTCCGTACACACATTTTTCCACGACAAAAACAATGTATTAACACCTTCTTCCGTACCAAGCAGACAATTTATTGTTATAATCGACGAAAGGATAAGCCGATGAAAACTTTTTAAGCTTATGTATTTGCACTGGTTGCACATGGAGTAAAATTGCTAGGTCTCCTCCGAATCTTGATGATCTACAAAAGGCAAACCTACGTGCTGGCAACCACTGGATAAGCGTCAAGTAATACAAAATATATAAAACGTCTGTCAAGCATATATTTTATGAGACTGCCCTTCCTGTACGGGGCATACCATGATGTTTCTGCAATGGTTCAAAGTGTCTTATGTTATTTGGAAACATCCACTGGAATGGTGGCCTTAGCATTAGTTTGGCAGAAGATGCTTTCATCCATCCAAGGAAGGCTTTCCTTGAAGGATAATGTAAAAATGAAGTGGCAGGCTACAGATATGTGCCAAGGAACAATCAAAGGTCTAACTCATTCAAGGGGTGTGGCTGCTGGAGACTTAGCGCAGTTGAGAGGCCAAGTGCCCACAGTGTGTACATACAAAAAGTGGCGAATTCCATTCCTAACCTAACATTTATACTACTGGGCTACTCAGTTGCAGGTGGTAAACGATCGGGCCTTTGTGATGCTTGAAGAACACTATCAGCGGATAGGAGAGCTATGGAGCCGAGAGACTACTTGGGCCACCTGTATGTGTTGGGTGGTACAACTCATATGCCAACTACGACAGCTGTGGTGGTGCAGATCTGGCAAAGGGCAACAACCGTATTGGGGGGAAGGTGATGTTAGAGACACCCCTCTGGGAATCAGAGATGCTGCAGAGACTGCAGGTAGTCAAGGGAGATGAAAAATTGTATCTCAAAGCTGGGGACATGTGGCACGATGGAGAGAATCCCATTTGTGGAACTCCATCAACAATTTGAGCTGACTGGGGCCAATTTCTCATCTACCTGCAAGTGCTACAAATACTCTGGGACTACGGACTTTTACTAAACGAGGTGGCTGGGGAGACACTTCTGGATTTAGACTTCTAGACTCCCCGCCCCATTAACATGCAATTTCGCAAATCTATGCTACCCTTCTTGACATCAGACTACCCCCTTTGACGCACTGTGGAGCAAATGGGTACGTGAGCTGGGGGTATGGAAGATAATGAATAGGAAAAGGCCTGTCGCTTCCCAGGGAGGTGGCAATATGGGCAGGGTCCCGGCTGATACCACTGAAAATTCTCTACGAGGCATACTTCACAAGGACACGCCTGTTCGCAATG
The DNA here is from genome assembly GCF_964263255.1 of Lissotriton vulgaris. NCBI lineage: Eukaryota > Metazoa > Chordata > Amphibia > Caudata > Salamandridae > Lissotriton > Lissotriton vulgaris. The sequence continues at coordinate 407,432,262 of NC_141687.1, forward strand.
GGGAGGTCCAGTGATGACCTGAGCTTAAGGGGCGTCGACAGAAGAAGTTTCTCATACTCACTCTGTGGCATTGCCCTGCGATAAGAGATTACTGGGGAAAGATAAATGGGCAGATGTCCCAGGTCACTGTTTGTACTCTGGTCCCGACGCCCCACTCGGTGATGCTGGGCATCTGAGGGAAATTCATCCAGAACAGATACGCCTTATTATTCTGTAATGTGGCATTGATGGTGACACCAACAAATGTAAATCGGTACTGGGAGCTGCCACTATCTCAAAAGTGGCTGATCGGGAGATAAATATATAGTTGTCTATGAAAGCCCGCGGCAGACCCCTTCAAATTTGAGAAAGTGTGGGGTTCATGGTGGAATTTGAGGAAAGGTTTGGAGTGAGGGGTGTCCCAGCTAGTGTATGGGTCTAGGTGCCCATTTCTGGAGTGACCCTTACATGGGGTCTCGCCCCTCTGGACTCTTACTTATGTATTGCAGACGGATCAAAATATACTGTGATAACGTAAAAGCGAGGTGACGCGGGACTAAGTGGGTTTTCAGCTTAGGTTTTGTTACCTGTTTGTTTACGCCTAATAAACCGATTCATACAAAATAAAAAAGTGGCAAATTTGAGGACTAACTTCTCCCTTCCCAGTGTGACGCTAGCTTGGAGAGGACAAAGGAGGATTGCCTAAAATGAGAGTGAGGTGAGAAAAAAGTGAAACTGGTACAAATCCTGCCAGCCGGAAACTAGCCCACTGCCTTCCAAGGGGCCAAAGTGGCCCCAAAATGGACAATGTGAGCGCCGCGCAGGACACAGATTACTAAATCAACATGGAGCAGCAACTCAGCTCTTGCACCCGAAGTACCACAGCATAAGGATCCTAGCCGCACATGTCCCTGACATGGAGAAACGGCCATCTGTTTGGGTCATCGAGTGCGGACATTTGTTCTTGTAGACAGCAGACTTTTGAAGGGTTGGTGTCAAGCCACAGGGAGCATCAAAGATAACGGTGTGTGGCCACCAGCAGGATATCGGGTAGCCCTTAGCTGATGAAAGGCCCATAAACCAGGAGACTGTCTCACCGAGGGAGGCAGCTGGCCCCCGGGAGAAAGGAGAAAGCACGTGCGTCGGCGCATACCCGATAAAAGCGAATGCTTATTTGGGTTGAACCTTTCACCTTGCGATGTTCTCACTTTAAACATTTTCAGCCGTTCCTTCCAATGGGAAAAAAAGAATGAAAATCGCGTTAAATTCTAAAAAAATTGTTGCAAACGACACACGAACGTATGCAGTATTTTTTTCCAAGGATGCATTATTAATGATACACATTACAAGAATAAAAATATATATCTCAGTACTTCCGTGTCCTGCAGGAGATTACTACCTGCTTCTTAATAAGAACAAGCAAAAGAGACTAAGTTTAATAACAACAGCATAAGGGTGTGATAGTTCAAAGGACAAAAATACCCTTAAGACCTCTATAAAAATGATTTTGCAGCTCGTTAGCTCCAAAGCTGGCGCATCTCAGCAGGCATGTCATGCGCGCGCAGCCGGAGGTGAAAACGGGGACCTTATGGGTCACGCGCACACACTTCAGCGCCTGCCATTATCTCTCCTCGCACCGGCCTACCGAAGGCTTAGATCGGCCTCGGCATATATGGATCAAACGAGATCACACAGACAGGATAGCAAATGAAAACACGCAAAGACAGCACTGGGATCGAATGTAAGATCCTGTAATGCTGAGTTTGAACAGACATTTAAATGTATTATCGACCTTCAAAAATGATTTTATTTAACGATTTTTCCGAGAAAAAAAATGAAGGGGGAGAAAGGATTAACACACACTGTTCTGAGTGGACGCCAAAAAGATAAAGTTACCTTTGTGGCGATCGCTCTACTAAATTCGGTCTCTTATATCCCCAGCTAACAAGGAACTGGCGCCGCGCACTGGTCAGGGGTACCGCTGGCTTGGGGGTTACCATCAGGATGTGGGAGATCGATATGCATTTCCCCGGGGTCCATAACACGCTGCCTGGAATACTTCGCAAGCATCTCTCATTTGCTTTCGGATCGTGCTATATTTCTATCGAGCCGGCTAGGAACGCACAATTAACTTTATGGGCCCCCCTAGGGAGAGAGTGCAGCGTGGAAGTACAGCAGCACCGAAATGTCAACCACTCCAGTCCCTAAACCTGGAAGATACCTTCTGAAGTCATGGACTACTAGTTCTGGGACTCGTCCAAACACCCAAACAGAAGGGTGAATTGGCAGTACTTGTCCAAGGATCTAACTTTAAATTGACTATTTGGGGGAGGCTCTCAATTGACAAAATTGATGGCATTGTCTAGGAGGGCGTTTCAAGATCCAAAAGCCTCTTACTCGAAATAAGGATTCTCTCGTGAAAAGCATGGGGGTCTGCCCCTTTACAATTCATACTCTAATTTCATCCTGCCTGTAGTAATATCTGCTGCAAATAAAACTTGGAAGGATAGCATGGGAGGCGGAGGGAGGAGGTGAGGTGGGGTGGGGGGGGGGGGGGGGGGGGGGGGGGGGGGACGATAATTGAACAAAAAAATAAAAGACCCTACCTGCTGCTCCCTGCCTGTTCAATCAATCAATTAGGGAATTGTAAGCGCGCTACTCACCAATGAGGTTTTGAAGGCGCCGGGGGAGTGGGGGGTCCGCAGAACTGTTTAGCCTAAGAGCAAGGTCTTGAGGGTCTTCCTGAAGGTGTTCAGGGAGGGGGCACATCTGATGTCTGCTGGTGGCTGCAATGTGAGAGAAGGTCCTTCCGCCTGCTCAGGCTCTTTGGATGCGCGTTGTTTCGGCCAGTGTGAGGTTGGAAGATCAGAGGTTTCTTTTGGGTGTGTGGAAGTTGATTCTGTTGTGGAGGTATTTGGGTCAGTTGTTGTGTAGGCATTTGTAGGCGTGAGTGAGGATTTTGAAAGTGACTCTTTTCTCCACGGGGAGCCAGAGAGACTTTGTATGTGTTGACTGATGTGTTCGTGTCTGGGGATGCCGAGAATGAGTCTGGCGGCGGTGTTCTGTATTATCTGGAGTTTGCAGAGTAGGGACTTTTTGATGCCGATGTAGAGTGCGTTTTCATAGTCCAGTTTGCTGGTGATGAGTACTTGGGTGACTGTCTTCCTTGACTTAGGGGGGATCCACTTGAAGGTCTTGCGGAGGGTGTTGAAGCAGCCGGAAGTGACGGCCTTGACATGTCAGTTCATGGTGAGTGATGAGTCGAGTACGATGCCGAGTCAGCACGGTCGCTCCCCCCATGCTCCCTGATCCCAGCTCCTGTTGACGATCTGGCCGAGACTACAGAGCTGTAACTGCATTAATTTAATTAATTCCGCCTTGCATTGTGCTTATCTATTTTCACTCCGCCTCGCGCTGCTTTTATTTAATTAATTCCGCCTTGCATTGTGCTTATCTATTTTCACTCCGCCTCGCGCTGCTTTTATTTAATTAATTCCGCCTTGCATTGTGCTTATCTATTTTCACTCCGCCTCGCGCTGCTATTATTTAATTAATTCCGCCTTGCATTGTGTTTGTTTGTTGATTTCAGCCTCGCGCTGTGTTGGTTTAATAAGTTTTTCCTTTAGCCCCCGGTGCCCTGTGACCCTCCATCTTGTTGTGTGTCCCCTGGCCCGCCCCTCCTCCCTGCTACCGCCTCCCAGCTGCTGCCCCTCCCACCCACGAACAGAGTGCTCCCTACCTCCTCTGACGCGCTGTGATCACCTGGACCTCCTCCAGCACGGTCGCTCCCCCCATGCTCCCTGATCCCAGCTCCTGTTGACGATCTGGCAGAGACTACAGAGCTGTAACTGCATTAATTTAATTAATTCCGCCTTGCATTGTGCTTATCTATTTTCACTCCGCCTCGCGCTGCTTTTATTTAATTAATTCCGCCTTGCATTGTGCTTATCTATTTTCACTCCGCCTCGCGCTGCTTTTATTTAATTAATTCCGCCTTGCATTGTGCTTATCTATTTTCACTCCGCCTCGCGCTGCTTTTATTTAATTAATTCCGCCTTGCATTGTGCTTATCTATTTTCACTCCGCCTCGCGCTGCTTTTATTTAATTAATTCCGCCTTGCATTGTGCTTATCTATTTTCACTCCGCCTCGCGCTGCTATTATTTAATTAATTCCGCCTTGCATTGTGTTTGTTTGTTGATTTCAGCCTCGCGCTGTGTTGGTTTAATAAGTTTTTCCTTTAGCCCCCGGTGCCCTGTGACCCTCCATCTTGTTGTGTGTCCCCTGGCCCGCCCCTCCTCCCTGCTACCGCCTCCCAGCTGCTGCCCCTCCCACCCACGAACAGAGTGCTCCCTACCTCCTCTGACGCGCTGTGATCACCTGGACCTCCTCCAGCACGGTCGCTCCCCCCATGCTCCCTGATCCCAGCTCCTGTTGACGATCTGGCCGAGACTACAGAGCTGTAACTGCATTAATTTAATTAATTCCGCCTTGCATTGTGCTTATCTATTTTCACTCCGCCTCGCGCTGCTTTTATTTAATTAATTCCGCCTTGCATTGTGCTTATCTATTTTCACTCCGCCTCGCGCTGCTTTTATTTAATTAATTCCGCCTTGCATTGTGCTTATCTATTTTCACTCCGCCTCGCGCTGCTTTTATTTAATTAATTCCGCCTTGCATTGTGCTTATCTATTTTCACTCCGCCTCGCGCTGCTTTTATTTAATTAATTCCGCCTTGCATTGTGCTTATCTATTTTCACTCCGCCTCGCGCTGCTATTATTTAATTAATTCCGCCTTGCATTGTGTTTGTTTGTTGATTTCAGCCTCGCGCTGTGTTGGTTTAATAAGTTTTTCCTTTAGCCCCCGGTGCCCTGTGACCCTCCATCTTGTTGTGTGTCCCCTGGCCCGCCCCTCCTCCCTGCTACCGCCTCCCAGCTGCTGCCCCTCCCACCCACGAACAGAGTGCTCCCTACCTCCTCTGACGCGCTGTGATCACCTGGACCTCCTCCAGCACGGTCGCTCCCCCCATGCTCCCTGATCCCAGCTCCTGTTGACGATCTGGCCGAGACTACAGAGCTGTAACTGCATTAATTTAATTAATTCCGCCTTGCATTGTGCTTATCTATTTTCACTCCGCCTCGCGCTGCTTTTATTTAATTAATTCCGCCTTGCATTGTGCTTATCTATTTTCACTCCGCCTCGCGCTGCTTTTATTTAATTAATTCCGCCTTGCATTGTGCTTATCTATTTTCACTCCGCCTCGCGCTGCTTTTATTTAATTAATTCCGCCTTGCATTGTGCTTATCTATTTTCACTCCGCCTCGCGCTGCTTTTATTTAATTAATTCCGCCTTGCATTGTGCTTATCTATTTTCACTCCGCCTCGCGCTGCTTTTATTTAATTAATTCCGCCTTGCATTGTGCTTATCTATTTTCACTCCGCCTCGCGCTGCTTTTATTTAATTAATTCCGCCTTGCATTGTGCTTATCTATTTTCACTCCGCCTCGCGCTGCTATTATTTAATTAATTCCGCCTTGCATTGTGTTTGTTTGTTGATTTCAGCCTCGCGCTGTGTTGGTTTAATAAGTTTTTCCTTTAGCCCCCGGTGCCCTGTGACCCTCCATCTTGTTGTGTGTCCCCTGGCCCGCCCCTCCTCCCTGCTGCCCCTCCCACGCTCCGCCCCCTCCACCATCCATTTATGGCCAATGCCCCCACGCGCAGCGTCCACGCGCTACGGCCACGCCGAAGGTGCGCCAAAGGTAAGCCCGTCTACGCCCGTCCGCGCCTGGACCGCGCCCAGCGCCAGTCCCCCTGCCCCTCGCGCTGCCCAGCCACCCCGCATTACCTACGATGCCGCCGCCCTCCTAGCCCTTAACACCGGTCGCGCCCCCACTTGCGTCCAAGCCGCTCCTGGACACACCCATGGACCTTTCTCCTGCTTCTCCTGCAGATTCAGCGGCACCGACAACATCTCCGCCACGACCACACCACAGATCCCCGACCCCAACCACCTACAATGCATCCTCCTCAACACCCGCTCGGTCCACAGACACGCCATTGACCTGTGGAATCTACTAGACACCGTCTCTCCAGACGTCGCCTTCCTAACAGAAACATGGATGAACGCTTCCTCCGCCCCTGACATCGCCATCGCTATCCCTGATGACTATAAGATCACACGCAAGGACCGCACCGACCATACAGGAGGAGGAATCGCCATCGTCCATAAGAAATCCATCCGCATTTCCACCAGCTCCGACGCCAACCTCGCTAACTCCGAACACCTTCACTTCCAGATCCACATCGATCCCAAGACAACTCTTAGAGGCACCCTCCTCTACAGACCACCAGGACCCCGCGCAAAATTCAGTGAAGACATCACAGATTTCATCACCCCACACGCGCTCCCCTCCAAAGACTACATCCTTCTGGGAGACCTCAACTTCCACCTTGAAAAGATCAACGACCGCAACACCGCCACCCTCTTAGACAACCTCGCCAACCTCGGACTTAAACAACTGGTCACTTCCCCCACCCACATCGCAGGTCACACACTTGACCCCATCTTCACCTCCAGCAACCATGTCTCCTTCAGCCACACTACGGATCTCCTCTGGACTGACCACAGCTGCGTTCACTTCACCTACAACAAGCCAAAACCCATCATCCACCTCCAACCAACTCTACAAAGATACTGGAACAAAATCACCACGGATCAGATCTCCACATCGCTCCTTCTAACCTCCCCAGCCCTCTCTTCTAACGCCAACGAAGCCGCCTCTAACCTCACCCTTTGGCTATCCAACACCGCTGACACCTTAGCACCACTGAAAAAACGTCAACACAAACTTGGAAACAAGAAGGCCTCATGGTTCAACGATGATCTCAAGAAGTCCAAGAAACTCTGCCGCTCCCTTGAAAAGGCCTGGAAAAAAGACCCATCCGCCAGCAACAAGGACACCTTCAAAAGCGCCACCCGTACTCACCACCAACTAATCCGAAAAGCCAAGAAAACAGCATTCAAGGACCGACTTGACAACAACGCCCACAACAGCAAGGAACTTTTCAACATCGTCAAGGAATTTTCCAACCCCTCAGCCAACTCCAACGACATCACCCCCTCTCAAGCCCTCTGCGACTCCCTAGCCTCTTTTTTCCACAACAAGATTGCTGACATCCACAACAGCTTTGACAACCATTCCGGAAGCCAACCCACCCTACCATCTGCTGACCATCTTCCCCCCGTAAACACCCTTAACGCCTGGAACCCAATCTCCACTGAGGACACCACCCGCCTGATGAATTCCATCCACTCTGGATCCCCCACAGACCCATGTCCTCACTACATCTTCAACAAAGCAGACTCCGTCATAGCTCCGCACCTCCGAGACGTCATCAACTGCTCCTTCAACTCCGCTACCTTCCCAGAAGACTGGAAACACGCTGAACTCACCGCCCTTCTGAAAAAACCAACAGCAGACCCCACCGAACTCAAAAACTACCGCCCCATCTCGCTTCTTCCATTCCCGGCCAAAGTCATCGAGAAAGCCGTCAACAACCAGCTCGCCGCCTTCCTCGAAGCCAACAAATCACTCGACCCCTCACAATCTGGCTTCCGAGCCAAACACAGCACTGAGACCGCCCTCATCGCAGCAACAGACGACATTCGAACACTACTGGACAACGGAGACACAGTCGCCCTCATCCTCCTCGACCTTTCTGCAGCCTTCGACACAGTCTGCCACAGCACCCTTCTACAACGCCTCAGAAACATCGGAATCCAAGGAAAAGCACTGGATTGGATCACCTCGTTCCTCACCGGAAGAACCCAGAGAGTCCGCCTCCCACCATTCAAGTCAGAGGCCACTGAAGTCATCTGCGGTGTACCTCAAGGATCCTCACTCAGTCCCACCCTCTTCAACGTATACATGAGCCCCCTCGCAGCCATCGCCCGCCAACACAACCTCAACATCATCTCTTACGCGGATGACACTCAACTGATCCTTTCTCTCACCAAGGACCCCAGCACCGCCAAAACTAACTTACACGAAGGAATGAAAGAAGTCGCCGAATGGATGAAACAAAGCCGTCTGAAACTGAACTCAGACAAAACAGAAGTCCTCATCTTAGGTACATCCCCCTCTGCATGGGACGACTCCTGGTGGCCGGAAGCCCTCGGAAAAGCACCCATCCCGACAGACCACGCACGGAACCTTGGCGTCATCCTGGATTCTTCACTCTCAATGAACAGACAAGTCAGCGCCGTATCCTCTTCCTGCTTTAACATTCTTCGCATGCTCAGAAAAACATTTCGCTGGATCCCCTCCGAAACAAGGAAAACAGTCACCCACGCTCTAGTCACGAGCCGACTGGACTACGGAAACACCCTCTACGCAGGTACCACCGCTAAACTCCAGAAGAAACTACAACGAATCCAAAACGCCTCAGCCAGGCTTATATTAGACATCCCACGCAACGAACACATCTCTGGTCACCTCAAAGACCTCCACTGGCTACCCGTCAATAAGAGGATCACTTTCCGACTGCTCACCCACGCACACAAATCACTCTACGACATCGGACCAGATTGCCTCAACTCCCGACTGTCCTTCTACACCCCCTCCCGCCAACTTCGCTCTTCCAGCCAAGCCTTCGCCACTGTACCTCGCATCAACAAGACCACCATGGGAGGCAGATCCTTCTCATTCCTGGCTGCTAAAACATGGAACTCACTTCCCGCTTACCTTCGCCTCACCCAGAATCACCTAGCATTCAGAAAGCAGCTTAAAACGTGGATATTTGACAAATAATCCTCCTCCCCTTCCTAAGCGCCTTGAAACCCTCTGGGTATGTAGTGCGCTATACAAATCTCTTGACTTGACTTGACTTGGCTTCCGAGGGCGGTCGGCCACCACGTGCTGTCCCATGCAGAAGGAGTGGTACCGAGGACGAGGACTTCGGTCTTCTTGGCGTTGAGCTTCAGGCAGCCGTTGGTAATCCAGACTGCGACGTCTTTCATTCCTTTCTGGAAGTTGAGTTTGGCAGTGGTGGGGTCTTTGGTGAGGGAGAGGATAAGCTGGGGGTTGTCTCCATAGGATACGATGTTGAGGCAGTGTTGTCGGATGATGCCTGCGAGGGGGGCCATGAAAATGTTGAAGAGGGTGGGGCTCTGGGATGAACCCTGTGGGACTCCGCAGGTGATTTTCGTGGGGTCGGAGAGAAAGGGTGGGAGTCTGATCCTTTGGCTTCTTCCGGTGAGGAATGATCAGATCCAGTCCAGAGCTATTCCTTGTATGCCTGCGTCGTGTAGTCTGGTGACTACTGTGCAGTAGGACACGGTGTGAAAGGCCGCTGATAGGTCGAGTTGCATGAGGGCTGAGGTTCAGGAGTGTGCGGATGTTGTCTGTGGCAGCAAGTAGGACGGTCTCTGTGCTCTGGTTGCTTCGGAATCCAGATTGGGACGGGTCGAGGACGCAGTTCTCTTCAATGAATCTGTTGACTGTTTTCTCTGCAACTTTGGTTGCGAAGGGGAGGAGCTAGATGGGCAGATATGTCTTGAGGTCGGTGGGGTTAGCTGTGGGCTTCTTGAGCAGAGGTCCGACTTCTGCACGCTTCCAGTCGTTGGGGAAGGTGCCCGTTTTGAAGGTGGTGTTGATGGTGCGTTGTAGTTGGGGTGCGGCCGCGGCTGCGGCTCTGTGGTAGATGTGAGGGGGCAGTGCGGGCCCCCGAGTGGCTGCTTTTCATGGTCGAGGCAGTGTCTTCGGCCAAGATCAGTGTCCAGTTGGAGATGGTAGGCAGGCTGGTGTTTCTGGGGGGGGGGGGGGCATCTGTGGTGCCTGGTGGATGGTCGATTAAGGTGTCGTAGAGGTATTTGATCTTGAGGTGGAAATAGGTTTCAAGCTTGTCGCAGAGGTCTTGGGATGGGGTGGTGTCTGTCGCTTCACTGCGTGGGTTTGTGTATTCTTGAATGACACTGAAAAGTTCCTTGGAGTTGGTGGAGTTGGACAGGATTATGTTGTGGATGAAGTTCCTCTTGGTGGCTCTGATCTGGTTGAATGGCATGAAGCTGATGGGTAGAGGTAGCTGTGTGTGACCTCAAACTTCCTCTGCTCCTGCACCTTCCAAGCACCCTCACCCTCTAAGTTAAGTAACACAGAACTGCTGTCTGGGGTGCCTAGAAGCATATAGCGTTTAATGCAAAGCCCTGAGATCTGGAACTGAAGAGAAGCTGCCTGCAGGCGTCTGCTGTTAAATTCTTGTGCATGGTGGCCATGACAGTAGGGGACAGAGGCTCTGATGCAATGCTCTGGGCATCTAAAGGTCTGGTGAGCGGATACATCTCAGCTGTTTCCACAGTGTTCCTCCACCCAGTGAGCGCCTAGAGTCATACGCTCTGGTGAATCAGCATGATCCTCCACCCCCAGCTTAGAAGTAGGCAGGCAGTGAATGCCAGCAGCAGACAGCTCTGAAAGGCATGCTGTGTTCTCTCACTATGGGAGCCTCCTATGGGCTTGGAGTCCTCATCAGTAGCCCCCGTCTTGTTCTTAGGTGACGAGCCATGATTACAGGCAAAAACATTCAAGTGCAAACACTAAACAGATTGTCATTGCAGACATCTGATTGGCAGCATTGGAATGAAGTGTGGGCATAAAAACACCCAGGAACCTGCTGATAAAATCAGACATGAGTGTAAGGAAAGGTGTCTACAGTAGATCAGATGTTCTTATGTGGTAGCGTCACCTCCTTAGACTAACTGAACTAACTGGACACACAGGGGGCGGGGTCAAAGCACTGCTGGCAATATGGGCCCTTGTGCACCAAACAGCACACAAGCAGAGCAAAGGCTGAAAGAATGCATCAGACCAGAGGAAATGTTCGCCTCCTGACAATGAGGAGTAACAGATTTGAGACAAAGGATGTGGCCTTACTTAAAAGAAATGGTAAAAAACTTAAAACAACGACGGTGTTCCTGGAAATCCTACGTAATGAAAACCTTACAGAATATGTATGCTGGTGAGTGCTGGAAACTAATGTTAGAGTTGGTATGGTGACTGGATGCCACAGCAGCCAGAATCAACAAGCTGGAGGAAAAGGCTAAGAAGTTTGAGACCAGCACATGCCACTTAAAAGCGAAATCCAACAAAGAGAGCACAGTCCATCTAAAAATAGGGATAATGCGGGAGTACGCCAAACAAGAGAACACATATAAGAATTTGTGGGATGCCAACTGTAATAAAAAAAGCTGGCATTGTTGATTAGCTGTGTGCCTTTTGCATTAGTCATCTCATCCTGCGGCAGTCGAAGTATTTAGATCCATCTTGTACTGGGTGCCATATGGAAGTTTGGAAAAGGAGGGTCGCCGAGCTGTTTGTTAAATGTATTATTGAAATACTGATAACATAAATGTGTTGTAAATTACTAAAATACTACTAAACTACCAAGTGCAAAAATGTAATGGACTATTTCCTGTCTAAATATCCAGTGTTGATTGCAGTCTGGAGCTCTTTTCTTTTGCTTCCAAATCAACAAAAAACACGAAACAGTTTTTGACAAGTTGGGAAAAACATTGAGAAATATTCTTTGCAGAGGCTTCGATCTTTAAAAAACATACCAGGTCGTTCTATGATAGCCAATATAGGGATGCTTAGGTTGGTACAGGAATTGATTTTTCCCAGAAACCTACACCCAAGCAGCACTACTTACAGTGGTCTTTACAGGACCGAGCCGCCACTTGAGGCACCAGTAAAATCTGTACGGCGTCGAGGGTGACTCAATGCAAGTGAAATGTCGGTCCTGACTGATAATGTGACCGATTCTTCCCCTGCCCTGTCGACCTTCCCAGGATGCCTAGATGCCAGTCCTCTTCTCAGATGATCTCAGGAGAAGGGCCGCATACAAATTGTAAAATCATGAAAGCAAAGCGGCAGTAACCCCAGCCTGGTTAAATCTGACTTTATCCCAAGCCTGGGGGTAAAGTTGCAATTCTGAACAAGCAATAGGCACATTGATGTCTGTCACACTATCTAAACAAACATGGCGCTCCAGTGAATGCTACAGTATGGCCGTGGCGTGCATATGTTGGCAAGATGCTGACATGTTGTAAGAATGCTTACTGTATTATCTCCCAGCCGCATCAGCTGGATTCTGTTTTCAATCACCACAGTCAAACAACACGCACTTTATTCAAAAGACAGATGTATAGGATCACGTTATGAGGTTACTAAGGACCCCGAAGGTCAAGCTGCAAACTCAAAGTCCATTTAGAAACACGCACTGTCAAAGCCATGACGTTATGTGTCGACTGCCTGCCTTTTGGCTTTGTCATGTTTTTTGCAAAACTTTATAGCCAGGGAAACTGCTGAGCCCTGATCAATCAAAAAAATAAAACTTCACTAAAAGCACAAATTGCCATATTATTCCCTGCCACTTAATGGAAGTACTTTAGGAGTAAACGTACTCCTTGTGAAAGGGCAGAATACTGTCGCTCACAGGTGAAATTATCCAAAGGCGGCTTTGGGATTACAAGTGGTCGTGGAGGAAGAAAAATGTGAAAGACTCATTAGCAGGCCAAGGGATGAAGACATCCGGCTGAAAGTCCTTATATTGAGCATACAATTTTAGTAAAATCAAAAAGATACAGCAATGCAACACCAAAATACCAAGATTGTATTTTGGTGATCTTCTATTAACACAACACATTTCGGTCAAAGGAGATAACAAGAAGAAAATTCACACCATTGAACATGAACACATCACAGCTTCAGATGTGTGTCTGTCTTAGGGTCAGCAGAGGACTCCATATCACCAGGAAAATAGTTTCCAGTATACACTTCTCCTTTCAGCACAATTACAATCCGACACCTACTTCCAATTAGTTCAATGAAGCTGTATCAGAACAGCGGCTCCCAGAATGCACGAGTTTGCCAAAATGGAGGCCCAGTACAATGCATTTATAGAAGGCATAGGTGAAATTTTAATTACGCCGCAGTAATGTTGCACTACTCCTTTGAAATTAATTATGCCCGTTCCTGTAAGTAGCCTACCAGAGGAAGAACAAATATAGCGAGTGCAAGACGCTGCTGGATTTTGCTGTTTGCGTTATGTTGCATTTAGCGCTATTTACTCAGCACAGAATACATCCTCAGGTCCATTCTCGACATGAGATTCATTTTGCACCAAGAGAATAAATACTGGGTTACACACCAAGCTTTTCCAGTTAATCTTCCGTAAATTTGCTGCAATTTTTACATAATTATGCAACAGCAAATTATCTAAGTTACATCCAACCCAAATTTATAGAGGCGTGGAAGCACCAGGTGAGGCAGAATTGTAGCGCCTGAAGCAGTTACCCTCCACAGAAAAGTGCCTAGTGGGCATAGTGTTTTCACAAACTGATTCCAACTTAAAAGTCATGAACTCTGCAAGATCATTTAACACAACTGAATGTGGTTTATAAGTTTCAACAATAAAACCCAGCTAAAGTTAGTAGAATATAGATAAATGTTGTTACATGGTAAAAGAGTGCTTGATGCGTCTTGGGGCGTGGCTTGGGCGCCGATGGCGATGGTCGCCTGAGAGCTCGGCTCCGGGACTGAGCCCGGGATTATCCTGAAAATCGGAGGCTGCGGGGCACCCCAGACCCCGCATTCTGGTGAGCGTGCCGACGGCAACCTGCCGGGGCCCCTGGTGGAGCTTGGACGAGGGTTGCTCCGAAGTAATACCGAAGTTTGCGGAGTTGCGGAGTGCGACCCAACATGGCGCCCGGACTCCTTTGTCCCCCTGGTCGAAACTACTGAGTTGAGGGGGTGCCGCGGGTGTCGACTGGCGCCCGGCTTCGCCATCCCCGGCTGTTCTGGACATTGGGCATTTGCTGGATTGGACCTTTTGCAACGGATTTGCACTCGGTTGGACGGCCGGACGGGTGCCCACGCACTGGAGGGCACCGGGAGCGGACGCCCTATGATCCAAGCGGTGGCCCACCTCGCGACTCCGCAACTAGCTACGTCTTCCTGGCCAGTCCACCTACATGGGAGGCGCGACACTCTGGCGCCACAGATCATCCGAGGGAGTTGGTGGCCCTCACCCCGGGGCTATAGTGGGTGAACGGGTCTGCCCGACCCGGCGACGGCTGTCTCCGCCCCCTCATCGGTGCCCTCGGACGCCGTGGCGGTGGCGTGAGCCGAAGCGGCGGAGTCTCCACAGGCTCTGGAGAAGGAGGTCGCCCATACCCGAATTGAGGACAAGCACCCGGGAAGGTCGTGATCGACACCTGTACACGGAGACGCCTACTCCGGGACCCTCACGGAGTGCCCCTGGAGGCATGGGGAAACCTAGAGGAGCCAAGGGATCCACCCAGACCACCTCGGACTCTGAAGCCCAGGACAAAGAAGAGCATGGGGACCCAAAAAGTTCTGGTAGCGCGCCGATGCAGCAACAGTTCGACCGTGTCCTAGAGGCGATAGAGGCTACGAGATCGGCCCTCCAACAGGACATTGCTCAGGTGGCGACGAGCCTGGGCCTCCTCAGGGCGGACCATGGCAAACTTTCAGACCGGGTCAAGGAGGTGGAGGGCACGGTGAAAACTTTGGAGCCGGCGCAGCGAACCTTGGCTGCGACGATGAAGGACGCCCTATCCCGAATTGAGACTCTGGAACGGAGGGCGGAGGATGCGGAAGGCCGCAACAGGAGGAACAACATCCGAGTGGTGGGCCTGCCGGAAAAGATAGAGGATGGCGACATGGTGCGATACTTGGAGACCTGGCTCCGAGACACGGTGGTCCCGGAGGGTCTGTCCTCCTTCTACACTCTGGAACGGGCCCACAGAGTCCCAGCACGGCCCCCACAGCAGGGACGTACCCCGAGGCCGGTGGTGGCGCGGTTGCTGCATTTTCGGGACAGGGACTTAATCCTCAATGATGCCAGGCACAATGGCCCGTTCCAAGTAGCGAACAGTCAGGTGAACATTTTCCCTGATTACACCTACGAGACGCAGCGCAAGCGGTTCTCCTTCCTAGCGGTTAAGCGCGAACTCAGGAGCGAGGGCATTCAGTATTCACTCCTATATCCTGCAAGGCTCCGCATCATTGTCGATGACAAAACCCAGTTCTTCGACACCCCGGAGGAGGTCTGTGACTGGCTCGAACTATACCGGACAGGGAAGGATGGTTTTGGCTCCTCGTCCCAACAGGCAGATGAGCCGGAACAAAGGAGGCGATCCAAGAGGGTCAGGAATCGCCGCGGCCGCACGGGAGGGCCCTCGACTGCGGAGACATCATCGGAACGGAGGGGAGTGCTGGAAGTACTGTCGGAGCTGTCGGGAGCAAGGGATGAAGCCATCGAGGAGGAAGAAACCCCGGGCGCTGAGGGAGCACCATCGGACTCGGAGGATTCAGTGGCAGATAGTACCCATACACCGGTGATCACACCGAAATCGGTGGAGGACCTTCTAGATGGACAAGGGTAACGGGGTATACTGCCTTGTTTTGGGTGGGGGCCCGGCAGGGGGGAGGCGGTTGCCGTCCTTTATTGCTGACAAAGAGGGAGAGAGGGTTGGGGGGCCTCTGCTTTTGCCCCGGAAGGTTTTGGCACTGTTTGGGGCTTGTTATAGTCCTGGTGGCCTGGGCGACGAGGGCCCACTGCCTCCGCCCAGCCCGCACCTGGCCCATAAGGCCTTCCTACGGTGGCGGCCGTAGGATTAGTGGGGGTTCTGGGGTTGATGAAAGACGAGGTTTGGATGGGATCTAGATGGTGCAGTTTGGGTCCTGTTCTGGGGTGGGTGGGGGGGGCTTGGTTGGTTCTTGGGTGGTTTGGTTTTGGTTGGGGAAAATGGCCGCCATCAGCGCTGGGAGGATTGACGCCTTTTCTTTGTGGGGACCCGGATGGGGGGACTGTGCAAGAACAATCTGGGACAATGGCTGATGTTGCTAACTTGAAATGTGTTACTTGGAACGTGAGGGGGCTTCACACTATGTCCAGGCGCCACAAGGTCCACGCTTATTTAGTGCGTAGGGGAGTGCAAATGGCGCTGCTGCAGGAAACTCATCTGAACAAGGCGGAAGGGGCGGCGCTTCAGCGTAGATGGCGGGGGCAGGTCTTTTCCACGTCGTACTCTGCTTATGCCAGGGGGGCGCTAATATGGATCAGGGCAGGGGTCCCCTTCCAGGTCACGAGGACAGTGTTGGATCCAGAGGGGCGTTTCGTGGCCATCTCTGGCACTCTAGGAGGGAGGGACCTGAACGTTTGCTGTGTATACGCTCCTAATGTAGACCAGACTGCCTTCCTTTCCAGGTTATCGGGCTCGTTGGCCCACTTTTTCGCTGGGCCCCTCCTGTTGGGGGGAGACTTTAACTCCGTAGTGGATGTGGACATAGACCGCTCGCATCCCCCGCTCCCCGATTCCCCGGTCCGTCGCACGGCTAAGGGTCGTCAGGATTGGCAGACCCGCTGGGGTTTGACGGACATTTGGAGGGCGCACCACCCCGCGTCTAGGGATTATTCATATTTCTCGAGCCTCCATGAGCTGCATGTCAGACTAGATGGCTTTCTTGGTTCGCCCGAACTGGTTTCGGCAGCGGTCAGATCGGAGTACTTATCGAGGACCATCTCGGACCATAACCCCCTCCTGCTGGACCTTCGCTGGTTTCCTGGGACGCCGGCGGTGCCCACCTGGAAGATGCGACCCGAGATCCTCGAGGACAGTGTCTTCAAGGCGGACTTGGGGGAGAGAATATCGGATTATTTTGCGTCCAACGGCGGCTCCGCGAGTACTAGGGCGTTAGAATGGGACGCTTTTAAAGTAGTGGTGAGGGGCTACTGTATCTCTAAGAAGGTGGGCATGCGGCGCGTCATCCTGGCTGATTTAGACACAGCGGACCGGGCACTCCGCGAGCTTGAAGTTCGCCGCCCCGGACACCCGGAATTGCAAGCACAAACGGCGGAGGCGAGAGAGAGGGTAGCGGTGGAAGCCGAACGGCTCCGCTGTTTTGATTATAAGGCCTATACGGTCCGGTCTATCGCGGAGGGAGACAGGTCGAGTGCGTTGTTGGCGTGGTTGGCCAACCCTACGCGCCAGTCCCAGACGACGACAAATATGCGTGGGGCAGACGGGACCGAGGTATGCACCCAACCGGAGATTCTTAGTTGCTTCCGGCATTATTATGAATGTTTATACCGCAGTCGCTCCGCACGTGACCCAGACCGGCTTGATAATTATCTTCGCCCACTGGAGCTCCGCAAAGTAGAGCAGGAAGTGGCGAAAACTCTGGGTTCCGACATCGACTTGGGGGAGATCCGCGGGGCCATCAAACGGATGGCGAGGAACAAGACCCCGGGCCTAGATGGCCTACCAGTGGAGTTCTATGCAGCTTACGCTGACCTCCTAGCCCCTCGGTTACTGGTGGTCTACAGGGAGGCGAAGAGGCTGGGGCGACTCCCGAGCTCGATGTGTGAAGCGTTGGTGGTTCCTCTCCTCAAACCGGGCCGAGACTCATCCGACCCGGGGTCCTACCGTCCCCTATCAATGTTGACGGTGGACTACAAAATATTGAGCAGCATCTTGGCCTCGAGGCTGCTGGGACATATGAGTTCCCTGGTGCATGAGGACCAGGCCGGTTTCATCCCACGGCGGAACACGACCATGAATATTCGTAGGTTGTTCCGCTTACTAGGGGAACCATTTGTGGATGCCCCGTCCCCGGTAGTCCTGTCAGTGGACCTGGAGAAGGCTTTTGATAGCCTAGAGTGGGACTACCTCTGCACGGTGTTACGGAGATTCGGCCTCGGGGAGGGATTTGTCAGATGGACCGCGGTTCTTTATGCTTCTGCTTCGGCCAGGGTCCGAGCGGGCCCATTGATTTCGTCGCGGTATCCGGTGGAACGAGGCACGCGGCAAGGGTGCTCCTTGTCCCCGCTTCTTTTTGCGCTAGCGGTGGAGCCACTGGCGATGCACCTTCACTCGGGAGCCCACTATACGGGCTTATGGACGGCTGCGGGCCCGCATCATGTCTCGCTATATGCGGACGACCTGTTGCTCTTCCTAGAGGACCCGGTCGACGCTTTACGGGGAGCGGAATTGGCGCTCACGGAGTTCGGAGAGGTCTCGGGCCTCCGAGTGAATTGGTCTAAGACCTGTCTTTTTCCGGTACGCAGGGGTACCCCCACCCCTGCGCTAAGTAGGGAGATTAGATGGGAGCCCGACTGCTTTAAGTACCTTGGGGTATTCGTTTACCACGACCAACCCGACCTCCTAGATGGGAACATTGCCCGCTGCATTCGAGCACTCCGAGGTTGCATGGACTTTTGGGCCACGTTACCGCTCTCAGTGGCGGGACGTATCGCCCTGCTCAAAATGGTGGCGCTTCCCCGGTTATTGTATTACTTCCGAACTTTGCCGATCTGGGTCCCACCGGCCACGTTTCGTCGCTTACGCTCAATGGTGGTCGGATTCCTCTGGGGAACGGGCCGGCGGCGGGTGGCCCTCAATACCTTGATGAGGCCGAAAGACGAGGGGGGGCTCGCTGTGCCGGACTTCGAGAAGTACTATCTGGCGGCGCAGCTCCAGACCTTCGCCCAGGAGATCGCCAGGGAATTCCGGGGCCCGGAAGACGGTAGAGGGACGGGTATGGCCAGGCATGTTCTTTCCTTTATAGCGCTGCGACAACGTCTGGTCCTGCGGGACTTGTCGATGGAGGAGCGGACTGTCCGACTGTGTTGGAATCGGGCTCACGCCCGAGGCCAACTGAGAACACCGTATGCGCCTGAAATACCGTTGGGGATGCGGACGGCCCTCCCCCACGGAGGGGAATGGTCACGTTTGGCGGCCTGGGAGGATTCTGGTTTACAGCTCGTCGGCGATCTGTATGAGGACGGAGCGCTCTTGTCCTTTCAGGACCTCATTGACCGCTTCGGGATCTCCCGGGGCGACTTTCTGCTGCACTCGGCCATTGTGCGAGCGATCCAGGCACACTGGCAGAACGGGCAGGAGGAACCCCACTTATCTCAGGTGTGCCAGTACGTAATGATGTCGGCGGGCACGGTGAAGGCGGTCACATGCCTCTACGGCAGGTTGATTACCGAGGGATTGGCTCCTCTCACCACTTTGAGGACCCGCTGGGAGGAGGACATTGGTAGGGAGATCCCGGAGACGACCTGGGCCCAGTTGGTGAGACGGGCCTGGAAGGGCACACGTAGCGCCCGTTTCCAACTGGTCCACTATTATGTTCTCCATAGAGCGTACCTGACCCCGGTGAAAATCAGGCGTTATTTTGCCACGGCTTCGGCGGAATGCCCTAGATGCCCGGCTCAGGAGGCGGACCTCCTACACATGTTATGGGCCTGTCCAGGACTGACATCCTACTGGCAGGAGGTAGCGACGACGCTGGAGGAGGTGACAGGGAGACTCTTATCATTCGATGCGGCGGTGGGGCTCTTGCACTGGTTCCCCCATACCCCCAGGAATAAAATTTCCAGTAAATTTATCGACCTGGGGCTCCTCCTTGCTAAGCGAGAGGTGACCAGGAACTGGAAGGCACGAGCTGGTCCGGCGGGCAGCAGATGGCACAGTGAGCTTTTGAAGTGGGCGGCGGGAGAGAGCGCGCTGAGATATCAACTGGCTTGGAGGCAGGGTAATGAGAAGGCGCAGGAGGCCGCGTTGGAGTGGGAAATGCTGGTGCAGGCCCTCAGGGATTATTGTGCCCCCAGCGACTCCGAAAGTGAAGAAGCGACTCGCCCCGAGTCCCGATGAACGTCAGCACTGACAGTCCTATTACCTTCCCCGTGGGTCAAATAGCAGATCCTATGTTGATAGCTCCCTGGCGCTGGTGGTGGGGGGGGGGGGGGGGCGGGGGGGGGGGGGGGGAGAGGGGGGTTTTCAGTTAGTAGACATTTTGAGGGGGGGGGGGTTATTTTGGGGGTTTTAGGCTTGTTTGGAAAAGCAGATGACGGACAGTGTGTTATCCGGACCAGCTCCAGCATCCTACTGACCCCCGTTGCATTTCGCCGCCCGACCCCAGGGTTGTGGGCCGGTTGGCTGTGTACAGACTTTATGGAGGGGGGCCAGAGGGCTTTATTCTGTTTATGTTGCTTATGATACAATGCTGGTCGCTACTGTACTGATTTACTGATTCCTGCAATAAAAATATATTTAAAAAAAAATAAAAAAAATGGTAAAAGAGTGCTTTAAATAAGGATTTATTATTTGTGTAATTTATATAGCGCGCAGCTACCCCAACGGGGTGTCCCGGCGCTTCTGAGTGAAAGCAGAGTGATAGTCCTGGGGGAATTAACAAAAGAGAAAAGTTTTTAGTGCCTTACGAAAGGGTAATTCTTCCTGGATCATCCTAATTGCGATCGGGAGTTTGTTCCAGAGAGTTGTGGCACAGACCTGGAAGGTTTTACCTCCAGAACGTGCTTTCCTGAATCTTGGTATGGAAAGCAGATGTTGGGAGTTGGAACGGAGGTTCCGAGAGTTACAATAAGGACGGATACTAACAGAGAGGTAGGCCGATCCCCTACCCCTAGTTGCTCGATGGGCTAAGGTCATGGCTTTGAATGCAGCTCTTTGATGGATTGGAAGCCAATGTAATGCTCTGCGATGTGGCGAAATATGGGTGCGTAGGGAAACCCCGCAGACCAGCCGAACAGCCGCATTCTGGACTGTCTGGAGCCAATGTAGGAGGCCCGCGGGCAACCCTAAATACAGGCTGTTCGCATAGTCCAGGTGAGATGTAATCAATGCCTGGACTATGGTTTTCCTGGTATCACTAGGGAGATAGGTGATGAATTTCCTAATCATCCTGATCTTGGAAAAACAAGCGGCTGAAACGGTCTGTATTTGGTTGCTAAAAGAAAGATTAGAGTCCCACTTGACCCCTAGATTTTTTACAGAGTCCTTAGGGACAGGGGGAAGGCTGAGTTCCTGTGGCCACCAGAGAGTTGAATCAAGAGGGGAGGGTTGATGGAAAAAGAGAACCTCCGTTTTCGCCGCATTCATCCGGAGGCAATTATGGTCCATCCATTTTGAAATGTCCCGCAGACAATCCTTCAAAGGATCAAAAGTAGTTTGCGTGGCACTCTCATAGGAGAAAAGCAGCTGAATATCATCTGCATAGGAAGTAGCTATGATGCCCGACCTTGCAATGAGTTCAGCCAGAGGAGAAAAATAAACATTGAACAATAGTGGGCTCAAAGCCGAGCCTTGAGGGACACCCCATTTCAGGGTACGGCTAACAGAGGTAAAAGGGTGAGTATAGACTGCCTGGGTGCGATTAGACAAAAAAGAGGTCAGCCACTCCAGGGCCTTCCCCTGAATACCCTTCGGCCGAAGACGGTCAATCAAGATGGGGTGAGAGACAGTGTCGAATGCTGCCGACAAGTCGAGCAGCACCAGCACCGCTCTGGAACCCCCATCCAGTTTCCACCGCACAGAGTCGGCCATTTCTATAAGGGCAGACTCAGTGCTATGGCACTTTCTAAAACCATGTTGGGATTTATGAAGTAGGCCGTGGGTTTCAAGAAAACCTGCCAGTTGTTGCTGCACTAGCTTTTCAAGGACCTTGGCAGGGGCTGGAAGCAGAGAAATGGGTCGATAGTTCACCGGCTCATTAGGATCTGTATTAGCTTTCTTTAAAATCGGGACCAGTAGGGCATGTTTCCAAGACTCCGGGAAAATTCCGGTTTTGAGCGAGTCATTCCAGATGTAGTTGAGGAAGGGATTAAGAAAAGAGGCCAATGATTTATATTGCTTGGCTGGCCAATGGTCAAGTGGTGAACCGGAGCGGCATCTAGACAGTTCCATCAGTGAGTGTTCCAGTGAGATTGCCTCAAAGTCTGAAAAGATGGAAGACTCGATGCAGTCAGGTAAAGGCGTATCACTCCCAAGATCATTATTCTTGGGGAAGGTGTAATAGATCTTCGCGATCTTGTCTTCAAAGAAGTCAGAGAGGCGGGAGCAAAGGGCCTGAGAGACTGGAAGACACTGTTTAAGAGCCAAGGGATCTGTGAAAGTCTTCACTGTGTTAAAAATTTCCCTTAAGTTACGTTGAAAGTGACAACTCTTACCACCACTGAACACCCAATGTGTTGGGTTATTCATAGAGCCCAACACTTCCTCCCTCTCTTCAAATTAAAACGAAAAAAAATCACCTTTTAAAGTAACCCTGATTTGAGCCATTCTGACCTGGCAACAAATCTCACCTGCTGATGGTTCCGTTACTTCACTATCTCAGTCCTGCTAAATATTCAAATGTGTTCATCTGTTTACACTACATGCTTATGTCTCTACCACCATAGAGGCTCGAGCTCGCGCCAATGTTATCCCCACTATATTTATATCCTTATGTTACTATTGACTACTAATGTATTTCACAGTCTATGTATTTTTTTATTGTATGATTATAACACATTTACACATATCTGTCCTGCTGGTCTTCTGCTCACAATTTGAAGTCTCACTGTTGTAATATGGTAAAAATATTCATTTCTTGACAAACAGGGTTTTAATTGTAAAGCACTTAGTCATTCTCAGGGGTCAGCAATATATATTATGAACCAATACACGAAAGAAAAGTAGGACAAGTGAAAGACACTTTTCGAGAAATATTCATATCCCAGTGTCGACAGTACTAGCCTTCCTGATTTAATTCAGCTCACTGAGAATTCCCACAGAAAAGAGAAAGTGGTGTGTGTGTGTGTGTGTGTGTGTGTGTGTAGAGGGGGGGGGGAGAGAGATCACAGGAAACGGCATGATTTATGGCTCAGAATTTGTTTCTCCCTACACCCCCGTCCTTTCCTCCCTTTATAGCCGTGGTCTTATCCGATTCAGTGGCCCTTTTCACTTCCGAAAAAAGATAAATTAGCTTGTTCGAGGGCAGAATTATCAGGAACAGTTAAAAACATCGATGGGCTGTAATTTTCGCCGAGTGCGAAACTCGTGTCGAATCGTGGGCCTAGCAGCGTAAGCATTGCAAGGCTCGAATGCACAAAGTGAACATTCATGTTTGAACTGCAGGGAAATTATATGACAACAAAAAACAGTGGTGGTTGTCTGAGAACGGTTAGAACAGGACGTGGATGGTGTTGCTATGGCGCTCACGTGCACAGAAACCTTCCGCCGGGAGTGAGGTGATTGTCAAATGTTCACAGGAAGCCCACGACGGCGAGGCCTTGTTAGCACCGGAGCCGCCAGCGGTACAAGGCAGCTGAACAGGCGCCCGCACGGAGGCGGCGCGGGCTGGGGAACGCATCTGTAATCAAGCCCGCTGCTGGAGGGCCTTGTGTGGTGGGGGCACGAGAGGATGTCCGCACAGCGCCCACTCTGGCATAGATTACCCTGGAAGCTCTCGAGACACTTCAGGAGCGGTGTGCGTGCCCCGCTCAGCTGTAGAAGGACCCCCGCCTTGCAGCTGAACAGAGGCCTCCGGAGCTGGAGAATGCAAATCCCATGACCCCCACCCCCTCTCCCTCCCCATAATTTATGAGGTAAGTGCATTGCAGAGCAAGCTGAGAGTGCGGACAGGATATATACTCCCGGAGGCGAGCATGCGTGGATTTCTCAAGGCGTTCTACAAGATCACCGCTGTCAATTGTCATTTCTGCAAGCCTCCATTTGAGCTGCTAATCAGCAAGGAGGTGACCAATACTATTTCAATTCTGCAAACGTGTGATCTTGGACTGACACCTTCACAATTAATCAAGAAAGTAGTGGGCACTGAAATTTGATGTAGGTTATGAAGTGCGGCTCAATGGTAAGAGCGGCAGACCCTGATGCAGAGGTCTAGCCCGGGACTAGGGTTCAATTCCCCGCCTCCGCCGGTCTTGGGCTCAAAATTCCACAGACCTGATAATTCTCGCCTCGGTGCCTATTCCAATCATGGAGTCCCACTCTGCACTCAATCTCCACAACGGCCCCCACAACGCTATGGATGCTGGCCTCCACCTTGGGGGTGCCCAGGAGTGGACGCCTCACAGGGAAAGCCAGGATGGGTTCCACAGCGGTATTCGTACATGCGCCTTGAGACCCTTGCGGGTGAGTAGTGCGCTATACAAGTATCAATTTACTACTACTGCCTTGGAACATGTTCATTGCAAGTTCTATCCTCCTCAGGCCAACTTCTTGCTTGTAAGTGGGCAACCCTGAATGCTGCAGTCACTGTCTGAAGGTTGGGAAGGAGGGTGCAAGGTCCTCTGAATAGGAGACCTCAGACTCTGCTGCACGCTGACATAGCACATTGCATGTTTCTTAGGCACCCAAGGACCGGCTAGTGACTCAACTATCTGCGGCTGAGGTTGGCAGAGCAGAAGTCTGCAGATGCATATGGGTTTGTTCTCCAGGTATAAAGGGATGTCTTCAGTCAAGCTTCTGTAAAGCATTTTCAATTGAATTCTTCTCCAACTGTGAGCCAGTGTGTGACTCTTAGGGAGCCCGGCGACTTTAGAATCAGCCATGTTATAGAGGAGACTGATCTGGCAGGCGTAAAACTGGAGGAGCGGGCATCGCTTGATCCGAGATTGCTGTAATCCAGTATGAAACTAAATAGTGCTTCCTGCGTATTACTGACTGCGCACAGGGTTTGATATAAACGAGGGTTTTTTTTGAGAATTAACCCTGAAAGAGCAGTTGCTCACTTGGTGTTTCAAGTTTATTACATCACGACATGCCGGCCCATGGACTTCTCAGGCTTCACAAAAGAGACAGGCGGATCGAATAAGGTCATGTGATCAGAGGCACAGACGAGGGTATAAAAAGATGTCTATAGATCATGAGTCATTTTCCAGCATCCAAAAGTCCGGAGTATTAAACCCCATTTGCTAATTTTTACACTTTTTTTGCAGTTATATCACTTATGGTACATTCAAGTGACACCCTATCCTTCTCTCTCTGGAGAGTTGCAGTTCAGAACGGAGAAATATCTCAAAAACTGAGTGAGGGGTGGACTAGGCTCCCGTGCTCTTAATGCAGGAAGTGTGGATTTGTAAGGCAGGGCTTGGCATGGCTCTACAGGTGTGTTTCCCTCCCCCCTCCCCCCTCCACCCAGTGCCACCAGTTATTGTGTTATCATTCAGTTCCTGATCAGTAATTACTGCTCTTGTGCAGTACTCTTTGCATATCAAAAAGATCTTTGGGTGGCGATATGCAGCTGCAATCAACCAACTGGCATCTGCGGACCTTGAAGGGAGTCGTTGGATCAGACCACTCGTAACAGACTGATCCCAAACGTAGGACCTGATGGAAAATGCTCTACCACCTTTTGATTCCAGCTTAGTTTTGGGTGTAGCCAGCTGATATCAATCTGTTAATTCTAGATTATTGGCCGATTTCAGAATAGTTTTCTGCAGTGAACATCGGTTAAGGCAGGATGGAAGTTGAAAACTATGCATCCTGGTTTCTAGAGGCTTCTTTCCTTTATCACCAGCAGTGCAGAGCAGCTCTCTCCTAGAGTGCCTGCTCCCCTTTTCCCGAGCACTCAATTAACAGCGTCCCACCAATTTATACTCCCTGGAGTTTTGCAGTGCACTTGCTGGAAAACTTACTCAGGGTTACAATAATTAAGAATTCAAGGCTGTCACTACAAGTATAGCTAGAGGGAATAGAGTGCCACAACTTACATTAAAAGCATACATAGACACAGACAACCTTAACACCATGGATATGTTGACTTCTTAAGTCAAACCGTCCTCTAAAAATACTCTCAGGTGTTTCATATTAGCGGCAGTGGGTCGATCTTGTCATGAGTTGGGGGGACGCTGAGTATTCAACCAAGTCTCCCCTACTGGTTTCTCCATAAAGCATCACCCTATTCACCACATTCAGCTAGTGATGCTATCGTCCACCTCAAATTAATGGACCAACTGGTTTGGAAGTGGGAGACACCATAAACGGGTCATCAGTGTACAGTGAATGCTCAACACCATACCCCTACCTGGTCAAACTACTGAGGGCAGGAGTAAAGCGTCGACTCCAAGAATGTGCACAATATTACAGAGGGCCGAAAGCTGCAATTCCCATTGGGATTTTTTGTAAAGTAGAAGACATTAATCCCTTGAACATCATGCCCAGTGGGTAATGAATGTTTGGGTACAGGGCACATGGCACAAGCTACGCCTGAGCTCAGCACCTTGCTTGTACTGTGGTGCTGGTACTGAGAGAAGGGCACAGTGGAAGCGAGTCATCTCTCAGTCTATGCAGGATACTACGGACATTGTTAAGTATTACATGCGGTACCGAGAGGCCAAGCTCTATATGGACAGAAGGCACGGTTCTGGGCACAGGACATGGCTGAAGGCCAAATCGCCACTTCGAGATCCCACTTTTACCACACACATGAAGTTCATGGCCTACCTGTGGAAGTGACACTGGTAGGGCACAAATGAAGGCCATGTTTTGTGCATGGTTCCCACAGGGCATGGCTACCAGCTATGGGATTTTGGCAGGGTTCTGGGAGGTGGGGATGACAGAAGACCTATACGGTAGTGATACTGTAAAACCACTTTGCATTTTGTTAACTTTGCACCCCTTGAGAAATGAGAGGTTCAAACCTTAAAACAAGCTTTCTTTCCACACCAAGGCAAGCACAAGTCGCATGCAAGAGAGCATCCGAGAATTGCAGTATTTCAAGACCGAGAATATGTAGCTTGTATGGTTTCAAGTTACTGCACATAAAACGCGGGTGTATATACAAGAGCGCAAAGTTTATAAAAAGCAGTGTTAAAAATACAATGCGCCGGGGAAGTGAAACATCAGACTGCAAAATTGGCTGAGCGCTCTGATGAATCATATATTCGCATACTCTGTAAGCACAAAACCACAACAGACAAGTCCTCACTGTACCACTTACAGGCCAGCGTCACAGGCCGGTAGCTGCTGAGCACGCATTTAGTTTCAATATGCCCGTACCGAGAGGCACCCAGTTCTCCAAATGATAATGTGGGTGCATATTCACGTGTTTGACCCTGTGCAGGGGTGAAGATCCGCCGCCCAATGTCTTACAGGCGACAACTCCTGTGGTTGAGGCACTCTCCGTCCGTAGTGTTTTCTCTTTAAATATTGCAGACTGTCGCCTTTCACAACCTAGAAGCGCGCCTGAGAAGGGGGCTGGGAGGCACGAGGACAATGTGTATCAACTCGTACAGGGCTCTCATTTCCTTGTTGATATCACCTGGGTGTGACTACCGTCTGGCTTCCAGGGCCGCTGCGCTGATAAACAGGGACTTTGCCCCAGCAGCCAAACCCAAACAAGAAAGTGTGAAAACTACTTTAGGGCACGTTGGTTGCTGCCAGCCCTTTCAGGCATACATGGGAGCCAGATGTTTAGTCTGAGGATCCCTGCTGCGTCAGCAGCTGATAACATAAGTACTTATACAGCGACAGGAACACCGAGAGCAAGTCCTGATCGATAGGGGGTACAGGTACCTACCACAAGCAAAGAAGCAGGGACACCAGGGTCAGAGGATGTCGAGGAAAACAATCTGGTGACCCCATGGCAGACATCAAAGTAAAACACGACTGGAGCCAGCGCACCCCAAAGCCTGGGAAGAGAAGGACAAGCTTCTCTAGGGAGGGTGAACTGCCTGAGGAAGGCCCTGGTAGAGAGAGAGTGGGAGGTGGAGCCTGGGTGGGGTGAAATGGAAATGAGTGAAAATAAAGGAAGTCATGTAAAAAGAGTTCGGCTTTAGTAATGTACGCGAAAAAAAGCCAACAAAAAAAAAAACACTAGCCATCTCTTGCCTAGAAAAAATGGGTCACTTGAAGACCACGTTTCAATGAAACCGTGTATTTTAATCGGGGGAGGGACCAACTTGGACAACGAAGGGAGGGAGGCTGGGTGGATTGGGGCAAGCAACCCAGACGACGGAAGGAGCGAGGGTCTGCAAGCAACCTAGACTACAGAAGGAGGGAGAGTGGGGGGGGGGGGGGGGGGAAGGGGGGGGGCAAGCAACCTAGACTACAGAAGGAGGGAGGGTGGTGGTTGGGGCAAGCAACCCACACAAGGTATGGAGGGAGGGAGAATGACAGCGAAAGGAGGGTGGGTGGGTGGGTGGGGGGGGGGGAGCAACACGCCCAACGGAAAGAGGGAGTGTGGGTGGGCCAAGCAACAAGCACAACGGAAGGAGGGAGGGTGGGTGGGCCAAGCAACAAGCACAACGGAAGGAGGGAGGGTGGGTGGGTGGGTGGGTGGGCCAAGCAACAAGCACAACAGAAGGAGGGTGGGTGGGTGGGTGGGACAAGCAACAAGCACAACGGACGGAGGGTGGGTGGGACAAGCCACAAGCACAACGGAAGGAGGGTGGGTGGGCCAAGCAACAAGCACAACGGAAGGAGGGAGGGTGGGTGGGCCAAGCAACAAGCACAACGGAAGGAGGGAGGGTGGGTGGGCCAAGCAACAAGCACAACGGAAGGAGGGAGGGTGGGTGGGTGGGTGGGCCAAGCAACAAGCACAACGGAAGGAGGGAGGGTGGGTGGGTGGGCCAAGCAACAAGCACAACGGAAGGAGGGAGGGTGGGTGGGTGGGCCAAGCAACAAGCACCACGGAAGGAGGGAGGGTGGGTGGGTGGGCCAAGCAACAAGCACAACGGAAGGAGGGATGGTGGGAGGGTCGGCCAAGGGCCAAGCAACAAGCACAACGGAAGGAGGGAGGGTGGGTGGGCCAAGCAACAAGCACAACGGAAGGAGGGAGGGTGGGTGGGCCAAGCAACAAGCACAACGGAAGGAGGGAGGGTGGGTGGGCCAAGCAACAAGCACAACGGAGGGAGGGTGGGTGGGCCAAGCAACAAGCACAAATGAAGGAGGGAGGATGGGTGGGTCAAGCATCAAGCACACCAGGAGGAGGGTGGGTGGGTGGATGGAGCAAACATCAAGCACACCGGAAGCAGGGTGGATGGGTACAGCAAGCATCAAGCAAACCGGAAGGAAGGAGGGAGGGAGGGAGGGTGGGTACAGCAAGCATCAAGCACACCGAAAGGAAGGAGGGACGGTTGGTGGGGCAAGCATCAAGCACACCGGAAGGAAGGAGGGAAGGAGGGAGGGAGGGAAGGAGGGATGGAGGGAAGGAAGGAGGGAGAGAGGGAGGGAAGGAAGGAGGGAGGGAGGGAAGGAGGGAGGGAGGGAAGGAGGGAAGGAGGGATGGAGGGAAGGAAGGAGGGAGGGAGGGGGGAGGAAGGGAGGGTGGATGGGTAGGTGGGGCAAGTATCAAGCATTTAGCACACCGCAAGGAGGGCGGGTGGGTGTTGGCAAGCATTTAGCACACCAGAAGGAGGGCGGGTGGTGGCAAGCAACACGGACTAGAGTGGGGAAGTAACAAGAAAAGAGGCGAAGTACATGAGGGAGGCAGCTGAAAAATAAGCAGTCTTGTAGAGTTCTCAAGCACAAAGAATAAAGTAGTGCCTAAAAATGAGCAGTGCAAGAAATGCGCTCACATTTCAGATAAGGGACAAACGCATTTAGAAGGAAGCCTATGGAGGATTACTAATAAAAAGCAAGCAAATGAGAGTGTCAAAGAAGACAAACCGTGCTAAGCAAAGGGTGGCGTCTAGGCCCACTGTTAGAAAACAATGTCTCTCACGAGAGAACTTGAAAAGGCAAGCTTTGACCTGGGAACATGGCAGAGCTACTTTTCAAAAGCTGCTGCAACTATTTAAACCCACCTTCTCAATACAGTAAAACAGTTTGAAAAACGTTACCACCTCGATCCAATTTGCAAGGAATCTGCGTTAAATTTGAAATTAGAAAAAAGCAGAGAAAAACTCGGGTCTTGGCTCATCTCGTCAGTAGGATAAATATTTTATTTGCTGTTAAGTCTGGCTGGTGAAATTGGGCTAACTGAGTCAAACAAGTGGAAATTAGAACTGGTGACTGTCCAGACGCGACTCAATGTTTGCTCTGCAACAATTCTGGTAGTGTGCTCTTCTTCTCCTCCTTTCCAACTAATGCAGAATGGAAACCCACGTTCAGCAACAAGGAGATCCGGCGGCCTCTAGAGAACAGAGGTTGGATTATTCTTCCTAACACATGCAGGGCACTGGAAGGTTTTACCAACAGCAAACCACTGAAAGGAGACCAGACTTTAACACTCTGGCAGAAATACCTCTGGTCACCACAGTCGACTGCAACGCCCTACATGCCCCTGCTTTCTTGAGAATGTCAGATAAACAAGGAATATTTTGCAAGCAGTGAAGCCGTCTGATGCTTGTAAAGTTGGCACCGATCTTCTGGGCCGTTCGTCAGCTACTTCCAAGGCCCCACCCAAGCCATCCTAGCATTAGCTGTACAAGAGGCCGACTTACACAGGGAAACAAGCAGCTTCTTGTTCTCGTTTTTGCAAGTCCAAAAATGAACCAACGTCTCAAATCCAGCAACCAAGCAAAAAAAAATATATATATATATATATATATATATATATCAGATTTATCAGCATATATTCGCTCAATATTTTTTATAACTTAATTCAAGTAAAGATTATCTAGAGTGGGGTAGGGAGGGGGGTGAAGGCCTCGTTGCAAACCAAAGCAATCCTGAGCCATGTTTCCCTGGAAAGGCATGCAGTTACATCTCTGCTCACAGCCCTCTATCAAAATGACTGCAGAGGATTGTGGGAGCAACTTCCAACCTCATGTAGTCCTTGTTTAACTCCTTCCATGTTCATGACGAGCTGAGCTCGTCATGAGCCGTGGAACGCTCGCATGCGGGGATAATTCCCCTGCTGTGCTGAGCGTTCCACAGGAACGGGTGTGGTCATGACGAGCTGAGCTCATCATGAGCACAGGAGCGCCGTGCGCGCCCCCCTCCCACCCCAGCACAGTGGGAAAAAAACACCAGCGGCGAAGGGGTTAAAGCACATTCCGCCCTTAAGTGCCACAGTGAATTTCAGTTATGTCCAAGTTTTTCAAAGATCCTTCATTTTAATTTAAGTAAGCATAGCTTCTACAACTTTTTAGCCACAGATCTACATCCCCTGAAAACATTAACCCAGTAGTAGTCATTAAGTGATGGTGGGACTGGGAAAACCGGGCAGAAATGTATGATCGGGATTTAATTTCAGTAGCAAAGACTGGGGGTTGATTCCCCCCTAGACGGTTGGGAGCACTGTGAGAAAGTCTTTGAGACTAGTGGAGCATTATGGCCTGAAACTTCCCATAACTGACTCCCTTTCACACACACTAGCACTGACATCCAGCAGCCCAAACTGTTCACAGGTAGTTGGACCTCCATGTTCATGTCCAGGAGTACCAATTTTCAGTAACTGAGAAGGTGCTGTGTAAGAACTAGCACAGGAGAGGCCGCATGCAACCAGTTAAAGGTGGACTGTGCAAGAATGCCCAGTGAATAGGGCATCGAGCGCCTAGACACCCTTGGACATTCGCACGCTATACAAATATTCAAATCATAACAGGTCAGGTGCGGTATTTCAGCACTAGGCATGGCCTTTCAACATTAGGGGTTCTGAGACCACTGGAAGAACTGCCAGATTGAGGACAAATCAAACTGTTTTCGATGCCATTCTGGGCGACAAGGAAATGGATTAAACTGAAGTACTGAATGAATGCCCGTCTAGAATTGTAGCTGCCCTGATATTCCAATCAACAACCCAACATTCAAACAGGGTGTTCGCAGAACTCCACATGGCAACCTTGCAGATATCCACTGGAAGAATGTTACTGCTCAAGCTGGGGGCTGCTCTGGGTCTGGTAGAGGACAATGCAACACCTTCAAGCACTGAGGGGGGTTGACCAATGAAAAAGTTCCAGGCTCCAAAAAAGGATTGCATTGATATATTTAACAAATTATGCCTACTAATTTGTATCTGGGTGAAAACATTGCACCAGCGTGTATTCTGAGCTTAAAAACCTTGGGTAGTTTAGCTGAGACCAAACAAAAGGATGTACGCAACGCCTTCTCCTAAATGCCCCTGACAGTACATCTCACACTCAAAGGGCAGCAAAGCGAAATCAAAACACACGTATTGAAACAGCTCTGGAGTTTCGCCACCACAACAACATCAGCAAAAATAAGCAATCTCACGTGGCGCTAGGGCTCAGCATTCCAAAAGTTGTCATGATCATGTCTAAATAACTCTTTAAATTGATGGAGGTCTCTTCACAGCTTGCTTACACAATGCAACCAAACATGCAGAAAGCAAAGGTACTATAGAGTTTGAGTTCACATAACCCGCCAGACAAGATGTGATCACTCTCCAGGTAAAATCACATCAGATAGGCATGTGCAACCCAATCCATCACTATGACGAATGACCACGTGCGTTTAAAGTACGCACACGGATACAATTCATCCCCAAAAATACAGCAGGACACAATTCCCACTTGAGATCTCTTTCCAGGCGAGCAGCCCTGCCTTCTAATTCATCCAGCAGTTGAGTTGAGCCAATAACAAACTCCAGGTGAAGACTGCTATCTAAACCAGGGGCAACGTGTTCAACATGTTCCAGCAACAGAGTCTGAAAAGGTTTGTTTTTCATCAGCCAAGACAAGGTAAATAGGTCGGTTCTCAGTAAAACCACAGGGCTGGAGCAGCATTCCAGAATGTCTTCTAGAGGCAGGAGTCCATCTCAGCTCAGTAAGAAGTCAGCGAGTAAGTCATATTTTCTGCTGCACGAGGAGTCTGCCTTTTTAAATACATGCTTCTGATGTTTTCCACATGATCAGCGTTTCCATACTTTTAAAGCTCCAGTTGAGACAGCTCTTCTTTTGAAGATCCGTGAACAGAAGCAAGCAAGGAATCTGACTCGGAAAGTCTGGACGTTATCCCTTGAGTGACGCAGGGGGGGGGGGGGTAGCCGGCTGGACACAGCCAGAAAGGTAGAAATACTAAAACATCAGCCCGTACGTTTCAGTGAGTTGTCGCCTCCTGAGTGTAGAACAGTGGGAGCAGCGCCCAGGCTTTGGTGCAGTTCACCAGAACTTCCACTGAGACTAACTCTGTTGACGAGGGGTAACTATTACCAACTACAAAACTGCTGCTATATACACCTTTAGTATTTAACCATAAAAAAGAGCAGGCGATGCGAAGGGCTGTACATTTTATTTGGTTTACGGCTCATGAATGTTTTTAAAGTCACCTGATCATGAAACGCTAGGCAGTACTGTACAATGGGCTAATAAGTTAAAAAGTCGAAACTGCATTCTTACTTTAGAGGTTTTGATTCGTTTATGCTGACCGTGCAAAATACATTCACAGTTCAGAAAGCATCTCGAAGTATTATCCAAAAACTTTAGAAAAAACACAGTTTGATGTCACCGATGAGCGCACAGATTACATTTTCATGAAACAAAAAAAATTAAATCTCAAAAAGAAGATACTGATATTTGCATCAAATGGAAAAAATTAAACTTGTGCAAGTGCTCCTTGAAAGAAAACAAGAAAATAAGGGCTGGAGGAGCACATCAGGCTATTCCACACGTTGCGTTGACCTTACAGTAAAGTTCGGGCACTTAGCAAATTGAAACAAATTCAAGGGCCTTAAAGTACTGGACTATGCTTAACTTTACTGGTAGATCTGCCATGCCGATGATGAAAGCAGCTAAATTGCCATACATTCTCTGATGTACGCTAGGAGACATGAAGCTAAAAAATCTTGTTGAAAAAAATGACAAAAATGTTGTTCTATTAACTTGTGTAAATAAATATAAACCATCTCCAAGCCCCCGCGTGTGAAAGTGAAAGACAAACATTTTCTTAAGCATCAATCCACACAAGGTGTGATCTCTTTAAGCTCTCGATTGAACAATAATATGTTCCAAGGTATTCGAAGCTGAAGATCTCTCAGTAAAACCTATAACCCCCTTTTGATAATTAACCAAATGCAGTCTCTCCAGATGAGAGGTCCAAGCACCGATCGAAGAATCCTTCTGGTTTTATCAAGTCTGATTATATGTTGATGTTATTATGGTAGATATTGTGGTGCAAAGCTCAAATCTCCCTTGTGCAGAGGGCTGAGAATTTTGAACCTTCTGGAGCCAATGAAATTCCTCTCGGTTGGCTAACATTTACTGCCATTGCCTCTTCTTAACCAATATATGTGCACACAAGGACAATATTTTAAAAGGAGCCAATGATATAAGAAATTGTTAGAATTATTGAAACTTGTTTGTGATCCTTTATCCTGTGATCAAAGGGAGTAAACTATAAAGTGTATGGATCCGGGAAGGAAAAGTTTTAAATACTTGTGTATTCTGTTTAACCAGATCCAAATAGACTACCATAAAAAAAACACAATACTTACTTTCGGTATTCAGAAAAGCTGGTCATCTCTACGAAGAAAACATATAGGTATCTGACAATCGAGAGTGGTGATACAACTGTTTGGATTTGGAGTATACATATTCTGTTTAGTATCCACCAAGCTTAAGAAACTTATTAGCTGTCTTATTGCTGCTGGTCTGAAAATACAAGATAGGTGATTTCAGGGTACTAACTTCAACACAGCCACAGTCATTGCACACCATTTCAACAGTAATCCTTGCTAGTGGGACCAAGTCCTACTGGAGTATACTCTACATGCTGTAGAAGAAGCGTCGAAAAGATAATCACAAACAAAGTGTGTCACCCCATCTCACTGCCTACAGGCAAACATCTAAATGACCTTGAGGGGATCAGTTATGCACCAAGGGTGTTTTGCACTCGGGAAATACCCGTAACCCTCTTCCACAATCAGCAGGATCTTGTAGCCGTCCCAAAAGTGCTTCATAATCCCAATGCATCCTAAAAGCCTACTTAGGACAAAGGCCTCCTCATCCCTGCAGCTACAGGTATTCCTGAGATGCGAGAATAGATCTGTTAAGCATCATCCAATTACTGCCTCTTAGGGGACTGATAGATCTGGGGGTTTCAGAGCCTCCTCCTTACCTCCAGTTCTGACCTGTGCGGCAGAGATGGAACAGGACCAGGATGGTCTCATAGAATCTGCCAAGAATCAGTTTTGTGCTGGCACAATAAACCCTTGGCTCCCGGAGCACCCTTTTAGTTATTCCTCCTAGGATCTATTACAAGAAGGGACCCTTAAGCAGAACAATTTCCATGTCAAACTCTCCCTTCCATTTAGGGCTGCACAGCCAGAACCTAGCTTCTATGATCAACCATACGCCATTACACCAGCAGGAGTCATTCTGAACAAAATACTAACCTTGCTTGCAAACACCACCACACCTCCATAGGCCCTCCTCCAATCAGGCGTCCGGATACGCGCCCACAGCCCAAGACCACAGCTTGCAGCACCCTCCGGTTGTAACATTAGGTCCCTGCCTTTTCAGATATACACATTGCCTGAGGCCTTGTCTCAATTCACACTCACAATTATTCTCTGAGTCAAGAGTGCCCGAACAACATCTTCAAGGTGAAAGAATGCTTTTCACTATTAAGACTTGTCGTTGTTAAAGAAAAGGTATAGAGGTTGAGAGTGGAATGGCTGCGAGCAACCTCCAATTGCAGAAAGAGCCCTCTATTAATAATGAGGGTGAAAGTGCATATGCACAGTTCTGATAAAATATTGATGGATTGATGGGGGAGGGAATGCAGTGTGCCAATTATATAAAAGCTCGAGGGGTTCCATTTAAAAGGAGGACGTAAAAAGATCTCTTTGGCAAAGTCTGTGTGGACGAGGTCCACTATCGAGCGCAGCGACCTTCTCTGCAACGACATCACATTACCTACCCTCGCCGCTGCAGAAAGGTCCTAATGACAGCCACGAGGCAGTGATTGATCTCTGTCAGCAAAATGGGTGCCTAATGGCCCGGGAAGTACATTTCCAGCAATAACATCCTACTTGCATGTCCTAATATTGATGCTCTAGAGAGTACCACGGTCAAGTGAAAGGCCCAAAATAGGGCAGCAGTTGTAGGCTAGGATCTGTGCCGCCCAGTGCCTGGATAAAATATAAATAAATGCAAGTGCTCCAGACTCAGTCCTTGCACTCTTCTGATTGGTGCCGGTACTCGTCCATTAACCGTGCTGCTGCATCCTAAGTGAGGGAACTAAGTGACTGCCGCTACCTGCCAATTACAGGGCTGGTGCCACCACGCTTCAGCATGGACACAAGTGCGCGTGAGCATTGGCTGCAGGCGGGTGATGCAAAGGTGGACCAGGGCATGGTTTTCACAGGAGCTTGAAGAAAGGGGTTCAATCATTCAGACTCCAAGTACTTAATAGTATATTTTAAATATTTTATCATACGCACGGGAAAGGAGGAAACAGCAAAGCTATACAGCAAACAGCGCAATGCCCGCCGTAACAGAATGCAACTGTGCTCCTGCATCAGCTACTGGCACCAGCCCCTTGCAACAAGCACCGAGTTTAGACTGCTGGTGGGGAGGCGTCAGATGCATCGTCTGACTTGTTACAGTGGGGGATGCGTCCATCCAATACTTTCCTCTATTCTACAGTGTTTTAGACCTAGTATTGGACTTCCTCAACTTGAAATTTAAAGACGATACATTACAATCTTTCCAGCAAGTAAAATATTCAAGTGTTGTGTTACTTTATGTGACATATTTGTTTGCCAACAAAAAAACGAATTTTAAAGTGAGATTAAAATTAGGTGTTCAAATAAGATAAAAACATTTTTAAAATAGTTAAATCCACCAGTTAGATTTGCTAACCATAAGGTGCGACCCTTCCCAACCCATGCACTGCTTACAGCTCATCACCACACATATGACATCAGTCATGGCATGTTAAACGACAATATTGATTACATCTCCGAGGAAGCTTGAATGATACTGCAGTACAATTCAGTTGAAGCTTCAACGGGGGCTCCTGCAGCAGGAGCGTGGGTACCTACAGCACATTTGTTTTCACATTTTGGCCTAGAGTCCTGTAATGGCAGCTGCAACATTTACATCCAAGTTGTGGCCATCCAATCAGATTGCTGGGTACCGCGAGGCTGAACCAAGAGTATGAAAAGGGTCAGCGGGAAAAAAAGCTCCCTAAGCCAATCACAGGGTGCTATTTTTTCGTGTTACTGCAGGACTCCAGTGGGACCAATCGTCCAGATATTCCCAACATTTTCACTCCTACAAGTCCAACCCCAGCCCCTCTTTAAACGTGAATTTCTCTGAAATGGTTGAATGGATTTTCACCAAATCACAAAAATAGAAAGCTTTTTGAATAAAATGTTGACTTTATCTGGGCCCCCGCTTGACGGATCAGTGCCAAACATTCCAGGAAAAAAACTGAGCTGGATTAAAAAATGCTGTTAAAGTTTCATACAGATTCGTCAAACTGCACCAAAGTTACTAGAGGAACATTAAAAACTCTTCCTATGGGCACTCTGATATAATTAGAACGTGTGTGTATGTATTATATTTTGTACACACACACTTATTTATATTTAATTTACATTTAATACTTATTTATATAGGATTTCAGTCAGCCCTCATCATCCATTGTTGTGTTTTGTCATTAGCACACATCATGGGGCATATGCCAGACCACTACACCAACCAGCTAAATTCCCAGTGAGTGACAGCCTTCGGCTCTTTCACATGGAGTACATCCGCTCACCTAGTAGATCCCTTCAATGCCATAGACTACTATGGAACTTTGCGGATTTAGAAAGCAAAGAAGTTTGTATTTGTAGCCAATTTTTTTGTATTATATTAGTGATGGCCAACAGCCTGAACACAACAAAAATGCTGTACAAAAACCATGACAAATAAAACAAGTATTGTCATAGTCAAAATACTGGCAGTGAAAGTGCGTCTCAGTCAGATTTAGCATCCGTTGACTACAAATCGAATGTGGCGAACAACTCACAGTGAGGACAGAGTTGAGTTTGAGTACCAGTCAAGCACAGAACTGCTACATAAATACGATAATTTATTCATTGTAGTCCTATTTGAATGGTGCACTCTGCATAACTAAAATAGTCCTAGCACAGAAGAGAGAGGAGCTAGAAGAGAGAGGAGCTAAAAGAGCAGGAGGGGGCCAGCCAATCCGAATATATACTTAGTTGTTTTCTAAAGAAGATATGCTTTAAGAATGACAGAGAGAGTCTTTTTCAGCAGCTTAAGTTGGTGGGGGGATAATTTAGCCTTTGCTCCAATTTGTGAGTAAAAACTGAAGTCGAAGTCCCAGAGGGTAGCTAGGTTTCTCGCAAAGTTTTTGGTAGACACCGGATCATGAAAGAAGATGTATGTGGAGCAGAGGGGTGCAATCTGTTTCAAGCAACTGGGATGAAAGGACTGAGAAGTAGGACTTCGATCTTGGAGCCACAGAGTTCAGTCGTGGATTATTTTGTTCAATTCAATTTTCATCAATGTTGAGGCCACTGGAAACATTCTCGAATAGGTTTGTGCAGCCTATAACTCAAAACTGACTGTCATCAGCATAGTAGGGGGATTGGAGGTGGAAGGAATGGCAAACCGATGAGGAGTGTGACATAGATGTTTAAGAGGAAGGAAATAGAGGAGAAACCTGGGTGAGTCCGAGCTGCTGTGCTAAACCATGAATTCTCCTAGTCTTATCACTTGAGACAGTCACTGAGGAAGGATTTGAACCAGATAAGAGAACAGTCAGCGGTATGGGTTACAGAATTAACACAGTACAAAGGGATATCATGGCACACTGTGTCAAAGGTGGAAGACAAGTTGAGCAGAATTAGCAAGCAGAGCAATACCTGGTCCGAGATTTGGACCTGGCATTCTGGAGGGTGGATTCAGTACCCTACTACGGACAGGTAAATCTGTGTGTACAGACTGGTGTACCCTTGAGAAGGGGGGTAAATTACAGGGAGGGGTAAATAACTGGAAGGGTAAACGAATGTAAAGGACAACAAAAACGGGAAATTAAAAGACTACAAAAAATATATAAATAAAACACGTAATGCGTTTTCTTACCCGGCCCTCACTATAGCACAAGCCTATACTCTGCGTGTGGTGCCTTGGTCTCCCTAAATGGAAGTTAGTGACTAAATTATTACTGGGGTGGTACAAAAGGGGGTGGTGATGGACGGAGCATCTGAATCAATCAAATACTCACACCCAGTCAAAAGATCTGGGTTTAATCCATCACCGTTCTTTAGCCCACCCCAGTTCAGACATGGCTATATGCAAATCAGTCTGACCCTGTGCCTCATGGGAACAGTCCAGCCCGAACTGCCAAGCCATGTCTTCCCTGGACCGGAAACAAGCTTCCGAGGACCGGTTTCTGGAAGGGTAAATGAATGTAAAGGACAACAAAATGGGAAATTAAAAGACTACAAAAAATATATAAATAAAACACGTAATGCGTTTTCCTACCTGGCCTTCACTATGGCACAAGCCTATACTCTGCGCGTGGTGCCTTGGTCTCCCTAAATGGCAGTTAGTGACTAAATTATTACTGGGGCATGAAGCAGAGGTGTCAATTGTACATGGACAGTAATTTAGGATACAGTGCCTCCTGATGGGCTATTACTTGTTCCTTTCCATCTTACATACACACACACACACACACACACGGGTCAAGCATAGCATTGTGAAAATAGAGACCGCCCCTTGTACGGAGGACTGTTCCTCCCCGTCACAGTCCACATGTAGCACTGTTCCAGCTCTGTGCAGGCATTTGACGTAAACAAGACTCCTGGTACACGCCCGCTCCATTTTACTGCTATACTGAATTCACCTGTCCCACAACACCAAGGACTAAGCTCTCCAGTTGCACTCAATCACTACTGCACAGTTTGTGTGCTATCCAAAACAAACCTCACACACCCTTAGCGGGATAATAGAGAGTAATGGTGGCCACAGAAAATGCTTAAAAAAATTACGCTGTAACATGACAGCAGCAAAGATATATCATTGTGGGATATCTATAACTCTCAAATTGCACGCACGCAAATCATCTCTGAGAACGTCTGCACTTTATCTTCAGATCCCAAGAATACATTCAGAATGATCTCCCAAATTCACAGCTAGTGCCGTTTTAAATGTGGCTATATCAAACATGGAAGGATAATTACCATCTGGATGATTCAATTAAATATTGCTTTTAAAAAACGGTAAATTTCTTAGGTCATAAGGCGTGAATTACGTATACTCCTTTGCCCTTGCCACGCTTCTAAGGTAAAATCTCTTTTTTTTTTAGGTCTGCGGGCAGATAGATTTGGGATCCATCCTCTTCTCCAACTATTCTGCTGTGCAAAGCTTGGGAGTGACGTGAGCGCGCAGCGGTGGAGTGAGGCGCGCAGCGGTGGAGTGAGGCGCGCGCGCCGCGGTGGAGTGAGGCGCGTGCGCCGCGGCGGCGATGAGCTGCGAGCAGTTGGCCAGCGTGAGCTTTTAAAACTCTTTCGCCTCAGAGTTTGTTTGGTCTCTCTGTGTTTTCCTCTCTCTTCCTTCTCACAAGGGAGGTGTCCGTTACAGTCAACACATGACATCTGCCATCTCTAGAAGAACCCTCTCCGCGACCGTATCCATTTCACTCCAGCTGAAAAGTGAACGTGGGAAGAAAGGCGACGCATGGCCTGTGACTACTCCGCGCATCCCCTCAAAAAGGACACCCAGAGGTCAAAGGGGGGCAGGGGGCAGTGAGGGAGGCAATTTTAAGGGAAACAACATCCTGTATTCCTTTTTGGGTGCCCTTTTAAAATATATATATTTACTTCCACTCCATGGTGTCCGGGAGAGAGCTCCCTGCATGCAAAACCCTCCATCATGGAGTGGGATAGTGTGTAGGGATAGGCAGCTGCTTGTAGGAGCCCCTGTCAATCAGCCATTTCCAGCCCGAGTGCCCAATCGGCCAATCACACAAGTGAAATAAGAGGCGGTACTGCGAACCGCGAATGGCAAGAGGGAGTTCTTCATTATGTCACCTGATTTCTTCTGGTAGCATCCTTGGTACCGTAAGCTTTGGTGGGATTTACCATGAAAGGGCCCGAGGCGTAATTAAACCAATGCACATTTCATGATGGTGAAGGGACATTTATTCCTCTTAGTACCCACATGAGCCCCTTCTTACAGCTGCTAATAGGTGGCTAAGCTCTAGAATAGTATGTTCCCGAAAGTTTACATTTGCTGTGTAGATTCTCTGAAATCCACTTACGCAATAATAGCGTATACTCATTGTATAATGTTTGTAGTATCTCAAAAGCAGGCACCTGCTTTCCTGGCACACCTGCAAGGATCAGAGCCATTCACGTTTGTCGTGGCAAAGCAAGGCCTACTTCCTGCAAAGTTGTCCGTTTCTTGAAAGATGCACTCCAATTGTTTTCCCTAGTCCGGCTAAATCACCACTGCACCAACATATATTTGCATCATCACTGGAATAACAAATTCCCACACAAAAAACAGCCATGTATTCTCTTACAATCCTAAATTTGAAGTCTTGATTAAATGGGACAAAAACATGGAGTTTGCCTTTCTCGGTTCGTCGCATCCATCCACACCCCGCCATGTCTAATACACTCTAACAAAGATGATTCATTTTGCGTGAACTGGGACTGCTGCTGGATGAATGTGAACCAAAAATATTTGTTATCTTTACTCCTGATTTACCCACAATCCTGCAAATGTTGCTTTCCGTACTTCCACTATGTTCTGATATGAATAGTCTCTTTACAACGTCATCGCCTGTCTGCCACCACAGCGCCACTCGAGTCATCAGGTACCCAGAGAAACAAGTGGATTCTCCATCTGCTCAAAAGTGGCTCGTCTGAGATCCATTGCAATCTAATATAATTTTCAAACATCGCTTGCAGCGCAGCCTATTTCTGCAAAACATTTTCAACAATGAAAACTGGTTAAGAAACGAAATAAAGAACCTCTTTGATTCCCCGTCCCTTGGATGCAGTAGAATTATGAAGGTTTTTATTAACCATTTAACACTGGGCACATCCACACATTAATTAGTTGCTTTCAGTGCTGGGGACACTACAGGAATCTGTGATGTTTAAGAATAAAAACATATTTTTGCCTTTAGCCAACCATGATATAACAAATCAAGCACTAATAAAGCCGAAAGGCCGATCGCCTATGCCCGAACTACTAGTTTTTCCTATGGTTGTTCAGGTTTGGCTTCACAGCGCAGCTGTCTGCAGGTTCTATTGTTAATCATTCTTTAAAATATACATGAGAGTAGATTTTGGCTCTGCCCAGAAGAGTATTTTTTTCTCTCACCTCTTGCTGTTGGATGTTTGGTGTAGCACTGCACCCGCCTGCGGACTGTTTGCATTGTAATGCATGATGTTTCTATTTTGC
Organism: Lissotriton vulgaris; assembly: GCF_964263255.1. Lineage (NCBI taxonomy): Eukaryota > Metazoa > Chordata > Amphibia > Caudata > Salamandridae > Lissotriton > Lissotriton vulgaris. Next base: position 407,474,415 of record NC_141687.1, read on the forward strand.
ATTTCAAAATTATACTCATTAATGAAACATTAAATTATTTATCTGGTACATACATAGTGCATGCAGAAAACACTAATTTTTTCCTGTAGTAGCCTTTGCAGTAAAGTTTTGATCAGGACTCAAAAGCCAGCCCTGTAGTCTTTACCAATGCTTGTTGTCTCATAATGTCCTCTATACACCCGCTGTTCTGCAGGCAGCCAGCGATCAAAAACCAGGATAAAATAATTTGTCCTTGCTCTCCAAAGATTAATTTTTCTTTCCCATCTAGTCACGTATCTGCCCAGTGCTTGCTTCACAGCACACACCGGATTCATTACACATTATTAGCATGTGGTTTTAAGAACAAAACTGCAGTCCTACACTCTGCTACCAGTACACCTTTACCCCGCGGCTGCTAATATCCGCATTTATCTGAACTTCTCTCAAAACTAAAAATGTCACATAAATGCCATTCCATAATGACTGACGATAAAGTAGGTCAACAAATCGCAGGAATTAATCCAAAATATGTGTGGAAAGTTTGTGCCGTGCAGCTGGGGGTTGTGAAAGCAATGTTTTTGTTACTCTGTTGCGCAAAGATGCAAATACTTCACAGAGATATCAAAGAGCAGAGCAATTTCAGTGATGTTTTCCATCTGTCCCGGCCGGACGAACATACTTAACCCACAGATCAGTTGGCGACAAATGCAAGCCGGTGAACTCCAGTGGCACCCTTCGCAACACGCAGGGCCACGGTCTTGGATGCTTTTTCTGAACATATAACGAGCAGACCATGCCTTGGCCCAGAGGAAGGGACACAGTGCTCTACTGGTCAACGCGTGTTTGTGTGGAGGACAGAGCTTCCAATCGCAGTACGATATGGAAAGCCACCACGCCAGGGCCTGGCTGCTCCCAGAGAGCTACAAACACAAGGCTTTAATTAAAAACACGACAGCAAGTAGTTTTCAAACAGGTAAGTAAGTGGTTTTCAAGGAGGTAGCAGATGCTTTCCAAAGGTGGTCCTAGCGCTTCAACCTGGTTGGGGGCTCTGGAGATGGGTTGGGGTGGGGGACTGTAGTATTGTATTGTATTGTATTGTATACGGTATTTGTAGAGCGCAGCTATCACCCAACTGGTATCTTGGCGCTGTAGTACATAAATCCTCATCAGGCAGTGGAGGGTGAAAACAGGCGTAAACTAACAGGGCAACTCCAAAGCTGTCAAGCTCTGGGAAACAACCATGTTTTGATCTTCTTCCTGAACTGTAGAAGATCATGTAGCTGTCTAAATTCCAAAGGGAGGCTGTTCCAGAGCTTGGCAGCGGCCGAGCTGAACGCTCTGCCTCCTGACTTAGCCCTTCAAATTTTCAGGACTTTCACCAAACAGGCAGTGGCAGAACAGAGACACCTTGTTGGAGTGTACCATGTGAAAGTCTTTTGAAGAGGTATGGGTCCCAGGCCATGAAGAGCCTTTAAGACCAAACACAGAGACTTAAACTGGACCCTCTGCATTATAGGCAACCAATTAAGTTCTGCAAGGGCCAGTGAACCTGACGAGCGTCGTGGTTTCATCACCGCCAATTTGGCCGCCACAAGTTGAACTCTTTGGGGGCGCTCAATCAATAATTTAGGGGCCTCTAACAGTAGAGCATTACAGTAGTCAAGTCTACTAAGGATGATACTACCAACAACCAACGCTCTGGCTGTCTTTGGCAGCAGCAGGAGGATATTTCTTAGTGCTTTAATCAGGGAAAAACGATTCCTCACCACCTTATTTACATGTATTTCCATGGTTAAGTTTGCATCAAGCATCACTCCCAGATTACGTACTGCTTTAGCCGGAACCAGAGTAGACGTGGTTGGAGAAGGCCAGAAATTGTCCGGAACAAGGGGAGGGACCTTCCCCACGGCGCAGTGCAAGACTTCAGTCTTATCTGAATTAAATTGAAGTGAGTTAGTTCTTAACCAGTGGGCAGTATCCTGCATACAGTCATGAAAAGTTGCCAACGAAATCGACTGATTTCCCTCCAAGAAGAAGAAGAATGGGTGTCGTCGGCATAAATTTACCACTTTCACACCATGTGCCTTCATAATTCCAATCAAGGGTCTCATATAGATATTAAAATGAATAGGGCTTATCGCCGAGCCCTGAGGAACACCATGGTGGATGTTGAAAAACTTAGACTGATACGGCGGAAGGGAGACCCCTGCCATCTGTAAAAAAGATAAGAGCGAAACCACTCTAGGGCTGTCTCCGACACCCCAACTTCTTCCAGCCTGGTCAGCAGGATACCGTGGTCGACCATATCAAAAGCAGCAGACAGGTCGAGCAAAATGAGAATGCCCGATTGTCCCCTGTCTGCCCGCAGTCGATGGTCGTCTAACACTGTCACTAGGGCAGTCTCAGTTCCATGGCCAGATCGAAAGCCGAACTGAATGTTATCCAACCTGGAGTTAGATTCTAGGAACTGAGACAAAGTATTGCTGACCAGTCGTTTGATGATTTTAATCGGGTAAGGTAAGAGATTGGTCTATAGTTCCCAGCGCAGGTTGGGTCGTGTCATTTTTTTCAAAAGTGGAGTAACCACTGCCCGTTTCTAGCATGCTGGTACCGAACCAGAGGTTAAAGATCTATTATAGATCTGGCGCAGAGTAGGAAAAAGCTCAGGGGCCGGCTCCTCACAAATTTTGTGAGGGAGAGGGTCTAAAGGGGACCCCGAAGATACACTCATAGCAGTTCTGTTAAAAATCTCCTCCAAGAGTGGCTCAAAATAACTCAGAGGTCAGTCATCCTGACTCTGCCCTTTTATCCTTCCCTAAATCTCCAGTCTCCTTAATTTTAACAGTGAAGTCTTCTTTCTTAGAAGAATTATTCCTATTCAGTCCATCAATGATGTTGCTTATTTTCTCCATGAAGAAAATCGCTAAGCTATCACACAAAGCTTGGGTTGGCATAATTTTAGATTGTGTACATTGCGGGACATTCACGTCCTTCACTATTTTGAAGATTGCTCTGGAGTTATTTTTAGAGTTTATTAGCAAAATATACAGATTTGGCCAAATTGATACCTTTTATATTCCACTATTGCAGCCTTCCAGGAGACTTTATCCTCAGTACGACAGACACCTTCGTCGATAAGAAGTGGATGAAAAGGCAGACTCCAGAGCGAAGAGGCTGCAAGACTACCAGGACCAGAAGTTCCATGCGGCTAATAATTCATCATTTGGGCAAAAAGGTGATAAAAAAAGCGCCTGTGCTTGTACATGCAGCAGAACCGCACTATAATCTAGGGGTGGGCTTAACTCACGTGATCTGTTGTAGCATATGTAAAATTACGAGGAATTACATGAGGAGCATAACCTTGCATTAAGTAGTATTTTCTTAGCTTAAAACGCACCCGCGCATCAAAATTGCGTCCAAAGATTAATTTTGCGCAACAAAAAAAAAAAATAGACCCAAGCATCACCAGAACGGGAACAGCAGCAGCCACTCGCACTCTGTTCCTGTGCTCTTGGGTAGGCACTATTGCCCAATATTACCCAAAATTATGCACACTGACATAACTGCATGATGTTAGGAAAATTCTGCACCAAGAGAGCACCGCAAAATTACCAAAATGACTCCAGTAATTGGAGTAATTTTGGTAATAATTACATATTTTGAAGAGACCTAGAAAACTCTGGGGTAAGAGAGTAATGTGAAAATGAACAGTGGTAATAAAGCCAAGATCTTCAGTAAAGCCTTTGAATAAACAGGACCTTCCGGCCACGAGCTGGATCCTGTGGCTGGCACCTGAAGGCAGCGAACGCAGTATGATGTTGAGTTTTGAACCCAGCTTCTAAAAATATATTCCCTGCTACAGAACATGAAGGGGAAAAAAACGAGAAAGAACAGAGATTTTGGGGTGTTCAGAGACGGAAGTAGTGCTGTGCGGGGGTGTAACTGGCACCTGTGTGCCACGTGCTCCCTGCAGGGGAGGCCGGGCTCAGAGTTCTTACTCACAGATGAATCACAGTAGTTACCAATGCTTTTATAATGGGCAATCGTGGCTCGCCCTCCTCTTCACTCACTAACAGTTTCGGCTTTGTTTTAATTTTTTTGTCAGGACCGAAGTCGCGCTAACCCGGAACCAGCGCGCGCTCTAGTTGGCCAAGATCCAGAAATTCCCCTGGATCGTGGAAAAAATGTGGACTCTGACCGCCGCATCCGTTCGGCAGGAGAGTGTCAGCTAACTGTCTCCAGAAGGAATGCCAGCCAGAACGGCTTCATCTAAACATAGTAAATACACGAGTGTCGAAAGTAGTAACCGCCTCCCATAAACCAGCCCCGCTCAGGTAACGCAGCGCCTCCGGCAGCCAAGCGTCACGCCAGACTCTGACATCACCTACTAGGAAGGGCCCGTCAGGAACCAGAGATGCAAAGAACTCCACCCTGCCTCATCACTGGGGGGTTGTGTTCTGTAGCCAGGCATCATCATGGTGGCACCGAGGAGGCCTGCAACAAAACACGATCCAACTTGTGCTTTGTACAGGATGAACCCGATAAGACCCTTTTTGGTCCCTGGTAGTCTTTAGCATTACTGATAGTACAGAAGGGAAGAGTACAGTAAAGAGTAGAGTAAAGAAGGGAAGAGGAGTCGAACGTGGCAAACAGAGAAGAAAGGAGGCCACAGCGAGATAGCAGGAAGGAGTGCATATGGACGAGGGGGGGAAAGAAAAAGGGAGAAAGTGAAAAGGGACAGAGAAAGTGATGGATCTGAGAATAAAGCTTTACTGCTTTAACTTTAAAAAAAGTTATTTTTTTCTATACTACATACCAACATGCATTGTTTTAGGTGCATAAACATGTTATGACGGAACACAATGGTTCCTGTTTTATTAGTTTTAAAAATAGAAATCACAGTCCTTGCTGCCGATTTCAAGCCAGCTGCTAGTCAGCTTTGGGCAGATTAATCTCTAGTGTGCGTTAACACGCTCTTATACATGGTGCTGTCTGAATAAGAGGGGTCGGTGCTAATGGTGCTAACAAGCATTGACAGAGACACAGTGTCCTTTTCGCACCCTCTTGTGTGCCTGTCAATGTATCTGCTCGTTTGACTTATAGTTACCAAAATCCTCGGATGCAGAAGTAACATTAGGCACATCTTACTCCCATCACCCCGTCATTATAACATTCCCACCTTGCCTTTGCTTTAACCCATCACACACACACACAACCACACACACACAACCACACACACAACCACACCGTCAGTGCACACTTCCACCAGGCATTGACCCCATCAGTCGTCAGTGCACGCTTTCACAGGGCACACACACCACCAGCGTCCGTGCACGCTTTCACCAGGCACACACACACACACCACCAGATGCCAGTGCACGCTTTCACCAGGCACACACACACACACCACCAGATGCCAGTGCACGCTTTCACCAGGCACACACACACACATCACCAGCCGTCAGTGCACGCTTTCACCAGGCTCACACACACCCCACCAGACGTCAGTGCACACTTTCACCAGGCACACACCTCCAGCCGCCAGTGCACACATCAATTGTTAACGCATCCAGAATTAACTATTGTAGCAATCGCAGTACGGCGCACTTTACTTTTAAACATATTCATCTAAAGCGCAGTATGCCACCATTGCTACAAAAATAAATAAATAAATGTTTGGCCTACAATTTATAGACTTTTGTTGCAATTGGTGTTGCAATATTTAGCAATGGCAATAGCTCAAACTTAATGTGAGACCTATTGCATTGCAAATGCTTGTTGCATTTAACACTGAAACTGCTGAACTCCCTAAACATTTGATTTCAAGATACATTTTTTACGATGTCAAAAATACTTCGAGCTTTCATAGCATGCAAAAAGTCTTTCAGCCATGGATTTACAAGAGAAATGTCCCATCTTGCGGCACCTACTTAGATCGGACCAACAAACAATGCTTTCATTCCTGAAGAAGAGTGTGTGATACACGCAGGACTGTTGTAGGCTAGTAACCAATGTGAGCATGCCCACAGACTGCAATTAAGCTATTAGCCCAAAGACAATAAGGTATGGCCTTGTTTTAGCCACACCACGCTTCATAAAAAAAGAAACTGCAGCCCTTCACTTGTTGATAATCTTGGGAAAGCATCCTCATACCCTTTTGTGGAAACTCTTGGTACGCATACTGAAGTACCAGGCTGCACAGTGTTCTTTGGCGAAGGCAACATCAGTTGGCACTGGAGAAAACACCCGTGCATTTGGAGCCTAGACAAAGGTATATTTAGATGCAAAATTTTAGATCCCTATTATGAGAACTTCTTAGGAGAACCACTTAAGTTATAGAAAAAGTGAATTCAAATAGTGAGTAGCAGGCATTTTGTATTCTACTAGTATGTAGATACCTGCAGTTGTACAAAGGTGGTAGGACTATTTGTCATAATGTTTTCCATGATTATACTATTAGCTTATTTTATTCTAAATGTCATTTCTACCAATGGGTTTAGCGGTCTATCTAAGTTCCAAATTTAGGCATAACATTTTGTCCTTTACTTAAGAGGCAACAAAGGAAATCGACTACGTTTTCATTCTTTTGATCAGAGGAAATGGATTATAATTTGTGTCAAGCAGAAGTGGAAGGAATGCCCTTCTCCTTAAACAACCCGTAAAAAAAATGTTGGGAAAGAATTTGTAGAATTAGAAGGAACTGACATTATCTTTGGGAAAAGCAATTGTTCCCACAGCCTAGCATGCGGTTAGAAAGAAAGACATCTGGAGGCAGGCACTCCGTGGCTGACCCGTGGCAGCAGAGCAAACTTCCGCAGGCCTCACTTCTGCGAAAAATCTTTCCTTTAAGCAACCTAGATGCGGCCAATGACTCTGGAGAGGCTTTGGAAGCGACTTTCTAAGTGCAGAATGTTTCGACATCAATAGCCACCCAAAAAGGGACATAAGAAATCAAGTGGGTGAATGAGTCAAGTAAGGTTCAGTGTCCGACTGCATTCAAGAAGTACATGTGTAGTAATAATTATCTGGAGAATAAAACCATTCATAAAAAAGAATGAGTCTGCTTATGATGAACCGTGAATATAATTTACGAAATTACTTGCAACTGATGATAAACCATAGTGAAAGGGACATTAGGACGACAGCCAATACAAGAAAGACACATCAGACAGGTGTTTGGTAGTCCGGTCCCTGCACATCATGTGTCCACGTGATCTTTGTAGGGTATTGATGCGGGGTTGTACCCAAATATGTCACTGGGACCTGGGTGATCAATGTAATAAAAGGAAGGGGTCCCAGTACTTGAGAGTCAATTTGCAAGGCAAACCAATAAGCATAAATCAATCAAGAAACAAATAAGTTCACATTGTTTTAATCACAATGTGAATTCTTAACAAATATCTGAATTTCATTACATAAAAACAATCTGCGTAGTGCCCCAAATTGGTATAAGGAGGAGGGAGGGAGTGATCCTGTGAGGAAGTGCTGAGGGAAAAGAGGAATTCTGTAGTGACAATTAAATCAGTCAATATACATTATCTATACATGCTACACAATGTGTGTAGGAATTTTAGACCACAAGGTTCAATTTATCATTCCTGCATAACACCATACTCCACAAGTTTCAATTAATGAAGGCGTTTAGGGCGTGGAGTTGAATTCTATTGGTAGTTGTCGACGTTTCGACCCTCTATTGTGCAGGTAGAGTTGCTATCCTTGCTGTAGGGTCTTCATCAGGACAGGGGTGGGGACACACCACGACGTGATATACGGTGGACCGGTTAGTGGCTGAGTCCAACGGAATCGTCAAAGCTGAAGTAACACGGAATGTATCAAGGCGACCCCGGTTCAATGGGGTGATGTGGTCAGAGGTACCAGCAGTTTAAAACGATGCAAAAATGCGTAATATTATACCCAATCATTAGGGGGTCTGGTCAACTCACACGGGTGCCTCGTGGGTCTTACCGAAAGGCGCAGTCAGCTTATGATCGTGTGAGGTCCGGGTCAGTCAGGAAAAAGGTTTCTTGGACGATACCCGGGCTTCGAGGGCCACCGCTTCCGTTTGCTGTCACCTGTCGCTCACTAGTTCGCTCGCTGTCCACTCCTACAGGGAGCCGCGCAGGACAAACCAGTCAGGGCTCGAGTACCTGACTGGAGCGAACTAGTGAGCGACAGGTGACAGCAAACGGAAGCGGTGGCCCGCGAAGCCCGGGTATCGTCCAAGAAACCTTTTTCCTGACTGACCCGGACCTCACACGATCATAAGCTGACTGCGCCTTTCGGTAAGACCCACGAGGCACCCGTGTGAGTTGACCAGACCCCCTAATGATTGGGTATAATATTACGCATTTTTGCATCGTTTTAAACTGCTGGTACCTCTGACCACATCACCCCATTGAACCGGGGTCGCCTTGATACATTCCGTGTTACTTCAGCTTTGACGATTCTGTTGGACTCAGCCACTAACCGGTCCACCGTATATCACCTCGTGGTGTGTCCCCACCCCTGTCCTGATGAAGACCCTACAGCAAGGATAGCAACTCTACCTGCACAATAGAGGGTCGAAACGTCGACAACTACCAATAGAATTCAACCCCACGCCCTAAACGCCTTCATTAATTGAAACTTGTGGAGTATGGTGTTATGCAGGAATGATAAATTGAACCTTGTGGTCTAAAATTCCTACACACATTGTGTAGCATGTATAGATAATGTATATTGACTGATTTAATTGTCACTACAGAATTCCTCTTTTCCCTCACCACTTCCTCACAGGATCACTCCTTCCCTCCTCCTTATACCAATTTGGGGCACTACGCAGATTGTTTTTATGTAATGAAATTCAGATATTTGTTAAGAATTCACATTGTGATTAAAACAATGTGAACTTATTTGTTTCTTGATTGATTTATGCTTATTGGTTTGCCTTGCAAATTGACTCTCAAGTACTGGGACCCCTTCCTTTTATTACACGTGATCTTTGTGGTAGACTCGGTGGGAGCCTTCATGGACAATATATATTTTATGGTAGTTTTGAATGTGGAGGCGGACGCTCAGGTCAACTGCCCATGCTTTTCAATAGGGGTGTAGTAATGCAAAGGAACAGAATCTGGATGTGGGAATGAGTGGGTAGGATATGCAGAGCTGGAGAGGAAAGGGAACAAGTAGATGTGTAAAGGGAAATAGCCTGGAGAAGGTTTAAGAGGGATGACACATCGGCAGACTTGTACGTCACCTTGAAGACTTTCTATGTTGTGCTGCCAGCCTGGTGTCGAAAGGAGGAGGCAGGAGAGGTATGGGGAGGTGGGAAATTATTTGTGAAGTTCAGGACCATGTCCATGTCTAAGACTGTCTAACCTGGAAGGCACAGTAAGAGGGGTCTTCAACCGACTGAGGGTCACGAATGTGACCTAAGCTTTAGCAGGTTTGAGCAGAAGGCAGTGCAGGGCCATCCAGTGGAGCATGGCTCTCAAGGTTATCATGGTCTCAGTGTTGGCACTGGTGTTGGAAGGGGCGAATAGGATCATTACTGTCGTGTTAATATTGGATACCCGTGTAAAAGTGGTCTCTGGAGTGCTGGCACTGAACACCTTATTTTATTTGACTGTATAGGTTGTGAGATGACAGTGACCTTCCCCAAAAGCCCAAAGTTTGGGGCTACTAGAAGGTAAAAATCCGATTACAAACCCAAAAAACTGCAAAAGGAAAAGAGGGGGTGGCCCTCAGAAGGGTGGCTCCGCCAAAATCCCAAAGAAAAATACCCAAATCCCGCCCCCACAACACTTACTTCAGTCACCTACCCCGCCCAAAGGCCCTTCAGACCCTATTTATTTATCTCCCCACGATAGTGTAAATGAGGGATTTTGGGGAAAAATGGAAATACTAGTTAAATCCCTAATGTTACCCTTATTGGAGAGAACGAGAATGATTAATACCAAACTTGACCAGTTGGAAAAGCTAGTAGTAGCAAACACCAGCGCACTGGATAAGTTAGTAAAAGGTATGTTGAGCACAAAGCCACTGGTGACTCCTCCCCTAGCCTCACGGTCTGGTAGTGGTATTAGGGCTGCCCAACCAGCTACCATCAACAAGCCTACTATTCAACCCGCCAAACCTAGTGGGGAAAAGCGTCCTGTAGAGAAGAATCCATCTGGTACCACTAGGGATAGGGTCTTGGGGGCAGGTGTTGAGATTAGAACGCAGTCCGCACCGTGTGTACAAATTGCAGGGAGACAGAATAATGGGCACTCTTCTCCGGGTATTGAGGCCACTAAACAGCGGCACTCCTGTGTAAACCTCCCCCCTGCATCTGCACCCTATATGATTATATTGGTGGGAGTCCCAGGAATTGGGGTGGATAAGTTTGAATCACACAGGGAGTTGAAGAACAAAGTCATTTATTGGCTTAATAAGAACAGAACTCTACCTCCCTCCTCCAATACTGAGATACTAAATGTTAAGAGGGTGAGTTGGGTGGGACGCAGTACTAAGGATTTAGAGGGTGACAGTGTCATTGAGAATTTTAGAGACCCTTGGGTGGTCGATTTTATTCGCAGAGAACCAAGGTTTGGGAGAGTGGAAGACCTACAATCTCTGGGCCTAAATTACTTTTATGATAGTATAAATCGCAACCCATCCTGCACTCCACATAACACTCGTAGGGGGAGACCCTTTGGTGAAAACCCTCTCGATCGGATGGTGCATTATCTCCGCTTGTCAAACCGATTTGAGCCATTCACAGGCCTTGAGGGGGTGGATTGACTCATGAACTGCTCTGGTTGCAATGTTGTGTTGCAGTTAACGGCCAGGGATCCTATGAGGGCGAGTATAGTAGAGGTTAGTGCTGCTGTTGGTTGTGTTCCAGCACCTTGTGGCTCCCCAGGGGAGGAGACTGTTATTAGTAAAGTGATTGCCACCGATATGGACAGGGTGGGTGGGGAGGAAGGTTATGATGAGGGCTGGTCACCGGTGGGCCATATTGTTAGGGAGCCCCTACATACAGAGCCCCCTATAGCTGGTGAGAAGCTATTAGGGCCTAGCCCAAGGGCATTAGTTCAAACCCAGCAACCTATTGAGTATACCAGCCGGGATACTATGCTTAAAATTGTCTCATGGAATATCGCAGGGCTGAAAAGCAAAATACCTATATGCGAGTGGGCCGACTTTGTGGATGACCACGACATCCTAATTTTTCAAGAAAGTTGGGCCCTTGACCCTATTTACCGTTTGGGGCATTTAAACTTCTACAAACCGGCCATTAGGGGCATAAGGGGCAGATCGACAGGTGGCCTAATTATTTGGGTGAGACAGTCACTTAGTTACAGGCCAACTGAAGTGATATCGCTTAACCCAGACATTCTTGGGATAAAGTTTACCAGGCCCAACCATTCGGAGATCTTCATTGTTAGCATCTATGCTTTTGGTCTCCCAGGAGGGCGGATCCCAAGGATCATAAATGAGCTGGATCTCTTCCTTAACTTTATTGGGAGGGAAAAGTTTGTGATCGTGGCAGATGACTTCAATTGTACCTTCAAACCCCTCTCTTGTGAGGGAGAGGAGATCCATGCTGAAGAAGATGCATTATGGAATGTCCCCCATCTTGATTTAAAACCTATTAAGAAGGGGACTGAGGCAGCCCTACACTGGTTGGGTTTTTGCCTGGAGTGGGGGTTGAGAGCAGTCAATGGCCGATCTTGTTCTGATAAGATAGGTCAGGCAACGTTCGACAATGGTATCAACACAAGTCGAATTGACTATATTTTAATCAGAGCTGAGTACTGGTCGGTTCTTGAGGATATGGTAATTTCTGCTCGCCCTGAGAGTGACCACAACCCTTTGGTTCTTAGTCTACATTCCGGGGGCAGCTTAGTGAGCACTAGATCCTCCAAGTGTGCTACTGCAGAGGCCCTCTTAACAAATGATAGGCGTAGGGTTCGGTGGAGTAGGGTTGTGGAGGACTCTCTAATTTTAGATAGGATCTCGCTTGAAGTTACCTCCACTGTGCGTGCTCTACAGGCACTGGTGGAACCTAGGGACCAAATAGCGCGTACCAGTGCACTACATGAGCAGCTCTTTAGAGTTCTGAAAGATCTTTTTTCCAAGAAACCTAATCTCGGCAAACCTTCTTCCTTAAAAATAGGGAATAAATGGTATAATAAAACATGTAGACAGGCACACAGCTCTCTGGTTGTATCCCTAAAATCCTGAGTCATTGAAGATATTAGGAAAGCTAGGTTTGAGTACAAAAAAACTCAAAGGGAGGCCAATAAGGAATGGGATGACCGACATTGGCAGGACCTACTTGAGGCAAGCAGGTCAAGAAACCAGACTAAGTTCTGGCAGATTGTTAAATGGGGAAGTACTGCGGAATCGCAAGTTCCTGTAAACCACGTGTCTGCGGACGGTTGGCTCGAATATTTTGAGTCCCAGTTTAGGGGTCCCGAATTAGTAACCGATTGCGTTTCTGCTGTTTCTATTCCAAAGCCACAACCAACATGTCCCCCCTTAGTGCTCAACCATAAAGATGCTGAGAAGGCACTTGGGCTGGTCCAAGCCGGCAAAGCTTCAGGCATGGATTGTATTCCGGCCGACTTATTTAAATATGACCCTCTGAACTGGGTGCCTTATATAACTTTATTAGCTAATGCCGTTGTGAAAGGGGCTCCTATCCCGGTCTCTTGGCGGGGGGGCGAAATATATTACCAATTTACAAAAGGGGTGATCGTTCGGCCCCGGGGAATTATCGCCCCATCAGCTTAATTGACGCCATTCAAAAAATTATAGCTAGGATGGTGTTAGCCAAAATCCAGGTTTGGATGGATTTTGAAAACATTCTATCTCCCTTACAAGCTGGCTTTAGATCCTGCGTCAGCACGATTGACCAGGTGTTTAGATTTATTCTAATTTACTGGAAGGGGGTCACTTTGGGTGGTGGAACTATTTATGCAGCGTTTGTAGACTTAAAGTCTGCATTCGATCTCGTTCCGAGGGATAAGTTATGGGATGCTCTGGGGTCCATGGGAATGCCGCGTGAACTCCTGGAATAGTTATAAGACTACATGAGGCAAACTTCGCGCAGGTGAGATGGGGTAGTCAGGGGCAGACTACCAAGAGATTTCCCGTTACCCGTGGTGTTCGCCAGGGGTGTGTACTTGCACCGACCCTGTTCTTGTTATTCATTAACAGGGTCGTGCAGTACTTTGCTAAAACACCAACAGACGCCCCTGCGTTAGGTGGCACAAAGTTTCAGCTTCTTATTTTCGCGGTCGATACCGTTATTCTCTCTAAAACTCAGAAGGGGCTCCAAACTGCTTTAAATAAGTTTGAGGAATTTTGAAACTCAGAAGGGGCTCCAAACTGCTTTAAATAAGTTTGAGGAATTTTGCCAACATAACGACCTACAGGTCAATGTTGGTAAAACTAAATTTATGGTGCTAACAAAAAACAGGCCGTTGAAGGGGCGTGTTAGCATGAATGGTCATGGGTTAGAGCATGTGGAAGTTATGACCTAACTAGGCCAAGGACAGTGAGGAGCTTACCTCACCACCGCCAGCAGCCACACCAGACACCGCGCCAGCTCCTGGGTGGGGAACGCTGCAGTCTCACCGTCACAGCGCCATCAAAGCGGCTGGAGACTACAGCTCCCAGCGAGCTTAGCGGCAACTTCCTGCCTCACGGAGCAATCGCGCCTGGTGGCGCCATAAACAGCAGACGCTCCCTCGGTGGAGCGGGGGGCCAAGGACAGTGAGGAGCTTACCTCACCACCGCCAGCAGCCACACCAGACACCGCGCCAGCTCCTGGGTGGGGAACGCTGCAGTCTCGCCGTCACAGCGCCATCAAAGCGGCTGGAGACTACAGCTCCCAGCGAGCTTAGCGGCAACTTCCTGCCTCACGGAGCAATCGCGCCTGGTGGCGCCATAAACAGCAGACGCTCCCTCGGTGGAGCGGGGGGCCAAGGACAGTGAGGAGCTTACCTCACCACCGCCAGCAGCCACACCAGACACCACGCCAGCTCCTGGGTGGGGAACGCTGCAGTCTCGCCGTCACAGCGCCATCAAAGCGGCTGGAGACTACAGCTCCCAGCGAGCTTAGCGGCAACTTCCTGCCTCACGGAGCAATCGCGCCTGGTGGCGCCATAAACAGCAGACGCTCCCTCGGTGGAGCGGGGGCCAAGGACAGTGAGGAGCTTACCTCACCACCGCCAGCAGCCACACCAGACACCGCGCCAGCTCCTGGGTGGGGAACGCTGCAGTCTCGCCGTCACAGCGCCATCAAAGCGGCTGGAGACTACAGCTCCCAGCGAGCTTAGCGGCAACTTCCTGCCTCACGGAGCAATCGCACCTGGTGGCGCCATAAACAGCAGACGCTCCCTCGGTGGAGCGGGGGGCCAAGGACAGTGAGGAGCTTACCTCACCACCGCCAGCAGCCACACCAGACACCGCGCCTGCTCCTGGGTGGGGAACGCTGCAGTCTCGCCGTCACAGCACCATCAAAGCAGCTGGAGACTACAGCTCCCAGCGAGCTTAGCGGCAACTTCCTGCCTCACGGAGCAATCGCGCCTGGTGGCGCCATAAACAGCAGACGCTCCCTCGGTGGAGCGGGGGGCCAAGGACAGTGAGGAGCTTACCTCACCACCGCCAGCAGCCCCACCAGACACCGCGCCAGCTCCTGAGTGGGGAACGCTGCAGTCTCGCCGTCACAGCGCCATCAAAGCGGCTGGAGACTACAGCTCCCAGCGAGCTTAGCGGCAACTTCCTGCCTCACGGAGCAATCGCGCCTGGTGGTGCCATAAACAGCAGACACTCCCTCCGCGTCGCGGGACGCGCGCGGGCGACGCCGGGCGGGCCGTCTGTGGCCGTCCGGGGCCGAAGGAGGCCGGGCAGGGCCTCATCGCTAACATCCACCCTCCAAGATGGGTAAGAGAAAGAAACATACTAACTTGGAGGAGGGGGGTAAAAATGCTAAAATTCCAAGGCATTCTAACACCATTATGTCATACCTCTCCTCGGCTGTGGGGGCCTTAACAAAGGAGATAGCGAACGTGGAGCAAGAGCTGGCCACCGCATTGATTGCCCCGAGCACCTCTTCTACCTCGCCTTCAGAGGACGTCATATCCCACCCTCCTGGCACCCCAGCCAGCGTACCATTAGAACCGCATGTGGTTATAGCTAATTGCCCCCCTTGTGTACAATCATCTCTGGACTCTCAACCGGCCCCTTCTGTCCCATCTCTCAGTGCTTTAATCCAGACAGCTACTAGACCTAGCTCACACAAAAGAGGAAAAAAAGTCAATAGTTTGCCCCCCACTGAAGACAGATCAGCTAGTCTGGAGGATAAACTGGAGGAAATATTCGTTGCAAGGATTGAACCATTGCTGGTGGGGATCGCAAAGGACATTGTTGACACCTTAAACACCTGCCTGGAAGGTCTCCTGAAGAAATGCTCACTCCTTGACAGAATTATTCAAGCGCTTCCCACTAATCACATCCCAACGAATGAGGGTAGCCCTGATCAGATGAGCGCAAACAGGATTACTGAGGGGCCAATAGCGCTGACTAATCAAGTAGGTGTAAACCTAGCCAACGACAACAGGACTTGCGAACATAACAGACCCACTCAGCCAGCATTGATGAGCAACCCTAGCGTGGCCTCAGCCCCACTAGACCCACCTGATAACAGTCAACCAAGCAGAAAAAAGGCCTTGCCAAGTACATATAAACTCCACCTCCCACCAGAAGCATCCCCTTTGGTTGCAGTGTTTATTGGAGTTGACCCACTTGGAGAAGGGGATAGGGAATCTATGGAGGAACTGATCACTAAAGTTAAGAACTGGTGTGGAAACACATGTAGCGGTGAGAACATAGCGGAGCTGATCATCTATGCAAGAAGGGTGGGATGGATTGGTAAACAACCCAAAACAACGTATGGCGACTGTGTGGTCGTTAACTTCTGCAGGGCGGACGTGGCTGACAGACTCTTTTGGGATGGCACAAAAATCTCATCTAGGGATCGCCTAAGACCGGTCCCTTTGGGTTTCTTCTACCAACCTCCGTCTCTACACAAACTTAACATCAATTACCAGGCCAGATGGCAGGGTAAAAGGTTAGCAATGGCCCGCATAAACGCACACGTGCCTATCACAAGGCATCCAGCACCGTCCTTTCCCAATCCTCCCACCTTGTCACAACAGGCCACCCAGGCAGTATCTCTGGTTGAGGGGTCAAGCGTGAGCTTAAGAAACCAGTTCTCTCCCCTGTCCGGCCTGGATGATATGGACTGACTAACATCAGATGAAGCTATCACATCTATCGAGGACACAAGGTCCTCCAGGGCAACCCCAAAGGAAGAAAAAGGTTGTAAAATTATCAGCTGGAACATTGCCGGAATCAGCACAAAAATGAGCGACAACAAATGGGTCGCCTTTGTCTCAGAACACGACGCCATCGCTCTGCAAGAAACATGGGACTTGTCATCTAGTCTGTGGTTGGACGGTTTTGTAGGCTTTTCAGTCGCTGCTTGTCCCAGCACTGTAGGCAGAGCGAGGGGAGGTCTCTTGACCCTTTTTTCCCTTGACCTCACTGGACCGCTAAAACAAATTGATTATGACTCCCCCAATTGTCTAATTGTAGAAAGGTCAATCTGCTCATCAAAAAGTATTTGGTTTATTAATTTCTACAACTCTGTCAACAAGGAATTCGGGGGCAATAATATCACCCAATTGGACGCTTTCCTAAACGTTTTCACCCAAAATACCTCCACCAGTTATGAATTAGTGTTAATGGGAGATTTTAACATCCACCCCTGTAACTTTGGTTGCACCACCCTGGGAGTTTTGGAGTCTTGGGAACAGGAGGGCCCACACTTCGAACACTCCAGGCCTGGAGAGGAATTGGAGGACTTCCTGGCCAACTTTAACCTCCTTGAATTTACAGCAGGGGAGGGGGCACTTAGAGCGCCGACGTTCAAGGGCTCACCCATGGGATCTGTTATTGACTATATTTTTGTGACCTCTGCCATTCTTGATTGTACCATTTCCTATCGCACTGTGTTTTCCCCTTTTAGCGACCATAATCCTGTCCTTCTGCTCATCCGCTGGGGGGGCGCTTTGGGACCCATGCCAGGGCAGTTCAAACAGGGATTTACCCTTCACCCAACAGATCAAGGCAGGCGTCTGAAGTGGGGGAATGTGGTGGCAGACGATTTTTACAGCAAAATCGGCCAAGAGATTGAAGAGCAGATTAAGATCTGCCAAGACCCGACCTTGCCAGGCAATGACACCATGGCCGCATTTCAATCAATATGCCACATAGTGTCTGATAACCTTATGGCTCCTAGGGGTAGGGGAGAACCAAAGCCGCATAAATGGTTTGATTCTGCATGTACCAGGGCTCTTAGAGCTTTAAAAGTTGCCCTTAAAGCTCAACCTAGGGACAGGGCTCTGGTCTCAGTGTTGAGAAAAGAGTACAGGATTGCCACTAAGTCTAGAAGGGACAGCATCAAGCAGGAGGCATGGGATCAATTAACCGACACTACTATCTTGCGGGACAGCAGGCAATTCTGGGCTGTAGTAAACCACCCCTATTTCTCAGACTCCCCCAACGCAGACACCGACTGCGTAATACCTGATGAGAAGTGGCTGGCCCATTTCAGTTCTGTCTATGGTGAATCGGGCAACCTTCCGCACTTACAAAACTGTGCAAGTTTGGTGGCTACACCTCTACAGTTTAACAGTGGGGAAGTGGAAAAAGCAATTTGCGCTATAACAAAGAATAAAGCCCCCGGCCCTGACGGGGTACCAGCTGATTTTTATTTACATTCCCCCAAACTCTGGGCTGGTATCCTGGCCAACGTGTTCACAGCCGCAAATACTTCGCCCCCTCCAAAAACATGGGCTACTTCCACCATAGTGCCTATATTTAAAAAGGGCCGAAGGGATGACCCAGGGTGTTACCGGCCTATTTCCCTCCTGGACTCTGCTATTAAGATCCTGGGCAGAGTCCTTTTAGCCAGGTTAAGAGATAGCTTGGAGGTGTGCGGGGGCTTGGCTGATATACAGTACGGCTTTAGGGAAAAAAGAGGCACGATTGAACAGTGCTCAAATCTGCACCTTTTGATTGCCAAGTATACGGTGGCCAAGGAGGGGTCCTTGTATCTAGCATTTATGGACCTCTCCTCGGCCTTCGACCTGGTCAACAGATCGAAGCTCTGGGAAATTCTAATCAACATGGGAATTGACGCAGACCTGGTGGCGTTCATAGCATCTCTGCACCAGGACTTATTTGCCGCTGTAAGAGTAACCAAAGAGGGAAAATGCACGTCACGTTTTAGAGCCCTACGAGGTGTTAGGCAAGGATGCATACTGGCCCCCCTGTTGTTTACCATCTATATAAATGACCTAGGCAAGCATTTACTTGGGGCAGCAAGTGACGTACCGCGTGTAGGAGAAGTTAAGATCCCTGCTCTCCTATACGCGGACGATGCTGTACTCATCGCACGCACAGGGGTATGCCTCCAAAAACTGCTAGATGCATTTGGGACCTTTATGGACCGGCTTGACCTGAGGGTTAATGCCTCTAAATCGCACACTATGGTCGTAGGTGCACAAGGGAAAAGGGTCAAGAGAGGAATAAAAACCTTTTCTTGTAAAGGGGAGATAGTTTTGGGAGTCCCCGTGTTCCCCTACCTGGGAGTCCTCTTTGACAGCAGGGGCTCCTGGGGCCCACAGATACGTGCAAAAAGCCTAGCGGTCACAAGAACATCCATGGCCATCCTAGGTTTCGCCAAAAGGCTGGGTCATAGACCTATGAAGGCCATCATCCAGGTTTATAACAGTAAATCCCTTCCCGTGGCTTTGTCTGGTGCCTCCTTATGAGGTTATGTCCGCCTAGACAAAATCCAGGTAGCCGAGAACAGTTTTTTACGCTCAGTCCTGTCCCTCCCCCAATCCTCCCCGGTTTTTTCCATACATATGGAACTTGGCATGGATTATATTCAGGATAAACTGAGACTGGCTCCATTAACATATTGGCTTAAGACTTGGTTAAATCCTGAATTATCGTTAAACCATATGATCATGAGGGATGTGATGAGTTTGGAATACAGTCACAGAATACCATGGCTGGCGTACTTTCACAAATCTTTTAATGAACTTGGACGCTTAGACTTATTCACCTCTCCCTCTTGTATCACAAAGCAGGATGTGAGCCTCATAAAAAAACAGTTTATGTCTAGGGCATACATGTTGCGAGAAGAAGTTGAATTATCAAAACCATCTGTCCGAATGCATTACTTGTCACTCCAGTCACTTGCAATTGAGCCTTATTTATGTTTTGTCACAAACCCTTTCCACAGATGATTTTTTGTTAACAAGATTTAGATTTAACATTATTCATTTTTATTTGGGCAACTTTAACACCTGGTCGAAACCTGAGTTAGCACCCCCTTGCACCTGTGACAATTTTTCTGTTCAAGACAGTTTACATTTTGTTATGTTTTGCGATTTCTTCTCTGCGCAAAGGAAAAAATACCTGCTACCAGTCCTAAGAGAAGCGGGCTTCTCCCAGGTGAGACCAGCCATGCTATATTTAAAATCACTGGGCAATATCTGTATTACCTTCGCCATGGCCAATTTCCTTGTGGCAGCAACCAGAGCCAGAAGGAGCATGAATTTGGAAAACTGATGTACATAACTTGTTTTTTAAATATTTTAATGTATCCACTTTGCCAAATTAACTTGTTTACAAATGAAACTGTTTAATTCGTTTTTAATTGTAAATAATACTGTTTTTATGTACTTTGTATGATTTTATCAAATCGAATAAAGTTAATTTGACTGACTGACTGACTGACCTACCTAGGGGTTGTCTTAAAAAATAGGCTGAGATGGAAACCACAGCTTGATGTCCTCGCCCTGAAGTTTTCCCAGCTGACAGGGTGTTTGATCAAGGAACAGAGAACATCACTGACAAAAAGGATAAGGCCGGCGTTAAAAATATATAATGCCAAAATAAGTTCAGCAATCCTGTACGGTGCGGACTTATGGAGTTTTTCGGACCTTTCCTCGTTGGTCAGAGTTCTAAACAAATTCCTTCGTAACCTGGTTGGTCTTCCCCAATCTAGTCCCATGAAGCCCCTGTTACTCGACCTGGGTTGTCATTCCATGGATGAAGTAGCCCGTTTTAGGGCAGTAGCCTTGTGGAGGAGGATCTGGTCTACTCCGGAACTGGCTCCTTTAGCTAATTAAATATTAGATCTTAGATCTTTAGTGGGATCGGGTAATCTTCCCTGGTTCAGAAACGTAAGATTCATCTTGGAAAATATGGGCCTTAGCCAGTTGTGGTTGGACCCTGGTAACAATGCTTTCACCTCAAAAAAGGAATACAAAGCACTCTATTGGGCTACAGTAAGGCATCAACTCATTACACAGACAGACTCCACTTCTCTGACGGGAAGGTTTTTGGATCACAAACTCGACCCCTCATTAGAGGATTACTGGGATATTATCACTAAGAGTAGTGATAGGAAGTTATATCACCAGTTTAGGGTCGGGTCTCTACCATTGAGATCTTTTACAATTAAATGGCGTGGTCAGTCCAATGAGTTTTGTCCCTGATGTAGGGACCAAAGAGAGACAATAGGCCATGTTTTCTTTGTCTGCTCTGTATATTTAGCTACCCGGAGAAAATGGTTGAAACCCATTTGTATCAACATGAGAACACGGGTGGGGCTGGAGGACTTAAAGCTTCTGAGGACTAATGCATCAGATTCTGTGGCCATAGCTGTGGCAAACTTCCTGGGGTGGTCATGGATTATTAGAACGAGGCACCCTACAGTTAGTTGATCCACTGTTTTCATTGTAATATGTATCAGCTCGTCTTTATACCAAAAATTTAATCAGGTTTTACTCTGTGCTATTTAATCATTTTTGATATGACTTGTTCAATTGATTTTTTTAGTGATAATCGTGTTAGGAATCTATCCATGTATTTAAGATTTTATAAATTTAGCTTTAATGCTTTTTCTATTTTGAGTACTTATCATATAATGTTTAGAATAGAGTTTTAATGGATGTCTTTTATGATGGAATATTTCAAAATAAAGACGTATGAACTGAACTGGGATGACAGCGAGTGTGAGTCTGTCTAAACTTAGTAGATTTACCGTATTGGAGAGGTCGGGAGTAAGCAGAGAGGGCAGTAGTTTATGAGGTCAAATAGGATCAGCTTTTTTTCTTACATATTGTTTGTAGGGAGGGTATTGAATTGGAGCTTTTCATGTTCTTCCTAGGCAGAGCAGGTTAGCTGGACACTCTCACATGGGAGAATACCAAACGATTGAACCATCGGCTGCAGGCATTACTGCAACTGTGAATGCTGGTTCTCATTGTTTTGAAGGGCTTAAGTAGCACAACTTCAAATAGGCAGATGGAGGCTTTAGTGGCTTAGAGAGATGAGTAGCACCAGTTCTCACTACTGTTAGCACTTCCTAACCAGATTGTATGGCCAAGCTTCAGTTACCCACAACTTCGAGGCAACTGGTAGCCCAGTCTCTAATGTAATTCTACCACCGACAAGGCAAATTCAACATAGCCAGATGGGCGAGGATCACTTGAACCAAGGAAAGTTACTAAGCCTATCCATACACAGCAGACACCTAGGGAATTCTAGCACAAAGACCGAATTGTCATGTCTGATCACTTCGGATTGCAGCTCACAAGATAAGTCAAAAAGCAGTCAGATTAAGTAAGGTAAGGGGGGAAATGGAAGCAAAGGGGCGGGAGTTTAAGATACAACAATGTAGCAAGATAAATTGTGTTGCAAACTACTTCTGTATTAAAAAAATCACTAACTAAAAAAAATCACAAGCTCATAAAAGATGCACTGTCTAATAAATGGCTGCCTACATTAAATGGTTAACAGCTACAGTATGCTAAACTCTATTTTTATTGAGGCAGCTAAGACTTATAAATTGCATTCTTGACAGCTATTAGATATTATGGCGCTAAACATATCTATCCGATAAAAATTGTGTTTGCGTACCGACCACCGTAGCCTCCCGCCCCTCATTTGGTATAATGGAGGGACCTGCTTCCAATTAGTTCTTCGGCGCTGAAGCAAGTGCTATTTCACTAAATTAAAGCTTGCCCAAATTTTGCAAAGAAACAAAAAATGCATTACAAAAGGACGATGGTAAGAGAAAAGATGCATCAGATATGTAGTGCGGCTTGTTCCGTGCTTTCCCATGTTTGCAAACGTATCATTAAAAGGCACTTAGGAATATGCTGACTCACATGTGCAGCGAGCGCAAAAGAACCCTATAATTTAGCCACGATACTGAAAAGGGAAATGGAAGAAGAAATGGAGAAAACCGTGGGTTGGCGGGACAATGGAAAAGGAAAAGCATCAGTGCAAAACCATTACATCTTGTGCATCAACCGATAACTTTCTGCATCAGAGCGCGATTTCTAAGGACAGTCAATTATCTGTGGAAGCCTGTGCTCAAACACAGGTCAACTGCAATGGATACTAGAGAAGGGAGTTTCTTCCCCTCACCATTTACTTCCATAGAAATATTTCTAAAGTTAAAGATTCGAAGATCTATGGGTCGC
This sequence comes from Lissotriton vulgaris, assembly GCF_964263255.1. NCBI lineage: Eukaryota > Metazoa > Chordata > Amphibia > Caudata > Salamandridae > Lissotriton > Lissotriton vulgaris. The sequence goes on from NC_141687.1 coordinate 407,497,001, forward strand.
AAAACTGATCGACTCTAAAGTGGTGATATCGGTTCCACCCTTCGTCAGCTACCATGGTTTCACTCCACTTCTTGCATAAGCTGAATCTCTCTACTGAAAGTGTATCTATTAACAGCAGCGACGTTCCCTGTTCCTGCGTCACCTGCACAGGAATAATTCGGATTTCAATGTCAGTCGAAGCAACGCTGAAAAACTATTAAAGTCTAACCAGTTTTCTAAAATTGCTCTCATTCTAGTCAATGAAGCAATTGCATTTATCCCAATACTTGCCTTGCTTAGACAGATATAATACTCCAAAAGGGAGCGGGTATTCCCTGAATCAATTTAAACAAACACCACACAACCTTAACACCTTCTTCAGGAGGGAACATTGTGGTTGAGTTGACTGATTTTCAACAAAAGCTAAAAGATTTGTACATAGCGTAGCCAGTGCTGGGAGCAGAGTGGTGGTTTCTACTCCAGTCACCACACACTCAAACAAGGGGTCCCATACTGTTGTTGGCGTACAAAACAGATTTAGCTTTAATGGCTAGAAATCACAATTTTGAGTTATGCATCTCTGAGCCAAAACTAAAATTTGGCATGAAGCTGTGGTCTGCACCAACAGCATGTATAATGCCTTTGTCCACTGTCAGTCCAGAGCAGCCACAATCTTTAGATAAAAGTTCCTTTTTCAATGGGAGCATTCAGAAACTGAATAGCTAAAAATACACCGCACAGCAGCGCAGACAGCCGGTGGCCAGCCCTGTTCCTCTGACAGCTGGATATGCCAGCATCAAATCAACGTAAGGGTCTTGCGAGGTCCCTCGACTGGCACACTGTGCCACTCCCAGTGCAATATGTATTTATGAGACCACATGTCCACACTGCACAATGGGTGTGGGATAACCAGGGTGTTGTCCTGCATGCTGCAGGCTGTTGTCGCGCATGCCTGTGATGACTGAAGCACTAGTGACAAAAGTCGTGGAGCTAGAGGGAACCAGTGGAATCAAAGAAGAGTACAAATAAAGACACATCAAGAAACAGTGTCACTTTTGAAGGTTAGGGGGGGGGGGGCGTGGGGAGAGGTAGTGCAGATGCAGAAGTTGAATTTAAGTGAATCTCAACTTTGATTTATATTATTTATTTATAAAGCCCATGACTGCACAGAAGTCTTCTTGATGCTGAAATATACATCAGGAACAATAAAAGGGTGAATCTAATCTACTTTTAAAGCACCAGGTTTTGAGGAACAAGAAAACTCAGCTCTCGACCTCGCTTAACCCGAGGGGCAGTTTCTTGCATGATTTGGTGCCAGAACGAGAGAAGACCTCCTCCAGCACCTCCTCTCTCACTGCGAGGGTCGCACACATTGCGCAGATTTTTTAAACGCAAAATATTACAAGAGCATATCTGCAACAACTCTGATTGATCACCTCCCTAACAGCATCTGCGAGCCAAACAAACCTCTAAATTGGACCCTCTTTTCCACAGCCAGTCAGCGCAGTTTCTTCGGAGCTTCTGAAACGTAGTTGCACTTCCTGAATTAAGACTAAGGGTATGCAACATTTACATAATTTGCTTTTGCATAATTATGTCACTTTTCAGAAAAATTATGCAAATGTATGCATTATGTGAAATGCAAATCCATCACTTTAGGTTTAAAAATATACTGAAAAAACAAAAGCACAATGAACATCAGTCACTTGGTTCTGTTACTCCTGTACGCTCGCAGTAAGTTTTTACTGCAAATGGCGCATTCACAGTACATTTTTGCCACAGAAGGATTAGAATTACACATAATTATACAAAGTTGCATTAGGATGTAATTTTGCGTAAATTAAAACATGAAATTCCACAAATTACATGAATTCGGCCAGCGTAATTTAGAATTCGCCCAGGCTTATTTACAAATTAATTCTTAATGTAAAGTTTTACACGCATTGTACTAGCACCAGAAGACAAAGCAGTGAATACAAGCTGTTACAATAATCAATCTTGAAAAAAACATAGCGGAGAGTCAGATTCACAGTGGCCAGAGGGGGTTATCCCATCGGTTGCTGTTAGCTCCCAAGTGCACATTTAATTTTAGATAGCTGTGGCTCATCCATTGGCGTATTAATAGGCAATTTCTAAGATGCATGACAGGGGTTGAGGGTAAAGCCTAAGGATTAGCTAGGTGTCCTCAGCAGCCTTCTCCCCATTCCACTAATCAGTGCAAACGGAGATTGAGCATAGAGATCAAAGGGAAGATTCAAAGGTAAGAGACGACAGGAAGTATTCTTGTGACAATCTATATGTCTCTTCCTAGGTATACGGCCCGTATGAAATGAAATGAAATGAAATTAATGAGACTTATATAGCGCACGACTTACCCTGGGGCATCTCAGCGCTTGCTTAGGGAACCCGTCCTGGTATTCCCCTGTGAGATAACCCTGGCAGGGTATCCACAAGGTGAAAGCCAGGCATCCCACCGCGAGGGGCCGTTGTGGAGATTAAGCAAGCTATTGCCCAGAGTCGCAGAGTGTGAACCCGTGAGTTGAGAAGGCACCGGAGCGAGAATTAACGAGTCCGTGGAATTTTGAGCCCAAGACACGCCGAGGCGGGGAATTGAACCCTGGTCCCGGGCCGAACTCAAGCTCCAGGTCTGCCGCCTCTAACCCCTGAGCCACACTTCTCCACCCCGTATAAGGGGGTGGAGGGTTAAAAGGCATGATAGAGTGCCAGTTTAACCCAACTGCTGGAGTAAAGACAACATGCTCTACCAAATCAACGGTGAATGAGATCGGACAGGATCACTCGCTCATATCACTCGCATTGAAGACTATTCTGATTCCATCCATAGCAACCACCAAGGAACATTTTGTACCACAGCCTGGACTAAAGCCCAACTGCCATGCATCAAGAATGTTGAGATCTTTGAGATAGCATGACAATTGCTTCAGCCTCTTTAACAACTCTCACATATTAGACAAGAGGGTAATGGGATAGCAGTAGCTAGACTCACTTCGGCCAAGGCCAGATTTTTTACAGAAACGGAGAGTAGGACAATTCAAGCTTTCAAGGATCCAGGCCCACTCCAGTCACTAAACAGCTGTAAGCACCCTCCCATCACTTTTTGTGCGTTTCATGTACTGGCCCAAGTGGAAAAGGGTATGCCCAGATGTAGGTCCTTTGCTTTCTGTTCCACTGGAACCAAGCAACAACCAACAGAATAGCCCCAATCAAGGCAAAACCAGTCTTGGGTTATTTGTGCTCCAGTTCCGCGAAGACCTGGAGTGGAAGTTTGGCCTGGACTATTCCTATTGGAGCAGAGTCAAGACTGATTTACACATGGCTGGGTACAAACTGGGGTTGCACAGTGGGCAAAAAAATGATGGTCTGGAATGTTACCCTGAGTGATTGGCAGTGGTTTTACTTATTGCAAGCATCCTCCCATCACCGTTTCCAAGCTTCATGTACCATCCTAAGGGGCCGATGACAATGTCACTCGGAAAGGCTCCGGATGGCATTCAGTTAGTCCGAATCCGATTCGGAAGCCTTGTTTCTGATTACGATGGTCGGATACGATTTGGATCGCGCCACAACGGCATTCGGAGACACCGAGTCGGTCGGTGTCTGTGTCTCATTCATTCATTCGGTGCAGAATTGTGCGTCTCTACAGGCAGAGTTTCCGACAGATTTCGATGTCGCTTTTCCGATTCGGTCTCTCCGACACGGATCACCTGTCGGAATTTGACTTTGGGGGCCGTAGCAGGCCCCCTTCACCCAGAGGCCTCCATTTGGGGCCCGTGGGGGTACCCGAGAGACCCCCTTTCCAACCATGCACAGTGTGGCAGGCAGCATGGGATACCCACCACAGGGTGCAAGAATTTCTGCAACCACCACTTTCTTTAATGGTAGCCTGTGTTGTCGGTCGGAATACAGGCTCCCATTGAAGTCAATGGGAGTCTGACCTAACGGTGTTTGGATACATCGTAATCGGTAGGTCGGAAACCATTCCAAAACAGAGTTGGTCGGAATGCTTTCCGAACTACATCGTAATGGGGCCCTTAGTGTTCAAGGGTATGCCCAAACATGGGTCCCATGCTCACTGTGCCTCTGGAACCAAGCTACACCCAACTGAAGAGCCCCAATCAGGCGAGACTTAAAAAGTGTGCATATTCTGGTGCATTAAATGTCCATTATTACATTCATTCTGGTACTAAAAAGTAGATCGTCTCTTGGGTTGGCAATATAGGCCAGAGGTTTGGTGCGCAATGCAAAGATCACTTGACATGCTCAACTTAGAGTGAATTATTTATTGATCAATGGTTGATAAGATGAGCCCTTTACCGAGGATTTTCGACTCCTGGTCAAGGCACAAGCTGGAGTCTTGCATATGCACATTTTTGTTGGGGACGGTTTAAGTTTTCGACTCTATGATTGTTGCCAAAATCTAGGATCAGCAGCAAGCTTCAATGGGTGTTGCTTTGAAATCTGCAGACACTCCCACGTTTAATGTGCTTTTGCTATAGATTATGTATCAGCAATCTTCGGTGAACCGACAAGGGAGTGAGATCTCTGGAACACCATCAGGAATGGTCCATCAAACCTCCAAGTTACACTTCCATTTCTGCACAATGTTTCAGGCCCGTTGCGGTTTTCAAACGCAAAAAGAACAATTGATGGACAGAATGCAGAACAATGTCGTACATTCACCCCAGTACAGAGATATGGGCCTAAATCCATCGTTTTTTTGTTCACCATGCCATTCCAGTTTGGACCCAGCCACATGCAAGTCAGTCTTGACCCTGCCCCTAATGGGAACAGTCCAGCCCATACTACCTGGCCAGGTCCTCCTTGGACTGGAAACAAGCATCATACGACCGGTTTCGGGCTTTCAGGCCTCATCAGCCAGGATAGCTTGACTCCAGTGGCATGGAGAGCACTGGACCCACGTCTAGGCATACCCGGCCCACTTTGTGTGTCTTTTGCATTGCTGTTTTCAGTTACATACTGGGCAGGTTAATAGAAGAAAAGACATAGTAATCATTTGGGGCCGTCGAGATCGACACAAACAACCAATAAATGAAGACATATGATGGCATGACGTCGAAGCAACACAAACGGTGCAAAACGATTGCTTGGATTCTCACAATGGCCGTTTCAAACCGTTCAAGTACAGCTGAAGTTTGGGACTTTGTCTCAGCTTGCTCCTAGCTCTGGTAGAAAGAGAAGGCTGAGAACAGTGTGTAAAGAAGAAAGCAAGAAAAAACAACACTGAAGCAATAACCACAGTATCCTCCATCCTAGGTCGACTCGATCAACTATTTTTGACTCAATCTGTAACAAGCGAGAGCAAACAAGGCTACTTACTACGTGTACAGGGCATGCTTCACTGAGCATTTTATGTGCACAAGTACACCTAATGTGGGCAAAAACTTATTGGCGCACAGAAATTCTTAAAACCAGATTTGCTGAATCCGGATCACTGGAATTTCTGTCTGCAAATCATACTTGCTAATGGAGACAATCTGCTAGTTGTAAAGCATCTTAACGGAAGTAAAAAAAAAAAACAAGTAAAAAAAATGGCTGTCAACATTCACAAACTCAAAAGTTGCAAAGAATTCACACACTTATTTCAAGGCCAGTTCCTGCCCTGGAAATTCAGGTATCGCTATTTCGGTAAAAGACAGGAGGAAGTGCCTTTTAGGGTGGAGGAGGGGCGGATGGACCCCGTATTTCATGTAGGTGTAGAGGAAGGGTCTTTTCCATGGGCAAAATGTTTTCAGCATCAAGAAAAAAATAAAAATTAATAACGAAGAAAAAGTATTTTTGCTTATTTGTGCCTCCAACGACTTTTGAAGAGATCCATGCACATTGCTAGAAGGTCTTGTGCCTGACCGAAAAATGCTTACATTTGGGCAAGCCGTATGCATAAATATAAAAGTAGATTTGCACTTTAATTGTAAATCGAGCCCGCTGTTTCGGATCTGAATCACGCTTTTCTTCACGTCAAATCGCAGCTAATGTTTCAACATAGGTTTCCTTGTTTAGTGCCCAGAATAGAACCTGAGCTTTGGTTTATATTCCAAGGCTTTCTGTAAAGGTGCTTAAAGTTCCTAGCATAAACCGAATAAATTAAACAATTAGAGGTCCTGAAGTTAGGGATTGTTCGTCTTCTCGCCTTCTTAAATTATCTTTTTAGTAGACCTTCTTCGTAAGTGCAGTATTAAAAAAAAATGCATTACATCCAAATATATTTCTGAATACGTTGCATTGTGACATTTAAATGTCAGGCAATGCATTAAAGTAGAAATGGCTATCCATACAGAAACTGTGTGAAAAAGTATGAAAAAATATGACCAGGAGACCATGGGGTAAGTACTTTGCAAAAAGCCACAAAGAACTATTCCAACATCGCAAAGAATTTGACATATGATGTCTGCTCAGTAAGGTATTGAACATATCAAAATCTTTTACATCTACCAATTGATGTCTCCGAGGTAACCATACAATCACAAAAAAACGCTGCACAATGCAGCCCATTTCTTTAGTAATCTCAGTGGCTCTGCTGTTGGGCCCCTTTAGTTTTTTCCCTACAACTCCTAAGTTCCAGGTTTTGTATGGTTACTCCAGTAACTCATGGTCTAAACTCACAATGCGATATGTTAATGTTTGATCTGCCCCATTATTTCCAATGGGAATTACTTAATTCATGAACCCAAGTTCCTAGGACTAGAGTTGGAATACTGACAATGTCCAGGCCCCACCTCCAAAGTCAGTTCAGAGTAACAGAGCCACAGTCTACTGTTGAAGTAATGGCAAGAGTCACAGAAATGACCAGTCAAAGTGATTACATATTTTAATATTCCAAAAGGTGTATTTAGTTATGTACTTGAAAGGCCAGAAGTACTCCGGTAGAGTAAATCCTGCCTACCTTAGCTGAATATCTTCCAACTAAGTGGTACCAATTAGTTAGACAGGCTAAAGAGTAAGAGTGCAATTAAGTACTGCAAAGTCCTGCAGGTGTCCTCCAAAAGAAAGCAAAAGCATCTATTTGTGGGTAGATGAAACCTTGTGAATCCTTCAACTCTATCATTACAAAGCACCATTGCAGAGAAGTCCCAAATGGAGTATTGGAAAAAAAAAAGGAGTATAATATTTGTGAATTAACCACAAATGGTGGCAATATTTTTCTAAAAAATGACAGATCCATGTTGGCATTGGTAGTGTCCTGCACTAAGGACTGGACATCGATGCCCTCTGCCAATGGCATTCTGCACTATTCCAAAGCCTCAAAGTTTTGGCAAGTGGCCAGTCTTCCACCTATGTCAACGTCTTCTCTTTCAAAACCTTGCAATAGATAGAAGGCGCAACAGAAATGTTGAGATAGCAAGAGAATGAGAAAGAAAAAACGGGCCACTGTGGTACTATTTGGCTTAAACAGTACTGTGTTCTTCTATGGTCTTAAATTAGGCAACATGTTGTTATGTTCTCAGATGCTGCATGTCAAGGATGGTGGTTTTAATAGTTTGGACGCTGTATTGTACAGATTAAGTCAGCACACCTATTACACTGTATTCTTTTATGTGTTTTTTTAAAATCTGTTTAGATTCCGTAACTGGAGATGACTCTTTACACAAGTAAGAACACGAGGGAACCGCATTCCGGTCCCCATCAGGCTGCACATCCTATTTAAATGAATTTAATGAATTTAATTCGTAATCAACCATTAATTTGTTCCACAATTTTAACCGTTAATATTCTTCCATTTGTTTCTTTGTTTTTTCTTCAATCCATTACACTCATTTCCATTTGTTTCTTTACTTTTAAAAAAACACAGGGGAATCACTGGTTCCACATGCCACGTTTTATTGCAATTAAAGTCAACAAGGGGACCCCAAGTCAATCAGCATAGGGCCTTGGGAGTATATTATTCCAAAACAGTGGTCCCATGCAACGAGTAATATGCTTAGAACAATAAATATAGACACAATCGATTCTATATTCAAAGTGACATGTCCAGCCGGACAGAGGTCTCAATCTTTACTTCAATCAAAAAATGCACGGAAAAGGATTCCTTCAACAGATCAACGTAGTGGGGCACAAGCCTGTACCCAAACACATACAGATCAATACAGTGAGGGAAGCACAAGACAAAACAGGGCTTTTAAGGCAAAAGCTGCAGTTTTCTGGAGTATTGCAAATGCACAGAAATTTTAAACTGACACCTTCAAAAATATGTAGTATATGATTCACGTTTTTTTGCATAAGGTGCGTAAAGAGGTCGACGGCGTTTCGGTCCCACTACAGAGTCAGGGGACCATGACATATAATGCCTATTGGTTGAAAGCCTCTATTGCCAAGGGGGGGGGGCTACCCCGGGTTGCTCAGGATAGGAGCAAGTGTTGCAATGTTGGCCTTGGTCAGGCGGTCTAGTAATTACCCCGAATCGGGATTTCAGTAGATACGCGTTGTTTCGTAGGTCAAAACGCGATTTAGGAATTACCGGTTTAGTCGGCTTCAGTTCACTTCCGTGTATGGCATAATGTGAGGCTTCCACTTAACATGCTAAGCAAAACCACAGGAAAAACTCAGGGACTAAAGTTTCTCTGCATCAAATGGGAGATGAAGATAAAGCAATACATATACTAGTTTCCAAGTCAAATGTTAGCCGAACTTCAAAATATTTGGAAACATAGGTCTGCTCCAAATTTCAGTTTTTTTTTTTTAGTCCTGCATATTCTGAAATTCAGGTCATGTAAAGATTACCCTCAAAGTCTGAAGTGACCTCCTAAGCACCACTGATGAAGAATCCTTCAATGTTCATCCTGAAGCATCATCCTTCTTCCTTTTGACACAACAGAGCACAACACTTGGCGGAAGATAAGAGGCCGCCCCACTGCAGGATCGAGTCTCCAATGGGTCCAGTTCTTAGGAGCTTCAAACTCCACCCTTACCACTCCAGTAAAATCTTGATATGCATTCCCTCACAAGAAGCAATTTGGTCTTCCTTTCACACCGGGGCAGACAGCACTCGCATCTACCTTTGGTTCGGCAGAGAACATGACTTCATGTGTCTAACAGAAAGACAGACAATCTGGAGGATTGGATGGTCACCTGCAGGATTTAGCTGAACTGTGTCAATATTGAAGTCGGTTTCCTGGAGCCAGACACCTACTAAAAACTATTATAATATTTTTTTTTTATGCACCCACATGTTATCATTGCCGTTGCCATGTTGGCAAAAAAAACGTCCATCAAGAGAGCTGGTGTGAACACAACATTACAAGTCAGTTCAGTCACCTTCACCCAACCTGCCAACTTCCAAAATCCCCACTGATGCCACCAAGCTTCATACCACAGTAATCAGCTTCTCCATACATCAAATCTGAGTTATACGGGTGCCCAGTTCTAAGGCCTTTCCATACATCCTTCTTCCCAAGTGCCAGCTGGTGCAAAACATGACAGGGCGATTTGATGCTGGCCTGCAGGCATCTGAAGTGCACACAGGCCCCACATGAGAGGAAAATAAACGCTGAGATTATCCTCTGAGCCTCCAGATTTCTCATTGAAATTGCAGTCCCAAACCAATGCAAAACCTCGAGAGTTAAACATTCAACAGAGGTCTCCTCCTCACCAGGGGTCTCCTCGCTCACTATCCAGGTCTATAATCTGCAGACTTCATTGTGCCGACACAACATGATGGTCTACCCTGGATTCCTTCAGCGAGCCATAAAAGCACACTTGGTTCTGTCTCCTAAGGTCACCCCACACTCTCGCTATAACCTGCAGGGTGTGACGCACGCTGATGGCTGCCGTGCAGGGGTTTGCAGTGCACAGGTTAGAATCTCCTCAAACTTGACTCGCCCTTCCCATCCTCCAAGGTCGGTGAACGGAGTTTGATTGAAGTGGGTGACAGTAATATCTGTTATTCACGGTGCTTAGACACGGCAGGCGTGCTGTATGAAACACGATTATAAACAAGTTATTATCCACTCGCCCTAGCAAAGTGCTCCTTACAAACACCACAAAAAAGGCGGGGGTCGCAACGCAGCGGTGGACGCATCCACTCCAGTGGAAACCTGTTACCCACAGAACCGTGTCCTCTTGTCAAAACAAAAATAAACGTTTCCTACCTACCAAGACAGGTTGAGAAGTCAGCCATGGGCAGCTGTCAAAATAACTCTGGCGTTTACCAGCAGCCGTGAAATGTCTCTGGCCCGGGCTCGAGTACGGAGCATCCCGAAACAAACGCTGGTCTCCAATGAATGACATTCCACCGAGCTGGACAGAAGGGCAGCTTTAATGCCTTTATCGCCAGCTTCTGTTGCAGGAAAGGATAGGCCGGTCCTAGTAAATACTGAATTATGTGTAAGGGAGCTCCCTTAAGGAGTCTAAAGTAACTGCAGGAGCCGAGAGTCCTTTCCTCCTTACATCTCTTGCACTATCAAAATCTAACCAGCAAGAAGGAAATCATATATATAGCAATGTTCTAACGATTTATGCCAGTTGTGGTGCACCCTGCACCAGTATTGATGATTGTATAGAGTATATAAAAATAATAATTAAAAAAAACGCACTATCAGACACGTTTGTGCACCAAGATTAACCACACATGCCAACATTTTAGAAATACAAGCGGAAGAACTTCTATTTCTAAACTCTTGACCAAGGCAAAGGGCGTGCAAGTTAGATCTGCTGAGGTGGGGGAGCTGGAGAAAAAGGGATCAGGGTAAAAAATAAGGATATTGTGCACTTTTTAGGGGAACACCATACATATGTCATAGAGCTTCAACTTAAACTGAGAAATTTGCCAGCTCTGAGAGTCCAAAGCCATAGCAGATCTCTATAGTATGATTGGCACCCTTCCCCAAGACACAAAAAAGGTTTAAGAGCGTAATATGCCCCTGCCTCACTCTTAGCCTGCAGCGTATAGACCGTTTATTAGGTCACTTAACTGTCTTTCGGCCAAGCAAAAGTTTGAATTCAAGACCCCCATGTTTGAGCACTTTTCTTAAGTTTCGACTCTGATGACGACATATCGATCAATCATACACTTTAATAACTACAAAATCCATTTTGTGCTGGCCACCCCAAAACAGACTTTTCATCCACTCTTAAGAAACAGAATATTGCGCACAATGCTATCAGTATACAAGGTCCTCAGTAATGTTTATGCAGGTATCATGCATATTCTTTGTTGACTGTTTTAGACGCGGCCAAGAAAGGGTGGAATATGAGTTAATTTCCCATATAAGGAGATCGTCTAATACCATATGGGTAGGGCCTGGTTATCAGTACGCATAAAATGAATGTGTGAATGTCTACCTGGATAAATGGATGTACCTGGAGTCTGCCTAGACCAAGAACATTCTGATCAGTCAGTGTGACACAACGGAAGCAAGGGCCCCCAGAGAGGGCAGAGTTGATCCAGCTCCGTGAGAAGTGTTCTCCTTCTTGTCCACAGAAGTGGACTCAAACCCTCGCCCCAGTGCTGGGACAGAACTTCGAAGCAATTTGATAGTTGATCAGGTATGCAAAATGCTTATCCTGAGCTGTTGGATGATAACGCCCTAGAATGAGCTGAACCCCACACTGCTTTGATGGACTAGAGCAGGGGTCTCCAAACCGGTCCTGGAGGGCCGGATCCATGCCAGATTTTTAAGATTACTACATGTATCTCAATGGGGATTTCCAAAAAATGTGGCATGGACCCTCCAGGACCGGTTTGGAGACCCCTGGACTAGAGCAACGAGATCCTGGTAGTGAAGTGGGCAACCTGTAATGGTCGCCACATATCTGATCAAGCCTATGGGTGGGTCAGGACAACTATGCAGACCTTTTCCTTAGCGGGCTTGTGTTCCACTGTGGTCTAGCAGAAGTTGCAGATAATTCCCGCATCGCCTAAGACCAGGAATCATGGCAGTCCCATCATTTAGCATATATGGCGAGGAAGGATGGGCATCACATCACATCATCGATTCACCTAGAGACAGCTGCTGTGTTGCTTGTAATGCTGATCCGGAATCTTTTAGAGTAGTGAAAGGATTCCACAATAGATGGGTTTGGGGAGAGGAGGGTGCATGCATTTGTGTGAGAGGAAGAGATTAGGCTCGATTGATAGGGACAGTGTGAACATAGGGAACCCCTTTATGGGAAGGGGGTGCTATAGTTTCCCCCCACATATACACCTCCAATAACAAAGCATGGCACTCATAGATGGAGAGGTGTTTACTAAGGGGGAGAGACATCTCCTGGTCTGCATGAATCCGGGCTGAGGCACTTTATAGAAATGTCCCAGTTCTATTAGTAGAATACACATCTCACCACCCAACCGTTCTTCTACACTCATGCAATGTATCAGATGAAATGTCTATTAGAAACAGATCTATATGATACTGCGTCGGTGCTGGCATTTATGAAATATCATGAGATCTGGAGCGTTCGCGGACTTCAGCGGCACCATAAATTAACTAGATAAGCCTAGGCTATAGGTTCAAGCCTAGGTGAATTTTTGTGTGCAATTTTTGCACTTCAGAATATGCACATATAATGATCATAGAATCAAATATTTTTTTAGAAATTTGTATTTACATATGGTGATGGCATAGATCATAAAATATATTAAAATATTTTAGGGGAGATATGAAAAAGAAACATCATTGAGATTTTAGATGCAACCTGGATCGGGAGCGAGCCATATTGGGTTAGACTTTTTGGAAGAGCAACCATTTTGTGCAATAAATAAGATCATAGAACCGAAAAGCTTTACTGTTAAAATCTTGCTATAGAGACTTTCAACGCGTTTACCAGGTGGTAGGAGCCATTTTGAAGCACCCCCATATAAAGGTCGGCCATTCCGAGGTAAAACTTGTGTGCCCTGGCAAGAGGCGTGGCACTAAGCCCGTTACGGTTCGATATTAAAACAGTAAGACACTGTGCATCTTTTAAAGTAACTCGCGAAATAAAAGACTTATAGGTTTTGCAGGGAAATGGCAACATATGAGAAACTTCCCTATTACCAAAATCAAAGCAGTCACCTTTACGAAAAGAGGAATGAGGTAATCCTGCATTTGACAGCACTAATGAGTGAGGAGAATTATTGAAAAATCCAGTGGATGAAATAAGCGATGTGTAAACAATAGTAATAGAACGTTTTAGATGTTATGCTGATTATGTTATTGTAATAAATTATTGTGTCACATCCAGTTAGAGACTGGCACAATGGGAATAGATTGCAGAATTTTTGTAAATTAATTGAGACCAAACACGAATTATGTCAGAGCACTGATCAAACCAGGTGATAAAAGTATGTCAAACAGCAGTCTGCGATCAAAGAGATTTGCAGTACATAAGCATAGCAGTGAAGAGCGTTAATGAGGTAATTACGGTTTGTTAAGAATAAATCTATTTTTGAGAGGAAAATGTTAAGAGTAATTGAGGAATGAATCGAGGTGAACGTGTAGTAGATTATGAAGTGTGTGTGCCTTGAGACAATTTGTTATCGACATTATTGAGATTAGAATACAATGCCAATACAATATTTAACTACTTACTACAATAAATACGAATGAACCACGGTATGATCCTAAGATGCGAGATACTGACTAAGATGTGAGTCTACAGTTCCAGTTAAAAATACAGTTGTAAAGATGTTAAATACTGTTTTTGTACACATATTTATCATATTGTTTGAAAATGACCTATACAACACTGTAAATGTAGAGGCCGTGCCAACAAGTATAGCGTGAAATTAAGCAAAGGATTCTAGAAGTAATGTATTTTTTTTACCCAAGTAGGAGTTTACATACTTGAGTTTATGTTTTTGTTTTTAGTAATTGTGATAAAACACGACGTGGCACTGTGGTAGTGAATAATTTGGGGAATGTGTATTGTCCAACGATTTTATGCAGATGATCGAGATAATAAAGATTGTGGCATTTAACCGAAGAAGTGTGCCCTTCGCCAATCTTTTGAACTATTTTTGACTACAAGAGACCTCTCATTCTATCTCCCTTTCTCTACCCCTTCAACTTAAAACAGACTAGGACTTTCATGAAAGCCCTAAGAAGACATCTGAACCATTAGACCTCCATTGAAGTGGCAACATCCTGCCAGAAGATGCAGCCTTTGAACATGCCATAACTGAACCTGAGGATGTTCTTGAACACTCCCTTTCTCCACTTATGCAAAATGCTGACAGGCAGCTTGACTTGTACAACTGAATAAAGAAGACAAAACTTGTGAGCAAGCATAATGTTTAAACATCCAATTAAAAAACTATTTTCAACTTTCACTTGTAGTGCCATGGATGAGGTCGCAATGTACTTTACAATTCTCGCTCTATCACACCCAGTGGTAGAGTTCCGTGGCATAGTGGCAACAGTTGCAGACTCGGGACCTAGGGATCAAAGTTCAAGTCTTGGTGTCAGAGCAACATACTGTGATTCTGGGCAAATCCCTTAATCTCCCATGCCCATGGAGGGTGCCTGGATACCCTCATGGGTGATAACCCAGCACTACATACATCTACAATCTTTAACCCATTAAAAGATGTATTTTCAATGGAGACATCAATATGACTTTTCTACTGCGTCACCAAAGAGGAGGATTTTTTATTAATGTCAATGCAGAGTGCAAAACGTTAATGCCGGTGAGGTATCCTTCATTATTAAAATGTGTAGAAAAACAAAACAATCTCTTTACAAACAAGGTAGTATGCAGAGCATCTAAGCTAGCCTGCACAGCCTTCATTGCCATCGCCACTGTTGAACCATTCACAGAAAATGATGAGTTTGGGATTCTCCTATTAATTGAGGGTAATTACAAACAGGTGATTTTTTGGAATTAAAAAAATCTAATTACAAGTAGGCAATGCTGTTGCTTTAATGGTGGGCTTCGGCACAATTGATATTTCAGAAGTATTCAGGCATAAATACAAAGGCGTGTCTTAAAAAACCTCTTAGACGTTTATAATCTTGGATTTGCAACACTTGATTGAGTTGGCACCATACCAAAATTCAACAACCAAAAAAAACAAAGTTTTCCTCAAGTAGAACATTAAAACCTTAAGCACCTGGAGAGACACGCTTATTGTAGACGATGATTGGGTATTCAACAATGTTTTCATCACAAGGGTGTCTGCCCCTCTTAATAAACCATCACCCTTAAGTTTTACTTGAATCTTGGTTTCCTACGATACTCAACACATACAAGCAAATTACAATATTTGCCACACAGCATTGCCACCTTCAAAAGACTTTTCCAATTGATAGTAATTTCTGACCGTCCATAAGCCTCTCACTGCGTGTGAAGAACACTAGCAACAAGGCGTAGTAGAACAGAGTGAAGTTTAAACATACATACATATAATAGTGCAGCAAATTATTTCTCTTCCATCTTCTTCTAGAGAGGGTATGTGTGCATGGGACTTTTGGAAGCTAAGGAAGTAATATGAGAAATCTTAGAAACAATTTGCGTAAAAAGTTCTTTGTAGCTCACTGGAGAGTGTTCAAAGCAAAAGAGGATCCTACAATGAACTTTACTTATATATTATTTCTTAGCGTGAAAATAATTCAGCTGCAATATTATCTAAATTTTGTGACAAAACTGCAAAATATGTGGCACGTTCTCTGGCAGTATCATTTTTTATCCATTTGAGCTAGATATAACATTTTTGTGGCATGCAAATGAGGCAAATCCATATTTATGCAGTAACAAATGCAGCTAAATAGCATAAATACACTGGACCTCACAATTGTCCATTGTTTTATCAACAACTTATTCATGAAAGGTAAACAAAACCTAAACATTCTCATTCCAATCAGTGCCTATTCTTAGCTCCACTTTAAAGAAAACAGCTTTTCCAGTAAACAGCCTCAAAATAGACATGTAATGTAAACAAAACGTAACAGGCCAGCATGTAAGATGGTCATCTGTGGCATCTCGGGGAGGAGTTGCATCGTTTATGATGTCACCAGATATCCTTGATGCAATAATATACCACATTATACAGTTACCCATTATATATTCTCTTTCTACACATTCATGTTTCTTTTTACCCTATGACACCGTATTTTGGTAGTATAGCTAAAACAGGTTAGCCAGGCATGACAATGCATGCCATCAAGGGCTTGCACACTCCTAATTAATAAGACGCTAAAGACCCTTAATCTATAGCTCCACGATCACTGGAGTACCAGAGCATGCAAGGCAGGTCCAGCTACCTTAGGAGCTAAGAGCGTGAATTGATTGGCCCACACTGGTAATGGGCATCTTTACTTGCTGACATTCATCACTGAAGATACTTAGCAAACACAGGCACTGAAAAACAACTGGTACCCCATTTCTAGTATAAATAGGAGTGCCACTGGTTAAAGCTGTGTGATTGGTTGGTGTGAAGAGGCAGTAACTGTACCAAACCCTAACATCCATGCTGTGTGCAACGGTTAATGCTAAGCGTGGCTGATAGCCCCGCAGCAGCAGGCAGAGATCAAAATATAATGTGACAGAAGCAGCAGGACTGGAAACTCAGCACTGGAAATAAAATGTCTCACAGGAACTGAAGATCTACTCAGAGTGAAGGACAGTTAATTCCAAGGCTTGTACGAAGCTCATTGGTTCCAGTGGCCCAGACCCTTACCCGATATTCATTTTCAACATCCTCACAATGCATAACAGCAACACACACATCTGCTGCAACATAACTCATAAGAAGAGAACAATCACACGTCCAAACTAACCAGTTGACGGGGCATCCATCCGCAGATGGCTCCCGCAGCTACCTCTCATTCATATACCTCTTCATGGTAATGGGCAGTCTCACTGAACACTGTACCCAAAGTACATTAGTAAAGCCCTTTGTCCTTATCGTGAAATCCACCGCCTAGTAAATTGACTTAAAGGCACATTCCTTAACTACCTTTTCTTTTCAGCTCCGAGCGGCACAGAAGAATGTCTGTTTGCGCCTCCGCCAGTACAGAATTACGCAGGAGCCACATGGGAACCACTGGCTCGCTTACCATCAGACACAATGACCAAGCTTTTCCAAAGCATCAAAGTAAGTGCAGCCTCATATCCAGAGAAATAAGCAAGCCCTCTTCCCTCCTAAAAAAACAAAGGCAAAACTGAACAGCTGGCCTATAAACCACCCTGTTAGCCAGTACAGAAGTTGACCAGTTTTGATCTCAACGTTACATGTCAGCCGGCCTCAAGCCTCTATCTCGGTTTCTCCGCAGTCCGAATGCTGGAGAGATGATACGGACTTCCCTTCTATCCATTAAACGCAGTAGCAGACTAGTAAATTGAGCGCCGATATAATGATCTTTCTTAATTCCCCACGAAAACGCACCATCCTACAGGCCACCAAAACTCTTTCTGCACTAACAAAAGGCGGGTAGGATATGCTTTCTTCAGTTCTCCTGTTCAGTATGTGTCATTTAATTTCTAGGCCTTCCTGTCCCTTTGAGAAGCTTGACCTAAACACAGAGGGCTTTTTATTCTGCCCTGAGACTTTGCTGTAGAGAGTCACAGGCCCTCCCTGATCCCAGAGGAAACGGCTGTGACTTTCAGAATGAACAGTAAGCATGTGAAGAACTTCGCAGTGCATATCATGCTTGACTGGTAACGCTCAGTGCTGGCCATGACTGCGATGACAGAGGCGGTCACGCTCACCATATGAAGTTGTGACAAGTGGCGCACAGCCCAAGGGCCTGGTTTCGGAAAGATCAGCAACTCCCTGTAAGTCAATGGCGCCCAGGAGAAGAGGAGGTGCGGCGTTTAGACAGTCAGCGGTGTTCAAGTAGGCGGGGTGAGGGGGTAGATCAGTGCGTGCATGCATGCAAGTTGAGGGTAAACAAAAAGAAATTACCACGTACCTTGCATGCTGCATGATGTTTGACGTCCTCCTGGCTCCAGTCTGTGCTTTGCTTCGCCTCCAGCATCTTGTAGTGGTTTCTCCTGCAATCTCTGGTTCTGAGGTTGCAATGCCAAAGCTTCCTATTCCTCAATCTTTTGACATCACCCCCGGGCTCGTGAATCATACACGCTAGTTAATTCTTTGATCCAAAGCTCTGCTCAGAAGAAGAGTTCATTTGGTAGTTGAGGAGTTTTAACATCATTATCAATATCTATGGTGGATTTTGATCCTTCAGGTTTTGCATAAAGGCTTGTTAAATTAACTGAATGTCCTGAGTCGCAACAGAGATCGGTGACCCTGAGGAGGAGTGGCCACTTGACGTGTAAGTGCTCAAAGGGAATGGTACAGTAGTTTGCTGAAGTATATATGTTTGCAGTTCTCCTGAACGTTACACTATCGCTGGAGGCTGTGGAGCTTTCAGATGAAGACATTCCTGTCCAGAACTGCGGAAAGTACAGATTAGTTAGAGCTGGTGACGCGCAAGGTTGATCCAATGTGACAGGCTTTTGAATAAGAAATGGATTATCTGAAAGTTGTTTGTGTACTGCATGCAATCATTGTTGTCCCGGGTGCAGTTTAAACATCTTCCTGTGTGTCAGTGAACTACGATAGTTCTCACAAAACATTTCATTCACCTCTGCAGCCACTGGCCTCAAGATATCAACACTTTCTGCCATATTGGATACTTCCTGGACTAATTTACCAGAAACGAAGCACTCCTCACTTCCGGTTCTCTGGACAGCAGCAGCTGCAGGAAAACACAAGGTACCCAACGGCTGCTCAGTCTCCAACAAATTTCCCTAACCAATCCTGGAGCTGCCCTCATGCTGTTAACCAGCATGAGAGAATCACCAGGATTGGAGGGAGCAGCCTATCTCGGCAATGGAGGCGGCCGCTTGCTCTAACTCCGCTGTCTTATGACAGCTAGGTTAGAGAAATTAAAAAATACGAATGTCTGACTAGCCATCGCAAGACAGTCGGTCAAAACGACATGCTCACTTTAAACAGAAGTGCACAGTTCACTACTGCCACTCAGCAGCAGTGGCCCCACCCCGTCCTGACCCGCTGTTCAGGACGGGTGGGCGAAAAATCTAAATGGTAATAAAATAACGTTATTACCATTTTATTTTTCATCTCTGGGGCTTTCCTGAGAGTGGGGCTTTTTTTAATTTATTTATTTATTTTAACAGTGGGGCAACGCTCCTCTGTCCTAAAGGAGGAGCCACTAATGACCACAATAGGTAGGCAGGAGCATCAGGACAACGGACAACCTGCTGCAATTGTGCTGCAATTTCACTCATCCTACAGTCTGGAAGAAACCAAAGGAAATAGAGGCATATAGCAAAGGAAGGCAGAGGCACGACTGGTGTGAGGCGAACAGACCATATGCGTTCTAATGAAGCATGGAACACAGCTTGTGAGCCAGGCGCAGGGGGAACAGAACTCTTATTTTTAGGTCTGGGTTCTAGCAGCATCTATTATCAAACATACCTATTACTAACGAACCACATATGGTATAGGTCTAGATCTGCCTCTTTCAACCACTGTCTTTCTTCAACTACCCTTTTTTAGTTTTTGGCTTAAGACTTTCACAATAAACTCTTTGTTCAGCCCAGTGGAGTATTCATCTCGCACCTCATTTTATTGGCTGTTTGAGTGTACCACTCCGCCTCCACTTCAGTGCTTGCTGTGAACTGCATGAGGAACTACTTTATAACTATATCCTTCTCTGACCACTTCTCTCCTGGCTGCCATGTTGAACTCTGACTTTTTGGCTTTGCCAAGATCTGTTCTGTTTTGCTTTAAGCATACAAATTGGTGTCTATACATAAGTAATTTTTATTTTTATTTTTTAACTAACTTAGTCCTTTAGGGACCTGCAAGAGGCTCATGGTGCCACACCTGCATGAAAACTGGTGCATCAATCGCTCACACCAACCATACCATCAGAAGCATAAACATCAGCGAATAACTTGTTGGTTAAGTCTATTCTCGGTTAGTGTGCATAGCACCAAACGGTTGGGTGTGGGAGGGGGAACAGAGACCGAGAAAAACTGAGTGTGTGCACAGATGTCAGTGATGAAGTGAGAAGTGGAGATGGAGGGCGCGGACCCAATGGAAAGTAAAACTTGGCTCAAATTAAAGTGTAGTTTCTAAACCAACTGCTGTAACTAATCATCCAGTTTCTTGTCAGTTTTTCCTGGATTTGGGTCTGTTCAGCCCAACTTCCTCTCTTCGTCCAGTAAGTCCAAGCTAGGTGCCTGTTCCATCATATAAGCAAGAACCCCGTCATGAAACAGGAGGGATGTATTCATTCCACTGGAGGCAAGAACCAAGCAGTAGAAATTGTACAATTCTTCCCTTTTTTAAGCCTTCTACCAGCAGTTCTACATATATGCATTACGCAAAATGTAATTTGAGACCTGAATTAACGAATCAGTCAGGTGGTACTTAGGTATTATGTGATAGAGGTGAGACATAACATTTTGTGTGAATATATATACAGTCAACTCACTTCTTACAATAACACCATGGAAGTAGTCTACGTCTGCAAGGGTATTTTTGTACTATTTTCATTATGCCTACTTTTCCGATTTTAGCCAGGGTGCTTCAAGCGCATTCAGGTGGGGTAGAAGGTAAGTTAAGCAGAAGACCTTTCCATAGAATAATGCTGTTAATGCTCATGAAGACAATTATAGGTCCTTGACATTCTGCAACCACGTACACATCGTACTTGAGTGGTGTTTCATGTTTGCTAAGTTCGTTTTTAAACGCACAGGTATATGCTTCTACAATTCGGTGCAAGAAATGCAGGAAGATTCCTCCCGATTCCTAGACACCTTTGTGCCAATAAACTTAAGATAATAATAATAATACATTTAACACAATACAAAACAAATGTTACAAGTACACAAACCTGTTGCAGCACAGCTCTAGCTGAAAATCAGGTGAAACTAATTTATTTGATTTAAAATGGGCAAAAGTCTTAGTCGACTACACTAGGTTTGACCTTGTGTTCTGTAGGATGCGTGCATTTTTCCACGGCATATACATTAAGTAGCTTTGTTGTCTATCCTAATTATAGTTGGTTTATTTGTAATCCTTAAAAGAAAACCCACGTGGATACATCCAATTTTCAGTCCACAGAGAAACTTAGACAAATGCATATGCACCATGCTGCGAGGTTATGACAGTTAACAGTTTAGTCACTTCCCAGAGTGGATAGTGCCAGATCTCAAAGAAAGAATAGACAAATCTGGCTTGGACTGCAAAGCAGGGGAGGCTCACTGTTGAGTTTCTGTTGAAAAAAATCAATTTGCACCATCACTCCCCAAAAACAAAATATTCGATTAGTTACATCCTTACACTGCATGGAAAGAGCTGCTGGTACCGTCATCTTTTGTTTTTAACATTTTTGACTTGGTACTGCTTTCCCCACTGATGCGGTGGCAGCCTACAATTAAACCCGTACTTTATTTTCCTCAGCTTTTTTTTTGCCTCTTTTCACTATTGCTCTAAAATTTTACACCCCATATGCAAAAAAGGGGATTAAAAATAGAACCAACAAAGTATGGGCAAGGTTTAGACTCACAAAGGTTCTAAAACAAGGAAGGAAACACTAAAGCAACGCTCCTCAAAAAACAAATTTAAAAAAACGATCGAGCACTCCAACATAGTTGGATCACAAACAACCAATTCAGTTAAACAGATCCCTATCTTTGCAGAAAAGTGAGAAGACATGGCAAATCTATTAGCAAATAAGATACTTAAAATCCCCAATGACTTTACCTCTGCTGTAACTATATTTCTGATCCCAGACTTACAAGCATGGTCCTTCAAATCGGCAATACATAGTTGGACATACTCCAGACCAGTCACATCAGCAATGGTGGATATAACAGTTTCATACACTAAACTAACTAGCTAGCCCCCATCTTGGCCCCCATTGCATAATCTGGCTAACTAGCTCACTCCCTGTTTAATGCCCATATAGACAGATAACAATAATGACTGCATTAAACAAGATATTGCCCACTCCTCAAAGAAAGGTGCCATAAAACCCAGCCTTAAGAAACCAAAAGCTGACCCAAGCTACAAACAAAGGAAATTATATCCCAATCCTGGAGAAATGTACTGAACAACAGCTAAACCAATACCCTGCAGAGAAGGAACTCTCAAACAACTATCAGCCTTGGTACAGAAATGGACAAAGCATTGAATCTGCTATTCTCAATAATACTGATAATGTATATCAGATAATGGACTTGAGAGAAGCATGCCGGGTAATACTGCTTGATCTTTCCGCAGCATTTGATACAGTTGACAATGACATACCAGTGAACACACTACTAACCAAATTTGCTATTGGAGGCGTGGTGTTACAACGATTCAAGTTGCATCAAGATATAGAATAATGATGCCAAACTGTTATGATTAACTAATCCTGTTCAAACCCGATAACTATTCCTTTTGGAATTCTTCATGGCACTATAGTAGCCCCCTGCTCTTCAAACCTATATATGACGCCTCTTACAGATTAACTACAGTCCTTGTGAGTCTCATATCATCAGTACACAGATGAAACATATCTACATAAAAATCACCCACAAACTATCAACAACTTAATTAATAATATATGCATAGATGAGGACCACTCAATGACAAACTCAAATGAAACAAAACTGAACAAATCATTATTAGTCAATACCCAGACTTTAACACCGCAAAGAAATGGCAGACATGTCTACAAGTATGCCTCTGCTCTAAAAAAAACAATGCCAAATCGCTAGGCTTCCTGCCAAACGACAACAAACAAACTAGATTCCCATATCAAAGCTATGGCCAAAGCGCCCTTCTATCAGCTAAAACCACCAAGATCAACAAAGGGATTCATACATAAAGAGATCTTAACCAAGTCGTCCAACCCGTGATTATAGCCAGAGTTGGGAATGGGATATATTTACTCACTGGCTTCCCTACCATTCAGACAGCATCATTAAAAGTAGCCCTAACCACTGCAGAACGATCACATGAACAAACAACCTAACCATATCATTCTATTTTTGATCCAGCTCAAGTGGCTCCCATTACAGGTCAGATAAATTCTCTGCTGAGCATGTGTGATCTTCATAGGCTTAAAACACTTATCAGACCTTAGTACCTGAAAATGAAACTTAATCTAACAGGAATGAGAAGACACATTTACGGGACAAGGTCCAGTGAGCAACACTTACATATAAAAACCACATTATCAGATTTACCACAAAATGTGGTACAATGCACCCATGGCGTTAGGACAGGACCCTCCTTTCAAATACATCTTTCAAGAAACACCTGAAAATCTACTGGTTTCTCAAACATCTCAGTACAACACGAAACTGTAACATGATGCTTTCCCCGGATCACTGAATAATCCTCCACCCTTGTCGGCAAACCGGCAAATGATAACAACTTTTCAAACAGCCCTAACAGTAAATACTACCGATTACTCTTTGCATGTATTATTATAATGCAAGAATGTAATGCCCTATGTACATAAATGTTTTGGGTATTTAATAATAATGAACCAAAGAATAGGAATTTCCAGTTAATAAAATTATGTGATACTACTTTAAATGGCCCAAGTCATATTTATTACCTTGTAGTTCTTTGTATATTTTACTATGAAACAATAATGCCACATTTGTATATGTGAATGTCTGTCTACATTTAATGTTTCAACAATACCCAAATAACGGAATCCACAATTACTCAAACTATGTAAAGCACACGCTACAGAAAAATCATAAAATATTATTGTGGGATGGTGGAATGAGCATTGGCTGCCATCCTATGTATTCCTTAGGAAGAGCCCATACTGTAAGTCTGCCAAACTTGCAAACAAAGCTGAAAATATGGTTTCACACAGACAGTTGTTAGACTAAGTATATCTACATTTCACTAGCATTCAATTGCCTTTCTTTTAAGTTCAGTATCCCAATAGTAGTAATCTGGACATTTCTTCTTTGTGGGGCTGCACCCTGGCCTTCCAGGGAGCAGGTGCTGCATGTAAACCCAATTTTCAAAAGTCAATGCATTTCCTACCATAAAACTATGCATGTTAACTTTAGGACTCTTAAATAACAATAGTGGGACTGTGCTGTTCCTTTGGGAAAGGGATAGAGGGAGGTCACCACAGGGAGGGGAATAAGGGGATAGCTCAAAGTAGAGGTATACCCTGGGTATCCATTTTGTTGGATGTAATTGCCTCACACACCCTTGCGAGTGTCATGCTTCATCATAGGCGTTTGCTCCTCGTTTGGTGGGCGGTGCAATACCCAACGGGCACACCTCAAAGAGGGGCTCTTTACCGGAGATCTTTTTACCAACTGCCTATGGGTGAAGTGCGGGTGTGGGGCCAGAACAGAGTAGAAAGTGTGGGTGAGGTTAAAATGCGGAAAAAGGTACCTGAAGACAATTTTATTCCGGTGGTCCTCTGCCGCAATTAAAATCAGGGATAGTCTGTATTAGCTGGACCTTAGGTTTCCAGCGATAATACAATACTACTGTGTGAAAAATATGGTCAACATGTTTCTCGCATGGAGTCGATTGACTGCGATTCTTCAGGACCTAAAATAAACTACGATCTACAAAAACTGGATCTAACCAAAGTAACAGTTTTGAAGAGAGCACATATTAGCACTACCTGTTGTACACCGTCCCCTCGCCTAAAGGTCAGAGTAAGTAGGTATCAACAGTACCCAGCAGGTATGACATCAAGGGGGGCCCATACAGTCATAGGCCTCTCACGCTTGTGCCATCACCTTTCATGCCTACCCTTCACTGCTGGGTCCGGGAAAAAAAAAAAAAACACTTTAGGACTCTCCCTTGAGCTAGATTTCTTGTCTGAGGAAGTCGTCAGTCCTCAAATGCCTGCCAAAACAGAAGAATCCTTTCCAGGAAGAGTCCCTTGCCTCCCTGTGACTGTTTCAACACCACAAAGGCTGCTTGTTAGAAATGGGGATCTCTAGTTGGCAGCGGCTGGCGCCGAGGTCCAAATAGGGATCCTTCTTCGTAAGGGGGCTACACCTATGGATAGCCCCTGCTCAATCCTATGGTAATGTAGCACGAGCAGACAGGCCTATCTCTGAGGCAGTGTGTGAAGCATTTATGACCATACCCAATAACGCATGAAAGATGCTACAAACGGGCACCACAAGTAGTTATAGAAAAATAGTTATCTTTATAGAGACTGAACCCGAGGCTAAAAACGCTTAAGGAGCCATAATGCACATAATTACAGATTCACTTCAAAAGCAATAAAGGCACTCAAAAAGGGTGTGGAACGAACTTAGTTCGAGGCCGGGGTCGAGGCCTGGGTCCACACGACCCGATGATGCACAATGTACCTGAGATTTATAGGGGCACGGCACGCAGCCTCACAAGGAAGCCACAGTGATGACAGGCGGACTCGTTGCGGCCACAGCTACCAGCTGTAGCGGTTCGCGGCGTGCACTCACGATAATCCTGGGACGGGGCATAAAGGCGGGCACCCAGCGGCACATGCAGGTGATAACAAGATCCTCGAAGTGGTGACTAGTGCAGGCACTCAGCGGCACAGCTCCTCAGCTGCAGCGTCCCACAATAGCGATAGCGATGATTCTCTTAGGACGGCAAATGCGGGCACTCAGCGGCACAGCTCCTCAGCTGTGGTGGGCCACAATAGCGATAACGATGACTTTGGTAACACAGGCAAATGCGGGCTCTCAGTGGCAACAGCTCCTCAGCTGCAGTGGCCCACAATATCAATAACTGACTTTCAGCCCGCTTTCCCCGCAGTAGAACTAGAGGCTCTGGGATTCTAAACCGAGGCATCACCTGCGAGTAGAATCCCCCTCAAATAGGAATCCAGGCGGCTGATGGATGAAGTCTAATGTCCCTGAGACTTGAGCAGGAGGCAAGCTCAAATCAGGCCCTTGGGTAGTTGCTTCAGTAAGATGGATGGCTTCAAAGTCCTTTCCCTCTAGTTACACAGACAGAGGTTTGTCTTGACATCCAGAAGTAACACACAGGGAGGGGTTTTGCACAGATACTTATACCCCAAAAAGTCTTTGTTCTCAAAAGTTACAACCCCTGAACCCAGCCAGAATCAGTTTCGTGTCATCCTGGAGCTCTTTGTTTACAAGGCGGCATCGGGCCTTTCAGGAAGAGGTCGTCGCACAGTGGGAGGTGGAGCTATCATTCACCTTGCCAGGCACAGGCCTGCTCTGATCAAAGTGTCACCCCTCCCCATACTTCAACTGCAGATCTCTCTGTTCAATCTAGGCAGTGCTCAGCCTGCCCTGTCCCCCAAAACCAGACAGCCAATACACATAACAGCAGAGCACACTGGAAGGCTTAGGAAAGAAAATGCCTACTTCCTAAAAGTGGTATTTTCAACCACAGATTTAATATTGTGAGTTCAGGCATACTAAATTCGGCTTTCCTATCATGTTCCTTAGGTCAATTAGGATTATAGAATGTAATAGTCAATTTACAATAGGGAGCATTCGTGCTGTGGCACTGAATGGCAGAGGCACAGCGCCCAGAGCTTCTAACACCAGCAAACACAGAGGAGACAAAAGCGAAAAATGGAAGGGAGACCCACGCCAATAGTGGCAGATCTAACACTGCTTGTTAGACCTGTCTGCTTCTGGGAAGACTCTAACCACCATGATTTATTTTTGTCCCCCTTAGCCTCCCAGAGTTTCTATTTTTATTTTTACATATGTCCATCAGGAGTTTTTTAATGCTGTCAGGAGGCTAGGTGTTCCTTGGCGATGACGCCATTTTTCCCTCATAACCTGTGAGACCTAGTCAGCCCCCTTGAAAATCTAGGGATCTCCAGAGACCTAAAATGGTGTCCACCAACTGCCATAACGGACACTACTGGAGGACAGGTCCATAGGTTAACATTAGGGAACTTTCTAGAATACACTAGAGGATTCTGCAGGTCTCAGGCCACCCTATATAAGGCCAGTGACCAGCAGCCATTTTGTGCTGACCCAAGAGTGGAGGAGTGAGGCAGTGGTGAGAGGAGGTGGACACACTGAGAGCAGCTAGTTTGTCTCTGAGGCTGACAGTTTCTTCAGAGGGTTGTTCCCCCTTTAGCCTCTGACCAATCCCTCCCCATACATTAATTGCGGAGAAAAACAGCTAACTGAATGTGAAGGGAGACCCTTCTTACTCTGCGCCTGTGGAAGCTGTCAAGACACTTCTATTGAAGATCATTATTGATTTCCCCCTTGCCAACGCTCACCTTCCAGTCTGTAGGAGGAACTGTGGGCCCCACGTTGTGACCAGTGTCATTGGTCGCGCCGAAAAGAAGGCGCGTGTCAGGAGAACTTTGGCAGCCTGGAGGAGCGAGTCGCCGCTTCAAAGAGTGATCCCCGTGGTGCCAGGTGAGGGGAGAGACTGTGCAGGCAAAGCGGCGAAAGTGCAGCGCCGGGCGGGAATACTAATCCCTCGCGCCCGCGCTGTCCTACCCTTGGCCGTGAGGAGGCGGATCGGGAGAGGCGAGGCCTCCGGGAGGCGTGTCTGAACTGCGAGCAGCCTCCGTGAAGAGACGCGTTCGCGTCAGGTGACCAGCGCCGACTTCCCGCCGGAGCACTACCTTCCCGCAGCTGCGCAGACGAGCCGGAGCGCGCAGGAGACGCCCGGACACCGAGGGAGACGATCGTCGGGGGAGCCTGTTTGGCGCTTCCACACCGTGAGTGCCCCGCCTTGTCCCTGTCTCAGCGCACCACAAGAACAGCGCCCCAAGCAACTCACCACAAGAACAGCGCCCCAAGCAACAGAAAGGGAGAGACCCCACGATTAGCCCTTCCGTGTGACACCAACCGCCCCAGCGCCAGCTCAAGCTGAGGAGTCAATCAGGGGAGCTGGGCGAAGCCCTTTGAGGCCGGTTGGCAGGCAAGAAAGGAGGACTGTGGCGGATCCGCCACTGTGACAGTAAGGAGAGTGGGGGGGAGAGACAGGAAGGTGTTGTGCCTTAGGGGCTTATGTTAAACCAAACTACCCGATCTTACTTATAACAAGGTGCCCTGACGTGTGGGCTGATCTAACTCTAAATTGTGCCATAATAGCTGAGGGGATAGTAACCCTATAACCCCCTCCTCAGTTTTATAGGTTGTTTGACAGATAAACTACTCCCAATAGAGCGCTGACAGTGCTAGCCCATTGGGGAACTATCTATAGGCATTTATAGCCCTGTAGGTGACTGTAAGTGTGCATCCTAGCTCTGTGTGAAGGTACAGAGGAGGGGAGGGAGTTCTTAACCCTTTGGGTAAGGAAGCAACCAGGGATTTGGGCTGGTTCAAGTCATAAAATGTTGATGATATTGATTGTAATGTAAAGTGATATTGCATAGTGTAATTCTCTTGGAATATTACTAATTCCAGAAGAGTGTTATTCATTCATCACCGTATCCATTGCCAATAGAATCTGTTTCACTGTAATTTTTCCACAGCAGGAAGAGCGTCATGTATTTTCCCAAGACAAAAGTGTAACGTTTATTTCTGAGTGAAACTGATGTGGTAACCTGTATAATTTGAATTCAAAGAGTCACATTATTTTTATAAAAGGTAACGGTATTTTTGCAAACAGAGGTGTTGTGTCTTTATTTTAGTGGTTCATCACTGTGTTACTGTGGGTAAGACTTGTAAGTACTTAGCCAACGCCTGGAGTTAGCTGTAGACCACTACTGTGCCAAGCTACCATATGTAGGCTTGGGTAATCTAGGTCCAACATAATTGGTGGCAGCGGTGGGATCACGGATTTGTACTTACACTTACTTATTAGTAACGCAGTGACAACCACGAGACCCCACCTGGAGTTTTCTCCCTGCGGCCCTCCTAATTTACATTTTTGGTTTTTCTAAATTGACTTCTGGCGGTGGGTGGAGGTTGACCTCAGGTCACTCTGTGGATTTCTCCTGTGTAGCATTTTATACTTCAAATAAGAATGGAGATAAATGTGGAAGAGCTAGACAATTATACTGTGCCTCAATTGAAGGAATGGTGTCAGCAGCAGGGGGTGTTTTTCAAGAAAGGCGCCAGGAAAGTTGAGCTGCTGACCAGTATTCGGGCATGGGTAGAGGCTCATTCCGGGGAGGAGGTAGATCCTGAAGAGAGTGACAAGGACACTGTCCTGGAGACCACAACACTGTACCAGGCGGGAGGGGAGAACCTAGTAACAGGTCCTAGAACACCTTCTAGAGTGGGCAGTAGTGTGTCAGAGAGGGGCCTGACCGACGCCGAGTTAGAAGACAGGAGGGAGGAGAGGAGGATTAGAATAGAACTAGCCAGGATGGACATGGTGAGGAAGGAAAAGAGGTTGGAGCATGAGCGGACCATCAAAGAGATGGATTTGCAAGCCCTGAATCTACGTACCCCCAAACCAGAGAATGGTGGCAGCGATAACCAAACCAACACCAGAGAACCTAGACCGTACCTACCAAAAGACATTATGGCTTGTTATGTACCCAGTGACGACATTGCTAAATGGCTAGCCGCCTACGAGGTCTCGCTGAGGGCCCATGGGATTCTGGAAGTCCACTGGGGAGGTGGGTTATACAAATACATGCCCCCCACTGGCAGGGATACTTTGTTGGCCCTTGACCAGAGTGAACAGACCTACTATCCGGCTATGAAATTAGCACTGCTCAAGAAGTTTGGGTTGACCCCTGAGAAATATAGACAAAAGTTCCGGGGCAGCTACAAGCTGGGCACACAAAACTGGGTAGATTTCTTGGACTACTCCAGGAAGGCCCTAGAGGGTTGGGTAAGAGGCAGCGAAGTAGGGGACTATGAGGGACTATATGACCTCATACTCAAGGAACACCTACTCGAGAAGTGTCTTCCCGAGCTAAGACAGCATCTGGTGGACAGCAAGCTGACCAGCCCCAGGAAGCTTGCTGAGGAGGCGGACATCTGGGTTAGTACCCGGGTGTCGACTAAGGGGACTGGAGGGAATTCCCAGAAGCAAGGACAGGGCGCCCCCCAGAAGAAAGAGGGAGGGGAAACTAAGAGGGAGTTCTCAAAAGGGCCACAAAATACTTTGCAAGGAAGGGGCAGAGGATTCATCCCCAATGGTAACCCCCCTCGCAACCCTACCCCTGGCCAAAGCCAGCAGCCAAGGGTTGTTCATTGTTTTGAGTGTGGTGGTGTGGGACACTATAAAGGAGATGTGAGGTGCCCAAAAAGACCACCCCCTCCCACTGGAGGAAAAGCCCCGGGAATCACTAGTGTAGTGCTCGGGGAGGAGATGCCTTTGGTTAATGGAGGGGAGCGGGCGGGAGTCACCTTAGTGTCCCTGGGAGATAAGGAGATGGTTCCCAAGACCCAGCTGCCCTCTAATACTGCTAAGTATGAGCAGTGGGTCACCATCAATGGCCGTAGAGGGGAGGCTCTGAGAGACACAGGAGCCAGCATGACTATGGTAAGGAGTCAGCTGGTGTCTCCAGAGCAGGTCATCCCAGACGTACTCCATCCCGCCGTAATGGCTGACGGCAGATTGGGCCACTACCCTGTGGCTGAGGTTCCCTTTGAGTGGGGAGGGGTTGCAGGTCCACTTCGAGTTGCCGTAAGCCCTGCCGTGCCTGTTGACTGCCTGTTAGGGAATGATATGGAGCACAATGCTTGGAGGAGGGTGGAGTACCAGACTCACTCTGAGATGCTGGGACCCCCTGACTGGACTTGTGTCAGCACAAGGTCAGCGACTGCCCGAAGGGGGAGTTCACTTACGCTGGAGCCTGGAACAATGGCCCAGCCGGCTGCCAGAGAGAAGAAGGACAGGAGGCCGGAGGACCCTGCCTCGCCATCTCCACCTCGTGAGACAGCTGGACCACCTGCGGAGGTGGATCTGGAGTCCACAGGGGAGAATGTTGCTTCCTTGGAGAATCTACCCATCCCTACTGAATGGCATGTGGAGGGAGGTCCTTCCAGGGAAGAATTCTGTGAAGCTCAGAAAGAGTGTCCTACTCTCGAGGGGCTGCGGCAACAGGCCAACGCCCAGGCAGCAGGAAACATTGAAGGGAGCTACCGGATTTACTGGGAGGATGGACTCCTCTACAGTGAGCCCAAGGCACCTGGCCACGGTTCAGCCAGAGCCTTGGTGGTCCCTCAATGCTTTAGAGCCTTTCTACTGGAATTGGCTCATGAGATACCATTGGCAGGACATCTAGGACAGGACAAGACCTTTGCCCGGCTTGTCCCCCACTTCTATTGGCCTCGAATGAAAGTGGCGTCTGACACATACTGTCGGACGTGTGTGTCCTGCCAAGCTAGTGGGAAAACAGGAGTGAAGCTTAAAGCTCCCCTGGAACCACTACCTGTCGTTAGCACCCCCTTTGAGAGGGTGGGCATCGACATTGTTGGGCCATTGGATCCACCAACTTCAGCTGGTCACCGGTTCATACTGGTTTTGGTGGATCATGCCACACGGTACCCAGAGGCAATACCTCTGAGGACCATCACTGCACCTGTGGTGGCAAGGGCCCTGATGGGGATCTTTACCCGAGTGGGTTTCCCCAAGGAGGTTGTGTCCGACAGGGGGACTAACTTCCTTTCAGCATACATGCGGGCTATGTGGAAGGAGTGCGGAGTTACCTATCGGTTTACCACTCCTTATCACCCACAAACCAATGGTCTTGTGGAAAGGTTTAACAAAACCTTGAAAGGTATGATACGGAGTCTACCTGAGAGCCTGCGGAGGAAATGGGACATCCTCCTACCCTGTCTCTTGTTTTCTTACAGGGAGGTGCCACAAAAGGGAGTGGGCTTCAGCCCCTTCGAACTTTTGTACGGGCACCCTGTACGGGGACCTCTCAGCCTGGTGAAAGACGGATGGGAACGGACTCCCAGAAAGCTTCCCCAGGACGTGGTGAGCTACATGCTGGCCTTCCGGAGCCAAATGGCTAAGTTGTGGAAGCAAGCTTCAGACAACTTGGAGGCCAGCCAAGCAGTGATGAAAGAGTGGTATGACCACAACGCTCACCCAGTGGAACTGGAGCCTGGACAGAAGGTGTGGGTGATGGAACCTGGAGAGCTAAATGCCCTACAGGACCGTTGGACAGGCCCCTTTGAGGTGTTGGAAAAGAAGGGGAAGTCCACCTACTTGGTGGATCTTAAGGCCCCGAGGCAGCCCCACAGGGTGCTGCATGCCAATCGCCTCAAGCCACATCATGAGAGGCCCGCGGTTGTCTTGATGATGGTAACCGATGGAGCAGTGGAAGAAGAAAGCGAACCTCTCCCTGATCTTCTCTCGTCCCAAGAAAAGGATGGGTCGGTGGAGGGAGTAATTCTCTCGCCATCCCTAACTCCTGAACAGCAGAGTGATTGCCGCCAGATCCTGGAGCAATTTTCTTCTCTGTTCTCCCTTGTCCCGGGTAGGACCCACCTGTGTACCCATGACGTGGACACAGGAGACAGCCCACCTGTGAAGTCTAAAATCTACCGGCTGTCGGACAAGGTGAAGGCCAGCATCAAGAGTGAAGTCGCCAAGATGCTGGAGCTGGGAGTGATTGAACCTTCTGGAAGCCCTTGGTCTAGCCCGGTGGTTTTGGTACCAAAGGCTGCCCCACCAGGCACCACACCTGAATTGAGATTCTGTGTGGACTACCGAGGCTTGAACTCAGTGACCAAAACTGATGCCCATCCTATCCCACGGGCGGATGAGCTGATTGACCGGCTGGGAGCTGCTCAATACTTAAGTACCTTTGACCTAACTTCAGGGTACTGGCAGATTTCCCTTACCGAGGAGGCGAAGGAAAGGTCAGCCTTCTCTACACCTGAGGGACACTACCAATTTCGTGTGATGCCCTTTGGGCTCAAGAATGCCCCTGCCACTTTTCAGCGGCTGGTGAACAGGGTCCTTTCTGGAATGGAAGCTTTTTCTGCTGCATACCTGGACGACATTGCTGTCTTCAGTAGCAGCTGGGAGGACCATTTGCAGCACCTGCAAGCTGTTCTTCATGCCCTGCAACAGGCTGGATTGACAATCAAGGCCAGCAAGTGTCAGATCGGACAGGGGTCGGTGGTGTACCTAGGCCACTTGGTGGGCAGAGGGACGGTGCAGCCCCTCCAGGCAAAGATTGAGGCTTTCATCGCCTGGGAGCCCCCCAAGACTCAAACAGAGGTCCGAGCCTTCCTGGGCCTCACTGGATATTACCGTCGCTTCGTGAAGGGGTATGGCACTATCGTGGCCCCCCTCACTGAGCTTACTTCCAAGAAGCAACCCCGACGGGTAGTTTGGACGGAGGCTTGCCAGCGAGCCTTCATGACCTTGAAACAAGCATTGTGTTCCGCTCCTATTCTCAAGGCTCCTGATTTTGCTAGAGAATTCATTGTCCAAACAGATGCGTCAGAACATGGCATTGGGGCAGTGTTATCGCAGCTAAATGATGAGGGCTTGGATCAACCCGTGGTCTTCCTGTCCAGGAGACTACTCCCCAGGGAAAGGAGGTGGAGTACAATTGAGAGAGAAGCCTTTGCGGTGGTTTGGGCTCTGAAGAAGCTGCGACCATACCTGTTTGGTTCGCACTTCCTAGTTCAGACTGACCATCGCCCCCTTTGTTGGCTGATGCAAACGAAGGGGGAGAATCCCAAGTTGCTAAGGTGGTCCATCTCCCTACAGGGAATGGACTTTAGGGTGGAACACCGACCTGGGGCAGACCATGCCAATGCAGACGGTCTATCCAGGTATTTCCGCCTTAGTGATGAGGACTCCCAAGGGGTTGGGTAGTTCTCCCCACTTTCAGCTGGGGGGGACGCGTGTTAGACCTGTCTGCTTCTGGGAAGACTCTAACCACCATGATTTATTTTTGTCCCCCTTAGCCTCCCAGAGTTTCTATTTTTATTTTTACATATGTCCATCAGGAGTTTTTTAATGCTGTCAGGAGGCTAGGTGTTCCTTGGCGATGACGCCATTTTTCCCTCATAACCTGTGAGGCCTAGTCAGCCCCCTTGAAAATCTAGGGATCTCCAGAGACCTAAAATGGTGTCCACCAACTGCCATAACGGACACTACTGGAGGACAGGTCCATAGGTTAACATTAGGGAACTTTCTAGAATACACTAGAGGATTCTGCAGGTCTCAGGCCACCCTATATAAGGCCAGTGACCAGCAGCCATTTTGTGCTGACCCAAGAGTGGAGGAGTGAGGCAGTGGTGAGAGGAGGTGGACACACTGAGAGCAGCTAGTTTGTCTCTGAGGCTGACAGTTTCTTCAGAGGGTTGTTCCCCCTTTAGCCTCTGACCAATCCCTCCCCATACATTAATTGCGGAGAAAAACAGCTAACTGAATGTGAAGGGAGACCCTTCTTACTCTGCGCCTGTGGAAGCTGTCAAGACACTTCTATTGAAGATCATTATTGATTTCCCCCTTGCCAACGCTCACCTTCCAGTCTGTAGGAGGAACTGTGGGCCCCACGTTGTGACCAGTGTCATTGGTCGCGCCGAAAAGAAGGCGCGTGTCAGGAGAACTTTGGCAGCCTGGAGGAGCGAGTCGCCGCTTCAAAGAGTGATCCCCGTGGTGCCAGGTGAGGGGAGAGACTGTGCAGGCAAAGCGGCGAAAGTGCAGCGCCGGGCGGGAATACTAATCCCTCGCGCCCGCGCTGTCCTACCCTTGGCCGTGAGGAGGCGGATCGGGAGAGGCGAGGCCTCCGGGAGGCGTGTCTGAACTGCGAGCAGCCTCCGTGAAGAGACGCGTTCGCGTCAGGTGACCAGCGCCGACTTCCCGCCGGAGCACTACCTTCCCGCAGCTGCGCAGACGAGCCGGAGCGCGCAGGAGACGCCCGGACACCGAGGGAGACGATCGTCGGGGGAGCCTGTTTGGCGCTTCCACACCGTGAGTGCCCCGCCTTGTCCCTGTCTCAGCGCACCACAAGAACAGCGCCCCAAGCAACTCACCACAAGAACAGCGCCCCAAGCAACAGAAAGGGAGAGACCCCACGATTAGCCCTTCCGTGTGACACCAACCGCCCCAGCGCCAGCTCAAGCTGAGGAGTCAATCAGGGGAGCTGGGCGAAGCCCTTTGAGGCCGGTTGGCAGGCAAGAAAGGAGGACTGTGGCGGATCCGCCACTGTGACAGTAAGGAGAGTGGGGGGGAGAGACAGGAAGGTGTTGTGCCTTAGGGGCTTATGTTAAACCAAACTACCCGATCTTACTTATAACAAGGTGCCCTGACGTGTGGGCTGATCTAACTCTAAATTGTGCCATAATAGCTGAGGGGATAGTAACCCTATAACCCCCTCCTCAGTTTTATAGGTTGTTTGACAGATAAACTACTCCCAATAGAGCGCTGACAGTGCTAGCCCATTGGGGAACTATCTATAGGCATTTATAGCCCTGTAGGTGACTGTAAGTGTGCATCCTAGCTCTGTGTGAAGGTACAGAGGAGGGGAGGGAGTTCTTAACCCTTTGGGTAAGGAAGCAACCAGGGATTTGGGCTGGTTCAAGTCATAAAATGTTGATGATATTGATTGTAATGTAAAGTGATATTGCATAGTGTAATTCTCTTGGAATATTACTAATTCCAGAAGAGTGTTATTCATTCATCACCGTATCCATTGCCAATAGAATCTGTTTCACTGTAATTTTTCCACAGCAGGAAGAGCGTCATGTATTTTCCCAAGACAAAAGTGTAACGTTTATTTCTGAGTGAAACTGATGTGGTAACCTGTATAATTTGAATTCAAAGAGTCACATTATTTTTATAAAAGGTAACGGTATTTTTGCAAACAGAGGTGTTGTGTCTTTATTTTAGTGGTTCATCACTGTGTTACTGTGGGTAAGACTTGTAAGTACTTAGCCAACGCCTGGAGTTAGCTGTAGACCACTACTGTGCCAAGCTACCATATGTAG
This sequence comes from Lissotriton vulgaris, assembly GCF_964263255.1. NCBI lineage: Eukaryota > Metazoa > Chordata > Amphibia > Caudata > Salamandridae > Lissotriton > Lissotriton vulgaris. The sequence continues at coordinate 407,532,764 of NC_141687.1, forward strand.
GCTTGGGTAATCTAGGTCCAACACTGCTTAACCATAATGCAGCCTCATTCTATCAGTAAATGGTCAGGATAACTGCACATGACTTCGACGGCATGGGCCTCGCCCTCTAGCTAACCTTGTGGTTAGTTTGGAGATACTTGATCAGAGTGCACCAGTTTAACACTTTGTTTATAAACTTAGCTACTGAAGGCCACAATGAGCAGCAAGAGCACAGACTTCACATTAAAGAATTGGTCATGGCTGCCACAACAACCTCCAGCTATCTATTTGGTCATTTACATGACTTGTTTTATTGCAGCAACCGCCTCCATGAGAATAACTGTTTCTTGGGTAGATGCAGTTTTCTGAGGGTGGTCACCGTGGAGTACCATAGTACACCCGAACTAGAGCTGATACTTACAGTAGGCCTGCAAAGTTCCATCAGCACTTTCACTGCCACCACACTAGCACAGGCAGTTTCATCAGCAACAGATCCCTTCAAAACAGATATTAGGCAGATACATGCCTTCCAAGTGAGAGAGCTGCTGCTCTTTCAAACCCGAGGTGCCAAGTACTGCCTCCCGCAAGATTATAGCCTTCGGCCAAAAATGCAATGGGCAAAACTAAAAGAAGCGCACAAAACAGCACAGCACGAACAGCCACACCCCAGACGAGTCCTTTCAAGTGAAGGAGATCTCAGATTCGGAGGTAGACAGACACATGCCCACCCAACTTTGATTCAGCATTATCAAAAAAAAATCCATAATTTAGTGGTAGAGCATCCTTTTAAATACAGCTTCTTTCCCTTCCGTCTCTGCTAGCTTGCACCATGGCCTCAGTGGCCCCTGGCATCCAATCAGCCAGTCAGATTCAGAGTGTACGAGTGAAGCTTCCGGTCTGCAGACAGCTGCCTGGGGTAGTCAAGGTACGCCTCGAAGAGCAGTTAGAACCCCCTCTTTGAGTCCCGTGCTCATTTTATTGCAGTACAGTAATCAAACTTAGCAGCTGGTTGGCTACTTGTTCCCTTACTCAGAGAGCATAACACGAATAGCTTCAAAGAGGTGAGAGAAAAGACGCAACAGCAGTCCTCACTTCAGCTTATATGCAGGTTAATGTCACCGGAACCAATCTGCCATGTATTTGAAGCTTGCAAGATCATGTCTCCAACGTCAGGGCAATGCAAGAAACACAATTAATTCATGCTGTTTGTACACAATCAGGGCTCGAGTCGGGGTACCACGTGGGTGGACAGCGTCCCACGACTTATTTTACCGGGAGCTCGATAACTGGAGCAAATGGAGCCACGCATTCACTCTTTGGCCTCTATGGGACGAGATCTCGCCCCAGAGAGGCCAAAGAGTGAATGTGTGGCTCCATTTGCTAAAGGATGAGCGAGGGGAGTCAATGAGTCTGATGGTGCAAGCCACCTTTCGTGATGTCACTTCCTGTTGTGATGTCAGCGTCCCCCCACTTCTTTTTTTACGACTTGTGCCCTGCACACAATATAGACCAAACCTGCAAACCAGCCCCATGACAAGAAGAGGACTTGAAGCCACTTAAGTTTTTCAGCCTACAACACCATGTAGCTGTAATTTAACAAGTGCTGGCAGGTTTAGTGCTGTTGGCTGAAAATACCCTCATGACATAAGGGTGACCAATATATATGAAGTGCATAAAAGTCATGCATTCTACGTGTCCTAGCAATTTGCTAGCCAATAGTAAAAGCGGTTTATAATAATTCTTGCCAAGCCATATCATGACGCTCAGCGACATGAGAATTCACTGGGAAATGCCATGCGAAAGATTACTTTTGGAAAATTTCAGCTTGTCCTACATCACCTTGTAATAAGCGCACAAGATTCGCTTGAATTGTACCAAATGTAAGACGTAATTTTACGGTCTATTCAATGGCCCATCTAAATGTTCATTGCAATGAACAATCTATTCTGGATTTGTGACTAGCCTCTGCAAATTATTTGGTTCATTCAGAACTCAAGGACAGACTCCTTAGATATGTGCATCAACCACATCTGGAAACAGAGAAAGGAGAACGGAATCTAGGCCAAGAATGTAAACAACATATACAATGTGCCCTAAATGAAACTTCACGAACTGCCCAATATATGCATCAAAGGACAGTTTAGGGTTGACCCCCACCCCCAATCAAATTACCTTGTAAGACTCAAATAAAGGATTCAAATGACACCATTATTTTTCAAAAATATACTAAAAAAGAAAACGTTTTTCCCCAGAAAAGTCAACAGCAATGTCTCCAATCCAACATACTCCAGAAAATTAAAACTCTTGAAACCTTATTTGGTAGACACTAGCATACCCTCAGAATTAAAACACTCTTCAAACTAAAGCATTTCTCAGACCTTATCATGTAATCGTCCCTAAATTAAATGTTTCTAACAAGGACTCAGTCTACACCATATCGGTTGTCCCTAATGAGTAATAAAAGAAGATGCTAAAAGCAATGGATTTTTCTACATAGACTTACGAAGACGCAGGCAACTGCCATTACCCAGCCGGGTGTAACTACGAAAAGCTCTCAAGTGAAACACCAGACATCCATGCTGCCTGTAAAGACAGTCTGCAAGCGATGCAACTTTAGAAGGTGTAGCAGCATAAAGAAAAATAACAGCTCATCAACATTACCACTAGGGTCCGATAGAGTGAATGATATCCCATGTGATGATGGTGGTGGTGGTGGTCCTATGTCATGGCCATTCTTTAAGATTGCTTCCTTCCATTATATAAGTGTACACAGGCTTGATGATCTTAAAGATTTGGTGATTTCATTCCCACTACAGTACGGGCCAACTCAGTCTGGAATTCGTACCGTCTTAGTTGCCCTTGTCATTTTCTTAACAAATGACCACCAAACACTTCTAAAGCTATACATGACTAGGGTTACTGGATATTTCTCACCAGGTAATACTATGGTCTTACTATGGTGCATTCACACATTTCCTCCTAGAATGATCTTTACTTTACAACCAAAATGCATACAATTCTATGAGGCTACACTGACCAAAACACTTGTGACCTGTGATACTGACTCAATGCCTGAGCATGCAGGTCCATTCCTGTAGAGTTATTGAAGTGGTAAAGTACTTCAACCAGCATGCATGGGTATATTTGGCTGAGGGAAGACAACTGTTCACAAAGAGACCAGTGTCCAGTGTCCCAAGGGTCGTATTTAGAATTTCTCACTTCTCAGAGAAAGTTGTACACATTGGTATATCCGCATATGGGCCCCAACTGAAACCTGTTCCAGATTCCTACCTTGTGGATCCCTCCCCAGGTACGGCAAATCCACCTGCACCTGCACCGGTCCTCTTATACTGCCACCATCATGAACCCTAATTTAGATGATCTTCAATAAAATGTCAAATGGTGATCTCAAATCTTCTCCCAGCTCTCTCTCAATCATCCCCAACTAAAGACTCTGGATGTACACACTGGGGCCAGGCATTGCTGGTTTAGCAGTAGTCAAGGCACAAACCGATGTCTTTAACTGAGCTTACTTGAAGCTGGGACACAAATCTCCTGAGGATGGGAGGTACGAGAAGAATGCAGTTTTCACAGGTAGCTCACTGTCAGTCAAAGACAATATTCGACCCACAGGATTTCAACCTAAAAAGAACCTGATATTGCCATTCATTTTCAAAACATTTCCTAATAGTACATCATAAAGCCAATGCCATTGGACTACCTGCTAGAGGAAACGGCCACCAAACTAAATACAAGACACATATTAACCAATGAGTCTTTCATGCTAGTTAAATATGTATGGACTCAACATTATCAATATAGGGAGCAAAGGTCTGGATTGTACTACACAGGTACAGATGAATTACACGAAGTCACAAGGTATTTTGCTCTCTTTTCTACTTCCGGAGCGTTAATACGATTGTACAGTTGTCAAGTACGCAATCCATTGTGTTGTGCACCTGCCGGCTTCCTGAAAATCAGAAGCCAGCATTTGCAGGATTACCCAAAGCCAAGCAAAGGAACAAATATCACATCCCGTTCGCTGTGGGGCCTAATGAAATAACACAACTATTCTAAGCTCTAGGAAAGCGAGTGACCTCACTTTCCAGATACATGGCCGACGCGGCCAAGACAGGCAGTCCCTGCGTAGTACAGAGGGTGTCACCTCCTCCACATCCGTGGCCTCTGTTATTGAGCTGCAAACAGGGACAGATTGAAATGTTGTTACAATAAGTTTGTGATTAGGGAGCAGCTCACTGATGCAGTCACTTCCTGTAGTTTTTAGAACAGCATTTTAGCAGGAAATATGTGCATTGTGAACTGCTGGCAATGCATAGCAATTAGCGGATGGTCAAAAGATGAGGCTGCAAACTTGGCTCAGTTTGAGGTGGTCTGAACTGCCTAGGCTTCCCAAATGCCACTGGATTCAGTAATGAGTGTGATTGCAGACAAGTTATTAGTACTTTGTAATTCACAAAATAATCTCCTGGTGATGCAATACACGTTCCACCCATACTAGATCTCTCAATTGTATAATGTATTTTTCAGTGACTAATGTTCGTGTCCAGACCATTCTTCACCGCCATCTCAAACAAGGATGAAGGATATGAACAAATGGTTAAGAAGTAAAGATATCCCCCCCCCCTCCACCGGTTGTCTTTGTTTAATATGAATTTGGCCGATATGGATGCAACCACTTACAATTAAAATAAGTATTAGGGGCACATGTTCGACTGAGGCACCAAGAATCAGGAGGTCTACCCTCAGAATCTCCAATACTGCAGGGAGCTCGGATGCCATTGATGTTTCTTGCAACAAAATGTTATGCAGGCGTTGATGTTGGGGCAAGATTTCCATAAAGCAGGTACATGAAACAAATAAGCAAGAAAGACTAAGCTAATAAAAAAGGCATCTTTGGGTGTTGGCAAATGTGGTTGCTTCTTGTAATATTGTGTACTTTGAATTGATAAGCTAGTGTATCGATTATTAATACAGTTAATTATGTTTTAGAAAATATAATTTGATTAGTGACCTTCACTTCAATATTCAAGAGTTTATGTAGGGTGCCTCCTGGACTCTGAAAACCTCATTAAATAGCTGTTCACCTGTAGGATGTCCGCTGTTGACCGATATCTAAACATTTCGGTGTAGCATTTCGTACTGCTCCCTAAACATACACAAAAAGAAGTGGGTCACTAGAAGACTCATCTTCTGAAAAGCTCTGGAAAATGTTTCAGGGTAAAAATCAGATCACTACAAATTTTCTGAGCTTCTGACATTTATATTTGATGCAGTTTGGCAACATTGAATTGAAAGTATCATTGCTAAAATATTTTTAGATATTTAAATATGAAAAGATTAAGTTATTTGTTAATTTTTATATTACATTTTCTAAAGTTGTTAGAAAATGGTTGTTTAAGCTTGAATCGTTTGTTAGATATAAAGTACAGTATTTGAGGCTATATCAGAACTCTTATATAATGAGATTGCGGCCATAATTTGTCGCTGCAGTACATGGCACCAAGTGGGCAAGTGGATTTTGTTACAGGACAAGTAGATTTATGAAGCAACCTGCCCCATGGACAAGTACACATTTTATTAAATTCCACATCCCTGATACACGGGGGAGACAGCTGATAAGCACATGCACTTTCAGAGATCTTACTCAAAGAGAAAAAAAGTAGTGCCTGAAAAGGGAGCAATAGAAGGACACAATTAATGAGTCCAGGCTCTGGGGAAAGACAAACACTAGAAGATGAACGAAAGAACATGGAAACTGACGAATAAGAAGCAAGCAAATTAGAGTAATGATTGAGCCAAGCAACAGCAAGAAATGGGTAGACAGTCCACAATAGCATGTCGAAAACAGACAACGAACAGCTGTTTGTAGTCCAAACCTAAAAATTAGCTCATCATGTAGTATGAACGCATGTGAGGAATTTTCATAAGCAAAGTATGTGAGATCATCCATTCTTCACAAAATATAAAAAGATCATGAAGGGTTCGGGGCTCTTTGCCAACATCTAGGTTTACATGCACGGCTGACTCAACCTCAAATGCTTTCGAAGCCCTTGCAACAAAGGGCGAGCACCGAAGCCAAGAATCGACCCTAAGCACTCATGTTACACTGGATGTTAAAATGAGGGATGTAAATTCAGCTTATGAAGTAAGTGAAAAGTCAAATAGAAAGCCATGCCTTTAAACACGGCCAGCAAAAGGAAGCGTTTGTCAGGGCTTCAAGTCTAATGCAAAAAGTGGCCCATCCGTAGAAGGGGCCTGGCCTGTGTACTTGGGTGTGTGGCTTAAATACATGAACTGAACTGTTGTGATTACTATAGTGTGCCACCCCACTGGTATTTTGGTGCAAGATTAAGTCAGAAGTGAAATATAAACCGGAACTAAATCGCGGACAAGGACTACCATAATACTATTTACATTCATTGTTCAGAAATCAATCTGCGCTATTAGCCAGTAAAGTTAAAGGCATGAATAAAGGGCCCAATAGAGACACGTTTCAATGTCAGTTTTAAATACTAATGGAGTCCGAGACCCAAAGAGACCCGGCCCACTTAAAGTACTGGCTTATTTTAAAAAAATGAAGGCTTCGCATTTAGATTCACTGAAACCAATGCGTTCAACAAAACCTCAAAACAAAAATAACAGTAACTACAGTCATAAAAGCTTTTTACACTGGTGTTCAGGGTCGGACTGGCCAATAGGGCTATGAGACAGTGCCCAAACGCCTGCTATGACTGGTCAGTGTGTGGGCCAATTTTTGGGCTGTTTGTGAGCCAGTTTTATGGTCTGGTGAGCCAGCTTTTACTGCTAATTTTACCTGATATTGAAACATTCATTCCCTGTAGCAAGTTCACATCCTTGCAGTCTTCCATAACTTGCATACCCCTTACACAGCGTCTTTACAGGTTCAAAACTGCTTCAATCTGCAAACATGGGCCATTTTTTAACTATCAAATGTGGGTCATACTTTTACTTGTGTGCAGGGCTTACTTGGTGTCCGCCCCTGCTGGTGTTCTAATAAAACATGCATTTTCCCAGGAATGGTTCTCTCTTTCGGGCTGCTGGTCTGGGAGGAATTAATGACCTAGCTATCACTTGTAAAGTTTATATCTGCCCCACACAAGTACAAGGGGGGGGGGGGACGCTGACAGTATGAGCACTGCACTCTGCCATCAATGGAAAGACCACGGGTTGAAGACATTCAGCCGAGACAGACAAGGGGCTGGCCCCCAAGCGTCACGAAAAGGAAGGAAGCTGATTTCTGTAGCCATTTAGAACATGTGCTGTTGTGTCATCCTCACAGCTGTGCAGCTGCTCTGGCTTTTCCGAAAGGTTTTTCTGCGAAAACATGACATCATTAAAAAATAACTGATTTAATTTCCGTCAAAATGTGTTATGGCACTGAAACATCTACAAGAAAAGTCCAGATGCACTGACTTTAACACATTCTATTAGTAGAAACGCGGCCCCCTGGGTCCAGCCGGACGTGTCTTCCCTAAAGTCCATGCTCGCTGCACTGCGAGGTGCGACCCACGGTCTCGACATGCGAGAATGGGAACTGGAACTGGCGGGAAAGAATGTGACATCTTGTTGGCAAGAGAGACCGGACGCTGGTTTCGTACACGGGCGGCTTAGCGGAAAAAAGCACTGCGGTTATAGATCAGGCATTCTAACAATACGCCTGGCCTATTCCTACTTCATGCCAGCGGAAGTGAGGTGGTTCAGTGATGCCAGAAGATGCGAGATAGATTTATTACGCAGGGGATGTGAGGTAGATCTATTGCGCATAAAGTCCAGAGAGGAAACTGCAGTAGAGCTCAAAACCCGTTTGCTTGGAAGAGTTCCCAACAAACTCTTCCTACATTTGGTAAACTATTCCAAAAAAATGCTAGACAAAATAGTCATTCTAACTTGTCTTCAAAAAATCTCTGCAGTTGTCATTAGATGCTGCCATGTTGAAAGCAAGACCGGGCGAGCTGATGACGCAGCACTTGCTGTGGTACTAAAGGACAGGTTTTAGCACGCACTTTATATTCGAACAACTGTGGAAGCTGATCAGCTCTTCCGGTTTCTCCATGTCATGGATGGAAGCTCTGCCTAGAAAGGTCAATTTGCCACTAGGATGGGCAGGTGGGGAGCGCGAATCAACTTTATCGGTATGTTCACTTCTCTTGATAACTCTCTCAAGCATGCACTTGTTTACATTCACGGTGGCTGTTTAAAAAAAAAAAAACAACACTTGACAGAGATAGTGGTGCTAAACTTTTTGGAAGATTTCCATGGGTTTTTGTCTAGTAGAAGGGAAGGGACTGACAGATGGTGTTCAAATGCAGGTTAAGTGGTGTGTTCTGTTCAAAGGGTAGGGCTAATAATAAACCAAGGAACAAAGGGTAGTTATGAAGCATGTATACCACTTAGCACGTTTTTTCCTAATAAATACTTCCAATGGACACTCAACATTCTGAAATGCATCTGTCCGTGCGCGGGCCTTTCTGTTTTCCTACAGCACTTTTTTCCATATTATATAGAGCTTCAGATCTTAAAGAGAACGAGAGTGAAAAAGAGTGGGACAGGGAGATGCAGCGTTGGGTGAAATAGTGCGCATGTGCTGGCTGTATTCATGCTAGCTGTAAAAACTGTTCATTCGTCTCAAATTAATCACATTTTACAGCAAATTGTGGCAAGTGTTGAGTGGCCAGGCTGTCACTCAATCCAGCATGAATAGAGAATGACAGTTTTATCCAAAAATTAAGTGCTGTCGGGCTAAAAAGATAGCTAAAAGGCAAGCCATCAAATAAATCCAGCCACTACACATCCGCCCGGTAACAAGAGTGCGGTCTTCTGACAGTCAGTCATGCCAGAAATATGCTGTACATTATTACATCGACTGTAGTAGGGACACTACTTAACTAATCTGTGCTACTCTAGCTCCTTGTAATGACGCCTGAAGAAGCCTAACCAGAGCTCAGCACAGTGTGCAAGGGAGTCACAAAAAGATATTGGTCCTTGGGGACCTAGCACCCATAAAAGGAAGGAACCTGACAAATTACCAAGAAGGTGCAAAGCTCCTTCTTTCACCTTTTGTACCAAGATGAAAGTCCAGTTAGTATGAAGGAAGATGCACTTGACAGAAAGGCAAGACCCTTTTCCACACCATTCAACATCTGAGACAACTCTTACAGCCTGCTACTGTGACAGGATACAACATACAGACTTTCAGAAGGGTCTAAGCATGAGAGTACATTTCGCAATGCTGTGCTTCACACGCAACAACTTTTGTGTTTATAAAATAACTCAGATGATTAACAGTATATGACAACATTGCTGCATAAACTGGAAAAGACACACAATTAAGCATAGTAAATGACCGTCCACAAACAACCAACAAAAGGTGAACTTTTAAAGTTTTCATCGAACTACTGCCTCTTAGATCTCACTAAGTATTGCAACCTCTCTGTGATCGATCGGGAAGCAAAATAAATATCTATGACAATTATTTTCCATTTCTTGACTGGAGGAAACATGAAAGAACATCAGCCTTCTCCAGGTCTAAAAATGGAATTAAAATCATCAGAAATAACGATCCGTACTGTATAATGGCTCTTTCAAAGAAGAGCTACTTGCAATATAATAGTGGCCATAAAGCGGTGTGCATGAATGTCAGGGCTGAAATCCTCCTTTTGCCTCCAAATAGAATGACATATTATTGGAGTCGTGTCAATACTCTGACCAAAGGGACGGCTTCAATGCCAGACTACGATAATCACCTTCACTCTCAGACCGAAACAAGCTGAAGGCTCCCTGGAAAAAATATGCATTGTTGCAACCCTGTGTATGGACGTACAATAAACAAAAGCAAGAAATATATTGTACATCAAACCTGCTGACATGGCTCAAACACACATATGATGGTGAAAATAAACCTAATTCTTTGAGAAGAGCATAGTAGGATAATGGACGGACAGTAGCATACAGCGGCTCTTTTTTTAACTTTTCTATCTGGAAGCTAGTTTCCATAACAACAGCACCACATCATTGATCAGCTTCTATCATAGCACCACAATCCCATATAAATAGATGTTAAATGAAAAAGAATTGGTGCTGGCTGATCGACAGACAGCAGCAGTATACGTGAACTGGCATCAGAGTTGCAGTACTGCCAAATGGCAGACATTTTACGATAACTGGACACATATTGAAAATAAGTTTTGGCCAGCCAATCTGTCTTTCCCTGAAATGTATCAGACAACCTTTTGGCTTTGCCAATGCTTATTGACGATGCTGAACAGCAGTGGCATTAGGTATATACGTTTTTTTCTTTTTGCTGATAGTGTAAAAAAATAAAAACGAAAGGCCAGCCCCAGCATGATATAAGTAGCATGTGTCATCACACACATGCATGTATGAGTAATGATGTATCAGGATACTGTGCCAAACTTTTTATTTTAATTTATCGCTACAGTATGGTAGACTCATCTTGGATAAGTAAATTAAAAAGAAAGAACTGCACAAAGCACAGTAAAGAGAAAGGAGTGACTTGCAGCTGCCAGGGTACCTTAAAAAGAAAAAAAAGAAAATATAAAATCCGGATGGGGAGGGCCAGGAGAGTGATGGAGGAGCGGGATCGGTCGCTACAGGCAGTGGGGTGGGCAACAACTCAACACTGCCAAGCTGCAGGGAGAAACGGTCAGGAGGGAGGGTGGGTAGCAGCAGAGGGGCTTGGTTGGGAGAGGTTAGGAAAAACAAGAGGACTAGTATAGGATGGGATGGGGGAGTAACAGAGAGGGTGACGGGGAGTGGGAATTTGAGGGTAGAAGCAGCTCACTGGTGAAAGACCAACATAAAACTTGAACTCAAATTCCTTTACTAAAATTAAATAAAAAGTAGTGCCCTGATGTCAACTAAAAAAAGATACAAGTCATCCAGTCAAAAGGATGGTAAGAATGCTCTGCTCCAAGGAAGAGAGACACAGGAAGAGGAAGAAAAGCCATTGAAAAAGACGCAAGTGAACAAGATTAACAAGAAAGCGAATGATAAACTGGGGGCTGATCCAAGGCCCTAAGTACTGATGTACACTCTAGGTCTTTGAACACCAGACAGCTGAAGTTGTCTGTAGGCAAGAGATAAATAAAAATTAAAACTCAATTTGACGGAACAAGAGGTCTGTACTGGTTCCAAATTTCTTTAGATTGTACCAGCAAATAAATGAACACAATGCTCCTGGTGGGCAGAGACAAGAAAGCTGTATCAAAGGCTAGACTGAACTTTTTCCCTTCTGACCAAGACCCTGACCTGGGTACTCAGAAATGAAAAGCCCTGCTTCCAAAGTGTCCTTAAGCCGCTTAGGTAGTATGGTCTAGCAGTCAAATCCAACCTCTTTGGAAGAATGAAGAAGATTTAATATAATACAACATGCCACATTACACACAAATATAAAATCGCCGTCATAAGCACCTTAAAATTATAGAATAGAATGGAGGTTAGTGGTAGTAATCTCAAGTATTTAACCTTCGCCTTAGAACAGATGTTACAGAATGTAACTTAACAATGGTAAGAGCACACTTAAGATATACGAGTTTAATCATAGCAACAAAAAAAAGAAAAAAGAAAAGAATTCTTAGGTTGTGGGAAAGACCAGCCGTAATCCAAAGGTTGACGCATGGCTGAATCAGTTAATCTTTGCCATCGAGGAAAGGGCTTTCTAGTGGCACACCTTGACTCTAGCAAGCTATAAGCTGTATTGAGTTATTTTGAGAATGTTACATATAGCTGAATGTCATAAATTATCCTTTCCTACCATCAAGTTCTGAGCAACCACTAATCTGTTTTCTGTTTTGTTAGATGGGTGACTGTAGCAGGGTGCTACCTGGATCTTACAGCCCTTCCATATTACTTTACTTAAATCCTCCATCTAGGGTGCCACTGATACCCCTGTGCGACCTAAAGTTGCAATGGTGACTCCATGTGGCAGGCATGGGGCATCATTCTGGTGGGGCTTGGGGCAGTCGTTGCAAATCTCCATACCCAAAAATCTCTGTCTCCACTCTGTCACTGTGTCACGCCATACCTGTGAGGAAAGGCTATGAGCGGGGACCAAGTGGGATGCCGTCATGAAGGATCATTGATCCCGCAAACCCTGACCTACCTACCCAGTCTGCCCAAAGATGGATTCCAGGAAATCTTTGAGAAGAGTACTTTTCCCACAGAAGCAACAAACCTGCAGCAAGAACGCCATCATCCAGTGTGGTTCTCTTGTCATGTTGTTATCTCGCTATCAGTTTCTTAAGGGGATTCCTAGGAGACATTTCATAGGGAAATAGTGAGTCCATGTCGGGATTGGCTGATGTTTTGTTAAGGAACAGGAGTCAGCAGAACTTTGCTTTCCTTTGTGTAAAAAAATACTGATTATTGCAAAATAATAGGTTAATACTTGACATATAATTATCTTCCTGGCCTTTCTCCTCCGAGTAATTACATGGGCTCACAACTGAATCAAACACATTGCTTGATTATTTCAAGAAAAAGGAATTGAGTTGTGCTGAAGTGTAACAAGTTGTTTTCCTTTCAGGGTCAAGTATCCACAGAGTTGTGAACTACAGATAACAGTTCACTTCGGTTGAATTTGAAATGTAATTCTTTGGCCACGTGCAATTACCGTGCTCTATCCCTTTGTTTAAACCCCTGTTCTTCTTATATTAGCATGCATGGCGCCATCTTTATTGGCGCCATATTGTTTCATAGCCATGATCGAGTGTCTATCTCCGTAAGGCTTGTCTCTGCGAGCATGCCACCCCACCCCTCTCATACGCGGTCATCAAGGTTGAAGCTATGCTGTCCTAGTGAATGTGCTATTCATTGTTATGTGTTTTTTGCTATTAGAGTTACCTGTTCTAACAGTTTTGCATAGAAGAAAGCTGCTGCCTCGCCTTGAGACCAAGATAGCCTGTTTTTTGGCAGGTGGCACAGCCCATCTTATGTGTTCCCCGTTGTTCACGATGGCCTGAGCTGGAAAATTCCAGTTTGGGCGGGACTCTGAAAGTGCAAGAAATGTATAACTGATGTGACCAGGGGGAGAGAAATCAGACCCCTCGACGGATCTCTTTGGCGACTGATCAGATTGGGCTCCGCTGCAGTGTATTTCTAATACACCAATTGGTTTGTATTCTCTGCTGTCTAACCAACTCTTCATTATCTGGAAGGCGTATAGGTGGTCGTGAACGGTCCGAGTGACCAGTTTCTGGTCACTTCCTTCACTTCTAAATAGCGTCACCGCTCTGGTCCCCAGTGGTCTAGTGCTCAGCAAGTGTCCCCTTAATTTTTTGCCTTGAGAAGCCCAAATCATTTGCAATTTTTGCTCAGATGGGTCACGCGGTATGAGTTTACAAACTAAGAATCTGGTCTCAAATAGCCAAGTCAATTGCTAGGCCAATGAACAGCTCCACAGGGTCATTGGAAGGGCATAATGTGGAGTAAGGACATTATTCTGGCACCCGCTCTCGAGGCTGGTGGTGACACATGCCACCATAAATGGGTCGTCATGCTGGCGACAGCTGCGTCGTGATTGGCTAGGGGAGTCTGGGAACCTGTGTGCTTCCTACTTCCGTGCATTGTCGACAGAGGAGAGATGGCGGGCAGTAGGGAAGTAGAGAAGTGTGGCTCAGGGGTTAGAGGCGGCAGACCCGGAAGCTGAGATCGGACCTGGACCAGGGTTCAATTCCCCGCCTCGACGGGGCTTGGGCCCAATAATTCCACGGACTCGATAATTCTCGCTCCGGTGCCTACTCGACTCACGGGTTCACACTCTGCGACTCTGGGCAATAGCTTGCTTAATCTCCACAACGGCCCCTCGCGGCGGGATGCCTGGCTTTCACCTTGTGGACACCCTGCCGGGGTTATCTCACTGGGGAATACCAGGACGGGTTCCCTAAGCAAGCGCTTAGATACCTGCGATGTGGGTGATTTGCGCTATATAAATACATGTACATTTACTTTTTTTTTTAAATCCCTCTCCCCTCACCACTTCTGCCCCATAGCAGCCGCCACTGACAACGAGAAAGACAACACAATAAACAGAGCAAGACTGTGGCAGAATGATTACAAACGTTCTGCAAGAATTGTCATGGGAGGAATGAAAACACAACTGAGACGAGAGGGAAAGCAAGGAGGGAACAAGGAGAGAGGGAAAGTATAGAGTGAATGCGTTATCTTTAGAAATCAGCAGGGCATTCATTGCATGTTGAAAATTCCTACAACTGCAAGACACTGAAGGGAGCTCCCAGGAGGAGACTTGTCCGTTTCATCAGCTGAATATTTATTTTGAGGGTTTTAACAGCCACTTCCTATTATTTGGCAGCTGGAAGACTGGTGCAAGTTGCATCTAAAGTGGGCTTTCCTCAGTGGTCCCCTAGCTCTGACGTGATGAGGCACTGAGCCAATTGTGGAATGGATTCATTTTTTTGTGCTCTTTGGATATCAAACTACAACCAAAAAAAGCCCAACTCACAGATCTCAATTTATAATGGAACAAAGTGGAAAACTATGATGGCACAGCACCACAACTTCCAATCACGGATACATTGTTACTAGACTTAGTGTTTTAAAAAGCATGTCTTAGAATTCACCTGGAATTATTCTGTTTTTGCGACCATAAATGTCTTGATTTGATTTCTAGGGGTTTCCAATATAGCCCCTTCAAGAAGGTCAGTCCCGGAGGCCTCCAGACACCACGCCAACAAAGCTATTAACAGACCTTATGCCACAGACAAGGAAATAACGCGTGCCAGACACCACTCCAGTATCGAAGCTCTTTATCGCACCCTCCAAAGCCCATACTTTAAGAGCGAAGCAAATAGCAAAAACTCCCATTGTAAAATCGCAGTTCTCCGACTACCTACCTAGCGAGTGTACCACAGCTGGAAAAAGGTGAGGTTTTAAATGCTCAACCTCAGAAAACATTAATTCTGATAATAGCTTGGGGCGCATTTAGTTGCAGTAAAAGCAAATCAACAAATCTACATCCGATCCAAATAGAAATCACACAGCAATTCTGAAACAGAGGATGGGGCCGAAAACCAACCCATCATAATAGTTCTCCATCTGAACCATTTGTGGGAGTCAACTTCTACTTCCTGCTCTTACAAAACAAAAAAAGTTAACTACTTGGCTCAGTTAAATTTTCCTGTGTTGTTTCTACACTTGAACGAATTGCCTACTATGCATCAATAGCTTTCATTAAAAAAAAATCACATACATTGTCCTAATATACTACTCTTTGACAAAGAGGAACATATTTACAAAAAAAATAAGTGAAGAACAAAACGTTGTTAGTGCACATGCCTTTGCCAGCATGGGCTACCAGTAGTTCTACCAACATTGAGTTTCTAGTTTTTACAAACCGAAAAACTTGGGATAGTCGAGACAGTGGTAATGGTATGGTGGTGAGTTTTCAATAATCTAGAGAGATTTGCGAAAAAGTACCAAAGATTAAATGCTAGGATACTTGCTGTCCTCTAGCACTATCTATTCACCTTCAGTCTGCACTGGTACAAGCAGTCTGTGGGGGAGCTTTCTGTGGGTTCGGATAGTACAATTGTCCACAAGCTACCTGAGTTATAGCAGTCTTACTCCCTGCACCTGTAAAAAAACAAAATATCGAAATATCAGCACCAAGCAGTTCGTAACAGAGTAGTTAATCTTCAGGTTTCTAAAACTAAGTCACAATTGCTTAGGAATTCCACAGATGGGGAGGAAGCTAATAATGTAGAATGCATGCTTTTCCTACTTTCAGTGTGTAGCACAGATCAAACCAAACCCCAAGGTTTGGGCGCTGGTAAACCAAAATCCAAAGGGGAAAATACGATTTTAAACCAAGTATATTATTGTGCCCAACATTCCCACAGGAATGTGTGACAAAAAAAACCCTAAGAGCAACATCAGAGTTAGTTTTTCTTGCACTCTACTGAACGACTTTATGTAAACGAGTGGACTACCAACTAACATACTAATCCATATACAGCCGAGAAACTGATACGACCTAAAACATTATAAATCACTGTTTGCAAATGCAATTGATTTGTCGGTCTTTTGTAAAATATTCTCATATTTTGTTGTTTAGATTAATTCACAAACAGCGCTATCCCAGCAGCTAGATTAACATATTTTTATAATAAAGTCTGGTGGTTTTAATGATTTCATAAAGTAATGCACTTTATTCTATTGATAAAACGCACGGTGAGAACCTTATTCTCAAGACTTTTTATAGCATGCTGGATTACAATTATTTAATCAGGTTACACACCATTCTTGCAGAAATAAAAGGACGTTGGTTCTTTATTAACAAAATGCAGGCATACATATGTCTGCCTGTACTCAGATGCTCCGACTTGGCACGGTCGACCTGGCAGACATCCAACTGGTCCAAGTTTAGAGGAAACCTATCTTGAGACTTTGGAGGAACACAGCAGCTCTGCACTTATTTTCTGCTGAAGTCAAGGCTGGCCAACAATCTGCAGCAAGTGGCATCCAAGTAAAGGGGTGCACACACACTATATTTTTGTTCTATCAATCCCAACACCAATTCCTATCACAATTCCCAGGATCGTTTTATAACTTTTTATAAGAAATCAATACATCAGTTTGAGATGAAATGCAATGAAAGAATTTTTTTCTAAAACTATATTCATTACACATACCCTCAGGGTAAGGAAGAATAAATTAGGAAGTATTCAGTATTCACATTAGATCTATTTTCATACGATTTATCTAAAGGAAATTATCTTATTAGCCAGTGGTTAAGAAAATCTGCTTTTTGTCTAGTCATCCTGGACCTACGTTTGATACCTCTTATCTAGTGTACGTTTTATGCGGATGACCCATCATTCTATCCCCTTCCTCAGTACTTTTCAAGGCTGACGACTGAACAAAAAATATGTACTGCATAAGTCAGCGCCGAACAGACACCCTCTATGGCTATGTTCACTGCCCCAGGCACCACCTCCAACCTAACAGTGGTTGCTCACGTCGTCAGAGGAAGGCAGTGGAGAAGACAGGGCTATGCAGAGGCGCTGCTCTCACAAGTCCACCTTATCAGACGAGTAGTCAATCACAATATATGATATGCATTCTTGGTGGCGTACCTGGTCGCACAGACCCCCACGGTTGTTGCAACTTCCACAGTACCTCTCAATGCACCCTTGTCCCCTCACCGGATCCTTGTGGCTTTAAAGAAAATGATTCTGTGGGGCAAGTGGTGGTGGTTGCAAGGGAGAGGAGTGCACCATGGCGGGTCCTCTTTAAGTGAACAGTAGATCTATGGAAGGGTATCTTCCAGTTTATACTGACTGCTACTGTACCCTGGTGCAGTTTTATTACTTAGAAAAGCAATCAAGCAGTTTTAAGGTCTCTCCTAGGCAGCGTTTTCGATGTCTCTTCAAGACATGCTGTATTCAGGTATGGACTTTAAGCTCCGACCATCTTTGCAATTGGCTCCAGTTACTGTCCTTTGTAAATGGTGGCTTTTAATTCGTTAATAGGCTTAGTAGTCCCTCCTTAGTACCTCTTTTTCTCCTGTTGCAACCTATCATGAGGACTGCCCATTACAGGTGTTGTTACTCAGTATGCTTTGATTACAGTCTGTGAGCACTATTTTTTATATGACTTGCTTCTGCCTAATGTTACAGGCAGGACACGGTCTCCAGCAACTTTTTTTATTTTATTAACCAGCACGGCACGCTACGCTTTATCTTATGTGTAAAGCAGTGCAGTATGCCATGTTTTTTTTTTTTTTTTTTTTTTTAAAGCAGCAAGGCCCGCCGCGCTTTCTTTTTTTATCCAGTTCCGCATAATATGTATTCATCTCAGCAGCACGGTGTGCCTCAACTTAAAAAATAGTGGACGCGTCTAAAATAACTTGTGTCCTTTAGAAATACCACATTATAGGATACCACACCGTTATATTTATTAAATACGCCTGAACACCACAATGAACATTTGACCATTCCAAGATAGCGCCGTTGTTTGAGCAGTGTTGCATAACCACAATGAGCAGTTTCAGTTTGCATTCAGACACCACTTGTTTGGATAGGTTCACTATATGAGGCTCGGCGCGGGCGTATCTATGCTGGAGGCACTCCTCCTCAGTGCACACTGCTGGTGCTGTGTGGCCACAGCTTCCGCCACCACGCTGTTTTGGTTTTGAGTGTAAAGCAATTCTGGAGTCGCAGACAACTAGAAAGCTGGAGTGCAGCGGGTGAAACTACAGGTGCAAGTGGACCCTGTGCGTGAGGTACGCTGAAAGCTTTGGGGCAGAGTGAGTAGCCACAAAGCCTAGTCTAAAATATTACCCTGTGTACCAAGGCCTGCCATTGCTTCACTCATTTGACAGCAGACCAACTCGTTAACTGCCCTGCCACCATCTGCCTCACATTCTTATTACTCTAGTCCAAGGCTTGTCACTTCTTTCCTGATCTTGTCCTTTCACCCTTACCCAGTAACCCACTAGCTTTGCACCAACCCTTTTCCAACTATGACTTTTCAAGAACTCATGCCACAACTATGCCACGTCTGCTGCCTCAATTCGGACACTTGCTGTGGGATCCCAGGCTGTCAGATACATGTTCTCCTTCAGTGGTCTGTCGCCACTCTTACCTCACATATGAGCTATCATCTCTTGAACGGACCGGTTGTCTTTCCTAACTTGCCCCATAGCCACTGCTCTGTTACTTCTCTGTCCCATGGCAATGGCTTTTGTTCATCACCAGCCAGACGACCCAGCTGCCCCTTTCTATGGCCTGCCATTGCCTTTGACCTCTATGATTTTCGCATGTCACCGCCGCTACAGGATCTCCCCCATTTTTTATTGCTCTCCCTATTATACATTTTGCCTGTGCCTCAGCCCAAGCTATGTCAGACAGAACTATGTGAGTTATCTTTAGAACCAGGTTACTGACTCACCAATTCCCAACGATCTCTACATGTTATGTCCCTGTTTTGCATATATAATTAAATTTGTCTATTCTTAAGTCACTGACTCACTGTCTGTTAATATTAATGTGCCAGTTTGGGAGTAAGCATAGGTGTGATTTGGCATTATGACCTAGGGCTTGGCACTGCTAGGAACTTGACTTGTCCTGCTCCTTTAGACTGCGAAATGCATAGCGTGCTGTTACTGCCATCATCTGTCCCATGGCCTTTTGTCCCCCAATTCCCCATCGGCGACTTTCAATGCCACTGTTTTTAAGGCAAACATTGGGTACCTAGAATGCCCCATGTTAGCATATCATCATTCTATAAATGATTACAAAAGTGTCTGCTTTCAGATGTGCATTCATTACTAAGAATGTAGGATTGTCACTGTTCTTTCGGCAGTGCTGCAGCGGTGTCTCTATTTATACATCCAATGCACTCCAAACCAAAACACAGAGATAAAAGACATTGTCATTTACAACGCCAACAGCTCTAACTCTGACAAATGCGAGACCGATTGCAATGCAAATGCTCGTTTGTGATGTGATTGATCAGTCCAATGCAAAGATAGTTTAGGAAAAACAGGCGCATCTTGCCAATCTAAATCTAGTTTGCACTTAATTACTTTAATCTCATTTGTAGTCTCATGATGCAACTGCCTGATTTACCTTGATTAGCTGAGCAATTTGTTGCAGTTATGTTTCTAGCAAGTGTTAATAAACTGCAGCTAAAATGGATTGAATTGTCTGAAATGGTGCTGCCAAAATCCCCATTTCTCGCTGCACGTTTTAGAAATCAATATTATTTTAATGCAGGGACGTGAAGAACCACAACTGGGGATGTGAACACGAAAAGCTCCAAAGAAACCGATCGCAGCAAGCTGAAATCAGCTTATGAACTCCTCGTGATTTCTTGTGCTCTTGACAGCACAGTTTTACTACCACAAATGAGCACACACAATGAGGAATTCTACGTTTACCAGCACTGCCGATACGTTTTAGACAAAAGAGGAAAATCGGATGGACATTCACTTGAACAAGAACACCTGCTCACTGGCTTTCATGTGGTAAGAAAGGAAAACAGGCCTGCACAAGTGAGGTGGGGGTAGTAATAGTGGTGTAGGTTATAATGGTGGAAGTAATGGAATTGGCAATGGTGTTGGTAGTAAAGGTAGCAGTGATGACCCACTGAACTGGATTCCAGACAAAGAAAATGAAAGAGGCCATCAGATGAAGGACATCTCAATAGATCTTAACACCCCAGCTGACATTATCAAACAAATCAACATTCTAGATCACTCATGGTTGGTGAATATTACAGCTACAAGACTCGGCAAAGAGAACAATTTTTCCTCCATTCTGGATGATCGTTTTTAATAAAAAAAAAAAAAAAAGTCTACTTCAGTTAAAAAGACTATAAAGAAGGAAACTACTGCTTTATATATTTAATGCATGGGTGTGATAAAGGATTGAGTTTGTGAAGACCAAGCGTATTTCTCAGATGTTAAGTAGTCCCACAGACATCGTAGTGCTAGAGCTCCACAGGAATGCTACACCAAGCAGACAACAGCATGAGGTGAAAGGCTAATACTCTTCTTGGAGGAGCCAAAGCCCACCTAGTGTATATTTCAAAGAACTGGCAACAAAATGGTTACTTACTACCATTAGGAGTTAGCAGCCTGAATAATTTACTGGATTCACGTATTGTGCATCTATTCGACCATCGACTGGTGGTTCTGGAAACGTGTCTGTGTTTCTCTTTTCTTCCTTTTTAGGTCTCGCACTGCGAACCGGATCGCGAAAGCGATCCGTCGCTGCGAGACTTATTGTGATCATTTCATCTTTCAAGGGCTCAAGGGGAACAGACAGCGGACAAGCAATGTGAACGCGCAGCACCTTGACGACTGGGATTAGGTCGCGCGCGTCAACTGTGAACAGCAGTTTTACACGCGACCCTCTACAGTTTGTGCCTCATGCACTTCTCGCATACACACACACAGCCACAGCTTTTCGCACAAGCACGCACACACACACACAAGCACACACACAGAGAGACACACGAGCGCACATGCACGCAGACACACACACACACACGCACACATACCGCCTGCCTGCCTGCCGCCACCCCCACCCGCCCAGGGGTGAGATGTCCCCCCCCCCCTCTTTCCTCACACTCACCGGAGAGGTCGGCGCGGGCCCCGCCGAGCAGCAGGAGGCAGGCGGTGAGCAGCAGCGGCGGCTCCATGGCGCTCGGTCCGTCAGTCTGTCTGACTGACTGCCGGCGCGTGCCCCCTCTCGGCCTCCTATACAGCTGCGAAAGCTCCTACGCACTGAGTGAGCGCGCGCGTGCCCGCCCGCCGCGGAAAGAGAGACCCGGGTCTAATATCAGCTGCGCCTGCGCCCGACCGAGCCCGAGGACAGCGGGCAGACCAGGGCCATGGAAGTACAAGGTACAAGTGCCGCGGGCCCGCCTGCGCTCGTTTGAATCTGTGGTTGGTTACCTTGTTTCTTAGCTATTTGATTCGCTAACTGGTCCCACTTATATTTTGATTCTCGGGGCCTCTTTTCTGTCCAAGTCCTACTACCCCTAGCCGCAGTGCGCAGCAGGGTTAGAAGTCGAAGCAGCTTTGCTCACCCCGAATCCGGCCTCCCCCCTCGGTCTCCGACCAGTGCAAAAGGTGAAAATGCAAGTGGTTTAAACCGCCTCGCTTTGATGTTGGCTGTGGGATGGGGCGCGGGGCATTGTTCTGAGTCTATCTAGTCTTTCATCCGAGGCCATTGTAATGCTCCCAGATCCGCTTTCCCATCACAATGGCTGCCTTCTCTGCTGGCTGCTGGGGATGTGTTTGTAACCTGGCCAGTGTGACGCGGTGCGACGCAACGGTGTTCTCATTGGTCAGCTCCGAGCATTCCAAGCTTTGGTGAGCGGGTAGGCTGTCCAGGCACGCAGGTGACACATTCTGTACCCCAGAGCCAATGGGCTGCGCTTCCTGCCCCTGGAAGGTAGCGTGCCCTCTGGCTCATTCCTGCTAGTTTATACTTTTATTGTCTACTACATATACTTGCAAAAATTAATCAAATAAATGGGACTTGGTAAACCCAGAGGTAGCGGGATTGCCAATGTTGCTTTTCTTCATTTTAATCATGGTGGAGACACTAGCAACAAGGAGTTCTTGATTGTTAAGGCACACAGAAAACAATTAGGAACACAATTTCTTTTGAATTTCTACATACCCAAACTATTCATTCCCCTAGCTCCTACATTTGATGGCTACATCTTGAGCATCTTTATATACGTTCATTGCCAAACACGTTTTTCACCATGTCCTGGTCTCTAAAGGGAGCCAATAGTGGGAACAGTGTACGAGCGCGATGACCATATTGTCTTGATTTTAAGATCATCGAGACTCGCACAGAAAGCAGCAGGCAACGGGCCACAAGGTCAGACAGGAGAACTGCAGATGCTATGGTGGTGTTAAGAGCCCAGGTAAATCTAGTACACAACCGCCTTAAGGAATCCAGCAAAGATTGTACATCATGTACTAAACTGAGCAAATAACTGGTATCATCTGGCAACTGTTTCGCACATAGGCGCAGGTGGAGATGTGAATCTAGCTAAATACCAAAGAATTCTGAATGGTGGGATAACTATTAATGTGACTATGCACGACATGCTTTCCATTCATATTTGAATGGAAATACAGGTTATTCAACTATAACAGAAATTCTCTCTTGTGGGCACTGATGTAGTTAGCCATCCCTTTTAACTGGGCTGAAGCTTTAGGCCAAATCGCATGGGCATCTATGTTCTAACTGGCTTTTATTTACTTTTGACACTGTATATTGGTTTTAATCATAGCATAGTTATTATCCCTATTCAGAGGGCACACCCTAGCATTTTACTAGATCTACCATTAGAATGGTCGTACAATACCCTTTACATTTGTATGAAAATATTTTTTCTTTAGAGAGCTAAACACTTTATTAGGATTTTAACAAACTAATATTATGTACTAATGGGCCTTGAAAACCACCCGATGGTACTAGTGTTTCCACTTTATATCGTTTTAGTATTTGTGGAACTGCAGGTCATATGGCAAAGTGTGGTTTATTCTAACGACAGTACTTATCTATGAATGCCTTAACTATTGTGATATTGGATTTTTGTTTTTTTATGCATTGTTTTATTGATCAAATTCCAAAGAAACTTTTTTTGACTGACAAACTGCCCGAATGTAGTTCAGCAGGCATCCAATGCTATTCCTTCCATTTACTTGAATGTATTTACACATGGTAGTGAAGCTAGAGGCCAATGCAAGGTTTGGACTGCCTAAGTGGCCCAAGCAAGGCCTAGTGGATGACTTGGTCAGGTCACCCATGGTGCACCACTGCAGATCCAGACACGGCATCGCATGCCAGCAAATCATGAAAAATAAAGAATCCATCAAACAAACCGCCCTAAAAACCTGTCAAGATTCTAGTGGACGTTTCGAGACTCGTTAATGGTTGCTGAGAGAAACAACACTGCCTGAAGACTGGGAGGGGACATAGACACCTGAAGGTGGGAAGAACTAAATGGGTAGCTAACATGAGGTTGGTGTGGAGATTGTAAGGATGTGAGGTGTTTAACCATTTTAGGGCTTTGAATAGTGAAATTAATGTAACAAATATAAAGCTCAGTCATTAGTCACCAGCAGGGCACAAGTCCTAAAAAAAGAAGCGGGGACGCTGTCACCGGAAGTGACGTCACAACAGGAAGTGGAGTCACGGAAGGTGGCTTGCGCAATCTGGCTCATGGTCTACCCTCACTCACCCCTTAGATGAGATTGTTTGGCAGGGGGGACGGCTTCCACCCTGTAAAATAAGTGGGGGGACTCCGTCTACCCGGGTGGTACCCCGACTCGAGCCCTGGTCACTAGCCTTTAATAGGCGGATGCTGTTACTAGCAATGCTCGGGTGTAGCTGCCACCAGGATGCACACTGATAGCAGAAAGCAATTTTGTTAAAAAGTGGTATGCCTTAAGAAAGATGTTGGTCCACATAGGGGGGGGGGGGTCAATTTAACAATGCCCAGTCCTTCCAGGAGATGAATATGGCATATCCCTGTTCTACAACTCAAAGTTTTTGTGGTGCATTCGTAGAGCTATTGTTAAGAAAACTCTAAAAGGAAATTCTTAGTATAGCAGCGATTATAACCTATGCTACATTATGCACCGACTAGAGCAAAGTGGTGTGTACATAATGCACTGTATGTTTACCCTCACTGTAATTAAATCTCCATTGAGGTGTTTTTAATTCAACAGTTTTAGCTGTTTTACCTAGGTCTTTTTAACAATCCTTTTTATTTATACCAGATAAAGATAAAGTCTTTTAGTAACAAACTTGTTTTAATTTCTTAATGTAATAGTCAACTGCTATATCTGCCACTGCTTCCCCTTTCCACCACCCAATACGCATATATATATATATATATATATTTATTATTTTTTTTTTTTTAACATTGCACTTTATCCTGCAATAATGTAGTATCATGCCTAATGCGGAAATTATATATTTTATTTAGCATTGTATTATATCCTGCTAAAGCACCTCGAGCAGGCACGGGAGAGCTAACTTGAGAAAGAAGTCAAGGCGTTCTTACTTGAAATCTTGCAATTATAAACCACAGAAAAAAGGTATATAGTCTGTATGATTAAATATTATACTATACTGTATTTTGCTAAAATGTTTGGCACTGTCTTACGCTTTCATGGCCTATGACCGAAATAAAGCTTTCTTTGACTGACGTTCATATCCTTAGTATTTGTTTGTGGAGAGTGGGATCTCAAACATCAAGGACGTCATTGAGGGGTACCGTTTTCACACGAGTTCCTTCTTTAAGACTGTACAGCATCCCACAATTATGCAAGCCAAACCTCGCCCAGAGCAATAATTCACACTGCAACTTGAAAACATTTCACTATTAGGATATTACACAACAAGCCCTCTCTTTGGAGCATCATAAGTAAAACCGTATTCTAAATATTTTGCGGACTAGAACAGTTAATCATTGCACAGATTATGTACAGGAACAGTGACCCCTAGACCAGCAGCTACCACCAAACGAAAAACAAGCATTGAAAATGCAATAGGTCTCGCATTTGCAAGAGTTTAAGATATTGGCATTGTAAATGACAATGCCTTTTATTTATGATTTAAAAACCAATACATAAATAAAAGACACAGGCATTTAAAATGCCAATAGCTCAAACTCTTACAACTGCGAGACCTATTGCATTGCAAATGCTTGTTTTTTTTAATGTTGTGGGCATTGTTAGACCTGGCATTTCTTGGCGTGATTACCCCCAACTTTATGCCTCTACCTCCTATATTTGTGATGCTGTGATGGATTTAGTTTTATTGGCTTAGATGCTTTGGGCTCTTTGCCACTGCTAATCAGTGTCAAAGTGCAAGTTCTCCCTGTGTAAAGTGTAATGGTAATTGGTTTTCAACGATTGGTAAGTTGCCATACTAGTAAAGTCCCTAGTAAAGTGCACTGTGTGTGCCAGGGCTAGTAATGCCAATGCTACTAGTGGGCCTGCAGCACTAATTGTGCCACCCACACCAGTAGCCTTAAAAAGAGAACTCAGGCCTGCCATTGCAGTGCCTGCACACAGTCTGTTAAACTGCCATGGTGTCCTGACAGTACAACCACTTGCCAGACCTTACCCTTTCCCTCCTTATGCACATCAGACACCCCTATGGTAGGTCCAGGTACCCCCTGGTCAGGGTGCAGTGCATGTGAAAGGTAGGACATGTACTAAGGTGTGTAGCATGTCCTGACAGTGAAATACTCTAATTCAGACCCCACTAGTCAAAGGAAGAAAGCGTCACTAGCAGGGAGGCAACAGAACTGGTTTGAACAGGGGTCAGTGCCCCCCTGAACACAAAAACTTCAAAGACGTGATCAAGACTGTAAAGGGTTGCACCACTTTGCGGTCAAGAGGAACCTCTGTCAAGGAAGAAACAGCTGAAGAGACTGAAGGAAAGGACTGCCCATTGCTGTGTGTTCTCAGGCTGGCCTGCAGTTTGCTGCTTTAACCAAGGAGAGGGTAAAGGGACTTTGCTGTGTGCTGTCCCCCCTGCTTGAAAGGACTTTGCTTTGTGCCTTGTCCGGAAGTAATTTATTCCCAAGGGCCCGAGGTGAGCTGGCTCCCTATTGCGGAAACTCAGGAAGACAAAAGTTTCCAGGAGAGTCTCAGGGGCGCGGTGTGCGTGTGCTTTTTGCAGCCAGAGCCCTTCATGAGGATTGTCCTGTTATCTTGCACCTGGAGTCTAAGTGAGTCTCAGCGATGCTGTGTGCATGTACTTTGTGCAGACCGAGACCTTCTGGAGGAGTGCCCTGTGATTGTGCACACCCAAAGCCCACGTGAATCTCAGCGACGCTGTGTGCGTGTGCCTTGTTGCAGCCTGAGATTTTCGTAGTACCAGCGTGTCAAACAGGCAGCCCCAGAGGAGCTGAGCCGCCGGCCCGAGGCCGCTGTTGCCAGACCGGGACCTCGAACCACCCCCATTGACAGAGGGCCTGAGTTCCACTGCCTGGAATCCATAAGTTGCATCAGAGGCCCAAGTCACAGGAGGAGGAGAGGCGAGTGAAGTCCCTCCCCCAGGTAACGTGTGTCGTCGCCTGGGGCGGGGCACGGGCTTAGAGGGAGATGCTCTCGGCCTTTCCCATTCCTGCAGCGCGAGCCGCTGCTTCTGCTTGTATCGGCGCCCGTAATTGCCAAGGAGTGGCAGTACCGGGGTCGGAGTGCGGAGCGGCACTTTTGGTCTACATCATACCTGTGTGGGGGCATCTGTTGACGGTAGCTGACCGCGAGTCAGTACTAGGGGCGGAGAGATGGCCTAAGGCACCGTGATCGGTGCTGAAGTGTATTATGCCTTGCATTATTTCTGCATTATAAACTACCTAAAGTGTATAATGCTTTGCATCATTTCTCCATTACGAACTACCAGATTAGTGTATTACACATTGTATTATTTCTGCATTACGAACTACCCGATTGTTGCATTACGCATTGCCCTATTTTTGCATAACGTGCTAACTGATTGTTGCGTTACGCATAGCACTATTTTGGCATTACGAACTGCTTGATTGTTGCATAATGAACTGCATTAGTTTTACATTGCAAAGTGCCTGATTCTTGCATAAGGAAGTACATAGCATTGTGTTAGGACTGCAGTGGATCGTTTAGAATTGCTCATTAAGTTCACCAGAACTTATAAGGGCTGGCTGGCCTAATAACCGGCCAGGATGAATATTACAAAACACATATGTTAGATTTACATTGTGTGGTCTCATCATATTTCTTTTTCTATAAACTTATACTTGGTTTTATGAAACTCGTGTGGAGTCCATTTGTGGTGTCATCATTGGGTTACTGAGAGCGTGGTTGCATATACTTTACACACTTGCCTTTTGAAGATAAGCCTGGATGCTCGTGCCAAGCTACCAAAGGGGTGAGAGGGGGCTCTCTGAGAAGGTGTCCTTCCTTTCCCTGACGTGCAAGCAAGGGTTCCTATGTGGCCTAAGGTACCTACCTCAGCCAACTAGCGACCCCAAGGTCTTACATGCATCATCAACGACCATTTGGTAGTAAGTCCATCTCCTGTGTGATGTCAGACAGTGCGCCAGAAGTTCCTGTGTGTGGTCGCCACCTTCAGATTCTTTCTTCCGTCGCTGGGTCTGGAAACACGATGGAGGAGCTTGAAAAGAATCCTTGGAAAATCAAAAGAAATCCAAGAAAAGTACTGAAAGATCCTAGTTGTGCCTGGGAAGACTAGAGAAGATGAGCCTTCTCAACCTTGAAGGGGGACCCCGCTGGTGAAATCCACGTGGAACGAGAACGAAGAAGAGCGCTACAGTAGATGGTCATGGAGAATGCCCCCTTAAGTACTGCCCCAACTGCCACCACAAGTTTACGCAGAGAGCTCCTCATGAGGTCTGCTAACTATGCCTGATGAAAGACCATAACGACAAAGATTGCTTAGTCTGTGCAAAAGACATTCAAGGTACCATGCCATGCCATGGCTAGCACCAACAAAATACTTTCATGCATCAACAGAGGGAGTTAGAAACAACAAGTGGCAGAGACCCTCCAAATGTGAACTATCTTCATCACAAAAAGAGGAAACTCCTGCATTTATATTTTTCTGAACATACGTTCCAGAAGACACTTGTGGCAGGTTAGAAATTAAGAATTCTTTTAGATTATATAAAAGAACCCTCACCCATTAGGTGGCATGCTTCTTCATCGGATCCTAGTGTGTGTGGGTGGGCTTAACGCTGTTTGTTAGCGGAGTCTTGTTGTCTTCTGGAACATAGGTTTACAAAAATATATATGTAGGAGTTTGCTCTTTTTGTGATAGAGCTAGTACCCACAAAACAGAAGAATCACTGAAAGACCTTGGCCTATCCAGTTAATATGAGGCGAACATCGAGGAGGCTGAACCAGTGCATGGAGGGGAATCAGACACCTAAGACACTGCAGCCGACCGCAACCAAACAGAAGGAAGCATTGAGAAAAAGGTAGCGAAAGAAAACAGCGAAGGTAATAAAACCACCTAAAGGCTTGGACTGGACATTAAGTCCTTGGACTCCAAGTCTTCAATAGCAGCCTCAGTGATTAAACACCCGGCGACTGAGGCCAGCACAAACATAAGGAGCCGCATAAATCCCACGGAAAGAACACCGATGGGGGCAAGCTTTTGACGAAAACCTGAAAGCAAAATGGTGCTTGAGCGAGAGCGAAGACGAAGAGCAAGGACATGACGGTAAGCGAGCTGCTGATGCCAAAAAAGAAAATCCCTCCCACACTCTGATGCCAAACAAAGAGAGCTCGAGGGTGAACGGAAAAGGTAAAGGTTTGAGGCCGAAATGGCAGCCCTTCTCCAGAGGAAGATGGTGTACGACTAATCCCCTAGAGAAGTTCGCATTCCAACAAGACCTTTGAAATCCGCAGAGGTGAAGGATGAGTAGCCAGAAATGGAGGCTCCCTCCACGCCTGAGTCACACGAGGAGGAACAGGAGGAGTTCTTAAGAGTTCGAGGACGACGAGGTTACAATGTCCAGGAACATAGCCAGTTTGAAGACACATGACACAAACTTGACGCCAAGTTCCCAAAGAAGGAGTGGATCGCTACTAGAGACCTTCGCCCCCGGACGACCTGTCCTTTTACTACAACCTCATCAAAGGGGCAGCAGACACATATGGGGTCCAATTAGAGGAAGAAAAAGAAGACTCTTGCTGCTTACTGGAATCCCATACGCCCTCCAAGAAGGCAAACCACTATCTGCCCATTCTCCCTAGCATCTTTGACCAGTGGAGGAGAGCCAGCCACTCAAAAGTAACAAACACTAGTGTAGAGAAGAAGTACAAAGATTCCACACAAGACCCCAAATACATCAAGGGGAATGTTCCTGCAGATTGTATTACTGTGGACACCTGTGATGTCTTGTTCCTTCTTCTACTGCTAATCCCTCCACAGGAGCATTCCTTCTTACCCATTCTTTTCAATGGATAATCTGTATCCCTTCCTTTGCTTCTATTTAGGGAACATTCCCCCCGTACCCCTCCCCCGGGGAGTCCAGGTGCTTTGTTGCTCACTTCTCTAAATTTGCTTTCATGTATCTTTGTTTTTTTAATTGATTTACAGCAAAAAATCGACATCAGCTACCTTGAAGTTGTAAGTGAAATGAAAAGCCAAAATAGCCCCCGCTTCATGGCATGTGGAGCATTTGTGTGTGCATAGTTCATTAGGCTGGGTCTGAATTTTAGGTTATTTTGCCGATGCGGTTTAGAATTAGCAATAAGCATGGTCAACCCAAAACGGTAACGAATGCCATTTAAAAGCGACGACAATTGGTGTTATCAATGTTGGCATTCACCTGATCACATCAGGTCCACAGTCAAATTGCCTTCCACTCTATTACTTTCAAAGCAATGTTTCAGTGAAAAAGAGGGACAAGACAAGTGTAACAATAATACAAACAAAAAATTGTGCATCACCTACTGCCATTTACAAAAATAATATTAAAAATGCCTACGTCTACAAAGTCCAAAAGTCACTGTGAAGTTCTCATTCCACTTGCGATTCAGGGTGTCGCATTAAAGTTGAGCAAATGTACTTTCTACTAGTAACTACCTAAAGTACATACATTTGACAAACAATGAACATTCGTACCAAATGATAAAGGTCTCATCCAGCAATGACGATTTATATTCATTCAAGTTACATACTCGTCAAACATCTCTTCAAAACCTAACTAGGCTCCAGTCTGCGGAGGAAACATCTGGAAAGTCAGAGACCAGACATCGAAAAGATGTTGCAAAACCATACTAACAGCAAATTTGGAGCTATACAAGCGCTAAATAACATTAATATAACAGAAAACAAGAACAACCCTTTAACCCTATAAAGTGCATATCTAGTAATTACTCTGTCAGAAGCATGACAAAAATTTAATAGGCGAACATTTTAGAAATTGTTTTATTTATAACATTAGACGCAAGAGAAAGGAATTAGCAAACAAACTCGGTTCTCCTCTTAAGGACACTTCTGAAGGGAGGAAAAGGGGCAAGCTAACATCTCATTTAACCCATACATTACCTTATGCTTTCAATCATATATGATGCAAATAATAGACTTAAAACATGGGGAATTTGGACAAAAGAGAGGGGCGTGCTTTTGTTTAAGCATGGGTGCGTCTGGTAACTTCATCATGCTTTGAATATAAGAGTCTCTGTTCCTATGTCGACCATAAATGAAGACAGCTGTTAAACAAGAGATGGGGCAGTGTCATGCACCCTCCCCCAGACACTCGGGACTCTTCAAAACACACACACAGCTGAGATATGGAGGGGCAGCTGCTGTAAAGATCAGCGCCCCCTCGGACATGTCAGCAGCAGCAGTGAAAGCATGCTCCACAGTAAAACCAAACATTTAAATGCACAACGAACGAGGCCTGTGCCCGGGTGGCGAGGGGTCGGCGGCAGGAACTTTAACATTTTCACAAGAGAAGAACCGCTTCTTTCTTCCTTCGGGCGGCCGCCCACAGAGGAAGGAATCGAGTGCCAGTGGGCACTTTTTGCTGAAGTTGCTCGAACGCAGCTGGAATCCGCGCAGACGTGCTCGAACTGCAAAGTCTGTCTTTGCAGCCTCCCTGTCACTGGAAGAAACCGGATAGTTCATGTTGTCTTCTCTGTTGAGTATTGGAAAAAATTATTTACCTAAAAGCCTGCAGGGCTAGGAATTGAACTGACCAGCTTCACTGGGGCCTTCAGGGCGGAGATGCCCATCCTGCAGTTAGCGGGCAGGACCTGTTGGCTGGTGCCACGCTTCCATTCTTGATGCCTGGCCTAAGCTGGTGCATGGCTGATGCTGCCAACCAACATTGT
This sequence comes from Lissotriton vulgaris, assembly GCF_964263255.1. Lineage (NCBI taxonomy): Eukaryota > Metazoa > Chordata > Amphibia > Caudata > Salamandridae > Lissotriton > Lissotriton vulgaris. The sequence continues at coordinate 407,564,160 of NC_141687.1, forward strand.
GTGGGGAGGCAGACATCTTACAGCATACAGAGAATTGTATTTATCCATCGACTTTCATTGGGCTAAGGGATGTTTAGGGAGAGGGAAATGTCAAAACAAGGTTAAAAATAATACATAAATATTGCCGCAAGAAATCTCTGGCCTTAATCAATAGGGATGGCATGACTAGCTGTCACAGCATGCGGTGAGATGAAGGAGAAAAAGGTCACTGTCTACAGAATGTGCCTCCTGCCTGCCCCTTAGGATGGCGGAGACAGACACTTGGTTGAAGTGGACAAGAGAAGAACGAGGCACAAACTTAGCAAACGCGCTTCTCCAGGTCCACTTTAGAAGCAGGAAGTTTGTCCTAGGGTCATGAAGACACGATGGAAAGGGAAACCATGGGTGATTTTTCACCCGGAGGGAAATAATAGCATGGTCACCTTTACGGGGTGCTTGCATAATCTAGGACAATATTAAAATGAGATGAAACAGAGATGTGTGCTGGTCCACTGCTAAATGCTTTTTGGGAAGATATTGGATTTTCAGCATCTTTGGAAAGTGATATGATGGCAAACCTGCGTAAGAATCAGAATGGACATGGACCAGCCACACAGCGCAGGAACGACAAGAGGTGCCTGAAGATATTAGTCTGTATACCACGAGCTTGCAGAAATGCTGTGCTCTTAGTCAAAGTCCTAACAGAGGGCTTGGTTTTTGAGGCCACTAGAGCTTACACGAGTCTCTCGAGCTGTATTGGTCAGGGAGATTGCTCCATAGCTAAAATCCTGGGGTGAGGAGCAATCTGGTGTCAAATAATTTGCATCTGAAAAGTCGGAGTAAGACAGATGTTGCAACCTCGCTTTCATGATATTTGCAAATAAAAAAAAAACTTATAGATAACTAGCAAAAAAAAATCATTGTGTCAGAATTCTCTTTAGCCAATAGGGAGCATATTATTTTACATCAACAAAGGAAGCACAAAGGTGGCTAGTAAATAAAGCATGCATCACAGAATGTATACTGTCCAATCAAAAGTATCAGAAGGTACAGCATACAGAAGAGTTTGCAAAATACGTGCTGTCCCCGTGACTCTGTGCCGTTTGCATCTCCTACGAGCCATGAACAACAGCTCTCTGTGAAGGTCAAATTGAATAAACTGTCTGTGAACCAGGTGCGATCAGGCCTAGCCTCAGGGCCAGGTCTGTAGGAGACATAGTTCTTTGTCTCTTGAACAAAAGAGGAAGAGGATAAAAAGGTGAGAAAGAGACAAGTTGATAGTCGTGCAGCCTGAGGGCAAGCCCTTTACTACAGGGTGTTCTGCGGCTGCACAGCACTGCTCACCTCTTCCCTTGAGCTCCATAGCTCTACCGGGGATGATGCAACCGGTAAATCCACAGCATGAAGCAGACAAAGTGAGTCCTGCAATGTGAGCACTGACAGTATTGAACCAAAAGACCAACTCACCCAGAAAGTTGCACCCCACCTACTGACAGTCTTCCAACACCACAATGGATACTCCACAAGTTGTCCCACCTCTAAAGTTTCCTAGTAAAGCCCCATGCTAATTTCAAGGGCTATACCTTGCTTGTTGTGCGCGTCATCGCATCAGAAACAACTCTCTTTTCGATCTGAACCTCTACTTCTTCATGTGCTAGAACATCCAACCTGTTGGCAGCAACACCATACAGGACGACAACGAGCATTTGAACATCTGCAAATGGCAATCTGGGCATAACACTGCTGCCCAAGGGTTCGCATCAGAGGAGCGCCAGTTTCCAAGTCACTACCACTACTTAGGCTGATCTCCAAGTTTCAGATGTGTAAATCTACATAAAATGTAGTGAATGCACAAGTCACATCTGTTTGCTTGGCCCAGATGTTTGGCTCAGGCAATATATTGTTGGGAGCAGTGCTGCCACAATGTAAGCACCATGGCTCAGGCTTAACTGAAGGTTTTTAAATCCATAAATACAACTGCAGTTAACCACGCATTCATTCTCTCGTGGTGTCTGTACATTTTAGCCTCAGACTGTTGAACCCTGAAATCACTGCTTGCTACCCCTAAAAATAGAAGAACGAAGCACACGTCAACAATGTGCAATCTTGTGGTTTATCACAACTGTATAAAGTCAATCTGAGGTTTTCAGCTAAAAAGCCAAACAAGGCTAGTCATTTCTGACCTTTTAGTGGTTGTATATTTTTGTTTGTTTTTTTGCTTTTGATTTGGTTTAGCAATATCGTGCGTGAATGGAGTCGGTGTGTTCACTCTCTAACCTTGCATTGCAATCAAGGTTAAACTCAAAAGCAAACTGGCTTCTTAAAACGAATACCCATGTTTCCAGATAAATGGTCTCGAGCCACACTGCACAATAACAAACATTAAAAAAGCCATCCGTTTTCTTTTTAGCTTGGATATTGCTTGCTTTTTCATGTTTTTTTAAAAACAATATTGGTGGGAACGTTGCAGCGCCCTCGTCAATCACCCCCAACAAAAAAAAATGACTAAAAGCTCGAATATTTCAGGTGTCAAAAAGCGCACCGTATCAAAGTTGCTCCTGGTACAGACAGACACAACTTTGTGGAGATTTGCTCCTTGGGTAAGGGTAGAATGCTGTAAGTGAAGTTAGCCAATTATTGAAGTGAGGCAGCCCATTGCAGCCTGCTGTAGTAGGAGTAAGAAAACTGTGAATTACTCAGTAACATACCAATGAATGAATAGGACTGGTTGAAAGTCCCTGTAAGTTAGTATGTGATACTTATAATTTCAGGAAAATCAAAAGTTCTTGACTAATGCCAGGTATAAAAAACATCATGTAGCGATAAGATAACCTCGAAACAAAAGACTACCTGAGATTCGTGGAGAAGGTTGGGATGGGCATCACTCCCTATTCCGAAGGACTAAAGTAAACTCCAGAAATACAGTGTAAAAGTGTGGGGGTTGGTGAAATCAGGATTAAGTTAAAAAGACATTTAAAACAAGCATTGGCAAAGCCAATAGGTATGGCGTCTTATGGAAATTCTTGTTTTGTTACGACTTTTGCAAAACTTTATTGTTGAGAAAGCTGCTGGAAGTTTGACAATCTAAACAGACACATTGACTAGAGATGCAGTAACTTGGTGAAGTCATCCAATGGCTGAAGCGGGGTGATGTGTTACACCTTGATGCATGCTTGAGTGGGTTAGGGAAATTTTTGAATGACACCACCACAGACAAGTGATTGAAGTGTGGTTTAAATCCCCTATAAGTAACTACGACATAAACACAAATGTTTTATTGCTTTTTATTGACTTTTTAACAACAATCAAGGGAGGAAATAAACAAGGGGAAAGTGGAGAAGAGGGGGATGGGATTGGTGCCTTACATGCCATACACACAATTTTAGTAACAGACCAAAAAAAGGCCAATCTTTGTGGGATAGGCGGTCAGCCTCTTGCCATTAAGACAGCAGGAAAGAAAAAAAGAAGGGAGGTAAAAGAAGGCAAGAAGGAAAGAAAAATGCCTGGAAGAGAAGGCAAAAAAAAGAAAGAAGGCAAGAAAGAATGGACAGAAAGAAGGAAGGAAAGAAAGATGAAAAAACAGAACACAAGAAAGGACAGCAAGAATAAAAATAAGAAAGAACAAGAGTGAAAGAAAAAAGGTAAGAAAAATAGGAAGGCAAGCGAAGGAAGTAAAGAATACAAAGGAAGTAAAGAATACAAAAGAAGAAAATCAAGAAAGAAGGAACCAAAGTAAGAAAGAAAGAAGGAAGGAATGAAGGCAAGTAACAAGGAATGAAGGCAAGAAAGAAGGCAAGCAAGAAAGAAAGAAGGCAAGCGAGAAAGAAAGAAGGCAAGCGAGTGCAAATTAAACACAAAGGCTGTTTTTCTTCCTGGGCAAAGTTTATTAAAGAACCATTGGTGAAATTGAATACAGAATAAATGTGTTCGGAAGAATTGTTCGCTTATTAATTCACATGTATAATAGTAAAGCTTTACATAACTTAATAAAGCTTCCGGGTTTTTCATTCCACTGAATCTGCCCTGTTGTACTCCACCGAGACCATCCGGAAGCATGTGGACGAAGGACAGACAGCGGCCTTAATTCTTTTAGACTTTAGTGCCGCTTTCAACACTGTTGCCCACCATACCCTGCTTCATGATCTAGAGAGAGGGGGTATAGTTGGCAGAGCATTAAAGTGGATGGAATCCTTTTTATCTGAGCGTAGCTTTCAAGTCATGCAGGGCAGTTATTATTCTAGAAACATCAAGCTGACCCAGGGGGTGCCTCAGGGCTCTATCTTGAGTCCAACATTGTTCAATCCTTATGTTGCCCCCCTGGCTAAAATCTCAGATACATTTGGGATTAATGCCCTGTTCTATGCTGATGACACCCAGCTGGTGGTCTCTCTGACCCAAGCCCGGGGTGGAGCTGCCTCCAACTTTGTATCCTGCCTTCAAGAACTGGCTGTATGGATGGCAAATAACTGCCTAAAGTTGAATGGCAGCAAAACCGAGGTGTTGGTGATAGGGAAGGCTCCATCAGTATGGTCTTCGGCACGGTGGCCCCAGTCATTGGGTCCTGTTCCTACAACTTGCGAGCAAGCTAAGAACCTTGGGGTTTGGGTGGACAACAAGCTGTCTTTCGATTACCACACCAGGCGGGTTTGCAGGCGCCTGTTTTGGCATCTTGAGGGGACTATGGAAAACCCTTGACGCCTTCCCCACTGCATCTAGAAAAATCCTTGTTCATGCTCTGGTAACCTCTCGCCTAGATTATGGCATTCTTCTGTATCTGGGTGCAACTGTTAGATGCTTGCATCATTTGCAGTACATCCAGAATGCAGCAGCAAGACTAGTTCTCATGCTCCCGAAAAGTACCTCAGCTACTGGTGCGCGGGCTTCTCTACACTGGCTTCCCATCAGGGAGAGAGTGAAGTTCAAGGCCTTAAACAGTAAAGAAAGGGCACTTCAAAAGGAATTTACAACAGCATTGGAAGGCGACATGAACTTATGAAGGGTGGATTTGGCATGTGCCAGCATCTGGTATGAAGGGCCCTGCTGTCACATGAGACTTCACACAAAGGCAACATCACATTTATAAATAAATAAAAAACATTGGCACAGAAGGGAACTAGCTTGTGTGCGGATGTGCTCCTTATGAAAGAGCAAAATGCAGTCATTCAAAGGGAAGTTATCCAGTGGCTGAAGTGGGCTGATCCCCCGGCCCCATTCTGTAGTGATCGGAAGCAAAATGCAAATGACAAATCAACAGAGCTGGATGAAAGCCTTTTTAAATAAGTATATTGTACCTATATATTTTAAAAAATAAAAAGGTTTTGGTTATCGCTGAGACACACAACAGGTAGTTTATATTTGGGGAAAACACAGAACAAGAAGGTGTTGAACTCTGTACACCTTCTTGTTGACCTCCATGCTCTAGGACATGTACATTGGACCCCCATAAATTTTGTCCGCTCCCTGTTCCCTCCTTTTGTTGCAAAAAACACAGAACAGCCATACACTACAAATGATCTACAAAAAGGCCCGAAAAAGTAACAAAATTCTTAGACATATTGGATTTTTTAGTTTTCTTTTCTGCCACCAGTAGCAAAAAATTTCAATAAGCAATGCAAACCTTGAGGCAGACTGGAGAGGGATAAACCGGGACCTGTCTTAAATGCATGTTGTGAAATCTCCCGATTTCCGTGAAGGCCCACATTTCCTTCTGCCTATCATAAAAGAATCCTAACACCATCTTTTTATTTAACGAGTTGCTGTTAAATCAATAAAAGGCGTCACAACCTCTGATGAACAAATGGAAAATGTGTTTTGTTCTAACAAATGGGATTTTTACCCCACCCTGTGGTGTAACTGCAGACTGTGAGAGACCCCTGAGATTTTCAAATCTCAAAGATTAACAGGCCTTAGGTTGAAGCAGGTTACCCCCCGCGCCCCCCTCCCCACACCACCTCCTCCCCCCGGCCACGGGGCCTGTGTTCGGCCGCCGACTCCACCGCCTCCTGTTCTTTTCGTCTTTTCCCACCTCCACAAACCAGCAACATTATCTCTCTCGAAACAACTGGCTGTCAGAGTCGGGACAAGGGCTTCACAAAGGGTTGCCTGATATGATCTTACATTTCGCAGCCATAGGCTAATCCACCCCGTACTACACTGCTGTAACTTGTGCTGAAAGCCCAGGGGGCTAATTCAATTTTCTTTTGTTCCATCAAACGCAACACGATTTTTAGCTGCAGTCACTGGAGGTCAGGTAACTCCGTCTGCAGTCTGCACACTTGAATGTATCCTGAGCTCCTATTGGCCGGGCTTCCCTCCAATGAATGCACCTGCAGCATCGCGGTCATGGTAAAGGCAGCAGCAGGTGCTAATTAATGGGAACATCTGAGAGAACATGTATTGAAATACAGATTGTTCCCCTCCTTTCACAAATAACCGGAAGTTACAAGGCAGGCCGAGTACAGCGTCCAGACATGTGCATTTTGTGACTTTCTCGTGTGGCTTTTGGTGTAAAAAATACCAGTTTTGTGGCTGCAGGTCTCCTTTCCTACCAGGGTAGCATTTTTTTAGATATCCTCAAAGGGCACTCTATAGAGTAGTAATGGTAACTCTACAGAGTATGGGGTAAGTGTGTTTTACATTTTCAACAATTTAGGAGGCAGGCGCCTCAGATTACAGTTAACTTCACTGCATCATTTAATTTAAAGGCAACATGGGCAGTAGATTAACAGTAGTGAAGAAGTCTGCACAGAGTGTGGCACTGCATAATCTGCACCTCCTGAACCAAGCAGAGGGATACAGGCTGTATCAAGACCGTAATCAATAAAACAAAATCCACCCAAAGCTTAGCTTGCTATGGTGTCTAGCACAGCCCATACAACAACTTAAAATGGCTGCGGAGGCACACTGGCCGCTTGAAGAGCGCATGGGAGAAAGATCAGTGGTACCCGCGATAAGAAAAGCAAGCTGAAAGGGCAATCTAGTGATGCTGCTTTTAACAGAATTACCCACTTCAGCTTCAGGTCATGCAAGCCAGCAGACAAGCTCTGATACAGAAGCACAAATGCATCTCACACATTCACTTGACATGGAATGAATGAAATCAATGCATCTTCCACTAACGAACACGACTCAACTAGCAACACAAACTAGACGGTCTGAAGCCCATATCAAATCATATGGTCTACAAACAATCATTGGTAAAGCCGATAGGTTTCGCCTATCCAAGACCTATTGGCGTGGTCAATGTTTTTTTAAAGCAGTTGCTCAGCAGCAAAGGCTACTGTGCAGCATGACTGAAAGTAAATAAAAACAAAGCGCTACTGCGCGGGTAGCATTGAACGTATCATTGGTTTGCTTCAAGTCAGGTTGCACAGCACCTTCCGTTGATGTGCAACTCTTTAAAAACATTAAAGTCAAAAAGCTCTGCGCAAGCTATTTGGCTTTGTTCATGTCTTTTGAAGGAGATGTGGCGTTACAGCCAGAACTACTGCCTGCAGACCTCGACAACCAGCTTCCAGTCTCTGAATTGAATTAACATCCTGAGATGCGAGGCAAAGGACTTACACTCCCCGTGCCGAAAAAATGAAAATAAATGTGTAAATGCTGCTCGTGCAAAGCAAAACTATACATTCGGGTCCAGTGTGCGCTATATAAATATTCTGAAAATAAAACTTTTAAAAAAGCAAAAAGAGAAAAGGGTGGGAAACTTCTGGCAAGGTGAGTGGGTTAAAAAGAACGATACAGTGGTACAATACATTCAGGCCGAGTTTGCGCTATATCCAATTAAAAGAAGCATTTGCTTTGTAATATGTCTCGCATTTGCAAGAGTTTATGCTATTGGTTTTGTAAATGACAATACCTTTTATTTATCTGTTTTACTAATTTACTCAAATTAAAGGCAGTTGTTTCCAGTGCCAATAGCTCAAACTCTTGTAAATGCAAAACCTATTGCATTTCAAAGAAGAGGCCGCCATTGTCCCAGGCGGCCCAGAAAGTGAAAGCACGCATGGCGTGCTGAATGTTGCAGGAAAGCATGTTCTGCCTGTATTAGGATAAACTCATTAAAGAAAATAGTGCTTCCAGACTAAAACTAAAGTAAAAGGGCCAGTCCTCATGAGAGGTTACAAATTAAGACAAAGCAGTACTAATGAGGGATTAACAAGCCAATTTACGAATTAGATGCCAGCATTTATGAACAGTACAATGACACAAGCTGATGACAAATAAGGGCAGAGTGTGGACTGGGCTTCTATTCCATACTGCAATACAGCATGCCGCAGAGCACCACATGCGCTGCCCAGGCTCGACCTAAAAACTACATAGGCAACAACAAAGCAGGATGGGTGGGAGGGACAGGAAAAACAATGAGAATGGGAGAGGGGGTAGAGAGGGCCTGCAAACACATGCACACTTTAGAAGTGCTAGATAAAAAAATAGGAAAAAAAGGATCTCTACCAGTGGTAGCCAGTGGAAGGACACTGGCAGCAGAGACAGGAAACTGCACTTCGTCCAAGCTCTATGGATGACCAAAAAGGAAGAAGATAAAGTGGAAGCAGCAGGAGGCCCTAACCAATGAGAAGAAAGGATTTGAAAGCAATATGGGAGCAAACCAATGGTAAGAATGGGGTGGGCCGGAAGCCTGTAAAAGCTTTTTTTTAAAGTCACAATAGCTTTTGCTGACAGTGTATGTGCACTGTAGGGAAAACCTAAAAATGGAGACCACGTTTGGTTTTATTACAGCTTCGATCCTAACTGGTAGTTATTAAGTGACCACATGCTTAACATGTTCTCCTCAGTCGCTTTGCAAAACACTCCCTTCTAATGCATCTTTTGTGAACTTAGATCACAGAAGAAATCAAAAATATCTTTTACTTCAAATGAAGATAACCCTGGCACAAATATTTACCTTTCAGTCTGGAATGTAGGCTAAAGAGCAACCTCTAAGGAGCGGTTTCTTTTTTCACTGAAAGTAATGTTAAAAACAAAACTTGCACCGTATAGATTGGTCTGAGACCAGCCACCTGATAGAACCCTTTAAAAAATAATTTTTTTAATAGCCAGCCTACCAGACAGCACAAGCTGGCTGCTTAGAAGGGACCTATTGTCAGCTTACCAAGATCTTTATGTGGAATTTAATTTTTTTTTTCCGAAGCTGCGGTAAAGTGTACAAATGATGTATAGAACCAACAAAAGCACTTGGCAAAGCAAACTGGCCCCACAGCCAAAACCTGTTGGCTTTGCCAATGCTTGTTGTCAACATAATATGAAAGAGATGGACTAGCAATATACCCAATATGGCAGAACCAAGAGACGCCTAGAACTGGGATGCCATATGGAACCAGCACTTTGTCGCACGCGTTTCATCCTTTCTGAAAAAGGGATACCATGTATTTTTCAGAATAATCGCATTTCTTGGTGTTCCGGTAGTTGGTTGGCCACACCCCTTTTTGGGTGTCATGGAGGGGAGCTTCTTTGCCTGGAGTTAGGTCCCCAGCTCGCTACCATTTGCGCCCTGCCGTCCGGCCGGGTCTGGGCCGCGAGTGCCGTCTCCGTTTTTTCCTCCCCTCCTTTGTGCGGCCACGTCACCCTGCCGTGCGGCATTGAAAAGTGAGTGGCCCTCCTCCTACACACCGCCCACCGGTGTGTTTGGTTAGCCAACGATTGTAGGATTTCCGCCAACGCTTTCCCCACTGTCCAGCACTGCGACTCTGCTGTTCCTCAGGTGTGGGTGGGTGGGCTTCAAACGATGTCGTTGTCGCGCCGCTCTCCCAGCTCCTTCGAAGACGTTGTGATTCTAGCTGGGTAGCGGCGGTGCTTAAATCCCCTTGAGCCCCCTATGGGCTCCAGGTAAAACCCCCGTTGATTGGGGGGTTCAAAGGTAGCAGGTTTAGCCATTGGTCGCCCCCTGTGGGCGCCGAGGTCACAAGGTCACTTCCTGTCGGGGTGGCTGGTGCGCACCCCCGTTTCCGCCCCCTTGAGCCCCCTTTGGGCTTCAGGTGAACCCCCTTTGATTGGGGGGTTCAAAGGTAGCAAGGTTGGCCATTGGTCGCCCCCCATGGGCGCCAAGGTCACAAGGTCACTTCCTGCCGGGGTGGCTGGTGCGCACCCCGCTTCCGCTGGTCCTGGCCGCTTCGGGGCGCCCAGGACCAGTTCCATCCCCCTGTTGGCACAGCGTGGGTTATGGCGCCGGCCTTTGAGCCTCCCCCACCCTGCGGGTGGATGCGGCGGCCTCTGCAATAACCCTCGCATGTGCCTACTCAGTGGGTCCACCGTCTATACTTACTTGTCGGTCAGCATCCGCATACCTCTCCCATCTTCTCCGACAAACCTGGCAAATAATGTCAGCCAACAATCTCAGTTCTTGTTGATGGTCATTGTTGGCCGCAGATTTATTAATAACAATATTAATATTGATTATTAATAACAATATTAATAACATACTGGTTGTACAATCTTCATTTGCGAACTTTAACCATAAATCATGCACATCACATTACAGTTTATGACACCTTCCCGTGGTACAGGTGTCTGTCTCTCGTGCACCCATCAGTTCGTAAATGGCACTTTTGTACAACCAGTTCTTAATCAGTTTCTTGGTGTTCCGGTAGTTGGTTGGCCACACCCCTTTTTGGGTGTCATGGAGGGGAGCTTCTTTGCCTGGAGTTAGGTCCCCAGCTCGCTACCATTTGCGCCCTGCCGTCCGGCCGGGTCTGGGCCGCGAGTGCCGTCTCCGTTTTTTCCTCCCCTCCTTTGTGCGGCCACGTCACCCTGCCGTGCGGCATTGAAAAGTGAGTGGCCCTCCTCCTACACACCGCCCACCGGTGTGTTTGGTTAGCCAACGATTGTAGGATTTCCGCCACGCCGCAGGGAGGCTCACGTCTTTCTGCGGCTCCCCCCTTTGTTCCTCGGTTCGTGGCTACCTACCTTCCCCTTTTTCATGCTCTTTTTCAACGACAACCCGCGAGCGTCATTGCGCCCCACAAGTTGCCCCAGAACACCTCCATTCCTTTATCGGACAGATGCACTCCATCTTGTCCATATAGCTCTGGGCGGCCTGGGTGGATGAGGCCGTGCCGGATTGATTCCAGGCCGTTGCTTGAGCAAAACTTGTGCATGGCGGTATTTAGCTTGCGCCTTGCGTTGTCCACCGCTTTGTTTGAGTCGGCACCCCTCCAGTGCCTCCTGCTGATCATCTCCGACCAGACAACTGTCGTGGTCCCCAGCCATGCCGCCGCTTTGGCGATATCCCTCTGGATGGCTTGGCCCACCGCCTTGCGGCCCAACCGTGTTAGGTCGTTCCCTCCTAGATGTATGATCAGCACATCCGGCAGCCAGGCTGAGTCTGCCATGAGGCCGTCCAGGGTCGGTAGTAACTGCTCCCACCTCATGCCGGGCCGTCCGATCCAGCGGATGTACGTCGCCTTGGGTCTGCTTTGCTTGTGCCCCACTCGCCTCCACCAGGACTCCATTCTGGACACGAAAGAGTGTCCCACGACCCATACCAGTTGTGGGCGTCCTCCTGTCGAGAGAAATTGCTCCATTAAGGTGGCTTTCTGCGCACCGGGTGTGGACGAGGAAGGGGGGCAATAAACCCTGCCGTACGGCATCCCAAGGCGGCTGCTCCCCCTCCCCCCCCCCCCCCACTACCCCTTTCCCCCTTTTTTTTTTATTTTTTTATATGAGATGCGGGCGTATGTAAGACTTGTATGCCCTGGACCGCCATCTGCCCACGGCCTGGATCCTGTCCTCTGGCATGCCATACTGCGATGCTGAGGTCGCCGCCCCGATCCTGAAGGAGTGCGGGGCAAATGATGTTGCCTGGAGCCCCACCTTACTGAGGCCCTGGCGCATTATGGCCGTGAACTGGAACCTGCTCAAGTTCCTTCCATCCTGGTGCACAAAGAGGGGGCCATCCCCCGCCGGCCGCACCGCCATGTATTGTAGCAGCCAGCACACTGCGCAGCGCCCCACCTCTGGGATACAATGTAGACGAATCGTCGCCCCTTTTCGAGCCCTATCCGTTTTGGACTGTCTAAGTGTGAGCTCCACTGCTTTTACCATCGGCCTGACGTCCCTTGCCTGCAAGCAGCGATGCGCCGGGCCTGACCTGTTGGGGGCCACTATTTCGCTTACCCGAAAAGCCCCAAAGAAAGCCGTGGTGAACGCGGCCCTAAATAGTAGTCGTTCATACCTGTCTGCAATGATGCTGGTTAGGGCGCTAAGTAACTGACCCAGCTTGTCGTAATCAATGGGGCGTCTGGCGTCCTTCTTGGTCCCCTCAAGTTTTCGCCAGCCTTTCAAGGCTGCCTTTAGGTAGACAGTTGCCGTGGGGTCCTCGCCCATGTGGAGCTTGGCGAAGTATGCAATGGCGGCCAGGTGCGCCTGTGCCCAAGACCTTGTTCTCTTGGCGTCGAACGCCCATTGCACGAATTTCTCAGCCGCTGTGCGGACCGTCGCTTTGTCTTCCAGCGACACTATGCCCCCGATTCTCATTACTGTGGCCGCGTATTTCCTGTATCTCTTGTGCGCCTCAGAGGTGAGCGAGTGCCCTATTAATCTGGACAAGTCAACCCCCCCAGGTCCCACAGGTATGTTGGAAAGGGGGTCATCACCTCGTCCGCACCGGGTAGAAGTTGTCTGAAACGTGTCATCTGGGACCGGGATAGCGCATCGGCGACCGTGTTCTCCGTCCCCGGCACGTGCCGGGCCTTCAGCTCCAGGTTCCCTTCGAGCTGCAATTTAACCAACTCTCGCATTAGCCTCAACATGCCCGGGCATTTTGCTGCGCCTCTGTTAATGGCCTGCACTACCCCCAAGTTATCCGACCAAAAAGTGAGCTTTAGGTTCCTTATCTCTTTTTTCCATACCGTCAGAGCCACTATTATTGGGAATAGTTCGAGGAACGTGATGTTTTTTTGTGAGCCCCTGCGCATGCCACCTGTCTGGCCACTGGCTGGCACACCATTTGTTCCCCAGGACCGCCCCAAAACCCAGGCTCCCTGCTGCGTCTGTGTATAGGGATAGTTGCTCGGCTGTTACCCAACCCTTTTTCCAAATCAGCACACCGTTGAAATCCTGCAGGAATTTGTCCCATACTTGTAGATCCTGCCTTACACCCGTGCTCAGCCGGATGTGGTGGTGCTTGTGGGTAACGCCAGCCGTCAGCGCGGTGAGGCGCCTGGAAAAGACCCTGGCGGGCGGGATGACCCTCGCCGCAAAGTTCAGCCTGCCTATCACCCCTTGTATGTCCTTGAGGGTGGCTTTGCGCCGGCCTCGCAGTTTGGCTATTTCCTCCCTGAACTCTTGCACCTTCTCCGGGGGGAGCCTGGCGGTCCCGGCCGTGGAGTCAAGCTCAATGCCCAAGAACGTCAGTCTAGTCGTTGGGCCTGTCGTCTTCTCTTTTGCTAATGGGACTCCGAGTGTTTCGGTCAGGTCCTCGAACGCCGCCAGTGTACTGGCGCACGTCGGCGATCCCGCCGGCCCTGTGAACAGGAAATCGTCCAGGTAGTGCAGCTTCCCGCCCCCCTGATGTATGTCATGAAGGGCCCATTCCAGGAAGGTCGCGAATTGTTCAAAATAGGCACAAGATATGGCACATCCCATGGGCATGGCCTTGTCGACGTACGTGTCCCCTTCCCATTGGAAGCCCAGCAGGTGAAAGCTGGTCGGATGTACCGGTAATAAACGAAAGGCAGATTCGATGTCCGCCTTGGCCATGAGAGCCCCCTTTCCTGACGCTTTGACCAGCGCGATAGCGTCATCCACTGACGCGTAACCCACCGAGCATGCTTCCTGGTCGATGCCATCGTTTACGGACCCCCCCTCGGGGTATGACAAGTGGTGTATCAGCCTGAATTGGCCCTTTTCTTTCTTCGGAACCACTCCTAGTGGGGAGATGACTATTCCTTGGCGCACTTCTTGAGGAAGGGGGCCCTCGATTCTGCCCAAGCTCCTCTCTTTTTCTATCTTCGCGCTCACCACCCGGGGATGCTGCCTGGCTGACTGTAAGTTATTCGCTCCCGTTAATGGTAGTAAGCCTTGAAACGGGATAATGAAGCCTTCTTCAAAACCCTCAACCAGCGTCTTTGCGTCTGTTTTGTTTGGATACCTGTTTGCTAAACTGCGCAGCTGTTGTGTATTGATGGGGGACCTAGCCAGCTGGCACTGCTTAATGTCTACTAGTGTCATGCCCCCACTGGCCTTCGGGCTAGTGCTTCTTGTGTTTCTCCTTCTTTTCGCTCTTTGCTTCCCGCTTGGAGCCTTTGCATGCTGCTGCAGCGTGTTTCCCTCCGCAGCTTGAGCACGCATGTTGGAATTTGCATGAGGAGCCCCATGAACAGTCTCCCGCATCATACCGCCAGCATATGGCCTTGGTCGCGGGGGGGGAGTTGGACCGCCTAGGGAACTGTTTCTGGTGACTTTTGTTCTTCCCCCTGTGGGACGAACTCCGAAAGGACTGGTCGTATTTCCCCGTCCAAGCTCTAACTTCTTTGGCCGCGAGCATTTTATGAATAAAGCCTGAAACGTCCTCCTCGTTCCACTCCATCTCTGGGTGCCTCTGCATCTTTAACCTAAAACCCTTATCGTATTCCAACCATGCGTCCCCGGGGAATTGCCTCTGCGCAGAATGTATGTTAGCCTCATACAGCCATAGGTCAGCCGCGCAGTGGGGGAACCTCTCTACTATGATACACGCCATGATCCTAAAAGCGTCTAGCCAATTCTCGAAGTTCCGCTCCTTTCTAGCCCCTCGCCTCTCCCTTTTCTCGTCCTCTCTCCTGTCACATGTGGTCAGGTCGAGGCCCTCTAGCTGTATTTCTAGGAGCGAGAATATATCGATGAACTCCTTGCGCCATATCCTCTCTTTCACTGCGAGAGGAATAAGGCACGCGAGCCCCGTGGCTTTCGTCGTCATCGAGGCAGGGCCGGGAGATGGTCTGGCGTACAGGTCACTGCCTAGCCCCCCCGATCCCGGGCTCCCGGACCCAGTATTATAACCCCAACCGGGTAATGGGGAAACCTGATCCCCCTGTGGGGACAGGCCCACCTGATCCTGCACCCTTGACTGTCGGGCCCACCCCGGATCCATCATATGCCAAGTTAAGCCCCCTGACTCGTCGGTGCGTTGTTCCCTGGGCCCCGCCGCCCCCTGCCCTGAGCTGTTCAGTAAAGACGGGGCGAGCGATTTCAAGCATTCTTTCACAATGGTACTAATATGCTCACCATTAACCGCTCTGTCGTTCGTCTCCTTTTTCTTGCTGTCGTCTGACCTCAGCGGCGGGAGCTTCTGGCGCACTTTCTTTGGGGGATTCCTCTTGGACGTCCTCTTCCTCGGCGAGGTCTTGGGCTTCTTGGGTGCTGACGGGCCTGCTTCCTCCTCCGCCTGGCCGTCCGGCCTATTCTCCTTTCCTTTGGCCAAATGGGGCTGGAGCCAATCGTCGCCGTGTACCGCCGATATCTCGCGGATCTTTTTCAGCACCTCCGCCATGTCTCCTGGCTGGTCTTCCGCCATGTTGTCCCCAAGGCCTAGGTCTAGTTTCAGCGGGCGGGTCTGCGCCGCTGGGTCGGAAGGAATTCCGGACCTGCCTTTGAACTTCTTTGCACGTGTGTGCTGTGTGTCTGAAGAAACGGCTCAATGCGCGCTTCAAGCTAGACACTGCTTACCGCGCTGGAGCTTGGCAAGGCCGCCGAGCTCGTCTTCTCTCTCCGACGCTTCGGGTTCCCGGGGAGCTGGGTGGAGAACTTGACCGGCGCGCCGCTCCGTGAGGTCGTCCTTCTGCTTCGTCCGTCCTTCGCCGCCTCCTGTTGCAGTCGGTCCTCTTCAAACGATGTCGTTGTCGCGCCGCTCTCCCAGCTCCTTCGAAGACGTTGTGATTCTAGCTGGGTAGCGGCGGTGCTTAAATCCCCTTGAGCCCCCTATGGGCTCCAGGTAAAACCCCCGTTGATTGGGGGGTTCAAAGGTAGCAGGTTTAGCCATTGGTCGCCCCCTGTGGGCGCCGAGGTCACAAGGTCACTTCCTGTCGGGGGTGGCTGGTGCGCACCCCCGTTTCCGCCCCCTTGAGCCCCCTTTGGGCTTCAGGTGAACCCCCTTTGATTGGGGGGTTCAAAGGTAGCAAGGTTGGCCATTGGTCGCCCCCCATGGGCGCCAAGGTCACAAGGTCACTTCCTGCCGGGGTGGCTGGTGCGCACCCCGCTTCCGCTGGTCCTGGCCGCTTCGGGGCGCCCAGGACCAGTTCCATCCCCCTGTTGGCACAGCGTGGGTTATGGCGCCGGCCTTTGAGCCTCCCCCACCCTGCGGGTGGATGCGGCGGCCTCTGCAAAACCCACCTCCAGATTCAAACCTAGTTGATTAATTAGAACACAGTTCAAAGACACAAGAACATTTGAAATTCTGAATGGGAAGATGGTTGGACAACGCTCTTACTGTTACCCAACGGTTCTGCAGTGTGGGACAAGAGCAAAAGACAGTTGAACAACAAAGAACCAATAATGAATGCGAGGGGCATGAAAAGGACATTGTAAAAAACAAATGATCGCCCATTTCCAGGCTGTGAAGTAAACCCAGTGCGATTGAGGGCTCTACAGAATTCAAATTGAAAATGTGTACCTCCTTAACCCCGAAATCTAACCAGACCAAATCTACAATTATGTGATTGTGCGCAGTAGTGATTTACTAAGGTCAAAGTTTGGTTGAGGGTAAAACGTGAAAACCCATGGCTCTGCTGTAGCCTTCTCAGTGGGCCACCTCACACAGGGCCATCAGACTAAATGGACGCCAAAGGATATCGACCTCATGCTCCCTTCCCATCCAAAAGAGGAGAAGCTTCTTAAAGTATGGTGCCAATTCCATTTATTTTATTCTTAGTCTGATATCACGATCAAAGAGAATTGCTGTTAATAATAATAATATAAAGAAGAACAGAGCATTCTAATGAAATGACACTAATCAAATCCACATCTCATCTACTACATGTATTTTATACAGTTCACTACTAATTCTTCTTAAATCCATCTGTTTCCTCCTTTTCCATACTGATGGCGGCAATGCGCTCCTGGCAGGCATATCAAACTACCTCTTTAATCTATATTCAGCTGCCCGCCTCGTCATCACCTCCACTAATCAGCTATCTATACTACTATTATAAAGAGAGAACACAAACCTTTGAGCCAGGTACACTACAAAAGTAATGCACCAATCACTACACCCAATACTCCATTTGAAAGGGGAGATTTGGCAGAAGGACATAGGCTATAGATATGTACAC
Source organism: Lissotriton vulgaris (assembly GCF_964263255.1). NCBI lineage: Eukaryota > Metazoa > Chordata > Amphibia > Caudata > Salamandridae > Lissotriton > Lissotriton vulgaris. The sequence continues at coordinate 407,581,403 of NC_141687.1, forward strand.
CATATACATTAAAAAAGCAAAAACGCCAAAAGTGGTAAAGTAGTCAACAAAAGAATCACCTTCCGTCTCCTCACCCACGCACACAAAGCCCTACACGATCAAGGCCCGAGCTACCTCAACAACCGCATCAACTTCTACGCTCCCAAACGCCATCTCCGATCAGCCAGTCACGCCCTCGCCGCCGTCCCCCGCATCCGAAGAACGACAACAGGAGGAAGGTCCTTCTCCTACCTGGCCGCCAAGACCTGGAACTCCCTCCCTCCCGACCTGCGCCTGACCCAAGACCACCTCTCCTTCAGGAAGAAGCTCAAGACCTGGCTGTTCGAGCAGTAGCAGCACCCCCCCAAGCGCTTTGAGACCCTCCGGGTAAGTAGTGCGCTCTACAAATGTCTTTGATTGATTGATTGATTGGGGGCGTGGTCGTGGGCGTCTCAAGCAACAAATGTGGGCGTTTACAGGGCCGTGCCAAGTGCAAATAACAAACATAGGCCAAGCGACTTCACAACACACTTACATATGCACACAGAGCGGAAATGCGCTTTCACTGAATTTAGAACGCACAATATGCAGACAGAGCGGAAATGCGCTTTCAATGATTTTCTAACAAACATTTGCAAATCCCAACACATACAGCGAAAATGCGCTTTCAATGAATTTAAATTCACACATACAGCGCGGTAACACCAATATACAAAAACAGCAGAGGTGCGCGCTATAAGAAATTTACACACATTTGTTGCAGTTACCAACATTGACGCCTTCGCATTAAAACTGGGCGGGCCTTCCATCGACGAGGAGTGTGAAACTACGCCACACAGGGGGCAGGATTAATTGCATACTACACCAATCACAACGCACTAAAGAAAACACACACACAACATCGGCTTACCAAAAAAAAAAGTCTTTAACCATTGGCCATTGACCAACGACGTCACAGAGGGGGTAAAACACGAACACAAAAAAAAGCCGCCATTTCTTAACGGAGAAACGCAATCGACTGCGCATTTACGAGACTTTCCTCACATCTTGCGGACAAGATAAAACGCTTACAATAAGACATACGAATAACGAAAATAACACAACTGCCCATATTCACTCGAGCACTGTGTGGTAAATGAATGATGCACAGTCCACAGTGTAAGTTAAGATCGTTTATTGCAAGTTCCTTCCAAGTTAAGTAGACAGGTCAAGATCATAAGTAAAACCCCACCAGGAGCCAGCTGTTAGCAGCTCAGCCTGAGATGACCAACTGCCACAGTCAGAGAGAGGCACTGTGAGCCAGAGAGACACCCAGGCATTCTATGATGTCACAGATAACATAGTACAGTCAAGTTCCTTCCATGTTAAGTATACGGGTCAAGATCATAAGTAAAATCCCACCAGGAGCCAGCTGTTAGCAGCTCAGCCTGAGATGACCAACTGCCACAGTCAGTTAGAGAGAGGCACTGTGAGCCAGAGGGGCATTCTATGATGTCACAGATAACATAGTACAGTCTATCCAGAGAAGAACAGTGGAGAGGACATTTACTACACACTGCCAGGACTTCACCACACAATTGACAAAACAAAAGGGAAACTTCTTTGAAGGGATACAAAAACGAACACACGGAAAGAGCCTTCAAAAGAAAAAAAAACATTAAACAGGTGACACAACACTTTCCTCACATCCTGCGGACAACATAAAACGCGGAAAACAATACATACGAATTAAAAAAATAACACAAGTGGGCCAAATCAGTTGAACGGGGCCAGGACTTGCACAGACAATTCTTCTGCGGGGCGGGCGGGGGCCCTGAAGCAGCCGTTTGCTCCCGGACAACGTCGGGACGGGCTGCTAGTTAAAAATAAATTGAAAATGCAAGGATCCTTTGAACAACAGAAGCATATCATTACCAGGCCTTAAGGATCCCACAAGGTACAAGACAAAGAATACACTAGGCTTTTCATGCCTAACTCTTCATACTTCACACTTCCTTCATTGACAGCTGAATAGAGCCATACCTCCTACCAGTGCTTAATTAAAAAAATAATAATAATAAGTATAATAAATAAGTGCCAGTTCCCTCGTCAGAAGGACTCTGCTGCTTGCACCATCCATTGCCCCCGCCAGTGCTGCCAATGACGCTACCAACCGCTAACCATCACACTCTTACAAGTGTGACAAGTCATACTATAACAGGCCTCAACCTTAGGAAAATGAATTGGGTGGCAGGTTGTAGTCATTGTTAATGTAAATTGAACTCAAAAACTTGATTTTGTGTTCATACCTAAATTAGGCAAGCAGCACCACCATGTGGCATATTGTAATAAAATTGTAATAAGGGCCTGTGCTGACAATTAAGTGCTGGTGCCGAGCACCAGAAACCACTGGCTCAAATTGGGCCCTCCTGCTTTCTACTCTTCTGCCAATGCTCCAAGAATGTTATGCTCCTATTACATCTTACTATTTTGACAGGAGAGAAATAATTACTGCCCTCCAAGGAAATTGATTACTTGAATCATTTGATGTTTTCTTTATCACAGTTCCATGGTGTAAATAATGTTGCTTACTGCTCATCTTATTTTTAATGATTTTTTTCTTCATGGGATAACAAAGTGCACCAGTGACCCTGTGGCTATATCTGTGCAATACAAATTCATACAACTATTCAATAGTAAATAAATGGTGCCTTTAAAGTAAATATGTTAGAAAAGTATTGTTAAATAAACATTTTTGAACATTGAAAGTGAATGAAATAGAAGGGCATGAATTAATGTTTTGAAAACTCAGGACACTATTTCTCTAGTAAAGTAGAACTCAGCCTATAAACTACCTAAACACATCTCTGCAACCCTTCCATGGGCTAGTAACAAGAAAGTTAAAATATTACAAAATCTTCACCCTTCCGTGGTGCTAGTTTGCTGAAAGTCGATGTATGGTCCAACAAATGCAGCCCGAGGAACAAAAAATCGGAACCGATGACCCTGAAAATGCATAAAAGAGGGTCAGAGAACAGGTAATCAGCTAATGTTATAACAGAACAATATCTTAATAGGTGCCAACACAGAAATATGGCGTTAGTATCATTATAGTAGATATACAAAAATGTACCAAACTTGAATCCAGTGAAGGAAACAAAATAAATTGCTCAATCCATTAGGTGAGAAGACACCATTTACATCAGCTATGGGTTCTGTTAAGTGTTGCTCTCGTTTGAAATACAGATTAAATTTCCTTGCAATAAAACAAAAATATTTAACCACAGTTGGCTCCAAACCCACTTCCCAGGTCTCCTCCTTCCACCACAAGAAAGATCCAACGAGTCGTTTTTTTGTTGATTTTTGTTTGAAGGAAAAAGTTATTTATTCCACCTTCTTCCTCACCAGACAAACATCTAAAATGTCGGCCCTTTTTCGGCTATATCATCACCAACAAACTGAACCTTAAATAAAGCATGGGGTAAAAATAACGATGGGATAGATTTCTAATTTACTGCACCACTAAAGGAGCACGAAATACCTTTTCTACAGGTTTTACCTAAATTTGTAGTGTAAACATTGCTCGGCTCAAGGCATGGGTAGACTGAGTGGAGGGTTGGCTCACACGATGGTAAAGTGGGTAGGAGAGTTGTGCAGCAATGGGAATGAACCATTAATGACTATGGCGAAGATGACAAAGAAAGGTAAAGGTGATAATGTCTCAATCGCAATAACCCATCAAAAAGATATACTAGGAGAGTTCTGGGGATTTCCAATACTTATTTGGACTGGATAAAAATAATAAGCATTGGTGTGATGCAGAGAGAACGACGCAGGAAAAACGGAAAGAGTAAGAAAGTAAGAAAATCGGCAGAAAGATAAAACGAATTAGAATGAAAGACAGCTATTTCAATGGAAAAGGGCAATAACATTCTACATTGAAAAGGGAAATACATCTCAGCAGTCTCGAGGAGGACAGAGCACTACATCAATATTCCCACAGAAGAAAGGAACATCATTTCAGCAGTCCCAGGGAAGAAGAGCCCACCATCTCAACATTGTGCATGGAGAAGGACCCACCAGCTCAATTGAGCACTGGGAGAAGGGGCCACCATTGTAACAGTCACCAAGGAGAAGGGAATGATTTCTTAATAGTCACCCGGGAGAAGGGAACACAGTCTTAACTCTTCCCCAGGACAGTAGTATGGTCTTTCATCGGTCCCCTGTGCAAATCAAAGTAGATAAAACAAAGCTGTCCAATTTCACAAACTTCTACTGGTTTATCTATGCCTGTAGCTTCAAAGCAACCTGGGCCATGTTCATGAATTTTTATAGCGCATTAAACCCCTGGCGAGGTTGGTGCTGTCAAGGTGGAATGCATATTTGAGTATGAATGCTCATAGGGCTGAACATAGGCTAGTTTCTTCTCCAACTGGCTAAAAAAAAATTGAAAAAAAAAACAACCACAGCATAAGCATCCTTGTCCCGTGGCGTGGGAATTCAGAGCATAGTACCATTGTTTTTCTAGTTCAAAACCGTTAAAAACAAATTGAAACTCGCCGAAGAGCCCGGACTCAATGTTTGGTATTACGCGGTTAAAGGATATACTGACAAAAACACCTTGCTTTCCAGACGCATAATGCTTGCCTGGCCATTGTTTGCATGTTCTTTCCAAACACAGGTCCAATCATGACAAATAAATGCAAGTTCAGACTACACAGCACAGCTGAAATAGCTGGGAAAGCAATTAGCTAATTAGAGGGCATCCACCCCTGCCTGCAATGCTTGCGCTGCACAAGCATTACTCAGAGGAGGAGGAGAAATTTCCAGCTGAGGATTTCAAATGAGCCAAGGTTATCACACATGGACAGGTAGAGATACTGCACAACACAGCTGCACGGCCCACCCACCCACAACTGCATGACACACACTGGAGACCATTCCATCGAACTCCATTACCTGTTCGGGAAACGAAGGACAACGAGATATATTGCAGATTGACCATAATAAGCAACTATCCGTAGTGGGGTCCAGTTAATCATTGGAGAATGTCTGGACTAAGCATGCACGCTGCACAACTGTTTTAAAATGGCATGCGTTACTGATACTACCAATTTCAGTAAGTTAATATTTAAGAGATTAATTGATCTATAAGAGCACTATCACGCGAGGGTCGCTTGGATGAGACAGCACACCATAGGACGGGAGACAATTCTTGAAATCATCATAAGGAGAAGATCCATTTCTCAGTTTCTTTCTACATTGCAGCAGACATGCGGCTGATTGGAGTTCGTTTGGGAAACCAATTACAGCATAATCCTACTGATTACATGCAAATACAAACTGAAGCCTGAAAGCAAGATAGGAGATAGTTTGCTTTCAAAATAAAAATGGATACAAAAACTGCAAATTATAAAAAACATTTTTTTTCAAAACCACTAAGCAATTTTAGCTACCATTCCTGTAAGACATCATTTACTAAAGTGTGATTGCTGAACTCCAATATTTATTTTAAGTAATAATGAGGATGAAATGTAAAACCATTATGGACAACAATATGGGCAACAGTGAAATAAATTAGGGTCCCAATTCTTAAAGTAAGTCACAGAAGTGCACCCGCAGGCATTCATCCTTTCTTTCATTGCTGTAGATTTTCAGAATTCAAAAAACATTATAGAAGTAGGCCTAGAAATTGTACTCCTAGCAAACCTTTGTGAATTCCACTTTCGCAAGAACAAATGGCTGGCTCACGCAAAAAATCTACCAACGACTGCCAATTCACTTACCCTATACCTCTATTTTCCAATCCGAAAAAAAATATATCCTGCCCTATTCAAGAGTAAGGTTCCACCCTTTCCAATCTGTTGGAGAGTATCTGGTGAATACCCTTAAAAAGTACATTTGTGGGTGTGCAAAGAATAAGGGCATTTTAACTCTGTTTTCCACCTTCGTGCAGCCCCTGTATGTATATTTGCAGAAAACAGCAACATCAGAGCCTTACTTGTATCCGAACTGGCTGCAGAAGGCAGGTATCATGAAAAAAACCTGGCAGTGCATAAACTCTTTATTTGACAGACAACAAGCAGCAGTCTTATCACCTTACACCTCTTATTTTAGAGAAATAAGATGTGGTGTCCCACAGGGATTGGCTCTCAGTCACATCCTGCTTAATGTATATATGGCTCCACTGGTACAAGAAGATCTGCTGTGGGGTTTTCAATACATTATATTCTGCATATGATACTCAGTTGATGCTTGCTTTTCAACAACTGCATGAATATACGATTGCAAATTATCAGGGATGTCTCTAGGCTGTAGAAAATTAGATGCGTAGCACTTGCTTGAAGCTGAATTCAGATACATCTGAAATGTTAGTCTTTGGGAATGTATTGCCATTGGATATACAGAGTATGTGGCCAGATATGTTGGAGGATTCACCAATTTCAACCTCAATGGCCAGGCATTTGGGGGTAGGACTGGACACTAAATTACCATTCCAATCACAGGAACAGTAAACTTCAGCGGTCTGTTTTGACCTATTAACATGATTTAGAAAAACTTAAGAATTTCTCACAAGTTTCTACTCAGAAGAACATTGCGCGTGCCTTAATTACATCCAGGCTGATTATGCAAATGTACTTTACTTTGGGCAACGCCTGCCTCTACCCTCCCAAACCTTCCTCTTCCCCGATGGGCAGCCAACCCTCTATACCACACGGTCTTGGGTGTGTGTGGCGTGGGGTAAGAGGCATTGTCTAGACTATGTCTGCAGCATACTCCACGCTGTGCACAGTCAGTCAGTGCCTCGCCGAACACAGTCAAAGGCCACACGGCTAACATTCTGTTTGCAGGAACACACCGCAAACACTCAGACCAAAACCCCCCACCCCTATTTTTTTGTCCCATGGGTGTTCAGCCAGCAAGGCAGTTTAGGCTGGACTGTTCCTACTGGAGCAGGGTCAAGACTGATTTGCATATGGCTGGGGCCAAACTGAGGTGGCATGGTGTGCAAAATAACCAAGAACTGGAATGGGGCCCAGTGTAATTACCAGTGGCTGAGATTCATTCAAGGATTCCATTGCTTACATTGTTGTACACCTTAACGTGTCACCCAAAGTGGGACGGGTATGCCCAGACGTGGGTCCCGCGCAAACTGTGCCACAGGACCCACGCTTTATCGGCCTGATGAGCGGGTGAAACCGGTCCCAAGTTACTTGTGCTTTGGTTCAGGGAGGACCTGGCTGGGCAGTTCGGGATGGACTGTTCCCATTGGAGCAGGGTCAAGACTGATTTGCATACGGTTGGGTCCAAACTGAGGTGTCATGGAGTGCAAAATAATGATGGATGGGGATGCGGACTCGCGTAATTAACAGTGGCTGAGGTGAATGCAAGCATTCCATTCATCACTTTTTTGTATACTTTAGTGTTTCAATTCATTTGGTGATCCAAAACAAATGTTTTTTCTTTTTGTCTGAAGAGTAAAATCTGTATTGTTCAAATTAATTTAACATGGGGGGAAACAATCTTACATTATAACCGAGTTGCATAATGTCGAAAGGCAATTGATGTGATTTTTCTTATGCATTCCTAGGTCGTGAGCAGAAATATAGAGTTTATTGTACTGGGTAAGTGTCCTTTGTGTACTTGTAAATGTGGACATATTTCACGGAGACAACTTTACCAAGGAAGTCATGCTTTCAGCTGCGCCTCCTGGTCAAGTTAATTATTCTGCTAGCCAGCTGGCAGTCCAGAGCTTACCTGGAACAACCAGTCCCTTCTGATAGACTAGCCTTCTCCCAAGCGAGTACAGTACAAGGCATGACATCTCCATAAGGTGCCTCTCTCTGACAAGAAATGGCAGGGTGTTCTCAAAGGGGACAGAGGGAGGGTTGCAGACCTCTGGCTACAACCACGAGTTTTGGTAATGTTTGGAGGGGAGACCCTAAACATGGGTGAGTGGAGCTTGGCTCAGACAGGGTTCTTTTACAATGTTTTGCCAACATGCCATCTTGATTCTTTTCAGAAAGCTATACAGGAGAAGTACCAGTCAGAGTTGGAAGATTTATGTGGGATTCATTATTTGGGAAGGGACGCCCAGCTTTTAGAACTCTACACTTCCATTTCTAAACCCCTGCTCATGGAAAAGCAGCAGAGAAAGGGAGGAGCAACAGACGAATGGTGGACCCATACCAGGATGAAACCCTCCATAAAAAGGAAGCACTCTGAACTTGCAATTTTTGGACATTTGGCATTAACTCCCCATCTCCATTTGGAGCCAACAGAGGATAGACTTGCTGGTGTCCTTTGTAGGAAGAGAAACTCCCTAGGACTTCTGTGGACTGGTCTTGGCTGTGGGTGCCCTAGGAGTGTGCACCATGGGCTTACATTATTGACTGTATGGTGAACAAACTGTGAAATAGCTAGTAGGCTGAAATGTTTACAATTGCATACCATGTCTATTATAGTCATACATTGAACATTTGTGGTTTAGGGGTTGGGGATCTGCTGGAGTGCAAACCACTAAAGGTGCCTCAGACTCCGTGATTCTGGTCTGCATTTAGGACATTGATTGCAAGACCTTTCTTTACTGTCCAACCCCTATACTTTGCAATGACATTTATAGGGTGCTTCCATTGTTTTTTTCACCTGCAGGTTTGGAAATATTTGTAATGTTGTGCCTAGTATTTAGTTAATCCTATATTAAAGTCCTTTCATTCTTAAAGAAAAGGCACTGGCTGGACATGGATTTATTAAGTGATATTGTTGCATTGCTGAGTTCTCGTAGGAGTTTCTACACTACAAAAGTACAGTTGCACCCTCTGACCCAGGTTTCTCTCACAATAAATGGAGCTTTGGCTCTGCTTATTTAACATGAACATGAGAAAGATTATTATACAAGAGGTGCTTGCTAGGTTATGATCCCTGCTAGCGGTCACAACCTTTGATTATATTGGCACATTACATGTCTGTTGTAGCATAACAATTTTCATGATCTCTCTTGTGAGCCATGAAAAAGGTGTGCAAATAACTAACCGCCATAGCAAGGATGGTAGCCAACTTGAAAATGTGGCATTCTCTCAACCATGGACAACACCACCAGTAGAAACGTTGGCAGTGGCCACCTCTGTGCTCATGATGTGCTGCATCAGTGTCTTAGCCATGCTTAAGAATTCAGAACAGTGTTTCAGAAGGTGTGTTCTATGATACGACAGTGCTCAAACTTCAGAACAGGTTAATCACCTCTGGCTACTGGTTGTAATGCAAACCATGAATTTGAACAATATATCCTGGAGGAGAGATGCCGCAATCACTAGAGACAATAAGTACCATATTTGGCCACGTCCACATGTTGTGGCATTCCAACTTACTATCATATGTACCATATCGAGACTTGCTTAGGTTGTCGAAACAAAAAGTATGAGTCCATTAACTTGCAGCGGCAAAAACATGCGACCTCTAGTCCTGTATTAATGATTCTCAGGGCTTAAAGATGGCTAACTGCCAACCCAGAGGCATATAACGCGTGCCTTTGATTCTTGAGACAATTATTCAACAGCATTGTTAATGCAGAAGTTAAAAGGTTTATAAACTTTAGCGATAGTGGACAAGGAACAAGAAATGGTTGGACACGTCTTCGTCATTACACTGCATTCAGACTACTGTAGGTCTCTTTTAGAGTTCCAAAGACTCCCAGGCTCTCTGCAATGATTGCAATGCACTGATGCCTAACAAAGTGCATTAAACTCTCACTCCACAAGCACAGTGTGAAAAGTAGGTGGTGGAAAGATCTTCCCGTTACAAAGGAAGGACAATCAGTACATTGGAAGCTACAGAAGATGGGATTTAAAAAGTTTAACACGGTTGTACAGCGCTATACTTGGTACGCCTGCAGATTTTTGGAGGAGGAGCTCGAACTATACAATCTACTATAGATCTGGGGCTAAAATGTATGGCGGCTACGCAGAATCTGCATCCAAAAATGCAAAAATCCTCAATGGTAACACTTAGAAGCTTGAGAGGACCAAGCGGGCAGAAAATAATCATTAAATAAAAAAAATGTCAACTCGTGCAACTACTCTCAAACAACTGGAAACTAAAGTGACAGCCTAGTGTATATCCACCTCAGCTTCAAACTTTCCACTCCACGAGCTGCTGTAGAAGACATATATGGCTGGCCATCCATCATAATACAGTTAATGGAATCAAATCACTGGTAAAGCCTTCCTGCAAAAACACAAACTGTATTCAGAGTCCTAATGAGGACAATTAGGCTGAAAAAACATTATTTTGCCATGCTCCAAGTAGAAAACGAATCCCAATTAAAAACAGAGTTACCATGGGATTGCAGGCGGATTGAGCATTGACGGCCAACACTAATAAGTAAGCGTTCTTTACTAAGGGCGGGACCCAGGAAACTGACTCATCCAATGCCAGCCATGCACCACTTGGGTAGAGAAATTAATTGCCGGTAACTGCCATCTGCATACGTCTCCTTAGGAGCAGATTCAAGAAAAGACACTCTCTGCGTACACAAAAAGTCATCTGCTCCAATTGGTCCTACGATAGGGCAAAGAGATTAATGAAGGCCAGATTTAAATGAACATTTCACACATCTCGTTAGTTTGCCCGACAAAAATAACATAACACTCAATGGTCATAAATAATGTGCAAAAATAGAGGATAAGTAAATCCAATATAGAGTTTAACCTCTGAGACGAATGAGGGAACTAAACAAAAATACATGTGGAGCAAAACTTTCACGAAAATGTTCATTAGTCTGTCTGCATTTTGGTACATTTCCACACTCCAGGAGCTTTACATTCTAGCTCGATCATCCCTGTGGAAAGTTTCAGGTCTGTTTTTAGTTCAAGCTTGGCACCCTCTCAAAACTTTAAGAGCCTAGGGCTGCCTCCTCTTGGTGTATTTCACAGACAATGGCAAATACATTAACGTCAAGCAGCCCCTGTGTGGCATACGAGTGCGCATGCACATCCAGCTTGGATCGCTCCTCCAAAACGGTTCAGTCCCTAAGGTTGTCTTGCTTTCTTTGTCTGAATCATGGTCAAACTTTTTCCAGAGTCAAGCAAAATTCTTCCTGACCAATGTCAGCCCGTAGTCAATATGGAATGTCCACCCAGACCAACACCTAGTGCTTACTGAAAAGGAAGCCACTGGTTACAAACAACCATCCTTCATCCAAAAAACTACTGACACTGACCTCCAGCTGGCAAGACTGTAAAAAAAAAAAAAAAGAACTCAGCAGAGGACATCAAATGTGCCCTAGATCTGGATATCACCTTCTCCCTCCATAGCCCTGAGCCACGTTTCGTTCAATTTGCCAAAAGTTAAACATGGAGATGCAGAAACGATATACTGAAAAACCGCGAAACTGGGATACATTCCTCTTTACTCTCCATTGATAGTCCATATTAGGGAAGGGTTAGGCCTTTTTGTGTTTAATCAATGCATTGGAAACGCGAGATGTTCAGATATAGCAGCGATCAGCTGTTGAAATAAGAGTACACAAAAGTAGCAATAAAAGACGAGTCCAAAAGGCCTAGTTCAAGCCACTGCTTTGTCTTGGAATAGGTCAGTCTGCTCCAAGGCGGAGCTAATGTGCATCATGGCTCCCACAGCGGAACAGGGAGGAGGACAGACACACTTTCAACGGAAAGCCTGCACGGACTAATTCCATTCTTAAAACTCTGTTCCCCGATTGCCAGGCTTACTTTTCTTCAGTTATTCATGCAATTCTAGACCACTAATCAGAAACACCTTCCTATCGCCAATTCCCCCGCAAGGTCTAGTATGTGGCAGAGAACAGGCCCACTGACAGGCTTACCTAAGCACCCATGTGGAGGTTTGTGGTTAACTGGTTGAAAGACTAAGATATTGCTACCAACTCTAGGAAAGAAGATATGGTTGAGGTACGTAATCGGCTGTGCAGGGTATGAGACTGAACTTAAATATATATGTATCACACGTGAATGGGGAGCACCTTAACACGTGCCTAAGTCATGACTGTTCTGTGATAGCTGGCTTGCCTGGAAACCAGCACTGGGTGAAAGGCTGGTTACTATGTGATTCAATGCAAAATATCTCGGACTGTCATCAAACAGCGACTTGCAAAACCTCAACCACAGAAACTGCTGACCGCTGATCACACTTCCCACATGCACTTCGCTACTTTTGTTTCCAGCCACACTTGCTCTACACTCAATGTTTATTTGGTCTTCAAGCCGAGCCACGTATCTGTGCCATCTCTATAGGATCGTTGGCGTTCCTTAAGGCTAGTAGGACCTCAACAGCATCTTCCTATTACTCCCCATGGGGCGGCTCTGGGCGATCGCTCGAACTTGATCATTTGCCGCACACAGTGTCATATTAATCGACTCTGGGAGGATTTATCATAATAAATACAAATAATTTGTTATGGCATTCTTTTCCGCTAGTGTTGCATGTTTCTGTAAATAACAGGCATTAGTATTGCTCACCTTAATGCTCCTCATTTAATGTGCCCCAGCAGGGTGAAGGACCAAGTCGATACTAAACTGGGAAGTAAAACAACCAGCACACCAGTGTCTGTAGCAGGTGCATTGACTCACAGAGCTTTGCACCAGTGTTGCATGAAGGCACCAAGCGTTTTCTGTGTGAACACAGTATGAAGAGTTATCGCCGTGGAGGTTGAATGAGCTTTCCATCACTATAAGAAAGGTAAACGCTGGCCAACCCGGTTGTACAATGTGTTCTGTGCAAGAGACAAGCAGAAATAGGGGCTGAGGTGCGCCATTTAAAAGTTCTACAGTCAGAACAGAGGCAAAATAGGGAGGCTCTAAATCGAAACCCAATTTAGCAAATGCCCCATATCTCTACGAGGAGATGAACTCTTCCAGGTCACCGGCTGGGTGGCAGTGGCTACAGAGAGTGCACGCGGCTCTAAAGTGAGCTCGCGGGCAAGGAAACGAGACCTGAGCCAGTGAGAAGAGGAGCCAGTAAAAGCACAGCGCCCTCCGAGGGCAGAGGCGCTCCAGTGCAGGGAGACTGCACCACCTGCTCTCCGAGGGGGGCAGTCTGAACAGCACACCCAGAGTATGCAGGCACTCTAGACGGCACAACTGGTTGTCTGATAAGGGGCGTAGCCACCCTCTATACAGCACAGCGTGTTCCCCCCAAACAAGGGACAGGGCAGTCTGTACAGCAGAGCTGGCGCTCCTCCGGGAAGGGGAGTGCGACGTTGCTCCAAAATCTATTGACCAGTAAACAAGCGGCCGAGGACTGCTGCAGCACCAGCGCCTTATATACCCCATCACCTTTGTGGACGGACACGGCTGCGCCTCTGTGCAGGGGCGGCCTTAGGCGTGTGCAAGCTGTGCACCTGCACAGGGCCACCAAACCCCAGGGGCCACCACGCCAATATAGATCCTTAATATAATAATCCTCTGAGGATGGATACATATTTGCGTAGAGGCCCCTGGCAGGGATTTGGCGGCCTCCGGCTCTGTTCCACTTCCAAACACCCTGACCCCCCCTCTTCACTGGCCTCCGCGCTCTGCCCGCCTGGACCCCCTCTTCCGGGGGCAGCTACCTACGCTCCCTGACCAGGGCCGCCATGAGCCTAGAGCCGCCCCTGCTCTGTGACATCTTTACAAGGGATACTCTTTAATAAATAAAAAAAAAAAAAAATTAGAAAAACGGTGGGCACCAACCACAGGGGTGAGGTGCGCAGTTATAAGAATGTTAATGATCACGTCACAAGGTCGGAATAAAACACACACTAGCCTCCGCTTCAAATGTTTTCCAACATTCCCAGAGGCCAGATAAAATAGCGGAATACAGCCAACACAAAAGCCGATTTGTATTAAAGATGTTTTTTTTAATTAAAGGGCCGCGTGGCACAGCTCCCGAAACGGAAATCGTGTGAGCACCACCTGCCCTAGTAAAGAGGGCGGAGATAATCAGCTGTTTAGGGCCCAGGAAGCGGGACATCCCTTCAAACGATGACCAGGAGAAGCCAGACTCAGTCACCCAGCGGTGGTAGTAATTCAGGCTGCACCGTCGGCATGCCACCGCCATGCCTATGCCACCACCGCCATGCCTATGCCACCGCCGCCATGCCTATGCCAACTGTCGACTTGGCGAAATAAAGTAGGGCAGACACTACGGACTGACGAACTACAGAATATTCAATTAAAACTCACATGAGCACGGAAATGTTACATGTACTCCATCATGCTAGGGAAGGAAAGAAATCCTCCCGCTTCCTTTGAAACTCTAGATGTACAAGTCAACACAGCTGTATTTCAGGTTACACACGATAGGGAGAGATTTTCACATAGCCATTGAGTTACTAGCAGCTGAAATGTGTCGAATCAAGGCAATGACCTGTCTTTCGACCTTTAATCTTCCACATGAGTACCACTGAGCTAGGTGAACTAACACTAGGTACTTGAAGAGCTACAAACCTTAGGCAATGCCGCAGGATAATACAATGTTAGCAAGTATTATTTAATGTTTGCCAATGGGTTAAAATGGTCACTGACAGAAACAAAGTTCTCGTGTATTATTGAGTATAAACCACCAGTGTGATGTTATTTCCACTAACCACACATTTTCCAGGTATAACTTCTCAAACCAAAATATTACACTCTCTCATGTATTTACAGGTTTCGCAATGAGTTTCAAAACCTCCAGAGCTCACGAGAGCACTGAGGAATACACAAAGTATAGAGAGGTTCAGGGCGCGTGAGAGGACGAGTCTAGTCGGATGTCTACAGAGAAGCTGAGCCGGGCATTCTTTGGCTGCGGTCGAGTGGATCATAGGTTTGGTTGAAGACCTGTTTGAAGAGTCTGGTTATCAGTTGTTTGCTCAATTGAAGGCAACCTGCTTCATTCAAAGAGGGTCCGCTGACTAAGGCCGTTGCATAACTTTAGACTCTGGACCAGAATGTTCGCCTGCCATAGTTAAATTTCTTAAAAGGGAAGTGTTATTGGGTGTGCTCAGGAGTAGTGTAGACTATGACTGGAGCTAAGTGTTCTCTATGTTTTGAAGGTAACTGGGACCTCTGCCCCAAGCCTACACAAAGTTTTGAACTTTAACCTAAATTTGTCTGGGATTCAACAGAGAAGTTTCAGGGCATGCTCCATGTGGTTAATTTTTCATCACCTTGTAATATTCATAATATTGGGGTGCCTTGCATTCTGTTCCTATAGTTCTATCTGGTTAGTAGAGACCAACTCTTCTACTTTTGGTTTTGTAGTTAAGTATCGGGAATATCCTGCTTCCAAGAACGCTAATATGTCAATACAGACCCACAGTGAACTGTTGTTAACAAGCATAATCTGTCATCATTCCGTATTGTTGATATTTTTTTACAAGAATTGCATCTCAATTTAACCCCTCCCATGCACATGACGGAGCCGCTCCGTCATGAGCATCGGCTGAGCTGTGCTCATGACGGAGCGGTTCCGTCATGGCCCTGCCGCCGCACCTGCGCGGCGCTGATTTCGCGCCTGCGCGGCGCGTTCTATTGAGCGGGCGGGGCCATGACGGAACCGCTCCCTCACGAGCACAGCTCAACCGCGGCTCGTGACGGAGCGGCTCCGTCACGAGCATGCGAGCGCTGCTCGCCCCCCCGCACCCCCCAAGCGCTGCAGCGGAATTGCCGCCGCAGCAAAGGGGTTAAATAGGACAGAAAATATTGGTTAGCCTGGATTCCTCAGCACTGTGGCGGAGCAGCGGGTTTAAACATCTAGCTCAAACATTTATTCTCCAAGACCCTTTCTGAATAAGCTTACCTAAGGAACATACTTGTTAACAATACACCAAACAAGACAACCACATTTGAATCCCTATACCGCAGGATAACCTATCAACCTCTTCTTAGGAAAGATATTACAGTTGTTGTAGTTCTCCAGATAAAAACTGACCTTTGCCAACACCGCCTGCCCGAGGCGTGCCAGTCCGTGTCCCGTCCCACACCCTCAGAGCTATGGAATAAGGAGACATATATTTCATCAACCTATTGCTATCGTTCACCACTAGATTGCTACCCTCTAATGTGCATGGGCATTGATGTCATAGTGCTATAATGATTTTCAACGGCCTTTCTGGAAGATAATTTGTACAACTGAAAAGCTTCAGATATCCTTCCGCCTCTAACCAACTCCCAGACATGTAGGGAGAACCAGGATTCCTTTGCACAACTAACTTAAAGCGCCCCGCCTCCCACTACTACACTTTGCTCTCCCAATGGCCTGGATATAAATTGCCTAGATGACGGGCTGGATATCTGCACAGTTAACTCTACTTCCAGACCATACAGGTTTAGGGCCGGATGTCATGATCTCAAGCGCCTTGCGCTCAATGGTTCTGGGCAGCACAATTGTAGCATTTCTTCAAGCAAAGCAATTGCTTCCTTTCTGCATGCCCGGACACCGTCTAGTGTGCCTATTCCACACATGTATGACAAGATGCCCATGAACGACGATTAAGGGTAGCATGAAGTGACAAATGTTAATCAAAGACATGCTCTTTGGTACCCCAGGGCCTACCTCCTTGGTCTCAGGGGTCAAAGGTAGCATCAGGAATTCAAAGTAGCCAAAGCTCCAGGACTATCTGGAATTAAACTTGGTGCCTCTCCCCTTCTAATTCAACAACAAATAAGGGTGGAAAAAATAGTCAGCTGTATGGTCTCATCAGTGTTCATAGTCCTTCCCCTGGCATTTAGTAAAGCAATGACCAAAGAGGTGTTCTCAATATCTGTGCACCTTCGAGCAGTGTTTAAGTTAGTGTGCGTTGTATTTTTTACATTCATACCAAGTAATAACACCACACGCACAATGCCAGAATAAATCAAGCACCATAAGCCAGTGGTGAAAATAAACAATAAATGTATAACAACAATAAAATAACCCTATAGGAACAAATATGATGTTGGTCATACACATTAAGCAGCAAAATTTAGCGATGACAAATTGCATCCTATTTTGCAGTGTCTTTATAGACACAATCAGTTGTCTATTGCAGACACCATTCCATACAAGACTCAATGGGCTCTGGGTCAATCCCTAGCTCATGAGTGGATGGCTTGATTGTCAATCTAAATACACTCCTCTTTATTGAATGCCTTTTCTCCCTATTCCTGCATTTCTACCACCCATGGAGTAGTTCATCTTTACCTTGCTTTTGACTGGCTGAGTTGTATCCTTTTGCAGCTGATATCATTAAGTATTTTTCCCATTTTTACCTTCTCATTTAGCACTCAATGAGAGGGGATATCCTGCTACTTAATGCTGACTAGGCGCACAGAGCATACTTATGTGCTTCCCCAATCTCTTCCACCCAAAATATCTTCTCTAAGAGTGTTCAGCATGGAGCATTGTTGTCATGTTCACTCTGAGCTCCTCTTTTCCCCCCATCCCCCAGATTTCGCTCTGTGGCTGCCACAACTGGCCTTGCCAATAGCTGATACTTTTAAACCATGTTGTATTGGCAAAGCCAATAGCAGTGACAGGTCATCTTGAAAGGACAGTTTTTAAACTTTCAAGATAGCTGCCACGTTACAAGTCGCAACATGGGGAGACATGTGGCCATCTTGAAAGTATAGACAACATTTGTATATATTTTCACGATGACTGCTACGCTCTAGGAAAAAATGAACATATTTTATATACAGTGAAAATAGCCCTCACATTATATCACCCAACTTGGTGGCCATCTTGAAAGCATAACAGTTAGACTTTCAAGATAGGAGGTCCTCCCCAATTGCTTTGTAAATACCACAGCATTTTAAAAGCATTTGCACTGGCTAATCTAAAAGCTGCGACTGAAAAGTAATGGCAAAGTGAGACCTGTTAACTTTGCCAATGCTTGTGCTTTCATGAATTGTCAGCCCGTTGTCAATATGGAATGTCCAGCCAGACGAACACCTAGTGCTTACTGAAAAGGAAGCCACTGGTTACCAACAACCATCCTTCATCCAAAAAACTACTGACACTGACCACCAGCTGACAAGACTGTAAAAAACAAAAACTCAGCAGAGGACATCAAATGTGCCCTAGATCTGGACATCACCTTCTCCCTCCATACCCCTGAGCCATGTTTCGTGCAATTTGCCAAAAGTTAAACATGGAGATGCAGAAACGATATATTGAAGAACCACGAAACTGGGATACATTCCTCTTTACTCTCCATTGATAGTCCATATTAGGGAAGGGTTAGGCCTTTTTGTGTTTAATCAATGCATCAGAAACCCGAGATGTTCAGATATAGCAGCGATCAGCTGTTGAAATAAGAGTACACAAAAGTAGCAATAAAAGATGATTCCAAAAGAGCTAGTTCAAGCCATTGCTTGGTCTTGGAATAGGTCAGTCTGCTCCAAGGCGGAGCTAATGTGCATCATGGCTCCCACAGCGGAACAGGGAGGAGGACAGACACACTTTCAACGGAAAGCCTGCACGGACTAATTCCTTTCTTAAAACTCTTTTCCCCGATTGCCAGGCTTATTTTCTGCAGTTATTCATGCAATTCTAGACCACTAATCAGAAACACCTTCCTATCGCCAATTCCCCCGCAAGGTCTAGTATGTGGCAGAAAACAGGCCCACTGACCGGCTTACCTAAGCACCCATGTGGAGGTTTGTGGTTAACTGGTTGAAAGACTAAGATATTGCTACCAACTCTTGGAAAGAGGATATAGTTGAGGTACGTAATCGGCTGTGCAGGGTATGAGACTGAACTTAAATATATATGTATCACACGTGAATGGGGAGCACCTTAACACGTGCCTAAGTCATGACTGTTCTGTGATAGCTGGCTTGCCTGGAAACCAGCACTGGGTGAAAGGCTGGTTACTATGTGATTCAATGCAAAATATCTCGGACTGTCATCAAACAGCGACTTGCAAAACCTCAACCACAGAAACTGCTGACCGCTGATCACACTTCCCACATGCACTTCGCTACTGTTGTTTCCAGCCACACTTGCTCTACGCTCAATGTTTTATTTGGTCTTCAAGCCGAGCCACGTATCTGTGCCATCTCAATAGAATCGTTGGCGTTCCTTAAGGCTAGTAGGACCTCTACAGCATCTTCCTATTACTTCCCCATGGGACGGCTCTGGGCGATCGCTCGAACGTGATCATTTGCAGCACACAGTGTCATATTAATCGACTCTGGGAGGATTTATCATAATAAATAAAATACAAATAATTTGTTATGGCATTCTTTTCCGCCAGTGTTGCAGGTTTCTGTAAATAACAGGCATTAGTATTGCTCACCTTAATGCTCCTCATTTAATGTGCCCCAGCAGGGTGAAGGACCAAGTCGATACTAAACTGGGAAGTAAAACAACCAGCACACCAGTGTCTGTAGCAGGTGCATTGACTCACAGAGCTTTGCACCAGTGTTGCATGAAGGCACCAAGCGTTTTCTGTGTGAACACAGTATGAAGAGTTATCGCCGTGGAGGTTGAATGAGCTTTCCATCACTATAAGAAACGTAAACGCTGGCCAACCCGGTTGAACAATGTGTTCTGTGCAAGAGACAAGCAGAAATGGGGGCTGAGGTGCGCTATTTAAAGGGTCTACAATCAGAACTGAGGCACAATATAGAGCGGCTCCAATTCGAAACCCACTTTAGCAAATGCCCCATATCTCTACGAGGAGATGAACTCTTCCAGGTCACCGGCTGGGTGGAAGTGGCTACAGAGTGCACGCGGCTCTAAAGTGAGCTCGCGGGCGAGGAAACGAGACTAGAGCGAGTGAGAAGAGGGGGAGCCAGTAAGAGCACAGCGCCCTCCGAGGGCAGAGGCGCTCCAGTGCAGGGAGACTACACCACCTGCTCTCCGAGGGGGGCAGTCTGAACAGCACACCCAGAGTAGGTCAGCAGGCCCTCTCTCTACACGGCACAACTGGTTGTCTATAAGGGGCGTAGCCACCCTCTATACAGCACAGCGTATTCTCCCCGAACAAGGGACAGGGCAGTCTGTAGAGCAGAGCTGGCGCTCCTCTGGGAAGGGGAGGGGAGTGTGACGATGCTCCAAAATCTTTTGACCAGTAAACAAGTGGCCGAGGACTGCTGCAGCACCAGAGCCTTATATACCCCATCACCTTTGTGGACGGACACGGCTGCGCCTCTGTGCAGGGGCGGCCTTAGGCGTGTGCAAGCTGTGCACTTGCACAGGGCCACCAAACCCCCGGGGCCACCACGCCAATATAGATCCTTAATATAATAATCCTCTGAGGATGGATACATATTTGCGTAGAGGCCCCTGACAGGGATTTGGCGGCCTCCGGCTCTGTTCCACTTCCAAACACCCTGACCCCCACCCTCTTCACTGGCCTCCGCGCTCTGCCCGCCTGGACCCCCTCTTCCGGGGGCAGCTACCTACGCTCCCTGCCCAGGGCCGCTAGGAGCCTAGAGCTGCCCCTGCTCTGTGACATCTTTACAAGGGATACTATTTAATAAATCAATAAAAATTAATGTTAATAAACCGGTGGGCACCAACCACAGGGGTGAGGTGCGCAGTTATAAGAATGTTAATGATCATGTCACAAGGTCGGAATAAAACACACACTAGCCTCCGCTTCAAATGTTTTCCAACATTCCCAGAGGCTAGATAAAATAGCGGAATACAGCCAACACAAAGGCCGATTTGTATTAAAGATGTTTTTTTTAATTAAAGGCCCGCGTGGCGCAGCTCACGAAACGGAAATCGCGTGAGCATCACCTGCCCCAGTAAAGAGGGCGGAGATAATCAGCTGTTTAGGGCCCAGGAAGCGGGACATCCCTTCAAACGATGACCAGGAGAAGCCAGACTCAGTCACCCAGCTGTGGTAGTAATTCAGGCTGCACCGTCGCTATGCCACCGCCGCCATGCCTATGCCACCGCCACCATGCCTATGCCACCGCCGTCATGCCTATGCCACCGCCGCCATGCCTATGCCACCTGTCGACTTGGCGAAATAAAGTAGGGCAGACACTACGGACTGACGAACTACAGAATATTTAATTAAAACTCACATGAGCACGGAAATGTTACATGTACTCCATCATGCTAGGGAAGGAAAGAAATCCTCCCGCTTCCTTTGAAACTCTAGATGTACAAGTCAACACAGCTGTATTTCAGGTTACACACGATAGGGAGAGATTTTCACATAGCCATTGAGTTACTGGCAGCTGAAATGTGTCGAATCAAGGCAATGACCCGTCTTTCGACCTTTAATCTTCCACATGAGTACCACTGAACTAGGTGAACTAACACTAGGTATTTGAAGAGCTACAAACCTTAGGCAATGCCGCAGGATAATACAATGTTAGCAAGTATTATTTCATGTTTGCCAATGGGTTAAAATGGTCACTGACAGAAACAAAGTTCCCGTGTATTATGGAGTATAAACCACCAGTGTGATGTTATTTCCACTATCCACACATTTTCCAGGTATAACTTCTCAAACCAAAATATTACACTCTCTCATGTATTTACCGGTTTCGCAATGAGTTTCAAAACCTCCAGAACTCACAAGAGCACTGAGGAATACACAAAGTATAGAGAGGTTCAGGGTGCGTGAGAGGACGAGTCTAGTCGGATGTCTACAGAGAAGCTGAGCCGGGCATTCTTTGGCGGCGGTCGAGTGGATCATAGGTTTGCTTGAAGACCTGTTTGAAGAGTCTGGTTATCAGTTGTTTGCTCAATTGAAGGCAACCTGCTTCATTCAAAGACGTGCCGCTGACTAAGGTCGTTGCATAACTTTAGACTCTGGACCAGAATGTTCGCCTGCCATAGTTACATTTCTTAAAAGGGAAGTGTTATTGGGTGTGCTCAGGAGTAGTGTAGACTATGACTGGAGCTAAGTGTCCTCTCTGTTTTGAAGGTAACTGGGACCTCTGCCCCAAGCCTACACAAAGTTTTGAACTTAAACCTAAATTTGTCTGGGATTCAACAGAGGAGTTTCAGGGCATGCTCCATGTGGTTAATTTTTCATCACCTTGTAATATACATAATATTGGGGTGCCTTGCATTCTGTTCCTGTAGTTCTATCTGGTTAGTAGAGACAAACTCTTCTACTTTTGGTTTTGTAGTTAAGTATCGGGAATATCCTGTTTCCAAGAACACCAATATGCCAATACAGACCCACAGTGAACTGTTGTTAACAAGCATAATCTGTAATCATTCCGTATTGTTGATATTTTTTACAAGAATTGCATCTCAATTTAAATAGGACAGAAAATATTGGTTAGCCTGGATTCCTCAGCACTGTGGCGGGGCAGCGGGTTTAATCATCTAGCTCAAACATTTATTCTCCAAGACCCTTTCTGAATAAGCTTACCTCAGGAACATACTTGTTAACAATAGACCAAACAAGACAACCACATTTGAATCCCTATACCGTAGGATAACCTATCAACCTCTTCTTAGGAAAGATATTACAGTTGTTGTAGTTCTCCAGATGCAAACTGACCTTTGCCAACACCACCTGCCAGAGGTGTGCCAGTCCGGGTCCCGTCCCACACCCTCAGAGCTATGGAATAAGGAGACATATACTTCATCAACCTATTGCTATCGTTCACCATTAGATTGCCACCCTCTAATGTGCATGGGAATTGTTGTCATAGTGCTATAATGATTTTCAACGGCCTTTCTGGAAGATAATTTGTACAACTGAAAAGCTTCAGATATCCTTCCGCCTCTAACCAACTCCCAGACATGAAGGGAGAACCAGGATTCCTTTGCACAACTAACTTAGAGCGCGCCGCGCCTCCCACTACTACACTTTAACACCTGTGCTCTCCCAATGGCCTGAATATAAATTGCCTAGATGACGGGCTGAATATCTGCACAGTTAACTCTACTTCCAGACCATACAGGTTTAGGGCCTGATGTCATGCACCCAAGCGCCTTGCGCTCAATGGTTCTGGGCAGCACAATTGTAGCATTTCTTCAAGCAAAGCAATTACTTCCTTTCTGCATGCCCGGACACTGTCTAGTGTGCCTATTCCACACATGTATGACAAGATGCCCATGAACGACAATTAAGGATAGCATGCACCAACAAAACAGAAGTACTCATCATGGGCCCAAACTCCGACGCCTGGAGCGACATCTGGTGGCCCACCGCCCTCGGAAACCCGCCAACCCCCACAGACCACGCACGCAACCTGGGAATCATCCTGGACTCCTAGCTCAAAATGGACCGCCAGATCAACTCTGTCTCATCTTCCTGCTTCCACACCCTCCGCCTCCTTCGTAAGACCTTCAAATGGATCCCCCTCGAACACCGAAAGACAGTCACTCACGCCCTGGTCACCAGCAGACTCGACTACGGCAACGCACTCTATGCCGGAATAAACAAAAACGTCATCCGCAAGCTTCAGAACATCCAGAACGCCGCCGCAAGACTGGTCCTCAACCTGCCAAAACACTGCCACATCTCCCAGCACCTGCGCACACTCCACTGGCTCCCCGTCGAGGCGAGAATCACCTTTAAGATGCTCACCCACGCACACAAGGCCCTCCACGGCACCCGACCAATATACCAGAACAGCCGGCTCAAATTCCACGCACCCAAAGGACCCTACGATCAGCCCAGCTCTCCTACGCCGTGGTCCCCCGCACCAGAAAGACCAGATCGGGAGGCCGCTCCTTCTCCTTCCACGCGGCCAAAGCATGGAACGCCCTTCCGCTCCACCTCAGACAGACAACATCGCTCCCCATCTTCGCAAGAAACCTCAAAACCTGGCTCTTCGACAGACCCCCTCCTTGATGGAATGGAACCTGCACCGCCCCCCCCCCCCCCCACCCCTCACCTCTAGCGCTTTGAGACCCTTACAGGTGAGTAGTTGCAATTTAACAAACTCCTGATTGATTGATTGATTGATGAAGTGACAAATGTTAATCAAAGACATGCTCTTTGGTACCCCAGGGCCTACCTCCTTGGTCTCAGGGGTCAAAGGTAGCATCGGGATTTCAAAGTAGCCAAAGCTCCAGGACTATCTGGAGTTAGACTTGGTGCCTCTCCCCTTCTAATTTAACAACAAATAAGGGTGGAATAAGTAGTCAGCTGTATGGTCTCATCAGAGTTCATAGTCCTTCCCCTGGCATTTAGTAAAGCAATGACCAAAGAGGTGTTCTCAATTTCTGTGCACCTTCGAGCAGTGTTTAAGTTAGTGTGCGTTGTATTTTTTACATTCATACCAAGTAATAACACCACACGCACAATGCCAGAATAAATCAAGCACCATAAACCAGTGGTGAAAATAAACAATAAATGTATAACAACAATAAAATAACCCTATAGGAACAAATATGATGTTGGCCATACACATTATGCAGTAAAATTTAGCAATGACAAATTGCATCCTATTTTGCAGTGTCTTTATAGACACAATCAGTTGTCTGTTGCAGACACCATTCATACAAGACTACACAATGGTCTCTGGATCAATCTCTAGCTCATGAGTGGATGGCTTGCTTGTCAATCTAAATACACTCTTTATTGAATCCCTTTTCTCCCGATTCCTGCATTTCTACCACCCACGGAGTATTTCTTCTCTAACCTTGCTTTTGACTGGCTGAGTTGTATCCTTTTGCTGCTGATGTCATTGAAGTATTTTTGTCATTTTCACCTCAATGGTTGAAGTCACAAATGTTAATCAAAGACATGCTCTTTGGTACCCCAGGGCCTACCTCCTTGGTCTCAGGGGTCAAAGGTAGCACCAGGAATTCAAAAGTAGCCAACGTTCCAGGACTATCTGGAGTTAAACTTGGTGCCTCTCCCCATCTAATTTAACAACAAATAAGGGTGGAATAAGTAGTCAGCTGTATGGTCTCATCGGAGTTCATTTTCCTCCCCCTGGCATTTAGTAAAGCAATGACCAAAGAGGTGTTCTCAATTTCTGTGTACCTTCGATCAGTGTTTAAGTTAGTGTGCGTTGTATTTTTTTACATTCATACCAAGTAATAACACCACACGCACAATGCCAGAATAAATCAAGCACCATAAGCCAGTGGTGAAAATAAACAATAAATTTATAACAACAATGAAATAACCCTATAGGAACAAATATGATGTTGATCATACACATTATGCAGCAAAATTTAGCGATGACAAATGGCATCCTATTTTGCAGTGTCTTCATAGACACAATCAGTTGTCTGTTGCAGACACCATTCATACAAGACTACACAATGAGCTCTGGGTCAATCCCTAGCTCATGAGTGGATGGCTTGATTGTCAATCTAAATACACTCCTCTTTACTGAATGCCTTATCTCCCTATTCCTGCATTTCTACCACCCATGGAGTATTTCATCTTTAACCTTGCTTTTGACTGGCTGAGTTGTATCCTTTTGCAGCTGATATCATTGAAGTATTTTTTCCCATTTTTACCTTCTCCTTTAGCACTCAGAGAGGATACAAGTCGCAACATGGGGAGACATGTGGCCATCTTGAAAGTATAGACAACATTTATATATTTTCAAGATGACTGCTACGCTCTCAGAAAAATGAACGTATTTTGTATACAGTGAAAATAGCCCTCACATTATATCACCCAACGTGGTGGCCATCTTGAAAGCATAACAGTTAGACTTTCAAGATAGGAGGTCCTCCCCAATTGCTTTGTAAATATCACTGCATTTTAAAAGCATTTGCACTGGCTAATCCAAAAGCTGCTACTGAAAAGTAATGGCAAAGTGAGACCTGTTAACTTTGCCAAGGCTTGTGCTTTCATGAAATGTCAGGCCGTAGTCAATATGGAATGTCCAGCCAGACCAACACCTAGTGCTCATCTGCAAGCTGCGGTAGGGTGACGGTGGCAGAGTCCCCGATCCGCTTTTGCTTGCCAAAGGTAATATAACTGTGCCTTGTGCTGTGCCTGAATTGCTGCATGTAGAGAATTGACTGCATTTTAATTCATTGTTGATTCAAAAACGATGTTGTTCTGTTAATTAGAAAACGGACTTTTACTTTGTGAAAACTTTCAATTTTTAAAGACATAAAAATTCTCTGGGTCAGCACTCACTTTAAAACGCCATACTTGCTGGGTTAACGCTACCTGTGCCACCTTTCTCCCTGTCCCGATTTAAAAGGGGGAGGAATAATATCTCCTGTCAGTAAAGGAAGCCTGTGCTCGTCTTTCACTCCTGCCCGCCCCGGTCCGATGCGGTAGCCAATACCGTTGCGCTGAGGGCGGGTCAGGGAGAGCCAGGCACTTCCTGTGAGGGCATTTCCTGAGCGGTCAGCGCTCTAGTGTATGTTTTTCTCTGGGCTATTTAGCCCTCGCCCCCTCACGAGCGCGCAGCGGTCGCGTGCAGTGGAGCCGAAGCTACGCCGAAGAGTAGCCAAAGAGTAGCCTGTCTGCGCCCGTCCGCGACTGGACGGGGCTAGAGGCGGTACACTTTGGTTATTTGATGATGCAACCCTTAGAGGACACCAGAATTAGATATTCGTCCCAGGTACTTCTCAGCTTACAACCTAAAGGATCAGGGGGCTGTATACGTAATCAATGGCCATGTCCGGAAGGTCCTTTCTCTTGTCTGAAATGCAGATTCCAGGCTTCTCATACCACCATTTGCATTGGACATGCGGTTAATACTATATCAGAACCCAAGGGACTGAAAAGTTTTCTTCTCAATGTTCGCTCATTTCCAAAACACCACCTTGAGATATGGGACCTTATTAATACTTTTAACCCTGATGTTTGTTTTTTAACAGAAACATGGCTAAAACCACACACCACTCCGGCAGCATTGTGATTGGCCTGAGCGCTGCAGTTCGGCACTCAGACGGGGACTGGGAGCCTGTGCATGTCCCCCACCAGGCTGTGCATTAAAGCCTGGTGAGGAAGATGCAAAGTGCGCATCACTGTTTGGCTAGCCCCAGACGACTGGCCAAACCATTGTTCACACTTAGAGTGTGCCACCACTCCTACCCCTGAGACCCCAGTCCCGCTCTGCCCTAACCCAGCCCGTAGCCGAAAATAAAATAACGTTATTATCAGTTTATTTTTCCTGCTCTGAGAGAAGTGGGGCAATGCTCTTCCACCTTAGTGAAGGAGAAACCCCGGTGTTCACTAAATTTACAAGAGATAGCTGGTTGATCTTTCAGAATAGCGCTTTGACACTCCTTGGAGTAGCTGCACAAATTATAAATGGTTTCATTCATGAGTGATATAGCCAGGGCATTAAGATTTCCAACCGGATGAACGTCTACCATGAGGAAAGTGCAGATAAGCCACAGAAATACTTGAAGTCATACTTTAAACTTTTACTACAGGGACAGATAAAGTGAGTGCATTTGACTGTGATGATGTTGATAAACCACCTCGAACCTGATAGAAAGAGCTGCGTCATACAAGACCGGTTACTTGACTGCATCTCTGGCATGGGATCAATGTTTTAAGTTATGTTATGTAATTTTTCTACTTGACATGCAATTGTGAAGCACAGGAAAGCAAAAAATATTAGATGTCAGTATACTGCAGACCTGTGTAATGCGATAAAAATGTAATAGGAATATCTTTAAAAATAAAAAATAAACGCACTTCCACATTGCTTTTACTGCCAAATTGCTTTTAAACAAAGAGACCAGTTTCACCTTCGAAACTGTCCCACTGAAGAATGTGTATATTTAGGAATAACTTAGTTAATCTCTTAAGTACTAAACAAAAACCTACTTGTGTGCATTAAAAATGGAAGGTTTGTTAAACTACAAAAGTTCACTCCAAGAGCAACATAAAGGTATTGCTAGAGACAGGCGAGACACTGACAGCTCGACGCAGGCTCGAGTCTGAAGCTTGGTTCCGGCTCAGCTCGAGGTCCTATTGGAACTTCGGCCCATAACGAGCAGAGCGGCCGTGTGGCTTCTGCCAGGCTCCCTCCCTGTATCCTTGAATGTGGTGGTAGGGCTAGAGATGCCAACTTTGGACTGGGTTGAACAACGTTTGTCTCGACGTCAGCTTAACATGCTGCGATTGTGGGCAAATCACTTAATCTCCCCCATCAACAATGAGTTGTGACCATTTGTGATGTAACTGGTGCTCATATGAAGGCTCCAATATCTTCGCGTCGAGTTCACACTAAATAACAAGCATTTGCAATGCAATGGTCTCGCGTTTGCAAAAGGTTAAGCTATTGGCATTGTAAATGACAATTACTTTTATTTATCTGTTTTGATAATTAAATAAAAAGCAGTGTCATTTACAATGCCAATAGCTTAAACTCTTGCAAATGCGAGACCCATTTCATTTCAAAGGAGCAGCTGCCATAGGCCCCGGACCCCCCAGATTGTTCCCGACCCCGCCCTATTCCAACCCACAAATCAAGACTTGAAGACCAGAGCTGTGGGTAAAAGAGGCAATATTTATTATAAAACCATCAAATATAAACATGACAATATATATCATCAATTAAGATTCAAATTTCATATACGTTCATAAATTTTTCATCTTTGATCACTGTATGACATTTCATATTTATGTTGATCATAACTTCATAATTCATCCATAGAAATGACAGAACTTAATTTTAACGACAAAAAATGTTCTCCATCGCTCCAGTACTAAGGGGCCTCCTGGCTCACACCACCCCAACTGAGAGCCACGCAAGGCGCAACCCACCTACGTCCTTGAGAGGTGATCCCCTGCCCTCTGGTCCTTGTCCGCCACCGGAGGGGCTCACCCCTCCACCACCAGGCTGCCCATTGGGGCTCGTAGGGAATGCCCCATGCCCTTGATTGTAAACTGGCACCCTTACCCCCAGCCGGTGTCTCCATACTCTCTGGGGTGAGCTTACTGTATCTCTCCCTCAGTGCTGGCCTAGGGTGTATGCAGGCGGACTCCTCTTAACAATGTAAGGCAATGTAAGTGGCCTCATTACCGCCCCTCCTCATTCCACTTCCAACACCTTCCCAAGCTCTACCTATAGGAATGGGTGGGTGGGAGATTGAAGCAGTCCATAGCACACAGGGCCGGCTCGGTAAGGAAGAGGGGCAAGGGGCAGGCGATGCGCCCTAAATAGGCCTGCCGCCCCCTCCTCCCCCCATTACCGGCCCCAGCAGGAAGTTACGTCGGTGTTGACCCGGAAGTGCTTCACGTTGATCACAGCGCCCAATTACTCTTCCAGGAGCCACGAGGGCATGACCAGCATGCCGGGGGCCCAGATCCCAATGACACGCTGTCTTATAGACCGCGCTTTTCATTATCCCAGGGCTGCTTGGAAAGTGAAAGCACACATGGCGCGCTGAATGTTGCAGGAAAGCATGTTGTGCCTGCAGTAGGAGAAACTTATTAAAGAAAATAGGTCTTACAGACTAAATGAGAAATACAGTGTAACAACAGAAGTTAAAGGGCCAGTCCTCATGGGAGGTTACAAATGAAGATAAGGCAGTATAAGGAAACAAGCATATTAACGAATCAGAAGCCAGCTTTTACAAAGGCCAATGACACAACCCAACGAAAATTATGGACGGACTGTGAGCGGAGCTTCAAGCCCATGCTCTTATACAGCATGCCTCGCAGAGCAGCACATGGCTTGCACAGGCTCGACCTAAAGAGTGCACAGGAGGTAACAACATATGGAAAGACAAATAGATACCTATTTTCTGGCACATTTTTTCAAAGTGAAACCAGAAAACTTGGATTAAATGCAGCTTCCCCACTTACAATGTGTGCTGTTAGGCACATATTTTATTTAATCAAAACACTTTTTTCTTCTTTAAAAGCACTTTCAAATATGTGAGTTCAGAATACCAGTGCTACAAAAATCTATTGTGTTTCATTTAATAGACTATAATGCTGCTGTATAAAAATCCGGGCCATCCTCAGAGTTTACATGACAATAGTGTTGCTTCTTAGTTTGTGTTTAAAAACGATCACTTTTAATAAAGTACTTCAGTACTGTGCTATATTGTGACGTATCTCAAAACTTCCACACATTAAAGAAAGAAACTTGCTTGAATTTGGTAGGGACTTTCTCATATTTTACGTAAGGTTTGGTGTATTATTTACACAGCAAACATGTTCAGGGCTCGGCCTCCAAGATCCGAACTAGAACCTTGGCTCGGCTCTCCCTGATAAGTTGTTGACTCGTCCACCTGTATGTTTTGCAGTAGCAAAATTACACTTCATAGTTGTTCCTACGTGAGCCAGAAGCTGTCAGGAACGGGGTGCTTTACTCTGCCTGCAGCTGGTACATTGATGCACCAATGGATCCCCTCTCCATTACTGTGGGTGTCCGGCTTTGTCAGACTGTCACTCCCTTTCTGGTATAATTATTCCAGCAGTCTCAGTCTGTGATTTCGAACTTCAGGTTTGCCCCACGGGCAGGAGACCGCACTAACGTGACCTAATATGAGGGCAGGCTGGTAAGACCAAACACTTTCCGAAGTCCTGCCCCCTCATTATGCAATGCGACACACAAAAATCAGAGTGCAAATATGCATTGTAGCAGAGGCCGCAGCGTCCTCGTCGTATTTGGTAGCAGAAATAGCTATATCCTCATAACACATTGTAGCATTGCAACTAGAGTCCCTGCCTCTTCATAATATATTGTAACAGGAAGAACCGTCCCCCTGTCAGGGCCTCCTCAATCTACACGGCGGCAGGTGTCCCTGGACCCTCGTAACACAGTGGACCACGTGTCCTTGTCCCCTCATCATTCACTGCAACAGGAGTCCGTGCATCCTCGTCATATTGCAGCGGGAAGCCCTGTGCCCTATCTTACATTTTAACACGAGTCGCTGCCTCCTCGTACCACATTGTAGCAGGAAGCCCTCTCGCCTGTCTTACATTGTTACGGGAGTCTCGGCCTCCTCAAATAAATTATACCAGGGAGCCTTGGGATAAGTGGCAACAGGAAGCCAGGGTGCACCACCTCACACCCTGTATCACGAGCCCATGCCTCCTCACGCCCTGTATCAAGAGTCCATGCCTCCTCACGCCCTTTACAAGAGCCCATGCCTCCTCACACCCTGTATCACGAGCCCATGCCTCCTCACACCCTGTATCAAGAGTCCATGCCTCCTCACGCCCTTTACAAGAGTCCATGCCTCCTCACGCCCTGTATCAAGAGTCCATGCCTCCTCACGCCCTGTATCAAGAGTCCATGCCTCCTCACGCCCTGTATCAAGAGTCCATGCCTCCTCACGCCCTGTATCAAGAGTCCATGCCTCCTCACGCCCTGTATCAAGAGCCCATGCCTCCTGACACCCTGTATCACGAGCCCATGCCTCCTCACACCCTGTATCACGAGCCCATGCCTCCTCACACCCTGTATCACGAGCCCATGCCTCCTCACGCCCTGTATCAAGAGCCCATGCCTCCTCACACCCTGTATCAGGAGCCCATGCCTCCTCACGCCCTGTATCAGGAGTCCATGCCTCCTCACGCCCTGTATCAGGAGCCCATGCCTCCTCACGCCCTGTATCAGGAGCTCATGCCTCCTCACGCCCTGTATCAGGAGTCCATGCCTCCTCACGCCCTGTATCAGGAGCCCATGCCTCCTCACGCCCTGTATCAAGAGCCCATGCCTCCTCACACCCTGTATCAGGAGCCCATGCCTCCTCACGCCCTGTATCAAGAGCCCATGCCTCCTCACACCCTGTATCAGGAGCCCATGCCTCCTCACGCCCTGTATCAGGAGTCCATGCCTCCTCATTTATTTATTTATTTATATGCTTCTATAGCGCCTGAATAGACCCCCGAAGGGGTATCTCCGCGCTTTGCCATACAAAGGAGACCAGCTACTCTGCCCATAAACATTTCTAGTGGGTGGTAGGAGGGGAGTGAATTAGATGCTGGAAAAAAGGTACGTTTTCAGGGTTTTTCGGAAAGACAGGTGATCAGTACTAAGTTTTAATGCGAGGGGCAGGGTGTTCCATAGGACAGGCCCTGTGTATGCTAAGGCCCTGCCTCCTTGCCGAGTTTTTTTAATTTTTGGAACCTTAAGGAGCTGGAGGTTGCTTGATCGTAGTGAACGTCCAGGAACATAAGGAAGGAAGGCTGAGGTGAGATATTTCGGTCCTTTCCCCATCAGGCACTTGTGAATTGTACACAAGATTTTGAATTTGGTCTGCAGTCGCACTGGCAACCAGTGAAGTTCTGTCAGTAGTGGCCGGGAGGGAGGCCTAGATGGAGCATTCATGACTAGCCTCGCGGCCGTATTCTGGACCACCTGTAGTTTGTTAAATTGGCCTTCATTAGCTGACAAAAGAAGGCCATTACAGTAGTCCAGTCTACTGACGACCAGAGCCTGGACCAAGGTCTTTCTGTGGTGATCTGGGAGAAAAGGAAACACCCTTCTCAGCAAAGAAATAACCCCGAAACAGGTACCAGCAACCTGGTTGACGTGTTCTTTAAAGGTCAGTGACTGATCAAACAGCACTCCCAGATTTCTTATGGTCTGTTTAGGAATAGGGGCAGGTCCTAGTTCAAGCGGCCACCACTCATTGGACCATAGTGTTACTGCTTCCCCATAGAGTACAACCTCTGTTTTGGTCACGTTGCACTGTAAGCAGTTGTTTGTCATCCATCTGGAAACTGCCCTCATGCCTTCTGCGAAAGTTCTTTGTAAAGCAGGAGAGAAGGTCTTAAAAGGGAACAGAAGTTGGGTGTCGTCGGCGTAGGACACCGGTATAAACCCAAAGGATCTCACCAAGTCAGCCAGGGGGGCCACGTACACATTAAACAATGTGGGGCTTAGGCATGAGCCCTGTGGCACACCCCTGGTGAGCTCCCTAGCGATGGATTTATGGGAGCCCAATCGGACTTCCTGAGAGCGACCCGAAAGAAAGCTCTCCATCCAGGACAGGGCTGTACCTCCCAGCCCTATCTCTCTCAGCCGACAGAGAAGCAAATCGTGAGACACCGTATCGAAGGCAGCGGATAAGTCCAATAGCACCAGAATCACCGACCCTCCACTATCAAGCGTCATCCTGATGTTATTGGTGACGGCCAGTAGGGCGGATTCGGTGCTATGGTTGGGCCTAAACCCAGATTGTGAAGGGTCTAGGCCACCCGCTGTCTCGATATAGTTAGAAAGGTGGGTGTTCACGTGCTTCTCTGTTAACTTGCCGATGTAGGGCAAGAGAGAGATAGGTCGGAGGTTAGATAAGTCCGTCCAGGGTAGGGTCGCCTTCTTCCGGATTGGGTTTACTACCGCAGTCTTCCATTCCATGGGGACTTGGCCTTTGGCCAGGGAGGTGTTAATAACTGCCTGGATCGAGGGGCCTAAGATGGGAATCAAAGGGGCCACCATTTTGGCAGGAAGGAGGTCGCTGGGGGAGCCAGTTTTCATATGGCCAATAAGTGTTGCCAGATTTAGATCTGTGACGGGGGGAATGACAAACAGGGAATTTGTGGCCTGAGTGCCGAGTTTAGCTTCAGGAATGGGTGTAGTAGCCCCACCCTTAGAGGTTAAAATTTTGTCATAAATCAAATTTATTTTTTCCTCGAAAAACTCAGAGATTTCGTCACAGAGTGGTTGAGAAGCATCATCGGTACTTTCAGTGGCTGTGGGTTTAATAAAATCTTTTAGAATTTTAAATAATTCGCGCGGACAGTTCCCTGCCTCCTCCAGTTGCGCGGAGAGGTGGACTTTCCTGGCTAGTTTTATATTTTTATAATATGCTAACTGAGCCTCCTGAAGGGCTTCCCTGGCCTCTTCATTTTTTGATGTTCTCCAAAATTTTTCTAAACGTCTGCATTTTTGCTTTTCTTTCCTAAGATCAGCTGTATACCATTTCTCCTGTTTGGTATGGAGAAATTGTTTGTGTAGTTTAAGGGGGGCAATGGTGTCAATAGCAGATTTTAGGGATTGATTAAATTTCTCTAATGCAGACTCAGCAGTATCTGTCTCCGTAATAGTCGGTTGCACCCAGTATTTGTGCAAGTTGGTTACTGAGATTTTATGCCATTCTCGACGAAGAATAGGCGGGGGCAAGGCTTTCTGAGGTCGATTGATTGGTCCAGCCAGATGGAACTCAATCAAAAAATGATCTGACCAAAGGATGTTTTTAGCAGGAAAACAACGTATTTTGGAACAGTTTGAGAATATAAGGTCGAGGGTGTGCCCACCTATGTGTGTGGCACCGTTGTTGCTTATATTGAGCCCCAGGTGGGATAGGTCAGTGGTCAGATGAGTGGCTTCCGGCAATTCTAAGACGTCCATATGTATGTTAAAATCCCCGAGGAGGATAAAATCCTCCTTGGCTTTTATATGGGGAGCAAGTGTTTCCAGAAGGAGCAGGGCGAAGTCCGGATTGGGAGTGGGTGGACGATACAGAAGGGCTCCTCTCCAGGAAATATTACCTAATGTGATTTTAAAAATCATGATTTCCAACATTGGACTACATATTTTATCTAAAATAGTTGTCTTAAACGTATCCTTACAAATAATCGCTAAGCCACCTCCTGTTTTAATGGGCCTATCAGCATGCATAATTCTGTATCCTGAGGGAACACCCAACACAACAGCAGGTGTAGTGTGGGGTTTCATCCACGTCTCAGTAAAGAAACAGAGATCAGGTTGTTCCGCGTGAATGAGATCCCAAATCTGTAGTTGGTGCTTAGGCATGGAACGCACATTTAAAAGGAGACACTTAAGTTCCAGGGGAGTAGTGGGTATATTATCTTTGTCGCAAAAGCTATTTCCTGTCGAATCTGACTGAAAACGGCATTGGAGGCAAGAAAAGCTCCCTTCGAGCTGTTTATATTGTAACCGAGTATCACACTTCACCCTTGGCTGTAACAGTCGGAGGGTGTGGGGTGAGTAGGTAACAAGGTTAATACCTTCGGGAGGCATCGTGGAGTCGCCCTATAGCCTCTGAGCCTCTGTTCTGCCTCGTCCTGTCGCGGACGGGCGCAGACGGGCAGCTCTTTGGCTGGTCTTCGGCGTGGCTTCGGCGACGCTGCGCGTGAACGCTGCGCGCTCACAAGGGGCGATGGCTAAATAGGCCCTCCAGATAGGTGCACTAGAGCGCTAACCGCTCGTGGAGTGTCCCGGCAGGAAGTGACTGGCTCTCCCTGGCCCGCCCTCCGCGCAACGGTACTGGTTACCGCGTCGGACCGGGGCGGGTCAGGAGGAAAGACGAGCACAGGCTTCCTTGGGTGAGTAAATATCGTTCCCCTCCTCCTTGTATTCAAGAAAAGGGCTATGGGGTTTTTGATCTCCCCAGTGTCAAATATGTGCGTGGTGTAAATGAAATGCGAGTCAAGTGTCAGTGCTCAGTTAAAAAACATCGTTAGTGAGTCAACAGATGTACTTTTAAAAACGAGTTATTAAAAGACTGGCAATTCGCGTTTTACACCCACCGCAAAATAGAAACATACACGGGCACAATTGCGGTAGCTTTGAAAGGCTGAGCGGCGTAGAGACTCTGCCACCGTCTCACGTCCGCAGCTCACCTGAGTCAGGGCTCCGCCTAAATAGGCCCTCCAGATAGGTGCACTAGAGCGCTAACCGCTCGTGGAGTGTCCCGGCAGGAAGTGACTGGCTCTCCCTGGCCCGCCCTCCGCGCAACGGTACTGGTTACCGCGTCGGACCGGGGCGGGTCAGGAGGAAAGACGAGCACAGGCTTCCTTGGGTGAGTAAATATCGTTCCCCTCCTCCTTGTATTCAAGAAAAGGGCTATGGGGTTTTTGATCTCCCCAGTGTCAAATATGTGCGTGGTGTAAATGAAATGCGAGTCAAGTGTCAGTGCTCAGTTAAAAAACATCGTTAGTGAGTCAACAGATGTACTTTTAAAAACGAGTTATTAAAAGACTGGCAATTCGCGTTTTACACCCACCGCAAAATAGAAACATACACGGGCACAATTGCGGTAGCTTTGAAAGGCTGAGCGGCGTAGAGACTCTGCCACCGTCTCACGTCCGCAGCTCACCTGAGTCAGGGCTCCGCCTAAATAGGCCCTCCAGATAGGTGCACTAGAGCGCTAACCGCTCGTGGAGTGTCCCGGCAGGAAGTGACTGGCTCTCCCTGGCCCGCCCTCCGCGCAACGGTACTGGTTACCGCGTCGGACCGGGGCGGGTCAGGAGGAAAGACGAGCACAGGCTTCCTTGGGTGAGTAAATATCGTTCCCCTCCTCCTTGTATTCAAGAAAAGGGCTATGGGGTTTTTGATCTCCCCAGTGTCAAATATGTGCGTGGTGTAAATGAAATGCGAGTCAAGTGTCAGTGCTCAGTTAAAAAACATCGTTAGTGAGTCAACAGATGTACTTTTAAAAACGAGTTATTAAAAGACTGGCAATTCGCGTTTTACACCCACCGCAAAATAGAAACATACACGGGCACAATTGCGGTAGCTTTGAAAGGCTGAGCGGCGTAGAGACTCTGCCACCGTCTCACGTCCGCAGCTCACCTGAGTCAGGGCTCCGCCTAAATAGGCCCTCCAGATAGGTGCACTAGAGCGCTAACCGCTCGTGGAGTGTCCCGGCAGGAAGTGACTGGCTCTCCCTGGCCCGCCCTCCGCGCAACGGTACTGGTTACCGCGTCGGACCGGGGCGGGTCAGGAGGAAAGACGAGCACAGGCTTCCTTGGGTGAGTAAATATCGTTCCCCTCCTCCTTGTATTCAAGAAAAGGGCTATGGGGTTTTTGATCTCCCCAGTGTCAAATATGTGCGTGGTGTAAATGAAATGCGAGTCAAGTGTCAGTGCTCAGTTAAAAAACATCGTTAGTGAGTCAACAGATGTACTTTTAAAAACGAGTTATTAAAAGACTGGCAATTCGCGTTTTACACCCACCGCAAAATAGAAACATACACGGGCACAATTGCGGTAGCTTTGAAAGGCTGAGCGGCGTAGAGACTCTGCCACCGTCTCACGTCCGCAGCTCACCTGAGTCAGGGCTCCGCCTAAATAGGCCCTCCAGATAGGTGCACTAGAGCGCTAACCGCTCGTGGAGTGTCCCGGCAGGAAGTGACTGGCTCTCCCTGGCCCGCCCTCCGCGCAACGGTACTGGTTACCGCGTCGGACCGGGGCGGGTCAGGAGGAAAGACGAGCACAGGCTTCCTTGGGTGAGTAAATATCGTTCCCCTCCTCCTTGTATTCAAGAAAAGGGCTATGGGGTTTTTGATCTCCCCAGTGTCAAATATGTGCGTGGTGTAAATGAAATGCGAGTCAAGTGTCAGTGCTCAGTTAAAAAACATCGTTAGTGAGTCAACAGATGTACTTTTAAAAACGAGTTATTAAAAGACTGGCAATTCGCGTTTTACACCCACCGCAAAATAAAAACATACACGGGCACAATTGCGGTAGCTTTGAAAGGCTGAGCGGCGTAGAGACTCTGCCACCGTCTCACGTCCGCAGCTCACCTGAGTCAGGGCTCCGCCTAAATAGGCCCTCCAGATAGGTGCACTAGAGCGCTAACCGCTCGTGGAGTGTCCCGGCAGGAAGTGACTGGCTCTCCCTGGCCCGCCCTCCGCGCAACGGTACTGGTTACCGCGTCGGACCGGGGCGGGTCAGGAGGAAAGACGAGCACAGGCTTCCTTGGGTGAGTAAATATCGTTCCCCTCCTCCTTGTATTCAAGAAAAGGGCTATGGGGTTTTTGATCTCCCCAGTGTCAAATATGTGCGTGGTGTAAATGAAATGCGAGTCAAGTGTCAGTGCTCAGTTAAAAAACATCGTTAGTGAGTCAACAGATGTACTTTTAAAAACGAGTTATTAAAAGACTGGCAATTCGCGTTTTACACCCACCGCAAAATAGAAACATACACGGGCACAATTGCGGTAGCTTTGAAAGGCTGAGCGGCGTAGAGACTCTGCCACCGTCTCACGTCCGCAGCTCACCTGAGTCAGGGCTCCGCCTAAATAGGCCCTCCAGATAGGTGCACTAGAGCGCTAACCGCTCGTGGAGTGTCCCGGCAGGAAGTGACTGGCTCTCCCTGGCCCGCCCTCCGCGCAACGGTACTGGTTACCGCGTCGGACCGGGGCGGGTCAGGAGGAAAGACGAGCACAGGCTTCCTTGGGTGAGTAAATATCGTTCCCCTCCTCCTTGTATTCAAGAAAAGGGCTATGGGGTTTTTGATCTCCCCAGTGTCAAATATGTGCGTGGTGTAAATGAAATGCGAGTCAAGTGTCAGTGCTCAGTTAAAAAACATCGTTAGTGAGTCAACAGATGTACTTTTAAAAACGAGTTATTAAAAGACTGGCAATTCGCGTTTTACACCCACCGCAAAATAAAAACATACACGGGCACAATTGCGGTAGCTTTGAAAGGCTGAGCGGCGTAGAGACTCTGCCACCGTCTCACCGTCACCGCCTCACACCCTGTATCAGGAGCCCATGCCTCCTCACGCCCTGTATCACGAGCCCATGCCTCCTCACGCCCCGTATCACGAGCCCATGCCTCCTCTTCATCGATTCTACTGGAAAGCCCTACCTCCCCCAGCATAGATGGACTGAAGCGCTGCCTCCTCACCCGCCCTTAGAGAGAAGGCCCTGCCTCCCATTGCATCCTTCCATCACAGCTCTCACCCAGGGTGCCTGCAGGTGAGGAATCTATATGCAAACAAAACCAATGCACATGTCCAAAAAACAATAGCAGCTCCCTGAAATCGATCAGCAGAACAGTAATGCAATTCGTAGTAAAGGTCACATGCTGCCAAACGTATACCAGAAACTACCTGGTAATGTAGAATGATGGCAACCAGGTCTGCCAGAGCACCAATCTTGGGGGTATTTTATTTTCTGGCACAGAGATTTTGATGATATTGCCCAGCACAAGATCACCGATGAGCCCTCGTACCCAGAACAGTATTTAAAATGTGTTTCATCTGTCCTGGCGGAGGACTGTTCGTGCACATTGTTTTTCCATTGCAGTATAGTGAGACAAACGGGTTTTTCTTTTCTTGTGTGACCCAAACCGATGTCGGCTTTGTACCAAGCGTTTTCAAGAAGGCCAGAATATGTTCAGGGACACCGACGTGATTTACCCCCCTGGTGTTGTTGATATCCGTGCTGATATCGGTTTCGTTTTTTTGCTCATATGTAAGGCTGGCATATCACCGGGAGGCGACCTCGCAGCGCTAGTTCATCCCTGCCCAATGGCAAAGAAGCAGTTCTGGAGTTATGGGGTGAAGCAGGGCTCATTTCTCGTCATTGGTCGATATCGGTGACTGTGTTTGTTGCACAATAGCTCGGGTTTGTCATGGTCTTGATTACTGAACGAGAGTCCCCGCGCAGGGCGCTGTGCCCGGAGGCGGCGGTGCGGCCGGTCCACGCCGGGGTGGCTGTTTGCAGATGTCAAGGCCCAGGAGTCCCAGCGGGGAGTCTCTGTGGGCTGCAGGAGATCACAACTGGCATATGCTGTACACCCAACTGTTTACCGAGAGGAAACAGGCAATCAGTGTCAGGGAACAAAGAGGGGGGAGGCGGTGGAAGCGGCTAATTACCCGGAGAAGGGATGGAGAGGCAGCGCGAGGCCCGGATGCAGTCTGGCACCACCGAGCACCGGGCGGGAGTGGAGGTGTAACGCACCAGAGGAACCAGCCACCGCCAGCAGCCAGCAAAGCTGCAAAAGGCCCGGCCAGCCTAGTCACCAGCAGCAGCAACAACGAATTCACGCCCGAGGAACATTTTTAACAACCGTTATCAAGGTAGGGCGCGCGCCTCTACTCACTCTCAGTCTCAACGAACTGAGTTATCTGTGAGAGCAGCCAACGAGGACACTCCCTGAGGTGTGACCAGTGACGCAGTAAACACCGTGAACGAAGAAAGGGAGGGAGGGGTATGATGGGTGGGGGATGCAACCACACAACAACTAATAGACAAAGATCCACGGCCACAAAATAGTCCCATGAATTTTTGTTTTTGCAGTTGTATATAAGTAGCGCAAACTCGACCTGAAGGTATTGTAGAGCTTTACACGAGCACCATTAATATTACACAAGGACATATTGCTTTTTTTGGGCGCAGAAAGATTACATGATTCGGCCATGATTCCCCAGTTATAAATTCGGCAGTTCTGGCCGTTATATCCTCTCACGATCTCAGAATAATCGGCTTCTGCCAGTCTTTGTTTTTGGGCCTACAACACCTTGGATTCTGAGCCTGCAGTTTGCTTCCTCTGCACAATATTAATTGATAAGCCCCAGCAAGCTAAAAGTTGCTGGCATAAAACAATCTAGGTTTCACACACAAACAGGGTGCTTCAATTATTTATCAGCAGAGAGATTGAAAAAAAAATGTGGCCTTGTCTAAAGGAAGTCATCTTGCTCTAAGAGGTCTGATAGATAAATTCATGTGATCTGGATTTCTTCCATGTGACGTTTTACATAGCGCAGACTTAAAGGGGATTAGAGAACTTTACACGAGTACCAGATTAAATTACACAAAAGCAGATTTTTTAAAGCACTCCAAATTCTGCACGTAAGTGTATATTTGGGAGTGCAGAAGCAGTGCGAGATCTGCCCAAAAACCAGAGGAGAGGAGACTAGTAGGTTTTAAACAAGGGCTCCACATCCAGGGAATGGGTATTATTTGAACACACCTTCAAAACAAGGGTCCCGACATACATCCAAGAAAGTTCTTGCTCATGCCAGTTATTCAGCATCATTAGGTCATTCATTTTCATTTGGACATTGTAAATAGAGTGATTTCATAGGGGTACCTGAAATAATGTATGTATCTAGTCCGCATGGACTACTTGCATCGGCCAAACCTGCTTTATAAGAGGTCAAAGTACCAGCTGTGAATGTACATCATCGTTGGGTTTTTTTTTTGTTGCATATTTTATATAGTGCGAACTCGACCCGAAGGCATTGGAGCGCTTTACATGAGCACCGTATTTACATTACACATTCAGGCACGGGGAGATTACGTGATTTGCCCAGAATCCTGGGATGTGAACGCGACCTTGAGGCTCGAACCCTGGTTTCCAGCACCAGCTTCGGGTCACACCATGAGGTTGAAAACACACGCTAAACATTAACTGGAAGACAAGCACTGGCAATGCCAAACCTTTTAATTTTTGTTTAATGAAAAGATTGCCTCAATATTCGGCAAGAACCTAGAAAAGAGATTATGTCGTCTTCAGCAGGGTCACTGCCCATTCTGATATCCACTACAATACTTTATCTTAACATGCACTAAAGCATTGGTAAA
The DNA here is from genome assembly GCF_964263255.1 of Lissotriton vulgaris. Classification (NCBI taxonomy): domain Eukaryota; kingdom Metazoa; phylum Chordata; class Amphibia; order Caudata; family Salamandridae; genus Lissotriton; species Lissotriton vulgaris. Next base: position 407,622,454 of record NC_141687.1, read on the forward strand.
CCCAACAAGTCTGAAGTAGGCTGCCAGGCATTTATCTTTAACGTTTGATCATTTCCATCATAATTATCTAAAAAACATATTGCTTCACCAGCTATGAGGCTTTTGGCGATATAAAATAAAATATCTAAAAGCAAAATATTTTTGGGTCTCAAAAAGAACTTATTGCAACAGCAGGCCCGGACACTAACAGGAAAGACTTTGTGCGGGCGTGCTCCTTATGAAACAGCAGAGTGCTGCCACTCACAGTGAAATTAGCTAATGAATGAAGAGGGATGCCTTCTTCCAATGCTGTATCATTGGTGGAACATTGCGAATAACACAAAAACACATCAATAGATGAAGAGGGCCGATAAAAGCCATTAGTAAGTATATTATGTTTATACTTTTAGTAGAAATCAAAAAGTCTTAAACGTCACACCTAAAGATCTGGAAATGACAAGTAGTCCAATATTTGTCGCTGTTTTGAGTACCATCTTCCAGCTCTCTCAAACCATCACCCTGAGCCACAACAGGTGGTGAGCGGTATCAGTTGCCTAAAAACTGCAAATAGTTCACCGTACTTCACTAGAAATAAATATTAAATTAGGTGGGTACTGGGGTAAAAACTAACCAAATGTCACTTAATTTCTTATCTAAATATTTTAATTGATTAAACTTTACGATTTCTAGACACAGAAGGCAACAATCTGATGAATCAATTCTCGCAGAACATTGGACCCACCGATACAACGAGACCCTAAGAACTCATTCAGGATAGCTCTGAAGGCCCGGACTGTGAGGACACACCTGCAAACTGCAAACAGCAATTTCCCAAGGCAGAGGCCAGACAGCTTTTCCTCTGGTTGCAATATCTGGCCAAATATTGTGTTTTTCAGTTGAACAGGTTCCTTGCTTCATCCTGCTGGGATACATATCTAGGCCAGTTTCTTTGTTATGGAAACTATGCCAAATGGTGAGATACCCATTAGTAGAAGGTCATTCACTCCTGTAGTCCATTTCTGTGGCAGAATGTTTAGGTCTCATCATAAACCTACTGCGCACAATACCAATAGTTACAATAAGCTTTGAGCCAGCCCACTATGTATCATTGGTTGGCTTTCTTGTTAATCTCGTCATTTGCTTGCTTCGTTAATGGCTTTTCATACTCTTCTTTTGTTTATTTTCGCCTGTATCCTAGCTTTCTTACTATCCTTTTTGTATTGAGATGAATTGTATCCCATTCAGGGAGATACTATATTTTTCATTCAGCACTCAGGCTAGCTGCATGACTTTTGTTGCTATTTTCTTCATTTGCACCTTCCTTCCTCATGTAACAGCCCCATGGTTTTTGTTGCTCCCTCGTCCCCAGCTTGTGCCCTGCTTCCTCCACCCCACCATCCTTTTCTGTTATTTTCTCCCTCCTTTCTTCAAGCTCCTCTATTGCCCTACCATAACTTGACTCGATTGCTTCTCCCACATGTCCCCTTCCCAAACCATTCTTTTTAACGCCATCCTCCCTAAAAGTTGCTCTTAAAAAAGTTTTTGGAGGGCCTGACAGTTGCAGTTTGTGCACCATGAACTATTTTCTTTTTAATTTCACTGTGTCAAGATTAGTGTCGTCCATCTTGGAATGGAAAAGTAAAAAAAGCTATTAGGATGTGTTATGATGCATGCATGCATGCATGCATGCATGCATGCACTCGTGTCATTGCATCTTTTTTCTTATTGCTATTGCTAAACAGAATCCGCAAAAAGCACTGACACAGCCAATAGGTCTGCATTAGCAGTAAAAATTGAGACCTATTCCAACTGTTGAAATAATTTTTAGGCCAGGCCCAAGGACAGCTTAGGCTGTCTCACCATTCTCATCTAATGAAAACAAATCCTAATTAAAATACATGTATACGTAATATGTACATAGAACAGCTTTGGGTCATCCATTGGGCAGTTTAACCGTCATTGACATGTTGCTTCCACCCACTGAAAGCTATAATATGAGGCAACCTGTCAGATCACTTCAGCCATCGACTCTCTTGCACTTTCAGAGATTGCATTTTCACTGATTACCTGTGCACATCCGCGTTAAAAGAAGTTCACCTGAGGGCCAGTACTCGTCATGTTCTATCAAAATAATGGGTAATGGTTAACTTTTATTTACTTTTTTTTATTCCAAGCATTTTTTGTTTCAATTCTGTGATTTTTGAGGGATATGCTTGTAATATCTTTTTAGTTTACCATCACACCTGGTCGTCAAGACCAGATCTGCTGACTTTTGCCAATATTTGTGCATGCCTACCCAAAAAGTAAACATGTTATAAATACGTCCAAAGTATGGTTTAATTTGGCAACATTTGTTTCCTAGGTCTACTTTCCATGTCCCTTTTTATCTTGCTTTGCCAAAAGCAGAAACAGTTTGCACTCATGTGTGGCCGTTTATGGATCAATCAAGTATAGTATTGTAAAGGCTTAAGCCCATTGTACTCCACACTCCCAGCTTTGGGTGCCCAACTACAGCAGCCTGCTCTACTCATATGCCCAGAATAATGCCAATATTAGCCAATCCAAAAATCATCCACCTTGGAATGCAGAATGTCTTTCTTTGTCACAGGTTATGCTCAACACCAGCAATTGCTCATCACAATAAGACAGAGGCTACAGTGAGGTCCGTCCAGCAGTAAACCGCTCAGCCATGTTCCTATAGTGACTACACAGACGTCGGATAGTCCACGTACCTCAGAAAGAGGTAGAATCTATTTAGTTCTATTCTGAAAATAATGTTTTTAAAGATGCTGCACCTTAATATTTCAATAGATAGGGTAGAATGGGTTTGCTAAAAGGACACTGGACTGAGAACGTGTATCTAAAGGCTGACTGGAGTCACTGTGTGATGAAATAAGAACATTATTTGTTCATTCCTTCCGTTTGTTGGTCTCCATTCTGGTGTTTATCTTCTGACTCCATACACCAGTGCCATTAACTACCGCCTCCAGAAGTTTTCCCAGTTTGTTTTGCAATTCATGCTCCTCCCACGCCCACAGGCCAAGTCTTGCAGTGACCTAATTTTGTTGAGGAACTAGTTGTCTTGGGACAGTTTTGAAAAATTGCCTGTAGTGGCTAATGAGAGCAGGATGTGGCTTTCTCTAATCCAGGCAGCACGTCACGGGCTCAGCTGCGCTCCTTTGGTTAGCGTTCAGCCCACAAGAGTTCTGTGGCTTTTTGGTGAAGCCGCTTTTTGGGCCGAGTACAGAAGTGAGTTTCGCAAAACCAAGAAACTAAATAAAAACTTTCCAGGGAGCGTGGGGTTTGGCAGGCTCTCTGTGTATTCATGTCTGAGCAAACTCCAGTATCGTCATACCCTGGGCTGCTGGAAGTACAGCAAATTTAAAGCGGACGTGGGTGTACGTTGGGTAAGGCACACAGGTGGAGGTAGAGCTCGAATATAGTGCATTTCCTCTGTACACATCAGTGATTCCAGTGCTTATGATTACGTTTACTCTACTGCTTGCAAGCATGTTGGGTAATGGGAGTGTCATAATGTACACAAGATATGGAGGGTAGGGCAGAATAGAGAAATGTGGAAATTAGTTCTGAGACGTGCCATTGTTGAGCAGAAGACATTGAAGGAACGGCTGAAGGCCACTCGCCTTCATGGAAGCTTTGGACAAATCACTGCCTTTATGGATATATTGGCTTGCCTCAGGGACTGTCAATCAATAGGAGCCTATTAAGACTTGCATTCCTTTGATATCTTTCTCTTTGGAGGATTTAGTTCTTCCCAACACGGGGTTCACCTGAAACTCTCTTTTGATGGCTTCGTCTCAATCTTTGTGCCAGTCATCTCCCTCCTTGAGGTTCACAGAACTGGAGGGATTTCTGAGGTTTCATTTTCCCAGATGTGTGTGCTCTAAAATTGGCCGCCAGGTGAACTGCTTAGCACAATATTACACCTCTTAAATAAAACACATTCAATTTTGTATGTAAATAGCACCAACAGGTCTTCTTCACACAACTTCAAGTCGCTCCAAGGGTGAATACACCCCAGCTCTTGCAATAAAATCTGGTCAGGCAGCAATAATGATTGCAGAGTTGATGTCTTGTAACCCCGACACTTTGGGTTCAGGGGTACCTGATAGCCAGATATCAAAGCTTGGTGTTTGAGATTGATGTCCGCTGCAGTGATTCCGCGAGTAATGTGCAGAACTTTGCATGTTGTTAGGTTGTCCTATCTTCTAAAGGCTCAAAGCCACAATCTGGGTACAATGCAGTCCTGTACAGCATTTGTCTGCACATTTTTACTAAGTGGTTTCAAAAGTGGGGGGAGGGGTTTGAGCTTATTATTAACAGTACCTAACGAACTAGAGTTAAATGCAAAAGAGTAAAACAAAATACTTCAGAGTGTTACAAAGGAAATATTAGTTGCTTGTGAACTTTGAGCAATAAATGTATGTTTTTTCGACACAAGTCTGGAGCACCCACACATATTTTTTAAATATAATCAGCACACAGGACTGTCGAGAGCTCTACTGAAGGCAATGGTCAATAAAGCCCTCTGTCAATGGAGTGGCACTGGGCCCTTATTGACTGGTATGGGCCTTCTGGTCCAGCATCACAGCGAGTGTCCCTTGCATCTCCATTTAATTAGATCACTCTCTCCTCAATGTGTAGACAGCTCTAATATTATTAGACCAGTTCTATCACATGCTATACTGAAGACATACCCCTACACACACCATTGTAGTTAACTACCTGCAACACTGGTCTATAGCTTGGTAAGAGAGTACAATGGCTGCTACAGCCTTTGGAAGTGGAGTATAAAGCTATAGTAACTTGATATATGTACGATATGACGACGAGTGTCACCTACCACATTCAAGAATTTACAAGGTGCAAAATAAGTCATTACACCTCTATTACTAGTATGAAAGTGCAGGTCATACTCGAATCTTTTCAGCAACTCATGCTAAATTCCATAAACGAAGCAATTTCACTTTAAAGAACAGAAAACCGTGTGCAATAACAAACATTTGCCAACATCATATACACATATATACACACACTTGATCTGTCCTCAAAGAACAGTCCTAAGAACTGTGTTAGCATCGATCACACCATTAGGCAGCAAAATGTTAGCAGTCATGTGAAGGGGCAGGAAGCAACATCCGTTTGATGGTACCCTTGATAAAAAAGAAACCGCAGGCATGATTTTTACTATTGTTGAGTCGCAAGCTACATGAACACCAACTAGACTTCCGTTCAGTGACGTAATTCTTGCTCACCGACAAACGCTCAATAAGATGGATCAACTTTTAGCCTCCTATGGCATATCTTTATTTACATCCTTCAAAGGGGTATAAAAAATATACACTTCGGTTCTATAATAATAAAAACAGATACTGCACAAGAGGAAACACCACCCTTTAAAATAATAATACAGTTAAAATGCAACGTACCTGGTGTGCACACACGCATTTAAACATGCAGCTTCAGTGCACAGTTCATATCTTTAATCCATTACAAACAGCACGTCTTTATTTATATAACAAGCTTTCCAGCCAATCTTCACTATTCAAGTTTTTGTTTAATTTACAGGATTTCATTAACCACCACTAAAATGGATCTTCAAACACACTTCCTGTTTATTTATTATTAATACTAGCACCATAATCTAATGCAATGAGTTTCTACATATAAAGAAAATATTTCCGACCCCCCCCCCCAAAAAAAATGTCTCCAAAAGTGTGACTATATGTGACCATATTAAAGAAAGGGAACAGGAGGCAAAACTGGTGCTTTTATCTGTTTTCTGCTCCATTAGTGTCCGCATGTAGTTATGCAGCTCCTTATACAAAGTAGATTGCACCAGAGCAAAATGTGCAGGCACAATTCAAAAAGGGTGTTCAGTCATTTGCATGGGGGGGTGGTCAAATGATGTCACCCTTTGCCTCTGCGCCATATTACCGACATGGGCACAGACACAAACAGGCCTTTGGGAAGCACAATTATTGTGCGCCACATAGTAGTTGGCCAATGCTCAAGCACATCAAGGGAGCTGGCCAACCCCGCCTCCCCTTTGCCGGCCAGGCCCGCCTCCCCTTTGCCGGCCAGGCCCGCCTCCCCTTTGCCGGCCAGGCCCGCCTCCCCTTTGCCGGCCAGGCCCGCCTCCCCTTTGCTGGCCAGGCCCGCCTCCCCTTTGCTGGCCAGGCCCGCCTCCCCTTTGCTGGCCCAGTACTCAGGCTTTGGGGCTAGTAGAACATGCAGAATCATCTTCAAAACTGTATGAAAAAGGCCCGGATGCTGAAGGGGTTTTGTGATACCGGTCCGTACCCATGACAACAAAGGTCACCATCATGGGACATGGTTGTTCTCGGAGCTCAGAGGGTGCAAATGATCTCTCCTGTCGAGACCTCTGTGAATGTGATAATCTGCCCAGCAAGGAGGGGCGGGGGCGACTTCTGCTGGTTTTCATAATGGAAGGAGACCATGAACCCATTTTCCAATGGAAAGGCAAACTCACACCCGAGAGGTGGAGCCTGTTACTGAGAACAGATATTGAAATAATCGCATATGAGAGGTCGTTGAGTGGAGTACAGAATGAATTCCAGCAAAGCAGGTGGGCATGCTCAACTACATTCAAAAAGATAAGTCATCAGACTGAAAAGTCACCACCCTACACGCAAGTTTTCAGTTGTAAACTGTTTTTTTGTACACACCCATCCCTTTCAAACTGCCAGACTATCTCTGATCCATCGGCTGCAGCCGCTCTGCCTACTGCGCCCACAAGGTTGGCAAGCTCAGATTGTCCCAGCCCAATGTATAAACAACCACCCCACAATGTGCACGGTTTATTGTGTAAACACTACCTTCACCTGTACAGGTAAGAGTGCAACGACGCCTAGTAGTACCTTATGATAAGTGTGCCCTAGAGATGAAGCAGAAAGCTGAAAGACTTTCAAGTCATGTCGAATATATGCATGTCCATGGGAGACAAAAGGTATCCACGAGCACTTTCAACCTCTCTGCTAGGGCTTTTAAATTGGAGATGCTTTTCTAGAAGGAGGGCCGTCTTAAGGCGCACCCAAGATAAGAACTCATTTTCCACTCTTTCACATGTTTTGAAACCTTTGCACCCCCCTTCAGCTATGGTGTATAGAGTCATAGGTGATCGCATGCGTGGCCTGTGCACCGAACGGGGCAGCCTAGAAGATGCAGTACGTTTGCGCTACATATACATTGCTCATGGCAGCCGACTTCTTAGTTCCAAACTTTGCAGCTTAATCACTACATTAAATCTACTTCCTTAAAAACACTATTTTTACTGGGACCGCTGGCTTATTGGTTCTAGTGCCTTTTAGCGCATGGATGCGATCGGGGCTCACCATCACTGTGCACGAATAAACACATACATTCTAATGCTAGGACATATTGCATTACATTGGCTAGTACATGATTGGCCAGTTTCTCAAGCGAAAAAGGAAATGTTGCCAGAATTCATTGGTGCGCGTACTGCCCAGGGCGCAGGTTTTATGACGAAGATAGGTAAACAAACTGGACAGAAAGGCAGGACTTTGGCAACTAAAAGAGTAACATGTCTGACTAATGCACAGTTGCATCACTGGCATATACCCCCAGGCGCAACACAGCTTGATTTATCTCCCAAAAAGCGTCTTCATCCGACCAAGTAAACTACAAAAACCTCCTTTAAAAAAAATAATAATGACTCCTTTGTATGCCACGGGCACTGGTGGCAAGAGACAGGGTCCTACTAATGTCGCCAAAGCTTCAGAAATAAAAATAGCCCCGTGTAGTACAAAGCTTGATACATAAGCTGGTACTGGGGGGAGACTCGCAGTTTCTGGCCACACCCTTCCCACCCACAATCCAAACACGGGACACACTGTGCAAGGGAAGAAAATAACATATGCCGCTGGCAGCCTTTACAAGCTGCTTTTAAATCGCTCACAAAACACGTTAGAGGTTTCAAATATGCATTCTCTCACAGATAGGCAACAAGGTATGTTACTTGGAAATATCAGCTAAACAAATATAAGCGAGCTTCACTACATTAGCATACAGAATCCAATGAAGTCTCCTCATGCTCCTGCCACAGACATTTTATATTAGTCACAACACTCAGCATTACTCTAGCATGGGCTGTCCCAGGAATAATGTTAATATCCTTTTCTAAAGAACCCACATAGGAGACACGAATGTTGATAACAGACCCAATACCACAAATTGTCCTTCTTACTGCCTACTTGTTGCCCCGACCCTGCTAAATGGACCAAGTCTTAGCCCCAAACAAGCAGAAGAACGCACTGCTTCCCCAATCGATTGCCAAGCATACTACCTCTCACAGACCCCACCTTTCTTTGCCCTCCTCTTGCCCCACACAATGATCCCACCATAACTAAGAATTGATGTGCAGGCAGTTAAGGTACCAACATTTAGGAACACCAAGTTATGTAAAAGTCACCAAAGCACGCTCAAAACATTAAAGGTCTAGCATGGACCAAAATATCTCAATATTGCTAGAACATCTCAACATAACATGGGTTCATACTCCCACATGCAACCTATAGATAACTGTTTCTAGACGTAAAACCTCCTGGTCAGTCCGCCCGCAGGCATGCATATCCCGGTTGAGTCTCAAAGGATGGTGAAGTCAATTGTTTGTAGAAGGTAATTTCACTATAGTCAATAAATGGGAATATTCTTTAGCCAATGAGGTAGTTTGCATGGGTGATGAACGGACAAAACCACAGAAGGTGTTTGGCATATTGGAGGGTGAAGATCTTTCCAAGAAGAAAAGCATCTTCACAAAAAGGGCGAGGTAGAAGGCAGCCATGAAACCCCAGAGCACGTGATACCACCAAGACCCTCTTGATCACCATATGCAATTAATTACGGCATGTCTCCTCTACCAAGTCCCTAGAGACCCCAACCTACCAGTTAGGATTGGATCCTACGTTTTCACAATGAGTGAGCCTATCTTAACCAGCCTCCCATATCAGCTTCTACCATGTCCATCATTGTAATCATACCTGTACTTTGTACACAGTGTGCATCTTCCCTCTGGCATTACATTACGCACCTACATAGGGCACACGTCAAGCTTTAATTCCATACTTAATGCACAACGCCAAGTACAATCTCTCTTTAAATAGTAGAGTAGGCAAGGCCTTGTTAATCATGCAGTACAGCCAGCTGTGTGGGCCACATTCCCAAAAGGAAGACAGGTCTGAGAGTGTTGTTATGGTAAAACATTAATGTTCAATAGCCTGATATCTACAGACTTCTTCAAAACAATCATTGGCATCTTTGCTATTGTCTACAAGTGAAAGTCTAGAGCAGGTTCATCCAAAGAGTAACTCGCAAGCTACTGGTAGCTCCCCAGCAGCCTGTAAGTAGCTCTCCAGTGAAGCTACTGCTTGGTTGAATTAATGCATGTAAACCAAAAGTAAAATGTGTATATTTCAGATGAAAATGTATGTATTTCTAGAGCTTATTAGCTCAAATATCAGCCTACTTAAAGCTCCCTCGCCTCCTACTTCCACAACAAGATCACGGACATACACAGCAGTTTCAACAACCAACCAACACACACCACGACCGACCAGCCACCCCCCCCCCACCACCACCCTCCACGCCTGGATCCCGATCAGCACAGAAGACACCATCCGCACGATGAACTCAATCCACTCCGGATCACCAACCGACCCCTGCCCTCACCACGTCTTCAACAAGGCCGACGCTGTCATCGCACCCCACCTGCGAGACATCATCAACACATCCTTCGACACCGCCATCTTCCCCGAAAGCTGGAAACACGCCGAACTCAGCGCCCTACTCAAGAAACCAACAGCAGACCCCACCGACCTCAAGAACTACCGCCCCATCTCGCTTCTCCCGTTTCCAGCCAAAGTCATCGAGAAGACCGTCAACAAGCAGATGGCCGCCTTCCTCGAGACGAACGGATCCCTCGACCCCTCTCAGTCCGGCTTCCGAGCCAAACACAGCACCGAGACCGCCCTCATCGCCGCCACCGATGACATCCGAGCCCTGATGGACAATGGAGAAACAGCGGCCCTCATCCTCCTAGACCTCTCCGCGGCATTCGACACGGTCTGCCACCGCACCCTAATACGGCGCCTCAGCAACATCGGAATTCAGGACAAGGCGCTGGAATGGATCATCTCCTTCCTCGACGGAAGAACACAGCGAGTCCGCCTACCACCATACAAGTCAGAGGCCTCCGAAGTCATCTGCGGCGTCCCCCAAGGATCATCACTGAGCCCCACCCTCTTCAACGTCTACATGAGCCCCCTCGCGGCCATCGTACGCAAACACCACCTCAGCATAATCTCCTACGCCGACGACACCCAGCTGATCCTCTCCCTGACCAACGACCCCGCCGCCGCCAGAGCCAACCTGCACGAAGGGATGAAAGAGGTAGCCGAGTGGATGACGACCAGCCGCCTGAAACTGAACTCGGACAAGACGGAGGTCCTCATCCTGGGCTCTTCACCCTCCGCCTGGGACGACTCCTGGTGGCCTCCCGCCCTGGGCACCGCACCCAAACCGACAGACCATGCACGAAACCTGGGCTTCATCCTGGACTCCTCCCTCTCCATGACCAGGCAAGTCAACAGCGTCTCCTCGGCGTGCTTCAACATCCTACGCATGCTACGGAAGATCTTCTGGTGGATCCCCACAGAGACCAGGAAGACCGTCACCCAGGCCCTCGTCACCAGCCGACTGGACTACGGCAACGCCCTCTACGCCGGGACCACCGCCAAGCTCCAGAAGAGACTCCAGCGGATCCAAAACGCCTCAGCCAGACTCGTCCTCGACATCCCACGATCCAGCCACATCTCCGGACATCTGAGAGACCTTCACTGGCTCCCCGTCAACAAGAGAATCACCTTCCGCCTCCTCACCCACGCACACAAAGCCCTACACGACCAAGGCCCGAGCTACCTCAACAGCCGAGTCAACTTCTACGCCCCCAAACGCCACCTCCGATCAGCCAACCACGCCCTCGCCGCCGTCCCCCGCATCCGAAGAGCGACTACAGGAGGAAGGTCCTTCTCCTACCTGGCCGCCAAGACCTGGAACTCCCTCCCGTCCGACCTGCGCCTGACCCAAGACCACCTCTCCTTCAGGAAGAAGCTGAAGACCTGGCTGTTCGAGCAGTAGCGGCACCCCCCCTCCCCAGCGCCTTGAGACCCTACGGGTATGTAGCGCGCTTTATAAATGTCACTGATTGATTGATTGATTGAATTTGAATGATAAATCGTGTGGTAATTAGGAGTCCTATTACTAACAGTATTACCTTGATGCACATGCATTGCAGCTATGGCTGTTATATGGTACCCATGTAAAGGCATTCCAAACTGACAAGACTTTTTTTACATTACGGCTGGCAATCCTCCCGATGCACTGCGGTGATCACTGCTGGTTATCTTGCATAGAGCGGCAACTATGGTAATCTTGTCAGATATGGTCACTGTTACAACACTAATAATGGTATCTCGCAATGATTTTGATTGAACAAATGTAGCTCTTATTACCGGAAAGTTTGGAGACCCAAGGTCTTTCCACTTCTCTACATTCCACCAACACCGCACGGTCCTCAACTTGCTCCTCCCACTGTGCAAGATACTTGCAGTAATCATAGGAAGCTTTCCTCAAGGATGCCCCATATTCAAGCAGCGGGATCAGCCATGTTGCCTGAATATGGTCTACAAATGTTCAAATGAGAGGTGGCCAGGCTCTTGCGGACCCTTTCTTGTTGTGTCCTTTACATGGAACGTGTTAGCTACAAATTATGTTCCTCCGAAATGAAGCTCAAAAACGATGCTGTTGCACTCTATTAAAAAAACACACACAAAAAAGAAAGGGGCAGACCCCTGACACTTAAACCCTCTACTGGACATATCTAGCCTAATCTGCATAGTAAAGATTTTCGACATGATAGTCAACAATAAATTTCTTTTCACCTGGTCATACTGCATGTTTCAACATTTTTAGTCTGATTTCACCATCACTGAGGAACAGAAATCACCCCCCAGAATCTGTAGAGGGGAATGACTTGTGTCCAGGATCCCCCCTAAAAAAACACAGCCAAAACTTTTGCTTAGGCTCCGATAACAATTGGGTCGATGTATTCCTACCCCTGCATGCTTGCGCAGGGGTAGGAATTCTGAGCAGGGTGGTATTTACTGTAGGTAACAAGGACCCCCTGATGAGGATAGATATCCTGGGACAGGGTAAACAATATGTGGGATTGTTATTTTTCACATACAGGGTGGTATTTACTGCATCTAGTTATTACTGGTTTCATTATATATCTCAGCATTTGTTAAATTCCGGCATGTCAAAAATGATACATACAAATTTTGGTGCAGTAAGCATCCAAATGTTATTCAGAGAAACTCGCAATATAGCCTTATAGCCCGCTGTAGAGGGCTATACCAGCTATTAAAGGCCCTCTCCAGCGTTAAAAGGCCCTGAGCCGAAGGCGAGGGCCTTTAACAAGGGAGAGGGACTTTAATAGCGGTATAGCCCATCTGAGAAGGGCTATAAGGCTATTAGAACATTCTGTCACTAGAGGACAGAATGTTCTAACAAAAAAACAAAGCCTTTTGGGAGCGTAATGGGCTTGGAATCCCCTCAGGTTCCCTGAAGCCTTTGTTCACAGCCAGAGCTGTGAACAAAGAAACATTGGAATGTCTGAGCTCCAGGCTTATACCAGCCATTATAAGCCCAGAGCACTACATTGTTTTCAATGGAGCTCCCAACATTCCAATGTTCTAATAGATGTTAATGCCACCAATAAATACGATACCCCATGGTTTGCTCTTTTTCCGATCCATTAAAAAGTACCTGGATTCCAACTCGGAATCAGGGCAGGCACAGGAGCTTGGTGGTTTTCTCAGGTCTGTTTAAAACTGCTACCAGCACAGTATCGCTCACATGCTTACCCATGCATCTCCAATCAGGGGCACAACTGTGGAATGATTTGTATTCGTCTTCAGGGGAAGGTACACAAGCTCACACTTGGAACCTTCCTCTTCGAAAGGGCCTCTCTGACCTTTTTGGTTGTCACAAGAATCAGAACTTTCCTCAAATCACTAACGTAGACAGGCCTCTTTTGATCAAAGGACACCAACTAAAGTTCACATGAATGACGATTATACTTTGCAACATCTAAAGCAAGACAGGTTTTGTAACTTACAGCTAAACTTAACAGGCCCACCAAAATATACACTGCCCCGTGTTTTTGCTTGTGGAGCCCACTAACTGCTAACACCCCCACCACAAGATCTCCTTTAGATGCCGACTTCATTTCCCACCCATACCTCTCCGAAAAAACAGAACCAAAGGTTACTGGTTGGTTTCAAACTGAACTTCACCCCAAGTCAACAGTGTAGCCAGGAGTCTCTTCGGATATCTACTCTGAATACAGAGGACTGTAGAACCGTCCACGCTCTATCACACTTGTCCTGGAGGTGGCAAGATCCAGACTGGACTACTGCTAGGCCATCGATACTGGGCTAACAGTTAAATCAACTTACAGATTAGACAGAGCTCTAGACCATTCTACGTGTCCCCTTCTGGGACTCCACCACTCGGACCACGTCACTTAAGTGGTAAAGGTCCTAAATTGGTAACAAATAAAATCTAGTTTAAACCCTAATGCATCTATAGGAACTGCCCCTGCTGCCACTCAAGACTCCAGGAAATCTGTGTGGTTTTCAGAGACGGATTCAAAAGGTACCTGTCCTGATATTATTTGCCCAGGTCACAAGGACCTCATGCCATCTCCTTCGACCGAGGGATCACGTATCTGGGTGCTCTCTTTCCCAAGCTTTAGTGTTTTGGAACGGCTGTCAGGCTTTATTGTGCACAATTGCAAAGATATGCATGCACAGTCTGCAGATTCCGTGTGCACCAGAAGGAAGTGTGAGTAACTGTACGAAGTCGGAAGCTGTCAATGCAGCAAGATAACATATGCATACTGTGATCTAGATCCAATCATTTTATCGCTGCGGGCCTTCCTCTGGCGTCCAAGTGACTCAAGCAGTCAACAGTGAAGAACAAGCACACTTGTAGCACACTAGAAGAAAAGGTGAAGTGACTGCACCAGTCCAAGAAAGCAATATGCATGCTGTTGGCTGTGACCAGCAAAAGAGCCACATGGTGTTATTATGCATGGGAGTTCAAGGTGCTACGGTTGCATTGAAGTGGCATAGGGTATTGCTAACTTCTGAGATGGTACAACTTTCAAGACGGAAGCACTTATTCCTTTAGATGTGGTATGGCATGTCGGCTTTTCAGGTGTGATCATAAAAAGGTGAGTATATTAGCTTGGGAGACCTTGCAGCATATCGGCTTAGGGGGTAGTATAGAAACCTAATGTGACACTATAAACTCAGTGCTGCTTTTGGTAGTAGGGCCTGTGAACCCAAGCAGGAGAAAGCATTCCATATAAAAGACCTTGCCAACGTTTGCATTCAAGAAGGCATCCACACACGAACACAGACTACCAAACACACAAACACCCTTGTCCCCTTCCCACGCCATGCTGCGCGATCTTCTATTCAGAGCAAGCAACTCTCCCTGGCCTGCGTGCCAATGAAAGCCTTCCAGACAGGCAGTGTACTTGTGTCAATTGTCAGGCAGAGCAAGACATCCTCGGAATACTAACTCCGAAGAAGGAAAGGGGCTGGACAGCATGGTGTAGGGCATTTCGTTGGAAAGAAATTGGGATGCTAAACTCTTTGCCAAAGTTTATTTCAAAGCAAAACCTAACCACTGAGAGGAGAAAAGCAAACCATGACGGATCTACCCTGTAGTCGGACAGAAACAATGGTCAGCAGCACCCTAAAATCCTCTCTGGGTGGCCACCAAACAGCGTGCCTCTCCACCTTTTTTTGGCTCAGCGACCACCACCGCTTCCAATCAATCCCGAGCAGGCACATATGGCACCTATGCTTGTCTGTCACTCTCAACCAGTGATTTGTCCATACAGGTGGTTTAAGAGGTGGGCACTGGCAAGCAGTTTTGGGAACCATGACTCCTCAGTCATGTTCGGAATTCCCATCGAAAGATACAGAAAAGAATAAAAGGGAGAAAGATGGGAAACCTGTGACAAAGGTAGAATGCAGGGATAACGAGACAAGGAGGCAGCCAAGAGAGAGCTGGAAGAAAAAAGGCATGAAGTGGAGCCAAGACAAGGGAGCCTCAATATTCGACAAAAGCAGGCTCCTTAGGAAAACCTTGTGCACATGCATTTTTTACACATTAAGCACTGCACCCACATATGTGTTGATAAAAAAAATAACCACTTCAAGGTCCCACATACATGCTCTTACTTTAGCGTGTCAATGAACAGAGTAAATCAGTGTGATTTAGCAATAATAATGGGCAAAGCGTATTCAGCTCAACAGTCACATGATATCTTAACATTTGGTTTTCCAAACATGAGGTTGCAAGAGTACCCCAAGCCCCACATCTATGCGTAGATATCCCGTGGCAGTATTTTTGCAAAAATTGGTGACCATAATCGGCAGGTCTTAGGGTGCACGCCAATAACAAACTTTGGCCCAAGACATTAAAGCTCTAATCGCTGCTTCCTCACTTGGCCATGTGAGTGATCCTGCGCAAAACTGACTTCTCCGACCAGTCACAACTGGGAGAAATTATAAATAGACAACGTTTTATTCGACATTGACATTTTATACACAGCAACCTTTTTCACATATGGCAAAGGTGAAAGACGTTCGTGTTTCATTGGGTACTGAAAAGGAGGTGCGGGCTGTGCTGTGTCTGAATCCTTTCTTTTCCCCACAGGCCTGGGTCGAATCCCCGGTTGTTTCCTGCAGGATGCAGCCGGAACCGAGGCAGTATTTTAGGGAAGAATCCACTACTTCATGCTGCAGAATTGCCCCTGCGCCCTAGAGCCATGCAAGTGGGAAGGCTTCCATTCTCAATCATATTAAAGACGTAGGGTTTTGAATTGCATTTGGAAACAGCTGCAGGCAGGTTTAAATCTGCATTGCATTTAACAGACTAGGACGCATTTTGGCCAAATTACCATTGCATGTGCCTTAATTGATCAGAGACCACTCCTTTGTAAGCATGGTACAGCCATCCTTACCACCACCCTCCCCCCCTCCCCCAGAACAAAAAATACAAGCCACCAAAGAAAAAATATCCTGATTCAGCAAATACAGCTTGCACGAAACGATGCCTCTGAGTCCTACCCCTAGGAACAACAAATGAAAGTGCAACACCGGCTCCTAGAGAAAAGGCAAGCAAGTGTGTTATGTGTGTGGGGATTTTCACGCACAACCCTTGTCAAGGGCTGTTGCCGCCCCGACCAGTAGTCCACTCATGCCGCTCAGACTATTAACGTTACAAATATCAATAGAAGCGGGTATATAGCCGCCCTCCTTGTGTCTCCCGAAGGATGGAGAGAGGAGAGCGGGGTATGAGAGAGGAGAGCGGGGTATGAGAGAGGAGAGCGGGGTATAAGAAAGTAGCGCGAGCAGCAGTCACGGGGTGGGGGCTGTGGGGCAATCGGGGAGTTGGAATAAGATGGGAAGGGACAGAATGAATAAAACTGGGGACACTGTAGAGACGAGGGGCTGTGAAGGGATGAATCGAGGCTGCAGAAGGGATGGGGCGGAAGGGAGAGACGGATGTGGCAGACGAGGGGCGAAGGGGAGGTTGACAGGGTGGAGCAAATGGTGACGGTGGGATGGGCCAGACAGGGGGAGGGATAGGACTGACAGGAGGGAGAGGTGGACAGCTATGAGTGAGTTTTGGGGCAGTAAGAGGTCAAGGAATTGAGCAGCAGAGGTAATAGGGCAGTAAGGGTTTGCAGAATGGGGCAGTAAATGGACATTATGGAACAGAGATAAGTGACACAATCGGGCAGAGATGGGTGGGACACCGAGCCATAGAACAGCGAGGGGGGCAGTGGACAGGGAGGGGGGGCAGTGGAGAGGGGGGGGGCAGTGGAGAGGGGGGGGCAGTGGACAGGGAGGGGGGGCAGTGGACAGGGAGGGGGGGGTGCAGTGGACAGGGAGCGGGGGGCAGTGGCTAGTGAGGGCGGTGCTGAGCAGACAGGCATGAAGGCAGCGGCTAGAATGGGGGGGATGAGACAGTCAGGATTAAACTGTCAGAGAGGGAAGGATGGGCTGTCAGGCAGGGGTCGGGGTGAGTGTAGACTGAGCAGGCATGAGGAATGAAGTAATCTGGTTAAGGGCACTGTTAGGAGAAATGGCGAGCTCAGGGGCAAGGAAGCAAGGGCTGGCGATGAAGGTGGTGCAGTTATTGAGGATGCACACAGAGAAGAGAGGGCAGAACTGTGGGGTGCCTGTGGTTGCAATGCCAGGGGAGGGGGGACAATGTGGGAGGGGTGCAGGTAGGTAGGTGGGTGCGGTGCCAGAGGAGGTAAGAGTGTGGGAGGGGTACAGACTTGGGGGGCAGTCAGGGACATAACGGAAGGGATGTGCGGGAGACCGGGCGGGGCTGCAGTGATTAGCAGAAGGCAGTGACATGAGAGGTGTATCTGCACTTACCTTGCTCGGTGTCTGCTCGCCGCACGGGGAGCAGCGCCCTTCTCTGCCGCGGGCTCCGGCCTGCACTCCCCTCTGCTCTCTGAATGAATGGAGGGCTACAGCCCCACTGCCAGATACATCCGCCGCTGCCCGGTGCGGGTCAAGCCTCTGTCTCTCTCTCCCTGTCCGTCGCTTCCACCACTGCCAGCGGTCTCTCAATGTCTCGGGCAGCGGGAGCTGTGAGTCACACTGGGCCTCTCCCTCCTCCTGGTCGTCTATCCCTCCCTCCGCCGCGGCCTGGGCTCCCTCACATCCGGCGGCTCTCCCCTAGCCCACCGCCGCCCTCTCCCTGAAGCGAGACTGTGGCCAATCCTACCGCGGGGAGGCGAGGCCTAGTGCGGGCTCGCGACCGCCCCCTCGCCACCGCACTCCACGCCCAGCCCCCCCCTCCTCCCGAACACATGCAGCCCAGCCGTGCACACACCATGCCAGGCAGCAGCATTTGCGCGGCCTTCCAGCGTCTGACACCCAGTGGCAGAGATACACGTTCTGACACACTCAAGATTTTAAAACCTAGAATAGTCTATTTACTTTATGTATGTAATAAGTTCCTTTCTTATAAATATTATATGCATGCCAAATGCGTTCAACTAAAATAGAAAAACAATCTTTTTTTATTACACAAAATGCCCGTGCCCTTTTTATTTGGTAAAAAAATTTTTTTCAACACGCAGTTCGGGCACAAAATGAACAGAACGGTTCTACACTTCTGATTTCCACTTTCAACGTTATCGCCTTCTTTATTGGCAAGTGCATTTTTAAGGTGTTGCCTTAAACTACTGAATGTTGGAAGTCGATATGCAAAATGTAGGTTTTTTTTAAACCATCTTTTTATTGTTGAAATCAAGCAGTACAACAACAGGACAATACCATATTATGCATTCTTCATCATTACAGTCTTATACAGCGAGGCCAATTTTAATTTTAACATATACCTTATAATATTGAGCAGCTTCTTTTTCCTTTTTGCTAGCTCTCTCCTCTATTGGAGGGGCCGGGACCGGGCGGCCTGTCTCTTCCACAGTTGGTGTGCACGGGTACCCTCTGTGCTTATTTCACTTATCCCAGATTTTACCCCATTTCTTGGGACAGCCCCAGCTAATATAGACTGCTTTCCTAGCCACCATACACCAATCTATGTTTCGTGAACATTCCCTTTGAGTTGGCAGTTCATCCGAACCCCATTTATGAAAAATGTTCCACTTCATTACCATCAGCCCTAGAGTAACCCAAGGAACTATCGAAAGCCAGAGCCGCGCATATGGAGCCAAAACCCGCAGCCACAGTCAAAGTTGAACCAGTGTGCGCCATCAAAACCAGCACCACCGACAAACTCACAAAGCAACCCCGACGAAGACGACCAGGCCCAGCTCATTCATCTCACGACCGCGCCTGCATATGGTGCGGAGGAGCAACACCCCACAATGGAGCATGCCCTGCACAAGGGAAGATCTGCAGCGCCTGTGGAAAGGCCAACCACTTTGCCAGCGTGTGCCTGTCAACACAGAGGAAAAAGCTCAATGGCCCGCCCCGGAGAGTGAGACAGATAGAGCCACTGCCGAACGCATCCACCAACAGCGACATGGACGATGACGATGCGGACGCAGCCTCCGTCGACGTCGTGCGTATGCTCAACACCTTGGCCGCTACACCAGCCGCAGAACCCATGTGCACAGTAAACGTACAGGATCAGGCTGTGGCGGCCCTGATTGACACCGGAGCAACAATCAACTTAATGGCAGCCAGAGTATACCGGACTTTAGACACTCCACCAGTGCTCCATCCCACGAGAGCACAGGTATACGCCTACGGCACCAGTCGACCCCTACGCCTATGCGGAGTCTTCCGGACAGAAGTATCACATGACTCCCATCAACTACACACCAAAATCTACGTGTCGCAAGAGGGATCCGGGTTCCTGCTAGGCTGCAGAACCGCCCAAGATCTAGGACTGATCCACTTCGCCCTAGCAGTCCAAGCCCACAGCCTTGACCATCTCGTGCTACAACACACATCCCTGTTCGAAGGGATTGGCTGTTTGAGAGGACCCGCCATTCGCCTTCACATAGATCACTCAGTCGCCCCGGTGGCCCTCAGGCACCGACGCATCGCGTTCCACCTGCGACCCAAAGTAGAGGCTGAACTGCGAATGCTCGAGAGGGCTGGGATCATCGAAAGGGTAAGCGGGCCCACTCCATGGGTATCGCCCATCGTAGTAGCCAAGAAACCGAAACAACCTGATGCTGTGCGGATCTGCGTGGACATGCGCATCCCCAACCTCGCGATCAAGAGGGAGTGCCATCAGACGCCAACCATAGACGACATCATCGGCGAATTGTCAGGATCAAAGTGGTTCTCGAAGATGGATTTGAGGTCAGGATACCACCAGATCCCGCTACACCCGGACTCCCGCCCCATAACGACCTTCTCCACTCATAGCGGCCTTTAGAGATATACCAGACTCAATTTTGGGATATCAAGTGCAGCAGAGGTATTTCAGAACATTGTTCAGAATGTCCTGCAAGGTTTGGACGGTGTGCTAAATGTGAGTGACGATATTTTGGTCCATGCGGCGACTCTGGACGAACATATCCAACGCCTCCAAGCTGTCTTCGCCAGGCTACAAGAGTGAGGTCTAACCCTTCACAGGGAAAAGTGCGAGTTCCTACGAAAGGACATCAGCTTTTTCGGCTACAAATTCTCTGATCAGGGCGTGGGACTGGACCCTGACAAAGTCAAGGACATCCACGAAGCTCCCGCCCCGACATCAGTGACCGCCGTCCGCAGCTTTCTTGGGATGGTCACATACTGCGGGCGTTTCATCAAAGACCTATCAGAC
Source organism: Lissotriton vulgaris (assembly GCF_964263255.1). Lineage (NCBI taxonomy): Eukaryota > Metazoa > Chordata > Amphibia > Caudata > Salamandridae > Lissotriton > Lissotriton vulgaris. The sequence goes on from NC_141687.1 coordinate 407,642,902, forward strand.
CTCACCGGCCCTCTCCGCGATCTCACGAATCCACAGCCACCTGGGAGTGGGGGCTAGAACAGCAAGAAGCCTTCAAGAAAACCAAAGCGGCACTCTCAGCAGACACAACTCTGGCCTACTTCGACCCTCGCTACGAGTCACAGCTCGTAGTGGACTCCAGCCCGACCGGCCTAGGCGCCGTCCTGACTCAACAACAACCGTGCGGGGAGTGGGCCCCCGTCGCATATGCGAGTAGGACCCTTACTGCGACGGAACAACGATACTCGCAGATCGATAGGGAGGCCATCGCCATCTTGTGGGGGGGCCGGCATTTCCACATCTACTTATACGGACACCCATTTGTGGTAATCACAGACCACAAACCACTCATCCCACTCTTCCAGGGATCATCTTCACGACCCCCCCCCCCTCGCATCGAGAAGTGGGTACTCCAGCTCCAAGAATACCAGTTCACGGTGGAGTATCGACCAGGCACCAGGAACCCTGCCGACTACCTGTCGAGGCATGCCCGATCGGTCACTGTAGCAGAAGCCGCGGAAGCTGACGCCACGGAGGAGTACGTCCGAATGATCGTGGAGCGATCGAGACCGTTGCCAATCTCCCTAGGAGATGTAATACAAGCCACCAAGGACGATGACTGCCTACAGATCGCCGTTCAGGCCATCCAGTCAGGAAACTGGAAACCACTCCAGAGCCCAGCGTCATTCCGCACCCTGGAGGCCCAAGCAACGCTAAGAGCACTCCACCAAGTCCGAAGTGAGTTTTTCATCTCTCCAGAAGGATGTCTCCTGAGAGGCCCACACCTGGTACTGCCTGACAGTCTCACACAGCAAGCGGTCCTTTTGGCCCATGGCGCACACCAGGGCATTGTGAAATCAAAAAACCGCATCCGGAACAAACTCTGGTTCCCGGGGCTTGACAAGAAAGTTGAAGAAGTCATCCAACGGTGTCCTGTGTGCCTGGCGACCGGCCTGCCCAACCCCCCAGCGCCGGTGATCACAGAGGAAGGGCCGACAGCCCCGTGGGTGCGTGCCAGCGCAGACTTTGGTAGCCTTCCTGGAAGGAAGTACATGTTTGTGGTGGTAGACGACTTCTCAAGATACCCCGAAATCGAGATCCTGCCCTCCACCGCAGCCTCAGAGGTGATCCCAAAGCTAGAAAAGATCTTTGCAACCCATGGCCTCGTAGAAGAGTTACGCACCGACAATGGACCCCCTTTCAACAGCTGTGAACTAACAGAGTACCTACAGTCACACCGCATCAAACACCGGAAAATAACACCCAGTTGGCCTCAAGCCAATGGAGAAGTCGAGCGACTAATGCGGACTCTAAATAAGACCATCCAGATCGCGATGACAGATGGCCGGAACGTAGAGCTGGCCCTCTTCCAGTTCTTACGAGAATACAGACTGACACCCCACTGCACCACAGGGATTCCTCCAAGCCGCCTATGCTCCAATAGAGCCGTTATGGACACTCTCCCACACCATCCCATGTGGGCAGCAGCTCCGATTCCCTGTAACCTATCCATGGAACAGCGAACAAAGTCTAAAAAAGAGGCATCCCGGAGGAGAAGAGCGGCAGACAGCCCTTTCCAGGTAGGAGATTGTGTGCTTGTGAGAGACCGCCATCCCGGGGGAAAATTCCGCCTCCCTTTCGAGTTATACCCATGGACTGTCACCAATGTCAATGGGACCATGATCGCGGCAGTAAGGGGGAGAGAGAAAGTCACCAGAAACGTGTCGTTCTTTAAAAGGATCATGAGCAGAGAGGAGGATGCTTTCCCTGACCCTGCTGAACCTTACACAGGACCGACCCAGGACCCAAGGGAAGCAGAAGAAGAGGACGTTCCCAGCGAGGAGGAAGGCCCGGACATAGACTTAGCCACACCAGCCCCGAGCAGACATGAGTCGCAAGTAACCTCGAGCCCCACAGGAACTGCTGAAGCCAAAGACTCTGACTCGGGAGAACCAGCCCCAACACCGTCAGGCGAGCGCAGCCAAAGCCAGTACAATCTGCGCCCCCTGCCCGAAGCCATCCCAAAGGTACAGAGACTTTGTGGCCCGATGCAGACGCTGAAAGAGTCCGAGCTGTACCTCTTCCTGTATAAAAGTAAGACGGTTCCTTTTTGCATCTCTGCCATCTCCAGAGACTGTGATTGAAAGTTGTGATAATTCGTGTTATGGTTATCTTTGTTTCATTTTGGCGTAAAGGAGGAATGTAGTGTTGCCGTAGGTGGGCGCAACCACGGCAGCCCAAGATCAGTTTTGCTTTGATGCTCCGCCCCCCCCCAGGCGTGCATTTGTTGGTTTAGCCCGACGTTGAGACGGAGGGCACGCTCTGTAGTAAATAAATAGCCCAGGGCCCAGGGCGTGGCAGGCAGTGTACTGACCACCAGCACAGTGACGTGTGGTCTCCAAACTATTTATTGCTAGGCCTAAAGCAGTACACCACATAACCCAAGTCCGCTCTGCCTGCCCCAGGTCTGCGTCTCCCCATAAATTCAAAATACAACACTTCAGGGCCAGGGTTAATTCCATTCCTACAACTCTTGTCATACAAGCAATTACAACTTCCCAGTATTGTTTGATTCTTTGGCACTCCCACAGGATGTGAAACAAGCATTGGCATAGGCAATAGGTCTTGCTTTTGGGACCTTATAAGTATATAGTTATGCAGCACAATATCCTTGGTGCAACAATATCAACCGTTGCATGGCCAAACACTTATAAGGTCCCAAAGGCGAGACCTATTGGCTATGCCAATGCTTGTTTCTTTTTATTATAGTTGATATTGGAGTTGACAGAAATAACCGTTTATTAAGATTTTCAGATGAAATAGGCGCATCTCACTGGAAGTAAGTGAAGTCAACGCCCCTCTGAAAATTAAAGGGACACGAGCAGACGAAAATAAAAAAGCAACACCGCAGGAGGAGGAAGGACGGGGGCAACAAACAAGGGGGCGGTGGGATAGAGAAAAAACAAGTACCTCACACCAATTGCAACCAGCTGAAGAACACATAATTAAATGTATGAATTCAGTACTTGGTCTAGGTTCTTTATCAAAGAGACAACACAAAGAAGAAAGGAACTTTTTGAGTGTTTTTTTAAGACACAACAGGTCATCGGGAAGCAACAATGCACATACGCTGCCTGCAGACTCGATCTAAAAACGTGCAATGGGAGAAGGCAGTGCAATCAGTAAGGCACACTTTGGAAAGCAATGATGAGAAGGGACTGGAAAGGAGGGAAACAATAAAAAACAAGACTCCTCTCATGCCCCACAGACCGAGAACTGCAATTTTTGCTTCAGCGCTGCTCAAAAGAGGCTGATGCGTCATCTGTGACATAACTCACTAAATCTTGAACCCGTCGGGAAAGCCATAATCTGAGCGATTCTAGATCTTGTGCAAGGCGCATTAATTATTGTGGTGTTTAGGATACTTGAACGCAGATCAAAAGCAGTAAATGACATGTAAATGTTAAAATCCCATAAAGCACCTACAGGAGAGTGCAAACAACCACAAAAAAAACAAGTGGGAGGGGTGAGGGGAGTGCACGCGCTAAGCAGCAGCTGTTTGCTTTTTTCCAAAGCACACACTTGTGCTTGTGGCGCGCCGCTGCGCACTCCTGCAAGCTGTATGCCACCACAAGCACGAGAATGTGCTTGGAAAAAGAGCTGTACGACGGCTAAAGGTCTCGTATGCAGCGTATGCGTGCTGCGTAAGCGAGACCTAAAAATGACCCCTCCTCTCTGCAGTCTCTATAACAGAGGGTGTTTGGTTTTCTCCCCAGTTTTTAAAGTGTGCTGCAGGAAAGGTATGCTCTGAAGCAATTTCAACTGTATCAATCTGAACAGGGCCCGAAAGGCCACTTGCTTGGGGGACGCTAGGGCTTCCGGCAAGTCTTCCTCTTGCAGATCTACAATATATAGTCCCCACCGGTCCCTTAGGCCCACCAACTTGTCCGGCATGTTATTTATCAGTTTCTGACATGTCATGGATATTGCTATTCGAGTGAGGTGTTCCTCTAGAAGATGGCACTCCAGTGGTGAGGACTCGGGTATGGACTCTCCCTGAGGCACCACCGTTCTCAAGACATGTCTATTCCGCAAGTAACAAAAAACCTCCCTGGGGATTAAATCATTTGATTTTTGCAATTGTTTAAATTATTTCATGCGTGTGCCTGTGTGTAAATCCCCCACCTTTGAGATTCCAAGTAGATCCCACTTATCAAATCCCGCTTTTAGCCCCATTGTGCCCAGCTGTTTCGAATCCCACAGTGAGGTTGCTTTGGTCATTTTATTTTTCCACTCCAGTTTGGTGGTGGTTGTGTGCCATATTTTCACTGTCAATGCTGTTGGGCCCTCCAAAAAATGACTCCTAGGATCAGTGTATAGCGCTCAGAGGTATCCTCTCGGCTGAAGATTTAAATGGTCCATTCTATAGGCCGGTTCCGAATATGGTTGGTGTACCCATTGGTTTACCTTCACTAATTGGGCCACCCGATAGTAAGATTCTATGTGAGGTAGGGCGATTCCTCTGTCGAAGCCAACACGGGTTAGTTAAAATTCCTGGGGGATCCCCCATCTCAAAGGAGCATTCTGACTGCCCATTCTATTAGTTCAAAGTAAGACTCTGGCACCCAATATGGGGTGTTTTTTAGCATATACAGAAATCTTGGCAGCGCCATCATCTTCAAGACAGCCGCTCTTCCCAATAGCGACAGCGGGAGAGCCTGCCAATGTTGGACGTCATTTTGGAGTCTTGCCAAAGGGCCCATCAAGTTCTCGTCATAGAATCGATTGGGATTCGGCTTTACAAATATTCCAAGGTATCGAAATCCTTCCGACACGACTTGTACTGTACATGCTGCTGGGAGGTTAGGCCTTGGACCACTAAGGACAAATACTACAGATTTCGTCCAATTAATTGTATATCCCGAGTATCTACTGAAGGAGTTAAAAATGTTGAGTATTCTAGCGATCAATGCCCTGGGAGAGGCCACTTTTAACAATATATCGTCCGCATAGAGCGATATTCTGTCCTCCCAATCCTCCGTCCAGCGGAGCCCTCTTATTATAGGATCTCCCCTTATCCATGTTGCTACCGGCTCCAGCATCAATCCAAATATTAGTGGAGACAAGAGGCAACCCTGTCTCGTGCCTCTACACAAGGTGAACCACAGCAAGGTTCTTCCATTAACCAAAATGTAGGTATTTGATGCCACAGACCCTCATCGTGCATCCCAGGGACAGAAAAGATGCTCCTGATTGGATAATAATCTCCCTGTTCCTTAAATTGGTCCAAAATCTCGAACAAATGAACAACTTTCCACCAATGTGCTGTATTTGGCAAAAGGCAATTGTGTTTGCAGTTAGGAAATTAATTTTACAGGTAGTCTTATGTAAGTAATTTAGCAGAAAAGCTTAGAATTGAAAGAAAGAGATATATGGTGAGAAGCTGAAGCCAGAGACCACCTTGGGTGACTATGTTAAGAGCAGGCAGGAAAGAAGCTTATCGGATAGTAATACTTTTTTATGTTTCTATTACCCCATGGTTCTTTAAATAGATGGGAGTTTCCAAAATGTCATTCAAAGTGATACAAAAGGGAGTTTAATCTACCTGGTCTTCATGGACCTCTCTTGCGCCGTCAACAGTGTTGTGAGATCTAAATTATGAGATATTCTGGAGGTCCTGGAGGTGGACCAGGGTGTGGCTGCCTTTTTGTGCGCTCTTCTCTGGGACCTGGAAGTCTCGGTTTGTTATGGTACAAATGGTGAGTGCCCAGATCCTATTAGTATATCTTGGAAGGTGAGACAGGGATGTGCGCTTCCCCTGCACTATTCTTGCTGTGCTTTAATGGGCTTGAATTTTTATGTATCAATCAGGTTAGAGACATGCCCAGAATTAAGAAGAAGGCTGTCCCTGTATTGTTATATACGCACAATGCCGTTTTGCTGGCAAGATCTTCTAATGGAGTTAAACATTTACTGGACAAGTATGTGGATTTTATGGCCAAATTTGATCTTGCAACTAACCTCTCTAAGTCCTTGATTATTGCATGCGGATCAATGAATCTGAAGTGCCACAGCTTGGTTATACAGGGTAAACCCACAGCCAGAATTTATTTAAAGTTTTATATAGCGCTAGCTTGACCCATAGGTATCAGAGGGCTTTATAAACACACAGTAAACAGCAGAAGGATATTACATTACATAGTAGGAAGTAAGGAAGCAAACCAAAGAACCAAAATACAGCATGGTAGGTAAATATGCAGTGGAGAGAAGGGGGAGAGAGCAATAAAAGAAATAGGCAAGAGTGACATAGTCCGGTCACCACTATTTTTGAATGTCCAGATAGGGAGGAGACAACTCGGATAAGGAGGACTAGGTTATTTGACGTTGGTCATGAAAGTATTTGTTAAGGAGATGGAGTTTCAGGTCCCTTTTGAAACAGGAGAAGGAGGGGTTGCATCTGAGGACTCCAGGGAGACCGTTCCAAATCCTGGGCACGTTGCCCGAAAACAATCGGCGTTGGGTATGGTTTTCTGTGAGTTGGAGCTTTTTAGTGTTCTGGATTGACCTGCTCTACTCAGTTTGTTATTTAAGTAGTTGGGGTCAGGAGAGTGAAGGGTTTTGTGTGTGATGCAGGCCAGTTTATAAATACATCTCCCTTCCACGAGGAGCCAATCGAAGCAGTTGAGAGCTGGAGTGATGTGTTCAAATCTTTTGACTCCGGATACGAGTCGGGTGGACATGTTCAGCACTGCCCTCAGAGCTTTTGGAGTCCCAGTCTGGATGGCGTTCCCGTAGTCGATTTTAGAGAGAACTAGGGATTGGACTACTGTCTTGAGGTCATCGTGGGGTAGGAAAGGTTTCAGTTTCTTGAGATGTTTTAGAGAGAATAGTGCACTTTTAGCAGAGTTTTTGATGTGAGCCTCCATTGACCGGTTCTTGTCCAGAGTGATGCCTAGAGATTTAACTGAGTCGGATAGGGTAATGGGGCAGTTTGTCATAGGAAAATACTGTTATTTTAACCTTTTCAATGTTAATTTTTCTTTTGCTAATGCTTGTATGACCTAATGGTCACACTCCTCTTTGGATGTTTTTATATATCTTATGTATTCAATATTTGTATGTTTTTTGTTGCTTTCATGATTGTTTTTAATAATCAAGTAAAGCTATGATGATGATACAAAACTGAGACTGTAAGTGAACTTTCACTTCACTATCAACTGTGTTATGTGCCCGAGTTAGACCCATGTAGCAATGTGGCCCATTTTTAGGTCTCGCCTGTCGATGCGCATGCGCATCGAGCTTGCGAGACTATGGGGGCTTAACCACTCTTTAACTAACTTGCAAGGAATCGTGGCGATTCCTTGCAGTGCCCGTGACTTTTAAGCTCAATGCGCATGCACATTGAGCTTAAAAGCGCGTGCACATCAGTTCCCTCATCCGCACGTCGCATTTCTCCTCCCCCCTCGCCCCCTCCCCTGCCCGCCGTGTCGCATTTCTCCTCCCCCCTCCCCTTATCTGCCTTCCCTCCTCGAGGCTCTCCGACGCCCCGCACCCTTCACTTTCCGGGCCACTGTGCAGTACAAAAAACATTTATTCAAACAGCCAAAGTCTTAAAATTACATAAGCATGCGTGTCGGACAGGAATTGGGAAGAACCCAATATTGACATCTAATCGGGTGTTTTAACAAAGTCTCCCTCGGACACCAAGCCGAAATTAACTTGTGATCGGATGTTTTAACAAAGCCTCGCTCGGACATCAAAGAGAACACCGGTTGTGTCTAAAGGTGCTATGGGCGTGTGAATTTCCCATTACGTTAAATGATTGCCACTCGTCAGTCACTCTCTGCCGGCCTGTGTATGCCATTCTTGTCGGCATGCCTCTGCTCTTTGGTAGCCTCGCTGGGCCCCTCTATGCCCGCTGGACCCCTCTATGCCCGAGCTTCTAGTCCTATAAATGTCAGGGTCTCTCGCTCTCCCTTCCTGCCTCTGCCTACCCCCCTTCCAGTTCCCTCATCCGCACGTCGCATTTCTCCTCCCCCCTCGCCCCCTCCCCTGCCCGCCGTGTCGCATTTCTCCTCCCCCCTCCCCTTATCTGCCTTCCCTCCTCGAGGTTCTCCGACGCCCCGCACCCTTCACTTTCCGGGCCACTGCTTGTGCTCTCGTCAGTCACTCTCTGCCGGCCTGTGTATGCCATTCTTGTCGGCATGCCTCTGCTCTTTGGTAGCCTCGCTGGGCCCCTCTATGCCCGCTGGACCCCTCTATGCCCGAGCTTCTAGTCCTATAAATGTCAGGGTCTCTCGCTCTCCCTTCCTGCCTCTGCCTACCCCCCTTCTCTGTCTTTGCTAGTCTCTCCTTCGCACCCCTTAGCCCGGTACGTTTCCTCTTTTATTCTAGCATTTGACCCAGTAGCCCCTTCTTACGGCCTCGTTTCTTTCCCCCCACAGTGTCTCCGCTTCCCTCATCGTAAATTCTCTTTCTCTCTCTCACTTTCCACCTGGTGCACGCTTTTTTCGTTCTCTCCTTCACGCCATTTCTTATCCCATTCGCCCACCCTTCTTGGTTCCCATGTCTCCCCTCCCCCCCCTCCACCACACCTATCGCCACTTTCCCTGCTGTTTCGTATCCAGAGTGCTATGGGTCATAATGTAGTCGTGGGTTACTTGCCCCCCAGCCCCAAGTGACGTAGTAATAATAGCTTTAATCCGAGTGTCACTGCATCAGCTGTGCACTGAAAGCTAGCCCTCTGCTCGCCTCTTCCTGCCTCAGCCCTCTCTTTCTTTTTCCACTTTTTCCTCCTCTTGAAGTCGCTGTCGTCTCTTCCACCCATCCATTCGATCCTTTATTAGTCTAAATATTCCCACTGTCCGTTTTATTTCTCTCCTATGACCGGCTCCTGGTCATCTCTCCCTCTCCTTCTCCTTCCTTTCTCTCTCCCAGGACCATCTTTCTCCCTCTACCAGGTCCTTTCTACAATATGTCGTCCATTTTATCACGTTGGCCCGTCTCTACCTTTCTTAAAACCCATTCCTGATACTTGCGACTGCGTTCTTTGCGCTCCCTTTCTTGTGTCTCCCTTTTTTTTTATCTCTCTTGCAGCCTTTTATTTTCTTCTGTCACTCATTCTCACAGCACCTCGCGCTCTGCCCTTTCCCTCTTTCCATAAACCGCTCTTCATTTTCTCTCCCCCCGACACGCACTCACCTGCCTCTCCGCACCCCTCATTCGACGTGTCTGCCACGACTTTCTCTCTTTCAACCAGTCCCCACTTCTTTAATTCTCTCATTCACGTGTATCTCCATATTCCCTCTTTCTACTCGTGTGTCTCCTCCCACCCTCTCCCCTCTTAACTATCCCTTTTGACTTTTTCTTGTTTCCCTTCCCCTCTTTTTCTCTTTATCCCCTCGCAGCGCCTTCTTCCTCCTTTCGCGCACTCTGTGAATATTTCCTGCCACCCCCTTCCTCCACAGATCATTCCACTTCACCCCCGCCCTTCATTGGGCACCTCGTCCTCCCCTCATACCCTCCGCCCGCCGTTTCCTGTCTCCTCACCTACCCCCGCGCCTTGCTGATGCACCGTGACTATTGGCGCCTTTACGACGGGGAGTGACTTACGTCTGTTTTTCTCTGGTGGGGGTCAGTAAGGGGCGGATTATTATTATTTTTTGTTGGGTGCGTGGGGGGTTGCTTGTATGGGTGGTGATCGTCATATTTAGGGCTGCGTGGTATCAATGCAGCGCCTCGCACCCTTAAGACAAGCAGATGTGCTGCGTAGTTATGATCGAATATTTCGATATTAATGCAATTTATTAAAACACCACATCTACTGCATCCACCACCACATCCACCATCACCACCACATCCACCACCACATCCACCATCACCTCCACATCCACCATGACATCCACCGCCACATTCACCACATCCACCACCATCACATCCACCACCGCATCCACCACCACCGCATCCACCACCACCACCACCACTACATCCGCCACCACATCCACCACAACCACCACCGCTCCACATCCACCGCATTCACCACCACCACATCCACCGCATCCACCACCACATCCACCACCGCATCCACATCCACCACTTCCACCGCATCCACCACTTCCACCGCATCCACCACTTCCACCGCATCCACCACCTCATCCACACCACCTAATCCACCACCGCATCCACCACTACCACATCCACCATACCCACCACCATCACTTCCACCACCACTTTCACCACATCCACAACCACCACCACATCCACCACCACTTTCACCACATCCACCACCACATCCACCAACATCACCACCACCTCCTCCACCACCACCACCACCACATCCACCATCACCACCACCACCACATCCACCATCACCACCACCACCACATCCACCACCACCATATCCCCCAGATCCACCACCACCACATCTATATGTGTGTGGCTCTGTGTGTGTTTAGGTGCAAATGCAATGTTCTTGGATTTTCCTCACAATAAAATACACTGAACATAATCTTCACAAAAGTTATTTACAAACGTTTAAGCTATTGCCATTATAAATTACAATAACTTTTATTTAAGTATTAATTATTTACAAAATTAAAAGCCATTGTTATTTGTAATATCAATACATCTAAGTCACGTAAATACAACTCACATTGCATTACAAATGCTATAGGTGTCACATTTGCAAAAATTAAAACTATTGACATTGTAACTGACAAAGCTATTAATTTTGCTATTTTAAAAACCAACACATAAATAAAAAAGTGTCATTTACAATACCAATAGCTCAAACTTTCCTAATGCGAGACCTATTGCATTTCCAATGCTTGTTTTACATTGTCCTCGTTAGTGCACAATAACATTATTTGCTGTGACATTTGCACTTATTCATATGTGTGACAATGTTGGATTAGTTTCTCTGAAACTACTTTTGTTCACACATCTTGCTTTGTGCAACTTTATCAAGATGTCTCAAACACGGGGTACAACGCCTTTATGTATGATGTACATTTGTTGTTCTATTTTTATCCACAGGGCTGTCTACATATCCACAACAATGGTAATCTGTGTGTATATCGCAAGGATGCTTTTTCTTATAAATAAAGAAGCATTTCCGGGGGTTAGCAGAGGAGACACTTCAGCTGACACCGAAGGTCACTGCATGCTGAGGCCTCGCCAAGCAGCTGTCTGACATCTCAGTGAGGGGTGTCCAATTAGTGACCAAGACGGGGTCCTGTATTCTTTCCTGCCAGGTAATGGGTTTGGATCATCTTGTGGGGAGATTCTTGGCTCTACACATACGTACACTCTAGACATACACAGAGTAAGGGTTGCATAGTAGGAGTATGCCTGTTTTCTGCCTTGTATTATATGCCTGCATATATACACTGTCTTTGCACAAGGGTGGAACTATATCTACTATTTACTCTTTTGGTGCGTGTAGTCACTTTCATCTGCTTCTGTCAACTGATTATCACAGCACATGCATTTTATACAAGAATAACCTTGGTTCAATAAATATGTTGAAAACGTCCCACTGTGTATTCCCTGTGTATTTCTATGAGAACGCGAGTGCATGAGGGTCTAAGCGAAAGGGTTCTAGATCTGTTACCATTGTCCCTGAGGGGTCAGGGTTGTCACGTTCAGTGGTTGCCAGAAACCATTCGTTTCTTGTTTGGGTTATGTTATATGTTATAAAGAACTTGTAACACGCACAAATACTCTGGCGTGTCCTGATGCGGGAGTGAGCTGGGGAGGAGCAGATAGGAGCCATTTAAAAGAGCTGACTGAACAGATGCGTCTTTAAGCATTTTTTTAAAAGTCGGAAGTCTTGAATGAGCTGAAGATCCGCGGGGAGCGCATTCCAGGTTGCTGCTGTTTTAACAGAAAGAGACTGGCCTCCCAAATGTACTCTGCGGAAACGCGGAATAGCCATCTGACATAAAGAGGCAGACCGCAGAGATCGATTGGGGACATACAGAGCGAAACGCCTCCTGAGATACACAGGATGGTGGCCATGAAGGGCCCTGTGCGAGAGGGTATGGGCTTTAAATTGTACCCGCTGGGCCACAGGCAACCAGTGCAGAGCCCGCAGATGCTGCCGAACACTAGATCTCCTAGAGATGTTAAAAAGGAGTCTGGCTACCGCATTCTGTATAATTTGCAGTTTTTTCAGCAAATACCCGGGAATGCCAATGAACAGAGCATTGGCATAGTCAAGGCAGGAGAGAATCGAAGCACTGGCTACCATCTCATTGGCCTCTCGATAGAGCAAGGGAAAGATCCTTCTAAGGGCCTTGAGGGTGCCAAAGCAGACACCAGTACGTTTTTTGACATGGACAGCAAACTGGAGATCCTCACTGAACCACACCCCTAAGTTTTTTGCCATGCTTCACTCAGAGTTAGGACAAGGGGAATCTGGGGGCCACAGAGATTGTCTGAAGGCCAGAGCATACTGGCCATACAAGAGGACCTCCGACTTGTCCTCATTTCACTTCAAATGGGCCTGTGCAAGCGAAATACGGATGATCGGCACGTCTGGGCGATGTTAGTGTCCAGATCCGAGCCGCTCCAGATAAATAGAAACTGGGTATCGTCCGCATACGCTATAATTTTTGCACCTAGCTCCTCTGCTGCAGATAAATCAAAGGGGTCAGATATATATTAAAAAGCAGGGGGCTCAGTGTAGAGCCCTGAGGAACCCCCGGAGAGTTTTGCCTTACAGAGGATGAAAAAGGAGCCATGCAAACCTGCTGCGTACGACCATCCAGGAAAGATTTGACCCACTCCCATGCCGGGCCGGCAACGCCGATAGAAGATACCCGGGCAAGGAGCAGCTGGTGTAGCACCATATCGAAGGCTGCAGAGAGGTCAAGTAAAATCAAGGCCGCCCTGCCGCCCCGTCCAGGCACTTCCATAATGCCTCTGACATCTCCACCAGAGCGGTGTCCGTGCTATAGGCAGATCTAAACTCAGACTGGGCCGGGTGTAAAGTGCCCGATGATTCAACAAAGGACTCGAGATGCCGAAAAACCACCTTCTCACAAACCTTGGCCAAGGCTGGTAGGAGAGAAATAGGCCAACAAATAGCTGGAACCAAAGGGTCCAGCGAAGGTTTCACCTGTTTCCATTGCACGGGAACTGTGGTGGTCCGAAGGGAGAGATTGACAATCGCCACTACTTCAGGGCAAACTTCCTCGGCCACCTCAGCTAATTCACGAGCTGGGCAGGGATCAATAGACGAGCCAAGACTTAAGAGATCTAAGGATGGCCAGAATCTCGAGCTCAGCAGCGGGCATAAATAGTGTGAACCGAGGGGTAGGGACTCTGGAAATGGGGGAAGACACCACCGAAGGAATCCCTAGTTCCCTGGAATGTGAGCCCACGCTGTCCTGAATCCTTGATATCTTATCGACAAAAAAGGTGGACAGCTCCTCGCACCATTGTTGGGAGACAGGAAGAGTCCTTTGCTCCGCACAAGGCGATAAAAAGCTCTTGACAATGGCAAAGATCTCCTTGCTGTTATTATAGCCATCGCAATTAAGCATGGGCGAATTTTGCGAATCTGGCGTTCGCGAATTTTGCGAATTTGCGAACTCGCAGTCCACAAAATCCGTGAATTCTCGCGAATTTTTAATTTTTTTTGTGTTCGCAAGGATTTTTGCCAGTTCGCGAGGGTTTTGTACCAGTTCGCAATTGGGGTTGATTTATTAATGTGTCACTGTTTTAAAATTCCAGTCTGGCACCTGCTTATCTGTAATTTGATTTCTGTTGCAGTGCAATTTTTTTTCCAGGACCTTTGTGGCCTACTTGTAGCTATTCTATGAGCCTGCTGTGAGGGTCAGAGCAGGGTCATACAATTGTTGCAACTAGCAACTGAACTCTGTAGGGGCCCCAGTCAGGAAGCACTACAGGGAATGGTTACTAATGATGAGTTTGAACTTTTGCACCTGCTGAATGCTTTCACTTTTGCAAAACTCATTTTTCTGCAGAACAGCATTACAGCAACTGTAATGCCCCAAACAAGCTTACTTGTGAAAGTTGATTTCTAATCCAAAAGTGATCCAAAGAAAGTCAAAAGGCCTCAAATCCAAAAAAGTGCAGGCAAATGTCAACCTGAGGAGTTATTCTGATAAAAATCATCATTTTCAGAAGGTCTATGCTGCTTGCTAGTGGATTTATTGTGCAGAATTGCAATTTTTGTAATTTCGCGAGTGCGAGATTGTTGCTGCCCGCCCCACCTACATGTTCGCAATTGCGAACTTACACCGCACGCCGCAAAATTGTATCACCAAGAAAAAAAAATCTGCTGCGTGCGAATTTGCGGATTTTCGGTAAATTCGCGAGCGTTCGCGGATTGCGAATTTACCGAAAATCCGCAAATTCCGCCCATGCTTGATCGCAATCCTCCCAGCATAATAGTCGCTTTTGGCTTTTCTAATGGCCATGTAGTACTCCCTCTGGGCTATTCGGAGGGTCGACTTGGTGGAAGTACAATACTTCTGGCGCCAACAGCGCTCCAATTTTTTACACATAATTTCAGATCCTTGAGAGCATTCGAAACCAAGGCTGCGAGGGAGGAGAGTGCTGTTTACTGTGACAGGCTGGTTTGGAGCAGGTGCTAAACCCCCCTGACGACCCAGTAGTCGAAGCTGTCAACCGACCCTTCAGGATCATGGGTGGGGACCGGGCGTGCCTGAAGCAAAGCCTCCAAGAGAGCCGGAAGATTAATCTTCCCAGGGTGCAGGTTGGAAGGCAGAACAGGACTTCGAAAAAACCTTCCCAAAGGCCAGGAGAACCTGATCAAATAATGGTCAGACCAAGTAACGGGTTCTGGATCCCCTACCTCTATGGCAAAATTAGTGCACACCAAATCAATAAGATGACTGCCTGAGTGCGATGGCATCTTGACCCATTGAGTCAGCTAAGCCAAATTGAGAGAATCCAAAAGAGCCCCAGAATCATGTGCATCAGGGGCATCCCGGTGGATATTAAAATCGCCCTAAAGTAAAAACGTAGAATAGCGAAGGGCACGTGGGATAATAATGTGGTCAAGCGCCTTCAAAAAGGCTCCAGGAGGACTAGGCGGTCGGTAGACCAAAGTGCCACCCAGTGTAAAGTGAGGGGAAAAGGTGAAAGTGAAATCCAAAGCCTCCCCCTCCACCCAATCGCCCGAGAGTTCGCAGGTAAAAGACCACGAGTCCCTAAACACCACTGCCGTTCCCCCGCCTCTCCCGGTTCTATTGTCGCCATGGGCAATTTCAAAGCCCCTAGGAATGGCGAGGTCCACTACCAGGGCACAGGACTCACTCAGCCAGGTCTTTGTTATGAAAAGAACATCCAATTTAGTATCCAACAAAAGCTCATATATGTCAGGTGCATGCTTGGCCATGGAGCGAGCATTAATGAGTGCTGCCTGAATCCTGGGCTCACTAGTAGATAAAATAGGAGTGTTTAAGATACTGGTGCGGAGGCAGAATTTACAGAAAGGGTATGTTCTAGATAAACTGTAGAGGACTGCCCACTGCTTACCTCCACCACAACTAATACCATCAAGCGCTAACAGTTCCTCCCCGGTGTAGAACCTCCTGCCGCTGACACAAATCAGTCTCAGCCCGGCCCGCGTGGCTGGCGCTGGTCGATTCCCGGGCGCGGATGGGCGCAGACGGGCTTGCCTTTGCGCCTGCTGCGCGTCCGGGCAGGCATGTGCAATTTATGCAGAAACCCCTCCCCCAGCTAGACCGCTTGCCTACGGTCCCGCCGGGATCTGGAACTCGCCCTAAGATGGCACCCTGCCCTCCACTCAAGCGGCACAGAAAGCCGTGGTGGAACTGGACAGGGGCAGCACACCTCCTTGCTAAGGTACGTGATTAGTGCAAACAGTAAAGCTTTAAAATTCAGGCGATAATATGCAAGGCTTTAAAAAGTGATTTAAAACAGGTCATAAGCAGGGATTAAACAGTGCAGCAGTAGAGATGTCAAAAAATAGCAAACCAACTCGCAAACTGCCCCAGAATACAAGCGGATAGCGTAGGAGCTGCCACCACCTACACTCGCCGCATCGAGCCCAACACAGCCTGTCAATTTGTGCAGAAACCCCTCCCCCAGCTAGACCGCTGCCTACGGTCCCGCCGGGATCCGGCACTCGCCCCATGATGGCGCCCTGCCCTCCACTCAAGCGGCACAGAGAGCAGTGGTGGTACGGGGCAGGGAAAGAACACCTCCTTGCTAGGGTACGTGATCAGTGCAAATAGTAAATCTTTAAAATTCAGGCGATATTATGCAAGGCTTTAAAAAGTGATTTAAAACGGGTTATAGGCAGGGATTAAACAGTGCAGCAGTAGAGTTGTCAAACAATAGCAAACCAACTCGCATACTGCCCCTGAACACAAGCAGATAGCTTAGGAGCTGCCACCACCTACACTCGCCGCATCGCGCCCAACACAGCCTGTCAATTTATGCAGAAACCCCTCCCCCAGCTAGACCGCGGCCTAAGGTCCCGCCGGGATCCGGGACTAGCCCCAAGATGGCGCCCTGCCCTCCACTCAAGCGGCACAGAAATCCGTGATGGAACGGGGCAGGGGAAGCACACCTCCATGCTAAGGTATGCGATCAGTGCAAACAGTAAAGCTTTAAAATTCAGGCTATAATATGCGAGGCTTTACAAAGTGATTTAAAACGGGTTATAAGCATGAATTAAACAGTGCAGCAGTAGAGTTGTCAAACAATAGCAAACGAACTTGCAGACTGCCCCAGAACACAAGTGGATAGCGTAGGAGCTACCACCACCTACACTCGCCGGGTTATGGGGGCACTGTGAGGTAACTGGTCTCTAGGCCAACACATACTGTTGGGGTGCATGGAACCAGTCAAAGCACCTCAACGAAAGTTTACGGTGTCCACAAATGCAGATTCTATGGATTAGTGGGAACTCGCCAGGTTATGGTGGCACTGTGAGCTAACTGGTCACTAGGCCAACAAATACTATTGGGGTGCATGGAACCAGTCAAAGCACCTCACCCAAAGTTTATGGTGTCCACAAATGCAGATTTTTTGGATTAGTGGGAACTACATGACATAGTGCCCAACGCTGGCTGGGTACCTATTTTACAGATAAACCTGTGTAGTTCAATTGTGGATTCCCAGAGACTCTTACTCATCTCCAAAATGGAGACGCCCGTGGTGGTAGGGAAATTCTCCTTAGCTAAGTAGGTGTAGCCTATGTACTGGCTTTAGGTTGTTCAAGCTTGTAGGATAAACCTCTCACATTGTGTTAACCTATCTCCATAAATTCATTTACTAATTTCTTCTTTCTTCCAAGCATTTTGAAACAATGGCTGATGAAGTAGAATGGAAATTGAAAATAGCAGAAAACTGCAGGCATGCAGTTACCTTCAAATTACTAAATTATGGTCTCTCTCCCCTGGACTCAGGGATGAAACTGATGAGCAATTTTGCCACGGTCTCCACCATTATGTTGAGTAACATAAAAGGGGAGGCAACTGCATTGGTTATATGCCAACGCTCAAGGGATTTCACTCGTGCACAATAGGAGCGGGAATTACCTACAATTACCACAGGTGCAGCAATAGAGGTTTATTGCAGGAAAACAGAGTGAAGTAACCTCAACACAAGCTGGCCAGGCACAAACTGTCACCAGCTAGAACACTAGAAGGAGACAGAGCCATGTACATTCTGGAATGGGTGACACAGGTAAGAACTATGGTGGAGTAAAGGAAATAGAAGAAAGATAAATATACAACAGGTATCTCTAAGCAAGCACCCAAATCTTTGACGAAGACGAAGTGGGATAATAAACAAAAAAATAAAGACAAACAAAGATCATGGGGTATGTCTCCTCAGCAGGAAATCATCGACAAAAGATACAATCTTAGAAACCGTGATAACATTAGAAAGACTGACAGGCATAAGAAACTGATACACATTCCTCTTGTTTCTCTCAGGAGTCATCCAATATACGTTCGTATAGAGGTGGACGGTCAGAGCGCAGATCGAAAGAGCATGTGAAGCCGAAGAAGGAATCACATCGCTCATCTGACAACATCATTAATAAAGAAGAAATATCAAAGAATAATAAACCTCAATTAAAAAAGAAAAAGGTAGCTGGGATTAAAATCAGGTATGCCCTGACTACTGAGGACTCTGCTTCTGAATGGAGAATGGGCAGTGACGATGCTGAACAGCGTGGCAGAAGTCACAATAGCTCACAGGAACCTGAGGGACTATGCGGCGGCAGGAGCACCAGAGGCGGGTTCCGCTAAGGTGGAGGAGCGCCGCCCCACTGCTCACAAACCAGTGTAAAAGAAAATATAAAATGATAATGTTAGAACCGGCTGTCTCTAGTTGGCAGAGGTATACACTTCTGACAAATAGGGACACACCTTTTCTAGTCAGGGCAAGGGGATCACACCCTTCGATAACCTCTGCTCACCCCCTTGGTAGCTTGGCAAAGCAGACAGGCTTATCTCAGAGGCTGTGTGTTAAGCATTTATGACCACATACAGTAATAAAGTGAATACACTACAAATGGACACAACACAGTAGTATTATAAAAATAAGTATTTTTATATAAGGCTTAGCACAAGACCAAATAACGACAAAAATGTACACAATCTTAATAAATACTCTGGGAAGGGAAAAGGGATAGTTCAAAGGTAGTTTCTTCTTTAGCACAAAAGTCTTTAGTATTAAAGCAAATCTTCTTCTTGGCAATACAGTTCTTAGCAACAGGGTAACCCACATGGGGGCTACACGACGTCGAGGCAAAGTTAATCCAAAGGTTCGGCGTCGACCGCGAGGGGCGCTACGTCGAGCCTGGAGTCAAACGGACCCCCAACAACACAGTACCTTTGGAAAATGAAGCACACGATGATCAGCGGCGTCGAGCAATCCGGCGGCGCGTCTTCGGTGTCGCTCAGGCGTCAGCAGGCGTCGTCGATGATGCGGTTGCACAGAGTGAGCAGCGCTCACGGCCTCGAGAGGGCACGAGGGCGATGCGATCAGCAGCGGTGCAGACACGAGGTCCCTTGGAGCTGGAGCCGTACTCCCGCTCACTGGCGTTGCTGCTGGCGTGGGTCGGGCCCGGCGGCCGGTCGTCGAGGAAGCGGGACACTGGGGCCGTTACCCACTATGTCGAGCTGGATTCGGCGACGTCCGTCGGCGTCGAGGTTGCCGGCTCTTTCAGAGGTGCTGGATTCACAGGTTCCAGCGAATAGCACTTTAGCAGATGAAGTCCTTTAGCCCTGTGACTGCAGCAGGAGACTGGCACTCTTCCAGTCCTTGGAGATTTTCTTAGCAAGCGTGAGAGTACACACACAGTTCCTCTCTCCTGGTTCCTTGGCAAAAATAAAGAAGCACTGCAGGATTGCCCCCAGCAAACAGCACACTGGCAGAAGGGGTAGGCAAGTCCTCAGATCAGCAGGCCTCTTGTCCTTGGTTACAGGGTTCCTTGTCAGAAGTGATCTAAATTCTTGGTTCAGGGGTCCTTCTCTTATACCCCTTTTCGGCTTTGATCCCTTTGTCCATGCCGGGGGCTTTCCCAACATCCTGGGTCTGTTGTGGGTGGAGCCAGGCAGTAGCACCTGGCCTATTCACTGAGCAGGGCTGGGTCCTCAGACGCCCAGCAGGAGGTGGAGCCAGCATTGACACTGGCAGGAGCAGAGCTATCGGCCTCCTGGCAGGAGGTGGGGCTAGGATCGTCCATGGCAGGCACGGAGCCATCAGCCGCTTGGCAGGAGGTGGAGTCAGCATTGTACCAGGCAGGGCAGGCCATCAACAACTACTCTCCCCCTACTCTCAACGCAAATGTCCCACTCATCCCACACTGACTCATCCAGACCTGTGGAGCCACCCAGCTCCTGTCACACACACGCAAGACCAGCTGAAACCAGAGATGGTTAGACAAGAAAATAGCCACTTTCGAAAAGTGCTATTCTCAAACCCAGAGTCCAAAAACCATCCACACCAACGGATGCGTAATTAAACCCCGAGTTCAGGGATACCAAACTCGACATTGCACCATGCTCCCCGAGCCAACTAAGATCATAGCGTTAATAATCCCGGCGGCCCATTCTAACTAATGGAGAGCAGGCTACCTCGCAATAGTGAAGAACGACGATGGCTGTAATTCACTATTAGGACATGCCAACTTGGTCAGGCGTGTCCTACCTTATACTTACAATGCACCCTGCCCGTGGGCCTACCGTAGGGGTGACTAACATGAAGTCAAGGGAAGGTTTGAGGGGCTGGCAAGTAGGTATACTTGCGCAGCCTGCGTGACAGCACTAGGCCGCACGTGGGTCTCGCAATGACCGACCCGTAGACATCCTTTTACGAGGCCGCTCCTGTGGGTGGCACAACACGTGCTGCAAGCCCACGAGCGGCATTTGTATTTACAAGCCCCGGCACTCCTGGTGCACTAGACTAGGGACTGACAGTAAACTAAATAGGCCAAACATGGATACAATCGATACATCAATTTAACAGAGGGAGCACTTGCGCTGTGGCACTGATCAGCAGTGACACCGCGCCCAAAGCATATACCAGCAAAACATCGAAAAACAGTGGAGGCAAACAGAAAAAATGGAGGAGAGACTCAAGCCAATGATGTCAGGTCTAACAGATAATAACTAGAGTTATAATCATTTTATTTTTAGTATTGTCAGGTTAGGGTGGGGTGGGGCTTGTCTCCCCTGATAGGGAGCAGGAGTGGTTGTTGCTCTCTAAAGTGCGCATGCCGCTTTGGTCGGCCAACTTGGCTTGGCCCAACCGTCATACTCACTTTGCATGGTCTCTACGCAGGCTACATTACAGCCTGGGTAGAGAACATGGCCAGACTCCCTGTCCTCATCTGAGCACTGAACCATGGCGCTCAGACCAATTACAACGCTGCATTGCAGCATTGCAATTGCCCAGGGGAGCCTGGGTGCTTACCAATAACAACACTGCATTGCAGCGTGGTCATTGGCTCAGTGGAGTCTGGGTGCTTCCTGGAAGAGGCGCGAAGACACAACGTGGGAAAGTTGCAGCGATCAGGTAAGTAAATTTGTTTTCATGAGCCCCTCCCCCCTCACAGCCCCCGTAACTGTACCAGCCACTACTGAGTACCACTGAATGAGCATATCATGGTGGAAACATCTGATACTAGGGTCAGTGTTCCCCATCATTTATACAAAATTACACTCCAATTGGAGGGGGACATACCTAGAAACACCAAGGGTCTGTTTTGGGAGAACTTGACGTATGCCTATGGTATTCTTTTTGTTGAAAAAGACTGGCCACCTGAGTTTGTAATAGAATTCCCAAATCGGGAAATGGTAATTTTAGCTGCTTTCTCTGACCTCGCTCCGGAATCAGTTAAACATTCTTACGCCAAGTAGTGGGAGTTTCCGCCAGCTCCTTCACTATACCGAAATCATCTTTGGTGGAATGATGAGGTATCACATCATGAGATCCCATTAAAATCAACTCCTCAAACCCAGAGGCAATACCCAGTAGCGGTCGGTGGTGGGAGTAGTTGCCGGGCGGTGACGTGGGGAGGGGGAGGGGCAGGGTGGGGGTACTAATCTATGGATTACGCAGGATTACAGGTAAGTAAACATATAAATAAATAAAACAAATTTCATTGTGAGCACTTCATCCCCAAATGCGATGCAGTGCACGCAATGAAATTCGTTTTATTTATTTATATGTTTACTTACCTGTAATCCTCTGTAATCCATAGATTACTACCCCCCACCCTGTCCCTCCCCCTCCCCGCGTCACTGCCCGGTAGTTACTCCCACCACCGACCTCTACTGGCATTACCCATTAAACATGAAGCTAAAAAGCAACTTTGGGAAATCCAAGATCAAGTTGAATACCAAGGTGTAATAGAAAATTGCACCTCATCAATGAATAACCCCTTGTTTCCTGTAATGACACCGGACAATTCATACAGTTTTAGTATTAGATTACAGACATTTAAACACAGCTACTCACACATTTGCAGTACAAAATGCACACAGTGCCACACTAATGAATAACATTGTGCGGAAGAAATACAAAACAACACCAGCTATCTTAAATGGATTCTTCTGCCAAAATATAGCGCCTGGAAGTAGATATTTGACAGCATTTTCAGTGCTAGGCTCACATAGGCAATTTTGTCATTTGCCTCAAGGTTATAAGAATAGCCCTGGGCTGTTTTCAGCCAGAGTGACAGAGTTACTTCAAAATTTTGATGAGGAGGCATTGTCCCATGTAGATGATATATCCCTGACGGATGTTGAATTATTGGAAACTTGGACAGAGTAGACAGCATAATTCAGGGGTTTGCTCACCTGGGCTACAAATTTAGTTTAAAAAAAGCAAAAATTGCCAATGTCCAATTTTTAGGATGAAAATTATCAAATAAACGCAGAAAGCCTGACAGCGTATTACTTAGAAAATTGTGCGTTGCTCCAACGTCCAACGACTCTGAAAACACTGCAATCCACTTTAGGATTGTTAAACTTTGACTGAACTTAAATTTTGGATTACATAGAATGGGGAAAAGCATTCTACGATTTAATTAGACCTGACTTTTCAATAACACATTGGACACAGGAACATTTTACGTTCTGTACAAGCTGACATGATAGCTTCTAAATATTTACACACACTTGTAAACACAACCAACTTGGTGATCCTTGTAGTTGCTGGACCAACTAGGTATACATACATCTCATTCAACAAAGGTGATACAGTACTCATTGCATACAAATCACATTTGTAAATGAACGCAGAAATGCGTTTTGCACCGACTGAGAAAATTCTCACAGCAGAACAGACTACGGTAGTGAGAGAGAGAACACCAGCACAGGGTAAATGCATAATCGTTGAAACCCCAGTACCGACCTTAAAGGCCGTTACCAAAGCAAGTGTACCAAATGCTAAAGCTTAACATTCACAATGGATACAATGAGCTAACTCTCTCACTGCAACAGACGTAGATTACAGATTTGATTCTACTCTACAAATACAAGTATTTTTGCTGTAAGAAGAAGAATGTCTATCCTCTGCCAAATGAAATAATGCCGCTAGATTCATGTGATTACATCATCTACACTGATGGATCTGCCCAGCCTGCCGTAGGGACTAAGCACCAATGTTCTGCAGCACGCACACTGTAAAAGGGAGCATGCATGATGGAAAGTTCCATCCTGAGAAAAACACACACACAGTCCTGAGGAGACTGTACAGCGCAGCTGGCAGAACTCAAGGCACTTATACTGGCACTGCAAAATATGGATCATGGATTCCCCACACTAGTAGTGTGTGATTTGTATTATTGGGTACAGTCATATAATGAATACCTTCATTACTGGGGCCAGAATGGATTTTGAGATTCCAGGGGTTGCACAATCAAGAACAAGATGCTTTGAGAACAGGTGGCAAAGCTGAATGA
Source organism: Lissotriton vulgaris (assembly GCF_964263255.1). Classification (NCBI taxonomy): domain Eukaryota; kingdom Metazoa; phylum Chordata; class Amphibia; order Caudata; family Salamandridae; genus Lissotriton; species Lissotriton vulgaris. Next base: position 407,666,366 of record NC_141687.1, read on the forward strand.
GTGCTTGCCAGGGACTCATGTAATACACACATTGATTCATCAACATTTTGGCGTTCACTTTGCAGGAAATTCCATGACTTATGAAGCCGCTAAAGCAAATGTTCACACTGCTGCCGTTGCTACAATCACTCGTTCTAGTACGAAAATAGACAGAGACATCATGGTGGCTTCCAATGCTGCACGCAATGAAACACACCTGCCGAAAGGCTTTCCAATCAAGTACCCTTACAAGTAAGATGCACAAAAAAGACCATATGCTCAAATTCCATGAGTTGGGTGTAGAGTTATATCAAATAATGATCGCAGATTGTGGTTAATACCAGTAGCACATGAGGGTCTGGGTTCAGCACATACAGGGATTACTGCTACAGCTTAATTCCAGAAGCAATGCTATTGGAGGCCAGGTCTTACTAAACCAACCAAGGACTTTGTCCTCAAATGTGACCTCTGCAATCAGATTAAGGGTTCCACCATAGCACGTCCACCACAGACACCTCTTTTGATTTCTAACAAGCCTTTGGCCTGTGTCCATTTGGATCCCTTAGTCCGACACTTTTTAACATCTATGTGTCGGACCTAGCTAAGACCATCAAAGCTCATGGGATGAGCCTTACCTCGTACGCTGATGACACCCAACTAGTGCTGGCGATCAAGGGTGACGGAGAGCAAGTAGCTGAAAAATTTAAGAAAGGGCTCCTAGATATAGGAGACTGGATGGAAACCAATTGTTTAAAGCTGAACTCAGAGAAAACTGAGGTGCTTATCTTCGGTCCTTTGTCCCCAGCCTGGTCCACCGGATGGTGGCCAGAGACCTTTGGTACCCCTCCCACACCGACCTCGAAGGTCAGGAATCTGGGGGTTATCTTCGACGATGGACTGAACTTTATGGATCACGCCAATAAGACAGCATCCACAGCGCACCTAAAACTAAAAATGATTCGCAAAATTCGTCCATTTCTACCCGAATCTGCGATTAAGACACTGGTCTCGGCTCTTGTCCTCTCATCCCTGGACTACTGTAATGGTTTATTTCTTAATGCGCAATCTCGAGTCACCACAAAACTTCAAACTATACAGAATGCAGCAGCCCGTCTCATTACCGGCAAAACAAAGTTTGAACCTATTGCCCAAAACATAAAAGACCTTCACTGGCTGACTGTACAAAAAAGGATCCCCTTCAAGGCTCTCTGTATAGTCTTTAAATCAGTTAACAACCAAGGACCACATTTTTTGAGAGACAAACTTCAATTTTACAAACCGACAAGAGCTTTACGCTCTGCCACTCTTAATCAATTGTCTGTTCCACGCACCAAAACAGTGTCCTGGGGAGATCGTCGCTTTCTAGTGGCTGCCCCCAGACTTTGGAACACCTTGCCTCTCAACATCAGACGGAGTGCTACGCTGTTTCAGTTTCGTAAACTCCTGAAAACCTGGCTGTTCTCCCATTAACCATGCTTAACTTTCATCCTGCTCATTCTTTTCTCCTGTCTAATCATTTTTCCCACCCTTTCAATAATGGTTTTAGCGCCTTGACGCCTAAGGGTATAAGTAGCGCTTAACAAGTGTCAAAAATAAATAAATAAATAAATAAATCCCTCCGGCCTATTACAATCAGATGAGGCTTACAAGTAGATCTTGGTCACTGTAGATTCATGCTCTAGATTTTTGTGGGTATTGCCACAGGAGTCGGCTGACGCCCAAACTGTTATCAAGGATTTATGAGTCGTTATCGGGACATACACAATTGGTACACTACATTCCAACCAGGGTCTGGCGTTTAGCTCTCGGGCTAACAAAGAAGCACTGTGAAGTTTAAGTGTGACCTTGCAGTGCTCCTCCCCCTTGCATTTTGTGGAAAATGTGGTACTTGAGAGGAAAAACTGTAACTTAAAACAGTGCTTAACAGCGAGGGCACTAGCTTCAGGTCGCAGTTGGGTCCATCACCTATATGGGGTCCAGAGGACACTCAATAACGGATGTAGGACAGTACAACGCGATCATTTTGATCGTGGTACTTTACATCGCGGTTTTCACAACGCAAGTCGTTACATAGACTTGCGTTGGAGAGCGCTGGATTGAGGATTAATATGATTTTCTGTTCCAACCCCAGCCCACATAACAGTAGGGAAGGTGTTGGAATAGAAAATCACACTATTCCTTAACCAAGAGCGCCATCCAGCGCAAGTCATAGTAATGACTTGCGTTGTAATAGCTGGGTGGTAGAGGTTGTGTGGTGTAAACACCCTGTTGTAAACGATGTTTCCCCTCAATAACATGCCAAGAAAATCCCTGGGTGGTCATACTCCATATAAAATCCTGTTTGGGGTAACAATGTGGTTCCCAGACCTCAATACAGTTGGCACATTGGCGGCAGACATACCATTTGACATCACTGAACGTTTTGCTGTTTTACAGGAACTAAAGGAATTCCAGGACAAACAAAGCAACGTCCTTGTAAAACGCACTGCCACTGTTGAAGTGAAGATTGTTCAGGCATGATCCGACTGGATCCCAAAGATTGGGGATCTTTTCAGAGAAAAGATTGTAGACAAAAAAGAATTTGGCCCATCATACAGAGTGCTTGAACCTGTCCTGGCTGTCGAAGGTATTAGAACTGTACTACTTCCTCCCCCTTGCCGGTTGACGAGACATAAGGGTTGTCGATTCTCAGCAGTAGTCCACAGGGCATCCTGAGTAGCCACCGCTCTCCTCCCGCTACCACACAGGAAGTTCAGATGGAAGCTTCACTAACTAAAGAATATACCTCTCTCCAGCAAGAAACAGTAAACAACAATGAAATACTGCTTCTCCTAGTTGAAACAACAACAGCTGTACAACCGAATAGTACACAAATTTCAATTCGGCAACTTGAAAAAAAAGATCTACTTAAATATATCAAAGACTGAGTCATCTCGCGGTTCAACAAAACCTGCTGAGCTGCCAAAAATAGACCGGACGGTGTCTAGATACTTCATGGACTATGACGATTTCTCATCGGATTCAACTGTACCTAAGCCACCATTGCAGCCGCCTCTCCATTTCAAGCTGCAAATGCGTGCTCTCTATCTTTGGCTGAAAAAGACGTACTTTGTTTCTCCCTGGTTGCACCTTAGGATTCAATTGAGTTACATTTTCCTGGTCCTCTGGATTGGTTTGGGGACTGTCTTTTTCTTACCTCTGAACGGACATTATTTCCCAGAACGCTCTGCAGTACAACTAGTAAACTTAGTATTGAAACCATATGGATCATCGCACAATGAACAGAGGGATTTGTCCCTGGTGAACATTACAGCCATTCCATTTCCTGAAGGAGTAGCATGGGACAGGGTGTCATATGATGTGTATGGTCCTACTAAACGTTTACAAATCCCATATTTGTTTAACATTTCTTTAAATGGTTTCATCACCTCGAGTACTGTCTCTGATGAGTGGGACACTAATAAAATGTATAAAATGCTAGAAGATCTAGAACATTCAACTGTGTTTTCTTCTGATTAATTGTATGATTATACATCTAATTACGGTGATATGTTCTATTATCAACATTATGGTCACCATTTTTTGCATAAAGCAAGTATCCCACGTGCTGTTTATAATTACACCCAGGGGGAATTCTGCCCAACCCCACCGAAAGGTAGTTCAAAAACGTTTGCACAAATGTTTGGCTAGTTTTCTGGTTTTGACACATCACACCCAGCCTCATACTTTTACAGGGTAGCATCTACATCTGCAAAGAAAAATATGCTGACAAACACCAAGCTGCTTGTCTTCTTTCCCAGCTCTCTGTACATGGCATCCACTTTTGGCAGGACACAATAGACATGAAATCTGTTTGGGGGACAAAAGATTGGCAAGTTCAGGAAGCCAAAGCTACATTTTACACTTAAGGTCATGCTTTCATGTTATAGATGCAACAGGAAAATCTAAAACTGCTAATTTAACAGGGATTCTTATTACATAAAGAACTAAAAAACCTCATCCCTATTCACCAGCTCTAATAAGGGCTGTCAGCTTATTTACACAGACTAGCTAATAAAAGACTAGCAACGCCCTTGCAAAATTGTATGTAGCATGAGAATAACATAAACAATAATGGTGTTGTCAGCTGAGAATTTTAGAACAAAAAGTACCCATATCTAGTTCCCCTTAATGGTCAAATAAGGGGACCGCACCCTAGACTACTCATCCTTTCATAATTTCATCAGACAGGATGGGCAGTAACATGGCATATTTTCGTTTTTTTCATTTTATTAATGCTTACAATTCTTTTTTAAAAACAGTATTACTTAATAGCCAATTAAATGTCTTGTGGCTGTTTCCTAGACAGCTTAGACAGGCTCAAAAGAGGGTGAGAAAAAGAGAGAGAATACATACATTTGCCTACCCTTAATTTGCACAGGAGCTAACCCCCTTTCCCCCATTTCGACAGTAGGAAACCTGGCACAGGTTTACCTTCTGTCAACACTATCTACCCCTATTACTCTTTGTTGTCAGCTATTTCCTTGTTTATTTCAGCCAGTTTGACCGCAAATGGTGTTTTAAGCAAAGTTCCTTTAAGGGCAGCCTCGGCCGCCTGTATCTTAAGCAGGAGAACATCTGCGAGTCTCTTAGCAGTTTTTACTATCAAGAAAAATAGGTCTTTAGTGCATTTCCATGATATCTGGCACTAGTCTTGTTTAAATGGGCCATCCTCAAGGAAGATCCTTGGTATGATATTAACTGAATTGAACAGAGCAGGTAGATTACTTCCTCTTGCTCACTGTAGATGACACTGTAACCAAGCTGTGGTGACCTCCGGAAGGCTTCTCCTCGCTGCCTGACAAACCTGCCCTGATACCTGCTGCCTACTCACATAACGGAAGGCTTCTCCTCGCTGCCTGACGAACCTGCCCTGATACCTGCTGCCTGCCGCCCTGCTACAGCGCACAGCGCACTTCACAGCGCTTGGTATCGTTATTGCCTGCATTACTTTAATACTGCCATTTAGTGCATAGAGGCTGATTAGATTATTGCGAAGCGTTTCTCTGCCTACTTAATATCTATTATAATCTGACTCAAGCTCCGGCTGTGCCCCAGTTTCGATTTCTTACCGGGCGGCCATTTCAGTTGTTTTTACTTTTTGCCGTGTCCCCTCCTAGACCCCGCCTCCCAGCTGACCCTCCCACGCTCCGCCCCCTCCACTCTCCATTTATGTCAGATGTCCCAACGCGCAGCGTCCACGCGCTGCGGCCACGCCGAAGGTGCGCCAAAGGTAAGCCCGTCTACGCCCGTCCGCGCCTGGACCGCGCCCAGCGCCAGACCCCCTGGCCCTTGTACCCCTCACCCCACCCTCATTACATACGACGCCTCCACCCTCTCAGCCCTAAACCCCGGCCGACTCCCCAACTGCGTCCAAGCCGCTCCCGGACACATCCATGGACCCTTCTCTTGCCACTCCTGCAAGTTCGACGGCACCAATAACGACTTCTCATCCACGAACACAAAACAGATACCCGACACCAACCTCCTACAATGCATCCTGCTCAACACCCGCTCGGTCCACAAACACGCCATCGACCTCTGGAATCTACTAGATACCATCTCTCCAGATGTCGCCTTCCTAACAGAAACATGGATGAACTCCACATCAGCCCCAGACATCACCATTGCCATCCCGGAAGGCTATAAGATCATCCGTAAGGACCGGACCGACCAAACAGGAGGAGGCATCGCCATCGTCCATAAGAAAACCATCCGCATCTCAACCAGCTCAGACGTCGATCTCGCCAACACTGAACACCTTCACTTCCAGATCCACATCGACCCCAAGACCACACTCAGAGGCACCCTCCTCTGGTATGCACCTGTTACAACGCATTCGTTACTCCGCACTACCATTACAACGCGACTTTTTACAACGCATACCATTACAACGCATTGCGCTGGGGGGCGCTTTAGGATAGGGAATAAGTGTAATTTACTATCCAACACCTTCCCTAGGGTCCACGGGGACTGGAGTTAGAATAGTAAATTATACTTACCACTATCCAGCACCCCAAAGCGCTATGCGTTGTAATGGTATGCGTTGTAATGGTCGCGTTGTAATGGTAGGTAGTTGTAACAGTATGCGTTGTAACATGGTACATCCCCCTCCTCTACAGGCCACCAGGAACCCGTGCACAATTCAGTGAGGACATCACGGACTTCATCACCCCACACGCCCTCCCCTCCGAGGATTACATTCTTTTGGGAGACCTCAATTTTCACCTTGAAAAGAACAACGACCGCAACGCCACCACCCTTCTGGACAATCTCACCAACCTCGGACTTAAACAACTTGTCACTACCCCCACCCACATCGCAGGTCACACACTCGACCCTATCTTCACCTCCAGCAAACATGTCTCCTTCAGCCACACCACAGCTCTCCTTTGGACGGACCACAGCTGCGTTCACTTTACCTACAACAAGACCACAACCAACAACCATCCTCAACCCACTCTGCGAAGAAACTGGAACAAAATCACCATCGACCAGATCTCCTCATCGCTTCTTCAAAACTCCCCTGCCCACTCCTCAAACCCCGACCAAGCAGCCATTAACCTCACCCAATGGCTATCCAACAGCGCCGACATCCTAGCACCGCTGAAAAAACGTCAAATCAAACTAGGCAGCAAGAAGGCCTCCTGGTTCACCGCTCCCTTGAGAAGGCCTGGAAAAAAGACCCAAACACCAGCACCAAGGACGCCTTTAAAAACGCCACCCGCATACACCACCAACTGATCAGGAATGCCAAGAAAGCCGCTTTCAAGGACCTTCTAGATAGCAACGCCCACAACAGCAAGGAATTATTCAACATCGTCAAGGAATTTACCAACCCCTCAGCCAACTCCAACGACATCACCCCTTCTCAAGCCCTCTGCGACTCCCTAGCCTCATTCTTCCACAACAAGATTGCAGACATCCACAACAGCTTCAACAACCGACCCGAAGACCAACCCACACAACCCTCTGCAGGACCCCCACCCCCCTTGAACATCCTCAATGACTGGAACCCAATCTCCACTGAGGACACCATCCGCCTGATGAACTCGATCCACTTAGGATCCCCCACAGACCCATGCCCTCACCACATCTTTAACAAAGCAGACTCCATTATAGCACCGCACCTCCAAGACGTCATCAACTGCTCCCTCAACTCCGCCACCTTCCCGGAAAGTTGGAAACATGCCGAACTCAGCGCCCTTCTGAAGAAACCCACAGCAGACCCCACCGAACTCAAAAACTACCGCCCTATCTCGCTCCTTCCATTCCCGGCCAAAGTCATTGAGAAAGCTGTCAACAACCAGCTCGCCGCCTTCCTCGAAACCAACAAATCCCTAGACTCCTCACAGTCCGGCTTCCGAGCCAAACACAGCACTGAGACCGCACTCATCGCAGCAACAGACGACATTCGAACTCTGCTAGACAACGGAGACACAGTCACCCTCATCCTCCTCGACCTCTCCGCAGCCTTTGACACAGTTTGTCATAGCACCCTAATACAACGCCTCAGAAACATCGGAATCCAAGGAAAAGCACTGGAATGGATCACCTCGTTCCTTGCCGGAAGAACTCAGAGAGTCCGCCTTCCACCATTCAAATCAGAAGCTACCGAAGTCATCTGCGGCGTGCCACAAGGATCTTCACTCAGTCCCACCCTCTTCAACGTATACATGAGCCCCCTCGCGGCCATCGCACGCCAACACAACCTCAACATCATCTCCTACGCTGATGACACTCAACTGATACTATCACTCACCAAAGACCCCAACACCGCCAAAACCAACCTACATGAAGGAATGAAAGAAGTAGCCGAGTGGATGAAGTACAGCCGTCTAAAACTGAACTCTGACAAAACTGAAGTCCTTATCCTTGGTACCTCCCCCTCCGCCTGGGATGACTCTTGGTGGCCAGAGGCCCTTGGAAAAGCACCCATCCCGACAGACCACGCACGGAACCTGGGCGTCATCCTGGACTCCTCACTCTCGATGAACAGACAAGTCAACGCCGTCTCATCTTCTTGCTTCAATATTCTTCGCATGCTCAAAAAAACATTTAGCTGGATCCCCACCGAAACTAGAAAAACGGTCACCCACGCACTGGTCACGAGCCGCCTGGACTACGGAAACACCCTATATGCCGGTACCACCGCAAAACTCCAGAAAAAACTCCAACGCATCCAGAACGCCTCAGCCAGACTCATACTAGACATCCCGCGTAAAGACCACATCTCTGAACACCTGAAAAACCTCCACTGGCTCCCCGTTAACAAGAGGATTACTTTCTGCCTCCTAACCCACGCACACAAAGCACTCTACGATCTTGGACCCGAATTCCTCAACTCACGACTTTCCTTCTACACCCCCTCCCGCCACCTACGATCCTCCAACCAAGCCCTTGCAACTGTACCTCGCATCAACAAAACCACCATGGGAGGCAGATCCTTCTCCTACCTGGCAGCTAAAACCTGGAACTCACTTCCCACTCACCTTCGCCTCACTCAGAACCACCTTACATTCAGAAAGCAACTTAAAACCTGGATATTCGACAAGTAATTCCCCACCCTTCCTCAAGCGCCTTGAGACCCTCTGGGTATGTAGCGCGCTATATAAATCACTTGACTTGACTTGACTTGACTTCATGTCGCCCTCTCTTAGGTCCCACCCAGATTGAGCAGGACCCCCCGGCCTTTATTCCTACTTCTAGTGGAAGGTAGTATTTGCCCCTTCCTCACTGTGTAGCACTTATACACTGTAGGTCCTGATGAATTGCTTTTACAGCATGAAACATGTTGACCTTTAGTAGATCAAACACTGCTGGATCATTGCACCAGAGTGTATTGTCGCCTCACTGTTTTTAGTAAGGTGGTGAACCACACCAATAAAGTTTGCCATGGACTCACTAACCTTTTTTAACTTACACCATTTTCACACACATCTACACATCCCCTGAAGCCCTCATACCCACATGCACCAACTGGCAGGAACAGAAGATCTCCGACAAAGAGCCCCTTTATGGGTGCCCGTTAGACATTGCAGCGCCAGTCTAATGAGGAGCAAAACCCATATGATGAAGCATGACACCTAGCTTGCTGGGTGTGTGAGGGTTTCAGTTCCGAAAGGGGAATCCCCCCACCCCCCCCTTTCCCCTTTACGCTGCTCCCTTTGCTTGGTTACTTAGTTTAGCTACTCCCTTCTTTTTGGGGAACAGTGTATTTCTTTTTGTTGCTATAGTTCATGGGCGTATACACTGGACCCCGTTAAAAATTACCCTGTGGGGGCGTGGCCAAGATGGCGGAGTGAGGAGACGCTTTCTCCCGGAGCTCCCGACCCAGCCCGGGCCCTGAGCCTTCTGTATAGCTTGTTCTCCCCCCCATCGGTGTAAAACCGGGTGGGGAAAGGTGCGGGAACGGTTCGGGCTGTACCCGAGTCGGAGGACTACCTGGACTCGGTCACACTCCCGTCCCTAGAACCATCACAAACGGAATATCTCGAAAGGGAGATACGGGTCGAGGAAGTGGTCGCTGCCATCTCCAGGCTTAAACATGGGAAGGCCCCAGGCCCGGATGGCTATACGGCGCTCTTCTACAGGACGTTCAGTGACAAGCTGGCCCCCGTACTGACCAAATTGTTTAATTCATTCTCTGAGCCGGGGGCAATCCCTCCGGACCTCCTACAGGCCTCGATCTCGGTTATCCCTAAACCAGGGAAAGATCGGACCCAATGCGGCTCGTACCGCCCGATCTCCCTCTTGAACGTGGACTTGAAACTGTACACGGGTATTCTGGCGGCGCGCTTAGCACCTCACTTGCCGGGCCTGGTGGAACCGGACCAAGCTGGCTTTGTCCCCGGAAGGCAGACGGTGGACAACACCAAGAGAGTCGTGCACGTTCTGGAGAAGGCCTTCCGGATTCCGGGAGAAAGGATGCTCCTTTCGGTAGATGCCGAAAAGGCGTTTGATCGCGTGCACTGGCCTTATCTAGAACGGGTTATGACGAGTTTGGGGATAGGTGAGAAATTTCAGTCCCTGGTCTTTAATTGTTACAGGTTCCCGTCGGCGGTGGTGCGGGTGACTGGCTATGGCTCACGGAGGTTTGGCATAGAGCGTGGTACTAGACAGGGCTGCCCCCTGTCCCCGCTCCTTTTCGCTTTATATATGGAGCCACTCGCTCAGAGGCTCCGACAGAATACGGACGCTACCGGAGTGAAGATGGGGGGATTTGTTCACACAGTCAGCCTCTACACGGACGATGTGATCTTGACCTTGGAGGAACCGAGATGCGCACTGCCCGCATGTATCGGTGAATTGGAGGCTTTCTCGCGGGTGGCTGGCTTCAAAATGAACATGGGCAAATCGACAGCACTGGATATCTCCTTGACTCCCGCAACACAGCGAGAGTTGCAGGACCTTTTCCCCATGCATCGGTCAGCTCACCAGGTCCAGTATTTGGGCATACTGTTGGCACCCACGCTGCAGGCCATGGTGACAGCCAATTATACGGCCTTGACTAGGAAGATTAAAGAGGAATTGGGGAGATGGGGCAAAGGGCTGATATCGTGGCTAGGGAGAGTGGCAGCGGTCAAAATGACTGTCCTCCCTCAGATACTGTATCTATTCCGGGCCCTGCCGCTACACCCGCCTAAGGGCTGGTTTCAGCAGACGCAATCGATCCTATCCCGTTTTATTTGGCAAGGCTGCAAACCACGGATGAGGAGAGTTCTCTCCATGCTGGCACCGGAGTCTGGGGGGCTGGGAATTCCAGACCTACGCAAGTATTTTCAAGCGGCGCAGCTCCGATATCTGGTTGAATGGAGCCGATGGGAGTCAGACAAGCATTGGTTATTTCAAGATCAGGCTGTAGCGGGTCGCCCTTTACAAGAGGTGCCTTTTTTTGCGCAGGGCTCATCGCCCTCCGAATCTTTACGCGTATTTTGTAACAAGGGTCCCGCTGAGGGTGTGGGACACTACGAGCACGGCACACGAGCTTACCCCATTCCCCTCCCCGTTTACTCCTATTGCGGACAACCCGGACTTTACACCAGGGGTTGCTCAGGGGGCTTTCGCGCACTGGCGGGCTGCTGGATGTAGGTCCCTTTTCCATGTGTACGGGCCAGACGGAGTTCTCCCTTTCCAAGCGCTTAAGGAGGAGTATGGTTTGGCTGAGACAGACAGGATGCGTTACTGGCAGGTGCGACACTGGGCTTTGCAACCGCAGGTACGTGAGCTGGCAGATAGGAAACTATTGCCATACGAGAGGTGGCTAGTGACGCGTACTTCGGATGCTAAACTCATCACAGATCTATATAAATTACTGCAGCCCTCCCCCTTACACTTTCATAATCCAGGTAGAGAACGCTGGAACAGAGAGCTGGGAAGAACGTTGAGCCATAAAGAGTGAGACCAGATCTCATATCGCGCACGACACTCTGCATATCATGTAGGACTTACTGAAACTTTCACTAAAGTGTCTACGTATTGGTACTACACCCCGGAGCGGTTACACGAGATGGACAGGCATATCGATAATACATGCTGGCGAGGATGTGGGCACCCGGGCACATTGACACACGTCCTGTGGGAGTGCCCAGTATTGAGCCTTTATTGGAAAGAGGTGCTAGATGAGGTTGATACTCGATTTGAAATAGAGTTGCCCCGCTTCCCGGCATATGTCCTGTTGGGCTTGCCCAACGGGCTGATGTATCCATTGAAATCCCGTAGGGGCAGACAAATTGCAATAGCATTGGGCTCCGCCGTTCAGAATTTCCTAATCCATTGGCGGACCACCACTGTTCCATCTATCACGGGCTGTTTGCATAGGCTGTGGCACGTTCTGGGTATGGAAAAACTGTCACTGATGATGGCCGGGGAGGTGGAGCAATTTGGGGAGTTGTGGCAACCCTTCCACGCATTGCTGGCTACCGAATTCAGGGAGCTGACCTGTCCGAGGTACTTGAGGCTTTTGAGATTGACACCACCGCTAGAGTTCACTGCACAATAATCATGGGTTGGATAAGGTTTGTGGGTAGTGGGGGGTGGCTAAACGCTGTAAGTTTGGCTAAAGACAGGACACTGGACGGGGGTGTTGGGGAACAAGAGGGGGGTGGGGGGAGTTGGGGGGGAACTGTTTCTTTTAAAAAAGGGGAGGGCACGGACACTTTCTTCTACCTCAGGGTGTTATTGAATGTAATGTTGATGGAAGAGGAGCCCACACAGCCTCTACAGCTCTTGCGGGACATGTAGCATTTACTTGAAGATGGGCTCCCGGGACTGCAGCACAATGCCATTGCTTGAATGTTATTCCTTTTGTTCTGTGTACCCTTTCAATAAAATACTTTAAACATAAAAATTGCCCTGTTTAGTTCCCTCCATTTGTTTACTCATAGCTTGCACTGGCAACCCTGTTGGACTATTTAGGTTACCAGCAGTATCTTATACTTCCTGGCCCACTCTGCTTTACAGTCATATCCTGGTACACTGATAGCAACCTGTCTCCCTGATCATGGAAGACACTCCAGGCCTGAGCTTCGACAAGGAAGCTATAGAAGAGGCCCTGAGATCAGCACCTTCGCTCCTTGGAGCTGGGGGGCTGCTGCCTCAGGTTCATCGACTGACGAGTGAGTTACGATAACTCAACTGAAAAAAAACTGGCTCCGGATTACCATCCATGGAGCCCTCATGACAGAATATCTTAGAGCTAAAATCGCTCAACATGGCTTGATAGTTAATATCATACCAAGGATCTTCCTTGAGGATGGCCCATTTAAACAAGAATGGTGCCAGACATCATGGAAATGCACTAAAGACCTACTTTTCTTGATAGTAAAAACTGCTAAGAGACTCGCAGATGCTCTCCTGCTTAAGATACAGGCGGCCGAGGCTGTCCTTAAAGGAACTATGCTTAAAACCCCATTTGGGGCCAAACTGGCTGAAATAAACAGGGAAATCGCTGACAACAACGAGTATTTACTTAAACAAAAAATCGCCAAACTTGATAAAGACGTGGCTAAGTTTAGTAAAGAAAAAGTGTACCCCTACCTTAAAGATGACTTCACTGTATCAAAAAATAGCTACTCCTCATATGAGAGTTCGGATACAGGAAGTAGAAGGGGATCCACCAATAGCGACTCGAGTGGAAGTAGTCAGGGTTCCCGCAATCAGCGCCGCAATGCACCCAGGGACTACAATAATGGCCAGATGTATCACAGCCCTCCCCAACTCCCCCCACCATGGCAATACCCTTTCTACCCTCAAGGCCCACCACAATTCTATCCAATAAACAACCCCCCTTTTTTAGGCAGAGGTTGGGGCAGAAGAAGAGGGCGCAGAAGAGGAGGTCAGAAGGGTGCCAATGGCAGGACCAATTTACCCCCACAGTGGAAACTCGCAGCATCACCAGGCAAGCATCACCAGGGGAAAGAGAGCTTAGTAGTCAACCTATCTAACAGAACACTCACAGATGTTGAGACCAGTCTTCTGGAAAAAGACCTGGGCTTTGTCCCAACCCCTATACCAGATGACTTTAAAGAAACTTGCGAACTGAAACAGTTCTTCAGAAAAGTGCGACTTAAGGCATTTTTCCAGGACAGACCAGAACCAGAATTGGAAGATACTGGTTTACGAAAACCTTCTACTTTCACGCCCACCAATAACATGGTCCCCCCTGAGATACTAGTATTTGAGGGAGCTGTACTCAAAAGTCTGGAAAACAAACCACGCTCCCCGGTTTACCATAATTTGAGCAAAATAGAAAGAGAAGCCATCCAGTCACTGTCCAGTGACCCTTCCATCATCATCAAACAGGCGGATAAGGGTGGTGCCACCGTGATTCAGTCTATAGGAGACTATGACAATGAGTGTAGGTGCCAACTATCCAACACGAGACATTATACTCCACTTACGGCTGATCCCATACCCAAACTCACTGCTGGGATTACTGCTCTGGTTATGGAAGGTAAAACGAACGGGTGGATCAGCAAAAATGAGGCCTCCTTCCTGGTATCCGACAACCCTAGGATACCGTACTTTTACACCCTCCCCAAGATCCACAAAGGCACATCACTTGTACCTGGGAGACCCATTGTTTCGGGCATTGGTTCACTGCTTGAACCATTGTCTAAATTTGTGGATAAATTCCTTCAACCGGTTGTGAAGAAAATGCCATCATTTTTGCAAGACACTAGAGATGTCCTTCGCCTAATTGACAACATTGATGGTAGGGAAGTGGTGGACTTGCTTATCACACTTGATGTGGAAGCCCTATACACCAACATTCCTCAACAGGCCACCCTTGAGGCTGTGGAACTCACCCTGCATAAAGAAGACTGGGCTTCTCCGACATCTATTTCCTTTGTCATGGAATGCGCAGCAATTGCACTAACTGACATTTTTTTCGAATATGGGACCCAGATCTACCATCAAATACAGGGTACTTCAATGGGCAGCACATTTGCCCCGAGCCTAGCCTGTATCTATATGGCAAGTTTTGAGGAAACTATCATTTAAGGTGTCCACAATCTTTACAGGGCTAATCTCTCCCTTTGGCACAGGTATATCGACGATATCCTGATACTGTGGAAGGGTGACCTTGATACCTGCCACGCGTTCTGTCAATGGATAAACACACAGAACCCTTTCCTGAGGTTCACGAGCACCATCTCAGATACAAACATTCCATTCCTGGACCTCAAAATCTGTCTTTCAGAGAGTGGGTTAAGCACTAAGTTACATAGGAAAGAAACAGATAGGAATATTCTTCTCCTCTATAACAGTCATTGTCCTAAATCCCTTAGGGATAACTTACCATTTGGACAATTCCTCAGAATCCGGAGGAACTGCTCCACTATGGCTGATTATAAAAAGAAAGCAAAACAACTTGAATACAAACTTCAAGACAGGGGTTACCCACAGTGACAAATCCATGACTCCTACAAAAGGGTGATGAACAATCCCTGAGATGTACTCCTGGAAACCAGAACTAAAGAACAGTCTGAAATCATTACCTGTGTGACGTCCTTTACCAAACAATCCGCACACATAAAAAAGACCATAAACAAACACTGGGGCATTATCACCTAGGGCGATCTCTCACTCGCCCGCCCAAGATTTGCTTTCAAACGCACAGCTAACCTCAAAGACCAACTAATACACACCAGACCTAAGGTTAAGGAAGTGATCACACAGAGAACCCTTTGGGACCTCCCCCCATCATGGGTCACTATCCCTGTGGTGGTTGCTCTGTGTGTAACCAAACTAGCCCTATCAAAGAGTTGATACTCTCTGAGACCTTCACATGGCGCCAAAAACGACACACCAACTATAACACCCCTAGATTTGTCTATGTCCTTACTTGCCCATGCGGAAACAGATATGTAGGTCTGACAATGAGACAGGTAAAGCTGCGTATCACTGAACACAGGAGTAATATAAGATGCCAAAAAACACACACTAAACTTTACACCCACTGTAAGGAAATGAGTCACACAGCAAAAAGCATTCAATGGACGGTACTTGAAGCACACCAACAGATTACCCACAAGGCACTCTTTAGAATAGAGCAGAGATGGGTATACCATTTAGCAACTGACAGTACTGGCCTCAATGACTCCATCCCCTGGAGCAGTTTGACTGGTACCTTAATTGACTACTGTGATGGCTAATGTACATATACATCCCTTGAATTACGGTACTGCAGTGGCTACTGCTAGTACAAAATATGACAAGGCGCTCACTATGCTTCTGTAGATAATCAACACAACCCCTGTCCAATCCTCCAGACCCAGCTCCCCCTTCAATCCCCCTCCAAATGTGGAGAAGTGTGGCTCAATGTTTAGAGCGGCAGACCCTGATGCAGAGGTCTAGCCTGGGACCAGGGTTCAATTCCTGCCTCGGCGGGTCTTGGGCTCAAAATTCCACGGACCTGATAATTCTCGCCTCGGTGCCTATTCTAATCATGGAGTCCCACTCTGCAACTCTGGGCAATAGCTTGCTTAATCTCCACAATGGCCCCCACAACACTAAGGATGCCTGGCCTGCGCCCAGGAGTGGACGCCTCACAGGGAAAGCCAGAATGGGTTCCACAGCGGTATTCGTACAAGCGCCTTGAGACCCTTGCGGGTGAGTAGTGCGCTATACAAGTATCAATTTACATTACATTACATTTACAATCATGTTAGTTCCCCCTTCAATCATGTTAGCTACCCATCATTGATTTAACCTTGACGGGTGGGCCGCATGTTGTCATGATGGTTGTTGTTGGGGTTCACGTCATGCTACCTCTCTACAGAGATTGATTACCACTCTTATTGACCGGACCTCAGACTTGATGAAAGCCGCCCGGTTATGTTGGTAGGCTGAGAGCAAGTAATTTACTCTCCCTGTCAGCGATCTCCATTAGACAATGATTTCTAACCTTGTTCTCACATGAACCAATATCTTCACCTTCTTTGGTCTTGTATTTCATTTTTCACATCGGCGATACTAACAACAGTATCTGCTGACGCGATGTATGATAATGGATTTAAGGCACAACACACACTCTAATATGGCCGCCACCTGCATCCTAGGTACACATTAACACCACAGCGCAGCCTCGCATCACAAGCCACGCCCTTAAGTCCGCACGGTAACCACGTACTCCCTGCCCATGTGACAGGGGCACACGGGAGTTCCGGCGCGATGAGTTAAAAGTATCGGAGCGCGAATAACAAACCGCCCCGGCTTCTTCCTGACCCTGACGTGCGGGTAGGTTTATGGTGCGATCCGGCCGACGGACAGATAAGTGAGCCTCCGTATTGTATTGGATCCTGCGCCTTGTGACTAGTATTATGTTGCCTGTTAGACATTACTTCGATAGTCAGGGCGGCACCCTAGGTTCCTCATGGACGCAGCTAGCAATCCAACCATGGTTTTTGAAAACTTGGCAGCTACATCCTCGTGCTGCTTCGGGTAGGAGCGATAGCATTGTGATTACAATGCGCGGTGCCCCCCTCCCCAGACACCCTTCATTCTCCATCGGTACTGTTGGGGATGGCGATTGTTTTCCCTTGCTCTTCGCGACCCCCACGAACAGTTGAGTTGGCGGGCTCCATGATTCACACTCCCATGGAAACATTGTTGGAGAGGTTCCCTAGCTTCCAGAGGTAACAACGGACCTCCCCATTGGTTTGGTGTGCACACGGCTAAGATGAAACATATCCTCTTACTGTTATGTACTTATCTTCCCTTCCTAGTAAGGTACCTATCATCCTGGTGCCAGCACACTAAAGAAGAACGGTGAAGCCCACCTGGGTCTTAGTAGGGTGAGATATTTTGAGCTACAAGTCTATCACCACTACTAGTGTCACCATTAACAAGTAGACCCATAGTAAGTTGCACTTATTGCCTCGATGATTTTTAATTAATTTTATTCCTTTTAATCCCTTGCTAAATCCACTGAATTGAACAGAGCAGGTAGATTACTGCCCCTTGCTCACTGTATATGACACTGTAACCAAGCTGTGGTGACCTCCATTATCCTTAGAGCACTCAGAAGGTTAACCCTTACCCCTTCATGTCGCCCTCTCTTAGGTCCCACCCAGTTTGAGCAGGACCCCCCGGCCTGCATTCCTACTTCTAGTGGAAGGTAGTATTTGCCCCTTCCTCACTGTGTAGCACTTATTCACTGTAGGTCCTGACGAATTGCTTTTATAGCATGAAACATGTTGACCTTTAGGTAGATCAAACACTGCTGGATCATTGCACCAGAGTGTATTGTCGCCTCACTGTTTTTAGTAAGGTGGTGAACCACACCAACAAAGTTTGCCGTGGACTCACTAACCTTTTTTAACTTTCACCATTTTCACACACGTCTACACATCCCCTGAAGCCCTCATACCCACATGCACCAACTGGCAGGAACAGAAGATCTCCGACAAAGAGCCCCTTTATGGGTGCCCGTTAGACATTGCAGCACCAGTCTAACGAGGAGCAAAACCCATATGATGAAGCATGACACCTAGTTTGCTGGGTGTGTGAGGGTTTCAGTTCCGAACGGGGAATCCCCCCACCCACCCTTTCCCCTTTACGCTGCTCCCTTCGCTTGGTTACTTAGTTTAGCTACTTCTTTCTTTTTGGGGAACAGTGTATTTCTTTTTGTTGCTATAGTTCATGGGCATATACACTAGGCCCCGTTAAAAATTGCCCTGTTTAGTTCCCTCCATTTATTTACTCAGAGCTATGCTCTACTCAGGGCCCACATACACCACCATCTTTCCTTCTGTTCATATGACTGCACAAAAACTTGCATTTGCCAAAAACAGTAAGCAAGGCTTCTCTTTCTCTCCCTGCGCTGTCATCTTGTCTTTCAGAATTTGTCAGAGGTCGAAGTGTCAAAGCAAACCTTGCCCTTAGCCCTGCTAGGTTGCTAAATGCAGAACTCGACCTCTAACCCTTACCAGTTGTCCTATTTTGTACAAGGCTTTTCCATGCGGTTTTTCCAATTCAAAGTAACTCTGGAGACTCACAGTTGAAAGGCAGTCCTGTTCCGTACCTGTTTGCCAATAATTTAAAGGTAGGGGAATAACTTCTGCTGGTTTCTTTATACTTATTTTCGTTTGTGTGCAGTTTGTGGTGTGCTTTTCTAGCAGTATAGAGGTCAGCTGTTTGTTCTGTACTTGCATGTGTGCATTACTGAAGCTTGAGATCAGTTTGAAAACTGCGCGGAGTGACAGAACTGCTTTTAAAAAGTAAATGTTGCCCAAATTTGACTTTGGTGGTAGGGGCAATTAAAAATGGATAACCTACAATGTTTTGGCATATTAGGGACTCCCAGAGTCTCCTCTAGATATCCTAGGAATGGGGGATCAGAAATGTATAAGGCACACCCTTATAAAATGAGGTTTTGTACGACTGGGCAAAGTGAAATTCTACATTTTATTCCCTATATTGTGGTAAACTGCTAAAATTTCAACTTAGATGCTGGGAGTCATATTTTATTCACAGTAGGATTATTAGATATTATAAAGATCAAAAACAATTTTAGTGCAATTATTTTTAATTTAAAAAATTCCTCATATAGCCAAACATGTTTTTTCTCTTAATAATGATCACCAGCCCTTTTGCTGGTTTCACATATGAAAAGCAAGCCTCATTCCTTTCCTTTCACCTTTAAATGTATTTATTTATAACAATAAGCACAGAAGTTTTACTAAAACATAAAATAGCTTACACCACTTTTTAAAGGTCAGTAATAATTTAACATCAGGCAACAAGAAAGAAAATCCCTACTTTTAATCTTTGTCTCTGTTATCCAAAATGATAAAACTGTCTTTTCTAACTTTTAAAATCAGGAGTCTGTAATGCACGTCTTCATACCATGTTTGCACTAACTTAAGAGCTAGTTGACCCAGCATTTTCCTTGTGGCTTGGGACCAAGAATAGCCATGTGTTATTGACTCAGCTGTGCTCTGATCAGCAGGCAACACTTTCTGCACCTTTCTCAGGAAAAAAAAACCTTTGCTGTATTGTAATGTCCTGAAAAAGTTTAATCTCTGTTGGTTGTGACAGACAGCTTCCTCTCAGTGAGACAGCTTGGAACAGCTGCAAAAAGAAGGGCTCTCTTTCTGGTGCTGAAATGCGAGCATGGTCACAGTCTATTTAAAAATCTATCGTTTTGTAATGTGGTGTTTATTTCAGCAAGAACCAATTCACTCAGATTATATGAATGCCTTGTAATGCCTTGTAATATCTAATACAATGTATCTAAGGAGAATGCTGTAACATATTGTATTTTTGTCCTAGTTATTTTAAAGCACACACTTTTGTTTTTTCCTTCCTTTCTATGAGGCCTACTTATTCCTATTGAATGTGAATTTTAAGTTATCTTTACCAGTGTTGAAATTTGCACATATCTATAGTTACGCACTTTTTTAATTTTAATGGTAGCGTGCAGCTATTTAGCATATGTTGCATAATTCATTTCTGGATTCCTTTAAAATGTAATTCATTCAATGACATTTGCATAACAGAATGTTGACAGAAAACAAATTGAGCTAATTCCAGGCATTTTCAGAAGGGGGTCAAACACTCAGAACAAACAATACAGCATGCTTAAGGCTAGCCATTCTTACATAAAGAGTGCAATCGCTACTTACTCACACAAGTACCACCTGTGTCAAACCACAAACCACATAGACATTCAAACACACAATCAACCCACAAGTCAACACTTAGGACAGAAACAAGAGACAGCCCATAGACTGTTCTCAAACCAAACCATTTGTAAATATTAGTAGTAGTAGCTTTATTTCGATATATTAGTCATATCATAAAAAGCATTACAATACAGGAAAAGTATTAGAAATACAATACATTTTAACATTTTGTTCCTCAATTAAAAATATACAAATTGACCATTCCTAAAATACATATAGATTGACAATAAAACAAACACAATATGGTTTAAGGGAAACTCATTTGCGAGGAGAATCTGATAACAGCATGAGGATAACAATAGAGCCAATACAGTTCCTATTAAGGGAGACTCAGTTGCCTGGCGGATCTGATCCGCCATGCCCAACCCAAGAATTTTGCCAAGCAACAGGCAAACAAAGGACGGGCTTCAGATCTTAAGATGCGTAAGGCCTCCAGGTGAGATCTAGTGCCAAGATTCCTACATAGAGGTTTCAGCCAAGTGCTCCGCGGGGCTGCATAGGCTGGGCACTCAAACATTAGGTGGGCAACTGACTCATGCCTATTGTCACAAAAAGGGCAATATGGTATAGTTTGCAGCGGTGGCTTCCAGCTTGCTGTCAGCTGCCCTAGTGGCAATAAACCCACCCTAAATTTAAAATATAATGCCCTGTCCCATGATTTGTGAATCATATCTAAATATGGTTCTCTAAAAGGGAGCTCCTTAACCATCAGAAATTCTATGGTGGATCTACATAATTTAGAATTACTGTTTCTCCCATTTGCCACCCAAGACCAATATAGCTTCTTTAGAGTCTGTTTGGGGGGGGGGGGCAGTTCTATTGGCCCAGGCGTCTTCAAGGCCCAGGTCATAAAGAAGCTGCTTAACTTCTTTAAGCCAACGGACCTTGTGCCAGCCAGATGTTAAGAGGAGTTCCCTTAGGCCTTCAGCGTAACTGGACAATTCTGGTACCTTCCATATTCGTGCCCACAAGAGAAGGGGACGTAGCCTCGCCTGCTCACTTATTGGGCGTGTGCCCGCATCTAATAAGAGTGGGAGGGAAGGTGTACTATGCGGTAGCCTCATGAGGTCTTTGTGGAATTTATTTTCTAGGTGCCTCAGGAAGTCAACTTTCTGCACACCCCACAATTCAGACCCATACAGAGCTGCGCTCACCACCCTTGCCCTGTAGATGTCTAGTACAGCACCAATTGGTTTGAGGGACGAGGCACGTTGTTCCTTCAACAAGGCCCCTGTTACCCTCTTGTGGGTCAGAAAGATCTTTTGGTGGTGGGCCTTCCAGTTCATGGAGTCACAGAGGCAGATACCTAAATAATCGAACTCTTTTACTCTTTCGAGTGGGACTGAGTCCAAGGTGGGGGGAATGACAGTTTTCCTTGGGGGGTTTAGGACCAGGAATTTAGTTTTACCTACATTAATAGCAAGACCCCTAGAATCACAGAATTTCTTGAAACTGGAGAGTAAGGATTGGAGGCCTGTTGGAGTTTTTGAGATCAGGAGGGTGTCGTCTGCAAATAGGAGGGTAGGGATTTTTCTGCCAGCCAGGGAAGGTGCATATGCTGGATGTTTAAGCAGGTGCTCCACCACTCCATTAACATATAGTGAAAACAGAGGGGGAGCTAGCACACAACCCTGGCGGACACCCCTATTTACAGGGATACGTGGTGTTTTTTGACCCTGATCTCCCCACCTGATCTGTGCAAAGTTACTCTCGTGAAACTTGATAAGCATGCTAAGTAGGTAAGAAGGGATACCCAAGCCCTCTAAGACACTCCACAACTGGGCACGTGGGACCAGGTCAAAGGCAGTCCGTAAGTCTATAAATGCGAGGTACAGACTGCCCTTGCCCAATACGACCACTTTCCAGTATAACATTAATAAGCGGAATGTCTGTTCGATGGTCCCCGTTCCGGATCTAAAACCAGCCTGGAAGTCTGACAGTACTTGGTTTTCCTCAGCCCACTGTAGGATCCTGCCTAAGACTACCTTGTCAGCTACCTTCTGGGTGGAATCTAGCAAACTAATTGGGCGGTAGTTAGCGGGGTCATCCCGGCATCCTTTTTTGAAGATCGGGACGACCTCCGCGCCCCTCCAGGAGTCTGGCAGTCATCCACCCATCAGGGCCGCATTCATAAGTAGGGCAATAAGTTTGCTCCACACCTCCGGGTTGGCCCGTATTAAGTCACCTGGGATGCCATCAGGTCCTGCAGCCTTATTGGCAACCAGGCACTTAATTGCCCCTTCAACTTCCTTAGCGACAAAAAGGTGGTCCTCATTTAGATAATCAACAGACACTCGGTGTGGCAGATCCGTCGTGGTATCTAAAGAACCCACAGGAAGGGAATAAAGCTTGGATAAATGGGCAAACCACGCCTCCCCCGTGATGTGACATGTCAGTAGAGAATCGGCGGGTTTATCCCTAGCTCTCAACAGTTCCCAAAAGGCCTTCGAGTCTTTCTTTGAACTAGCCATCATTAAATCGTTCCAGAATTTAGTTTCGTAGGCACCCCTAGCCGTAGATAGGACTTTTTTTATAGCTTTACCTAGCGAGGCTAATGTGACCAGGAACCTTGGATTTCACTGCTAGTATAAGTTCTCGTTTAGCAGCGCAACAGGTAGGAGAATACCATTTAGCTCTACTCTTAGACGTAACTCTATTCGTGGCCCTTGCTCTTCCCTGCGGGACAACGAACAGCTTACTTAGTGCTAACGTTGTTTCTATAAAGACATTGGTGACATCAGAATTGCTAAATTCCAATGAATCTAGCCGCATCTTCACAGTTGACATTATGGACTTTGCTTGAGCCATCCTTCCCTCATCCGCGGCAACTTTGTTCCATTTTAACCGCCTGCCACAGTTCGAGGGGACTAGTTCGTGGGACGATTTCCATATATGTGGTGACGGGGTTGGGATCATGCCTTGCCATGGGGGAGTAAGGGTCAGGGCTAGTGGGTTGTGGTCGCTATCAGAAGTCGATAGGACCTCATATCTTGAAGATATACCCAGAGCTTATGATTCAACAATATATAGTCAATTCGTGAAGTGTGCCCCACCCTATTGTAAGTGTGTACTCCCCTGGTATGAGACTTGGATCTACCATTAGTCGCTCTAAGGTCATATTCCATACAGAGGGCATTAATGTCTATGGCACTCTGGGTCCATTTTTTAATCGGGTTTAGAGAGAGCAAGGGGATACCTCTCCTAACATCATCCTCCCAGATGTCTAATATGTCCTCACTGGCTAGTGGTTCGAAACAACAATTAAGGTCTCCAGCCAGTATAACAAGGGAGTCTGTATTACAGGATCCGAGCTCCTCCTCAATTCCTGTTGAAGATAACATAGAGACACCACCCCTTACCCCCTTAGGTAGAGGTTAAACACTTCTAGCTTTTTCCCCCCTTGACATTGGATTGATAGTCTCTGCTGATCAGGTGATTTTGTGGGTATATGCCTTATGGTTAGCCCCAATGTAATACTAACCCAGATCAGAAGGCCGCCCGAAGGGCGACCTTTGCTACCAGGTGCTTGGGTTGCAGGCACAAAATAGGTTGTGTAACCTACCCTGTGTCGAGGTTCCAGGCACCAGGTTTCTTGCAATAGACAAATCCCAAAGGGTTCCACAATGGAATGCCAATCGGGAGTGTCGATGTTACGTGCAAGTCCTGCTACGTTCCAACTGAGGAGCCTCAACTGTGGATTTCCTGCAACACTCAGCCCAATGTGGGGGCAAATGCAGGGGGGACGGAAACAGAGCTAGACCTTCTTGACCCGTGTGGCAACACTATAGCCTCAGCAACAGCCCCAAATAAAGTTAGGGTGTCCTCCTCCTTAGTAGGGACAGTTACCCAGGTGTCATGGGTACTAACAACATTGATCCTTTTACTAATAAGCGGGGCCAATAGGTGCGGTGTTAAGGGGGTCAGTGGGAGAGTAACTGTCTCATGCGCTGTTTCATGAGCTGTTTTGGTGTTGAAAATTTTCATCACCCCCCATTCTTTCAGAGCATACACAGTTGGTTGGCCAGAAAGATAGGCGCTGTTTCCAACAGGTTTAATCGCCAAGGGTAAAAGGTCAGGAACCACAAGAAGACCTTGGCATGAGGTGAAGAACCAACAGGCATGGGAAGTCAATCTACCTCTTCAAGACAACCAAACCTATTGGATGTTGGTGCCCCAAGCCACCTTCTGTTTGGGACTTGCCATTTGTCTCTTGCCCCTCCACGGGCCTGGTGGCGTACCGAAGACCATTCCCCCCCATAGTTTTGGTTAGAACGTGGGGGGTAAAAGAATGTTAAAGGCCTGGCTACAATGGCTGAGTCTTCCCCATAGGTAGTCCACGAGCATATGTGGTGAGCCGTATGTGGGTCCTCAAAGGACACAACTATACAGTCACCTGGACTGGATTTCCGAGAAGGACCTACCCAAGGAACTCTACGCACCATTAAGATTCTACTTCTCATTCCGTTTGGGATCGGTCTATTCACATTCAGCCAGTGGTTTCTTCAGGGACCAGTGGTTTTCTTGATGGTCATTCTCAGTTTCCGGTACACCTGTCAATACCACCACATATGGCTTTGCATCTGGGGGGAGATCTATGTAACCCCCACGAACATTACTTCTATTTTGTGGGCCCTGGGGGCTTGGGCAATCAGCCTTGTTGGCATTCAGACTTAGGGCAGCTCCTGCTTTGTGGTGTGTAGTAGATTGTGAGATAGGGTGCTTCGGTGACTTTAGTGGGGGTTTGGGGGCTTTGTGATCGTAGCCCTTTGTACGTGGTTTGGGTACTGGCCTGATTAAGGGTGGTACTGGAGGGGTAGTGTTGGATATCGGTGGAGCTGGGTTGCCATCTAGAATACCATTGTTTTCCTGACCTCGCAGACTAAGAGTTGCTAGGGCTAGAATACTCTTTTCCACCTCTAAGAGATGGTTCTCAATACGTGAGAGTCTTAGGTCGAGGGGAGATAGCAGCTTTTTTAGGGTTTCCCAGACTATTTTTATAAAATCCACGTCCTTTCCTTCTTGCTCATCTAATTGCGTCCCAATGTCCTCTACTGTTGCGTTTTCCTTGGAAATTTCCAAGGTTGCGCCATCCTCATCTGCTCCTGGAGGCATCTGTACAGGAAAAGCAGTCCCACCTTCAACACTAATCACAGGGAAATTGCTAACATTAAGTTGATGGGCCCTAGCAACTTTAGCCTTCTTGCGTGAGTAGGCAGACCTTGTGTTGCGTTTTCTTTTATGTATTGTGCCCTTAGTGTTAGTGCATGGGGAATTATCATGTATCTCCGTGATCTGTGGTGTATTGACATTCAATTGACCGTGGTCTGGTTCAGAAATAACCATGGGTGGGATCTGACTGGCGAGCTGGTGAGTGGAACACGGGGTTGGTATTAGCACAGGGGACGTAGCTAAAGTGTGATGGACGTCAACATGCGTTATAATACACAGCGGGTTGGCCAATCGCTCCGGGGTTATTGCGGACGCTATGTGGCCCAGAGATGATTTTTTGGACTTAGCAATGTCCTGAGACAATCTTCTAGCAGCCTCCAGATCTAGGGAAACACGTTTTTGCATTTTAGTGATTTCCTTGTCTATAGCAATGTTTGTCCTCGTGATAAAATCATCAAGGGTCCCATTTTGCTTCAAACTCCCCTTAGCAGCCCTGCTGCGGCTTGCCCGTGTGCACATCTCCTACAAGGCTATACAAAACAGTTGCAACAATATAAAAAAATCAGATAAATGGTACCAGAGGCACAAGGAAGGGTGAAAGGGGTGGGGCCCAGCCCAGACTCTTCAGACCTCGAACGGCCTCAAACGGCCCGCTCTTTGCCTGGTCTTCGCCCTGGGCGCTCCCGCGCGCTACCGCACAGCGGTATCTCCAAACAGTGAAATAGGGCTAGGGCAAGGGGGCGTGACTGGCAGGGAGAGCGGCCGCAGGTGTGAGATGCAGGGCCTCCTGGGCAATTGAGTCCCTGCTAGGCTGCTCGCAGCCCTGCCGGTGCGAAGAGAGACAGGAATGTTCGGCTCCCTATCCCAAAGCCCCACAGAGTCTGGAGACGCAGCGGGACCCGCGCAGCGGGTCCGGCAAGGCGTTGTGATGTCACTCGGTCCCAAGAGGATCCAACGACGGCAGTCAGCAACAGGAGGTAGGAGCATCCGCACAGTTCTCCGGCAATCCACTGGACAAGGTTTCCCGCTGGCTGTTACAAGCTAAACAGCTTTATCCGAGTCGGGGGGCATGACCGGCAGGGAGAGCGGCCGCAGGTGTGAGACGCAGGGACTCCTGGGCAATTGAGTCCCTGCTAGGCTGCTCGCAGCCCTGCCGGTGCGAAGAGAGACAGGAATGTTCGGCTCCCTATCCCAAAGCCCCACAGAGTCTGGAGACGCAGCGGGATCCGCGCAGCGGGTCCGGCAAGGCGTTGTGATGTCACTCGGTCCCAAGAGGATCCAACGACGGCAGTCAGCAACAGGAGGTAGGAGCATCCGCACAGTTCTCCGGCAATCCACTGGAGAAGGTTTCCCGCTGGCTGTTACAAGCTAAACAGCTTTATCCGAGTCGGGGGGCGTGACCGGCAGGGAGAGCGGCCGCAGGTGTGAGACGCAGGGACTCCTGGGCAATTGAGTCCCTGCTAGGCTGCTCGCAGCCCTGCCGGTGCGAAGAGAGACAGGAATGTTCTGCTCCCTATCCCAAAGCCCCACAGAGTCTGGAGACGCAGCGGGACCCGCGCAGCCGGTCCGGCAAGGCGTTGTGATGTCACTCGGTCCCAAGAGGATCCAACGACGGCAGTCAGCAACAGGAGGTAGGAGCCTCCACACAGTTCCTCGGCAATTCACTGGACAAGGTGTAAATATTAATTGTAAGTCATATTTACAAGAAAAGCTCTCAAAAGTAGTCAAAAATACTGCACCAAAACAACCCAGACTGTTCTATGTTCAAGAAGCCAAAATACACCAGTTTGGCTGGCAGAATACTCAAAAAGCGCTCTGCATATCACCACTTATGAATGTTACTAAGTGCACAGATCAGGATTCTTTTTATGTACATATTTAGTTTCATGGTGTACTCAGTCACCAAGGAAGAAATACCTTTTTTATTATACCTAAACCTATGTAGGTATCCCCTCATCCCAGACTCACATTGGTACCTCCAAAAAGCAGCACATTCTTCGATGTACGCTTAAAACAGGCATTCCAAAAATATTGTAGCATATACAATATTATACACCAGTGGCACTTAACACAATATGTGCCGTTCCAAATTTTTCATAATTTAGAGAAAAATCTCCTCATTACCGGCCTACATAAATTGCAGTTTACATATATTTACAAATTCCAAAGTCTATGGCCAAACAAACAAATCAAATGTCGACGACCTTACCAAGCACAAATCTGCCAAGGTCTGGGTGACCTAATGGTCATTTTTGAATACTCACGCCAAAGAGGATCTCAGTCGGGAGCGGTCTACACCTGGATGGCCAGATCAGGGAAACCAGAAACACCTGGGTCTGCAGAGACAGAGAATCTCCATGTGCAGGGTACCTCCTCAGTAGATTCCTGTCCTATCCTCCTCAGTACATTCCTGTCTCCGGTCAAGACCACTCCCTTGGATAGCCGCTTCACTGATGAGCCCCATGTCTGGGCGCCATTTGAAGAAATAGAAACCTTTTAAGGGGTTCATTGATGCACCTGGTCCTTAAACCAACAAAGAAGAAATTGGCACGGAAGCTGTAATATCCAAAGAGAAATATTTAATAACCTCAGGGAGACTGCGTCATACAGTACCCTCAGGCCACTGTAGGAGACAGTCTAAGGAGTACAGAGAACAGAGCCCTTTTATGGCCAGTTTATTGCTGAGTTAGCATGAAGACTCAAAAAGGGGCAGTACAAGTGTGCAAACAAATACATATATGGATATATAAGAATCGCTTAGCCAACAGAGTGGGAGGAGAGACTAAACTGCTTATCTCAGTAAGAATAGCCTGACAGTTACACACTAGGAGCAGATATATTCTGGCAGCTACAGGTCTTTCTGAGCATGTGCAAGGCTCTGGAAGAGGGAGAAAGCGCATGGCGAGCACATGGCTAACTAAAATGGATACCAAGAACAAAATGGTTATTAGCTCATGCTATCAGAAAACAAGGGGAGATAGAGGGAAAATGCTAAGGCTCACCCTCCATAGTTTATACAAATCATAGTCATAATCACAACACTCATTGGGGTTGGAATAATGTGTTTAGTGGAAGAAAAAGAAAAATTGTTCTTTTTCTTAGTGTCCCCTCACTCACCAGGGTTGCCCCACGGTGACATGCTTCATCATTGGGGCCATCCCAGTCCTCTACGGGCTGGGGCGTGCTTCGACTAGCGAACTACGTAGGAGCACTTAAATTAGACTCTGTGTGGTGCGAGAACTGTGATGTGGTGGAGTGGGATATGTGTAAGTGATTAAAAATACCTGCCTAGTAAGCTATAAATGATTTATTCTTGCTCCTAGGTGGTAGAACTAAAAACGGGGTAGAATAAATAGGGTGCCTAAAGAACAATGAGTTTAGGTGTACTTATTAGTTCCTATCTGTCAACATGTTTCGAGCGTCCCCCAAGCTCTTCCTCAGAACTACACAGGGACCCGCCCTGTGTTCGCCACTCCTAAAGAAGCCAAAATGAGCTAATAATGAAAAAATTAGAAAATAAATCAAATTAATGCTGCAAGGGAATAAAGCATGCATCGAGTACCTACATAAGAACATAATCACGTGGTATCTGTAAGAAAGAACACAACATTGTGGTTATGGGGTAGCAAGACCCCTCAGGATATGCACATATTTTTCACACACAACACATAAAACATATAATATATGCGCCTTCTTATCCATCGAAGCCCAATGGCGTGTGTAAATTAAAAACGTTTTTCCGAGAAAAAAAAACGTGTTAGCACCTCATGAAACTCCATAAATACTTCATACACACAGAACTGTTTGATTTACATACATGTAGCAGGGCCAAACTTTGCACCATGGACTCAGAGGGTTTGTATCCCATCAATCTGGTGGTTAAAAAGAAATGGGAAAAAGTTGGAATAATGCCGAGATAGTGGAAAAAGGCTAATTATTGAGGCAGCGGTCCCCCGGGACCACCTGGGTCAGCAAAATCACTTACTTGATTACAGGATACTAGTGGCCGATTTACCTACTCTCACGCCTCCGGACCGAATGTTAGAGAAACGGTGCCGGGAGGTTGCTTTTGTACTTCATTTCCGCATTGTCATTGTAATGGAGTAGACCGTGTGGGTAGCTAACTGTTCGTGTCCCTTTTGGCGGCCATGTTGGGTATATACCGGCCTCGCTGAAGTCATAACTGGCCAGAAACTGGACCGAAAATTAAAATAAAACGTCATCTGCGGTTGCCAGCAACAGCAATGTTGTGTCTACCACTCGGAACACATAAATAATTGGCTGTTCAGTTTGGTGGGAACTATTTGGCCTATTTTTTAAACAAAATTAATCAGAAAGAATATTTTTCTGCTTTTATTCTAGGCACAGTGGCTTTCTGCATGCTTGGGATTTCAAACAGTATAATGGCTTTTCATGACTTTTTAGAAGTCTTTTAAAGGGAAGCTTGCTTTTAGATGATTTTAAAAGTGGTTTTAGACTTTTATAGTTACATTTTTATATGGTCTTCTGCCTCTTTTAGATGAGCCTTTTTAGGTCGACCCTTAGTATGAAGGGTGGGTATTAAATGCCCGAGTTAGGCTCATGTAGCAACTCAGCCCGTTTTCTTACATTGTCCTCATTTCAGCACTAAACCATTTTTTGCTGTGACCTATGCACATATTCATGTGTGTGACATTGTTGGATTAGTTTCTCTGACCCTACATTTTTTTACACATCTGTCTCTGTGCAACATTATCATGATGCCTTGAACATCGAGTGCAAGGACTTCATGCATGATGTACAAATGTCGTTCTATCTTCATCCACGGGGCTAAAGGGCTAACCACATATCCAAAATAATGCTGATCTGTGTGGATGCTTTTTTATTATAAATAAAGAAGCTTAATCGGGGGTTAGCAGAGAGACATTTCAGCTGACTCAGATGTTCCCTGCATGCTGTGGACTCGCCAAGCAGCTGTCCATGAGGGCTGTCCAATTCATGACCAAGACGGGCCCTACATTTTTTCCTGCCAGTTAAAGGGGTAGATCGTCCCGTGGGGGGATTCTCGGCTCTACACCTACATACACTACAGACATACACAGAGTAGGGGTTTCATAGTAGGAGTACGCCTGTTTACTACCTTGTATTGTATGCCTGCTTATATATACACTGTCTTAGCACCATGGTGGAACTGTATCTACTATTTATACTTTTCGTGCTTTTAATTACTTGCTTCTGTCTACTGATTATCAGAGCACATGTATTCTATACAAGAGTAACATTGGTTCAATAAATATTTTGGAAACGTTGCACTGTGCATTCTATGTATACTTCTCTGAGAACGCGAGTGCATGAGTTTCTGAGCGCAAGAGTTCTATATCTGTTACAATGACCCCTGGAGAGTTAGGGTTGTCATATTCAGTGGTTGCCAGAAACCATTCGTTCATTGTTTGGGTTAGGGCGGCTTATGGTGGTACTGTAAGCTAGCTGGCCTCTAGGGCAACATATACTATGAGGGTGCATGGAATCAGTCTAAGCACCTCACCCAAAGTTTATGTTGTCTACAAACATGCAGACGACAACTGGTCCACCCCCAAGTGAGATTTATGGCTTTGAAGGTAGCCTCACCCCAGGTGGCTTCAATAATATTGTAGGTTTCGAAGGGTTATCACACATTACAATAAAAGTTTCTATAAGCAATGATCTTGAGGTCAAACACTGCCAAATCACATGTAAGGTTTTGCATGATACCCATACACCTCGTTCTTCATTCACCAGATCTGAGTCTCATAGAATGTAATCTGACACAGGGTCAGAGTCAGTAAAACAGATGAGATAAAAAAAGGAATTGAACGCTACAGTTAATATGAGGTACCTTTATGACTGTGGAGCCCTTGCATTTAGAAGGACTGAACAGTCCTTTCTTTTTATGTGTGGATACTCCACAGTCGTAAAGCTACTACTAGTAAAATATACTTAGGCTGTCCGGAATTCGGTTTAAACCGACTGTAGCCAAGAGAACCCTACAGAATGAAAATCAGTTGACCCGGTTTAAACCGAGTGTCACTGATTTTCATAGTTGTTGCGCCTTTTGGCCACTTAGTGGAGCCAAAGCATTCCATTGGCCTGCCTGTGGTGGCCTGGCGCAGAGGTGTAAGGGGAAAACACTGCGTCTGCACGTGGGGAGATGAGGTGTGAATGGCCCAAGGGCCAGAGCAACAACAGGCCCCCTGCCTGGCTGGAGAGGAGCTGTTGTGGTCTGCTGCCGTCTGTCTTACTGCGGCCGCAACTGAGTACTGCACAGGTCTTTAAAAAGACCATTTACTTAACGAGTATATATATTGTTTTCTTTCATAGAAAATGTGCAGGGAATGATGAGGTGCCCGCCAAACCACAGCCGGGTCATGGATGAAGGACTTTTCATTTTCAGAAGACACTACTATCCAGTCCATCAGCCGAAGTACCGTCATACCCGGCCGAACCCATAAACAGAAGCAATCATGGCTTGCGAACACAAAATGGTGAGCAGAACCAGGTCAAAAACTTAGCAATAGCGATGAGGAAATGCTCCTTGCAGGTGACAAGAGAAAGTTTTCTCCATTAAAGATTCACTTTTTATTTTCTTAACGTGAAACTGAATCCAGAAGACCAAAGTGTAATAACAGCTACCTTCCTGCCTATGGTCAGATCACTGCATTACAGGCGCCCAAATTGCACTGCTTGCAGGAAGCAGCTCATGACCCAGCAGTAATGGCTGATTTTAAATCCTCTGCTGTACATTCAAAAGGATAGTAGGAAGCACCACTAATCAGGATTAGCGCACCGCAAAACTAAGCTACTACTAATTAGGCACCAACTTTGGTTTGTCGGTACAGCCTTTAAAAAAAATGCTTGCCACTTTAATTTTTTCTTTTATTTCTTTTTATTGACATAAACAAAAGAAAAAGGATCAGGTGACATGCAGTGTTTTCACAGTGAACAAATATACATTACCATACAACAAAATACTTTTAGGATAACATTAGGGATCATTGGGATTCCAACGTCACAGTTACCTCGCCAACATCCGGTGGAGTACAAATATCCCCTCTTTATCCAATCCAAGCTCTCCAGATCTTCTCCCATTCCCGGGGACACCCCCTAGCAACATACACTCATCTTTCCCTGAACATGCACCAGTCAAGATCCTCCATCCACTTCCCAATCTGCGGCACCTGACTGGCGCCCCACAGCTGAGCTATATTACGCTTGGTTATCATGCATGCAGGGTCACCCATTGTTTCCCGTGTGAATTCAGATCAGTTGGCTCCCAAACAGTCCGTAAACATCGTCGGTTCTCCACCACCAACTCCAGCCCCATAACCTCTCGGATTTTGTCATGAATCTTGACCCAATATTCTTGTATTGCCGCACAGTGCCACAGAACATGCATGAATGTTCCAGTCTCTCCACACCCCCTCCGACATTCCCCACTGTCCGCCAGACCCATACGCACCAACCGTGGACCAGTAATATAGGTTCTATGCAGGATCTTTAATTGCACCAATCTAAGTCGCATTTGGATGGCCACGACTTTAGGGGTAGAAACCGCCTCTCTCCAGTCCTCGTCATCCAAAACTATTCCGTCTGCACCCCACTTCTCCCTTATAGTCACCAGGGGATTGATCAGTTTTTTGTATATTTGTATATTTGTTGGAAGAAGACCGTCCAAGACCCGGTCTTCCAAAGGGGAGGCTTCCGGAAGCTCAGTGTCCCTGGGAATTTTTGCAAGTAGGGCGTGTCTAACCTGGAGGTATCGGTAACGTTCGCACTCCTGCATCTTTTATCGTTCCGTAAGGCAGCAAAGGTAAGCATCCCATCCTTCCCCCACATGTCCTTAATTTGTGATATCCCGATGAGGTCCCACCTATCAAAGCCCTTCATTTTCCAACAGCTACCCAGTCACTCCGAGCTCCACAACGTGGTCGCCATTGTAAGCCTCCCTTCACACTGGAGGCAACGATTAGCAGCATGCCACACTTGAATCGCGTGCGCCGCCGGCCCAACGATGGGAAACCGACTATTTCTGGCGTACAATGCCCAAGTAATATCTACCCCGGCATCTGTCTGCGGTTCATTTCATATACAGGGTCCAGGGGAGACCCATAAATAGCGTGGTTTATTGCAGCCAACTGCGACGCCCAATAGTATTTCCGGAGGTCCGGCAAACCGATTCCTCCGTCGTACCAGGGAAGAGTACGCTTGGAAAAAGCAATACGGGGTCTGCACTCCCAAAGAAGCCGTCTCTGGAGGGACTCTATATCTTTGAAGTATGAGGGGGGCACCGGATCCATAGTGTTTTGAAGCGCATACAATAGCCGGGGAAGAGCCATCATTTTAAATAATACTGCACGACCCAACAGGGAGAGCGGTAACGATTTCCATCTCGCCACATCTCTGCGGAACCTGGCCAAAGGGGGCTCCAGATTTTTATCATACATCAATTTCGGATCCTTGGTCACATATATGCCCAGATATCGAAAATCCACTGGCTATATCCGCAATGGGCAAGAACTTGGGACAACTGGGGGGTCATCACTTAGAACAAAAAGCACCAATTTCGCCCAATTAATGGCGAAACCAGAATATCTCCCGAATATGGCCAGGACATCCATAAAGTTAAGCAGGGATTCCCTGGGAGAGGAGAGAAAGAGCAAGATGTTGTCAGCATAGAGCAAAATCTTTTCCTCCCACTCGGGTGTCCAGCGCAACCCACGAATCGACCGGTCCCAACTGACCCATACCACCAGTGGCTCAAGCGCCAGGCCCAATAGCAGCGGGGAAACCGGACACCCCTGTCTTGTGCATTTTCCCAAAGGGAAATCTGCGGACTTGTGGTTGTTTAGCACAACCCTAGCAAGGAGACTAGCGTACAGTAGGCGGACCCAATCGATAAAGTCTCTACCAAAGCCCATCTTCCCCAGAACGGTGAACAAATAGGGCCCTTCAACCCTATCGAAGGCCATGGTTGCGTCAAATGACAACAGAACTGCTGGTTCATGTATGATCGACGCGCCTCCCAGAATCCCATGCAGTCTCCGCAAATTGAGGGCTGTATTCTGATGTGGCATAAAGCCAGACTGATCCGGGTGGACCAGGGTCATAATGACCTTGACCAATCTTGTCGCCATCAGTTTCGCCAACACCTTGGGTTCAGCGTTGAGTAGAGAGATCGGCCGATAGGAAGAACACATTGTTTTGGGCTTGCCATCGTTATGAATAACAATGATATTTGCTACTCGCTGGTCATATGGGAGCTGGCCCACTTCTTTGCTTTCGACGAGCATGGCGCGTAGAAACGGCGCTAACTTATTCGCATTGATTTTATATAGCTCTATGGGGATTCCGTTCAGGTCAGAGGCCTTCCCAGAAGGAACCCCCCCCTAATAGCCTGCGCCACCTCATCATCCGTGAGGGGGGAGTGCAGATATTTTATGTCCTCCTTCGAGAGTCTGGGCATTGGGATATCACGTATCATAGCCACGTTTTCGGCCTCAGTATAGGTACCTCCTGACTGATATACTAATTTATAGTAGGCCAAGAACTCATCTGCAATCAATTGTGGGGCCGTCAACCTTCCCACCTCCTGGTTCAGCAACTCTGGCACTAACCTAGATGCCCACTTCCACTTCTCCAACCACGCGATCAGCTTTCCTGCCTTGTCGCCATGCTCATAGACCCTACTCTGAATGTCGGCAATCTGAACTTTCGCTCTGTCCCTAGCCAGCCTCCTATATTCATCTCGGAGAAGCCTCAGTTGGTGCAACCCCTCCGGAGTGGCATCCTTCGTGACCTCCCCCTCCAATGCTATCTGTTCTGCCTCTACTCTATCGACTTCTGCTTGACCCTTTCTCCTCCTCCCCGAGATCAGTGACAACACCTCCCCCCTGATGACCGTCTTGTATGCCTCCCACAGGAATCGCACCGACGCAACTGTTCCCACATTTTCTTGAAAGTATCGGTCCATGATCTGTACCACCTCCTTCTTGGTATCAGGGTCTTTCAAATGCCATGCATTTATAGGGGCGATCCTGCCCACGTCTCTCTGCCCCACCTCCACTCTCAACCATACCGGGGAATGGTCGGAAATCCCTCTACCCAAGTGTCGCACCTCTCGAAGCCATGCCACTTGCGGTGCCGGTACCAAGACATAATCTATTCTTGAGAAGGAGTGATGTGCAGCTGAGGCGTGCGTATAGTTCACCTCACCTGGGTGCTTCGTTCTCCAAAATCCGACAGCCACCTCCGAGACTGTTTTAAAATTCGGGCAGGGTGCCTATCAGTTTCGCCATTTATCACAGCATTAAAGTCCCCCCCCCACAACCAACAACCCCACAGGCAACGATAAGAAAATATTGCACAGGTCCCGGAAGGTGTCAGTCTGTAGACCCGGCAGAACATAAACGGACAGAAACGTCACGATTCTACCCTTCCACAACCCTGAGGTGCCAATGTATCTGCCGCACTTGTCTGCCCAGGTGGCTTGAACAGTCAGTGGAAAGGAGTTTCTAACCAGGATACCCACCCCCTTAGACCCTGTAGTGAATCCAGCGTGCGCCACTAATTTGTAGCCTCCCTTGCAGAGCGCCATACAACGGTTGCCAATCAGATGTGTTTCCTGCAATTGCACCATGTCCGGGGAGTGTCTTCTAATCATTTGACTGACCATTCCCCTTTTGATCTTATCTCCTAAACCATTCACATTCCAGCTGAGCGCGGCCATCCCCAACCCCCGTCTACCAGTAGACATAGTGATGGTAAATCATATCAAGGTCACCTGATGCACAACCAAAAATACAAAAACAACAACAAATCTCTGATAATGATGCACATATCAGAGTCTCTATTTCAAAAAATACCCCAACCTTCAACCCCCCTCCCTCCACCCTGCACCCCTGCATGTAGCCTATGCTCAACCCCAACTAGCAGTGTGCCTGCTGCCCCAACTCTTATCTACAGCTAACTAAAAGTAGAAAATAGAGGGAGGACCGAAACAAATCCGCCCACAGCCCCATCACCCGCCCCACCACCGCTACGTCATACAGGTCATGCTAAAATAATGTCTTACTAACGTGGCCAATCAAGGCACTCCCTCCCCATCCCCCGTTAACACCATGGTACTGTAACACCCAGCAAACACACTAATGCACTGGTCTATTGTTCGTCCGCTTCGCCCCGGTCTCTGCTCTCCGCTTCCGTCGCGTGTTTGCTTTCCAACCAGTCTGCAGCCACCTCTGGGTTGTCGAAAAACCAGGCCCTGCCATTGAGGTCCACCCGGAGCCGGGCCGGAAACATCATAGCATATTTTAGTCCTTTGTCTCTCAGTTTCTTCTTCACCGATAAGAAGCCCTGACGTTGCTTTTGTACCAGCTGAGTAAAGTCCGGGAAGAATGAGAGAGTCGCATTCTCGAATTTCAAGGGGGGCCCACCTCGAGCCGCCTGCAAAATCACACCCCGGTCACGAAAGTTCAGGACCCTGGCAATCCTAGGGTGGGGAGGCGCCCCTGGGCAAGGCCTGCCACCCGGGACCCTGTGTGCAAGCTCGACTGAGAAAAAATTGCTAAGGCCTTTAGGTTTGAGATGATTGAGGACAATATTTTCAACAAAAAGGTCCGGCGTTTACCCTTCAGATTTCTCGGGCACGCCAAGAATGCAGACATTGTTGTGCCTGGCCCTGCCCTCATAGTAATCCAGCTTGAGATCCACGAGGACGCTTGAGGCCTGAAGATCTCGTAATTCTTGTTGTAACAAGTTCACATTGTCAATCAAGCTGGCAGTCTTGACCTCCAGTGTCTTCACCTTTTCGTTGGCCTTTGTGAGATCCGCGCGCATCAACCCCATCTCGATTGTGACCGTGTCCAGCTTATTGTCGAGGGTTTCCATTTTCTGGCCCAACGTTGCTTGGACCCCATTAATGGCCGCCATTAGATCTGTCAGCGTTGGCTCAGCGAGGGCAGGAGCGGCTTCCTCACTTCCGGACTGGGTCTTCTTCTGCTCCCCCGGGGATCCCTTTGGTAATGTGTAGCGGTCCAGCCGGTTTGATTGGATATTCCTGGCCCTTTGGAGGACCGGGGCAGGGGCTTGTCCATCTCCACTTTGAACGCTATCTCACCACCTTTCCCCCGGAGCCAATCTCTGTCCCGGTCCAGACTCGGAATCGGGGCCACTGGCCCGCCCTGGGGAGCGAAACAGCAGCCCGAGGGCTTCACCACCATCTCAAAGCATCACCGCTGATCTCAGGGCCACAAAAATCCGATGCGAGCAGTCCCCACCATGGATCGTCTATGCCAACCTCTCTGTGCAGTTTTGACCAGTGTACTCCTCAATAGGCCTCCAGTGTTATAACCCTGTCCAGCGGATGGTCTCCTCAGAGTCTCCCGTGCCGACCGGGGGCAGCGTCGCAGTCACTTGAGTCGCGCCACCTCTACGACGCACTGTCGATTACACAGAAACAGTGCCACCAGCGGACATCCACAGGGACCCCCCTTGCCGCATTCCGCTCACTGGCAGCCAGGCGGGCCCCCCTCCAACATGGCTCAAGTAGGCCTCCTCTCCAACTCTGCCTCCCGCTTAGCATTAATCGATCTAAACAGCAGCTGGCCGACAAAGCCTCCCTACTACCTGGGCCTCAATCACACAGGGTATTCTTCAGCCAGCAGTCTCTTTATGTCGCCAACAACTCTCCCCCTCTGCACTGCTGCTCACCTATCTATGACCGGCACCAGATGTCATCGGATGGCGTCCTCTCCACAGCCTGGACAATGGCGGGTCCTCCACATGCCCAAATAGATGTCCCCCGGGGGATGTGTCGGCTCCAAACAGCAAGACAAGTCTACATCTCGGAGAGTGCCGGGGGATCAGCCCCCGCACCCCCTTCAGTAATGTTGCTCCATCAGACTTCCGACTTGCATCAGGGGTCCCGGAGGTCTTCACTCCAGCGCAGGGCGCCGGACCGATGGCAACCGGTCCGCGGCCCCCACTGTTGACTCACTCCTGGGCGGCCTCTGCAGTACTCGAGGTCCCGGCTTCACGCCAGCCCAGGCCTCAAACTTGCGGGTGGTTTTCCAGTGCAGCGGGGTCATGGAACGTACCCGCAGCCGCTGCGTTATTCCCCGTCAGCAATCGTACCCCATCAGACTGCCGGCAGGCTCCGGGGGTCCGGTTGCCTTCACTTCAGCACAGGGGGGCAGATCAATGGCAACCAGCCCTCGGCCCCCGCTGTTGAGTCACTCCGGGGTGGCCTCCGCTGTACTCGAGGTCCCGGCTTCCACACTGGCCCGGGCCTCAATCTTGCAGGCTCCTGACCCCTCTGGCCACTTTATTACATTAATTCCACCTTGAGGCTTTAGGTGTTTAAGGAACTTGTTAGTTCCCCGAATTGTGTACATTTATAAAACGTGTTGCTCTTTAAGCTACTTCAAAACCCCATGAGGTGCAAGACAGGCTTTATTTTTCCCGTAAACATCTTAGTGCAGGACTGTCTGAGGAGGTACGAGGCAATCGGTAATTCCTGCAGTGGCTCCAGCTCGAGATACTGCAATTTAAAGAAGTAAGTGAGAGAGCGGTGCTGCAATGCAGCCACTGACTGTGTGCGTGTGATTAATGAATTCCTTCACACAGCACGCGATCGGCAGTTGCCACAGTCAGTGAGTGCCGGTCGTGTACAAAACTCACTGTAACTCAGAAGCTTTGTAGTGTCCTGGCATGGCTGCATGTTCCACGATTGCTAATTTATTTAGCATATATTTACCATGTTTTAAACTGTGCTTTTGTCTGCCTAATTGGGATGAAAGGTGAAGTGGGCCTCTTTCGATTACAAACGTAGGAATGAAAAAAGAAATGCATTGATGGTATGGCAATGATGTTGAAACCCTTCACTATGTAAATAAGCTTAATTTTACTCTGCTCCACGACTGAAAATGTGCCACTGTGTATTTACACACAGAAGCGCAAGTAGAGCCAAATTTCGGGGGTAGGGGGGGAGGCAGGCTTTGAGGGTGCTAAGAATTTTTTTCGGGGAGGGGGGGGGGGGGGGGGTGGAGGGAGGGAGACGGCTGATTTTTCCAGAAATAGGCAGAGTGGAGCTGCAGGGGCTCTAAGAAGGGGTGAAAAACAACAAAGCCTCATTAAGAAGCAAATGGTCTTTTAAAGACCTGTGAAGTACTCGGGAGCGGCTGTGTGTGTGCCCGGGAAGCTGTCTCACCCGGGCTGACACACATGATTGTAAGACTTTCCCTAATCACTAGGATTCCCATGCCCAGGGGGAGGCTCAGTGAGAAGACCTGTACCTTCCGACCCATCCCCGAGCACCCTTCCTGTGCTCCACAGCCCTCCAGTGCTGCTTCGCAGGCATAGAACCGATCAGGCTGCACTCAGGTCCATGGGTTGCCTGTCACAGGCCTAGAATTGCCAACAGCTGCACTGGAAGCCTCCCGGCCATTTGCCTTCTTCTAAAAAATATAATAACTGGAGAAGCAGAGACTCGGAGTTGAATCTGAGGGTGTGTGTCTGCCGAGGCGTGCCAACTGATGCCTGCACATGCTCACCTGTCATTCTGCTACTGCCTCCTGCAACTACCACAGGGCTATGAAAGGTTTTTTTATTTTAATGAATGCAGCATGCTTTTCAAAAGAATCATCATTCTGTGGTCTGGTGACCTTGGATTCGTCCTTCAGAATCTGGGAAAGAGCTCATTACGAGGACAATTTCCACCGGCTCGAAGGAGAAGAGTATGAAACTCAGAATGCCTACTGCCTCTTTAAATGTAGAGCAGAAAGCAACCATATTAAGGATTACTTGTCACACCTGAACCATTACTGCTCACCACTCCCTGGAAACCTCAATGTGCAGAAGCATTTAGTTTATCCTAGCATGTGTGTACTAGTTTAGCATGCACAGTGGAACCTGTGGGGTACATAAAGACGGGGACCCTCAGCAAAGATGGAGCACGTGTTGACTCACATTTGGGGGCCCACTGACACTATTTATCACTGTGCTCAGAAGGTGCAGGGAGCTCGCCAGCTTCCAGGGAACAGTACAGTAATTCACAGCAGAGCACATCAGTGTTCCAATTCTTAACTGAGATCTTCTCTCTAATTCAACTGAGCTGTCTAGCACATGTCTGGCTATATTTACTTGCTGCAATAGTCATGTCAAGTGCCTCATATTTGCATTTCCCCTTCCATTTCTGCTTTTGGCCATCTCTCTCTCTCTCCTCCAATCTCACTGATACCCCTTCTTTTTGATCTCTTTCCCTGTCTCCTCCTTTTGTCTACCTCCTCCCCTCTCTCCCCTCTTGTCTCCCTCCTTCTCTGTCTCTCCTCCTTCCGTTTTTTTCTCATCTTCCTTCTCCTTTTCCTTCTCATCCCTTAACCTCCACCTTTTAGAAATGTTTACATACATAGTCTGCAGTGAATGTCATGGGATGTCTTAATGAACAGCCTGTATTCTACAGCAAGTTAAAAATCGGACATGTTCAAAACAGCATGTATGCAGTATGCAATATGGTATGCACTTCCACTGTCACTTTAGTGCTAAAAGAATGATAATAGCTGTGACCAAGTATGTGTTTCTGTGCCTTCCTTTAATTTTGCGGTTTATTTCTCGAAACAGGTTTTAAACAGGTTTCTGACAGCAATAAGCTATCCTCTATGTTGTATGGGAGATTATTGAACAACGCAGAAAATGCAATATATGTGCAGTCAGCCAATCTTTTGAAAGCCACCAAATGAAGTGCCAAACAGCGCTTCGCACACACAACACGTGTGAGGGCGCTATATCGATGATACAATGCAATGCAGCACTCTCTGAGCAGGAGAGTGGTAGCGACTCTGGAACACAGACTGTAACTTCCAACTTGCTGAGTGACCGATTAACGCTTTCATTTAAAACAAGCATTTGTAAGGCAATAGGTCTCACATTTGCGCGAGTTTGAGCTATTGACATTGCAGCTAACAATGCCTTGTATTTTTGTTTTCGTTTTTAAAACATAAATAAAAGGCTTTGTCATTTACAACACGAATAGCTTAAACTTGCATAAATGTGAGACCTATTGCATTGCAAATGCTTGTTAAATATGAGCTGTGGACTCAAAGGACAATGGAAAGTATTTCATGACTGTATTAAGCTTCTGAAATGCAGAGCAGTATACAATTTCTGAAGAAAAATGGAAAAAGCAATAAAAGCATAGTGTTCCATAAACACTGGTAAAACACTGTTTCAGTTGTTCTTTATGGCGCGAAAATTAGTAACCACTGAAAAGCACTGTTTTTTTGAGGTATTGAAATCACTGGAAAACACTGAAAAAACACCACCAGAATTTCCCAAAAATAGAAACTGAAAACAGGAAAGCCTAAATATATTTGTGAACAGTAACAAATCATAAACGTACACAAAAGTGTAAGTTTACCTTTGTGAATCAGGCTCATAGTGTATACGTTTGTCACGTTTTATAGGGTTCCGTCTTAAGCATTAGTGATGCCTAATTGCTGCAGTCAGAACCTGTGGCTAGGAGATTCAAACTCATTGCACTTTACTCAGGAGTTATAAAAGACTCATTGGATACAGAAAAGTATTCTGGATAACACTAGAGATTGAGGATTTAGACATTGATTTGCAAATTAGTACATGAGTCATCTTTCCAAGGATTATAAACTCTAGCACACATCTTATTACAAGCCGAGAAAGAGGATTCTTCAACTTGTACAGTATTTATATATATAGAGCACTTTGAATCATGTATGATATTACGGAATGTGGGGAAATTAATTTATATTGTTAGGAGTAAAAAAACAACCCTAAGATGTAATCATTATGTTACTGGTGATTAACTGGTTACATTGAGAATCATTCAGATCACAGAAATGATTTACAATTGAATGAAGGTAATTATCTACAGATTGATTTACAATTGAATTAAGGTAATTATCTATAGAAGTCTGTTATTTACATAGAAACGTGTACTATAGTACAGGTTATTTCATACTACTGTTATATATGTTTGACTTATCTTTCAGTTCTAATATGTTTTTGGGTTTTCATCAACCATAAAGAGTGGCCATATAGAGATTGCTGAGAATTACATCATATGTCATATTAGAAATCGTGAATTGTTAT
The DNA here is from genome assembly GCF_964263255.1 of Lissotriton vulgaris. NCBI lineage: Eukaryota > Metazoa > Chordata > Amphibia > Caudata > Salamandridae > Lissotriton > Lissotriton vulgaris. Next base: position 407,708,878 of record NC_141687.1, read on the forward strand.
GTAAATGATAAAATGCTAAACACAATATTTTTTGTTGTAGGTATCAACACTAATGCAATGTGGATTGAACATTAAGCATTAAGGACAGGCAGAGTGATCATAACAAGAGTCTCTGTTTCTCTCTCTATTGGCCAACTCCTCTTTTCCCTGGTCTACTGATTTTTTAGTTTGAATCTTTTTTATTGCATTTTTTGTATACATACATTACATATTACAGTCATATGCAACAGATGCGCCATGCATGAAGTAAACAGCAGTAACAGAGAGAAGCATCAGTGCAATAAATAGAAGACTCAATTAAAAGTATTTGAAAAAGAAACGACAAAAGAAAATACAAAAATCGGGTTATTCCCAAGCAGGGAATATCAACAGTGGAGTCCGCATCATTAACTAAAATGCACCAGTACAGAGAACCAGTTTGAATGAGAAATGTAAGAATAGTAACTGAGTTGGGTGGGAATGCGTTCAGGGGGAATGACAAGCACTCTAGGCGACAGATCAGCAACCGGGGTGGGTCGCCGAAGTCACTGGAGACATGGACGCCTCAGGGGATGCATCGGTTCCCTGGTCAACTGATGAGAACCATAAATATCCTTTGCATGGTGATCAGCGGTTTCAGGGAAGTACAAACATTACCATTGTTCCTCTTGGATCCGAGTTTTCAGGTTTGTGCAAGCCTGATAAGAAAGCCTAATGCAACACACTTGGGCACTTTCAATATCGTGTAATACCATTTGGATGTGCAGCCCTCCTGCTGTTTTCCTTTTTCTTTTTTTTTTAATTTATTTTTACAAAATACATGAATTAGTCGTTAGAGAGTCATAATCTACACAATACATATATATTATTGAAAATCATTACATCAATAATCCTGAAGTGAAATACATAATGCGAGAAATTAGAGATTATACATTAGTAACAATGCATACATAAAAATGCCATTAACCATACAATAAGAGGGATGCATATAAAGCTGCTAGGAGAAGCAAATAGCGGAAACAAACAATCAAACAGTAGACTCTAGATAATTAGTAATTTTGCCCCAAATTTGTTGACCAAGCTTCTTTTTTCTATGCCCCTTAAGGGCGTACAGACTATGCTCCATGTTATGTACTGCAAAAAAACGTGCTCTCCATCATTCAAAGGAAGGGGGTTCCTGCTGTAGCCACCAAGATGCTATTAAAAGCCGGTATACAGCTGTGACTAAAAATATTAGCTTTACATGTTGTTGTAGTAAATCTGGTACTACCGGCCCCATTTCTGCACCTAGCATTATCTGCGTAGCACTTAATTTAACTGGAAAACCCAACATGGCTGTTAGATAATTCTCTATCTATGAAAGTAAAGATATTAACCGCGGGCGCCCAAAAAAATATGAAGGTCGTCTGCATATATATATCCACACCGAAAACATTTCCCAATAATATCACCCTGCCATTTAGAAATCTTGTCGGGTGTATAATATAAATTAAAAGTGGATTTATAATGCTGTGCAGATAATTTTGCCGAAAGGAATACGTTTGTTGCCATCTCCAAAGAAATTTCTATCCGTATATCCTGCCTATCCTGCCTCCCGAGTTTATTCCCCCATTTAACATTTTGTTGCTCTAAATCATTCACCTTGGTATTCTACAAATGGCCATATAGCACTCCTATTTTTGCTGCTTTGATATTGTCTTCTATCAGGGGGTTAGCTTGTAAATTGCTTGCTTTTTGAGATAAGAAATTCCTAATTTGCAAATAGTTCACAAAATTCTCCCTGGGAAGCTGATATTTATCCTGGAGTTGCTCAAAAGATTTTAGAGATCCGTCACTAAAAAAATCCCCAACCAGCCTTAATCCTTTTGCCACCATACATAGACCACCCTATCCCATAGATCGATTGGCAGGAATATAGGGGATGTCAATGGTGTGTACCAAGAAATGTTTTCTATTCCAAACATTCTCCTTAGTGTTCTCCAAATCTTATATGCGGCCAGCAGAACCTTAAAGCGTGTGCGTTTATAATAGCTCCATTCCTGGTACAGTAGCAGACAATTTTTAGCCTTCACACCTAATAGCATCTGATAAATTGACGGGCACTCTGCCACATTCAAAGGAGCAACCCCTGTTAGCAAGATATTCATGCCTTGAAGCATACAAGCATAGTAGTAAAGAGTAAAATCTGGTACTGACCAGCCTCCTAAATTTCGTGGTAAGATCCTAAAACACCCGGCACGGCGGGCCTTACCACCAGCCCACATAAAACGCATACAAAGAGCCTGAAGTTGTATTAAGCTGGTAGTAGCAATTTCTAAAGGGACACACCTGAAAAAATATAGTATTTGTGGCAAAATCATCATTTTTAGTAGACTACATTGCCCTACTAAAGAAAGATGAAGGCATTCCGCCTGAACCAACTGTTTCCGCACCCCTGATGTTAGATCCTCCCAGTTGGACTTGACCAGGGCCGTTGGAGAGACCCTTAACTTAATACCCAGATAAGTGACTTCTTCACAAACCCATGGATCAGAGTACTTTGGGAGGTTAGCACACAGTAACTGGGTTTTAGAAGCATTCAATTTATAGCCAGCAGCTACACCAAAGTTTGCGGCAATAGATTCGATTTCCACCATTGCAGCTGTAGGTCATGTTGTAACAATTGCCACGTCACCAGCATATGCTAGAACCTTAAATTGATAATTTTGCATCACCACCGGGGGAATCCTAGAACAAGCACCCAGCATTCTTAAAAAGGGCTCAATGTACAATGAAAATAAAAGAGATGAGCAGGGTCAACCCTGCCTGGTGCCCCTCTGTATTTGTACTACATCAGACACGAGTCCCATGGTACTAATACGGGCCGTAGGTTGCAAATACAGTGTCTGCAGTGATTTTATGAATTCAGGGCCAAACCCCCTTCGCTTCATTACGTCCCATATAAAGCACCATGAGACCCGGTCGAAAGCCTTTTCAGCATCCAATAAAATTAAACATAATGGCTCCTGGGTAACATTAACAAAATCAAATAAAGTGATCACCGGCGAACATGATCCGCCGTTCCTCAGTGCGGGATAAACCCATGCTGGATAGTGGAAACTAAATTAGTGATTATTCTAGATAACCTATTCGCAAGAATCTTCGAATATATTTTTCCATCTGTGTTTAAGAGCGAAATAGGGCGGTAGGACCCAGGTAAGTTCGCAGGTTTTCCTTTTTTGTGAAAGACCACAATACATGCCTCACTCCAGCTCCCCGGAGGCGTCCATTTCTGAGCATTTCTCATCGTCTCTAGAAGATCTGTTTTTAAAAAAGAAAAAAAAGTCTTATAAATTTCCACGGGTAGCTTATCTGGGCCTGCCGCCTTTCCCCTCGCTAAACCATTAACTTCTAATTCTAGTTCTTCTGCCGTAATAGGTGCCTCCAGGCTTTCTCTTTCATCCTCAGATAAATCTTCCGTACAGTATTGCCCGATAAGAACAGTAGCCTTAACACTGTCATATGCATCTCCTTTATACAATGATTCATAAAATTGCCTAAACACCTCTAATATTCCAGATTCATTGTCTACTAAGTTACCTCTTAACCCCTTCGGGGCTGATGACGAGCTGGGCTCGTCATGGCGTAGCCTCCTCGCACGCTGATGACGAGCCCAGCTCGTCACGTAACATGCGATTTAGAAAATCTCAGCGAACGAGCGGAATTCCGCTCGCACGCATGTGGTTAAATCTACTATATTATCTATCCGCTGTGCTGCTTATTTTGACCTTAGTTTCTGGGCAAGACATGCATCACTTGCCTCCCCGTACTCATATTGAATTTGTTGTTTAATAAAGAAAGTTTTTGCACTATCCTGCGACCATTTAAGGTTTATATTTGCTTTAAGCCTAGCTAGTGCCGTCATCTGATCAGTTATATCCACCCCCAACCGTATACCCTGTGCTAATGATTCCTCAGCCTTTGTTAAATCTTGATAAAGCTCTTGGAGTTTTATCGCCTGTTGCTTTTGATTATATAAACCAAAGCTCAAGGCCTCCCCCCTAAAGGCTGCTTTAAAACAATCCCAGACATTGCCCACACTGCTTGTCCCTCTATTAATAATAAAAAATGTTTCAATACATTGTTTCATGTATTCAGTGAATTGTTGTTCTAATAATAACTTGCGATCAAAAGAATATGCCCTTGGTCTTTTAGAGGTTACTATGTCCGTTATAGAAAGAACCACCGGTCCATGATCAGACGTGATTCTAGGATAGACTTGGATAATGGCAGATTTCAACAATGACTGAGGAAGAAAAAAATCATCCAAGCGAACTAACTTACGATGGGGGAAAGAAAAAAACGTATACCCAGGAGCCGTCCCCCTTAAAAAGGCCCATGCATCCACCAACCCATGTACCATAATTAATGCCTGCAACGCCTTAAACACGTGTGGCTTCCGACCACTATAATTTTCGTTTTTATTACAAAGAATGTTCGGGGTTAAATTTATATTTAAGTCTCCACACAGAATCAGCGGTGTAGGCCAAGTAGCTAACTCAACATTTAAAAACTCCAAAGTTCATGCTTCATCAAGATTTGCTCCATAAACCGCACAGACTGTAAAATGTATCATACCTACAACACATTCTGCGATTGCCCATCTACCTAAGTCATCAACTAGAGTTTTGCCGGTTTTGCCAATATGCTTCTTTCCCAAAATTGCCACCCCTCTCGATGAACCCAAGTACCTAGTACAAGTAATAAGATTGAATTCCAACTCTTCGAGCAATCGATGTTTTGACCCTACAATATTAAGTCTCTTGGAGACAAATTATATCACAATAGAGGGCACGTAACTCCTGTGCTACCCGTCGTCTTTTATCTATTGAGTTCAACCCCCTAACATTCAATGTACCTATCCTGATACCCCTGCCTGCCATTTAACTGAAACAAATCTGCTGTAAATTAGCTCCATTTATTAACTGAAAAATAACAATGTTTTTACAAAAGTGACTCATTTCCGACCAATTTTCATGTATTATTTTGTTTTTCCCCTTCCCTCCCTACGACACCCCCCAGCTCCACCCCAAGACCCCCTGCCCACTTACCCCCCACCCCTCCCACCCAATGTGAGGCTTGAGGACCATGTCCTCAGTGATGTCGAGGTGCTATGACCGACCCCCCCTCCTGCTGACTTTCCCCCCCACACTCTTGTGCCCTATTTTCCCTCTCTCCCTCGCCTTAACTATTGATATCTCATCTGACCCTGTACAGATATAGAAAATAAACAATAAAAAAGCAATATCGTGCAATACCATTTGGGTGTGCAGCGCTCCTGCTGTTTTTCAATGCTTTAGGATTTTTGTGTTTGTAGATATTTCGAATTATTTTGTATTGGGTTATTCAGACAACATCCTCATATTTTCCAAAGGTCTCATTAGGTGTATATTACACCGTGTTCGGGGAAACCACAGGACAACTAAGAGTTAGGGTTTAAGGTAAAGATGTAATCTCCAAGAGGAGTTTAGCCGACAACTCTAGTCCTCCACCTGTCTCAACACAGGTACTCAATAATATTACATAAGCTAGGAGTTGAGGGAAATGTGGTAGGGAAATAATACCAGAGACACTGGTTCAGAATGGATCCCACAGCAATGAAAATAGTCTCAGAACCACTGCTTGGATAGCGAGAACAAAGAAACAGAAAATGCACTGGGAGACTTACAAAGGACAAAATATACAATCTGTAGTGCATGCAACCCAATGGTGTCATAAGACTTCCCTCTTTCTCAGCAAGAAAAGACTATGACTCGTACCATTGTTACCCGGAATCAGTCATAGAGCTGAACCGTGGAGGAGAGGCTCTGGGAGCACTGAGATGCAGAAATAGGTATGCGATGTAGTTGCTGAAAATGTAATGAAGCGGCAACTAAGATGGTGTGCGGTAGCAGCAAACACAAGAACAGGGTAGCAAGCAAAACAAGTCTTCAGAAGGTAAGCTGGAGGTATCATAGCTAGGAAGGTCGAAGACTGTGGAAGGGCAAGGAAACACAGGGAACAAAACAACAAATCTTAGGTATGGAATACTGAAAAACAAACTGCACGGTACCAAAGGTACCAAAATAACTGGGAGGTGTTGCCAGGCACTAACCCAATGCCTGCACTGAGTGTATATACCCACTGTCCCTAAGAAGCTCAGTCCACAACCTAGAAGTTTGTTAAGCTAATTTGCAGCATCCGATTCTCCATACACGCCAATCCGGACCTCTTCTCAACTTGAATGAGGGCTTGAAGCCTGCATGCCTGAGTAATGCCACTTCATTAGAATGATCACTTCCGTCAATCCTGACACTGGGCCCAACTCTATGTGGTTGAGGTCATTTGCACTGGTGTCATGTGGTCTGGCTTTGTAAACTGGGCCAGGTACACCCATTCTGCACTTGCCTCCTGGGGTAATTAGGATGAGCAGTCAAAAGATTTTCAGGGAGGTAGTGTGGAGGGGCAGGAACTCAGAACTCAACAGTCAACCAACAGACACAATAACGAATTGTCCAGCCCAGTACTTATCTTTTTTTATTCAAATAGTTTTTTTAACACACACTATTATAATACAACACACCAATAAGGGGATTCAGTCATAAGATTGCAATTCTATTTGCACTCTTGTGTGAGGCGCCAAAGCCGTTCATACCTTCCCCCTACTAACGCAGTTCCCCAGCATTGTTTGACTCTGGTGTATACCTCTGGAGTAGGCTCTGATCAGGCACAGGTCCAGTTAACTCAAAACACCACCATGGTGTGAATGCGCACAACATTTCAATTCACTCTCAGCCTTTTACATTCTCCATGTACAAGTCTTAAGATTATTTCATAGACCTTGGCATGCTATCTCAGTCTCTTGTCCCCTCACAGTTTAAGGTCTGCATATACTCTTGCAGTCTTTTTTTAACTTTTACATAGCTTGAACTCAACCTGAAGGTATTGGAGTGCTTTAAAAGTGCACCGCTTACAATACAAAAGCACACATTCATTTTTGTAGGCAAGGGGAGTTGAATGACAAGATGCTGAGCTGATGCCAAGAGTCAAACCTGGTTCCCCGTTTCCAAAGTCAGCAGCTCTGGCCATTATGCCACATCCTAAGTGTCTTTTATTCTAACGCAGGTGGTGCGAGACAGAGGCAGGCAGTGGTCTTACTCCTGGGTGGTGGCTTTTGAACTAAAGGGGCATCCTCACTCGGTAGTTCATGGCTTAGAGATTTCAGTGTGGAGGCTCACATGGCATCTCTTTGGTAGACTTTCTAGGCCAGATGTTGACAAGAGGCTAAGTTGACAGGTGCAGCCTCAAGGTCAATCTTGACTGTGTGGGCGTCTGGCAGTTATGGCTTCTGTGTCAATCAAGGCTTCCACCTTGGCAACAAAGTGTTTTGTCTCTAATGATGGCAGCAACAACACCAGTATCTTGGGCACATGGAAGGCTGCAAATCACACATGATACTTGGTGCTTCTTAGATGTCGTGATGTAGTTCATCACAAGAACTGCTCTGGAAGACTGGAGGACCCCTATATACACTGGGTGCTCCTGGATTTGCTCCCTCATAGTAACTCACTTTCTCTGGTAGTTCCCCATGCTAGGAGCACACTGGGATTCTCCTTCTGGACAGTGTGTCCTCCTGAAGGGCCAGGCTCACTCTTTCCTTCTTTCAGCAGGCATACAGGCAGGTGACTAGGCTCTAGGCAGATCCTCAGCTCCTTCACAAGAATGTACAGACTACAGTTGATGTCCCCTCACCTCCAGGAAACTGGCTGCATGCAGATGCCATTCCTGGTCAAACAGAAGCCCTTGAAGTATTCTGTGGAGCACTCCCTTCCTTGATCATGGAGAATGTGGAACTGGAAGAGTAAGGGTAGTTGGGATCCCACTTGTATATGCATTTTTCCAGCCATGGGATGTGAATCCACTGTTTAATGTTTCAGAACTGGTTTGGGTTGATTCTCTTTCAAATCTTATTTCTCACTGTTTTTCAGCAAGGGGAAACACCAGCGAGTGTGAGAGCCTTCACCTTTGTGTAAATTGATTTTTCTCACAGCAGGGCAGGTAGCAATGATGCTTGCTCCAAGCAGGAGAATCCCAAATAAGGCCCATTGGGTAAACAGAGAGAGGCAAAAGGATAGACCCTGCCTAGAATCGTCCTCCTCTTCAACAACTGAAATGGCAGTCCCACCCTTCAATCCTAGCACCTACCTAATGGCAGCGCTAATGAAAAATTAATCAGCAGTCCTTTGTTACAAGTCCTTTGTCAGATTTTGCAGGGGAGCCCATCACCATCCTCCTTCACTTCTATCATGACAGAGAAGCGTGAGTAGTTGCCCTCAACCAGTGACTCAGTAATTACCAATGGATGGAACACTGGACCTTATGGAGTAGCTAGAACGGCACAACCATGATATCTTCGTAGTGGGGTCAAGCGAGAAGTAAGGTTCATAGGATGCTGGCTTAGAGACTCACTGTAAGCCAAACTAGTGCTGAAGATGGAGAGGGACTCGAAATCATGAAATGATTGCAGGACCAATAAAAGGAAGAGAGGTAGCAGGAGAAAACTGATGGATAAGTGATGACAGAAAGGAAGTGTGAAGCTGACAGGGTAGACCGAACATCATCCGGGATTTTAATAACTTGTAAGAGTTTCTAACTGAAGCCAATAATAACTTGTAAGAGTTTCTAACTGAAACCAATAATACTGTCTGCCCCACAGAGAAATCCACAGAGAAATCCTTTAGAATCCCTAGTGCCTTTTCTGACACCAGTGCTGGCAGTAAGGGGCTTGGAGGAGTTGCCCGCGTGAAGGCCTCTGGCTTTGTAACCAGAGAACAGGAGTGATCTGGTACCGATGGTAGTGGTGGTGGCATCTACAGGAACATATTCTGTGAAATGTGTTATTTTGGCTGTGGCCATGAGTGGCTGGCCTCAGAATCACATGTACCAGTGGCCTCCTGGCCAGCCCCATCACCCTCAATGCCATTAGGTTCCTCTGTGATGATGGCTTCACCTTCTGACTCCCAGTGGCTCTCCACTGGTCTACTGAAGTCTGGCCAGCATCTCTCTCGGTTCCATTGGAGGAAACCTAAAGAAGACATATGCACACACCAGAAACGTATTACAGAGGTCAATAGCAAAATGTGCACTTATAAAAGGGTTCCAAAATTTGAACTAGTAGCATACTAATATAAATGCCATCATAAAGGGCTTGATTTTATCATACTGGTTGCTCTATCACAAATGTTATGAATAATATATCTGCCTTATTACAAGCACACTATATGTTTTAGCACTTGCAAGCGGATGGGATATCTGTTACTTTTGTGATAGACTTCCCATGTGCAAATCTCAATATCATGCACATTGTGTTAACCAACTAATTTTAAGTAAATCGAAAAATTTCATAAACATGCACAATTATTATCCAGTCTTTATTTATTTTATTTACAAAGTTTTATATAGCGCTAGCTAGACCCCTAGGTATCAGAGCGCTTTACATACACAAAGGAAAATAAAGATTGCATAACATCGAAGGATATGAGGATGCATAAAGATATAAGCAAAAACATAATACTTATGTATTAAGTGAGGGGAGAGAGACGCAGGTGTTGACACAGTCAGATAACCACCATCCTAGTCTCACACAGTGTGTCATATCCGTCCAGTTTGATGTAGGGTACCCTGTCATTAATTTGACATGCATGATAACTAGCACATTGCAAATTAGATATACATCAATACACTTGGAAGACGGTGTATATCTGTTCAGACATGTTTTAAGGACCATACCATATCCCAGAATCAAACTCAGACACATATTGTTATCTTTGAACTTTGAAATATTGTTGTCAGCAAGGTTCAGTAAATGGTGTCCTGCATTCACGCTTGAACATGCCTGCTATCATACTTGCATGACAATACGAGCTAAATGTGAAATAAACCTGCGTGTGTGTGTGTGTGTGGTAAACTAACCATGCATGTGTGTGTTTGTGCGTGTGTGTTTGCGTGTGTGTGTCATTATCAAGGGACTCCCCAAACCCACCAGCGAAACTACGCAAAGTCACCCCTCCCAGGACCTCTGCAACATGCTCGGCTCCTACTTCATTCTGAAAAACAAGTTCCTCTACAACAACTTCAACGAACAGACACCGGATGCCAAAACCACTCCCTCCTCCAGAAAGGCCAACCAGCCCAGCATCTCCTCCCGGAACGCAGTCACCACCAAAGACACTGCATCAACAATGAAACACATCCACTCAGGAGCCCCCACAGATCCCTGCCCCCTCACATATTCCACAGAGCCGCTGCCGCCATCACACCTGAACTACGTTGCACCGTCAACGCCACCTTCGAAATAAAAACTTTCCCTGCGAAAGGTGCAGAAGTCAAGCCCCTACTCAAGAAACCCTCAGCAGACCCAATGAACGTCAAGAACTACCAACCCTTCGCGGCCAAAGTCACAGAGAAGACTGTCAACATCAAACTAACAAAATTCATCGAAGAGAACTCAATCCTCGACCCCTCTCAATCCAAATTCAGCAGCAACCACAGCACCCAGACTGCACTACTCACTGCTACAGACAACAACCGCACACTCCTCGACCAAGGCCACACCGCGGCCCTGATCCTATTCGACCTTTCTCCCACTGAACACGCACCGCCAGACTCCATGACGCTGGTATATAGGGAACCGCCATCAACTGGCTCTGCTCCTTCCTCACCGGCAGAACCCAAAGAATCAGACTTACACCCTTCCTCTCCAAACCCACAGAGATAAACTGTGGAGTACCCCAAGGATCATCGCTCAGCCCTACGCTCTTCAACATCTACATGGCCCCTCAACATCTACATGGCCCCCCCTTGCCACAATCGTCAGACTGCACTGACTCAGCATAGTACCCTACGCCGACACCCAGCTCAACCACTCTCTCACTAAGGATCCCATCACCACCAGACCTAGCTTCCAGGAAGGAATGCAGGACATTGCATCCTGGATGAACAGCAGCTGCCTGAAGCTCAACTGGGAGAAGACAGAGGTCCTCATGCTCGGACCCTCCCCATCTGTATGGGACAACACCTGGTGGCCCACCGCCCTCAGCAGCCCCTCCACCCCCACGGGCCATGCTCGGAACCTCGGCATCATACTTTACTCCTCCCTCTCCCTGACCCGAAAGATCAACACCGTCACCTTCACCTGTTTTAACACCCTCCGCATCCTTCGGAAGACCTTCAAATGGATCCCCCCTGAATCAAGAAAGAACGTCACCCACACTCTCATAACCAGCAGACAGGACTATGGAAATGCCCGCTATGCTGGGATCAACAAGTATCTACTACGCAAACTTCAGATCCTACAGACCACCGCAGTCAGACTCGTCCTCGGCATCCCTCGACATAAACACATCACCCAACACCTGCGAAACCTCCACTGGCTCCCCGTCGAGAAGAGAGTAACCTTCAAGATACTCACCCACACCTACAAATGCCTCCACAACACCGGACCCCAATATCTCAACGAAAGAATCTCCTTTCATTTACCCAAGAGAAACCTCAGATCCGCCGACCTCGCCTACACCCTGCGCATCCGCAGAGCAAGAGCGGGCTGAAGAACTTTCTCCTACATCGCGGCCAAAACCTGGAACGAGCTCCTGATCGACATTGGACTCACCCCCACTCTGCACATCTTCAGGAAGACCCTCAAGACCTGGCTCTTCGACTGACGGAGCTGCTCCCCTCCCCCAGCGACGTGAGTAGCGCGCTTCAAAATTCCCCTATTGATTGATTGATTGTGTGTGCGTGCAATACAAAATACAGCCTGTAGTAATCACCAAAGGATCCTATCCATGGCATATAATAGTATTAATAGCACAGTATTAGCAACACAGCATGCTTAATATAGATAGAATGTCCAAAACATTTTGCTTGTGCAACAGCAATGTAACTTTCATGAACCACTTGATAAACAGACAAGTTGCAACTTTTTTAGAGGGAATACTCCGACAGTACTATCACAGATCTCATCTGCAAAGTTGCAAAAACATTATTGACGTTGGGCTTGATTTATAGTTTGACAGCTGTGTTATTGTAGCACAAATATGATAGATAGCCTGTCCGCCCTATTACAAGTAGGTTGTATCTAACAGCGCTTGTACTAAGGTGAACAGGATATCCACAACAATTGTGACTTAGTAGCTGTCCGCCAAACTCAAAGTCGGGCCAACATTATTATATCCTATGACACTTATAATTGGAACTTTCTTATATTTGTGAATCTTCTTTCTGACATTATATTGCATCCTGAAAATTGTACAGAGGGTTAAGAAAAACATACATATTTTTTAGCTTACATAAACTTACCCCATTGTCAGTTCTCCATGTCCTCTACCTCTCCCCCATCCAAGTCGAGGTAGACCACTGCTGAAATTCAATATGTCTTGAGGTCAGCTACACTGCTGAACTGGGAATTTAAACCATCCCTGTCAATTAAGCTCGATCAGCCTGGGAGGGTGGCAGGAGCATGCTACTGAGAAGCTCCGGCTAGTGTAAAGCACCGCTGCCCTCAAGCTCAATTCTGTCCAGGCCCCACCAGTTGTCATCTTCGGAGAGCCGGCCCCTCCACTCCCTGGGCTGGTTCTCTGCACTGCACGGTAGTGACTCTCCTCTGCCCTCACCAATTGGTCTGCCTGCTGCCCAGAGGATATGGCCGATCTGCCAGTCACTTCAGTGGGTGGCCAACAACTCTGTGTCATCAGCCGGTTCACGCAGCATTCTTCTGCCGCTCTTGATCCAGCCGCTCAGCAGCACAAATTCCAGCCATCCCAGGGCAGTCCTCAGGCCTTCAACGGTAGATGTCCTAATGTGACTGCGCCCCCCAAGGTTTCCCCCATAGGCAGCGGGTCTCTTCGGCAGACCCCCGCAATCTCCAGCATCTCAACGCCGCTCCTCCGAGCTGCTGGGTCCTGATGCAGGACCAAGCCTCCTCTTGGCCTTACGATACAGTGGTCGGTCCACCACTCAACGATGGCCCCCAAAGAGAGATTGTGGTACTGGGATGCAGAAAGATGCAATGTCACCCGAAAGCAAGCAGATGTATGAAAGTTACAGGGTTTGACAGATTATTATCTGGGGATCCAGCGCTCGGGCTTACAGCGTCCAACCGACTATCTTGCCAGGTCCCGCTCGAGCCCATCAAATACTTAGAGGTCAAAATTAGTAATGTTGAACAATCCTAGACTTCTCAAGGAGGTTAGTGAGGACATACAGCACACTACGATCACAACATTGATGGTATAGTCCATTAAAACATATAGAGTCACAAAGACTCCTTTTGATTTGTAGGACAAATACCAGATGTATATTGTAAAATTGTGAATTTGAAGAAAATCTACACAAGATGTAGGTGTATCTCAAAGACACCTAGGTTATCTGAATCCCTGTAACTCCACAAACACCCATTTCTAGGGTTTGATATATATCAGCTGGATGCAGAGTGAAGGTGCAGCATTAAACCTCAGTTCTTACATGCTATTTCTGGCAGTATTTTTTCCTAAAGGCTGATAAGCAATCTTTGGGCATCATGTGGCAAACGTGTCCCTACCACTGATAATCTGTTGCTAGCAGAGGCATGTTGTGCCACGGTTGAATTAGACAGCTCAACTTCTCTGGTCAGGTGGCAGACACAGGTGGACACACATCATGGTAATTCACTAGAATGTAGATGATCTCATGGAGGTGTATTTGTTTGTTAGATGAATTGTCCCTACACTTTTTAACTAAATTTTAAGTGTGATGTTAATGTGTGTCAAAGTAGTGTGTTACTTAAAAGATAAAATGGGCCAACTTCACTAAGGTTCAACTTTTCTATTCCTTAGCTTTCACATCTTTAGAATCATGTGTTTGTTCAATAATCCAAATAAAAGAATAACAATAAGCTCCCATAATGAAGTGATATGTTAACTCTCAGACCCGACCTGGATCATGTTCACCTGTTTCAACTTGTACTACAAAACATTCCTTTTACATTGTATCAGATAAAGAGAGATAGTATGAGTTATGTGACTAAGATAAGAGTGGGCGGAGCTTACATTGTTATAACTTGAGTAGTCAATACCTAGGAGGTGTTGTCTAAAGTTCAGATCACGTGTTTGATTGTGTTTCCTATGAGTTGTGTCAATGAGAATTGTGTGCCAGTAAAATGTAGATTATGAATACAAAGAGAACAAATAGGTAGTTGTGAAAGACTACAGGTAGCCAACTTGTGTGAAAATGTTGCCAGTGTACATATTTTTGCTAGGGATTAGGGGAGTTATAGTGCAGAGATGATGAATTAGTTATTGTGTGAGAGGTACTGCTGGTACCTAGCAGTCTATTCTCCACCTGCAGTTCCCAAAATGCCTTCTATATGGCGTATGGACACCACCTTCTACCAGGGCACGAGATTGAGGAGCCTGGGTGCCCCCATCAGTTGTCAGAGCCTCTTGATGTGAGATGAAGGAGTTGCCAAGCGAGAAATGGGCTACAAAACCCAGAAAACCATGGTGGCAAAATCAATTGAACGTTAAGAAACATGACTGCCAGTGGGGAACTCTGCCAACCTAAATAGGAAGCGTTCTGTTGATTTGCCAACACACTCATCCAAGCAAATACTGTAATTGAGCAACAAGAACACATATGCTGCAGTTTTTTCTATAGTCCACCTCTGTCAGGGTGCTGACTGGGAGAATTTACAAACATATCCTACCCAGAAATTAATGGCAAAAATAGGTTGAGGACTGCAGCCATCAAGGAGGGCACATTTCAAACACCACTGTATTTGAAAATATAGAACTATTTAAAGAATGCTGCTAAAATAGAAGCTCCATTGACCACATTTGAATTGTATTAACAGAAGAAAGATTCCTGATAGTTTTGGAGATGTGATGGTGCTCAACTGGCTGCTGGTGGACATGCAACAATATTTGCAAGAAGATTTAAAGAGGACATCCAATGAAAAGAAGAAATGCTATTTGGCATCATTATCAATCGCCAACAATGACCATTCTAGAATAGTGGTTGATGATGTTTTGACTTCTGTGGACCCTCACTTAATCAATACTGGAACCCGGGGACCCCCACTGAATCAATATTGGAATCCCAAGACCTACACTGCGTAATTACTGGATGCCGGTGACCACAGCCTAAGCATTTTCAATAATTTGAATGCAAAATAATACATAAAAAAAACAGAAACAGGTATTCACCGAACAAATATACAAATGTTGAAATATTTTGATTAATTCCCAAACAAATATTTCAAAATATCTAAATTTGAAATGGATGGTCATAGCTTTTCTAAATTTATTGGAGGTCACTCACCGTCCATACCATATTCTGTCTGATGCACTTGCACTGCTCACATGAATCAGTCTGAGGATACTATCATAGTATTTAGCTTCCAATTTCATATTCCTTCACATTCACAAAACCTTTTAACATTTTCAGTTGTACATTTTGCTTCTTTTTAATATACACTCTATTTATCTGCTAATATTATTTAATTTTGTAAGCAATCGGAGTCACTCTGAGTAGGCTTCGCGGTCCTTCAGGGAGTACCTGACCCCATGTTAAGAACTACTGTTCCCCAATGTTGATTTACTTGATGACGTTTGCTGGGGCTTTGAGACATTGTAGCATCATTCACCGGATGGCCCCTTCCAAAATGTTGCCGTAATAACTTTGGCTAGTTTTGGTGTGGCCTAGGCATGGCTAAGGAGGAAGTGCTGCTTGCAGGAGAATGCTTGGTGAGGTTGCAAAGTAAGGCACACTGGGTGAATGAAACACTGTTTTTATATTGCTATGCAGTACTGCTTTATGCAGTGGCCGCTCCTCCGATAAGGCGGCGGAGCGTCGCCCTACTGCTCGTGGAGCAGTGTAAAAAGAAAAATTGTAAGAACAGAAGTAATTTCTATTATTATCATTTTATTTTTTCAGCCAAGTTTGGCAGGGCTGACACTCCTGTGACATCTGGGATGAAGAGTGGTGTGCACTCCTTATGAGTGAACGACTGCTTGGCCGGCCCTCTCAGACCACCCAAGCAGTCATGCGCAATTCGCATGTCCCCCACCAGGCTGCCTCCCAGTCCCCGTCTGAGTGCCTATCCATGGCGCTCAGACCAATCACAAGGCTGTAATGCAGTGTTGAGATTGGACAGGGGAGGGAGCCTACGTGCTTCCTGGTGTCAGAGAGACGACAAGGGACAACATGACGAAGGAGAGGCGGCTGCGGACTTGGCGTGGAGGTGAGTGTTTTTTTTAATTTTGTAATACCCCCCCTCCCCCCCCCCCACCCATGACCCCTCTAATCCCCGCCCGCCGGCCCCTCCACTCTTGTTCCCTGCCAGCTGTTACTTGTTTTATGTTGCTGTGATTGCAGGTTGTGTAAAAGAACAACTAGCTAATCACCTTTGCTTTGCAACTTAATTTTCATTTTACTACTGATCCGATCCCTGCATGTCCTGGTGGTACCCACTGCTGGTTCTTCTGTGTTGGAGTTGCCACATAGGTTGAGATGGTCTGAACAAATGACTATTATGATAGAAATAAGAGGATGGTTTTATGTCAACAAAGTTAACAAAGTGCCACACAGCAATTGATAATAATGGTTGGGGCAGCTTGAATTATTTGGTTCTCGGGTTGCAGTGTCTGCCATGACGTTATGGATTTGCTTCATATTCCATTATGTTCTTTACAGATTGCAGAACTGATCAGAAAATATAGACCCACAGCAAGCAAGATTGGTGCATATGACATTTACGGCCTCGTTACGAATTCCTCGTAATATTCCGACTTCTGAGTACACTATTCACGAATGGACCGTAATTATGAGTTTGAAGGTATTTAAAGCATCCGATTATTATCAGATGCAGTAAACTCAACCTTTATAACATTTTGACAGGTCAAACATGTTGAAATTTAATATGTGAAAACATACCGTATTTATCGTATCAGGGGGTATTTGGTGCGTTAAACATCAAAATCTGCATGTTTTTCCCTATGAACCTGCAATAGGTGTTATTTATTGCACCCGATAAATAACATCTTAGCTCTTAATCAATTAGTGAAGATCTTAACTTTTTGTAAACCACAACTTACCTTTTTCCTGTTGATTGGCAAAAGAGGTAAGAATTTCGACCAGACAATATTAAAGACCTTTCTCAATAAATAGTTGGAAAGTACTTTTATTTATAGCAGGAAACAGAAACCCTAAGGGCCTCATTCATGAGAAGTGACGCATTGCTGCGTGAAAGCAGCGATGCGTCAATTCTCAGTGCGCCCTCCTTGCGACATGATGGATGCGTCATATTTACTGTATGACGCATCATGTCTCAAGGAGTTACAGATACGTCAGTATTTCTGACGTATCTGAAGGCGCAAAATTGGCGCATTGCTGGAGTGTGTCACAAAAGTGACGCAACTCCAGCAATGTGTCCTTCCACATGGGGCAAGCCCCTTGTGAAAGGGCCTATGTCAGTCTTACGCCTGCTGAGAGGCAGGCGGAAGATATTGACGCATTTGCGTCCAAGAAATGGCGCAGTGAAATCTTGTAGACTTCACTGCGTCACTTCTACGAGGCTTACTTACGTGGGAACACCCACCCTGCATACATTATACCTGACACAGGTATAATGTAGCGCAGGGGTTTACAAAGTGACGCATCTGCTTAGATGCGTGCGTCCCTTTGTAAATAGGGCACAGCAGGAGGCATGTTTTACATCGCTGATGCGTCACAAAAAGTGATGCATCGGAAGCGCAAAACTGTCGCAAGGCCTCATAAATAAGGCCGTAAGTATTTATTTATACTTTAACCAGGGCATACAGAAGAGTTCATTGTTTGTCATGATTTTTTGAGAGGTGATGCCAATTCATGTTTACGTCATTGTTCTCCACGAACCGGTCTGTGAAGACCGCGCACAGAATAAAAAAAAAACATCTAAACATTTTGCACATGTTTTTAAGATCTAATGTCTGCAGTTTTAATGTGCCTGTCTATAAGTGAGGTATATATCACATGATTGATGTGCAATGCTGACCTGCGTGAAGGTGGAAAAGGTGTCTTCAGAAGACTCATGGTATGAATAGAGAATAAACCTGACTCTCCAGGTGACAGTTTTTGAAACCCAGATGGCATAAACAGAACAAGAGAAAGGCATGTTTTAAATCAAGAAGTGTGAATACGTAAATCAAGTTTGCACTGTGGCGCACTGCATATGTCTTAAACACATTATTTTACTCAGAAGGGTCGTAAAGAGCACTCAGAAAATTGAATTTCTGTGCAAGACATAATCATTAACTGTTGATGAATAACATTTTTGAATAGCATCAACAAAAGGTCTACAGTTCCCTTTCTTAAGAAGTCTATTTCTTTAAACAGTATCTCAAACCGAAAATCAAATAAAATTAAAACAAAATTATGCTGTCACAGAACATGCTCCATAATTTACATTTTCTTGTTGCATATTCAAGTCAAAACCTTCCAAATAAGTTGATCCTGCATAATTCGAGTCACCTTGCTTATGATTCATAGGTCTTTACGTTAAAAAAAGCATACCTTATATCAGAGGGTGTGAACGAAAGGCAAAGAAGGCAAAAAGGAAGTGCTGCAGGTGCTCATTCCTTTGTAGGAATGAATTCTGGATTAAGTGCATGCACAAGTATTCCTGCCCCCACTTTGGGCTCCCTGGGAATTTATTCTGGCATCTGTGTGTGATAATGTCATAAGGTTGTGTGCACTTTAATTAGTTGTTGGCTGGCAATGTCTAAACAAAATGACAAAAATCATGGAAAAAAAGAATTATTATAGCAAAAATTCGATTTACAAGTAAAATCTGAGGCAAAGAACTAAAATGGATATACAAGAAAACTGATTGCCATAGGTTAGTTAGTGGAAGACTAGCTTATTTCTGGTAGGACATAGAGCCCCCCCTCCCATATATGGTGATCCATTGGCTATACTTCCCAAATCTGAAATATCCACCTTCATATACTTGGGATTACAGTTCTACCAGGAGATAGCAGACGTCATTAAGGGCAATATTGGAAGCATTATGAGGTCCCTCCCATCTCATCAGGTCTTCTGATGTTCTGTCCCCTTATGGCGACTGGGCGGATAGGCTTCTCTAAAATGATAATGCTGCCACACCTCTCTTATTACTATGCTAACTTAAGATGTATTCTCCCCAAAAAACATTTCAAAGAATCGGAGAGTTTGTTATTAAACTTGATCTGGAGTGGCCCGCCCCAGATTTGCCTTCAAACACCGTTAGAGATGCAGGTAATGCAGGAGGTCCACAGATTTATTTTTAAGTTATACAATTTAGCAGCTCAGACACAATGACTTTCACCAGTGGCGGCCGTCACAAACAAAAAGTTGTGTGTGAATGAAGGGGCCGTGGGAGAGCACTGGAGGCGCATGGGGGTTTAGTAATAAAAAAAAGATTTACCTGAAGCTGCCGGCCACCCCGAGCCTCAATGTGCATCTGCTTCCTGGTACCAGCAGACACTGGGACAGCATCCCTGAGAAATCCCTGTGCTGCTCTCATGCTATTGCCAAGCATGAGAGCAGCACAGTGATTGGCCTGAGCGGGCTGGTTTAACTTTTACTCAGGCACTCAGGGAGTCTGTGCTGTTTCTCCAACCCGGCTATGCAATACAGCTGGGTTGGAAAAACCTAACTGTGCATGTGTGTTTGTCTGGCCTAAGACGGCCAAACAGACATGCACACTTAGAAGTGCACATACCACTCCATTCCTCCTCCGTCTCATGGCACGGCCCCACCCTTCCCTATACATGCTGGTTCAGCCAGCAGCTGAAAAATCAAACAATAATAACATATAGGTTTATTTTTCAGCTGCTGTTTCTGAGCCAGTGGGGCAAAGCTCCTCCGCCATTTTGGAGGAGCCGCCGCCGCTGGCTTTCACGCATGTTGGCTCAGAGAAATCTAGATGAGCTTAAAAACTGGACAGCAGCAGTTCGAGATCTTACACTTAGCTGGTTGGGTCCTACAGGCGAATTGACCACGATTACCACTGCCTACCTCCAATGAGTAGCACAATAATGTCATTAGAGGGTTCAGCAGTGGGGAAAACACACATCCTCTTATACTGCAATCTATCACTTACATTGTTGTTTGCAACTGTGTCCCTGGTTGCAACACCAGAACAGTGACCCGCTGGGTACAGACGGACGTGTCATGCCGGGGGATCTTCTTGAGAATGGGTTATACTACCTTTAGAGTCTTTGTTGCCTAACACTGACCTTCCTCCCAGTTATTGTTTGGCTCATAGAACTTTTCGCCACAGATGCGCTTACTCTGAGGTGTCACTAGCTCGCAGCCTCAATCCCATGCTTGCATGGAGTACCTATCAGGATGTGCACAGGGTGACAACTTAACTTGTGGCTGTAAAGGCCCCTGCAAGCGCTGTTCACTACCCCACTAACCAGACTTCGAACTGGCTGCGCGGCGGATCGGGCCCACTCCATTAGTGACAAGGATTGGAATAGGTTTCATGAGTATGCAATGAAAGTTTCTTGAAATGCAAGTTGCGATAGATCCAATTCTATCAGACCCATAGGACTTACATGTCCGACAATGTGAGAGGTAACAAGGTACAGCCCAATGAAGTGGTTTGCTGCCCTCACCGTAACGCCGAGAAGAGAATGCTAATTACTATCATATGATGTGAAGTCACTCAGTAATATTCCAGTGAAGGCACAAGATTCAGGCTCTGCTAAAATGGGTGATGAGTCGACGCCATACAGATCCCCGCCTCGTGGGCCAAGCGTGGTGAGACAGTGAAAAAGTTTGCTGACCTCTTACTATTGAAACTGGCCAAAGCAATGACCTACAAACATGTTACGGGCCCCTACATGTTTCTGTAATTTTTATATAGTGCAAACTCGACCCGAAGGTATCAGAGCACTTTAAATGAGCACTAGTTGCATTACAGATGGACACATTCATTTCTAGTCACAGGGAGATGAAGTGATTTACCCAGAATCACAGGATGTTCGAGCTTCCCGCAGGACTCGAACCTGGATCCCCAGCTTCAAAGATGCCCGCTCTATCGTGGGTAAGAGCAGTCCATATATTTGTGTTCAGAGAAGGCATGGTGCTACGCAGGGAAGAGGTCAGAAGATGACATAAATACTCCTTTTGTCAGATGTGCTCCGCACGATCCAGTCGTTGCTAATAGGGGTCCACCTCTAGATGTTACCAACACCCTGAATTGCAAACACAGGGTGTTTGAACCATCAGGCGAGGGACAGGAAAGGGAAGGGGACAGAAGGGAAAATGATCTGAAACAACACAAGTACAATATTATTGGTAATGCATACATAGAAGACTACACTCAATTGTTCTCACTATATTCTGCCGTACCTGTAAAGTCTTAGTGACCTCTTAAAATATCAGAACATCCACACCAGAGTATTCGAGACATATCCTGTCTTAGAACTAGATCTGTAAACATATAAAACACATGAGTAATCTACCTGTCAACATTCCTAGTACCCCTAACCAGACAACTGTTCCCCCATGTTCAAACATACCATAATGAATTATGCATAAGTATCATAGAAAAGCATTCAAAGTAACGAGTGGATATCCAGGAGGAGATTGGTAGAATACAGTTCAAATCCTTAACCTTGGAAGACTTCTGTCAACAGGAAGTCTAAATGAAACAATAGTGTGAGTGGTTAACTTCACCACCCCGCTTTACAATAACTCAGAATTGTCGACAGGCAACTGTTGCATGTAGTGATAAGGCACCACTGAGATCCGTTCAGCTATTAACTCCAAGGGGAGTTCATAAGACGGGCATATCCTTATCTTGAATGGAGGTGCCAAAACAGTGATCCACAATGCACATATCCCAATAAACGACTTGTAAACAGGATAGAACGGTAGCGCGTGGCCAAGGACACACCGCGCTCCGCTCAAGACCAAAGAAGAAAAGCAATGAAAGGAACGGCAGCACGTGGTCAGCCAACACACTGTGCTCCACACGTAAAGTCAATAAGAACTGTACGGCAGCGCGTGGCAATTAAACACACTGCGCCCTGCACGTAGGAAACGAGGAAAATGGCACTGAGTACGGTGGCGCGTGGTCAGTTGACACACCGCGCTCCGCACGACAAACAGCGACCTACTTGACACCGCTGGAAATTGGCGTCTTTCAGTTCTCCCTCCGGAGATCTCTCTTACACGACGTAGGCTTCTGGACAACAGGGCAAAACACAACACAGGAACTCAGGAAACAAAATACAGAATTACGCGCATCCGCTACTGCGCATCCGGCCCTTAAGTACCTCCCCTCCTGATGGAATCTTGGGAGTTGTAGTCTTTATACTCTAGGTAGGCACGAAGGAACCCAGATCCTGACACCTTTGCTGGGGAGTGGGACGAATAGTACACAGCATTGTTCAAGGCCAAGAAAGAAGATGCAAGACCCCTCTGAGATACTTCCAGAGTTCTCCTGCAGCTTGGTGACCTACTGCTTCTAACTCGAGATGGTGCTCCCCACGACTATTGGACCCTATTTTCTTTCTCCCCAGTTTGGGCACTTGCTCCCCTCTGTGCAGTGGATGCCCTCGACTACATCGACGTCCCTAGCGTGATCTCACGAGTGGATGGGAAGATCGATATCATCTTTATAAATCTGGGGTTTCAGGATGTTACCTCTTACCTGCTAAAGCCTTTGGGAAAAGTTAAGATTTGGTTACGAGTTGTTGTTATCTGTCATTTTCATGAATTTTACTGCATACCTTGTTAGCACAATGCCAATCAAGATGAACAGGCTGTTGTAATTGTAATGATGCGAGGGCAATAAATGATGGGCACTAGGCAGGGGTGGTTATCTGAGTATAACTTTATTTCTAATCAAGAGAGCACCGGGAATAGCTCCGGAGCGCTCGGCAATCGGCGGTTTCTGCCTGCCCAAAATGGCCGCCGCGTCCTACGTCATGGCGTAGGACGCGACGACTAGAGCGCGAGTCTACATATCTCCCTTCTTTATATAACAATGACAAACTATAGAGTCTTATTCTCGGGGCTTACTTATTTCGCTTCACCCAGTTCATAGTCTCTGTATTTGGCAGGCCTCACTATTGTTCTCCCAGCCCGTGTACGTCTTACCGGGGTATAGGAGAAACTCCCCATGTTGTTCTAGGCCGAGTTCGCCAATCCCCTTCCAGTTCCCTGGGAACTCTCTCTCTCTGTAGTCTCACAAGCTTCCGCTTGATGTTCCTCTGCAATGGGATTGTCTCCTTCTTCTAACTCCGCTCCTCTTCCTTCTGCTCCTGGGTCTTCCTCTCCTCCATGTAGTACTTCTCTGTTTGCAGGTTCGCCTTGGTCTTGAAGTGTCCTTGATCTTTCTTCTTTGGCCCACTGCAATTTCTTGTTGCATTTGGACATGCGGTCCTGTGACCAGACATTTCCATCGCTAAGGAAGGCTGCTCTGTCATACACCTCCTATACCTGCATGGACTGGCTGTATTTGCTGTTCCCTTTCCTTTTCAGCTGGGCCAGTTTGACTCTGAACCATTCTCCTGTTTCTAGCGAGGTCTCCTTTACATTGTGTCTCTTATTGTAGTGCTCGGTGTATGTTCTTTGTGCTCTCTCCAAGTTGTGCTGGACCACAGCCGGTGACCATTTACTCGTGAAAGTCTTTTCCTTCCATGCTAGATTGTCCTTGGTGAAGGATTGCGTCCTCTTAGGACCAGTGCCGGTGGGTGTTAATCGGTAGGCCCACAACATGCTACGTACTTCTTTTTCCCAATCCTTGCCAAATTGCAATGGCGGCTTGTATGGAACCCTTTATCACACGGTTAAACCTTTTGGCTAGACCATTGCCGGCCGGGTGGTATATGGAGGTGTGTTTTGTCTTGATCCCGTTTTGTTCCATGTATTTGTACCACTTTTCCGAAGTGAATTGGGGCCCATTGTCGCTCAGGATAGAGCGGGGTATGCCTTCTCTGATATGTGGCTGTTAGAAATCTGAGGACTGTCTTCGTGTCCATCTCCTCCTGTATGTCTGTTTCAGGCCACTTCGACTACCGGTCGATGAGAACACACACATATTTCGGGGTCCCCTGTGCATCCAGTACTGGCCCTGGAATGTCTATAGACACTTCCTCCCTGCCGGGTTGTCAAATTTCCCTAGCGATGGCCTTAGTAGGGTTTGAGATTTGTCTGCCCTCTGCACTGGTCACATTCCCTTACATGTCTTTCAATCTGTATGTCCATTCCCGGCCACCAGTACATCTGTTTGGTTCTCGTCTTCGTCTTCACAATACCTAAGTGACCTTCATATAGTACATGTTAGATGGAGACCCGGAGGGTCGGCCGAGGACAGGGGGAGAGGCCTCCGGTGAGGGCCTTCTCCGGTGATCGTACAGACAAGTAACTTCCCCCCACAGATGGACACCACACAAAGATGAGTTCTGCACACTTTATATAGCAATCTTGAGGTGAGGTGATAAACGATACAGCGGGACCAGGATACGAGGATCCTGCCAATTCTAGTCTCTGTGGGGAAAACGGGGTAGCGGGACAGTCTAAGTACCGGTCCGGTACGGGAGCAGTAGGTGATGGAGCTCACAATCCTCGAGCTGGAGGGTTCGCAAGGAGGAGCCGCGGCAGCGCCAGCAGGCTTCGACGATGGTTCACGATGAGGAGCCGTGGCAGCGCCAGCAGGCTTTGACGATGGTTCACGATGAGGAGCCATGGCAGCGCCAGCAGGCTTCGACGATGGTTCACGATGGAGAGGGCCGCGGCAGCGCCAGCAGGCTTCGGAGATGGTTTCACGATGAAGAGGGCCGCGGCAGCGCCAGCAGGCTTCGAAGATGGCTTCACGATGAAGAGGGCCACGGCAGCGCCAGCAGGCTTCGAAGATGGTTCACAAGAAGGAGCCACGGCAGCGCCAGCAGGCCTCCAAGGATGAGTTTGTCTCGGTGTCTCTCGACTCCAGGATACAACTGCCTTCCTGTTCTGGAGCTGCCCCAGTTATAGGTCTGGCGCCCTTTGATGTCCGGACCCTCGCACTTGGAGGTCGGGAGGTCCGGGATGAGGGAGTCCAGACACCCAGCAGGGGGGTGGAGCCAGCGCCCGGGGAGGCTGGGGGCGATCGACACCTGGCGGAGGAGAGCCATCGACACTCCTTCTCCCATTGACCTGCCTAGTGGTCTCTTCACCCCCTGGGTGGATGGTGGTGCCTCGATGTCGGGGCCTGGCCAGGCCCGGGGTTGGGGTCGATCCGAGGCCACGCGGCCTTGTCGTGTAGTGTCCAAAATGGCGGCTGGGCCGAGGGCAGTGGTACTGAAAGGGGCCCGGGCCAGCCGATACCTGGGTGTTCAGGAGCTGGGGTTCCGTTGGTGACGGGCCGTGGGTTGCCCCGGAGGGTTGCCGGCATAGTTCTCGTCTAGGACACAGGAGGAGCAGGGGTCCGGGCCCTGCCATGCGAGGAGGGATCGGTCCTGCCACGAGGCCTGTCCAACATGCGTCCCCCCCAGCTGAAGGCAGGGAGAGTCACCCATCCTCTTGGGTACTCTCCTCGCCAAGGCGGAAGAAGCGTGACAGGCCGTCTGCGTTGGTGTGGTCCTGGCCTGGACGATGCTCCACAGTGAAGTCCATCCCCTGCAGGGAGATGGACCAGCGCAACAGCTTTGGGTTCTGCATTAGCCATTGCAGGGGTCGGTGATCTGTTTGCACCCGGAAGCGGGTACCGAAGAGATAGGGCCGGAGCTTCTTGAGGGCCCACACCACGGCGAAGGCCTCCCGTTCGATGGTGCTCCAGCGCTGCTCTCGGGCCAGCAGGCGTTGGCTGATGAAGGCCACTGGTTGGTCAACTCCCTCGGGGTTGAGTTGGGAGAGGACGGCCCCCACGCCATGATCTGAGGCGTCTGTCTGTACTATAAACCCCCGGCTGTAGTCGGGGGCCTGGAGCACGGGGGCGGTGCACATCAGGAGTCCAGTTGACGGCTTTGGGGTTCTTCTTGGATGTGAGTTCCGTGAGGGGCCCCACAATGCTGCCATAGTCTTTTACAAAACACCGGTAGTACCCGGTGAGCCCCAAGAAGGCTCGGACCTCTGTTTGGGTGACCGGAGGTTCCCAGGTCTGGATGGCAGCGATCTTGAGCTGGAGGGGGGCCACCAGGCCGCTTCCCACTTGGTGTCCCAGGTAGGTCACGGACCCTTGGCCAATCTGGCACTTGCTGGCTTTGATGGTAAGCCCGGCCTGCCGTAGGGCGTTCAGGACCTCTTGGAGGTGGTGGAGGTGTTCCGCCCAGTGGCGACTGTACACAGCAATATCGTCCAGATAGGCGGCGCTGAATTCCTCGAGGCCCGCCAGTACCTTGTTCACGAGTCTCTGGAAGGTGGCGGGGGCGTTCTTCATGCCGAATGGCATCACCTTGAAGTGGTAGTGGCCATCCGGGGTAGAGAAGGCGGATCGCTCTTGGGCCCCTGGGGTGAGGCCGATCTGCCAGTAGCCCGCTGTCAAGTCAAAGATGCTCAGGTAGCGGGCGGCCCCCATGCGGTCAATCAACTCATCTGCCCGGGGAATGGGATGAGCGTCGGTCCTGGTAACGGCGTTCAGGCTCCGATAATCCACGCAGAACCTGAGCTCGGGGGCGACGCCCGGGGCGGCAGCCTTGGGGACCAGCACGACTGGGCTGGCCCAGGGGCTGGCCCAGGGGCTGTCAGATGGCTCGATCACTCCCAGAGCCAGCATTTTGGAGACTTCTGTCTGGATGCAGGCGCGTACTCGATCCGGTACTCGGTACGCCCTGTGTCGGATAGGGGGGCTATCCCCGGTATCTACGTCGTGAAGGCACCAGGGGTTGACCCCGGGGATGAGGGAAAACAGGTCGGCAAATTGGAGCAGAAGGTCTCAACAGTCTTGGAGTTGCTCTGGGGACAAGGTATCGGAGAGTCTGACCCCTTCCACGGAGCCGTCCTTTTCGAGCGTTTTCAGCAGGTCAGGGAGGGGCTCGGAGTCTTCTTCAGCCCCACTGTCGGTAGCCATCAGGAGGCTAAGTTCCGAGCGCGCAAAGTGGGGTTTGAGTCTATTGGCGTGGAGGACCCGTAGGGGGTTCCGGGGCGACTCCATATCGATCAGGTAGGTGACTGGACCCTTGCGCTCTACTACTTTGAAGGGCCCCATCCATTTGTCCTGTAGGGCGCAAGGTTCGACCGGGGACATCACCCAGACCTGTTGTCCCGGCTCTAACTCGATGGATGAGGCATGCTGATCATACCATCGCTTCATGTCTTCTTGACTGGCTTCAAGGTTGGCCTTGGCAAGTTCCCTAAATCGCCGTGTCTGGTTACGGAGGGTCAGGAGGTACTTGTATACATCCGGAGGAGTCTTCTGAGGGGCCACCTCCCACCCTTCCTTGACTAGGCTGAGGGGGCCCCGGACGGGGTGTCCGTACAGTAGTTCGAACGGACTGAAGCCCAGGGATTTCTGGGGGACTTCCCTGTAAGCGAACAGGAGGCACGGGAGCAGCACGTCCCATTGGCGACGTAGGGGTTCCTCCAGGCCCATGATCATCCCCTTGAGGGTGCGGTTAAACCGTTATACGAGCCCATTTCCTTGAGGGTGATACGGGGTCGTGAATTTGTAGGTGACCCCGCACTGTTGCCATAGGGACTTCATGTACTTGGAGATAAAGTTCGTGCCCCTGTCACTGACGACTTCCCGGGGGAAGCCCACCCGTGAGAAGATCCCCATCAGGGCTCGGCCCACCACGGGCGCCGTCACGGTCCGAAGAGGAATGGCCTCAGGATAGCGGGTGGCGTGGTCCACCAGGACCAGGATGAACCGGTGTCCTTGTGCTGTTCGGGGCTCCAGGGGCCCCACAATGTCTATTCCCACCCGTTCAAACGGGGTGGTGACGAGGGGAAAAGGCTGCAGGGGTGCTTTGAGTTTTCGGCCGCTCTTCCCGCTGGCCTGGCAGGTTTGGCAGGCCCGGCAGTGGTTTGCTACATCATTCCGCATCTTCGGCCAGTAGAACTGGGTCACCAGGCGGCTGTATGTTTTGTCCTGCCCCAGGTGTCCGGCAAGAGGTACATCGTGTGCTAGGTTCAAGAGGAAGTCTCTGAAGCGGAGGGGGACCACCAGCACCCGGCTGGCCCCCAACTCGGCAATCTTTTGCTCGCTGTAGAGCAGGTCATGGTCCCAATAAATCCAGTGGGCCCCCGAGGTGTCTCCTGCGCTCTGGGTGAGGGCTTGCTGTCGGAGTCCCTCGAGGGAGGGACACGTTCTCTGCTCCTGTCGGAATTGTTCCTGCGTAGGGCCACCCTCTTGATGCCACTGGGCCAGTTCTGGAAGGTCCCGGAGCCGATCAAGTCCTTCTTCGCTGGACTCCGGGGAACCGGGCTCCGGGGCTGCTCCTTCGGTGACGATCGGCGGAGGGGGTTCTGGCCATTCTGGTTCTTCGGGGTTGGAGATGGCGTGGGCGGCCATGGACCGGGTCGTTACGCAGACCCATTCAGGGAGGCCCAGCATCCCCAGGTGCTCTCTTCGCTCAACGGCTGACCAGGGGGAACTTTCGAGGTCATTCCCCAGGAGGCAGTCTACTGGGGCATCGTCGTGGACAGTCACTTTTAGCATGCCGGATACCCCTCCCCACTTGAAGGGGACGCAGGCCATCCGACACAGGCTTTCGGAGTTGTCGGCCGACCGTACTGGGCAAAGTACATTTGGTAAGATCTGGTCCGGGGTCACCAGATGGCAGCGGACTGCGGTCACACTGGCCCCGGTGTCGCGGAGGGCATCAGCCCGGCGTCCATTAATGGTGACCCACTGGCTGCACTTCTGCGTGTTGGCGGGAAGGGGCGCCCGCGGAACCAGGTCTCTTTCCCCTAGATAGACCAGGGACATGGCGGCGGGTTCCCACTCGGGCTGGTCTGGCTCATATTCCTCGGTGTCTTCTTGGGCCTGTTCTTCTCCTAGGGTGGCGGCAGCGACCTGGCGGGGCATGGGACTCTGGTTTTTCGGGCAGTTGGGATCATTGGCGTAGTGGCCGGGTCGTTGGCATCGGTGGCAGGTAACGTTGGCGCTGAACCCTGGTCGCGTCGGAGGGCTTCCTCTTTCTGCCGGGGGCGGGGTGTTGCTGGTGGGGGCCACCGGGACGGTGTCTCGGCCCGACCCTGGCCTCCTCCTCCCCCCCGGGGGCGGTGGGGCCCTTGGGTGGCCCTGTTCTGTTCGCTGGGCCAGCTTCGAGGAACTCGTGTGCTCTCCCATCGGTCTGCTTCGATGGCGAGTTTTCGGGGTTCCGGCAGTTTACTGTCAAGGAGGTGCTGCCTGAGTTCGACGAAGCAGTTATTGGAGAGGTGCTCCCATACAATAAGGTCGAATAGCTGCTCATACGTGGTCACCTGGCTGCCCTTGATCCACCCCTCGAAGGCTCGGCTAAAGAGGTTCACGTACTCCACCCAAGTTGTACCCGGGATCCGCTTGCAGTCGCGGAACCTCTGGCGGTACATTTCGGTCGTGAGCCCGTATCGAGTGAGGAGGGCGGCCTTCATGTGGTCGTAGGACGTCATCTGATGGTCGGGGA
Source organism: Lissotriton vulgaris (assembly GCF_964263255.1). Taxonomy (NCBI): domain Eukaryota; kingdom Metazoa; phylum Chordata; class Amphibia; order Caudata; family Salamandridae; genus Lissotriton; species Lissotriton vulgaris. Next base: position 407,738,472 of record NC_141687.1, read on the forward strand.
GTTGCAGCAGGGCGTCTCGCCCTTCGTTGACAAACCTCCCCCATAACCCGGCTCCCCAGTCGCTCCGTGGGATCCGGTGGGAGGTCATTGCTACTTCGTAGGCTTTGAGCCATTGCTGGATATCATCGTTCCGGTAATATTCTCTGACGACATCCTTGGGGATGTGGACCTTGGGGTCCGTAGGGACAGGGGGGCTCTAGTGCCCGGAGACTCCGAGATCTTTGTTCTGTCTCCGAATTTCTAGTTCCTTCAAGTTGCGCTCATGCTCGTAGGCTAGTCTTTTCTCTTCCAGCTCCCTCTGACTCTTTTTCTCTTCTCGCTCCTCTCGGAGCCGTAAGTGTTCTAGTGTTATTTTTTGTTCCGCCAATTTGAGTTCTCCATCTAAGCGAAGTTGAGCCAGTTCCAATTCGTGGAGCCGGCTCTTCTCCCGTTCTCGGGCCTCCTCGGACGAGAGGCCCGGTCTTCTTTCCTCTGTAGGGGCGGTGCTTGTTTTGGTGGTCTCGAGGCTTTGGTTTTGGGGTAGGGGCGTTTCCGTCTCCGCCCAAGACTCCAAGGCGTGTTTGAGGTCATCTTTCGTGCTTAGTCCTGTGGTAGCAATGCCCAGTTCTATACAGAATTGTTTCAGTTCCTTGTGGCTGTATTCTTCTAGTTTCTCCATCAGGAATTTTTCCGTTGTTCCACTCTCCTTTGTCGTCATGGTGGCTATGTGTCGTGGGGTGAGTTACTCTCTGTACGATTATGCATCGGCTCGGATCGCGCCGCTGGCCACCAATGTTAGACGGAGACCCGGAGGGTCGGCCGAGGACAGGGGGAGAGGCCTCCGGTGAGGGCCTTCTCCAGTGATCGTACAGACAAGTAACTTCGCCCCCACAGATGGACACCACACAAAGATGAGTTCTGCACACTTTATATAGCAATCTTGAGGCGAGGTGATAAACGATACAGCGGGACCAGGATACGAGGATCCTGCCAATTCTAGTCTCTGTGGGGAAAACGGGGTAGCGGGACAGTCTTAGTACCGGTCCGGTACGGAACAGTAGGAGATGGAGCTCACAATCCTCGAGCTGGAGGGTTCGAAAGGAGGAGCCGCGGCAGCGCCAGCAGGCTTCGACGATGGTTCACGATGAGGAGCCGCGGCAGCGCCAGCAGGCTTTGACGATGGTTCATGATGAGGAGCCGCGGCAGCGCCAGCAGGCTTCGACGATGGTTCACGATGGAGAGGGCCGCGGCAGCGCCAGCAGGCTTCGGAGATGGTTTCACGATGAAGAGGGCTGCGGCAGCGCCAGCAGGCTTCGAAGATGGTTTCACGATGAAGAGGGCCGCAGCAGTGCCAGCAGGCTTCGAAGATGGTTCACAAGAAGGAGCTGCGGCAGCGCCAGCAGGCCTCCAAGGATGAGTTCGTCTCAGTGTCTCTCGACTCCAGGATACAACTGCCTTCCTGTTCTGGAGCTGCCCCAGTTATAGGTCTGGCGCCCTTTGATGTCCGGACCCTCGCACTTGGAGGTCGGGAGGTCCGGGATGAGGGAGTCCAGACACCCAGCAGGGGGGTGGAGCCAGCGCCCGGGGAGGCTGGGGGCGATCGACACCTGGCGGAGGAGAGCCATCGACACTCCTTCTCCCATTGACCTGCCAAGTGGTCTCTTCACCCCCTGGGTGGATGGTGGTGCCTCGATGTCGGGGCCTGGCCAGGCCCGGGGTTGGGGTCGATCCGAGGCCACGCGGCCTTGTCGTGTAGTGTCCAAAATGGCGGCTGGGCCGAGGGCAGTGGTACTGAAAGGGGCCCGGGCCAGCCGATACCGGGGTGTTCAGGAGCTGGGGTTCCGTTGGTGACGGGCCGTGGGTTGCCCCGGAGGGTTGCCGGGATAGTTCTCGTCTAGGACACAGGAGGAGCAGGGGTCCGGGCCCCGCCATGCGGGGAGGGATCGGTCCTGCCACGAGGCTTGTCCAACAGTACAGCTAGCAGGTGAGGTATCACCGTCGTTGGGGGAACCACTTTGTTCCCTCTAAACAGGAAGATCCCCTGATCTCCGATGGACAACTCTTCCCTTACCTCATAGAATATCCTGAGTGCTGCTCTGAGATGTTTTTTTTCCGGCCAACCCTGTAGCAGGAAGTCCTTAACGTCCTGATGTCAGGATCCTGGTCGTAGGCCTGATCCCATTCTTGGCTGCTTATCACTTTCTCTGGGTCTTCTGCAAAAGCCACCTGGACTTCGCCCTTGTCTGCGCTGATCGGTGCCTCCTCCATCGCTGAGGCTCGGCTGAGATAATCAGCTACTTTATTCCTTGTCCCCGGGATGTACTTCACGTCATATCTGTAATCTAACAGCTTCAGGGTCACCTTTCTGGCCAAGCGGGGTGTAGCGCTAGCGTGCCCACAGGACGTGAGTACTTTGACCAGGGGCTTATGGTCTTTCTTGAGTAGGAACCTCGTACCCCATAGGAACTGGTGGAATTTCCCCATGGCCCACACCGCTGCCAGCATTTCTTTTTCTATTACACTGAACCTCTGTTCTGTGGGCGATAGGGACCTGGACGCAAAGCTGAGTGTCGCCAACTCTCCATTCTTCCTTTCCTGCATAAGGACTGCCCCTAGTCCTTTTTCACTTGCATCCCTGGTTAATATTGATTGCCCTTGTAGATCGTACCCTTGAAGCGGTACTGCTTTGCTGATATCTTCCTTGATCTTCTGGAAGTCTCCTTGCGCCTCTTCTGTCCACGTAAACATTTCTTTGTCACATATAAGCTGCCTCAGGTGGTGCGTCTTGGTGGCAAAATGCTGCACAAATTTACTATAGTATTCGGCCATCCCCAAGAATGACCTCACATCCTTTTTGTTCTTGGGTGCTGGTGCTTCACATATCGCCTTTACATTGTCTTCTTTGGGTGTAATGCCCTGTTCCACAATTTCGTGACCTAGGTAGGTGACTGACGTCATTCCGAACCGGCACTTTTCCCGTTCAGCCATCAAGCCATTTCCTTCTAAGGCCTGCAGCACCTTCGCCAGCTTTTTGTCATGGTCGGATTGGTTCTTGCCCATCACCAAGATATCATCTTGGAAATACTGTACTCCCTCTATGTCTCTGAACAGTCTGTGCATACGTTTTTTGGAACACTGCTGCTGCTGATGCTAGGCCGAAGGGCATCCGGCAGAACTGACAGCAACCCGAAGGGTGTTATAAAGGAAGTCAGCTTACGGCTCGTGGGGTGTAAGGCTATCTGGTGATAGGCCGACATGAGATCAATGGTGGAAAACCACTTTATTCCCTTTGTCTTTGCCAGCATTTCTTCTATCCGTGATAACGGAAATTTCTCTACTATGATGCACTTGTTCAGTTCGCGTAAGTCCACACATAGACGGACCTTACCATTGGGTTTCATTGCTACCACCAGTGGAGCTAGCCATTCTGAGCAGTTAATCGGTTCGATAATCCCATTGTCTTCAAGTCTTTGAAACTCTTGTTGTACTGCATCGCTGACCGCTATGGGTGTATTCCTCACTTTGTGCGAAACCGGCGTGGCATTCTCCTTGAGGTCTATTCTGTGTGTGAATTTCGTGAATTTGCCCACCGTTCCTCCAAACACTGTGGGGAACTCACTTTTCATCCTTTGGAAGTACGGTTGATGCTCCGTGCTGGTCATCAGTACTCGCGTGTCTCCTCCGGGGTTCAATTGTATGCCCTAAGTCGCCTTGATCCATCCACCCGAGGACAGACGGACCCTTTTCTGCCACATACAGCTTGCACTCTGCACTGCGATCTTTGAACTCGAACTTCAGGACTCGATATCCGACCATAGGAATGGGTTCTCCTATGAATGTGGCCGGCCTTATGTCTGGGGGCTTCAGGTGTGATCCTAAACTGGGTTTGAAGCTACCACTCCATATTGTCCTTTGTACAATGGTGTATGGGGAGCCTGAGTCCGCTACCATTTTGATCGGTACCCCTCCTATGACCATGTCACATTGTGGTTTATTGGAGCGCCTGCAGTCTATGCCTAGCACCTGTTCTTCGACACACAGTACATTGTCTTCTTCCTCTGGTCCTCCTTCTCCTTCTGCTTCCTGGCCTTGCATCACAAATTTCACTGTTGGTCTCCTCATCTTGCAGCGACACACTTTTTCAAAGTGTCCTTCAATCCCACAATGCATGCATTTCGCTCGGAACGCAGGACAGCGTTTGCCATATGCTGCGTGGGAAGGGCTTCCACCTCTGTAGCATGTGTTTGTGCCTTCTTTATTCGGTCTTTGTGCTGTGCAGGTCTTGTGGTCCATTTGTTTTGCGCCTTCCCTTCCGCCGCCGTGGCTTTGCCTCTCTCCGGTGGTTCTGCTTCGTCAACCTTGTTGACCATGGCCCTCGAGGCGGACTCTCTTTTCGCTGCGTCTGTGCATCTTTTGGAAAGTTCCGCTTTTTTCACCATTGCAATGACCTCCTTGAGAGTAGCGTCACCACTCACCCATAATTTGTCTTGGATTGCAGCATTTGTCGTGTGCATGACTATTTGGTCCTTTATAAACTCGTCATGCAGGGCGCCATATTTGCACGTGATAGCTAGTTTCCTCAATGCTGCTACATAGTCGTCTATTGATTCGCCCGGCCCTTGTTTCCTTTGTTGGAAATTGTATCTGTCTATGGATGTGCACACTGCTGGTCTATAGTGGTTGTTTAAGTCTTCTATCGCGTGCCGGAAAACGTCGTCATCCGCGGCCTGTCTAGGAGTTGGGACTAGGTTCTGGAAGACCCTGATTCTCTCTGTACCTAGATTGTGCAGCACTATCCTCTTCCTCCTCTTGCTGGGAAAGGCTTCTCCTCCTTCATCTTCCAGAGCTTCTAAGTAGTTGATAGAGTATTCCCTCCAATCCTCCCACTTCATCAAGGGCTCTCCTGGTTTGGGTAGGAATGGAATTGAAGTCGTGAGTGAGGACGCCTGCGCACTCATTTCGGCGCGTCTTTCCGGCGTCGTCGCTTCTCCCACTTCTGCTGTGTGTTCGGTCTGGTTGGGGCTCCAAGGCAACCACCGCTCTGTGCTGCGCTTGTTCTGCCATGGCTGATAGCTGATAGACGCTGTGTTGGTTAGCTGCGCGCCTGGTGGAACGTTCATTTTCTCTGCTTCACTCCTTTCCCTTTTTGTATTTGTTGTCTCCCAGTGTGAGTTCTTCCCTCAATGGCGCACTTTTAGGGTGCCTGATCGTGCAAGGTCCGCCTGTTCTACCCCCAAGGGTTCTGTGTCTGCTCGGACTGGGGTGGAGCTGTCCTCCTTTCTCTTAGTCCTTGAAGGTATTCCTGCCCCCTTTCTCCTTTGTTGCTGGAGTTCTGGACCTTGCTCTGGGTGTATGCCTGTGGACTTCCTCCGCCACGCTCTCTTGATGGATGTCCTGCCCCTCGAGTCACTGCTCCTCGTGGTGTCTCCCTCTATCTTCTTTTTTTAAAAATGTTTTTCTTTTGGTGGGTTCTGGTGTGTCCTGTGTTTTTCAGAGCCCAGCCTCGTTGCCACTGTAATGATGCGAGGGCAATAAATGATGGGCACCAGGCAGGGGTGCTTATCTGAGTATAACTTTATTTCTAATCAAGAGAGCGCCAGGAATAGCTAGCTCTGGAGCGCTCGGCAGTCAGCGGTTTCTGCCCGCCCAAAAGAGGCACCCTCCTTTACAGGCCACCAGGACCCCGCGCACAATTTAGTGAGGACATCACGGACTTCATCCCTCCACACGCGCTCCCCTCCAAAGATTACATCCTTCTGGGAGACCTCAATTTTCACCTTGAAAAGAACAACGACCACAACTCCTCCACCCTTTTAGACAACCTCGCCAACCTCGGACTTAAACAACTGGTCACTTCCCCCACCCACATCGCAGGTCACACGCTCGACCCTATCTTCACCTCCAGCAATCATGTCTCCTTCAGCCACACTACGGCTCTCCTCTGGACTGACCACAGCTGCGTTCACTTTACCTACAACAAGCCCAAACCCAACAACCACCCCCAACCTACTCTGCAAAGAAACTGGAACAAAATCACCATCGACCAGATCTCCTCATCGCTTCTTCTAAACCCCCCAGCCCACTCCTCAAACCCCGACCAAGCCACCACCAACCTCACCCTATGGTTATCCACCAGCGCCGACACCCTAGCACCACTGAAAAAACGACAAAGCAAACTTAGCAGCAAGAAGGCCTCCTGGTTCAACGATGATCTTAAGAAATCCAAGAAACTCTGCCGCTCCCTTGAGAAGGCCTGGAAAAAAGACCCAACCACCAGCACCAAGGACGCCTTCAAAAACGCCACCCGCATACACCACCAACTGATCCGAAAGGCCAAGAAAACTGCCTTCAAGGACCGACTAGATAACAACGCCCACAACAGCAAGGAACTTTTCAACATCGTCAAGGAATTTACCAATCCCTCGGCCAACTCTAACGACATCACCCCCTCTCAAGCCCTCTGCGACTCCCTAGCTTCATTCTTCCATAACAAAATTGCAGACATCCACAACAGCTTCGACAACCAACCCGGAGTCCAACCCACCCAACCATCTGCTGGACCTTCACCCCCCTCTAACATCCTTAATGACTGGAACCCAATCTCCACTGAGGACACCATCCGCCTGATGAACTCCATCCACTCAGGATCCCCCACAGACCCATGCCCTCACCACATCTTCAACAAAGCAGACTCCATCATAGCACCGCACCTCCGAGACGTCATCAACTGCTCCTTCAACTCTGCCACCTTCCCGGAAAGTTGGAAGCATGCCGAACTCAGCGCCCTCCTGAAGAAACCCACAGCTCACCCCACCGAACTCAAAAACTACCGCCCCATCTCGCTCCTTCCATTCCCGGCCAAAGTCATCGAGAAAGCTGTCAACAACCAGCTCGCCGCCTTCCTCGAAGCCAACAAATCCCTCGACTCCTCACAGTCCGGCTTCCGAGCAAAACACAGCACTGAGACCGCCCTCATCGCAGCAACAGACGACATTCGAACTCTACTGGACAATGGTGACACAGTCGCCCTCATCCTCCTCGACCTCTCCGCAGCCTTCGACACAGTCTGCCATAGCACCCTTCTACAGCGCCTCAGAAACATCGGAATCCAAGGAAAAGCACTAGAATGGATCACCTCGTTCCTCACCGGAAGAACCCAGAGAGTCCGCCTTCCACCATTCAAGTCAGAGGCCACTGAAGTCATCTGCGGCGTACCACAAGGATCTTCACTCAGCCCCACCCTTTTCAACGTATACATGAGCCCCCTCGCGGCCATCGCACGCCAACACAACCTCAACATCATCTCCTACGCGGATGACACTCAACTGATCCTATCACTCACCAATGACCCTAACACCGCCAAAACTAACCTACACGAAGGAATGAAAGAAGTAGCCGAATGGATAAAACACAGCCGTCTGAAACTGAACTCAGATAAAACAGAAGTCCTCATCTTAGGTACCTCCCCCTCCGCATGGGACGACTCTTGGTGGCCAGAAGCCCTTGGAAAAGCACCCATCCCGACAGACCACGCACGGAACCTGGGCGTCATCCTGGATTCCTCACTTTCAATGAACAGACAAGTCAACGCCGTCTCCTCATCCTGCTTCAACATTCTTCGCATGCTCAAAAAAACATTTCGTTGGATCCCCACCGAAACTAGGAAAACGGTCACCCACGCTCTGGTCACGAGCCGACTGGACTATGGAAACACCCTCTACGCCGGTACCACCGCTAAACTCCAGAAAAAACTCCAACGAATCCAAAACGCCTCAGCCAGGCTCATATTAGACATCCCGCGTAAAGAACATATTTCTGGTCACCTGAAAAACCTCCACTGGCTTCCCGTCAATAAGAGGATCACCTTCCGGCTCCTAACCCACGCACACAAAGCACTCTACGATATCGGACCAGAATGCCTCAACACACGACTGTCCTTCTACACCCCCTCCCGCCAGCTACGATCATCCAACCAAGCCCTTGCCACTGTACCTCGCATCAACAAAACCACCATGGGAGGTAGATCCTTCTCCTACCTGGCAGCTAAAACCTGGAACTCACTTCCCACTTACCTTCGCCTTACCCAGAACCACCTAGCATTCAGAAAGCAACTTAAAACGTGGTAATTCCCCACCCCTCCTCAAGCGCCTTGAGACCCTCTGGGTATGTAGTGCGCTATATAAATTCTCTGACTTGACTTGACTTGACTTGAATGTTTATACCAAGAAGCTTAGACACCTGTGAATGCTCATGTGCAGCTGATAAAATCGTGTACAGTTGAGGGACGAAACGCAAAGTCGAATGTGTGTCTGTAACCTTTATGAAATGCAGGAGAAAAGATATTTTAAAAATAGAAAAGAAAACTCATTTCCACAGTAGAGCAATCTTATATGTTTAAAAAAAAATAATTTGCCTGGGGATTCTCCGATTACGTAAGTTCAAGTTCAAGTTCCAAAATTTGTATAGCGCACTACTCACCCAGAGGGTCTCAAGGCGCTTGAGGGAGGTGCTTTACTTATCAAATATCCAAGTTTTTAGTTGCTTTCTGAAGGAGATGTGGTTCTGGGTAAGGCGGAGGTGGGTGGGGAGAGAGTTCAAGGTCTTGGCCGCCAAGTAGGAGAAGGATCTACCTCCCATGGTGGATCTGTGAATTCTCGGAATTGCGGCGAGGGCTTGATTGGGCTTGATTGGACGATCGTAGCTGGTTTCCATAGTCCAATCGGCTAGTGACCAGTGCGTGAGTGACCGTCTTTCTTGTTTCGGTGGGGATCCATCGGAAGATTTTTTTAAGCATGCGTAGGATGTTGAAGCATGATGATGAGACGGAGTTGACTTGTCTGGTCATCGAGAGTTAGGAGTCTAGGATGAAGCCCAGGTTACGTGCGTGGTCCGTAGGTGTGGGTGCGGTTCCCAGGGCCGGTGGCCACCATGAGTTTTCCCAGGCAGAGGGGGATGATCCTAAGATGATCCTAAGATGAGGACTTCCGTTTTTGTCCGAGTTGAGTTTTAAACGACTAATCTTCATCCACTCGGCTACTTCTTTCATTCCTTGGTGTAAGTTGGTTTTGGCGGTGTTTGGGTCTTTGGTGAGGGAGAGGATCAGCTGAGTGTCGTCTGCGTAGGAGATGATGTTGAGGTTGTGTTGGCGTGCGATGGATGCGAGGGGACTCATGTATACTTGAAGAGGGTGGGACTGAGTTAAGATCCTTGTGGTACGCCGCAGATGACTTCAGTTGCCTCTGATTTGAAGGGGGGGAGGCGGACTCTCTGGGTTCTTCCGGCTAGGAACGAGATGATCCAGTCCAATGCTTTTCCTTGTATTCTGACGTTGCTGAGGCGTTGTATGTGGGTACTATGGCAGACTGTGTTGAAGGCTGCGGAGAGGTCAAGTACGATGGGGGCAACTGTTTCTCCGTTGTCCAGTAATGTTCGGATGTCGTCTGTTGCCGCGATGAGGGCGGTTTTGGTGCTGTGTTTGGCTCGGAAGCCGGATTGTGAGGGGTCGAGGGATTTGTTGGATTCGAGGAAGGCGGCGAGTTGACTGCTGACGGCTTTCTCGATGACTTTGGCGAGGAATGGGAGGAGCGAGATGGGACGGTAGTTCTTAAGTTCGGTGGGGTCTGCTGTGTTTTTTTTTAGTAGGGCGCTGAGTTTGGCATGTTTCCAGATTTCCGGGAAGGTTGCGGAGTTGAAGGAGCAGTTGATGACATCGCGGAGATGGGGTGCGATGATGGAGCTTGCTTTGTTGAAGATTTGGTGTGGACATGGGTCGGTTGGCGATCCTGAGTGGATGGAGTTCATCAGGTGGATGGTGTCTTCGGTGGTGATGGGGTTCCAGGTGCAAAGGATGTTAGAGGGCGGTGTTGGTTCGGAAGTGGGTGGAGTGGACATATCTTCGGACTGGTTTTCAAAGCTATTATGTATATTGGCGATTTTGTTGTGGAAGAATGAGGATAGAGAGTCGCAGAGGTCTTGGGAGGGAGAGATGTCGTTGGTGCCGGCAGTGGGGTTAGTAAATTCTTTGACGATGTTGAATAGTTCCTTGCTGTTTTGGGCATTGTTGTCAAGTCGATCCTTGAATGCTGATTTCGTGGTGGATCGGATTAGTTGGTGGTGTTTTCGGGTGGCGTTCTTGAAGGTGTTTAGGTTCTCAGTGGTTGGGTTTTTTCTCCAGATTTTCTCAAGAGTACGACAGAGCTTCTTGGATTTCTTAAGGTCATCGTTGAACCAGGGTGCTTGTTTGCTACCTTGCTTGATTCAATGGTTTTTCAGAGGTGCAAGTTCGTCGGCGCTATGGGTGATCCATTGGGTGAGGTTAGTGGCTGCTTGGTTTGGGTCCGATGATTTGGTGGGGGGTTTTGGTGAAGCGATGTGAAGAGTTGTTCGGTGGTGATTTTGTTCCAATTTCTTCGAGAAATAGGTTGTGGGGTGTTGTGGGTCATGGGCTTTTTGTAGTTGAATTGAACGCAGCTTTGGTCCGTCCAATGAAGAGCTGTGGTGTGATCAAAGGAGATGTGCTTGCTGGAGGTGAAGATAGGGTCGAGCGTGTGTCTGGCCAAGTGGGTGGGGGTGTCAACAAGTTGTTTGAGTCCGAGGTTGGCCAGGTTGTCCAGAAGGGTGGTGGTGTTGCTGTCGTTTTTCTTTTCCAGGTGGAAGTTGAGGTCTACCAGTAGAATGTAGTTTTCGGAGGGAAGGGCATGCGGGCTGATGAAGTCAGCGATGTCTTTGCTGAATTGTGTGCGGGGTCCGGGTGGTCTGTAGATGAGGGTGCCTCTGAGTGTGGTTTTGTGGTCGGTGTGAATCTGAAAGTGAAGGTGTTCGGCGGAAGCGAGGTTATCATCGGAGCTGGTCGTGATGCGAATGGTGTTCTTATGGACGATGGCGATGCCTCCTCCTGTTTGGTTGGTGCGATCTTTTCGGATGATCTTGTAAGTGTCTGGGATGGCTATGGCGATGTCGGGAGCTGATGAGGCGTTCATCCATGTTTCTGTAAGGAAGGCAACGTCCGGCGATGTAGTGTCGAGTAGGTTCCAGAGTTCGATTGAGTGTCTGTGGATTGAGCGGGTGTTGAGCAGGATGCACTTCAGGTGGTTAGTGTCTGTTTGGAGTTAGTGGTTTTGGTGTGGGTCCTGATGCAGTTGAACTTGCAGGAGTGGCAGGTGAAGGGTCCCTGGGTGTGTCCTGGGGCGGCTTGGTAGCAGTTAGGTGGTCGGCCGGGGTTGAGGGCAGAGAGGGTAGCGGCGTCATATGTTATGCGGTGGCATGGGAAATGCGGGGGCCAGGGGGTCTGGCGCTGGGCGCGGTCCAGGCGCGGACGGGCGTGGATGGGCTTACCTTTGGCGCACCTTCGGCGTGCATGGTGCGCAACCGCTGCGCGTGAACGCTGCATGCGAATGCATCTGTCATATGCGGATAGTGGAGGGGAGGGGCGAGGGAGGAGCAGCTGGGAGGCGGGAGGCGGGGTGGAAAGCCGGGCAGGGAGGCACAACAACAACAACAAAAACAAAATGGCAGTCAGCCAAAAGCGAAACAGGGTTGGGTCACAATATGTGGAAAACGCGATGTGAATGGCAGTGGAACCGGCACAAGGCACAATCAGGCACAAAACCAAAATACAGGCAGCACAATTGAGCAGAGCGTTGCAGCGCGCTTTGGAAGACTAGCGCTACGATAATATGCAAATTAGCGATCGTGAAATAGACAAGGCAGCGCAGTACAATTGAGCAGGTATTTAAAACGTTATATGGTGATCTAGCGCAACGAGGGTATTCAATAAGTATTCAGTGCAGGCAGTGGTCTGGCAGTGGGCGCTACAATACCAGTTTGGCATGCAGGGCAGGGAGCAGCGTGAGGAGTGACCACTTCTGAAGAAATCAGGACGGTCGTACTGTATTTTACATCACTTCCCTTCAAGTCCTTTGGCAGTGAGGTGATCCATGTCATGACAGACTTTTTACCTCCTGACACAAAAGTAGCATGCCCTTCCCCTAGAGGGAAACCATAGATACACCAATTCATACACATGTCAGACAAATGCCAGTAGATCAATGGAAGGAGATGTGGAATGAAGGAGTCATCGGAGGAAGAGAGGACTGAACTTAATGCAGATTAATTAGGTGACCATGGAAATACTCTAGCATCCCTCATCCTTAAGGAGGAGAACACTTGGGGCCAGATGTAGGTAGCCCAATACCGGTCGGTAAAGGCCGAAATTACCAAATTTCGTCCGTTACCGACCGGAATTAGGCTACTGAGATGTAGGTGGCTACATTTCAGATTCGGTACAAAAGGGGGTGGTGATGGACGGAGCATCTGAATCAATCAAACACTCACACCCAGTCAAAAGATCTGGGTTTAATCCATCACAGTTCTTTAGCCCACTCTGCCACCCCAGTTCAGACATGGCTGTATGCCAATCAGTCTGACCCTGTGCCTCATGGGAACAGTCCAGCCCGAACTGCCAAGCCATGTCTTCCCTGGACCGGAAACAAGCTTCCGAGGACCGGTTTCTGGCATTCCAGCCGTCTTCAGCCCGGCTTGCTTGAATCCAGTAGCAAAGTGAGCAAGGGACTCACGTCTGAGCATACCCTGCCACACTTATGGCGGCCAAAAGCGACCGGAATTAGGCTACTGAGATGTAGGTGGCTACATTTCAGATTCGGTAATTTACCGAATCGGTAATTTTTTTATTTTTTTTATTGCAAAGTTATATAGCAGTATCATCACCGTACACATATACGCCTACAACCCTGAGGCCGGCTTACAGTATGAAGTAGTGATAATCAGAGCAAAGATCTGGAGTCCTCGTCCGGGTGTAGTGATAGTATCAATTATCAAGATGATCAATTATGTGGAACGAATGTAGTTTACAATGAAAATACAATTTGCTTTTTGTGTTTTTTGATTTCATATTAAACGTAAACTAAACGAAACTGCACACATGAATCAGTACGACAGTAAGTTACTCTTAGCGTGTTATCAAGCATCGAAGTTGTCCTGTGAGGGACCAGTTATGCAATTCACCCAAGAGCACATCCCGCCCGCACACCCCCCCGTTAAATCCCACCGTTACGTGACCAGCCCCGTCCCCTCCATGTAAATAGCCACCGTTGGCCTCGGCTCCTATTCAGTGATTTCCTCGTCGTCAGAACCTTCAAGATCCTCTTCTGTCAATGGCTCACAAATATACCCCCATAGGCGTTCCACGGTTGCCAAACCCCATTCCACTTGCGCGGGTTATCCCTTAGTTTGTAGACTGCCCTTTCTGTCAACATAAGCATATCCATGTTCCTGATCCACTGCGCCAGTGTGGGGAGATCTGCCGATCCCCATTTCTGTGCGATATCCCGTTTGGCTGTGACAAGTCCTATCGTAGTCCACACCCTTTCATAGAAAGTAAGATCTGTAGGCCCCCACACATTCAGTAAACATACCCTTGGGTCCAGTGTGAGTGAGGTATGGAGTGTATGTGCAATGGTGCGTAGAACCCGCTGCCAATAACTAACAATACTTGGGCATTCCCAAAGCGTGTGTATGAACGTGCCCTCCTCCCCGCAGCCCCTGAGACAATACGGGTGGTCCGCTCTCTGCAGTTTGTGTAGTGTTGTTCGGGTGTAGTAAATCCTATGTAGAATTTTTAACGGTACCAAACGGAATTTAGATGATACACCCGCCTCACGTGGAGACGCCATGGCTGCGTTCCAGTCGGACTCGTCTAGGTCTCCGACGTCAGTCATCCATTTGTCTTTTAGCTTCTCCAGTGGGTCAGGTAAATTGTTGATTAGCTTACGATATGTTAATGAGGTTGCGCCTTCCTGCATGAAATCTAGTGGGGAGGATTCTGGTGGGGACGTGTCTGGTGGGATTGCTGCCTGTAGGGCGTGTCTGATCTGTATGTATCTATACAGCTCGCTATCCCCCAGTTCGTACTGTTCTTGAAGGGTCGCGAATGAAACCACTCCCCCCCTAGTCCACATGTCTCCCACGGTCGATATCCCAATGTTGTCCCACTGAGTGAAGCCCTTAGTGCGTCGTAGATGACCCAGTGCCTTGGTGTCCCATAGAGGCGTGAGCTTTGTGATGGTCCCATCCCAGTGTAACTTCGCTTGTGCCTTGTACCACAGTTGAACGGTGTGTTTAGTGGGCCCTATGAGTTTTGCCGCAGTGCCCTGGTGGTATAGAGGTGCCAGTAAGCTATTTGTACCCAGTTGTATCCTGTCTGCTTTGAATGCTGGATCATCCTGCGGGGCGTGCACCCACTGATTAAGGATCTTGAGTTGGGCCGCCCAATAATATAATTGCACATTGGGCAGTGCAATGCCTCCATCGTACCAGCTCCTATTTAGCTTTATGTGCGAGATCCGAGCTGGCCGGTTCCCCCAGAGCAGACTCGTGATCTGTGCTGTTACCCTCTGTAGGAAGCTGGCTGGTATCAAGCGTGGGGCGTTTTCAAGAACGTACAAAAAGCGCGGCAGGGCCATCATTTTAAATAATGCTGCCCTGCCCAGCAATGTCAATGGGAGTTCTTTCCAGTGTTGCACATCGTTACGGAGCCGGAGCAAGGGAGGCTGCAAGTTGAGCCGTGCGAACTCCGTTTCATCTCGAGTGATGTGAATCGCCAGATATTTAAAAGAAGAGGGAGCTATCTCCAGCGGACAGGAGTCTGGCAGTGGTGGGAGTGGCCCCTTGAGCTAAAAAAGTATCGACTTCGCCCAATTGATGGTATAACCTGATACTCGCCCATGTGAGTTACAAATTGCTAGGAGGTTGGGAAGGCTGTTTTCTAGGTCAGTGAGGTATATTAACATATCGTCCGCGTAAAGGGACACTCTGTCTTCCCACTGTGGATCCCATTGTATCCCCTTCAGAAGCTGCGTAGTACGGATAGTGACTGCCAGCGGTTCCAGAACCAGAGCAAAAAGGAGGGGCGAGAGTGGGCACCCCTGTCGCGTGCCACGTCCTAAACGTATGGCCCGAGATATGTGGCCATTCGCTACTACCCTGGCCATGGGATCTTTATAAAGCATCCTTATCCAGGAAATAAAGACTGGACCAAAGCCCATGCGGGTGAGCACCGCGAAGAGGTAGTTCCACTCCACCAAATCGAACGCCATCTTGGCGCCTAACGATAGTATCGCTGACGGTTCTTGCAACATTGAGAGTCTTTCCACAACTCTGTGTACCCTGCGGAGGTTTAGGGCCGTGCTTCTATGTGGCATGAAGCCGGACTGGTCCGGGTGAATCAGCTGACTTAGGCATGGCATGAGTCTGTTTGCCAGCACTTTTGCTATTATTTTGGCCTCCGGGTTTAGGAGGGAAATAGGCCTGTATGATGTACAGTCACTGGGCGGTTTACCCGGTTTCGGGATAGCAACGATAGTTGCCATCCGCTGGTCCGGGGGCAATGTTCCTTTCAACCTACTCTCCTCATACATCTGAAGAAGGGGCGTACTTAGGGATCCAGACATGTTTTTAAACCACTCAATGGGCACCCCATTGGGGCCCAGAGCCTTACCCGAGTGGAGGGAGTTAATGGCCGATTGAATTTCGTCGATTGTTAAGGGGGCATCAATATCCTTCGCCGTCTCTTCCGTCAGTTTTGGCAGAGGCACACATTCAAGGGCGTCCCGGGCCTCATCTTCTGTCACCACTATCGTTGGGGTGTATACGTCAAGGACGTGGTCAGCCAGGGCTTCTACTATGTCTCCCGGTTGGGTGTGGACAGCGCCACATGAGTCTGTGATTTGTAGTATATTCCTACCCCCCCCTTGTTTCTTGTCTAGCCATGCCAGGAGTTTACTCGCTTTATCCCCTATGTCATAGACCCTGTGTTTAGTCGCGGCAATGTCCGTCAGTGTCACACGTTTCAGGTGATCGTTGAGGCGTTGCTGGTGTATCTGTAGGTCATGAAGTGTGTCCTCCGATGGGTCTGTCATATGGGCGGTGTTGACCCTCTCAAGGCCCAATTCCAGTTCCAATGCTTCCTTCCTGTGTGCTCTCTTGTGATTCGTTATCGCTGCAATAGCCTGACTCCTGAACACCGTTTTGTAGGCTTCCCACAGTATGGAGGGGGAGTCCACCGATGACTGGTTCTCCTCAAAGTAAAGCCGGGTCACTTTTTTCAGATCTTTACTAATCTGTGGGACTTTGAGATATCCTGGAAAAATCGGATACACCCTCTTGCGTTTGGTACCTGCGCTAGTTACGGTCAAAGTGACCGGCGAGTGGTCCGAGATGCCTCTCGGCTGTATCTTTGCCTCGCTAATGTTAAGGAGACCGTTACCCAGTGTGAAAAAGTAATCTATCCTTGAAAGACTATTGTGAGTCGCTGAGTAATAGGAGTATTGTTGCTGATCTGGGTGCAGTGTACGCCATACATCCACTAGACCCTGTGCTCCCAGAAAGGTCTGTAGCTTGCTAGGGCCATCTGTGTGTGTTCGTGTGGGGAATCGATCGAGGGTGTCCGCCTACAAGAAATTCATTTTGACAGTCAAGGCAGATTATTTTGATACTCGCATCAAACAGGCGCACAATGTCCAGAAGGAAACGTTTACTATCTTGAATGAACTTACAAAGATACCGGTTAAAACCGAGATAAAATTTGACAGCAACACGTTTCAACAGTATTTCTCAGAAAAAGTGCAAACTATTCTCTCTGAGATTAAAAATAATACAGTTAGCGGTTCTATTCCATTGCAGAATACTGCTGTCTCTCAAGAATGAATTATCTCATGCTTTCCTGAAATAAATTCTACCTAGCTTGAACAATTGATAATTAATATCAAATCTGGCTCTCCTATCCTGGAGAAACATATCCTCTCCTTCCTTAATATGTCACTGCAGAAGGGATACCTTCCACCTAGCCTTAAGGAGGCTCGGGTCAGACCTTTGTTAAAAAAAACAGGAGCAGATTCAGCCAACTTAAAAAATTATCGACCGATCTCCCAACTACCATTTCTATCAAAAATTCTGGAGCAACACGTACTGCAAGATCTATCCTCTCTTCTGGAGTCACACAATCTGCTCCATGGACGTCAGGCGGGCTTTAGGGCACATCACAGCACCGAGTTAGTGATGCTCTCGGTGCTGGATGAGCTCAGAGGCATGGCTGACAGTAGGAAACCAAGCGCCCTGATACTTCTAGATCTGTCAGCGGCGTTTGACACTGTCAGCCATGACCTGCTCCTGGGAAGAATGGCCAGTCTGGGAATAAAAGGTGTAGCCTACAAGTGGCTAGAATCCTTCCTAACTGGGAGGCAACAGAGGATTCAACAGGGAGATGATCTTTCTAAAGTAGGCATGGTGGAGTGTGGATTCCCGCAGGGCTCAGCACTATCTCCACTACTTTTTAATCTCTACTTAAAACCTTTGATTGAGTCTTTAGTGCACATGGGCTGTCAAGTGTTTAATTACGCCGATGACACTCAGCTGCTTTTTAGCATTGAGAATTCTACTGAAGCCCAGGCGCATATGCTAGAAGTTCTTAGGTATACAGTCAGCTGGATGACTGTCAACCTACTGAAAATCAACCCTGAAAAGACAGAAGTACTGGTGATATCTACAGGAACATCACCCTGGGGTGATGGATACTGGCCACAAGAACTTGGTCCTACCCCAATACCAGCAACAAATGTAAAAAGTCTCGGCATAAAAATTGACAGTGATCTGTCAATGTCTGCCCAGATTTCTACGGTAGTTGGCGTGTGTATCGGTCTTATTAGGCAATTGCGTAAGCTTGTCCCTCTTCTTTCTCAGTCGATGCTCCGCACAGTAGTGTCTGCCACGATTATATCACGATTGGACTATGGCAATGTCCTCTATTTAGGCCTGCCAAATAGTCTGATCAAGAAACTACAGGTGGTTATGAACGATGCGGCACGCCTGATTTTTAAGCTTCCCAGGAAAGCCCATGCCTCCCCCCTATTACATACACTTCATTGGCTCCCGGTGAAGCAGAGGGTGGAATTCAAGAGCCTGTGCGTTGCACATAAGGCAATATATGGACAAGCACCGGTCTACACCAAGGATCGTCTGACGCGTTATAATCCGAAACGATCACTTAGATCCTCGGATGCTCAACTGCTGGTTTGCCCTCGTTTCAAACTGGCAACAAAGGGTGGAAGATCCTTTTCCACACAAATCCCACAGCTGTGGAATAAGTTGCCAGACATGCTTCGTAAGGAGGCCAATCTTCTACAGTTCAGAAAACAACTGAAAACAACATTATTCAGGGAAGCTTTTGGCCCTTTTTAGGTCTCGCACTGCGAACCGGATCGCGAAAGCGATCCGTCGCTGCGAGACTTATTGTGATCATTTCATCTTTCAAGGGCTCAAGGGGAACAGACAGCGGACAAGCAATGTGAACGCGCAGCTCCTTGACGACTGGGATTAGGTCGCGCGCGTCAACTGTGAACAGCAGTTTTATACGCGACCCTCTACAGTTTGTGCCTCATGCACTTCTCGCATACACACACACAGCCACAGCTTTTCGCACAAGCACGCACACACACACACGAGCACACACACAGAGAGACACACGAGCGCACATGCACGCAGACACACACACACACACGCACACATACCGCCCGCCTGCCTGCCGCCACCCCCACCCGCCCAGGGGTGAGATGTCCCCTCCCCCTCTTTCCTCACACTCACCGGAGAGGTCGGCGCGGGCCCCGCCGAGCAGCAGGAGGCAGGCGGTGAGCAGCAGCGGCGGCTCCATGGCGCTCGGTCCGTCAGTCTGTCTGACTGACTGCCGGCGCGTGCCCCCTCTCGGCCTCCTATACAGCTGCGAAAGCTCCTACGCACTGAGTGAGCGCGCGCGTGCCCGCCCGCCGCGGAAAGAGAGACCCGGGTCTAATATCAGCTGCGCCTGCGCCCGACCGAGCCCGAGGACAGCGGGCAGACCATGGCCATGGAAGTACAAGGTACAAGTGCCGCGGGCCCGCCTGCGCTCGTTTGAATCTGTGGTTGGTTACCTTGTTTCTTAGCTATTTGATTCGCTAACTGGTCCCACTTATATTTTGATTCTCGGGGCCTCTTTTCTGTCCAAGTCCTACTACCCCTAGCCGCAGTGCGCAGCAGGGTTAGAAGTCGAAGCAGCTTTGCTCACCCCGAATCCGGCCTCCCCCCTCGGTCTCCGACCAGTGCAAAAGGTGAAAATGCAAGTGGTTTAAACCGCCTCGCTTTGATGTTGGCTGTGGGATGGGGCGCGGGGCATTGTTTATATAATTCAATGCCCTTGCTATTCTTCATTTCACATTTTGCTTACACAAACATTTACAGGTAAAAATGTAAATGCAAAATGCTTATATCACTATTTTGCTAGCATAGCAAACATGTCCTATTCATGAAAAGCATGAACGGAAGTGTCTGTTATATTTACTTACGGTGCATGCCTTTTAGCCTTCACTACTCGAAATGTTATTTAATTTGGGAGGTTGCTGTATTGCACCAATAATAATAAGCAGACAGGTTGTGGCGTGATTTGATATAGGTACACCTTTAGAATGTTACTATATTTTACCGTTAGTTAATGTAGCTAAAGGGTGACATCTGCTGACTGGTTCGAGGCTTCAATCGGCTTTACATCGTGTGGGTACAGGCAAATTATTTAATCACCCTCTGCCTACTAGCAAAAATGTTCTTTTATCCCTCTCTAAAGTAACTCGTGCTCATTCATATAAACAGCTGCAGTGCGCTTGGGCACAGTTCGTGCTCTTTAAAACTCCTAAAAAATTTAACATTTCTTTTGGAAAATTGCTTAAATTCACAATGGAAAAAAATGTTAATTAAATTAATGCATACATAGGGAAATCACATACAAAACAGCATTATCCATATAGCCAATAGGCTTTTTGATACTTTCCAACACAGCGTTATAGTTGAAACAGTTACTAATAGGAGCATATCATCCATGGGGGCCTCCTCATGTTTTCTGATGCACCCTACTGTTGTCACATTATCAGCACCTGTCCTACAGCAATGCACAAGCCAGCCCCACACGCTACCCTGCAGCACCAGACCAGTGAAGGCAGTACTGTGCTTCCTCGTGTACATCATGCTAGGGTCATAGGCAAACTTCTAATTTGCTGCCATTAATACGAGGCACAGTACAGCAACCACGTGCTAGCACGAGCCATAATAGCCATACATTCAATTCAGACGTCACATGCATCTGAAAAGCCATATTTCTATATTATGCACATTCCTTATGTACCGTGCCCGACGCTTGCTTCAGCTTCAGTTTATCTACAAAAAATATGTAATTCATCCTGTTCACTGCCATAGAGCAGCTTTGCATGTTTGGCTGCCCTTAGCTACTGGCATGTTCCAACAGTCCCTAGCCCATTTAGTGTAGCAGTTACACGTTGTTGGTGTTGCTGTGTTGTGCACTAGTAATTGTGTTCCCATATAATCTATGCAGACTGCTACATTTGTGTACGGTGCACTCCACAGGTGTCAGTTTACCACACAAGGTCTCATTTATGTTCCTTCCTCTCCTCGCTCTCTCTCCTCAATATAGAGGCTCCTACTCCTTAACCTGATCTCTTCTTCCCCATCTCCAGCATCCTTCCAGCCCATCCTTTCTTCCTTCCATTCTCAACTCATCCAGCCACCCAACTCCATTCCATGCACACTTCCAGCAGTCTTCCAGTCCTCTTTTCATTCATCCATCCTTTCACTCGTCCTTCCATCTTTCCAAACCTTCTTTCACCATTCTTTGTTTTCGTCTTTTCCTCCAACCCCCTTTCCTTCTGTCCCTATTTTATTTCTTCCTTCCACACTTCCTTCTTTGCACCCTTCTTTTGTTTCACACTTCCTTCCACTCTTCCCTTCACATTTCTTTCTTTTATCCTTCCATTCATACTTGTATCCTTCCTCGTTAATTCCTTTTTTCCCTTCATCATATCACCATTTATATTTAGAAATCGTTTTATTTTCTTCCCTCTTTGATTTTTACTTTCTTATCTTTTTCTGTACCTCTATCTGTTTGTTGCCTCTACTTTTCTGTTTTTCCACATTTTATTAATTCAATCCTCTGTCTCCTTCAAGCAAGTGGGTCAGTTATCAGCCGTAGGCCTACACACCTCAGCTCTTTCTGTTCTGCAAACCAGAAGGCAGACGAAGCCCACAAAAGAGCCAACATTTTAGTGCCTTATCAGCCAATTGTCTCAGTGCAACACCCACCACACCTCTAGCTGCTATAGTAGAGGGTTTAGGCATAGCCAATAGGTCTCGCCTTTGGGACCTTATAAGTGTTTAGTTATCCAGCATAATATCTTTGGTGCAACAACATCAACTTATGCATGGCTAAACACTTATAAGGTCCCAAAGGCGAGACCTATTGGCTATGCCAATGCTTGTTAACTATAGGGTATCTTATTCCTTCGCTAGCCTGGAATATTTGTTGTGTTTCTTGGTCTGAAAGCGTCTTGAGACCGGTGGGTGACTACCCTCCCACTGGCCATGTACTGCCGCAAAGTGGCCTTCATCGTCTATTGTAGTGGATTTCACTATGTACTGAGAGGATTTTCTTAGCAATATACCTGTGCCACGTGACCCTGAGGTAAATTCAGCGTGTGCTATCATACGGTATCCCCTCCTATCCAGAGCCCGTGTGGCCGCCCCCAACAAGTGTGTCTCCTGCAAAAGAACTAGGGCGGGTCCCTGTCTCTTAATGCCCTGCATTACCAGGCCCCTCTTAATCTTGTCTCCCAGACCCCTAACGTTCCATGACATGATTTGCAACGGGGCTGGTGTGGTGTGGTTGTCTACCCTAGCCATGGGAAGAGCTGGTGGGCGGGTCCGGAGGAGCCCGTTGGTTACAGACCCTTTCCAATGTAATAGAGGGATCACTATGGATCGCGAGGCCTTCTCGCCAGGAGTGAGGTGATGTGCGGAGACGAGTGCAGGGCAGATGTGACTCCTCCCAACCTCCCGCCATCTGGCTGTCCCCATGACATACGATGCTTCCCAAGTGATGAGACATACCAATGAACATGTGTGTGTGCAAAACAAGAACTCGCAGGACCAAGTTGTCCCGGACTGTAATCAATCTTGTGCCCCTACCCACCCCCCTCCCTGCCCCTCTGCTACACGGACTCCAAACTGCCCGCCCCCCCAACTGAGCAGAGTGCATACCCCAACCCCAAAACAGTGTACTTGCGCGTTGGGGTGAGGGACTCTCCGCTGCCGGCGGTCTCTCATTCACACCCTCGGAGGTCCATTACCCAGTGTCCAATGGCGGGAAGTGCGTGTACAGCACTATAAGTCTAATTAAACATAGAAGTCTGGAGATCACTGTTCCTCATTTTCTTCTAGGCCGCCATCTGCTCCCAAGGATGTGCTGCTCTCTGGGCCCCCTCCCGAAGCCTGGGAGTCCGGATGTTTTCCCGCATTCCTGCCCTTTGGGGGCCGGTTGGTTCGTCGCGGGTGGTGTCCCGGTCTCCACCCCTCCAGCCAGTCCTGCACCGCCTCTGGGCTATCAAAGAACCAAGTTTTGTTTTCTGCTACTACCCTAAGCCTCGCAGGGAAGAGCATGGAGTATGGCAGTTCTCGTGTCATCAGTTCCTTTTTAACCTCAAAGAAGGTTCTTCGCCTGCGTGCGACGTCTGCCGTATAGTCGGGGAAGAGGGCAAAGGTGGAGTTCTGAAGTTTGATAGGAAGGGATGTCCTGGCCGCCTGTAAGATGGCGTCTCGGTCGCGGAAATTGAACAAGTGGGCTACTATGGGCCGCGGAGCCGCCCCTGGCTTCGGTTGGCCTCCCGGCACGCGGTGGGCCCTTTCCAGGGAGAAAAAGGTAGACAAGCCTTTCGGTTTGAGTTCGTCCGTGATTAAGCTCTCCACAAACAAGTCCATGGCTCTTATGCCTTCCGACTCCGGCACCCCAATAATACGGATGTTGTTCCGCCTAGAACGCCCTTCTTGCTCATCAAGCTTCTCACGCAGCAGTTTATTGTCCTTCGCCATCTTCCCCATTGCCTGTTGAAGTTCGGAGACATCCTCCACTAGGGATTTTGTGACCACCTCCATGTCTTTAACCTTCTCCGACATTTTGTGGAGGTCGGCTCTAAGCAGAGTGACATCCGTGGAGATCGAACCCACCGTCGTCTGTAGCTGAGCCAAAGCATGCATCACATCTTCCAACGTTGCCTTCTTGCCTCTCGGGGTATTTGCAGTTTTGCCCCCCGTAACCTTCCCCGTCGCTGGGGAGGTAGCTGGTTTGTCGGACGTATACCGTTCAATGCGGGTCTGTGTGGCGCCGCCCTCGGGTCCTTTCCCTGCCATGCTTTTAGGTTTCGTGCTTTTCAGGCCTCTCCGCTCCAGTTTGTCCGGAGTGGCTCACCCACGTCGGCCGCAGAATGTTAGTGGTTCCGTCCCCGCGCGAGTCCGGCCAGGGCGCCTCTCAAGTGTCCGCCGATAGCAACTAACTGTCTCTCCCCGGGCCTTCGGGGGATCGTATTGGGCTCCTGAACCGGGTGAAGTCGTTCACTGTGCTCAGGCCCATCAATCGGGCACTGGTAGGGTGTTCCGCGGGGCGAAGTGTGCCAACAGTCAATAAGTGCGCAGTGACTTCCTCGGCCTAGAAAATGGCGGCTGCTCTTCACCTTCCTAGGCTCCCTCGCACTTGCGGCCGCCGGTCCGACTTCAAGCAGGGCTGGGGGCACCGGCTACAGTGCTATATTGTAGTCACACTTCTTTGGACCGTAGGCGGCGCCCAGTCTGGCTGCGTGGCTTTTGTGTCTTCGGCCGTCCTATGCGGCTTGCGGGCACTTCCGGTCCTGGTCCCCCGGATCAACTGCACTTCCTGCCGGGCCACTCGATCAGGGAAGGTCCCGGTTTTGGCGATTGAAGTAGGCCAAACCGCAGCCGTAATGTAACTCGGTCCCCAGATGTCGGATTTGAACGCCGCTTCTCGCTACTTGCTCCGCCCGGTCCTGGGCTCCGGTACCCTCCTGTAGGGCTTGAAAATTGTGGCGGATTATGAGTCGGATAGTCGAAGAGGCCGCTTCAGCTGCGGAGCTCATCCCTTATGCTGCTGCCATGATCGGCTGCTAGCCACGCCCCCCGAATCGGTAATTTAAGGAATCGGTAAATTACCGATTCCTTAAAATACCAAATCGGTAAATTACTGAATCTGAAATGTAGGGAGCACTCAAATGAGTGCATTGCATGGTTAAGGATTCGGTATTTACCACCAAATAGTTGGTGGTAAATATCGAATACCTTTGAAAAAGCAAATTTGTTCCTTTTTCAAAAGTGCCATGTGGCAGACATACATCTCCATAGGGCATGTATGTCTGCCACATGTGCACCCATGCATTATTCAGGGGTGCACCAGGGTGTCAATGTGACACCCTGCCACCCTTGAATGTGTTCCCCCATTACTGAATCGGTAAATACCGATTCGGTAATTCCCATTCATTCCTATGGGCCTCCAGCCCATAGGAATGAATGGGAATTACCGATTCGGTATTTACCAAATCGGTAATTACTGAATATTACCAATTCGGTAAACTTTACCGAATACTTACCTACATACCATTTAACGATTCTAAAATACCGAATCGGTAAAATTCTGTATTTTAGAATCGGTAAATGGAACTTACCTACAACTGGCCCATGGTGCCTAATTACGAGGACCTCCAGACTCGTGGGGGCACGGCAGTGGCAGTCCTGTCAACGCCTTACCGGCGGTCCGACTGGCCAATAACTAATTTGGCGATAGGACCGCCATTGCACCACAGCAACCTCGAGGTAACCACCATTCCCTGGTGGTGGTGCGGCAGTCAAGGGCTCTGCAATATGTTGGTGGTGCAGCTGAAGCACCTCCATGCATATTGCGAGTTTCAGGACTGCCAGCGATGTCATGGAGGTCTTTACTCCATGAAAAGGCTGGCGGTTCTGAAACAAAAGGGGTCCCTAAGGGTCCTTCTGTTGCCCATTTGCATGAGAATACATGCAGGGGGCACAAATGGGTCCCCCTGTGTGCATGCACCCCAGTTTCTGCACGGCATGGACTTAATAGTCCACGCCGAGTAGGAAATGTTTTGGTGTTCCTATTGTGGTGTCCATTTTCAGGGGCATTGCCCTCGGACCACCAAAATAAGCCCCCAGACATGAGGAAACTCGTAATCTGATGGGCGGTGCGCACACGAGTTTGGTGGTGCGGGAGCGGGCTGCCGGAGTGCTAGTCTGCTTTTGCACTGTCAAACTAGTAATCGGGCCCTAAGCAGTTTCCCAAGTGGTGACCAATATTGAGACCTTGTAACTAACTTTAACACCTTTGAAGTTATTGTGAAAGCAGAAAAGATAAAAAATAAAACTTGAATTTACACACTAAGGTAGCTGAGCACCACTTTGACAAAGTATGGGACCTCTGCACTTCCTGTCATCATTTAGTAATGAGCTATGAAGGTGTATCAGGAGACCGAAGTTACAAATGTCAGTAACCAGTGTTCTCTGGAAGCTCTCCAAAGGTTGCCACCGCCCTTGTGGTACAATTCAGAATCAACTGCAGAAGCCGGAAGTGATCCTTGAACCAAGCCTGGCTAATAGTTTGATCCAAAGTTTCAACAAAGTTTTTGGGTTCATTTGTTCCACATTTAGGGCCTCATTAGGATCGCGGACGGACTTGCGTCCATCTGCCACCCCAGAGGATGAGGGAACGTCCGCATGGGCTGCGGCGTTCCCTCATGTGCGATTAGGATGTGACCGCCACCCTGGCGGTCACATCCTGGATATTTAACATTGCGGCGGGTGCTGCTTCAAGCAGCACCCGCCGCAATGTTAAAAGTGCATGTTTAACATTTACATGCACAAAGCGGCAGGCACCGCGCGGTGCAAGTAAATGCTGGGGGGGTACCATAGGTACCCCCCATATGCACCCCCCACCCACCAACACCCTGGGGGCCCGCAACAGGCCCCCAAAATCAAAAGTACACATGCTTTTCCACGGCAGAAAAAACGCAGCGGAAAAGCATGTTTACAAATGCTTCCTAATTTGGCTGGCGGTGTCTGATAGACACTGCCAGCCAAATGAGAGCTTTTCCGCCGCAGTTGTAATCTGACCGCGGCGGAAAAGCAGCGGACAGTAACCAAGACCCACCAGCCATCGTAATGCGGTGGTGGGTCTTTGGTGAGTCCGCAGAGGATTTTCCGCCTCCTCCGGGCCGGAGGTGGCTTTCCCCGGCCCGGAGGAGGCGGAAAATCCTCCATCATAATGAGGCCCTAAATGTCAGACACAAGAGCTTTGTTCTAGATGGAGGGGGTGTGTTTGGAATAGGGCTGTATTGCCAGCCTTAGGACTATAAGATGTGGATGACATTAATCAGATTTCCATCTGGGGAGACCTAGAACAGGCCCCAGGAGTGGCCAACGTCTACAGTGCAAGGCCTTCAGTGGGGGTTGACAGCAGGGCCTGACCTGTGATCAGGAGCTGTCTCCTGTCCCTCCGGAACACCGACCCCTACGGACAAAAAACGTGGATCCACTGTGAAGGGGGGTGGGGGCATATGTTGCCCCTCTCCAAGCTCCTTGGGGCCCTGGGAAACCCAATACCCAGGCCCAATACATTTATAAGGGAGGAGAGCATGCACCTCTTCCCCAGCCTTTTTTAGGCCCTGGGGACCAGGTCCTACAGGAGCAGGTTTCAATTTAATAGGAGCGGGAAGCAGCCCCACTTCCTGAGCCTCTTAGAGGACCCAGGGACCCATGTTCAAGGCCTGACTAATGTTTTAAGGGAAGGTGGGTATCCAGTCCCCTCTTTGAACCATAGGACCCCATTTCGTGGGCACGATCAATGCTTTAGTGTCCTGGGGACACCATCTCTCGGGACACTGCTGTATTCTCTGCCTGCTTGTGCAGGGTACACAACTTTGTGCACAGAGAAAGGAGCTGCTGTTGCCTGGGTGGGAAGAAAGGCAGAGAGCGGGCTCCCACCAACACCAATGGGTGCTATCTGGGGAGCCAGCTAGGGTGTCTTGGGGCACCCTCTGTAGCCCCTAACGATGTCAATGTTGTGGGTGTCCTGGGTGAGCACTGAGGAACCCACTTAAAAAAATGCTGGCATGGGTGCTGGTGATGAGCCATCAGGGGCTGCAGGAAGCTTTGGATTTCCCCTGCAGCCCCCAATGATTTGGCTAGTTGTAGGTTTACCCGGTGGGCACCGGGCACACACTTTTGAAAGAAAAATGCTGGTTCCCGACGACACTAGGTCTGGGTGCTGGTGTGGAGCTGGCAGGAACCACAGTGCCTTGGAGCTCACCAACAACCCCCTACATTTGGGTATGTTGTGGGGGCCCTGGGTGGGCACCCGGCTACTAACCTAAAAAACATAAAAAGTATTCCATTTTTTCTTCCTGGTGGTGCCACTAGAAGGGGCAGGGGCACCACCAACCATTTCTTTTTTAATGCTATGCAGGAGCTGCCGGAAGTGCAGCAATGTCCCAGCAAGATTTTTAAAAAAGCACAGTAAGTCTCCTGAGTCATTGAATCCATGACCCCATGAGAGCTTACCACATTGAGCACTTTGAGTAGTATCTGTTTGATCTTGAGCTGGAGTGCAGGGACTCCTTGTGGTTGGTTCTATGGCTGTGCTTTAAGGCCTGAAAAATTATTTTTAAAAAACACTCAAAGATATGTTAAAGATTTTTGTTTAGTAAGGCTTTATTAAAATATCTTATGGCGTCACATTTATTAAACATTGCAATGCGTGAATTTATAAAACATAAATGTCATTTTAATTACTGGTGACTTTTTGGCAAAGACAATAGGTCTGCATTACATATGTTGATTTGACGACCCCTTGATAAAGCCTATATGTTCACTTTTTATATTTTGGTGTTCTGACCCTTTAACAAAGTCAGTAGGTCTGTCGTAGTAAAAATGGCACCCTTTATATTGTTATAACACAAAGTCAGCCATACTCGGCCATGAAGGGCTACATTCAGGGACTGCCCATGCACTGCAGAGGGCAGGGGTTGGGCGTACACCCCATGCTGCACACAGCCAAAGATCGTGCGCAGTAGGGGCATGGGTGCCCATGGAGGGAGTGGGTGCAGGGAATAACCGCAGGCCAAGCTTTGCCCCAACCCCACATCATACACTGCGATGGACATCCTAAGTTAAAGAAAATAGGAATTTACTGAAACAAACAAGGGTTAAAGTGACATCATAGTTGGGAATTGCACTAATGTCTTACAATAAATGTAAAAAAACACTTAGAAATTCACTAAAAAAACAAAGGTCAAAG
Organism: Lissotriton vulgaris; assembly: GCF_964263255.1. Lineage (NCBI taxonomy): Eukaryota > Metazoa > Chordata > Amphibia > Caudata > Salamandridae > Lissotriton > Lissotriton vulgaris. Next base: position 407,766,706 of record NC_141687.1, read on the forward strand.
GGATGTTTTAGTTAGGTAAAAATGTAAGTTGTCACACACACAGTTTTAAATGAACAATATCACTCAAATTCACCACTTATAGTTATATGAAATAACTATAACTCATGCTCTAAATTAACTGTGACTCATGTCCCTGCCTTTGACCATTTTTTTTTGTCAAATATATTTATTGGAATTTATATATTTCAACATTACATTGGGTGCATCATTATAATTAAGACAGCTCTTCAACCTTGCCTGGTTGACAATGCACTGGCAATGCAGCATATCAATGAGGTGCTACAGCAGTTACCCAAAAAATAGCATGCAGGTGAATCTTGGGCGCCCAGGCATGCCCGTAGTATAAAAGAGTCAATGCGTCCCATTTCTGTGTGGAGAGACAAGTCTTACATGAGCAGCACAACTGCAAATAAAAGCATTTGCAATAAAACAGGAACAGCAAACTACGGCACTGTCACCGGGATACAGTACAATTCGTCCCCATTCCCATCCCCTAGACCCGCCCCCCCTTCTTCTGTCCCACCCTCACCTCCTAAGCGTGCATGCCTCCATTTCTTCTGCTTCCTCACCGCAATTTCATGTTGTGCACCAGTCAGTGTGTCAGGTGTGCCGTCCGCTACGCACCCCCCCTCCCACCCAAAGGACCTGCTTAGTCCCCCGCTACTCTCTCGCCCGTGGTGTTCTCTGCCGCCTGCAAATTGGTAAGCATGCGCTCCCAATGCTCCGCCATAGGTTCCCTGCGGAGCCCCACTGTTTCCTCCCTCCAGATGGCAGTCCATTCTGATAGGGCCCACGACAAGAGGGACAGAATCCATGCCCGTACACTGGGCGAGTCACTCGCCTTCCATCTCCTAGTGAGGAGTCGTGTCGCTGTACCCATCCCCAAATCCCGGAAGCGGGACAATGCCTTATCCTTGGGCGACCGCTTGAAATGGTGTAAGAGATATTCGGGCCAGTTACAAGGGACGGTGCGGCCAGTGCATTGCATAAGCAGTACACTAATGTCCCTCCAGTAGGTGCCACGTCCTGGGCAGTGCCACAGAAGATGAAGGAGGTCCGCGTTCACCTCACCACACCTGGGGCAAGACGCGTCCGTCCTGTAAAAGTATTTATTTATTAAGTCGGGGGTAAGATAGGCCCTGTGAACTATATATACTTGGATTTGGCGAAAGCGCATGTTTCTGGGGATGCGCACCAGAGTTTTAAGAATCTTCTCCCATTCTTTGTCCGCCAGCGTTCGCCCCATATCTCGCTCCCACTTTCCGCGGAGTGCGGTCAGGTCTAGTTCTGTGTGTATCCATAGGCATGCAGCAAAACACTTAATTAGATGCCTGCCCCTGCCCATGACATGCAGATATTGCACGTCAAGTGTAGCACTGGCTCCTCTGCAACATCGCCCCATCGAGCCGCCATGTGGGCCGTGAGGGAGCGGTGCATTAGGAACCCCCCGGGGGGAAGCCCAATGTCTGCAACTAGTGTCTCAAAGGGAATCAATGCTCCATCTTGGTATAAATAACAAAAACAAATGTCCCTGTAGGAATTATTTAGTCAGTATTCAATAAATTAATAGTTTGCCACCAAAGTGATCAATTATTAGACAGAAGCAAGGAAAAAACAGATTTAAACTGTTTTTTATTATTCTCCAAATTATTCTTTTTCACGCAACAATGTAGAATATGGCAACAGGAATACTACTACATTGGCAGGAATGATTCAAAGTAGTATATGGCAACTTTTGCTAGACACATGGAAGAATAAATGCCATGTTAAGGAAAGTACTTAGCATAATACAATCATTTAGAAATCAAATGATGATACATTCATTAGCAAAACGTTGCCAAGTGTCGACGTTTCGGTCCTTAGTTGGTTTAAACAATCCATAGGACCATCTTCAGGACCATACCTTGCACATATCAATCTAAAAATAAATACATACATATATAAATATAATACAACCTTGCTAAATAGGTATCGTCTACTTATCCCAAAGAAAAATGAGATTGAAATTGTGACACACACCACAAGTGTCTTGCTTAATAAGTCCTCCTTCACCAAAAAACGCCATCTAACAAGTGCCACCAACCGTGAACATATTAGCTTAAAATCACACTGTCTTTTTGGCAAAAAGCTTACCGATGACCTCCAGCCGGAAGTCATAAGGCTTTGCACTGCAATAACCTAATGTCTGTTAAAAGAAAAAAGAAACCAAACACACACTTAGTCAGAAACAACTAACCTGAATCTGTATAATCAAGCCTCATATCATGTCCAGCCCATCCTGGTATAAGTCGCCTAACGTCTGGACATCCGCCTCCTGCCACTGCTCCAGCATGTGGTGCGTGAGGACCCCCTCGCCCCTTGGCGAGCCTTTCAGCGGCACCGCAGGTGCATATGGGAGCACCTTCCTCGTAAGGTGCAGTGCCCTGCGGAAGCATTTGTATGCCACCGCCAGCAATAGTGGGGTGGGGCGTGCCGGTGCCGCTAATGGGTAGAATAGTGCAGTGATCCGCTCCAGAGTGTAGGGCGGCTCGTTCGTGGTAGTGTCATCTCTTCCCCTGTCCGCTAACCAGCGGGCAATCCATTGGAACTGCGCTGCCAGGTAATAGTGTTCATAACAGGGAGCGGCCAATGCACTTTTGTCTGTGGGTAAGAACAGTTTCTCGAGAGCCAGACGGTGTCGGGACGCACCCCAAATAAAGTCACGCAGGATCTTGTTAAGTTTCGAGAAGAAGGAAGCGGGTATGAACAAGGGCAGATTCGCGAAATAGTATAAAAGGCGGGGGAGCATCACCATTTTGGCCAGGGTCACTCTGCCTGTGGGTGTCAGGGGGAGCGTGGACCAGAAGCCGATCTGAGTTTTGAGCGCCGACACCGCTCTTCCCAGGTTCCCGTCCAGCAGGTCTGCCGGCTGGCGGTAGATCTCGATCCCCAGATACTTAAACGTGTCCGCCCGCCACTGGACTCCTGTGCCTTGGAGGCTATACTCCGGATCGGCAACCTCACTGTTAAAGGCGTAAAGGCACGACTTGCCTGCATTTACGCGGAGCCCCGATAGACCGGCGAAGCGGCTTATTAATTGGGCCAGCAGCTCCGCTATGCGGCCCACGTCTCGGACAAAGACCAATAGGTCATCGGCATATAAAGACACCTGATGAACGCCGTCGCCCAGTGGGATACCATCTGCTAGGAGTTGTCTCGTGGCCGCAGCTAAGGGCTCCATGGCTAGCCCAAAGAGCAGCGGTGATAGAGGACACCCCTGACGGGTGCCCCTGCCCATCGCCACTGCTTCCGAAATATATGGCCCCAGCCGGACGCGGATCACAGGGTTCCTATACAAGAGTCCCACCATCTGCAGGGAGTTTGCTTCCAGTTCGTACGCCTCCAACACCGACGACAAATAACCCCCCTAAAGGCAATCGAAGGCCTTTTCTAAGTCCAGCACCAGGCACCCCGCTTTGGGCCAGGCCGTCGTCGCTTCTGCCGCTACCCTGAAATACCTCTTGAGGTTCAGGGATGAGGACCTTGCTGGTACGAAACCGTTTTGGTCCAGGTGGAGTAAATGCGGAACTGTCGGCGCCAGACGCTCTGCAAGGATTTTGGCGAGTACCTTGTAGTCGGTGTTAAGCGGGAAACATCACTTACAACGCAACTTTTACAACGACATACCATTACAACGCAACTTTTACATCGCAAAAACTTTTACAACGCATGTATTTACAACAAATGTTTTTACAACGCAGGTACCTTTACAACGCATACCATAAAACGTAAGTATTGGTAAGTATATAATTATATTTTAAATGTTATATGTTTGGGGTAAATGGGTATTTTTAGGGTTCAGGGTCAGTTTTGGGTTTTTGGGTAAAGGGGTATTTTTGGGGTTCAGGGTCAGTTTTTAGTTTTTGGGTAAAGGGGTATTTTTGGGGTTCAGGGTCAGTTTTTAGTTTTTGGGTAAAGGGGTATTTTTGGGGTTCAGGGTCAGTTTTTAGTTTTTGGGTAAAGGGGTATTTTTAGGGTTCAGGGTCAGTTTTTAGTTTTTGGGTAAAGGGGTATTTTTGGGGTTCAGGGTCAGTTTTTAGCTTTTGGGTAAAGGGGTATTTTTGGGGTTCAGGGTCAGTTTTTAGTTTTTGGGTAAAGGGGTATTTTTGGGCTCAGGGTCAGTTTTTAGTTTTTGGGTAAAGGGGTAGTTTTGGGGTTCAGGGTCAGTTTTTAGTTTTTGGGTAAAGGGGTATTTTTGGGGTTCAGGGTCAGTTTTGGGTTTTGGGGGTACAGGGGTACAGGGTAAAAATAAATTAAAATTAAATTTAAATTAAATTACATTAAATTATATTTTTTTAAATTAATTTACGATTATAAAATTAATATACACTTACCAATACTTACGTTGTAATGGTATGCGTTGTAAAGGTACCTGCGTTGTAAAAACATTCGTTGTAAATACATGCGTTGTAAAAGTTTTTGCGTTGTAAAAAATGCGTTGTAAAAGCATGCGTTGTAATAACATGCGTTGTATCAACATAGATCCGGTGTTAAGCATCGCCAGTGGGCGATCAGAGCCAAGGGACATGGGGTCTCTGTCGGGCTTAGGCAGGGACACCAAAAATGCTTCCCACAGAGATGGCGGGAGGTGGCCTGCGTCGATCGATGCCCTGTACACCCGGAGGAGCTGAGGCGCTAGGATGTCCCTTTTTGCTTTATAATATTCGGCCGGTAGGCCGTCGGGCCCCGGTGTTTTCCTGGTCGCCAGTGCTTGGATCACATCTCCCACTTCCTCCAGTGTGAGCGGGGCACCAAGCTCTGCCTTCTGGCTCTCTGTGACGGTAGGCAACGTAACCAACTCCAGGAATTCAGCCACCGTATGTGCATGGCCAGTGCCTCGAGCTCTATAGAGGTCCCGGTAGTGATCGGTCAGCGCCCGGTGGATCTCGCGTTGCGTGTACATCACTGTCCTGTCCCCTGTGCGAATGGCACCAATCGGGGTATTGCACTCTGTTTTCTGCACCAGCCAGGCCAACAAACGGCCACTCTATCTGCCTTGGCATGCGTCTTGGCGGTATGCGCTGCATAGTTGTGACATCTCAGTCGTTCGAGTAGGACCGCATGCTCTCCGCGAAGTTCCCCAAGTTTTAGCGCATGTCTGCCAGTCCCTTTCCCTTCCCTTTCATATCGTAGGAGCTCGGACTCTATGCGGGCCAGGGATGCGGACACCTGTGGGCAGATGTTCCATGTGGCACCTATGCCTTGCCCCCAGATAGTCACCTTGTGGGCATCCCATTCCACCATGGGGTCGCTTGCTGAGTCCTCGTTTTTTTCAAAATCGGATAAAATAGCCGTGCCCAGCAAAGATCTAAACTCGGCGTCTTCTAACGAGGCCGGCTGTAGCTGCCATGTGGGCACCAGGGGTCGGTCCGCCTCCCAGGTAATCTGGAACCATAGGGGGTTGTGATCCGAGTGCGTTCTACCTAGGTATTCCGACTTAGTCAGGAGCGGGAGCAGGGACTGGGAGCCTACTATTCGGTCCAGGCGGACATGGAGATCGTGTACCGCCGAGTAGTATGAGTATGTTTTGTCTGTAGGGTGCTGCGCGTGCCAAAGGTCGTGAATGTCCCAGTGTAATAACCAGTCCCTTAGAGTTTGCACTGTCGATGTCGCTGCCACTGCGCGAAGTGGTGGGAAGGAGCGGTCTAAGTGTGTGTCTCGTACCATGTTGAAGTCTCCGCCCAGCAGCCAGGGGAGGCCCGCGTACTGCTGAAGGATGGGGTTTAAGGATGCCAGGAAGGCAGGTTGATCCGTATTAGGGGCATACGTAGAAAACAACAGTATCTCCTGTCCATTGAGCCTCCCCCTTGCAAAGGAGTACCTCCCCTCTGGGCCTACCTGTGTGTCAGTGCATGCAAAGGGGACGCCTGCCCTCACCCATATCAAGGTGCCACGCGCATGCGCTGAGTAAGTCGTGCCATGAATCTGCCCTCTCCATAGTCCGCGGCGTCGCTCCAGTTCCACTCGGGACATGTGAGTCTCCTGGAGAAGCGCGATCTCCACCTGGTGTCGCTGCATATAGGCGAAGATGGAATACCGACGCGACAGGGTGTGCATGTCGCAGATGTTCCAGATCATAATGTTGGTGCACGCCATATTTTGTGCTGTATTGCAGCCACCCGGCCAGCGGGTTTGCCATGCTGGGCCAAGGCATGGGCTCTCGGGCGGAAATCTCTAAGTGCCTCTTCTGAAAAGTGTAAACCAGAACTAACATTGTAACATTATGGGCGAATTCCCAATGTGGCATGCGTCCAAAATGGGCAATGTGACTACCTTTTAATGTGACGTGTCCGCAACTCAAGCGTATGCGGTGAAGCGCGCAGCCAGTTATGTCATCAGGGTGCTCCCTCACCTAGGGCCCTTAGAGCTGCTAAGGTGTGTTTAGTAAACAAATCAGTGAAGCGTACCGGGCTAGCATGGGCCACCCGTGGGGACCACCCCGTGTGCCAGACGTTTACCTCCCCCAAATTAAGGTGCAGCTGTGTACCTGTGTTGTGCTAGTGACTCCTAATTCTAGGCCTGCGCGAGGCACCGGAGTCAACAGCTAAACATAACAGCATGTTGCAGCGGACATATAAAGGATACAGTGGACCTTTTGCTGAACACAGGCAGTACAGCAGTCTATCTCAATTCCGCCATTAGTTACATTATGAAGTCAGCTGTCTGAGGCGTCACCACAGGCAGTGTAGTGTCATCCGACATCACGGTGGACGGTGAGGACGATCCACTTGCGTCTATTTCGCTCTGTTGTCTGTGGTCCTGACCTCTGCTTACATTCACCGCTCCCAAGTCGCGACCGCCTCGGGTGCCTCCTGTCGCTCCTGCCGCATCTTCTCTGGGCTAGGCGCAGCCTGTCCCAGGCCCGCACCTCGCCGGGCCCTTCTCTTCCTCCTCCGCCTCCTGGAGCGCTGTTCTTGCCATCCACCTTCTTCTGGGCCCGCCGGTCTCGTCCCTGACCACTGCCCGGTCTCCACCAGCCAGTTCCAAACTTCCGACGGAGCCTCGAAAAAGCGAGTGCCCTCCTTGGTGACCACTCGCAAACGGAAGGGGTACAACAATGAATAGGGCAGTTCCAGGTCTTGCAGCTGTTTCTTCACTGCGATGTATGAGCCACGCCTCCTCTGCACTGTTGCTGTGTAGTCCGGAAAGAACATCACGTGGCTGTTGCCCACCTGGAGGTCACTCATCTTCTGAGTTTCTCGGAGTACCGTATCCCGGTCCCGATAGTTGAGGAGCTTGAAGAGGAACGGGCGAGGCCGAGCTCCGGGCCTCTGGGCTTGCGCCGGCACCCTGTGTGCCATTTCCACTACGAAGTGCGGGGACAATGTTCCAGCCGGCAAGAGTGTCCGCAGCCAGGCCTCCGTGTATCGTTCAGGGTCCTTCCCTTCTTCTCCCTCTGGCAGGCCTACCACTCAGACATTGTTGCGCCGAGAGCGCCTTTCTGCATCCTCCGCGCGGTCCTCTAGTGCGTGGACTCTGTCAATCAGATCGTGTAGATCTGAAGCATGGCAGTGCACCACAGGTTACAGTTCCTGGACCGTTTGGTGTTGGGCGGCAACTGACTCCGACAGTTTACGGTGGTCCGCAAGCAGCAGCGGGAAGTCAGATGTGACTTTATCTATTCGTACTTCCAGAGATGTCTTAGTTTGCTCTAGGGTAGTCCCAATGCGTTCCACCGCCGCTAAAACAGTGTCCATTTTGGCCGCTAGAGTGGCTGTGGGCTCCATGACCATTCGTCTCTGTTCCTGCGGGGGGTCAGGGCCGCTCGCTTCCTGCTGCTTCGTCTGCGTTTTGTCCCTACGCCTGCCCATTACAAGCTGCTGCGCCGTGGGCATCAACGCGTCTGGCTGTGGGTCCAGTAGTGACGGCGGGGGCGGGTGTTCCCACCAGTTAAATAGTCAATGCTGTGCGTCGACTAGGAGGAAATCAGCTGGGTTGGGCCTCCACCACCAGAAGCCGCCGCCCAGGCACTCAAGGACAGTTCGTCTCCAAGTCTCCTTTGTGAGCCCTCTCCCGCCAGGGCGTGTGGGTACAGACAGCGACCTTCCCCCGAATGCTCCTTGGCTCCAACAGTGCAGGGGGGGAAACCCTCCTCCCCGACTCCCTGTCACAGACGCGGCCCCAATGTCTGGCGGTATCAGCGGGGGGAGCGTCAGAAGCAGCTCAGGGGCAGAAGCCTCACAGCGCAGGGAAGGACAAAATGGCGCCTGGTGCAAAATGGCGCCCAAGTATCGGGTGCCATGGTCTGACTCGCCCTCCTTGCCCCACAATCCACAATCTTCGCTGCCCTTCTGCGCCTCCCAGGCCCAGCTCCACGGACCGGAGCCTCCGCAGTCAGTAGCGTTTTATATGGCAGGTAGTGCTCCCAGCCTCAGTTTCCTAGCGGGCGGCGGCGCACTGCACCAGCAGCGTCGGGTGGCAGCCTCTCGCTCCGGCCGACTGGCTCTCACTAGTGGCAAGCCTTGCCCTTGCCTTTGCAGCACGTTGTGGGCCGGCTTCAGCGCTCTGTGGGCCCCTAGACTTTACTGCGGCTGGACTCGTGCGTTACAGGCTGCGTTGAAAAGTCCCTCCGCACTGCTGATTTGACTGGGGCCGGCGGGCGGCCGGATCTCCACCTCCGCCGCCCTTGCTATCGGCTGCGTATTCCTGAAGGTGCGCCAGGTGGGGACCCCACTCACCTTACCGCAGCACTGGCCCATCGCGGTTCACCTCCGCCGACTCCAAGCACCCCAGGGCCTGCCGCTGCAGCTTCAGTCGCCCCGGGCCCTTTACTCGGGCCCCCTCTCGGCCTCCCTGGACGTCACCTGTCAGCTCCTCATTCACTCAGGGTCCGCCGCCACTTGCCGCAACACGCCGCAGGAGCCCGAGGCTCAGGTCAGGGCTCGATTCTCTCCGTCCCCTCCTCTGTTCTGGCGCCGGGAGATATCCTGTGTGCAAGGCCCTGGGCGGGTTTCATACCTTCCGGCTTCCCCTGCTCCGCCGCAGTCCGATGGCCGCTCCTTCACCACCGCCACCTCAATTCTCGCCGAGTCTCACACCGGCTGATTCCCCAGCCGGTCCTGCGTCTGTTCCGCAGGGAAACTTTAAACACTCTCTGAGGATAATATCAAGAGAATTCAGGGCCCCACGGACCGAGCTCTAGAAAGTCGCGTCCGCAATGATGCCTGGCTGGCCATGCCCCCCCACATGTTAAAGCACTCATGACATGTTCTACGACATTATTGATAACATTCCTTATGCATGGTAAGGGAGCAAGTAATCGTTACTTGAGCTAACTACAACTGGGGAATTCTAGCGTTTTTTAGTTTGAAATGTTATGTTTAAATGAAAATTTTCTCCTAACTATAAAGCCTCTTTAACCCTTGTCTTTTTCAGTGAATATATAAGTATATATTCACTGAAAAAAACAAAGATTAAAGTAATGTTATAGGTACTTATTACGACTAAGGCGGTCCATGGGACTGCCGTAGTTGTGGTGGCGGTCCGGCCATTAACACACTGCGGGACCACCAGCAGTATTATAAGTGTGGCAGTCAGACCGCAACTACATTGTTGCTACTGCAGCTGATCAAAGGTACTACGGTGGTCTGGCAGCGGTATGAGGCCAAAATGTGCTGGTGGTGCTGCAGCAGCACTGCTGAACATATTTTGAGTTGCCACACTGCCACCCTTTTCATGGCAGTTGTACCGCCATGAAAAGGCAAATTAAAGGCAAGAAACGAGCAGAGAGAGGCCAAATAAAGGTTAGCAACAAGCAGAAAGAAGCAAAAGGCTGAAAAAATATCTGAAACGAGCAGAAAGAGGCAAAATAGAGGTCAGAAACGAATAGAAAGAGACAGAATAAAGGTCAGCAATGAGCAGAAAGAGGCTAGATAAATGTGAGAGACAAGTAGAAAGACGCTGAATTGAGGTCAGAAAGGAGCAGTAAACTGCAACACAGAGGTTAAAAACTAGCAGAAAGAGGCAAATAAAGTTGAGAAATAAACAGAAATAGGAAGAATAAAGGTCAGCAACAAGCGGAAAGAGGCAAAATAAAGCTGCGAAACAAGAAGAAAGAGGCAAACTAGAGGTCAGAAATGAGCAGAAAGCGGTTGAATAAATTTCAGAAATTAGCAGAAAGAGACAAAGTAAAGGTGAGAACCGAGCAGAAAGAGGCAAAATAAAGGTTAGCAATGAGCAGAAAGAGGTAGAACAAAGGTCAGAAACAAGCAGAAAGGGGCAGAATAAAGATCTGAAATGAGCAGAAAGAGGCAAAAAAAAGGTCACAACAGAGCAGAAAGAGGCAAAATAGAGGATAGAAAAAAGCAGAAAGAGGCAAAATAAAGGTGAGAAACGAGCAGCAAGAGGAAGAATAAAGGTCAGAAACTAGCAGAAAGAGGCATAATAAAGGTGACAAACAAGCAGAAAGAGACAGAATAAAAGTCAGCAACTAGCAGCAAGAGGCAAAATTAAGTTGAGAACGATCAGAAGGTCAGTAAAGAGGTCAGAAAGAGCTGAAAGAGGCAAACTAGATGTAAGGAACAAGCTGAAGGAGGCAGAATAAATTTCAGAAATGAGCAGAAAGAGACAGAATAAATGCCAGAAAGAGCAGAAAGAGGCAAAATAAAGGTGAAAAACAAGCAGAAAGAGACAAAATTAAGGTTAGCAATGCGGAGAAGGAGGCAAAATAAAGGTGAGAAATGAACAGGAAGAGGCAGAGTAGAGGTCAGACTCGAGCAGAAAGAGGCAAAATAGAGGTCAGAACAAGAGGCAGAAAAAAAGGTCGAAAATTAGCAGAAAGAGGCAGAACAGTGGTCAGAACAGAGCAGAAAGAGGCAAAATAAAGGTCAGAAAGAGGCAGAATAAAGGTCAGAAATGAGCAGAGAGAGACAAGATAAAGATGGTGACAAGAGCAGAACGAGGCAGAATAGAGGTCAGAAACGAGCAGAAAGAGGGAAAATAGAGGTCAGAATGAGAAGAAAGAGGCAAAATAGAGGTCAGAATGAGAAGAAAGAGGCAGAATAGAGGTCAGTAATGAGCAGACAGAGGCAGGATAAAGGTAAAAAATTAGCAGAAAGAAGCAAATTAAAGGTGAGAAATGAGCAGAAAGTGGCGAAATAAAGGTCAGAAATGAGCAGAAAGAAGCAAGATAAAGGTGTTGAAATGAGCAGAAAGAGGCACAATAGAGGATAGAAACGAGCAGGATGAGGCAAAATAGTGGTCGGTAACAAGCAGAAAGAGGAAGAACAAAGGTCAGAAATTAGGAGAAAGAGGCAGAATAAAGGTGAGAAACGAGCAGAAAGAGGCAGAATAAAGGTCAGAAACCAACAAAAGAGGCAGAATAAAGGTCAGTAATAAGCAGGGAGAGGGTGAATAAAGGGGCAAAATTAAGGTGAGAAACGAGCAGCAAGAGGCAAGAAAAAGGTCAGAAACGAGCAGAAATAGGGAAAATAGAGTTCAGAAACGAGCAGAAAGAGCCAGAATAAAAGTCAGAAATTAGCTGAAAGAGGCAGAATAAAGGTCATAATTGAGTAGAAAGAGGTAAAATAGGGGTCGGAAATGAGCAGCAAGTGGCGGAACAAAGGTCAGAAATAAGCAGAAAGAGGCAAAATAAAGGTCTGCAATGAACAGGAAGAAGCAGAACAAAGGTCCGGAATTAACAGAAAGAGGGAAAATAATGGTCAGAAAGAAGTAGAATAAAGGTAAAAAAAATGAGCAGAACGAGGCAGATTAGAGGTTAGAAACGAGCAGAAAGAGGGAAAAGAAAGGTCAGGAACAAGCAGAAAGAGGCATATTAGAGGTCAGAAATGAGAGTCAAACTAGAGGTAAGGAGCAAACTGAAGGAGGCAGAATAAAGGTCAGAAATGAGCAGAAAGAGGCAGTATACATTTCAGAAAGAGCAGAAGAGGCTAAATAAAAGTGAAAAATGAGCAGAAAGAGGCAAAATTAAGGTCAGCAATGAGCAGAAGGAGGCAAAATAAAGGTGAGAAACATACAGGAAGAGGCAGAGTAGAGGTCAGACTCAAGCAGAAAGAGGCAAATTAGGGGTCAGAACAGAGCAATAAGAGGCAGGAAAAAGGTCAGAAACTAGCAGAAATAGGGAAAATTGAGTTCTGAAACGAGCAGAAAGAGCCAGAATAAAAGGTCATTAACGAGTAGAAAGAGGCAAAATAAAGGTCAGAAACAGGCAGGATAAAGGTCAGCAATGAGGCAAGATAAAGGTGAGAGACAAGCCGAAAGATGCAGAATTGAGGTCAGGAACGAGCAGTTAGAGGCAACATATAGGTTAGAAACAAGCAGAAAGAGGCAAAATAAAGGTGAGAAACGAACAGAAAGAGCCAGAGTAGAGCGCAGGATCGAGCAGAAATTGGTAAAATAGGGTCTGAAACGAGCAGCAAGTGGCAGAACAAAGGTCAGAAATGAACAGAAAGAGGGAAAACAATGGTCAGAAAGAAGTAGAATAAAGGTCAGAAATGAGCAGAAAGAGGCAGATTAGAGGTGAGAAACGAGCATCAAGAGGCAGAAGAAAAGGTCAGAAACTAGCAGAAAGAGGCAAATAAAGGTGACAAACAAGCAGAAAGAGGCAGAATAAAGGTCAGCAACTAGCAGCATTTGGCAAGATTAGGTTGGGAAACAATCAGAAGGTCAGTATAGAGGTCAGAAAGAGTAGAAAGTGTCAAACTAGAGGTAAGGAACAAGCTGAAGGAGGTAGAATAAGGTGTCCAACTCACTTTCCTTGCGCCTTGCCGAATTTTCATTTAGATGAAATCCATCCCCTCCACAATCCTGGCTGGGAAAGAGTGCGCCCGAGAAGTCAGAGAGAAAAAGAGAAAAGGAGATATCTAAGAAGAAAAAACGTATAGGGTGTTTTAACAAAAAGGCTGCCCCAACCTGGGCACCCGTAGTGCCTTGGCTCGTGGGTCCATCCGGCCAGCGACAGTGCAGCATCATCTGATATCTCAATGGATGTAAAGCGGGCTCCGCCCGCAACGGCCATAACCAGTTCTCAATCCAGGATCACCAGACCTCGGTGTGCTTATGCATTCTGGTAAAAGTCCCTGAAGACCGCTCATTCTTCTACCTGATCTCCACCGCCCTCTCCAGGCTGCAATCGCTTAAGAAGTACAGTTCCTTACTTCTGGCTTTCCGTTTCTGAGGGTTGTGCATGTAATATCTTCCCAGTGCGGCATCCTCCTCTCTTTTTCCCTACTTGTTTCAGTCCAGCCTCGTTAGGCTGGTGGTCCTCCGATTCCCCTGCCACAAAGCCAACTCCCCATTTTTTCTGCGCCTCTTGCAAGGACCTCACCCCAAGTGCTTTTTTTTGTCACACACTAAAAGTCGTTTGAAGGGATGTCCCCACCTGCAACGTATCTCGTGTTCTCGCAGGAAAGTAGTGACAGGGCGCAGGACTCTGCGACGATGGAGTTTAAACTGGGAGAGATCTTGATAGATACCCACTTGCAGGCCCTCAAATTGGATGGTTGCCTCGTCCCGGGTGGCTGCCATGATAATTTTTTTTGGCGATAAGAGTGAAGGCACGTTATAATGTCCTGGAATTGGCCCGGGTTCCTTGCCGGACAACCAGCCCTATGTGTGGGATCCAAAACAATCTCCTGATCTTCCAGCACTGGGGCGACATTTCGAAAAAGTCGGATCACAAAGTCTTCTAGTTTCCCAGCATCTGTGCGAAGAGGAACTCCATTAATGCGTACGTCCCAGCGACCGGATCTGTTTTCCAGGTCTTCCAGATGCAGGCTTAATTCCTCATTCCGATCCCACAGGTCTATCAATTCTCTTGCATGCGAGTGAAGTTCTTCCTCCTTGCCATTGCGTACCTTCTCCAGGGTATCTACAAGGTCCCCCAGTTTGTTCTGACCTGTTTGTAGTCCGCGGAGATCTCCCGGTGCAATGCAGCAAAGTTGTTCCTCAGCAAGGTGAACAGCTGCTCCATGAATCACTGTGTGATCGGTTCTTCCTTTCCCTGGTCTGCGTGACCTAGTTCCTCTTCCCAGGCTTGAGATAGTGGCGACTCTGCCGCTTGACCCTTCTGCCGCTTGCCCCAGGTTTCTGCATGAGATCTTTAATGTTGGTCTCTTTTTAGGAAGGGAGGACGTCATTCTGCTAGTTTAGTTCAGCGTGCGCTGTATAGCTTCCAGGCCACTTCCTGGTCCCTGAGTATTATGTTTGGTGGTGGGGACTGCCGGATGGCCCTGTGGGCCTTGTTTGGCTCTGTAGCATTTCCTAGCGGGGCTCAGATGTCGTCAGGCTATACGTTCTCTCCAGGCTCCACTATTCTTGCCTGCTCCCCACTAGTCGTGTGCCCCCCTGCTTTGTCTGGCTTCAGTCCCACAGTCACTTCCTGCCTCGCCTCCTGGTACGGTCGGAAGGGGTGCTGTCCCTCCCCTTGCACCTGCTGAGTATTCTCACCTCTTTCCAAGTGATTTAATATGGCGGCCATCGCATCCGTTCTTAAGCAAGGCCTGACGAGACCCATCGCACTTTATTCATCCTATCCTCTCAGACTTCAATAGCCTTCCATCCGGTGGCCCTCATCTTGGCTATAAGCCGGCTGCCCCCGAGTCAGGTACACTCCAATCCCGGGGGGAACCTCACCTTCCACCCCTCACTGTTCCTATTGCTCCAGGTCCAGGAGCCAGTTTACTGGGTTACCAAGCTGAGAGAATATTCTGCCTGCAGGGCCCTGCTTCACATCTCCACTGTCCGGCCTCCTGTAAGCACCTACCAAGGCCCATGCCTGGTTTTTAGTCAGAAGTCAATCAGTGTGCCCTCCCACTGCTCTCGCTGCCTAACTTATAATTCAGAGTCCTCCAGGGCGGGCCCACCACTGCTATGCACTGCGGCCTCACGTCTCTCCACCAAGTGCGTCCTGCTCACCGGCACTCCTCTGCGCCACCACCTCACATTCTGCTCATACCATGGCCCTCCTCGGTCTCTGTCACAGCTGGACCTTGTTGACGTGGTGCCTCCGTGCTCACTGGCCGACCTCCTTCGGGATCAGATCCTCTCCTCTCGTTCACGAGGCTGCCCACTGCTCTTCACTCATTGCGCATCCCGCATCTCTCGGATCAGGACCACCGCTGCCTCACTCCTCCGCTGAGTTCCCATCCGTGAACAGAGGTTTAGGCCGCTTCGGGGGTCCCGGGATGCTAAAATAGGTGCTTAAATGGGCCGCGGTGAGCATTGTCCCAATCTCGGCCACGCCCCCCAGATCCTGCCTCTCCTGCTCCCGCAGGTGGGTGAACGTTTTCGAAAAGAAGCCAATTACTTTAAATGATTATAATTATGGTTAGGCTTTTATGCTTTTATTTTGCTGCTCGTATAACTGTATTTGTAATTAGTTGCTTGTTTTTGTTTTATTTGTAAAAGAGGGAGATGGTGTAGAGTTGCTCTTATGGCCTTGCCATGTCCGCTGTTTCACCCATGTAGAATGTTCATTATAGAACCCTCTCTAATGTAATAATGTCCGGTTTCTGTGGTAAGTTTAGTGCACTGACAGTACTGACAGGATAGGCAGTTGAGAGTTGGGGTCATTAGCTGACGGTCCTGCGGTGCGTCTGGTCGTAAATAAAGGCTCTTAACCTTACCTCTTGTTGGGTCTTTACTACATAAGCCTATTGACCAATGAAATGCCACAGTTTACAAAGGAGAATGACACAAGCCAAAGAAAAATATGGGCGGAGAGTGGGCAGAGCTTCTAGTCCATCCCTGAGAACAGCATGCCTCGCAGAGCAGCGCATGCTTTGCCCAGGCTCGACCTAAAAACATGTCAGCATATAGAGTCGTCGGCACTGATGATATCAGAATTTTCATGTGTGCTCTAATAACTTCATACTATCAATTATAAATAATGGAAAGCTGACAATAAGCAAGGAATGAAATCAGACTACCAGTGTTAGCATTGGCACAGTGTTCAAACTATTTTTATGAACCCTATCCTGCTCTTTAAATCAGTTAGTAGTTGAAATGCATGCACTTGGATGGTTTCCAATTGTTTATTATAATGCTCTGTATGTCTGCGAAATTGTCCCTTTCACAGATTCCACTTGTGACTGGCGTAATAGGTGGTGGTATATGGAGCTTCAACACTTTTGATAGACCAAAGCAATTAAAACATATTTAAAAGAATACATTTATTAATTAAATAGAAAACAAACATGTTTCTACGAAATAAAAAATGTAAATTGCAAATAAAACAATAAACTTTAAATCGAAACACTTCCCTTTAAATTATCATAAAAATAAACCTCAACAAATAATTAATAGAAGAAATTGAGATTATACAAATGAAAAATATTAATATTGTGTTAATTATTCAATAAAACAAATACAATGAAAACAATGAATTAATACCAAATTAATTAAAAAAATTGTAATAACTAAATAAACTAATCAGCCAATTAACAATTAATTCAAAAACTTCCCACCCCAGCCCCATGATGGATGCCCCTTTCTACTTATAAAGATGACTGCTGGGCTGTTGGTCATCTCTAAATTTGGTGGGCGGTAGTATTTCAGGATGGCAGCAGTGGTAATGTCCTCTGCCACCCTGATGGACTGTAATTCATCAATACCTCATATTTTTTTGTCTTGAGTCATTCCTTGAAATACTGTCTTAATTTTAAGTAGCACAAACAAAATCTTATCAGGATCAAATATCCATTCCAAAGTAAATCCAGCAGTCGTAGTTATGGTAATTTCTTTGTTTTCTTCCAAACGCCAGAATTTGCTAAATAGGTAATATCACAGCCAGTCTGAACAGAATGCAGCCAACACGTGTTTCGTCTTGTGAATAATTTCCACTGACTTCATCAGAGCTAATAAGTCAATCAAGTTCAGTCCTCAGTAGTAAAACATAAACTTTCACAATCACCCATATCACAGTACTTAACTCCTTATTATCTTTCAATTCAACAGTTGGCAATTCATGTATTAAAGCAAGCACAAGGAGATGATGGACTGAGTGCTGAAAATTTTCAGACACTCACCCTCAGTGACAGATCTGTGTTGAATCCATCATCATTAGCTCACTTCGCCACCTCAGTTCAGACCCAGCTGTATGCAAATCAGCCTTGACCCTGTGCCTCATGGGAACAGTCCAGCCCTGTTGGAAAGTGGATTATTGGTAGGGGCAAATGTAGGTCTGCCACTGGCAATAAGGCCAGTAACACTTGATAGGACTCAGCATAGGTCTTGGAAAATTATTGCCATGCTCAACCCTTGGTAACGTGGCTGCGAGCAGACAGGCTTAACTTCAAAGACAGGTATATAAAGCATTTAGAAAAACAAATTCAGTTAATAATTAAGACACAACACATAATAAAAATCCAACAACAATTTATAAAAATAGGAAATATTTTTATCTTTAAAATAACACCAAAACCACAAAAATCCAATGTAGGGAACAGGATAAAAATTTACAAAGATTTAGATTGTATATCACTTAGAAACATATTGCGCCTTATTGGGCTATCTGGTCGTGATAGGCCTGCTCAAAGTCAAAGTTTCAGGCCACCCACGATGGAGCCCTGAGCAGCTATCACTCGCGGTAGGTCCAGGTCACAGTTTTTACCTTCGGACTTAGAAACTTTTCTAGAGCTTTTCTTCCCTGGGTCCCTCGAAGCTCTCAGCTAGTCCGGATTCGGTGAGGGTTCACCGGATGTCCTTGCAATGAGCTCCCGGTCAAACTTATGGAAGTCTGACCTCTGGAGTGTTTCAGCGGGGCCAACCCAGGATCCATTGTGGAGAAGTGTGGCTCACTGGTTAGAGGAGGCAGACCTGGAAGCAGAGGTCAGCCCGGGACCAGGGTTCAATTCCCGGCTCGGTGGGGTCTTGAGTCCTAAATTGTCCATGGACTCGACAATTCTCGCTCCGGTGCCTACTCGATTCACGGGTTCACACTCTGCGACTCTGGGCAATAGCTTGCTTAATCTCCACAACGGCCCCTCGTGGCGGGATGCCTGGCTTTCACCTTGTGGATACCCTGCCGGGGTTATCTCACAGGGGAATACCAGGACAGGTTCCCTAAGCAAGCGCTTAGAGACCGGTTGGTGATTTGCGCTATATAAATTCCTGTACATTTACATTTACATGCTGACACGTGGTTGAATAGTTACAGCTAAATGAATATAGACACAATGGAGCTATATTGGTTAACGTGATTTGTCCAGCCGGACAGTGATCACCAAGAATTTTTACTGTTTGAAAAGTTAGCAGAAAAGTTGTCTTACATTCACAAAGAGTGAGACACAAGCCGGTGCCTTCACGCTTACAAATTGGCAAAGTAGAGTGATAGAGAAAGGCAAAAAGAAAGATAGGTTAGGCAGAAAGTGAGCGATTTCTGAGAAATTGGAAATAACAGAAATTCAATTACACCATTAATCACAATTTAAATATACATTTGCATATATGGCGTAAGAGGTCGACGACGTTTCGATTCCATAAGCAAAATACAAGGAATCATCATCAGGACAAAAAGTTTTGTGCCTAAAATTTGCAAAACACAATAGCCTAAAGAAGAAGGGAAAAATGGAATATATCAGTCAGGAAAGGCATAACAGCCCTCATTTGTGACATCATGTGAAATGGGTGAATAAAGTTCCTTAACCCTTTCGATGCTGATGACGAGCTCAGCTCGTCATCACCCACGGGTGTCGTGTGCTGATGACGAGCTGAGCTCGTCATGGTGGCAGCAAAAGTGCAAAATCCAGCACAGGGGGGGAAAATGGCCAGCAGTCATGTGGTTAAGGGAACAACTAGTGATGGCACACGTGATGGATCTATAAAAGGTATGGCGAATGTGGTCTACCGTGTGAGTGAGAGTATAGGTCAGAACAATGGGAGAGTCATAAAGCACGGGGAGTCCCCGTGCTTTATGACTCTCCCATTGTCACTTAACTCGGACCAATCAGGCCAGACCACTGGAAGGCTGAATCTGGACTTATAAACAAAAAAAGTCCTATAACTTCTAGAATGTACACTTAGGAGAAATTCAACCATATCATATTCTTGAGTTTATTAATACCATTCTGGGAAGTCTTTAAACTGTACTTCTAGCCCTCTCCTACAAGAGTTATTAATTGGGGGGCGCCGTCAACAAGATGGCCGAGTAGGACGGGCAGTGGTGAACTCCGTCCTACCGCGGCATAAATCTGGCATTGTCCTGTGGTGCTGACTTAAGCAAAGACCTTGTCCCGGAATGCTGAATACCTGGTGAGCCCCCTGGAGGGCCGGAGATGCGCGGCAGCCAGCCGGTGACTGTCTGCGTGACGAGATCAAAGAGCGACCGGAGAGTGGACCTGCCATCTTGGTTCTGGAGATGCTTGTTGTCCGGTACGGTGGAGGCATGGTGCAAGCGAAATCCTTGTCCGGAGCCCCGGTGGGCCGTCGGGCAGATGTTACAAATGAGGGCTGTTATGTCTTTCCTGACTGATATATTCCATTTTTCCCTTCTTCTTTAGGCTATTGTGTTTTGCAAATTTTAGGCACAAAACTTTTTGTCATGATGATGATTCCTTGTATTTTGCTTATGGAATCGAAACGTCGTCGACCTCTTACGCCATATATGCAAATGTATATTTAAATTATGATTAATGGTGTAATTGAATTTCTCTTATTTCCAATTTCTCAGAAATCGCTCACTTTCTGCCTAACCTATCTTTCTTTTTGCCTTTCTCTATCACTCTACTTTGCCAATTTGTAAGCGTGAAGGCAGAGGCTTGTGTCTCACTCTTTGGGAATGTAAGACAACTTTTCTGCTAACTTTTCAAACAGTAAAAATTCTTGGTGATCACTGTCTGGCTGGACAAATCACGTTAACCAATACAGCTCCATTGTGTCTATATTCATTTAGCTGTAACTATTTACGTACAGGACCACTGTTGCCAAGTATAGATTATGTTCCCCGATGTCCTGTGCTGACTCGTTGGGTGCCCTTGTTGTTCCTTAGACACGTGGTTGAAGGCAGGTGGCTTGGCTTTCGCTGTTTCTCCCGGTCACCTTTTCTTCGTTCGGACATAGAACGTTTACGGAGCTTTTTCTTGCGGGGTTCCTCGATGCTCTTCACCAGGCCAGATTCGGTAAGGGTTCGCCGGCCTTGGATTTCCTCTACTCCCAGTCAAACTCTGGAAGTGGGACCTACAGAGCTTTTAGCGGGACGAACCAGGATGGCTTGGCTGGCTTGCGGTTGAAGGCAAGCTGCTTGGCTGGCCAGGTTGAGTCTTTCCCCTCATGGAGCTTTTTTCCAAAGTTGCTCCAAAGTTCTCCAAAGTTCTGGAACTTCTTCCTGAAGTTCCCCAAAAGGGTCCCAAAGTGTCTCAAACTCACTCCAAGGGTCTGGAAGCTCCAAGATGGTCCTTGAAAGTTGGGGACTTCAGTTCCCACAATCCACCTGGAAAAATCCCTTACAAATCCACTGGTATTTCTCCAGGTTGAGGATCCTTAGTGGTGATTGTCCAGGTGAGCTCTGTTAACCTGTAGCTTGCAGGGAGTCCACTCTTTTGTTCTTTTGCAGCAAGGTAATCCACAGGGCTGTAGTTTCCACAGGTGCAGTATTCAGAAGGCAGGCCTTAGAATGTGGCACCATCTTGCTTCCTTAAGTTTCAAGCAGCAGATCTGAGAGGCTCTGCCCCTCTAAGATACTTATTCCAAGTTCTCTGGGTCAAGCAGGAGGTCACTGCTGACCAATGGGAGCAGGGCAACTCCCCAAGAATATGACCACATCTTTTAGAGTGTGCCATTATTTTGTCCCACAGTGCACCAAATCTTCCAAATTCATAATGCCTGATTTTCCAGCAGGGAGGTAAGAGCTGGCCAAACACACCCGTAGGATGGCTACTTTTCATAAAACCCCCCCTTACATCTGTGCATTCCTTCCGTAAGCCTAGCTCTGGCTGAGGTGAAACGTTTAGAGTTGTAAATGACCATAAGGCCACCTCTTCTCTTTAAAGACCATGGTTTACGACTACTCCCCCTGCTCTGGGATTCCTGTGTAGCAGCACACTGCCCTCCCAGCAGAGGTGGTTAACCCCAGGGGCTCATTATCACCTCTTCAAGGCAGCCTGGCTAATCCACTTAACTCGGACCAATCAGGCCAGACCACTGGAAGGCTGAATCTGGATTTATAAACAAAAAAAGTCCTATAACTTCTAGAATGTACACTTAGGAGAAATTCAACCATATCATATTCTTGAGTTTATTAATACCATTCTGGGAAGTCTTTAAACTGTACTTCTAGCCCTCTCCTACAAGAGTTATTAATTGGGGGGCGCCATCAACAAGATGGCCGAGTAGGACGGGCAGCGGTGAACTCCGTCCTACCGCGGCATAAATCTGGCATTGTCCTGTGGTGCTGACTTAAGCAAAGACCTTGTCCCGGAATGCTGAATACCTGGTGAGCCCCCTGGAGGGCTGAAGATGCGCCGAAGCCAGCCGGTGACTGTCTGCGTGACGAGATCAAAGTGCGACCGGAGAGTGGACCTGCCATCTTGGTTCTGGAGATGCTTGTTGTCCAGTACGGTGGAGGCATGGTGCAAGCGAAATCCTTGTCCGGAGCCCCGGTGGGTGGTCGGGCAGGCCCAGGGTGGAGACGTCGATGCTGTGACCTGGGAGTTGGACTTGTCCTGGAGGCTGTGGGAGGGGCGGTGGACACCGTGAAAATGCTAGGGCCTGTGGATCGGCCCCCCGCAAAACTCCCCGCCCTGCCAGGAGAGTTGAGGTGCCTCTCTGCGTGGCTTGGCTTCCGCAGTGAGCTGTGCAGGGGAGGTCCCCTGAAGAATGGAAATGGCCAGGACTGGCCTGTGGCTGAGGACTCTGGGAGGGTCCAGGTGTGCGCAGATGGAACCTTGCAGGTGGTGGACGTTTTTCAGGTTTCAATACTAGCCTCATCAGAGACTGTCCCGGGCACAAATGTTGACTGAACGAGTGATGGGGAATGAGGTCAACAGCTGGAACATTGGATAAGCTGCTAAGTGCATATTTTGTATCGTCTATGACACTGGAAGTTATATGATGTAGGTTCTATGTCTGGGGTGAGGATTAAATGCATATGTAGGCCGGGGGGAGTGGGACATGCCCTCACCGGCTGCTTGAATCCAGTGGCAAAGTGAGCAAGGGACCCACGTCTGGGCATACCCTGCCAACTTATGGCGAACAAAGCAAACACAAGGAGATGATGGACGGAGCCCTGAAACTTTTCAGACACTCACCCCCAGGCACAGATCTGTGTTTAATCGATCATCATTCTTTAGCTCACTTTGCCACCTCAATTCAGACCCAGCTATATTCAAATCAGTCTTGACTCTGTGCCTCATGGGAACACTCCAGCCCGCACTGCCAAGCCAGGTCTTTCCTGAACCGGAAAAAAGCATCCTGGGACTGGTTTCTGGGTAACACCCTTCATCAGCCAGGATAGTTTGAATCCAGTGGCAAAGTGAGCAAGGGACTCACGTCTGGGCATATCCTGTCAATTTATGGTAAACAAAGCAAACATAAGGAGATGATGGACGGAGCACTGAAACTTTTCAGACACTCACCACCAGTCACAGATCTGGGTTGAATCCATCATCATTCTTTAGCTTACTTCGGCAACTCAGTTCAGACCCAGTTGTATGCAAATCACTCCAAACCCGATGCCTCATAGGAACAGTGCAGCCTGAACTGCCAAGCCAGGTCTTTCCGGAGCTGGAAACAATCATCCTGGGACCAGTTTCTGGGTAACACCCTTCATCAGCCAGGCTAGCTTGAATCTAGTGGCAAAGTGAGGAAGGGACCCACATCTGGGCATACCCTGTCAACTTAGGCCGAACAAAGCAAACTCAGGGAGATGATGGACAGAGCGCTGAAACTTTTCAGACACTAACCCCCAGTCACAGATCTGGGTTGAATCCATCATCATTCTTTAGCTCACTTCTCCACCTCAGTTTAGACCCAGCTAAATACAAATCCGACTTGACCCTGTGCCTCATGGGAACAGTCCAGCCCGAACTGCCAAGCCAGGTCTATCCTGAACCGGAAACAAGCATCCTGGGAAAGGTTTCTTGGTAACACCCTTCATCAGCCAGGCTAGCTTGAATCCAGTTGCAAAGAGAACAAGGGACCTTCATCTGGGCATACCCTCGTCTGGGCATACCCTGCCAACTTAGGGCGAAAAAAGCAAACACAAGGAGATGATGGATGGAGCGCTGAAACTTTTCAGACACTCACCTCCAGTCACAGATCTGGGGTGAATCCTTCATAATTTTTTAGCTCACTTCGCCACATCAGTTCAGACCCAGCTATGTTCAAACCAGTCTTGACCTTGTGCCTCATGGGAACAGTCCAGCCCAAACTGCCAAGCCAGGTCTTTCCTGAACTGGAAACAAGCACCCTGGGACCAGTTTCTGGGTAACACCCTTCATCAGCCAGGCGAGCTTGAATCTATTGGCAAAGTGAGCAAGTGACCCACGTCTGGGTATACCCTGCCAACATATGGCGAACAAAGCAAACACAAAGAGATGATGGATGGAGTGCTGAAACTTTTCCGACACCCCCCCCAGTCACAGACCTGAGTTGAATCCATCATCATTCTTTAGCTCACTTCGCCACCTCAGTTCCGACACAGCTATACACAAATTAGTCTTTACCCTGTGCCTCATGAGATCAGTCCAGCCCGCACTGCCAAGCAAGGTCTTTTCTGAACTGGAAACAAGCATCCTGGGACTGATTTCTGGGTAAAACCCTTCATCAGCCAGGCTAGCTTAAATCCAGTGGCAAAGTGAGCAAGGGACCCTTGTCTGGGCATACCCTGCCAACTTAGGGCGAACAAAGCAAACACAAGGAGATGATGGACGGAGCGCGGAAAATTTTCAGACACTCACCCCCAGTCACAGAACTGGGTTGAATCCATCATCTTTAGCTCACTTTGCCACCTCAGTTGAGACCCAGCAATATGCAAATCAGTCTTGACCCTGTGCCTCATGGGGACAGTCTAGCCCAAACTGTCAAGCCAGGTCTTTCCTGAACCGGAACCAAGCATCCTGGGGCCGGTTTCTGGATAACACCCTTCATCAGCCATGCTAGCTTGAATCCAATGGCAAAGTGAGCAAGTGACCCACGTCTGGGCATACCCTGCTAACTTAGGACAAACAAAGCAAACACAAGGAGAAGTTGGACGGAGCCTGGCAGTTTGGGTTGGACTGTTCCCATGCTCCGTTCCATGCTCTCCATGCCAATGGAGTCAAGCTACCCTGGGTGATGAGGGCTGAAAGCTCGAAACTGGTCCTAGGATGCTTGTTTCCAGTCCAGGGAGGAACTGGCCTGGCTGTTCGGGCTGGACTTTTACCATTGGGGGGCAGGGTCAAGACTGATTTGCATATGGCTGGATCCAAACTGGAATGGCATGGTGAGCAAATAATTAATGGATTTAAGCCCATATCTCTGTACAGAGGTGAATGTATGACATTGTTCTGCATTCTTACCATCAATTGTTCTTCTTACATTTGTCACCCCGAGTGGGACGGGTATGCCCAGAGGTGGGTCCCGTGCTCTTCATGCCACTGGAGTCAAGCTATCCTGACTGATGAGGGCTGGAAGCCCAAAACAGGACCTAGGATGCTTGTTTCCAGTCCACCTGGCCTGGCAGTTCGGACTGGACTGTTCCCATTGGGTGCAGGGTCAAGACTGGAATGCCACTGTGAGCAAAAAAACGATGGATTTAGGCCCAGATCTCTGTACTGGGGTGAATGTATGACATTGTTCTGCATTCTGTCCATCAATTGTTTTTTTGGCAATTCATGTATCTACAAACAATGGGGAGAGTACTCCTCATGCTATCTCGGCTTCTAGTTAATTTTAATTAGTTTATTTAATTGTTTAGTATATGCTCCTCTCTTTTGAATTCAGGAATTGAGGTTATGTAGATAAAGAAACTTCTCTTAGGTGAAACATTAATGAATGAATTGATAAGCATCTCCCTCAAAAAGTGGGAAGAGACTTGTGTTCTTCTCTTGCTCCGCCCGTAAAATTCTGATCGATTTCCTCATATTTTCATTTTTTTTCTTCCTGTTTCTATGTGTCCTTCGTTAATTTTCCTTTTTTCTACTTTCTTCATCTTCTTTAGCCCTTCGTTTCATATTTGAATTCTGTAATTTTCAAGTTTCAAGAGTTGCTAAAACTTTGCGGGTTCACAGATTATACAATCATTTTACATAAAACGTTTTTCTGTCATCGATTACGTTGCACACAGATTCGTTCTCATGCTGTTTTCCTGCCTGTTCTATGATTTCCCCCTGTATAGTTTTATAGCTCCTGTAATGGATTAAGAAAAGGGTAGGAAGAGGGGTCTACTTGTGAAAATGCTACTGAAACACTGTAGCACTAAGTGCATGAGCTATATTTCGGTCTGTGAAAACCAAACATTAAAAAATCCAGCCAGTACATCTGACTCTTATGTTGTACATGGAGAGGATGATGGAGAAGATGACGCACAACATACACACGCACAGCATACATTCATGCCCACATGCATATTCAGAGCAAAATATCTACAGACATTCACAAACAAACACAGATCACCGTACATAAATGCATAAAAGCAGACAGATCTGAAGACATACAGGCGAACATACATAATCGGACGCAAAATGATGGGCCCCCTACATAATGTTGTGAAAGGACTCTGATGCTCCCATATCCCACAGATATTCATAGGCCTTGGATTCAACTGGCGGCCCCATCAAGTGTGGGCCCCTCTCCTGCTGTACATTGGTTGAAGTCTCCTAGATTTGGGATCGCTGCAGATGTCTATGTGTGCGTAACCAGTCACAGACCTGAATTCTGGATGGTGCACTGGGGAATAGTGCTGCGAAGTTTCAACCTGTCACTGAGAGCACTGTGGATATGCAAGTGATTATTTTAAAATTGCATTATACACAGTGTAATATAGGCCTACACAAAATGTGCAAACAGATTTAGAACCGGATGAAGTTTGGTGGATGGGTATTCCATCACAAATGTGACGGATAGCCCCTCTGTCTTTTTGCAAGTGCATTAGGATATAATCCACTTGTATTAAGTGGCTCAATGATTAGAGCGGCAGACCCTGAAGCAGAGGTCTGGCCCGGACCAGGGTTCAATTCCCTGCCTCGGCGGGTCTTGGGCTCAAAATTCCACGGACCTGATAATTCTCGACTCAGTGCCTATTCCAATCATGGAGTCCCAC
The DNA here is from genome assembly GCF_964263255.1 of Lissotriton vulgaris. NCBI lineage: Eukaryota > Metazoa > Chordata > Amphibia > Caudata > Salamandridae > Lissotriton > Lissotriton vulgaris. Next base: position 407,792,939 of record NC_141687.1, read on the forward strand.
TCTGCAACTCTGGGCAATAGCTTGCTTAATCTCCACAACGGCCCCCACAACGCTAAGGATGCCTGGCCTCCACCTTGGGGGTTCCCAGGAGTGGACGCCTCACAGGGAAAGCCAGGATGGGTTCCACAGCAGTATTGGCCAGAGCACTCTTATACGAAGGAGGATCAGTGGCAGTGATCCTCCTCGACCTCAGTGCGGCCTTCGACACCGTCAACCACCAGCTCCTTATCCAACGACTCAGGAGTGTCGGTGTTGAAGGAACTGCTCTGTCCTGGCTATCGTCCTTTCTGAGTCAACGCTCCTTTCAAATCTGGGAGAAGAACACCCGCTCCTCCAACACTCCCCTCCAATGTGGCGTGCCTCAGGGCTCCTCCCTGAGCCCCACATTATTTAACATCTACATGTCCCCATTGGAGGAGGTTGTTATTCCGTTCGGAGTGAGCATCGTCATCTATGCTGACGATACACAGTTAGTGGTGTCCCTTTCTCATCCTAGACAACAACCTGCGGACCTTTACAACTGTCTGACACAGATACAAGGATGGATGAACAGATCGTCTCTGAAACTTAACGGTTCAAAGACTGACATTCTCCTCCTTGGTCAGAAGGGGCCCTCTCCTCTACAAAACATCTGGCCACCCTGTCTAGGCCCGCTCCCAGATCCGAAACCAGAGGTAAAAAGCCTGGGTGTTTGGCTCGATAAGGACCTATCATTCGCAACACAAGCAAAAAAGGTAGCCGGGACGTGCTTTGGGCTGCTCAGGTCAATTCGAAAGATCCTGCCCCTACTCCCCCACAACTCCCAAAAACTGACTGCTGATTCAAGGCCTGATACTCTCTAGGCTCGACTTTAGCAATTCCATCTACTTAGGGGCCCCAGAGGCAACCCTGAACAAATTACAAAGGGTCCAAAATGCAGCTGCCCGGATCCTCACTAACACCCCTGCCAGAGCCTCGGCCAAACCAGCACTGAAGTATCTCCATTGGCTTCCGGTGAGAGAACGTGTGATGTTCAAGGCCCTCTGCCTGGCACACAGACTGCTTCAAAACAATGGCCCCCCAAGCCTGGAAAAATTTATCAAACCATACAAAGCCCCTAGATCCCTACGCTCCATCTCATCATCACTCCCAGAGTTAAGAAGGCCCGAACAGGAGGAAGACGCTTCTCGGTCCACACCGCACGCCTATGGAACGCCCTACCTCACCACCTGAGAACTGAACCCAACTACCTACGGTTCAGGAAGCAATTGAAAACCCACCTCTTTCCTTAACCTGTCTCCCTCCCTGCCCCCGCTGACCCCCAGTTGTACTGATCTTAGCGCTGGGATACTTACGGGTGACTACGCGCTCTATAAAATTAAATAATAATAATAATAATAATAATAATATTTGTACAAGCGCCTTGAGACCCTTACGGGTGAGTAGTGCGCTATACAAGTATCAATTTTTATTAAGGTGGTACCTGCCCTCAAAACTCTAGTTAGGCCTTAGTGATTAAGATAAAAGAAGTATGTTAAAATGTGTATGTTTCTGAAGGTTTTCATCAGAGTAACACACTCCAGACCTTAGATAATACCCTTACATTACCGCTCAAAAAGCATAAATCTTTGTTACCATAAAGCCTCAAATGAATCCATCACTTAAAGCCATTTACCGGTTCCCAAGCAGCCTTCATATTTGCTGACTTATCAATTGCACACATTTACCTTTCTTTTTCGTTGCAGGCACTCTTGTGAGAAGACGTTCCTAGCCCCATATTCTTTGTGATTCAAACTGCATATACACAGACCACTGCATAGATACAAGGAATTGGCTTGTGTGGCCGTGTCTGTCCTCACACTTCTCTCCTACGCCTGGAAGTACGCACAGGAACATGTTTGTATATTACATGTTTCAACCGTTTCAGTGATATACACACATCAAAACACTTCAAGCATAGGCCAGAATGCTTGCACACACTTCTGTCAATTAACTAGAATTAAATGTTAAAATAGCCTCTCGCACCCCTTTACGCTTCAAATTCAAGCAGAGGCATATCAATAAAACTTACTAAGAGAATAACTCTAGTGCTGACGCATGACATTAAAAATCCTATATAAGCTGCACCACAAGAAAACACACTATTCCATCTATGCCACTCATGGACCAGCCTACTACCCCTCTACCAATGTGCTTGGGTACCCTATTAGGAGTATGAAGCAGTGAATGTATATATATATGTATGTAAGTATGTGCCATTTCTTTAGCGTGATCCCAGCTAAATGGCAGCAAAGTGCTGTACATGGTCAAAGACAAGCATAAACTCAACTATTAATAACAGAGGAAGCTTGGTGTTGGATGGTTAATGCATTTTGATGTACTGTTCTTAAAAGAGGTGAGGCTGAGGCGATTCCTAAATTGTAGCAGTGTTGGGGTGGTTCTAATGGTTATGGGGATGTTGTTCTAGATCCTGGGTGCATAGATGGAAATGACTTGCTGTCTTGTTTTTTCTTTTTTACACTTCTTAGTTTCCAGTCTGATGGTGCCCTGGCTGAGAACCACTAGATATGGTGAACTTGTCAGATGCTAAGCAAGAGTGCTGGTCGTGATGGCTTTGTAATTGATGCAGCCTGGCAAGGAAAGCCGCCAATGGAGTTCCACCAGGATGGTGGTAATGTGGGACCATATTTCTTCAGGCCCTGGATCAGATTTGCTGCGGTTTGTAGGATGCTCCTATAGGGTACCAGTGTGGGGTTTCGGTGGCCATGAATTAGGGCATTAAAACAATCCAGACGCAAGACCAACAGTTCTGAAGTTGCTTTTTTAGGAAGAAATGGGTTCACTTTCTTTAGAGGAGAAAGCTGATACCAGGCCATTTTCATTTCTTGACAATGTGTTCCTTGAGGATACGGTTGGTGCCCAGGGTAAATCCAAGTGACTTGGAAAGCTGGGGTTCAAAAGTTGTCTAGGTTCATGTTATTGAGCCAGGTTTGCACAGTATCTTGTTTGTTGATCTGGGCAAATAACAGGAATTCTGCCTTGGTTGGGTTGAGCTTGAGGGAGGCGATGGACTGGACATCCAGGTCTGGCTGGTGCGAAAAAAGTGTTTGAGGCAATGGATGACGGAAGAAGAGGAGATTTTCCAGTAGAGTTGCGTATCATCAGCATATTGGTGAATTTTGATCCTGTAATCTGTGAGTAGAGAACCTGACAGCTCTGTGTAAAGGTTTGGAACTCTAACTTCCAACACAGGTGATAGGGATCTTTTGTGCGCTGGATATGCTCAGGTGAACAAACAGATTTCAGGTTGTAATCTAAAAGGGAACCAGTGTAGGACATTACTGTTGAAACCTATTCGAGACTCCAGGGTGCTTATGAAGGCAGAATGGTGTATTATGTCTAAGACAGCTTCAAGGCCCAACAATATCAGGAGTCAGAGGATATCTTCATCTGTGGTCACAAGGGCATTGTCTGTGATGTACGAGGTAGCGGTCTCCATAATGCAGCTTCATCTGAAGCCAGACTGCAGGAGACGATTAGCAAAGAGGTGATCTTGGAGTTGAACATAAACTGCTTTTTCAGTGATCGTACAGAAGAATAGTGTTAGAAACATGGCCATAGTTTCTCTTCAGCCTTTTTCTTTACCATCATTTTGTTCTTTTAGACTATATAATTTCCATTCTCTGCCTAATTTAAGACATCTCAATTTCTTTTATAGAAAGTTTGCATGTTAAAGACGAGTAGAAATGTTAGAAATGTCTGTACCCTATACACCTGCTTTATAATTATGATAATTGAATTGATACATTTGTCGTCATGATTGTTTTATGTTTCTGTCAGCTTTGTGTCTGCTAGTTAAGTTATTGTTTACAAAATATGCGATAGGTTCAACAATTGGAATATGTAAACACCCTAGTATTGGAACATATTTTAGAGAGGAGCTTCACACCAGGGTTATCGAGGCAAAGGTTATGCAACCTTGCAGCCTCAACGTTAGACAGAGGTAACAGCGGAAGGCAGTGGCCTTCAGCTGGCCACAGTTAATATTCCAGCCTAAAACAAGCTGCATAGGAAAGAACTATCTTTCTATTTCATAATGAAAACACAGGGACGTTGTGTGAACCATCTCAGAAACTCAACAACAGGCTTGCATTTACTGCTTTACCTAAAATGTAGCATAGCACTTTGATTTAGTTTGAGGGTGTTAGGACAATATTCACTCAATAACAATGTTAGAGTTTTTCTAGTTGTTTTCATTTTCCATGACATGTTTCACTTAATTACTTATCATATTCTGTATGATTACCATTCACATTTTATGCACTAGGCATAATATTTTAAAATAACATAAAAAAAATATATATATATATGTCACTTCCTAGTGCCATCTTTGAATGTTTTATTCATTAACAAAAGATGGTTTGGAGATCCTCTGTGCCCCTGAACACATCATGTAGGACTGATCATTAGCAGGAAAAACTTTTTACATAATGATGATCAGTAAGTTGTTTATGGGTGGAAGTACAACTGGATGTCTAATTTGTATTAGCATATTTGATTACGTCCTTGCTCAGTGGTTAGAAATCTGACCCCTCTGACTCTGGAAGGTTGGGATGGAGGTACCACCGGAAAACGTATCAATAGTAGATGAGTGATGGGCCAATACTTGGGGCCCGATTCACAGAACTAACTTAAGACAAAATCCTAAACTTACTACTTTTGGTATTCACAGAAGGCATTTAGTAGTAGTAAAGTTAGGATTTTGTCCTAAGTTTGACTTAAGACAGACTTAAGACAGACTTAAGACAAACTTAAGACAGACTTAAGACATACTTAAGACAGACTTAAGTCAGGATTTTGTCTTAAGTTTGTCTGAAGACTGTCTTAAGTCTGTCTTAAGTTTGTCTTAAGTTTGTCTTAAGCCTGTCTTAAGTCTGACTTAAGTCTGTCTTAAGTCGCTCTTAAGTCAAACTTAAGACAAACTCCTAACTTCATTACTACTAAATGCCTTTTGTGAATACCAAAAGTAGTAAGTTTATGATTTTGTCTTAAGTTAGTTCTGTGAATCGGCCCATAGGTGAGGTAATTATGGTCTAGTCTAGGTTTCTTTAGGAGTAGGAGAATCTGGCCAAGGGCGGCTGGCACGTATGTGCACAGATGAGGCAAATAATAAAAATATAATCTTTTACCTTGCCTCCTGCAAGTCCAACGTCCTCTTTTGTCCCTCTTCCGTCGACTCTGCAGGCTCCAGGCTACAAGACATTCCATTAACCAATACTGGCGCAACTCTCACCAGCATGAGAGCAGTGTCAGGATTGGGTGGAGTGTCCTGGCTAGATGATCCTTCAGGCCCTTTAGGCCTGTGTTTGGTCTCCACTAGTTGCCTAAGACAGCCGATTGGAGAGCTGCAAAGTGTGCATGTCACTTTACAGGGTTCATCTTGCTCCTCTAGTCCTCCTCTGCTACCAATCAGTTGCACAGGAGAACATCCTCCACTAATCTTGGCCGCAGTCTACTGCGCTGCTAAACGTGAAAAATAAAATGGCAATTAAATCATTTCATTGCCATTTTATTTTTCACGTTTAGCGCCATAGCGGGTGGGGTGGTGACACCTCCTCACCCGCATGAAGAAACCGCTGCTGCATCTGGCCTATGCTGAAGATTCTGAGAAGGTGCCTTGAGTGAGAAAGGTGTTGACAATGATAAGTAGGGATGAGAGAGAATCCCCAGAGAGAGCTTTGATGCACAATGCAGGTAAGACATTGAGAGATTTGAGTATGTCAGTGAGATCTGCAAGAGATAAGGTTTTGACAGATGACCATTTCAGGACTCTACAAGAAGGGGTCGGTGTCAGAGATGTGCTCTCAGATCTGCCGCATGTTTTTACTGAAGAAGAGGTGAATGGCATTGCACTTTCCAAATGAGTGTGGAATAGGTGAGCACATCAGGGGGTTAATTCAGTGCTTGATTGCCTTGAACAGTGTTTTGCTTTTATTGGTGGTTACACTGATGGTATTGGTATAGTACTTTACTTTAGCTGATGCAATAAACTGTCTACATGTTGCACGGAGAGCTTTCCGTACAAGAGGACCCCTGGAGGTCTGTTTTTCTTCCATTTTCTTTCTTGACTGCTGATGGATCCTTTTTTGTCAGCAAGGTCTTTAGAGTACCAGAGGCCTAATGGCTCTGGCTTGCACCTGCATGTTTAATTGGGGTGAAGATATTCATATAGCATTCCGCCCCAAAAATTGAAAGTCTTTAGAAGAGTGTTGGCATAAGACCTGGTTTTTGGAAAGGGGAGAGATGAGTTCAAGCATTAGGTTGTCTATGGAGAAGTCTTTGAAGGATCTAAAGGTTTGGGCTTCTCTTTTGTGTTGACCTTGGTTTGTTGGTAGGATTCTGAGCATTCATTTACTGATAGCAAAGTGGTCAGTCTAGTCCACGGTTATGCGTGGTTTGCATTGGATTGTTGGTGATGTTGAGAATAAATAGTTGAGGATGTGGCTTTTGGAGTGAGTACGTTGACATGCTGTACCACGTTGAGTATATCAATGAGGTTGAAGAGGATGTCTCTTGTTTGTTTTATTGTTTGGGAGTTCAAAGTCACACATGAGGTTGGTGTGGGCATGTCGAATGGACAAAGTACAATTACTATACAATACAGCATATTTGAACCCTACAGCAGTTCAAGGCATTAATAATGGCAACATAGAGCTAGGCAACCCACCATTGACATAACCTGTATCTGTCTTCTATAAATACACAGACTTTACTTAGACTCTGACTCAAGGTTGTGCTTTAAATTCCAATTCAGGCACAAACGGATGTTTGGACACAGCTTGGAATTCTGATATTGTGCATCAATTACCATATTCTACAATTTTCTCCAGGCATATTTCGCCAGAAAAACCCTGAGGAAATCTATCAGGATAAAACACTAAGACATAAATGCGAAACAAACAGTAGTTGATGTTCTAAACACTAATTTCACATGTTAGGCTTCATTCTGAGTTGTGTAACCCAGGAGAAGTTAATTATGTTCTTTATTTAATAACCCACCCCAGGGTAGCAGTAATTACTGTGTGCACTAATTATCACTTGAATTGTACATAACTTGGAACATGGCTTTGGCCTCCAAACCTATCTTTGTCCTTCTAGCATATGCCATCCATACAGTCAGGTGCATATCTTAAAATATTTTAGTCTCTATTGGGGGTCACCAAGGCCACCTATTTTGCCCTTTTTAGGTTGAGCCTAGCACAGCACGCATGCACTGTCTAGGAACAGGCCTCTTGGAATCACTCTGGACTTTTCACAAGCTTGTGTTTGTGGCTTTTTTTACAGCATTAATTCTATTGGACTTTGCGTGCGTCTTTCTAAAAAGACAGCACTCAATTCGGTAAAGGCAGGTACATGTCCCACCTTTCCCAGTAAATGTGTCTGCACACGGCCTACAGCTTGCGGAAGCGAGCAGCGTCGCCATCTGTTTGGAATTATGTTTCCAATCAGCGCGTTGCCGGTCGCCCTGATACCCTGCTTGTTTGGTATGTTTTACGCCCCCTTCGCCAGCATTTACCTCTCGTCTCTCTCTTGTTCCTAAATCCTCTCTCCCTAGAGGCGTTTGGTTTGTTTTCTGCCCATCACCCTTATGGCTCTCCATGCTACCCCTCACGCTTCCACCCTACAGGGCTACTGCTCTGTTGTCCTTGCCCCACTTGTGTCTTATTTATATTCCACCCTCGGCCGACAGCTGCTTGGTTCAGCTCCCCCCCGCCGCACGGTCCCGCCCTCCAACATTTCGGGGGCTCGGCCACCTCCCGGCCCCCAGTTTGCCTGCTGTACTGAAGTTTCTCTGCCCCCATGCCTTGTGCCGAGCGCTTTGTTTATCTTTTCATCTTTGTCGAAGGGGATGTCCTGGTCTCCCGCCGACAGGTTCTGCCCCGGGCCTCCCTCCTCGGGGTCCAGTGGCGCAGAGCAGACGGTTTCGTAGTCCCGGTAGGGATTGTTGAAAGAACGCTCTTCCATCTCCGACTCGCCTCCGAACTGTAGGTTCAGCCTCTTGGACATGTTCTCTCCCATCACACGGGGAGCCAGCGGGTACAAAATAAGAAATGCGCTGCCAGCACAAAGGGGAAGAATCAATGAGCCTCCTCGCGCTGGACCGATGTGATGGCTAGCGAACCCTGGAGTCTATCGAAATACATTAAAAAACACATTTTCAAGGGCAGACCATTTAAAAGCAATCTGTAAGGGGCTGAGTACTAGACTGAAACCACTGCAGACTCTTGTGACTTCCAGCACCGACCGATATTGACCAAGCGGCACACAAAAATGGCACTAGAAATATCACAATTGCTTGGCAAAATGCTAGCTATGTGCAAATCACTTAACGTAACACAACTAGCGCATTGTGCTTTTTAAATGCAAAATAGCTCTATTTCTTGTCAATGTTGTTTCTCATCTGAGCGCCCAACCCAGACGGAATAAAATGTGTTGTATATAAATAATGGACGTTTAAAAGATTACAATCCCAAAGTCGCAGTTGACTAGAGATTACTACTTTAAAAAAAAGTATATATAGATATAGTAAATGTAGAGCTGGCAAAGTATTCACCCACAAGCAAATATGCACTAATAACTTCCAATTGTGTGTTTATGGCTTGAATGTATCTTTTTCTCTTTCTGGTTTGCTGTTTTGAGACTTCATAATTATGTGTTTGGATATTGACTGCATCACAATGCAATCCACTCCCTGTTTTGAATTCCAAACTCTTCTCTTGCAATGTTATTTCCTATTGATCACAAAACCTCTGCTTTTTATACCTAGGTGTTCTTTGTATTCTGGGATTTGTATGCCCATGCATTATTATAGGAAAGGAGAAAACTATTAATCTCAGATTTCAAAGTATTTAGGATTACCAAGTCAGGATTCACGGTGTTACAATTCGCATGTAGCACACAACAGGAAGCAGCTATGGATAGGTCACATTATAGTACTTGGTGTCATGTGATAGAGAGAGCCATCTTCTGACACAAATGTCACCTGATAAGTAATGTAAACCCTTTTCCCCACCATAATACCATAATACCAAAAAGATACAACCAGGCTTGGACCTTATACGTATTTAGTTATGCAGCACAATATCCTTGGTGCAACAACATCAACTGTTGCATGGCTGAACACTTATAAGGTCCCGAAGGCCAGACCTATTGGCTATGCCAATGCTTGTGTCTACCTGTTGTAACCTCACAGCCCACCTCTGTCTTTGCCAATGCAATACAACTATATGTTATAAACAGAGATTGTGGTGTGTATATGTGTGTGTGTGTGTGTGTGTGTATGTGTCTCTAGGGCTTAGAGACCCCGGTGGTTATAACGCGCTATATAAGTTAAATAAATAAATAAATATGGGGCGAATGATGGGACTTATTTATTCTGTCCAACTTTCTGCAGTAACCAGCTATGTCTTTGCTCTTCACTATAGTAGAGAATAGCTAAGTATATCCATCAATATGCATATATTCACAAAGTCCACCAAACTCACCTGAATTGTTAAATGTCCTGCATACTATAACCTTGCAGACCATGCTTAGGGGGATATTTAGAGCCTGGTTCGCAATCGGTTCTGGGGGTATAAGCCCACGGCCTCTGCCACTCAGGCAGAGGACTGTTCACAGTATTTAGGGATACCCCACCTGCATAGCTTGGATTACTGTACTGTGAGGGCAGCTGCGGTGGCGGCACCCCCTTCAGAGCAATGCAGGCTTGTTAAGCAGGTATCATTTTTAAAGCATTCACTCTTCAAACCTCTGTGGAGAGAGCTTTGTCCATGGGGTGGGGGCGTTCTACATTTTCCCTGCCTGGATCCACCATGCATCGGGCCAGGGAAAATGAGTGATAGTAGACCAGCTCAAAAAAGAGTGCAACAACCATCATTGTGAATTGGTGGCCCCTTGGTAGATGGGCCACGAGGTCAGAGGTTTACACCGCCAGAATCAGCGAAGGCTCCACTGGTGTAAGCAAGGACATTTGGCCAACTAAAAGCAGAGCAGGGAATACAATTAGGACCAACCGTTTTGGAGAACATGATCATTCTTCTTAAAGGAATTTTGGGTAAAAGTGTAACAAATGCTGCGTTTTATAATGCATATTTGTTAGAACTGGGGGTCTCTAGTTGGCAGAGGTAGGTACCACTGTCCAAATAGGGACCCGTGCTTCTAGTCAGGGTAAGGAGGAAACACTCTTTAGATAACCTCTGCTCACACCCTTGGTAGCTTGGCACAAGCAGTCAGGCTTATCCAAAAGCAATGTGTAAAGTATTTGTACCAACACACAGAGTAACACAGTGAAAACACCACAAACTGACTCCACACCAGTTTAGAAAAATAAAGGTATTTAATCTAAACTACACAAGACCAAAACAACAAAAATCCAACATACACAGTTCAAGAATATGGTTGCAAAAGGATTCTTAAGGTTGCGATAAAATAATCCACAGTTGCGTGAAAAGTTCACAGTTGCGTCACGTTTAGCCAACAGAACCTTTTAAATGCGACAAAGTTCCAAAGCAGAAGCTGGTGCGGTGAAAAACAAGCGATACGTTGCTCCTGAGACCCTGGGGAGGCGATGCGACAACCCCGCTGCAGCAGCGGGAATGTTGCAGCGAATCCGGTCTGTATGGGGAGGAAGGCGGACTTGTATGGATTCCGGTGCGTAGGTTCCGTAGGAAGTTTTCTCTCGCAAAGGCACGATGCGACGATCTTTGGAGTTGCGATGATCTCCGGGGCGACGATGCGCAGACCAGCGTTCATCTCTCTCTCGCAGCTCCTCGATACGATGGCTTCTGCGATGACACTCGCTGTGACGTGATGCGGTCCGCAAGCAAGCAGTGCGGCAATTTCACCCAGCGACGACAGGCTCTGGGACGACACTAGCAGCGATGGTAATCTTTCCGCACCGGTCTGGTGCGTCTCGTAAATGAAGGATGCAACGGCTCTGGCAGCGGCAACAGGCGATGCGACGATCTCGGCTTTCGTAGCGGTGGGAATTTCTTTGCACTGTCGGGGATGCGCTCCGCAAGCGAGCGATGCGTCAAAACTTGCAGAAAGTCTTTAAAAGCTTGGTTTCTAGCTTCCCAACACAGGTATAACTTCCAGAGGCACCACACATGGGCCAAGCACTCCAGGAAGGAAAGAACTCTCTCAGTAGAGTTCAGGGAAGCTGGGGGTGAAGTCCTTTTGTTCCTGAGACTTCATAACAGGGAGCCAGCTCTCTCTCAGGCCCTTGGAGATTCCTTCAAGCAAGGGGACACAGCACATAGCAAAGTCCTTCTCCTCTCCTTGGCAGCAGAGCAACAGCAGGTCAGTCCAGCAGAGCAACAGCAGGACAGTCTTCCTTCTTCAGTTTCAGTTTTCTCCTTGGCAGAGGTTCCTTCTTGATTCCAGGATGATCTAATTTTCTGTTGTCAGGGGTCCTGTACTTTTACCCCTAAAAGTCTTTGTTCTCTTTGTGCAAGTAGGCCGTGAGCCCGGCCTGAACCAGTTCTGGGTGTTCCTTGAGCACTTTGTTTTCCTGGCTTCTCCTTTCCTTTCAGAGTGAGGGACAGGGTCGTCAGCCGCTCAGCAGGAGGTGGAGCCAGCATTGTGGAAGGCAGGCACAGCCCTATTCAGGCCCAGGTGCTTTCTCCTCCCACCACTCAAGTTGCAAGTGCAGTCTATCAGCCTAGGGCTGAATAAGCCAGCCTCCTGGGGAATCCCCAGCCCATGTCACTCTCAAACCAGACAGTCAATTCACAAACAGGCCAAGGCACACAGAAAGGTCAGACAAGAGAATAGCAACTTTCTAAAAGTGTGGTTCTCAAACACAGGATTTAAAAACCACCTTTCCTAAAAGATGTGTTATTAAATTCTGAGTTCAGGGATACCAGACTTTTATGTCCTATCTTATTGCTATGGGAAGATATGCTGGCAGCCACTGTAACCAGCATCCCCCATGATAGCCTATGGAGCAAGATAGACTTGCAGCAGTGAAAAACGAAAATGGCTGTAATTTACTACCAGAGCATGTCACCTGCACAAGTACATGCTCTACCTTTCACATACACTGCACCCTGCCCAAGGGGGTATCTTGGGCCTTCCATAGGGGCGACCAATGTGCACAGAAAGGGAAGGGTTAGGCCTGGTCAGTGGGGACACTGACCAGGAGGACATGGCAGTTCACCAACTGCACACAGGCACTGCAGTGGCAGGCCTGAGACACCATTTTAGGGCTACTCATGTGGGTGGCACTGCTGCAGGCCCACTAGTAGCATTTGTCATCACCAGCCCTGGCACACTCAGTGCACTTTACTAGGGACCTCTTGGTGAAACAAATATGCCAATCATGGATAACCAATCACAATACAATTTACACAGAGAGCATATACACTTTAGCACTGATCAGCAGTGGTAAAGCGCGCAGAGTCCTATTGCCAACAGCCACAGCTCAGGAATAATAAGGGAGGAAGAAGCAAAAAGTTTGGGGATACCCTGCAAAAAGGGCCAGTTCCAACAATTTTACTCGTGCAAGATTTAAAAACAGCATTGATATTTTAGTGGACTTTACATTCTATGTACTGGGGGCTTCAGAACAGAATTAAAAGAATGCTGTTGTTGTTATAACATATGGTATGAAGTGGTACTATGTCTATTGTGGCTGTAGTGACCTCTTTGCAGGACATTGCCCATTCTCCACACATTCTATGTGTTTGGGCCTTGAACAGATACGTGTATCCTATGCATGCTACAAGGCAATTTGTTGCAAAGTTATTTCAAGACAACTACCGTTTTTTGCCAGTTCTTCAGGCCTTGTGCTTTCCTTCATGTATGTATCTCACTCATCTCATATGAGAACTGCTCAGTGTGGAGAGTTAATAACAACTATATTATTTTGATTTAGAATAGCACAGATTCCTGGCAGAGTATTTAACAGTTGGTAACATTTTCAAGTGATTAGCATTCACTTATTCAATCTCAGGTGGAATGGAAGATGCAGTGGGAATCAAACCCGAGGCGTGAAAGTCGCACATCCCAAAATCAGGTGTGAACCCACTAAGCTCAATATTCTGAGACCTGTACATGTGTGCGGCCTCAAGCGAGCATATTTTGCAACGTCCCTTTTCTCAATAGTCAGAGAGAGCTTTTTTTCCTGAAGCTGGAGTTGAAAATGTCATGAGCTCATTATAATTTCACAACAGGAATTTTCGGAGAATAGACAAAAAGTGTCTTTGTCTTGAAATAACTGCGAAAACGGGCTCTAAAGTGTTTTGCCTTAAAATCTGTAGAAGCTGCATTTAATTGCCAAGTCAGTGATTCCCCCTTTGAAAGATTTTTCAGTAGCCTATAAACATTTTCCATTGAAACATGCTTATTTTAATGGTGTCGAGTTTCACCAACATACATCTCTCTACTTTCTTGTATTGGCTCTATGGATGGCTCTGCCCCATGGCTGAATTGTCAATCCCACCTCAATTGGTTGACCTATTAGCCCTCCATCCCTTGACCTTTGGGTCTAGTTGCAACCCTGCTTCTAGGCTAGGCCCCTTGAATATCTGCTTCTGTTAGACATTCTTTTCCACTGGATTTGTGCCTTTTCTCAGAGCCCCCACCTTCCTTCTGGCTTTCATACGGACGGATTTAGTGGGAATTTTGCAATAATACATCGTGGGTGTACAGTACAACACAATCCTCCTGTATCTGTTTTAAATTATTTTCTCTGGGTTCCTGCCAGCGGGGATTGCCTGCACCTTCAAGGGCTAACCTAATCCAGAAATCCATGCCTGTGTGCGATGTATCAATCAGCTGTGTGTTAGTGCCAGGCGCACACATCCAGCCATGGAACTAAACACGCATTCGTCCATCGCTGAGGTCGGAGAAAATCTAGTTCAATCCTTGAGAAGCCTGTTGAGACAAAAGCACGCGAAGTTTCGATTTTTTTTTAAATGACAGCGGTCGGTGGTCTGTATAGGGCGTGAGGTAGCGGCGGAGTATCACTGAAATGGAGAATGTGTGCATATGACAGGGATCAGCGGTGCGCAGAGATGGCGGTGGGGGCTGCAACTTCACCTCAGTCATGTTCTTTGGGATATGGTGTAGCGAGCATGTAATGTGCCCTAAATCAAGCTGGGTGAATGGTTTCCCTCTTCACTATTCCAGTAGTGAGAGCAATGAGTGGTGGGTGGAGTGGTCCCTTGCACACCAAAATCCCGGTGCCACTGCACCTTCTGCACCAATGATAGCAAGGCTCCTGTGCTGCAGACTGACTTTAAATTTTAACGAAAAGCAAAGAAAGCCTCACAAAACATTAACTCTTTCAACCAAGACAAATGCATCATTTTGTCCCAAAGAGTTATTTATTATTCTCGAGATTTGGACAAGTAGCTTTTTTTTTAAATGATGCATGTTTAGCACTTATGCTGACTGGTAGTACTTACCGGACGATAAAGCCCGCTCTGGGTCTCAGGTACCGATTGTACCACTTACAGTAAGCAGTCTTCGTGTCCACTCATTATGGCCCTGCACAGTGAGGGCACACATACCAAAACACTGCAGGGGCTTGCATTAGGGTGACCCATGACAGGGGGTACACACTCGTAGGCATGTTCCCATCCCAGCCGGAAAGGACCACCTCCCCTGGGCCTCTTTACCAGCCTCTGCACTGTCAGCGTCAGGAGTTCATCCTTTGGAGACTGATTAGACCTGTGGAAACACGAAGGAGTCTCTGGCGTCCCAAGTTGTTGTCATCACAATTATGAATGGCCCACGCTCGCTTTATTTTTCAGAAAAAGTGTTAATCCGTGTCACTGTCCATCCCCAGCCGTATCATCCTTAGATAACTCTCCTCAAGAAGATTCTCACAGTCTGGACGTAACATAATTAAACTGAGGTGCAGAAAATACTCCTAAATTAAAAAAACCTCGTCACCCACTAACTCAGTTGGGATTCGTCAGTGGCTGTTGTATTTGAAAAATCCAGACTGCTGGTGGTGCTTGTTAGACCCAAAAAATGCTTTCCTCAGTTAAGGGGCCTTTCCTGACTCACTTAAGGTGGGGGAGGTGAGACCACAGCTGCAGAATCCTACATGGCATACTGAAGTACTGAGCAACTATAGCCCCATTGTGAGAAGTCAGCCTGGCATATGATGTCCACTAGTTCTAGTGGGCACCTTGTACCAGTCTAATCGACCCTCATTGATGGTGGTTGTAAAGTCAACCTTATAGAAAGCTATCCTAGTGGTAGCATGAACCAGCAGTCTTCAGGCTAAGACTTCAGTAGGCGAGTTAAGGAAGTTGTGTTACCATATATAATCCCTTGAATACCAAATGAAAGGACACCACACAAGGTATATATCAAATATTTATGTATTTAATCTAAACACAACCCCTCTGCACTCTTTATGAGGTCAGAGGTAAAAATACAATACAAGTCACACAGTTAATACACAATAAGTTGCACAGTATACATTATGCCCTAGGGGCCTCACTAACCATATACTAAGAAAGTGGTATAAGTACCACGTGAGAGTTAGAAAGCAGGCCTAGGGCCTGTAGAATCGCTGGGGCTACACTAAGCAACCAAATGTTAAGAAGTAGGAGACCCATGGGAGTCATGTGCAGTGTCTAAACACAGGCACATGCTCACATTGACTTTCTATGGAGTTCGTAAAAGTTACAAAGTTACAAGTTAAGGACACTTCCAGATGGACTTGGACGGAACCCTTTTAGACTTAGACACTAGGAGGGCCAATGCCCTTGAGACTACCAGAGTACTTGTTTTACCTCACCCACGGAAGCCGGGTGCATAGGTGTCTTTTGATGTCAGGTTTTGTCGTCGTTTTCTATGGAGAGCTGCAAAGAAGTGCTGCAGGCGACCAGAGGAAAAGTGTCCGGGTGGATCCATGGGTGGATCAGAGATGTGAATAACCTGAAATCAGAAGGGATAGAGTCTGGGTCACTAGCCAGTGACCAGGAAGGAACCAGGAAGAAACCAGGCAATGTCGCATGCTTGAAGGTGAAGAAGGTGAGTTTGTCTCTTCAGCCACGATGTCCAGGAGGCATCGACGATAACCAAGAGCTGGATTCGAGCTGTCCCACAATGGATCTGCAGTGTTGGTATCCGGATTGAACTCAACAAGCCTTGACAACTGCAACACATGCAGGTTATAAGAGATTGGCTCTGTTGCAGACCATCAAGGTCTGTGGCACTTCTCCTCTGCAGGGAAGCTGAGGCAAACCTGGGGCAACCAGGATCGCAACTTAGATTCAAGATGGCATCTTCAGGGGGCTCACTTGCCAACAGGCAAGGAACCGGGAAGACACATCAAGCACAAATGTGACGGCCAAGAGTTCAGTATCAAAGTTTCGTTCCAGGATAATCTGAAGTCCTGGGGACACAGCACCTATACTTATACTAAGGATGGTGGCTGGATTACCTGCCTAGGTCCCTCCTATGGGTGGACCTTAGAAGGGGGTGGTTACACCCCTTTCCCTTTGTCCAGTTTCGCACCAGAGCTGGGGCTGGAGTGCCCCAGCAACTGGTTTGAACCGGGGTATGCATGGAGCACATTTTGTGCCCCAGGCAGTGTCTAACTGCATTCACTGAATACAGCCCTCCCTGCCCCAATACACAAAACCCCTGTCTGGGGAGGTGCTGGCACCTCCCTGGACAGGAAACCTATTGTCCAGGCCGCCCTTGCTGGATTTTCCCCCAGCAACAGGAGGTCAGACTCGTGTCTGTGACAGTAGCATCCATTTTGTGATGCTGAGGCTCTGTTTAACTTTAACCGGGTAAAGCAGTAACATACCTGGCTTTTCCCTCTAGAAGGGTGGAATTCTATCCCCGCCACCAGGATTGGCGGGGGTAGTATTCCAAAGTGTTTGACACCTTACACGACATGTTTTGATAAAGCCAAACCAAAGTTAGCATTAACTGCGAGGATTATAATGCACTTAAGAGTATATGTTATGGCTATATCATAGAACAGCTATAAGGAGATAGTTCCGAAAGCTGCAGAGGGGCTCAGCTCATGCTAGGGCACCCTCTCACATAAAACCAAGCACTCTGCCTCCAGGATTGTCGAGGCCTACCATAGTAGTGGCTTATATGTGTATATGTGTCTATATATAAAGGTAGATATAGGTATACTATATCTAAGTAAGGGGTGATTACACCACTTTACCCAGGCTGTGTGAACAGGCCTGTGGTGTCAGTTTGGAAGGCAAACCAGGGGTGGCACAATACATGCTGCAGCCCCTGGTAGGCCTAGGGTACACCTATGCCCTGGGTCCCTATGGTACACTATACAGGGGCTCACAAGAGTAACCCAGTAACCAATCTGGTATGTACCTAAAGTACATGGTATCAATTTAGAGAGCGAACAGCTGGGCTGTGGGTCTAATTAGCAGGCCCACAGGCACACTAAAGTCGAAAAACCAGAGAATCGCAGCAAAAAGTGGGGGTGACCATAGGAAGCAGACCCTACTCTCCTACACCCATCATACTACTGCTATTTCTGGTGAAACAATGGAAAGGGTGATGAAACTAAACATTATAGTGAGGACCATGAGCTCCTAGCCAACCTGAGTTCAGATGAGACAAGTGCTCTTCAGGTGATTGATAACACTCCAAGGTGAGCCTAAATGAGGTGAAGGTGGAGCTCCTGGTAACTCTCAGATGGCACTGGTTAAAGAAGAACATCTCCAGTCATGGCTCTACTAAAGTTAGTGATGCTAGCATCAGAGGTAAAGAGAAAGTGAAAAGGTTTGAAACTTTTTAGTTTTCAGGCTCCCCATGGACAATCACATGAATAACATTACATCGTCTTCTAAATCAAGTATCAAACTACTAATCAAATCGAATTGAAAATCGACCACTGCCGTCCCCTGAAGACTGGAAACTCAAAGGCCAATATTGGGAAACTACACGTTTTACAGAATGTTGTAGCAAGAACATTTGGTCATTGCCTAGCACAGCCCATATGTCACCCACGCCTCAAATACTGAACTGGGTTACCTCAGGTCTAATTCAATGTTTGTTTGGGAAGATTCCTGCTTACTTAAGGCAACACTTTACACCATAATCCTCCATGAACTTTCTGAAATCTTTCTAGAGAAATCAGTTCATAACATCAAAAAGTATTAGGAAAAAGGCCTGTTCTTTATGGAACCTCCTACTAGATAACATCAGGCCTATAGATTAACTCCCTCCTTTAAGAAAGGCACTGAAAATGAATCAGTTTTGATCAGATGGTCTCCGCAGCAGCAACAATGGTTACTCGCCCATTAGATGTTAGCACTTTTATGATATGTCAACTGACTGTCATTCATTTGTGCTGGATAATGGGAGCAACATCCTAATGGTTCCATTGCACCTTTCGGTGGTCATGGATAGGTTTGCTCATTGTCGCTCTTGAACATTTTCAATAACAGCATTAATACTGGAGGACAGTTGCTGAAGTGACCTGCATTTCCCAATGTTGCTCAGTGTTCCCAGGGATCATTTCAGCACCAATACTATTTAATCGGTATGTGGACCCCCTTTGGTATCTGATGATGGCACTTGGCATCCATTTTCACAAGTTCACTAATTATATATAGCTATACTTGCGTGTCATAAGCCTCTAATCTAAAATATGTTCAATAATGCCTCCAGACTGCCATATTCAGGTTCATGATGGTAAACGCATCCAAGAAGAAGTTCATAGATGCTGCTGATCCAATAGGAACAGCGAGAGACCAGACCCCCTGTTCTTTAGCGACACAGTGGCAACAAAAATTTAAAAATCGAAATTTAGATGACTAAAAATCTAGTGGTAACATGCACAAATTTGAAAATATCGAGTACAAGAATATTGTGTGGTAAATTTGTAATAGCTTTTTTTAACTACAGGATTTCTCTTAGTTAAAGCAGAGGTAAATTAGAGTCTTTTTGAACAACAAGTGGGGTGCATTTGAAGTTTGACTTTAGTGTTTCCACGTTATTTTTTAATTTAACAAATGATTCATAATTGAATAAAATATTAATTGTTTAAGGAGGATATTTAGAGGTTGGTGGTTCCCCAAACAAAAGTTCCCCTGGCTGTATTTAG
The DNA here is from genome assembly GCF_964263255.1 of Lissotriton vulgaris. Classification (NCBI taxonomy): domain Eukaryota; kingdom Metazoa; phylum Chordata; class Amphibia; order Caudata; family Salamandridae; genus Lissotriton; species Lissotriton vulgaris. Next base: position 407,812,041 of record NC_141687.1, read on the forward strand.
ATTTGGGTAAATTGCTGGCTCTGCTGGTGCAAACATTTGCCCGATGGCCCCGCCCGCTACATCGGATAAGTCTAAGTGGTAAGGGTGGATGTTCTGAGATACTTTTTTCCTTGTTCATGACCGCCAAGAAAAGCCTGGCGGTCCTGTACACAAAAATAAAAAATTGGCCCCATCGCCACCCCCAACCTTAAGAGAAAACTCCTAGGGCCCGATGTAGGTGGCAAATACCGGTCGGAAACGGCCGAATTCGGCCGTTTCCGACCGGTATTTGGCATCTTGAGATGTAGGGGGCCAGATTTGACAGATTCTGTAAATTTACCGAATCGGTAAATTTACAGAATCTGTAAAATACCGAATCGGTATTTTTACCGATTCGGTAATTCCCAGATGTAGGTGGGACTCTTCTGAGTCCCAAAGGCCCTACAAATTCGGTATTTTACCACCCAATCCAATTGGGTGTTAAAATACCGAATTCAGGTGTGCATGCACATGTGTGCATGCACACCTAGCCATGTGACAGACAGACATGCCCTTAGGGCATGTCTGTGTGCCACATGGCACACATGCCTATTTTTGGGGTGCCAGAGGGTGTCAAAGTGACACCCCCTGCAAAAGTCGGTATTTACCGAGTCTGTAATTACAGAATCAGTATTGCCCATTGATTCCTATGGGTTTTAAGGCCCATAGGAATCAATGGGCAATAACGATTCGGTATTTACAGAATCTGTAATACCTATATCTCCCCCCTTCATATTTACCGACTCTCAAATACCGAATCGGTAAAATTCGGTATTTAAAAGTCGGTAAATATGAATTACCTACATCTGGCCCCTAGAGTGTCTGGGCCATTTGTTTTTATTTATTTGTCAAAAATACTCCAGCTTTAGTGGATGATTTTTGAAAACCAAAAAGTGTGATAAGCAGTCACATGATAAATGGCAGCCAGTCATCAAAATAGCAATGACTTCAGAGAGGTATAGAGATCTCTGCCAGGAAAGTGAAGGTCTCTTAATATGGGGGGCCGTACTCCGTCAGGGCAACAGAGAACATGCTTCCGCTACCCCTGGGCAATGGAGTCCCTAATAATCCCCGATTTGTCAGTTTGTTCAAAGAATGCATTTGTTAATTAAATGACAGTACTTTTGCGCACACGCGCCTTGTTTGCTGTTGGGGCATTCTCTGGAGCCCATACCCTGTGCCTGCATCACCACCGCTACCCGTATTGCTGCCTGAGGTCTTCTTCCGCTGCCGCAGCTTCACAACATCCTGAGCGCGGCCGCAGAGGTGGGGAGACCTGCCTGCCTGGGGACACAGGAACTACCAGTCCCAGCTTGCTTCGCGGCCGGAAGCCGCCTTCACCTGCGCCAGGAGGCGCTTTCAAATCGGGATAACCCCGGCGGAGCGGGGGACAGTACTTTTGCGCACACGCGCCTTGTTTGCTGTTGGGGTATTCTCTGGAGCCCATACCCTGTGCCTGCATCATCACCACTACCTGTATTGCTGCCTGAGGTCTCCTCCACCCGCCGCAGCTCCACAACATCCTGAGCGCGGCCGCAGAGGGGGGGGGGGAGACCTGCCTGCCTGGGGACACAGGGACTACCAGTCCCAGCTTGCTTCGCGGCCGGAAGCCGCCTTCACCCGCGCCAGGAGGCGCTTTCAAATCGGGATAACCCCGGCGGAGCGGGGGACAGTACTTTTGCGCACACGTGCCTTGTTTGCTGTTGGGGTATTCTCTGGAGCCCATACCCTGTGCCTGCATCATCACCGCTACCTGTATTGCTGCCTGAGGTCTCCTCCCGCCGCCGCAGCTCCACAACATCCTGAGCGCGGCCGCAGGGGGGGGAGACCTGCCTGCCTGTGGACACAGGGACTACCAGTCCCAGCTTGCTTCGCGGCCGGAAGCCGACTTCACCCGTGCTAGGAGGCGCTTTAAATTTGGGATAACCCCGGCGGAGCGGGGGACAGTACTTTTGCGCACACGCGCCTTGTTTGCTGTTGGGGTATTCTCTGGAGCCCATACCCTGTGCCTGCATCATCACCACTACCTGTATTGCTGCCTGAGGTCTCCTCCCGCCGCCGCAGCTCCACAACATCCTGAGCGCGGCCGCAGAGGGGGGGGAGACCTGCCTGCCTGGGGACACAGGGACTACCAGTCCCAGCTTCTTCGCGGCCGGAAGCCGCCTTCATCCGCGCCAGGAGGCGCTTTCAAATCGGGATAACCCCGGCGGAGCGGGGGACAGTACTTTTGCGCACACGTGCCTTGTTTGCTGTTGGGGTATTCTCTGGAGCCCATACCCTGTGCCTGCATCATCACCGCTACCTGTATTGCTGCCTGAGGTCTCCTCCCGCCGCCGCAGCTCCACAACATCCTGAGCGCGGCCGCAGAGGGGGGGAGACCTGCCTGCCTGGGGACACAGGGACTACCAGTCCCAGCTTGCTTCGCGGCCGTAAGCCACCTTCACCCGCGCCAGGAGGCGCTTTCAAATCGGGATAACCCCGGCGGAGCAGGGGACAGTACTTTTGCGCACACGCGCCTTGTTTGCTGTTGGGGCATTCTCTGGAGCCCATACCCTGTGCCTGCATCACCACCGCTACCATTATTGCTGCCTGAGGTCTCCTCCCGCCGCCACAGCTCCACAACATCCTGAGCGCGGCCGCAGAGGGGGGGAGACCTGCCTGCCTGGGGACACAGGGACTACCAGTCCCAACTTGCTCCACGGCCGGAAGCCACCTTCACCCGCGCCAGGAGGCGCTTTAAATTCAGGATAACCCCGCGTCGCGGGATCGCGTGCGGGTCGCGCCGGTCTAAGCCCGGGCAAAGGGCGGGCCCTCTGTGGCCCTCAGAGGCTGGAAGAGGCTGGGCTGGGCCAGGGATCCTGGCCCTGTATCAAAGGACCTATATACTCAAGTAAGAGTCTTAACTTTGTTACCTGGATAAAGTGCTCTTGAAGTTTGCCCTGTTATTCCATCTGGTATCTATAGCAAGTTTGGACAATGTCTAAATCCAAAACTGATAAAATTGCATATGGGTTAAGCACCATGGACAATTATCTGGTAAAAATGGTGAATCAAATAAATAATGATCGTAGGGCCTCGCTAGGCCAAGGGACCAATCCTGATTTACATGAAGCTATGCCTACCCCACTGGTGGATCTAGCTGTGGTGGATATTCCTGTTGTTTGTGATAGGGCTGTCATAACGGCCGAAGTGCAGGTGCATGCCGAGTTGAATGAGGATTTACCGGACATACCTGTTATATCTACTGAGGAAATAGAACAACCACCGCCTGTCCCCAGACCAGTGAGGACCTATAGAAAGTTACAAATCAAACGTGGGGGGAAGTATAGCAAAAAAAGAGTAGAAATGGTGCAATTAGTTCCAAACAGCTCTGCTACTGGAACTGACTTAAATGAAGATAATAATGTAGCTGGTACAAGTATAAACCCGGAGCAATTTGCCCTATTGCTTCGTACTATAGAAGCTAGGATAGAGGCAAAGATAGAAGAGCTGTTGAAACCGTTGTCATCTAAATTGGATACTGTGGCCCTAGAAGTTAATAGATTGGGTGGTCTGATAGCAACACACTTGGCCTCAGCCTCGGCCAAAAGATCTAAGGCTGTGCACAAGGATAAGGGTCTTGATGGAGAGGGGCATGAAACTGTTAGAGTGAACTCACAGCAAACTAGTCCGCAAACAACTGTAAATGAAATTGCCTCACCTAATTCCACACCACCAATCAGTCAGAATAAAGAGGCTATAGTAGACCGAGAGGGTAATCCGTATACTAGACAAGTAAAGAAATGTCGCTACATTAATCTTCCACCTGACTGTGCACCTTATGTGGTTGTACTAACAAATGTACCGTCCACTGATTGTCACTCTGCTCAACCCTTTGAGGAATCCCATGATTCATTAAAAAACAAAACAGTATCATGGTTAAATAATAGATGTGGTTTTCCAATCACATACTCTGATCAAATATTGTCAACGAGAAGGGTGAACTGGATAGGTCCGTCTAGAAAGACAGTAAGTGGGGATTGTATTATTGTTAATTTTAAGCATCCCCAACACGTTGCTACAGTCTTACTAAGAGCGGCCTCCCTAGTTTACAATGCGAACAGTGTATGTGTACGCCCACTTGGTTATTTCTACACTCATTTAATCAAAGCCCCTCCTAATCCTAGGAAAATCAGATCATTTACTCCTATTCAGCCTCCGACCCCTGAAGTGACATATCTGTATAATGTTGCTAACTACTGTAAGAAGGGGTTTAATGTTGTAACGCAGAATAGATTTGATTTACTCTCGGGTCTGGAAGCGTGTGATTGACGTGAGGAACCCGAGAGACAAGGAAAGGAGAGATTGGCTGAAGTTGGATGTACGGAGACCACACGGGTAAAAATGAGTCAAAATAATGTAATCTCATGGAACATTGCGGGACTGGGTGCTAAGATGGAAGACTGCAATTGGATCAGGTATATTAAGCAATATCAGATTATCTGTTTGCAGGAGACTTGGTCAGTTGAATGTGACAATTTCCTTGAAGGGTATAAGGCATTTTATGTCCCTGCAGTAGCAACAACTTGGGGAAGGCCTAAGGGGGAAATGATCACGTTCATCTCTGTTGCACTATCTTGTAAAGTACGTATAGTCTTAACAAGGAACTCTGGAATCATTGGTTTAATTTTAAGTGGAGAAAATTGTACGGCGGCTTGGTCAATTTTTATAATGCTGTCAATCCATGCTCAGTCTCGAGTCAAATATCTGCATTGAATGTCTTTTTCAGTATTTCTATGAAGGTTTGCCTCCACAATCTTATGATTATGGGTGATTTTAATGTTCACCCTTGTGGTGACCCCCTTTTGAAAAGTATTTCGGATCTGCATTGTGCACGATCCGAGGGTTTGCATTTGGAACACACGACAGAGGGGGAACTTTTTAATGATCTATTGAATGATCTGGATTTGACGTTGTCAATGGCATTAATGGATCCGACCAAGTGTTTTGAGACCCCAACGTTTAAGGTACATGGGTGAACTTTTATTGATTATGTATTACTTACATCCCTTATGCAGTCCTTTGTGGATTATTTTACTATAGAAGAAAGTGAATTCAGTGATCATATTCCGCTCACTATCCACCCAATGGGTTCATGGATAGCTAAAGAAGGACTGAATCATATCACTGGTAGGGTGAGCACAACTGACGGGAGATGGCGATTAAGATGGTCTAAGATCAGCCCAGATCTGCTGTACAAAGACATTAAAACTATTTGTGCAGATGAAATTACGGTTTGCACCCAGGAAGGGTTGCAGCCGTGTAAGGTCCTTAGTGCCTTCCAAAGTCTATCGGTTAAGGTCTCCCAGTTGCTTTCAGTGCCAGCAAAGAATTTAGAGAACGTGGGACCGAAATGGTTCAACCCCGATTGCTCTAAAGCACCAAGAAATCTAAGACTGGCACTGGTAGCTAAACCAAGAATAAAGGAGACAGTTCAGCTGTGTCTGAAAGAATATAAATCCACCATTGCCAAACATAAGGAATCTCTAAGAGAAGCGGCATGGAGTGAGATCCTTGATCCCACTACCTTGCGGTGTAGTTCCAGATTCTGGGCGGTAATGAAGAAACCTTTCTTGGTCCAGGAGCCAGGTAATGGTCTGGAATCCTATATACCAAAGGAGGAGTTTTAAGCACATTTTAAGCAACTATATTGCTGCTCAATGGTTGAAACATTCAACCCTGCCCCTTGCAATAATGATGAAATAATTATTTTTGATAGAGGGGAGGTCACTGAGGGTATTGTAGGACTAACAGCCGGGAAAGCTCCCGGTCCCGATGGGATTCCTCCAGACCTATTTAAGTCTGAACCAAATCTTTGGGCCCCAATACTAGAGTCTGGTTTTAATGCTGCTGCGAAAAATGGCTGTACACAATCATGGGGGGGTCTCTACGATTGTCCCAGTTTTTAAGAAGGGGGACAAAGGTAGTCCACATTGTTATAGACCTATTTCATTAATAGACTCTATGGTTAAAATAGTAGGAAGAATTCTACTGCAGAGACTCTCAGACTGGGCGATGGAAAATAACATCATGTCCATCTCCCAGTATGGTTTCTGCAGTGGCCGTTCAACAATAACTCAGTGCCTTAACCTCTTTTTAATATTAAGTAAGTACACTGTTGCTCAAAGGGGTACCATCCACCTCGCCTTCATGGATCTTTCCTCAGCTTTCGACTGTGTAAACAGAGGAAAGTTGTGGCATTCCATGATGGCGAAAGGTGTAGATAGTGGAATTGTTAATTTTCTTGTAGATCTACATAGCAATACTAGAGCAAATGTGAGATATTCTCAAGATCTGAACACAACTAATAACTTTGACATTAGAAAGGGTGTTCGCCAAGGATGCATCTTGGCCCCCTTCCTTTTTAATTGTTATATTAATGAGCTAGATAGCGTCTTACAGAATGTATCGACTGACTGCCCAAGAGTCGGTAGGTGGGGAATTCCTGTACTTTTATACGCAGATGATGCGGTTTTAATTTCCAGAACTGAAAGGGGTCTCCAGGCTCTCTTAAATGCTTTTAAACTGTTCATGACGTAAAGAGACCTCTTGGTCAACAATTCGAAATCATTTGTTATGCAAGTTGGCCAACAACCAAGAAGGAACTTCTCATTTAAAATTGATGAAGATGTAATCCCCATATCAAAAATGTTCTCGTATCTTGGGGTTCTTTTTGATAATAAACTTAACTGGGGACCTCATCTCGCAAAAAATGAAAGGGGAACTGGTTAGGGTTAATGCTTCAATTTTTAATTTTGCATCGAAACTGGGGAAAAAACCTACCAGTGCTATGATGAAACTTTATAATGCAAAATCAGTGGCAACTGCTATATATGGTAGTGAAATTTGGGGGTATGTTGCTGGCGAGCAGCTGCAGATTGCTGAAAATTTCTTCTTGAAGCACCTCCTGTGTGTCCCTGCAGGTACGTCAAATTTTGCAGTACACGAAGAGCTAGGGACACGTTATCTAAGTGACGTTTTCTCCTTACGCCCGTTGACCTGTTGGTTAAAATTGTGGTTGAATCAGGAAATACCGCTGACACATCTGATTGTGAGGGATTATCTGATCCAGGATAAGGCAATGGGTACTCCATGGATAAAATATCTGAAATCCAGTTTTGACAGGCTTGGCTGCCTGGATCTGTTTGATAACCCAAGTAGGATTGTAAAAGGGGATCTGGAGTTAACCAAACGGGCCTTCCGAATGGACAGGAAGACCCAGAGGGAAGGTGTGAGAAAATTTGTCATGTTGAAAACGTGTGAAACCACGGAGCCGTATTTGCTGGGCTCACTGACCTCTCATGAAAAGTTTCTGCTAACAAGGTTTAGGTTAAATCTTTTCCATCATCTGCTGATTAGGCCAAAAACTGATATTTTTAACAAATCTGCATCACCCTGCGGCTACGACGGAAAGTCTCCGCAGGATTTGCTGCATTTTATATTTTTATGTGGGTTTTATGAGTACCCTCGCAAGCGCTATCTGGTCACCCTTTTAAACAAACTTAATTTTATCCAGATCAGACCGGCATTAATGTACCTACAACTTTTGCATAGTGACAGTATTCTCCAAATTACAGATTTTTTAAAATTGACTGTGAGGCTGAGAATTTTCATGGACCTGTAATGGTCCCCTGTGATGAATTATTTATCTATTTGATTCAATTGTACGGATGATAGGACATTTCCTGTACTTTTTGCACTTTATCTGATATGTGTTTACAAATAATGTGTTCTAAATTGTTTATTATTGTATATGTACTTTTATGGTTGGTACAAAAACCGAAATAAAGTCTTTACTACTACTACTAATTAAATGGCAATTGCTGTTCAATGAAGTGGCTATTAAATTTGATAAAAAGAAGTCCTAAATTAAATAAATAATAGGGCATTTACAGTACATATTTAGGCAAAAGCATGAACTATTGATAAATAACAGAAAATCTGTTTTGAATTGTAAGTTGGAACCACATGAAAAGGCATTTTTGTTAATTTATTTTAGGATTCACCTTTGGATTTGATATAGATTCTTCATTATTGATATATTTTGGCTTCTCTTTTGGCTCTACATTTTGGCACTCTAATTTCTGGTTCGCATATTTCCCCATTTAGTTGCTGGCAATTCGGGCTTATCTAGTATTGCACAGGCTCTCGGAATTCAAGTGTATGCTACCTAAAGAAGTGGAACACCTTGAAAACCATATGAAAGCCTCTAACCTTTGACTTTTGGTAATGTGTGTAAAAATTGAAGATTTCAATATAGTGCGTTGCTGATGCTAGCTGCAAAATGTGATTGTCCTGCTCTGTGTTGCAGATTGTAACCTGCAACACAGGAGAGATCCAGGAGAGATCCCCTGCACCTTATTTTGTGAATACATTAGTGCGTCTAATAACACCGCTGGATTTTATCATTCACTGGACTATGATGTAATTCGCACATAAGATGGGTTTTACTAAAATGATTGTGCTCTTACCAGAAAAGGTCAGTTCCTTAACAAAAATGCAAAAAAAGAATAGAGAGTCCTATTCCAGGCAAACCTTCGTCATCAGTGTACTCAGCCCGTCCCTCCCCCTACGCTCCCGCCTCCCACCTCCCCCTCCCACGCTCCGCCCCCTCCACTATCCATTTAAGGCTGATGAGCCAACGCGCAGCGTCCACGCGCTGCGGCCGCGCCGAAGGTGCGCCAAAGGTAAGCCCGTCTACGCCCGTCCGCGCCTGGACCGCGCCCAGCGCCAGACCCCCTGGCCCCCGTACCATCCACCCCTCGACATTACATACGACGCCACCACCCTCTTAGCCCTAAACCCCGGTCGACTCCCCAACTGCGCCCAAGCCGCTCCTGGACACACCCATGGATCCTTCTCTTGCAACTCCTGCAAGTTCGACGGCACCAAGAACAACTCCTCATCCACGAACACAAAACAGAAATCTGACACCAACCACCTACAATGCATCCTGCTCAACACCCGCTCGATCCACAGACACGCCATCGACCTTTGGAATCTACTAGGCACCGTCTCTCCGGACGTCGCCTTCCTAACAGAAACATGGATGAACGCCTCATCAGCCCCAGACATCTCCATTGCCATCCCGGAAGGCTACAAGATCATCCGAAAGGACCGCATCAAGCAAACAGGAGGAGGCATCGCCATTGTTCATAAGAATTCCATCCGCATCTCAACTAGCTCAGACGTCAACCTCGCTAGCGCCGAACACCTTCACTTCCAGATCCACACCGACCCCAAGACCACACTCAGAGGCACCCTCCTCTACCGGCCTCCAGGACCCCATGCACAATTCAGTGATGACATCACTGACTTTATCACCCCACATGCCCTCCCCTCCGAGGACTACATTCTATTTCGAGACCTCAATTTTCACCTGGAAAAGAGCAATGACAGTAACGCCACCACCCTTCTGGACAATCTCGCCAACCTCGGACTCAAACAACTCGTCAATACCCCCACCCACAATGCAGGTCACACACTCGACCCTATCTTCACCTCCTGCAAACATATCTCCTTCAGTCACACCACAGTTCTCCATTGGACGGATCACAGCTGCGTTCACTTTGCCTACAAAAAGACCACAACCCACAGCCATCCTCAACCAACTCTGCGAAGAAACTGGAACAAAATCACCATCGACCAGATCTCCTCATCGCTTCTTCAAAACCCCCCTGCCCACTCATCGAACGCCAACCAAGCAGCCATTAACCTCACCCAATGGCTAACCAACAGCGCCGACATCCTAGCACCGTTGAAAAAACGCCAAATCAAACTAGGCAGAAAAAACGCCTCCTGGTTCAACGAGGATCTTAAGAAATCTAAGAAACTCTGCCGCTCCCTCGAGAAGGCCTGGAAAAAAGACCCAAACACCAGCACCAAGGACGCCTTCAAAAACGCTACCCGCATTCACCACCAACTAATCCGGTCTGCCAAGAAAGCCGCATTCAAAGACTGACTAGATAACAACGCCCACAACAGCAAGGAATTATTCAACATCGTCAAAGAATTTACCAACCCCTCAGCCAACTCCAACGACATCACCCCCTCTCAAGCCCTTTGCGACTCCCTAGCTTCGTTCTTCCACACAAAATCGCAGACATCCACAACAGCTTCGACAACCAACCCGGAGACCAACCCACCCAACCTTCTGCCGTACCTTCACCCCCCTTGAACTTCCTCAACGACTGGAACCCAATCTCCACTGAAGACACCATCCGCCTGATGAACTCCATCCACTCAGGATCCCCCACAGACCCTTGCCCTCACCACATCTTCAACAAAGCAGACTCCATCATAGCACCACACCTCCGAGACGTCATCAACTGCTCCCTCAACTCCGCCACCTTCCCGGAAAGCTGGAAACACGCAGAACTCAGCGCCCTTCTGAAAAAACCCACAGCTGACCCCACCGAACTCAAAAACTACCGCCCCATCTCGCTCCTTCCATTCCCGGCCAAAGTCATCGAGAAAGCTATCAACAACCAGCTCGCCGCCTTCCTCGAAACCAACAAATCCCTCGACTCCTCACAGTCCGGCTTCCGAGCCAAACACAGCACTGAGACCGCACTCATCGCAGCAACAGACGACATTCGAACTCTACTGGACAATGGAGACACAGTCGCCCTCATCCTCCTTGACCTCTCCGCAGCCTTCGACACAGTCTGTCATAGCACCCTACTACAACGCCTCAGAAACATCGGAATCCTAGGAAAAGCACTGGAATGGATCACCTCGTTCCTTACCGGAAGAACTCAGAGAGTCCGCCTTCCACCGTTCAAGTCAGAGGCCACTGAAGTCATTTGCGGCGTGCCACAAGGATCTTCACTAAGCCCCACCCTCTTCAACGTATACATGAGCCCCCTCGCGACCATCGCACGCCAACACAATCTCAACATCATCTCCTACGCTGATGACACTCAACTGATCCTCTCACTCACCAACGACCCGAACACCGCCAAAACCAACCTACATGAAGGAATGAAAGAAGTAGCCGAGTGGATGAAGCACAGCCGTCTGAAACTGAACTCAGATAAAACAGAAGTCCTGATCCTAGGTACCTCCCCCTCCGCCTGGGACGACTCTTGGTGGCCAGAGGCCCTTGGAAAAGCACCCATCCCGTTGGACCACGCACGGAACCTGGGCGTCATCCTGGACTCCTCACTCTCAATGAACAGACAAGTCAACGCCGTTTCATCATCTTGCTTCAACAGTCTTCGCATGCTCAAAAAAACATTCCGTTGGATCCCAACCGAAACTAGAAAAACGGTCACCCACGCACTGGTCACGAGCCGCCTGGACTATGGAAACACCCTTTACGCCGGTACCACCGCAAAACTCCAGAAAAAACTCCAACGCATCCAGAACGCTTCAGCCAGACTCATACTAGACATCCCGCGTAAAGACCACATTTCTGGTCACCTGAAAAACCTCCACTGGCTCCCCGTCAATAAGAGGATTACATTCCGCCTCTTAACCCACGCACACAAAGCACTTTACGAACTTGGACCCGTTTGCCTCAACACACGACTTTCCTTCTACACCCCCTCCCGTCAGCTACGATCCTCCAACCAAGCCTTTGCTACTGTACCTCGCATCAACAAAACCACCATGGGAGGAAGATCCTTCTCCTACCTGGCAGCTAAAACCTGGAACTCACTCCCCACTCACCTTCGCCTCACTCAGAACCACCTAGCATTCAGAAAGCAACTTAAAACTTGGATATCCGACAAATAATTCCCCTCCCTTCTTCAAGCGCCTTGAGACCCTCTGGGTATGTAGCGCGCTATATAAATTATTTGACTTGACTTGACTTGACTCAAAATTGCATGTCTATGAATATTCACTCTACAGTGTGATTACAAATCTTGGGTTTGCCAAAAATAAACAATTGTCTTCTACAGTTGGGTTCCTTAGAAGAGACGACACTTGTTTTCAGCTCTCAATCTGGGATTTGAACAGCCTGGCATTTCATTGCTGTACCTTACCTGCTGTCTGTATTGAACACATTCCAAGTTTTCACTTGTAACTGTAATAATACAAAAGTGAGTTTAACCGGGGAATTGTGAAGATTAACTCAAGCTTTCAAAAGATGCACTTGTTTTTCCAAATCTTTTGTAAACCTGTGGTTTTATGTGTGCCTTCATTATTTATAGGGCCACTCGTCCCTTTGGCTTGTGAAGTGATGGTCATATCAAGGTCCAACACTTCGAGTTCTAATGCTCCTTTGCAGAGATATAATTGAGACATTGGAGACATTATTTCCATCTTGATCAAATGTAACTAAAACGTAATCTTGACGTTGAAGAAGTTCTAATGAAAAAAGATTATACACACGGTGCACTTATAAACCAATACAGTAAATGGGAACATTGATTTGGGAATACCTCTTGCTCTCAAAACACAGGGTTTGTATGTCAGAATTTAGATCACAAAAATATTGTACCAGCAAAAACATTGTAGCAAGTATATCGACACTAAATATATTTTGAGGGTAAATGCATATAGATAAGCATAGACGCAGTCTTAACTCCACATCAACGTACAATAACACTACATATATTGCTAAATTGAATAGACGTGGATTTAAATACAGTAAACCTATACTTGCCTATACATACCTGCCATCTTGACATTTACCTCGTTGATATTCTTGCTGTTATTTTTTTGCAGTATTATATTTAGAACTCGATACGTTCTTAGCACGGTATACATATATTGCTAAATTAATGAAAATCATTACGATCTCCTAATTCAAAACTATAACAATAGCTTAAAATACATTATCTATGAGCTACTGATGTGATCATATTCCCAACATTACTATTAGCAGTTTTAGGAAGCAAAATGCATTCTTCCAGAATTTCAATCCAGGCCATAAAAAAAAACACAGATGAAAATCACAAAAGTGCAAAGTGCATATTAAGGAACAAATAAACGAAACATTGCTTAGTAGCGGAATTAAGACCAGTGAGTAAAGATTTGTACAAATTTGCCTGCCGATCTAATAGTCAAGTAATTACCTGAATCGAAAAGCTCCCATTCCATTAAATTATAACCGGTCAAATGCAGAACATGGCCAAAAATCATTCACACAACATGCGCAAATGAGCTTAAGTGAATATTGTTAAATACGTTTCCTATTCAATACTTGAGTAACTAAAAAAATCAAATAAAACAGTATGACTTAATAATCTTGACTATTTCACTAATTCATTCATAAATGCAACATTATTGAAGGCAGGTTTGAAAAGTAAAATATATTTTTCCAAAGTTCCTACCCTGAGGATTAAATGCACGCAAGTAAGTCACAAAGGTGCAAGGTGTATATAAACAATTAGATGATCTTCTAGATATTACTTAGCAGAAATAAAACCAATAAATTAACAAATTGTACCAATTTGCTGCAATTCATATAGCCAAATAATTTCATGAGTACAAAGCTCTAAGGGCCTGATGTACGACCAAGAAATTTGCGACTCGCAAATTGTGTTGCAATAGCGACTCGCAAATTGGTATGTACAACAGTGTCTGCAACACTTATTGCGGTTCCCAATGTGGTCGCAAATTGCATGCCTTATGCATATTCATGAGGCACTCGCAATTTGCGACCCCATTGGGAATGGCTGGCCCTCCCAGATATGGTAGCCTGCTGGGCTCAGCAGACCTCCATGTCTGGGACTGCTTTTCAATAGGGCAGTTTTTTTTTAATGCAGCCCGTTTTCCTTAAAGGAAAACGGGATGCATTTAAAAAGTAGAACAATGAAATGTTTTCTTATAAGTTTTTTAAGGGCAGGTAGTGGCCCCTAGGACCACTGCCTGCCCTTAAAAAATATTTTTAGAGCCAGTCACAGAGGAAGGGGTCCCCAGGGGACTCCTTCCAGTTTGCAAGTGATTTACCACCTGTGAAGGGTGGTAAACTGCGACTGTTTTGCGACTCCAATTGGGGTTGCAAAACAGTCACACTTGGCATTTGGGGTCGCTATTAGACAGGGAATGACCCTTCCTAATGGGGAGTCGCAAAACACTATTTTGCGAGTTGCAAATTTTTGCGAGTCGGAAAATAGGGTTTCTATATGTCCAAAAGGACTTTTGCATGTGCAAACAGGTCTAAGACCCGTATGCGCATGCAAATATCCATCGTACATCTGGCCCTAAGTCCACTAAATTATAATCAAGCATTACTTAACAGCTCAATGATTTTCACAAGTCAACAATTAAATAACACAAAAACTCAGCATAAATACAGTGACTTAGTGAGCTAAGGGAATAATTGATTCAGTTAATCGGCTATCAACAAATGAACAGCATTGCTCCAATTCAAAAGCAAGTTAAATTGAAACAGACAATTTTTCTTCAGCTTTAGCTTAACCGTAACAAACCAGCAGATAAGTGGAATATAATTGCCTGATAAACACAAAATAAGAGCTTGACGACACGTTCTTACCATTGCTCTTCAGAATAAAGATCTCAGCAAAATTTGATGAGGATTTAGCAAAGATGGATAAATTCATGTGATATGAAATAGTCTTTCCTACGAGTAGCCACATAGCCTACATTTATTATTAGACCAGTCATGTAACCATTTCGAAGCCCCATCCTTAGTTGGATAAGCGCCAAGTGTTAGCCTCAGAAATTAATCTTGCATATGTGGATAAAAATGGGTGGTCAGGTAGGACTGAATGGCCAAAGTTTCATAACAGTTTAAGATTGACCAAGTACCCTTTTTTGCTGCTATTTCTCCTTTGTACAAATGGAATGAAAGAAATGTTGTTAATAGAGTACGAGATCACTTGAAGCATGCTGCAGTACTATGAAATGGCCATTGATCCTGTTAGCCAAAGGCTTGAGGGGATCTGTTATGTTGGCCCGCCTTGGGCTGCTGTGGGCAGAGCTGATGATTGCCACAGAGCCAGATTCTGATGAAGGCAAGGAATACAAATATTTCAGAAAGGCTGCTTTGCGTGCTAAGGCCTGCCTTTTAAAGGCCAAACTCAGGTCGAATTTGAGCCTGGTCAATATTCATCAGAATCCTAAAAACAGATTTTACTGCCCTGACCTGTGACAGATATAATAGTTTCCCTCAAAAAATGAATGAAACATAAGTTAAAGCTGGAAATAAATTTGCTGACATTATATTCACACTATGGACAAAAGATGGACAGGCCAATTTATCACTAAGAATCTTAAAGGCGAAGATGTTGGTATCAGCTTTGGCTCTGAGTAAATCAAAATTGCTTCTGAAAGAGATTTTACTAGGAAACAGAATGCCAAGGTACTTATAATTTTCTAACAGTTTCAATTGGTTTTGAATACCAGGACCGTTATCTGAAAGGAAATGCCCAAATTGACATGATCTTATTTTTTTTTTAATGTTAAGCTCCAGCTAGTCGGCTAATACATCTTTGTCAAAGGAGTTGATGAAATGCTGCAAACCTATAGATGTCCGAGTAAGTAAAACAATATAATCAGCATATTGAAGATATTTTAAAGGACTATTTGGCAACTTAGGATGTGAAATAAATTTTTCCTAAATATTTATTGAGATCTTCCATGAAGGAATTAAGTAAACAGGGGGCGAGAACGCACGCCTGTTATAGGCCATTTAATGTTTCAATTCGTTGTGTCAGAGATGTTCCATGCCCCAACTTGATCTGGACAGAGCTGTTCATATAAAGCGTATTATAAGGCCCTGACGTTTAGATGGCGCGCCCCATGCAACAGATTTTGCCAGAGCAGGACACAGGGAATGGTGTCAAACGCAGCATTTAAATCAATGAAACAGATGGCAAGTTTGTCCTTCATTGATATGTTGGACCCAGCCAGGAGTGTCAGGGCAAGCAGATTGGTAGAGGTCGACAGGCCTTTACGAAATCCAGTCTGATTCACTGGAATGAACTGAGCTGCAGTTGCCCAAGCTTTTAGCTCCTCTGATAGCAGAAATACAAAGACTTCTGCCTCTATGTCTATAGAGCAATTAAGCAAAAATGTGTGGGTGATTCGGTAGGGCTTCATTGCCATGACTCTGGGATAGTCTCGGTCAAAATGACTTAATTGTAGAGGGGAGTCAACACCATTGACCACAGATTGGGGTTGTCCCTAAAGATGGCATTTGGTAGGCCATTTAGACCCGGTGCTTAAGGAGTGCTAATTGTAGAAGAGGACGATGTAGGGCCTCTACTAGGTACTGTGATCTGGCTTTGCTGTTTTTTCATGGGTACGGCCTTTGACTTTGCCTTCATTTATCTCTGGGATTGAATCCTCCTGGATACCCTTGGATCATGAGTGACGGATGTATGACATCACAACGCATGCTTTTACCACGCATGCTTTTACATCACAACTTTTACAACACATGCCTTTACAACGCATAGTGTTGAGGGGTGCTGGATAGTGAATAGTTTAATTTACTATTCCAACTCCAGTCCCCGTGGATAGTAGGGAAGGTGTTGGATAGTAAATTAAATCTATTCCCTATCCTAGAGCGCCCCCCAGCGCAATGCGTTGTAATGGTTTGCGTTGTAAAAGTTGCATGTAAAAGCACTGCGTGGTAAAAGTTGCGTTGTCAAGGATGTTTCCCATGAGTGACTACCGTTCGAGATCCACACTAGTCGGTAATATACCCAAATGACCTCTGAGATCTTGGCACCATGGGCCTTATTTCCATCATTTTCTAGATCATTAATAGACAAAAAGGCCCTGTTATTTTTGAGCGTACTTGCAGATAATAGTTTGTTTCATAGCTACTGACAGTAATCATTCTTTGCGTTCCATAGTTATTGCTTAGAAGACCTTCAAGAATTGTTTAATTGTTGTTTGGCTTTGAAGTGAGGAAATTAACTCTTATGATGAAATATGGCCCTGATCGCTCTATACAGAGCCTTCATTTGTTGAAACAAGGTCGGCGTATACTAGTTCATAGTAGATTGAACAAGAAGCTTATCCTTTTTTCTGAGTTTTAGGCTCAAACTTTGAAATTAAGCAATGTATGATGGTATTGCACTTGACCACTATAGAAATTGTTTCAGCAGAAGGAGAACATCTAACTCTTATTAATTTCAGGTCAAAAGTAAGCAATTGGAATTCAACATCAATTTCTGTTGATATATATAGATGGCTAACCAGCCTTTTGTCCGACCTATAGGTGAAGAATGTGTGGCTTTAATGGAGATCTACTGATAGCCAACAATCGGAGTACTCTGTTCCCTGCATGTTTCTTGAAATATAAAAATGTGAATCCTTGTAGGAATAAAAGGACCTCTGGATCCCCCAAAAGCCTTCTGAGACCATGAACATTTTTAAGAGCAAGACCTCATTGACAGTTGTTGATCAATTGTTGTCGCATATCAGTTCTCACTAATGAATCTTTCAGCCAATTAAGAAAGATGGAAACCAAGACTGATCCTCCATTTCAGTGTTCTTCTTGAAGCTTTGTTTACAAGAATATGCATTAAAAGCGGTGTATATGATTTTAAAGTTCAGCATTTCTGCCACTTTGAGGAGATTTCCGATAGCGCCTCGTAATAGCGTAGTGGGCTGCTGGAATGATTTGAGAGTGGAGATAGTCTGCCCTTCCCTCATTAAGCGTGATGATGAAATTAATATTAATAGATAGTTTGAAGAAACATGCCTAATTTCAATATCCGCCTCTAATATTTTCTCAGTATATCCAAGATCTACAGAAAGACCCTCGAAAAAGCACTCCTCACCATGAAAAATGTGTTGAAGTAATCTATTCAGTCGTAGTACCTCTTGAGTACTACATCGATCAATGAAGTTTCAGTGGTAATAACTAACAATTGACACTATGTAATCAGTGACTGCTATTTTTAAAATCTGGCGCTGGACCATTATACATTCTAAAATAATCTCTCTGTGTATATACTTTGGACCCAAACCCATTGTGGCATATATGTCTGAAATATCTGGCTTGACCTCTTCTGTGGGTGTATCTGATATTTCAGGGGAGCGTCTGGACAGTTGACAATCTTTAGAAATGTATCACTCAAAGCACATACTAAAGCCAGTTTTGCCCTTCTATCTTTTTGTGTTATGAATTTATCTGATCTCTATACTGCCACTTCATCATATTCCCCACCTATGCCAACTATGGCAGGGCACCATCTGACATCTTATTCTTGCTGATGCACCCATCCTTCACTTATACCACATTCATATTCATCCTCAGGAGACCTATAAGGTTTTAGATACCTAGTTCATATTTCTGTTCACAAGGTACATTCTTGCAGCTGTATTGACATTATGTAATCCTAAACATTACTTTACTATCTCTCTTAGTGGTGAACAGATCGAGGGGTCTATGATGTTTAGACAAAATGAATCCTGCCCCCCCAAATATAATACATAAAAAGCCCCACACATTAAAATTGTGTGATATACAATGGCTTCCTTTTTTGCACCGATAGACACCATGTACGGTCCTAGAAAGGATTGTTTTCCTTTCCTCTAGACTTTCTTAATCCTAAATGAGTACATTACCTAATGTGAAACTGCTGGCATCTGCCCTGATTGTGTCAAAAGACTTCAGCACTGGGACCTGTGCAATCTCTTTTTTGACGCACAAATTATTTCTCACACGTTTCAGTTCACAATACTTTACCCTTGTTCATGGTTAAAAGTAAAGGGTTATTTTATCAGCAAAATGCGACAAAATAATATGGCAACTGCGGGACAGAGTGAAGCTGCCTGTTGTCCTCAGACTGAAAGCCATATGGAAAGCTTTCACAAAACCTACTTTGTACGTCTATATACATGTATTATGTGAACAAGTTGTGGGACTTGAGAGGGGTCAGTGTAGATTCCTTTGCATTAGGGTGATACAGTATCGCTACTGCAGGTCTTGCTTAGACATGCCAATACATGTAGGAAGTATTTCTGGGGTGCTAAAGGCTTGGGTACAGCGTACATCCGAATCCTTGTAACACCTACTAGAAGTCCTGTGTAAAGCTCCCAATAAACCTTGAATATGACTCTCTTGCTGTATACATGCTGTTCAAAGTTATCCACATTCCTACTACTGTATACTTTTTTGAACGATAACCTTTACACATAACCTTAGCATTTGTAAAACTGTGTGCAAAACTTGATAATATCCACTCTTACTTTTGCCATATACTAAAATGTATTCCTGGAAATATCTGAATGTTTTTAACCCTGAAGGCAGCGGCATTATAATGGGCATAAAAAATGCATGCATTCTGAGACTTTATAAAGCAAATCTGTAGTGATTCCAACTACACAAGAAGTAGGTTCAAGGTAGATTTATTATGAAGAAGAACAGCTTAACAACCACAAGTAGGAGGTGATGTTCTCTCAGGATCAACCTCTCAGTAACAGTAGTAAAATCAAGCCAAAACATTCTAAATGACCAGGACTAATTCTAAATGACATGAATAAATTCCAAATGACATCAAGTCATGGAATACCACACACCTCCCCCCTTTAAAACAAAAAAACAACAAAAAAACAACAACAAAAAAAACAAAACCCCAAGTGGAAAAAAAACAAGAAAATAAAAAGTAAAGAGTTAAGTTCTAACATAATCCTTAAACTTTGAAGGAACACATTTTACACGCTCGCTGTGTCTTAAAGAAATTTCTTCACAGTCTACATTCGATAAATGGTTGTCAACTTCAATACAAGGATCAGGTCTAACATCAGAATTGATCACAACATCGGAATTATTTACAAACTTATTTTCTAAGTTGTCATATACCTCATGTGTACCAGAAAAGCCATCAGAATTGTGATCTGAAACAGACTTTTCTGGCAAAGTGATTTTTTGAGTGAAAGGAACAACAGTAGTCTTACATAAGGAGATCCTTCTCAAATTCCATATTTTCCCTCCTTCCACTCTGACAGCTTTGCTAAAAACCTCAGTGACCTTGACAGGGTCAGACCATCTAGATACCTTCCTGTGTAATAATCCGCCCAATTTTACACGAACAAGATCACCAACCTTTATTCTGCAAGAATTATACTTCTTCTTGGAAGTATGTTGAACCATTCTTTCCTGGTATTTTCCGATTTTATCCTTCAAGTCTTTAAAATCCACCTCACAAGAGGAATTACCTTTTAATCACCAAGGTAAAAGTCGAGAACCTGGTTTCCTCCCACGTAACAACTCAAATGGAGACAAACCAGTCACCGAATTGGGAGACAAACGATAGGTCAACAAGGTCTCTTGAAGAGCTTTCTTCAACTTCAAACCACTCTTCACAGCCAACTGGCAAGATTCCTTGATGACCCTGTTAAACCTCTCAACTTGGCCGTTGGCTTGTGGAAAATAGTTTGAAGTTCTTTTATGTACAATTCCACAATTACTAAGAAAGTCTTCAAATTTGTTACTGATGAACTGTGGACCATTGTCCGAAATAAAATTGTCCGGTAAGCCTTCCCTTGCAAATATTTCATCAAGAAATTCAATCACATGCTCAGAAGAAGTTCTTTCAACAATTTTCAACTCGGGCCATTTTGAGAAGTAGTCAATTAGGACCAAAGCAAACAACTCTTTTCCAGATTGATAATTGAAAGGTCCAATAATGTCAATAGCTAGTCTCCGCCAAGGACCATTGGCATATTCAATGGGGGTCATATCAACGGTAACACTCTTCACAGACATGTCACTCAATAAGCAAGGAGAACAATTCCTGACCCAATTATCCACCATAGCATCAACACCAGGCCACCAATAGTGTTCCCTAATTCTCCTTTTAGTTGTAGACATACCCATGTGTCCTTCATGTGCTAACTTGCAAATCGTTTCCCTTAGCTTCAAAGGAAGAATAATTTTATCAGATCTGACAATAATGTTCTGACTCAACATCAATTTATCCCTGACTTTGTAGAATGACGCTAATTCACCGGAAAGTTTCCTTTCTTCAGGCCAACCCTTAATCAAGAACTGCTTAACCTGGTTCAAAACATCATCATTTTTCATAGCTTCTAACCAATTTTTCTCGGAAAAAAGCAGAGAACCCTCTTGATTTAAAATCACATTCACATCTGCAAACAAATATGCGACATCACAATCAACATTTTTACCAACGGTTACACTCGCAGGAAAACGTGACATACAATCCGCATGGACATTCAACCGTCCTGGGACATACACAACCTCACAACGATATTCTTGTAATATGGCTGCTAACCTTGCTTAACGAGCAGTAAGTACTCTTCCACCACCTGCAGACAACATAGTGATCAAAGGTTTGTGATCAGTTCTCAAAGAAAATTTTGTTCCCCACAAAAATTGTCTAAAGTGCTGAGATGCCCAAGTACAAGCAAGTAACTCTCTCTCAATAGTTGAGTAATTCTTTTCAGCGTCACGTAGAGCTCTAGAAGCATACGACACAACAAATTCACCAGATCTATCTTTTTGCATTAACACGGCACCTAAGCCAACATTGCTTGCATCAACATAGACAATGAACTCCTTACCCACTGAATATGGCTTCAAAAATGGAGCCTCAACAATTTTGCGTTTCAAAATTTCAAAAGATTCCTGTTGTTCCTTGCCCCAATCAAATTTAACATTTTTTTTAGTAAGGTCCTCAATGGATGTACAATGTCTGAGTAATTTTTTACAAATTTACCATAAAATTCAGTCAAACCTAAAAAAGAAAGTAATTGTTCTTTGGATTTAGGTGCAGAAGCATTGACAATACTCTGAACATGGTTAACCTTGGGTTTGATACCATTCTTAGAAATTTCATGGCCTAAGTACTCAACTTTATCTTGTCTAAACTTGCATTTAGTAAGTTTTAACGTAAGGCCCCTAGATCTAACTTTTTCTAAGACAGAAATTAAGTTCTCATCATGTTCAATGTTGTCTTTCCCAAAAATCAAAATGTCATCTTGGAAAGCTATAGCCCCTTTGCATTCCATCAATAACTCTTTCATAAGACGCTGGAAAACAGAGGCTGCACTCGCCAAACCAAAAGGCATACGCAGATATTGGAACATCCCTTCTGGAGTGACAAATGCAGTTAACTTCCTAGAGTCCTCATGTAACTCCACTTGGTGGTAGGCACTAGCCAAATCAATGGAAGAAAAGACAGTAGCGCCAGATAATGCAGAAATTAACTCGTGTATATTTGGTAAGGGGTGTTTATCTATCCAAATTTCCTTGTTAAGACTGCGAAGATCCGCACATAAACGAAGTTCGCCTGAGCTCTTAAGTGATATCACAATAGGAGAAACCCAAGGAGATGATTCGATTGGCTCAATTACGCCGAGAGCGTCTTGTCGTGCGCGATGCCGTCAGTATCCCAAGATGCACTGCGTTACGTTTGAGCTGTAAGCGGTAAAGGAATTCCGGGAATAGAACACCGGTCGAGCTCGAGGTAAGCTTTTTAAATATTTTTAAAAGTAAATAATTCAGGAAAGCGCCCGCATTGGTGCTCAAGGGACAAATCCAGCAAGACAATCAAAAATAGTAAACAAATAAGAGTCCGATTTGAGGACAGTGAACACCGCTCGATGAGTGCGGTCGTTAAAGCGATGTAGTCAGTTATAACATCGTGCAGATGCAGATGCAGAGTCCAATATAAATCCAAAGTCATTTTAAAAAGCAGAAAACAAACTTACATCTGTAGAGCCAAATCGGACAGGTTCTCCCAACAAAGTCTCGAAATACACCGCATATGAGCTCTAATGTAGTTGGTCGAGAAATGTAGGCTTTGCTTAGCTTAAAGACGTGTGAACGCTGTCTTCTTAAATCTAGTCCTCCCAATCGTCGCCAGTAAATGTGTAGTGATTCCAACTACACAAGAAGTAGGTTCAAGGTAGATTTATTATGAAGAAGAACAGCTTAACAACCACAAGTAGGAGGTGATGTTCTCTCAGGATCCACCTCTCAGTAACAGTAGTAAAATCAAGCCAAAACATTCTAAATGACCAGGACTAATTCTAAATGACATGAATAAATTCCAAATGACATCAAGTCATGGAATACCACAAAATCAGTGTCCCAGGATTTCCAAGCTGGGCAATATGGTGGTATGAAGCACGGTAATTTGGTTGTATGATAAATTCAGCATGGCAAACTCTGTTCCCCCACCCAATATTGGAAACAACCCTCCAATTTTTGGCAATTCGAATGATTCAACCAGGCACCTGCCTTAAAAACCTTCAGGTCGATGCAATTCCCGAAACTCTTTTGCCATTTTTAGCTAAGACAACAGGAGAAAATCATTCAGGGAACTAAAGCACTTTTGTATCAACACATTTTCCCTTAGACACAGAGGCCCTCATTGCATGTTGCATGGTACTGTGATGGATTTATAATATGGTTCATTTGTTTCCAAATTTATTGTTACCATGTTGCAAATCAGACCCAGTACCATACATTTACAAGTTAAACCCAATGGAATGGAGAATTTCTGTGCGCAATTAGTTTTTCCAGTTGAGAACATCACAGAGAATTCCAATTCCTTGGAGTTTAACGCATATACTTACCAACTGCTCGTGGTAAATATATTCGGGGACCACTGGGTGGGGTGGAGGGAGTCAGAGAGGGATAGGGGAAGGCTATTTCTGGCAAGGGAAGAATTATATGCTCACAGACAAATATGCCAAATGAGGTTTGGTTGCTGTTGCAGCCAAAGCCCCATGCGATGTTACAGTGCAGAATTACCAGTCTCAATCTTCAAAATTAAGCGACCCACTAGGAATCAGCCAGAGTAGAATTCAATGAGGTAATCCGTAATCACCTCGGTGTGTTACTCTTACATCGCAACTATTACAACGTAATGCTGTTACAACGCAGCTATTACAACGGAAATACCATTACAATGCATGCCATTACAACGCATGGCATTACATAGCAGATGCTATTACAACGCATACCATTACATCGTAAGTATTGGTAAGTATTTTTTTATTTTTTATTTTATTTAATATTTTATAATTGATTTAATTATTATTAATTTTAAAAAAAAATATTTATTTCGTTTTTAAATATTATAAATTAAATATATTAATTTAAGTAATTTTTAAAATAAGTATGAGTATAGGAGTATATGTTTTGGGGTACTGATGTATATGTTTTGGGGTGTTTGGGTATTTTTAGGTTTTAGGGCAGGGTTTGGGTTTTGGGGTACAGGGGTGTTTTTAGGTTTTAGGGCAGGGTTTGGGTTTTGGGGTACAGGGGTGTTTTTAGGTTTTAGGGCAGAGTTTGGGTTTTGGGGTACAGGGGTGTTTTTAGGTTTTAGGGCAGGGTTTGAGTTTTGGGGTACAGGGGTGTTTTTAGGTTTTAGGGCAAGGTTTGGGTTTTGGGGTACAGGGGTGTTTTTAGGTTTTAGGGCAGGGTTTGGGTTTTGGGGTACAGTGGTGTTTTTAGGTTTTAGGGCAAGGTTTGGGTTTTGGGGTACAGGGGTGTTTTTAGGTTTTAGGGCAAGGTTTGGGTTTTGGGGTACAGGGGTGTTTTTAGTTTTTAGGGCAGGGTTTGGGTTTTGGGGTACAGGGGTGTTTTTAGGTTTTAGGGCAGGGTTTGGGTTTTGGGGTACAGGGGTGTTTTTAGGTTTTAGGGCAGGGTTTGGGTTTTGGGGTACAGGGGTGTTTTTAGGTTTTAGGGCAGGGTTTGGGTTTTGGGGTACAGGGGTGTTTTTAGGTTTTAGGGCAGGGTTTGGGTTTAGGGATAATTAAATTATATTTACCATTTTAAAATTAATTAAAATATATTTAATAAATTAAATTAATTATTTTACATTAATTACATTTTTTAATTAAATTAAATAAATTAATATTATTAATTTAATTTAATTTCAATATTAAAAATATGTACATTAAACTAATTACTTTTTTTTAATTAAATTAAATTAATTACAATTTTTAATAAAATTACATTTATTTAATAGATATTATTTTATTAAATTAAATTAATGACAATTTTTAAATGTCTTTTAATTAAATTATTTCAAAATAATTAATTACAATAAACTAAATAACATTTTTAAAAAAAGGTATACTTACCTATACTTACGATGTAATGCCATGCGTTGTAATAGCATGTGCGATGTAATGCCATGCATTGTAATGACTTCCGTTGTAATGCATCCCGCGTTGTAAAATCTGCGTTGTAACGGAATGCGTTGTAACACAACGCGTTGTACTGACACCAATCCATCACCTCACTTGTTATGAGGGCGAGAATGGGCAAACCCCTTTGATACATCAGGCCCTAAATGCTTTAAATGTTGTCCTCCTCTCACAACTTTCTCTTCAATTCTCTCTGCCACATCAAAGGTATATTTGTCATCTTGTACATAATGTGAATCTTAAAATGTGCATAATCCTTAAAAAAACTGAAGAAATATCGAGAGAATTCCTTATTCTGAAGACTTTTAGGTACAGTCACACTTTACTAAACACTCATCACCACATTCTACCATGCTCAGAACTTGATGAGGGTGATTAGGATCAGGTTTGATTCTTAGGTCACATTATTGGCACCATCCTAACAAACAAGCCACATTTCTAGCATAACGGTTAACTTAGACTCTCTCTTGAACTCCAAAGCAGAATATAAGTAACCCATCACCTTGATGAGGATTATATAATGCCAATCAAGAGTACTATCATTCCTCTCCGGTTGAACTCTACTAAACATTTCCAACACATCCTGCTCAATGAACAAGCAGGGATAGCAAGAACCGGGCCTCATGGTTATTTCCCTTGCACCCGCTAGTACACAGCAATAGGCTGTGTCTTTCAACATGAATTCTTGTTCCTCCGAAACACCCTGATTGTGGACCAGTTCACCCCTTTAGAAAGCTTATATGTCTCTGCAAAAGAAACTACCCTGCTCCATGTCTTACAAACCTGTACAGCAGCTGGACATGACGTGTTTCTACCCACATATCCTTTGAACACTTCTTGGATCAATCAATATCCACATATCTCCACTCCTGTTGTACCCTATGACAACCATGTATTCTCCCATGAATTGGTGTCGGCACTGACTCTCAGGCCTCTTCTCCAAAGGCCAGTTCCTTCAAGACCTTGGAAGTATCATCCACTATTTTCACTGCTTTCATCAAGAATGAGGCCACTGACCAGCAACAACTTTTCTTGGATCTTTCTGTTGTTGGCTTTTTGCACTGGTCTCTGATATTAGTTATAATGGTGTTTGCTAGTTGCAGTCAATGCACTTAGGATGGCAACATACCACTCCATATAGTTGGTTAGCTATTTTCCCAATTTTTCATCTAACTGTCGCATTGCTCTTACAAGTGCGCCCTCTTTTTCTTTGCGCTCTACTATGGTCAAGGAAGTTGTTTGACAAATTCATTTTCCCCACGTGAATTTCACCAACAATGTTTTAAAGCTTAGACTCAAATACTTTCCTCAATTGGTCCCAAACAAATGTGACCTCTAACATGTGTAGCTTTTGTGTGCACTTGTCAGGTACGTACTCAATGTAGGTAAGTCTTACTTTGTATACCTGGCTCCACACGTGCAGTCCATGGAGCATGCCTCAGTCGCAAGGCCAACTGCACGTGCTCGTTATATTAACCTGACCAACCACAAATTTACCGAATACCCTGCTTTGCCAACATTAATGAAATTATCACATTATACTAAACCCTAAAGGGCGGGCCTTTTTCTGCAAATAAACAGCACCCCTGTTGTGCAAAGAGTTTCCTCCCTGACTGTGGCGGCCATTTATTATTTTTACTGCTCATCGCCTGAGCAGATAGAATGTGTCTCTATAGAGCTAGACTTCAATTCACTGACCCAGTAGCCCTTTGGTGGATGTGTGGCTAGGCTTTTTTGATTGGGGAACTGAAGGTTTGGTGGAGCGGAGCCATGACAATTTAGTGAAATGGGATGGGGGGCACCATTCTCCTCCTAACCCTAATTCAATGCAATAGAGTACAGGAGTGAGGCAGAAAGACTCGTCCTTCTACCACTGGTACCAATTTCAAAAGTCACTCGAAGAGCAATGATTTTAAAACTCTGCACAAGTAAAACCCAACACAGTATTATTAGCCAGTGGTTTCAGCAAGATGTAAAGCAAGGCTTGGTATAAAGACACTGAGTTATAGAGTATCCTTTGCAATAGAGCACACTGAGATATGAATATCACCTGTATGCACTTACATCCCTGAGAGGTGACATATTTAGTGCACAGGAGGATATGGTCCACCGTGGCAGTGTGAACCATGCTCCGCTATGTGGAAGTTGCATATTGCTTAAGGTCCGACGAAGCTACAGTGCAGGACGTTCCTTCTCCTACCTCGCCACTAAATCCTGGAATGACCTTCCCCTCCACCTCCGAACAACATCTTATCTCTCGGAATTCAGAAAGGGACTCAAGACATGGCTGTTCGACTGATTCCAGCCAGAACCAAGCGCCTGGATACACTCACGGGTGATTAGCCACACTTTACAAATCTTGATTGATTGAATGATTGAAGGCAAGAAACTCATATTTAATTTTTTCTTTCCGCTTATGGTTGCTACTTACAAGTTAGGTTGATTAACTTTCATTGAGGTCATGGATCAAATCTTTCACAAAGCATATGCAATAACCCCTTTAAATAATGTAAAAAAAGAACAAATATCACGAAGGAACATGTATGTTTTTGATTTCTCTCATGCGTCATCAGCGACGTTCAGAGCCTGAGTCAGGATATTGCTGTGTGAAAAAGCGCTATTGTGAAAAACAAAAAAATCTGTAATAAAACCTCCCTGTGGACTTGCATCCGAGAGGAGGCCTTGCTGGAGAGGAGCTGCCTGTTAAGTATTATTTATCTGAATACTTTCACTTATTACATCCTTCTGCATCTCTCTACCCCCCATAGGCATTACAGGATGCGTTACTTGAATGTATGTCTTGTATTGTGTTGCAGCATTTGTATAGTTCTTACTAGTCCTACATGGGGCACTGATGCACTTGCCTCCATGTAGCATGCTACACGATGTAGGGTATGTGGTTGTAGGAATGTTGTCTTTGGTTCAAACCTATGTGGGAAGTGTTTCCATGTCGTGCTTGATGACCACAGAGGTGTGGTTATTGTGTTATGGGTTGCAGCACGTAGCAGTGTGTCAGATGATAAAAGTGTAGGACACAGATGTGCACTTTTTTAGTTTTCAGTAGGTTGGTAGCTTTGAACAGTTCCGCAGGTCCCTTTATTGATTTTTCATATGATAAAGACTGCTTAGCTGGTTACTGCACTGGGTTGTCCAATATGAGTTTTTTTGTGTAGTTGTGGTCCTGAGCTGGCATGGTTAGAGGAAGGAAGAAGTGGAAAAATCTGTTGGGATGGGCATTTTATTGCCATCCTATATCTGAGTGCCTTTGTGAGTTGTCTTCTTTTTGTTTTAGCCAAACCTGTGTGTATTTGCATGCCTTACGTGAGTTAAGGCAGAAACACACTAGAACTTAATTGAACTAATCAAGAGAACTTGAATTAAGGTATGCTGTAGCTCACATTTTGTGACATGATGTATGAAAAAAATGTGTTTTTAACAAACAGATAAGGTGAAGGTTAAATCATCTCTAGCAGTCGAGGGCACAGCATGTCATGCTGAAAACCGGGCATTTCAACATATCTAGAGGTCAAAAGAATGTGTGGCTTTGGGACTCAGCTGGTACATGAGGAGGGAAGTTGATTGGAACGTTTTTTCTTTATGATCCTAAAAATACCAACACCCTTGTCCCTCCCCATAGATTTGCTCGGTATAACGCAGCTTCCAAGTTCAATTGCCTAGTGAACACATTTCTCTCTGAACTAAGTCTCTGCTGTTCAATAGTAATTACTAGTTGGTGACATTTAGGGGGGAAGACTCCCCCATCTAACAGGCTCACATCTGGATCTTGAGACACCAGCTAACCTAATTCCTTCTTTAAAAGTGTCATTTTCAAACTTGTAACTTAAAATCTGACGTTACCATTGAAGAGGATTTTTATTGCAATTTCTCAGACACCAAACACGAAAATGTAGTTTCCAGATACAAGATCCAACAGGCACATGCATCAAAGGATTTTGCGATCGCAAACGGTGCGAATCGCAAAAATCGGCCGTTTGCGATCGCAAAATCCTCTTTTGGAATGCATGAAGGTTCAAGGTCCTCGCAATTTAAGAATTCGCAAATATTTGCGAATTCTCAAATTGCGATTGCATTTAAGGAATCGCATTTTGCGATTCCTTAAATGCAAAGCAAGAAACCTTTTAAAATTGCGAATTCGCAATTAGGGGTTGCAAATTACCACGAGGGTGAACCTCGTGGTAATTTGCGAAAAATTACCCCCCCCTGCACCCATGGAATGCATTAACATTTTGCGAATCGCTAATTGCAATTCGCAAAATATCAATGCCTTCCCATTGATTCCTATGGGCCTTTTGGCCCATAGGAATCAATGGGAATTGCGAAATCGCAAATTAGAATTCGCATAATATTTGTGATTCGGTAAAAATTGCGATTTTTACCGAATCGCAAAAATTATGCGAATAAATTGATGCATCCCGTTTTGCGATTCCTTAATTGCGATTCCTTAAAAATCGCTGATAAGGAATCGCAAAACGTTTTGTTGATGCATGTCACCAAAAATCTCATAACCTTTGCAAGCTCTGCCGACGCTTAGTTAAAAGTACATGTCCAACCGTCTAATTGCAGTACACCCTGCTCTGCGGGCTACCTAGGGCCTACCTTAGGGGTGACATATATGCAATAGAAGGTGAGCTAAAAGCTTGGCAAAAGGGTTATATTCATATTGCCAAGAAGAATTGGCAGTTAGAAACTTCAGACAGGCTACACTGGCAGGCCTGAGGCATGTTTTAAGGAGCTACTTAAGTGGGTGGCACAATAAGTGCTGCAGGCCCACTAGTAGCATTTATGAATATATGGTATACCACTTTACTAGGGATTTATGAGTAAATTTAAGATGCCAATCAGGTGTATGCTATTTTTACCATGTTTAGGGAGAGAGCACAAGCATGTTAGCATTGGTTAGCAGTAGTAAAGTGCACAGAGTGGCGCTCGATCACGTCTACCAGTACGTCTGAGTCCATCTAGGAAATCGGTATGCCGCGGAGGTCAGCATCCTCGCGGTTATACCGTAATGCGTGTGGTATGTTCGCAGACCTGACAAGGAGAGCAGGCAGCTCCATCCTCGTCAAGTAGCGCTCTAGGTGAATGTATGCATGTGGGTCTGGGGAAGTGTGGGCGAGTGCCAGGACAGTTGTCGGCAGCCTGCATATGTTGCATATTTGCAGCTCAAACAATCGGTACCATGAAATAAGCACGTAACATTAATACGAATACTGTTAATAGACATTTCGACATTTTAAATCATCAAAACGAAAGCCCAATTAATAATTGATGACAACATTATTAATATACTTTGCAGCCATGCAGTATATCCTGAGATGAGATGCGTGGGACAATGGAGTACATCAAGAGATACATGTATGGGTACATAAGTGAAACATGGGCAAGTGTCATAGCCACGTATTTATTCTATAGTAACTCGATGTGTGTTATACTTGTTGACCTTGCAGAGTGTGTTAATGGGGGTGTCTGTGCTTTAGGTGGTTAGAATAGACACAAACCCTCTCCATTCATCAGCAGAATTCAATCCTTTGTTGATTAAATAGATTTTATCGATCCAGTGACATTCACGGCGTTGTAGTGTTTGTACAATGTCGCCGCCTCTTTCAGGTAATGTGGCAATGTCTATGACTTGCCATTTCATCTCGTCTGCTGAATGATTTTTTTCTTTGTAGTGGGCCACAAGAGGTGCGGTCATGACTGACTTCCTTATGCGGCAACGGTGTTGCCCTATCCTGGCTTTCACTGGTTGTTGCGTCTGTCCGATGTATGGAAGCCCACATGGACACTAAATGCAATTAACGACATTGCGCGTATTGTAATTGGAAAAGAATTCCAATGTGTGTTCATAGTTGCCATGTTTGAAGGTTGTTGTTTTTTCTGTGAGGGGACATATAACACAATTCCCACATGGATGATGGCCTAAGACAGGTGGAAGGCCCCTGGTGGATTCAAGTGTACCACTTTTCTTTCTAGAGGTTTCTGTGAATGACTTGACTAAGTGATCCTTTAGGTTTTTCGCTCTTTTGTAAGCAAACAATGGTACTTCCATCAGAGGATCAATGCTTTTAATCAAGTGCCAATTTTTGGTGATCAAATTGCGGATTTTATTGGTATGTATCCCAAAGGTGGTAACACATACAATTTTTTGCATTTCTTTCTTGGGTCTAGTGACCAGGAGTTCTTCACGTGGGCAATACCATGCCCGTTTGAACGATCTTTTCACTATTTTGTTTGGATATCCCCTCATCAATAATTTGTTTTTCAAGATTTCATGTAATCTTCTCTTCGAGCACAGTTGCGACGGATTCGCAAAAACTGTCCGAAGGGTAGGCCGTCTCTGAGCGCTCTCGGGTGTTGACTTTTGTGTGACAGTAATGTGTTCCTCTCAGTGGGGTTTCTATGAAGTGATGTAAAAAGTTTGTCATCCTTGTTCTGAATATTTAGGTCCAGGAACGCAATGGTGGATTTGTGTAGTGTGGATGTAAAAGATAGATGGGTTTGGACATGGTTGAGATATGTCACAAAATTGTTGAAGTCCTCTTCGTTACCACTCCAGATTAGGAAGATATCATCTATGTACCTATACCAGCATTTTATGCTGGTATAGTAGGGGTTCTGGTCAGTTACGGCAAAGGTTTGTTCCACATAATTCATATAGATATTCGCCAGGTTGGGAGCAAAAGTTGCTCCCATGCTGGTCCCACAACATTGTTGATAGTATTGGCCATTGGACACAAAGTAGTTTTTTTGGAGAGCCACCTGTAGTAGTGAAACTATGAATGAGGTGGGGACATTTATGAAACCGAACTGCGCAGAGAAGGCTTCGCAGAGAAGTATCTAATCAGAAGTCATCAGCGCTTCATTTCTGCTCGCAGCACGCACTTTTAGGGCTTTCAAGCTTTTAGGATTATTTTAATAGGTGGGATACTGTCTATCTCACAATACTTTTTCATGTGTATGCCCGCTTACCTGCATCATAAATTGTGCCCTCATCGCTGTTTAGCGGGTCTCTCGCCACCGCCATCTTGGGGATAGTGGGGACGTTCTTGGGCCCCATTTTGGGGCAGAGTTCTAGCTGTCAGGTGGCTAGTGTATGACGTCTATTTAAGACGTTCGCACTTGCAACCAAGTCTTGTGCTTTATGAAACCGAACTGCGCAGAGAAGGCTTCGCAGAGAAGTATCTAATCAGAAGTCATCAGCGCTTCATTTCTGCTCGCAGCGCGCACTTTTAGGGCTTTCAAGCTTTTAGGATTATTTTAATAGGTGGGATACTGTCTATCTCACGGTACTTTTTTATGTGTATGCCCGCTTACCTGCATCATAAATTGTGCCCTCACCGCTGTTTAGCGGGTCTCTCGCCACCGCCATCTTGGGGATAGTGGGGACGTTCTTGGGTGCCATTTTGGGGCAGCGTTCTAGCTGTCAGGCGGCTAGTGTATGACGTCTATTTTAACCAGTCACATGCCAGTGCGCAGCGTTGACGTGCAGCGGTCGCGCCGTGGGCGCTCAGGAGGCTCGCCAGAGGCGAGCCCATCTACGCCCATCCGCGCCCAGCCGGGACCAGGGGCCACAACCCCTGGCCATTTTATTACATACTATAGAACCTCGCTATTACAGCTTAATCGGGCTGGTGGGGTGCCCTCTCAGGATTGCAAAGCTATACTACAACAGGAAGGGCTACTCAAATCCGCACAGTTGAAGAAGGGAACAAAGTTCCAGACGGCGGATATTACTCTGAATTACGGTCTGTTAAACACTCGCTCTTTACAGAGACATAATTTAGAAGTTTTCTCGCTATTGCAGGATGGCGGTATTGACATACTTGGGGTCACAGAAACGTGGCTAGAGGAATCCTCAACACCGGATCTGGTTGCCTCTCTCCCTCCGGATTTTGAGGCTATTTGTCTCAATCGAACGGGTACCAAGAGAGGAGGGGGGGTAGCGTTCCTATATAATAACTGTTGGAAGACTGAAAGAGTCTGTGCGGAAAATCTGGGTGGAACAGAGGCTCTAGGAGTGAAATTCGAGAGGGGCACCATTTATTGGGTCATCCTACTGTTATATCATCCTCCTTGGGCTGAACCAACCTTTCTGGATCATTTATTGGAGGTCGTGCATGACCTCAGGTCTCGGTATGATAACTTGATGATCATGGGAGACTTCAACTTTCACTGGGAGCTTTCCCCAAAGGTAGGGAAAGCCCTTCACCTGGAAGAGGCTTTAATGACTTTAGGTATGCGTCAAATAGTGACCGGCCCTACCCACGACAAAGGTCAAACTCTAGATCTGGTATGGATTATAGATCCCTTGCCAGACCCCATCAGAACTGTACCGTGTGCTTGGTCGGACCACCATTTAATCACAGGTCAGAGGAAGATCAACCGGGCGGGGAATAGACAGAGAACCGTGTGGAAAATGGTAAGAAGATGGAATAACATCAATCAGGAAGAGTTGGTGGGACACCTGTTAAACTCGACCGAGTTAAATACAGCCAATGAGAATGTTGAGGCTGGTAGACAAAAATTACTGGACAAATTGAAGAATGCCATCGATGTTGTTGCTCCAGCAAAAAAGGTGAAATGGGTGGATAGAGGGATGGGAGCTCCCTGGTTTGATGAAACTCTAAGAGCTAAGAAACAGGCGCTCCGTAAGGTGGAGAGAGCCTGGAGGAGGGATTATAATATCTACACCGGAACCTATATGTGCAGGAGCTTGCACATTATAAAAAGGCCATATTAGCTCGTAAAGCAGAATTCTTTGAGAACAGAATAACGACAGCCCGGGTTCCACAGAAAGAAATTTTTAAAGTACTCAAAGAATTGAGAAACATCAAAGAGCAGAAACCTGAGTTCTCCCAGGAAGACTGCCAGAACTTCCAGGACTTCTTTATAAGGAAAATTGAAGACCTCCAGGGTGAAATTTCCCGGACGCAAAGGTTTGAATGTCCATTATATATTACGCACGATACCCCTGATGTACACCATTCTATAAATACGCTACCCTTGATTACCAAGGAGACGCTGGCTAGCTTGGCAGAGAAACTAAACTCTGGCTCTCAGGCAGACCCCTGCCCACCAAGTGTTTTTAAGCTCGCGATGTCAGGAGTTGAAGAGGATGTACTCACCCTCTTCTATAGATCTCTAGAAATGGGACAGGTCCCGGTTTCCTTTAAAGAGGCCAGGCTGATCCCGCTTCTTAAGAAGCCAGGGGCTGATGTTAAAAATAATAAAAACTATAGGCCCATCTCCCAACTACCTTTCCTGGCTAAAATGATTGAGTAGCATGTTTTGATTCATCTTTCAAAACATCTGGAGACCAACGCCCTGTTAGAGCAAAATCAGGCTGGTTTTCGAAAACATCACATTACTGAGCTGGTGATGGTATCCATCCTAGACGAACTAAGATGTAGAGCTGACAAAAAGGTCCCGGGGGCCCTGGTGCTCTTAGATCTCTCAGCCGCGTTTGACACGGTGAATCACAACCTACTGTTGAGACGCATGAGAGATCTGGGCATCGGGGGGACCGCGCTGGGCTGGCTAACATCATTCCTGCAGGGAAGATCGCAGAGGGTCCAGCTGTCAGACTTGGTCTCTACACCTGCGGCGATAACATGTGGAGTGCCGCAGGGATCTGCCCTCTCACCGCTCCTTTTTAATATATACTTACAGCCACTGATTTTTGCTTTAAATCAAATGGAATGTCAAATTTACAACTACGCCGACGACACACAGATTATCATACAAATTGAGGAGTCACCTGGTACCCAGGCTAGGTTACATGACATCTTAAAATTCACAAGTAACTGGATGTCTTCCAACTCCTTGAAGATCAACCCAGAGAAGACCAAAGTATTGCCCATTACCATCTCCGGCAACCCTTGGAACGACCTTCTCTGGCCTCAGGAGTTGGGTAGGACTCCGATACCAGCGAGAGTGGTGAAAAGCCTGGGTATCCACATCGATGGTAATCTATCTATGAAAAATCAAGTGTCGTCGGTGGTTGGCACATGCGTTGGCCTCCTAAGGCAACTTCGGAAAATCTTTCCAATGCTCTCATTTTCCACGCGAAGGACGGTGGTGTCCGCAATGATTTTAGGACGTCTGGACTACGGGAACGCCCTCTATGTAGGGCTCCCCCAGCAACAACTCTTGAGATTGCAAATAGTGATGAATGATGCAGCTAGACTGATCTTCGGAAAATCCAGAAACACTCAAGCCTCTCCTCTTTTACGTCAATTACATTGGCTTCCTATCAGGCAGAGGATTTTTTTCAAAGGTCTGTGGATCGCTCATAAAGCGGTTTACGGCAATGCGCCTAACTATATCAAAGCCAGACTGGTGCAGTACACCCCTAGAAG
Organism: Lissotriton vulgaris; assembly: GCF_964263255.1. Classification (NCBI taxonomy): domain Eukaryota; kingdom Metazoa; phylum Chordata; class Amphibia; order Caudata; family Salamandridae; genus Lissotriton; species Lissotriton vulgaris. The sequence continues at coordinate 407,847,539 of NC_141687.1, forward strand.
GACCCTGCGCTCGTCCGAGGACGCTCTTCTGGTAAGCCCGCGCTATCGTTTGACCACCCTCGGTGGACGGGCCTTTTCAACCACTCTTCCAGCAGCCTGGAACAAGTTACCATCAGGCCTTAGGAAGGAACCAAATTTATTGTCTTTCAGGCGATCATTAAAAACGGTGCTCTTTCGAGAAGCGTGGGGTGTGATATAACTCTGTTGTCTGCTCTCTGTAAGGATTAGTTTCTCAAGTACAAGCGCTTAGAGACCAATCGGTGATAATGCGCTATACAAATGTAATAAATAAATAAATTTCCTGGTCTTGGTCTGGTGTCAAGAAGGTGTTCTATACATAGAATACTGTCGGTTTGTGGAATGTTAGTGTATAGTGATGAGATGTCAAGAGTGGCTAGCCAGTCAGTTTCTTTGTTGTATGGTAGTCCTTCTACCAGGTTGATCATGTGCATGGTGTCACGGACGTAACTATTCTGTAAGGTAACATAATCTCTTATAAAGAAGTCAATATATTTACCAATCGGTTCTAAAATAGAACCGCATCCAGATAGGATTGGTCTTCCTGGAGGGTGTGTAACACTCTTATGTACCTTTGGGAGGGTGTACAGAACAGGAGTTCTGGAGTTTTCTGAATTTAAGAATTCAAATTCCTTCTTGGTTAGGAAACCTTGGTCTAATCCTTCCTTGGTAATGCGTATGATTTCCTCGCGGATCTCGACTAAAGGGTTACGATTAATTTTTTTGTAATGTTTTTCTTGAGTGATTTGTTTATTTATCTCCGTGTCATAGTCAGTTCATTCTTGGTTGACTATACCCACACCCTTGTCAGCGGGTTTGAGTATTATGGAAGTGTCCTTTTTTAGGTTGTTAAGTGCTTGACGTTCCAAAAGGGTGATATTGTATGGGGTGAACTGTTTACTGTTTTTCAGAATGTCTACGCTTTGTAGGATGAGTTTTTCAAAGGTAAGCAGCTCAGGCGGCATCATGCTATTCATGGGATAGAAGGTATAGGGTAGTTTGAGTCCTGTTGCTGATTCATGTGTAGTGAATTCTCGGTCTTTGAAGAATAGTTTGAGACAAATTTTTCTGAAGAACTGGAATAGTTCAGATTTTAAATTTAAAAAGTTCCTTTTTTCAGTGATGACAAATGAAAGGCCTCTGCTTGGTAGAGAGATTTCAGAGGAAGACAAAATATGTTTGGGCAGAATAAAAATAGGAATGGTTTCCATATTGCCTATTGAATCTGGTGTTGGATCTAGTATGGTTGGGGCCCCCATTGGTAATGTTTGTTCCTTGTTTGGCGTTCTCCCGGGTATTGGTGCTAGACTCTCTTTTTGGTCTTTCCTCCTCTGTCTAAAAAAGTCTGACCTTGGTGTGTATTGAAGTTGCTAGGGCCTGCTTGCCCGTCCGAGTCACTAGAACCCCCTGATGATTCTGAGAATGTAACTGGCTGGTTTCTTCTGAACCGACCCTACGTATTCTGCCTATTTTCATTCTGAAAGGTTGTAAAGTAGTCTTCCTTTAGATAGGGGAAAGCCTTTTCTTTAGTATAGTTCCTAATATCTTTTGTGACTTTGTCTGCTTTCTTCTTTAGTTCAAAAGTGTTGAACTCTTCTATGGTTTTGTTCAGTTTATCCAGAAGTGTCTTGGCTTTGGCTACTCCGTCACCTCCTAGGAGTTCTTTCTCTAACTCCTCTATTTCTTTAAGCTCAGTCTTGGGAGTGTTCTATGGCAGTCTCTATGCCTAGGACCATCCAGTGAAGTGAACATGTAACTGAGATGCCACAAAAACTTCCTTTAAATTTCGGGTCTTCACGGAAGATGCCTGGTACGTTTCTTATTTGGAGGCCTTGTGGTATTATGCCTGCTCGTAGGTAATCCGTGAGCATGCGGGCATGCAATTCTGTTCTCACGTGTTTCTTCTTCGCTTTTTCCAGCTTATCGATTAGTACCTGTCTTGGGCTACTTGTGTTGGTGGGTAAAGTAGAGAATAAGGAAGGTCCGCTAGTTAGTTTTGTGATATATTCTTCTGTATAAAGTGGTGCGTCTCTCTCTGCCATCCCAACCTCTGTTAGAACAGTAACCCTATTAATATATAGGGAAGGGAAAATCCAGTCTAGGAGGATGAATCCCTTGCGGTTCAGCCACCGCGCAAAAAGTCAAGGAGAAAGAACAAGGTAACCCTACTCACCGAGGAACCAGGGCGATTAGTTTATCCAGAAAGCAATGGTTCCTGTGGCTCAGTAAATGTACGATGCTGAGTCAGTACATGGCTAAATAGCAATTAAGGTATTAGAGGGAGGATGTCAAAGAGAGAAGCAACGCAAAAAATACAGAGTTTTTGATCAAGTTATTTGTATTTCAAGACAAATATTTCATCGATTATATACAACTATACACATAGTATTCAGGCGAAAGTGCAAAGTGTCCTATGTGTTTGTGTGAGAACCAAAGAATAATAATTGAGTGACAGTAAGCAATTGTGTACAGGTTTCTGCTGGGGTATTTACAAGGAGGAAAGAAAATGATCATAAACAATAGTACAAGCAAACATTATACAGTGCTATCTACAGTCATAGGCGCTGTTTGTCTGGTTCATTTCCTATGGCGTCAACGGCGTTTCGACCCGTGGGATGGGGGGTCTTGTCAGGACTGATCGTTGGGGGACATCTAAGGGGATGGAAACATTCAGTGAGGGCGTATTGCTATGTGTACGGCATTAATTTATATTAGCGGACCGCTTGGTTTGAAGAATTACCTTGAGGTGTACTTGATTTCACATAACGCAACCCATGCGTGATAGAGGAATATTAAATCTACTTACAGTGAACCCAGCCGGGTACTGTCGCAAGGTAAAGGAAGAGAACATCACAATCGTAAGGACATGACATAGCAGGATAATGCTAGAAGGCTGAATAACGGGCTGGTAGATAACTTACCACTGTGGGTGGTAGTCACGGGTGTCAGGGGTATCCTTGGTTGAAGGTGGCGGCCAATGCCGTCAGAGCGAGTGTCCGTGTCAGAAGAGAACAGCCAGGGCAATGCCTAACGATAAAAGGACCGATTAGTGAAGGGTCAAATTATTACTGGGGTTGCGAGGGGTAAGTGCGGGGGGTGGGGGTCAAGGTTCTTCCATACCTGTGTGCTGAAAAGAGGCGCTCGATCACGTCTACCAGTACGTCTGAGTCCGTCTGGGAAATCGGTATGCTGCGGAGGTCAGCGTCCTCGCGGTTATACCATAATGCGTGTGGTACGTGCGCAGACCTGACAAGGAGAGAAGGCAGCTTCATCCTCGTCTAGTAGCGCTCTAGGTGAATGTATGCATGTGGGTCTGGGGAAGTGTGGGCGTGTGCCAGGACAGTTGTCAGCAGTCTGCATATGTTGCATATTTGCGGCTCAAACAATCGGTACCATAAAAATAAGCATGTAACATTAATACGAATACTGTTAATAGACATTTCGACATTTTAAATCATCAAAACGACAGCCCAAATAATAATTGATGACAACATTATTAATATACTTTGCAGCCATGCAGTATGTTCTGAGATGAGATGTGTGGGACAATGGAGTACATCAAGAGATACATGTATTGGTACATAAGTGAAACATGGGCAAGTGTCATAGCCACGTATTTAATCTATAGTAACTCGTTAGTGTGTTATACTTGTTGGACCTTGCAGAGTGTGTTAATGGGGGTGTCTGTGCTTTAGGTGGGTAGAGTAGACACAAACCCTCTCCATTCATCAGCAGAACTCAATCCTTCGTTGATTGAATAGATTTTATCGATCCAATGACATTCACGGCGTTGTAGTATTTGTACAATGTCGCCACCTCTTTCAGGTAATGTGGCAATGTCTATGACTTGCCATTTCATCTCGTCTGCTGAATTATTTTTTTCTTTGTAGTGGGCCACAAGAGGTCCGGTCATGACTGACTTCCTTATGCGGCTACGGTGTTGCCCTTTCCTGGCTATTACCGATTGTTGCGTCTGTCCGATGTATGGAAGCCCACATGGACACCAAATGCAATAAACGACATTGCGCGTATTGCAATTGGAAAAGAATTTCAATGTGTGTTCATAGTTGCCATGTTTCAAGGTTGTTGTTTTTTCTGTGAGGGGACATATCACACAATTCCCACATGGATGGTGGCGTAACATAGGTGGAAGACCCCAGGTGGATTCAAGTGTACCACTTTTCTTTCTAGAGGTTTCTGAGGATGACTTGACTAAGTGATCCTTTAGGTTTTTCGCTCTTTTGTAAGCAAACAATGGTACTTCCATCAGAGGATTAATGCTTTTAATCAAGTGCCAATTTTTGGTGACCAAATGTAAATGTAAATGTGTAAATGTGTTTCGATTTATATAGCGCACTTTAACCCAGGGGTCCCAAGGCGCTTGCTTAGGGAACCCGTCCTGGTATTCCCCTGTGAGATATCCCGGCCGGGTATCCACAAGGTGAAAGCCAGGCATCCCGCCGCGAGGGGGCTTGGTGGAGATTAAGCAAGCTATTGCCCAGAGTCACAGAGTGTGACCCCGTGAGTCGAGTAGGCACCGGAGCGAGAATTGTCGACTCCGTGGAATTTTTTGAGCCCGAGACCCGCCGAGGCGGGGAATCGAACCCTGGTCCACGGCCGATCTCAGCTTCCGGGTCTGCCGCCTCTAACCACTGAGCCACGCTTCTCCACAAATTGCGGATCTTATTGGTATGTATCCCAAAGGTGGTAACACATACAATTTTTTGCTTTTCTTTCTTGGGTCTAGTGACCAGGAGTTCTTCACGTGGGCAATACCACGCACGTTTGAGCGATCTTTTCACTATTTTGTTCGGATATCCCCTCGTCAAAAATGTGTTTTTCAAGATTTCTGCCTCTCTCATGTAATCTTCCCTTAGAGCACAGTTGCGACGGATTCGCAAAAACTGCCCAAGGGTAGGCCGTCTCTGAGCGCTCTCGGGTGTTGACTTTTGTATGACAGTAATGTGTTCCTCTCAGTGGGTTTTCTATGAAGTGATGTAAAAAGTTTGTCATCCTCGTCTGGATATTAAGGTCCCGGAACGCAATGGTGGATTTTAGTAGTGTGGATGTAAAAGATAGATGGGTTTGGACATGGTTGAGATATGTTACAAAATTGTTGAAGTCCTCTTCGTTACCACTCCAGATTAGGAAGATATCATCTATGTAACTATACCAGCATTTTATGCTGGTATAGTAGGGGCTCTGGTCAGTTACGGCAAAGGTTTGTTCCACATGATTCATATAGATATTCGCCAGGTTAGGAGCAAAAATTGCTCCCATGTTGGTCCCACAACATTGTTGATAGTATTGGTCATTGGACGCAAAGTTGTTTTTTTGGAGAGCCACCTGTAGTAGTGAAACTATGAATGAGGTGGGGACATTTACTGGTCTTGGTCTGGTGTCAAGAAGGTGTTCTACACATAGAATACTGTCGGTTTGTGGAATGTTAGTGTATAGTGATGAGATGTCAAGAGTGGCTAGCCAGTCAGTTTCTTTGTTGTATGGTAGTCCTTCTACCAGGTTGATCATGTGCTTGGTGTCACGGACGTAACTATTCTGTAAGGGAACATAATCTCTTATAAAGAAGTCAATATATTTACCAATCGGTTCTAAAATAGAACCGCATCCAGATAGGATTGGTCTTCCTGGAGGGTGTGTAACACTCTTATGTACCTTTGGGAGGGTGTACAGAACAGGAGTTCTGGGGTTTTCTGAATTTAAGAATTCAAATTCCTTCTTGGTTAGGAAACCTTGGTCTAATCCTTCCTTGGTAATGAGTATGATTTCCTCTGGGATCTCGACTAAAGGGTTACGATTACGTTTTTTGTAAGGTTTTTCTTGAGAGTTTTGTTTATTTATCTCTGTGTCATAGTCAGTTCTTTCTTGGATGACTATACCCCCACCCTTGTCAGCGGGTGTTAAGTGCTTGACGTTCCAAAAGGGTGATATTGTATGGGGTGAACTGTTTGCTGTTTTTCAGACTGTCTAAGCTTTGTAGGATGAGTTTTTTCAAAGGTGAGCAGCTCAGGCGGCATCATGCTATTCATGGGATAGAAGGTAGAGGGTAGTTTGAGTCCGGTTGCTGATTCATGTGTAGTGAATTCTAGGTCTTTGAAGAATAGTTTGAGACAAATTTTTCTGAAGAACTGGAATAGTCCAGATTTTAAATTTAAAAGTTCGTTTTTTCAGTGATGACAAATGAAAGGCCTCTGCTTAGTAGAGAGATTTCAGAGGAAGACAAAATATGTTTGGACAGATTAAAAATAGGAATGGTTTCCATATTGCCTATTGAATCTGGTGTTGTATCTAGTATGGTTGGGGCCGCCTTTGGTAATGTTTGTTCCTTGTTTGGCGTTCTCCCGGGTATTGGTGCCAGACTGTCTTTTTGGTCTTTCCTCCTCTGTCTAAAAAAGTCTGACCTTGGTGTGTATTGAAGTTGCTGGGGCCTGCTTGCCCATCCGAGTCAGTAGAACCCCCTGATGATTCTGAGAATGTAACTGGCTGGTTTCTTCTGAACCGACCCCACGTATTCTGCCTATTTTGATTCTGAAAGGTTGTAAAGTAGTCTTCCTTTATATAGGGGAAAGCCTTTTCTTTATTATAGTTCTTAATATCTTTTGTGATTTTGTCTTTTTTCTTCTTTAGTTCAAACGTGTTGAACTCTTCTATGGTTTTGTTCAGTTTATCCAGAAGTGTCTTGGCTTCGGCTACTCCGTCATTTCCTAGGAGTTCTTTCTCTAACTCCTCTATTTCTTTAAACTCAGTCTTGGAGTGTTCTACGGCAGTCTCTACGCCTAGGACCATCCAGTGACGTGAACATGTAACAGAGATGCCACAAAAACGTCCTTTAAATTTCGGGTCTTCACGGAAGATGCCCGGTACGTTTCTTATTTGGAGGCCTTGTGGTATTATGCCTGCTCGTAGGTAATCCGTGAGCATGCGGGCATGCAATTCTGTTCTCACGTGTTTCTTCTTTGCTTTTTCCAGCTTATCGATTAGTACCTGTCTTGGGCTACTTGTGTTGGTGGGGAATTTCGAGAAAAGGAAGGTCCGCTAGTTAGTTTTGTGATATATTCTTCTCTATAAACCTGAATTCAATTTTAGACAGTTCCTCTCCATTCAGCTGTTAACTGCATGCATACATTAGTTGAATCTAGATCCTACGCCTGCATCGTCGTTGGCTAGGGAGATGACAATTTGGGTGTCATCTGCATAACAGTTTAAGGAGAAGCCGAAAGGTTGTATTAGGTTGGCCAGAGGGGTGACGTAGATATTGAAAAATGTCGTACTAAGTGAGGACCTCCTAGGGAGCCCACAAGCGCGCGAAAAAGGATGAAAGGCAAGCTGACCAATCTGCACTGACTGTTCAAGGCCAGAGAGATAACATTTCAGCAAATCCCAGTCTGAACTAGTGATCCCCATTTTAGCTAGTCGTTCCAGCAGCAGCAGCTAGTGATTGACAGTGTCAGAGAGATAAATCAGGATGAGGGCAGCTCCACCTTCCTGATCGAGCGCCTGCCTGATGTCCTCGGAAGCCTTGATCAGTACATAATCTGTACTATGGCCACTACGGAAGCCAAATTGTGTGGTATCCAAGAGGTTAACAGATTGCATATGCTTAGTGTTGGACCTGGGGTCTCCAGATCACATAGGGTAGCCTGGCGCAGTATAGGAAGGTCAAACCAAAAGGCAAAAGTGTAAAGCTTGCATCACACCATGCAGTAACTCAGCGTCCATCCATTCAAAAACAACGCTACACCAGTTTTAGGAAAATACGGTTCACTTTTATAAATAAATTCTGTATACTCTCACTTATTTCCTCTGTCAGTTCCGTCACTAATTACATCAAGTATTCCACCATCAGACTCTTTGCATCAATAAAAAGAAAACTTAACATTACTTTGCATTTGGTGTTACACTTTCTCCTTCAAGTAAATGATCCTAGCAATTCTCACTTAGTGCTAGGGTTCCTAGGAAGACACCTTGTAATTTTTACAAAACTCTCTAGCCTCTTCCTTTCTAGTGAACCAGGTTGGTGCCTCTACTCAGCAATACAATATTCTCACAGGTTCTTTTCAGTAGAATGGGTACAGGCAATAATACAATCGAAATCAGCTTCAGTTAATCCCTGTGGAACAGAACATGATTCATTCAAGGCCAGTACTCTGACCTTGAGCAGATAACCCACAATTCCCTGGTTTCTGTTCTGTGGTTTCCAGGGTCGTTTTATGCTTGGCCAGTCTCTTGCCACTGAGGTATGGTTCCTTTTATTATTTATGAACCCCTGGCACCTGTTCCCTCTTCACCAGGGATCGTCATTCGACCCGTTAACAATCTCACCACGTTTGTGTCCCGCCAGAGCCCCAATCCCCAGCTTACTTGTGGCTTGAAGTATTGATATTTGTTCTTTCAGTGCCGCAGGGAGTCTCTGTTCTTACCGTCAGACTCCCAGCGGAAATACCAGCCCTCACACTGGCTCCTCACAGAAGCGCGCCGTCCCGGTTGTCACTTTGGTGCTCCAGTTGAGGCTGGGGAACTTCCTCGGTTCGGAAGACGCGGCTCCGTCGTTGTACGGCGTCTTCTCGATGAAGCCCAGCCCTCTCCGCACTGGACCTGCGCAGAGAAGGGAACACTACCTTCGGGACCACCCACACCAGGAGAGGGAGGCCTTCCCTCCCATCCGCTTGTCCTGCGCAGTTACAGGAACGCTACCCTCGGCAACGCTACCACAGCGAGGTTCTCTTCGGCCCTCGGCAATGCTATCACAGCGAGATTCTCTTTGGCGAGGAGATCGCCGGGTGGCCAATCCTCCCTCATGCCAAAAGAGGAGGGAGAAGGAGGTTCTAAAGATCAGGTCGTCCTCCTAAGAATACATGTAAAAAGGAAGCTAATATCTGGGTTCGGGGACCTGTCTTGTGTGAAGGCTACCTAACAAAAGTATGTTGGTGTAGCTTTTAAGAAAGAAAAAATGTTCTTTCTTGTTTTCCCCTCACTCACCGGAGTTTCCTCACAGTGACATGCTTCATCATCGGGGTCATCCCAGTTCTCTACGAAAAGGGGCGTGCTACGACTTGCGAACTACGTAGGAGCACTGTTAAGGTGAAGGACTATATGTGGTGTGAGAAGAGTGGAGTGGATGTGTGTGTGAGTGTTAAAAATACCGTGCTAGTGGGCCTCAATATTTTATTCTGCTCCTAGACCGGTATGTTAAAAGTGGGGTTTATACTGTGTACCAACCAGTGATGTGGGTAGGTTCAGTATATGGTCAACATGTTTCACGCTACCCCTAGCGTTTCGTCAGGACCATACAGGGACCAGCCCTGTATAATGCCACTCCTAAAAAACCTAGATTTAGGATTTGAAGAATATATTAGTGCAAAGAATATTTACAGTGATTGACGCTGTTCCGACTTGGTACACGCGCAGATGTATTGTTCAATGGTGAACATTTGTTGGTGCTTAATGACACATCATGGTCTCTTAGGGGAGCGGTATCGCCTCGATGGAAACAATGTTCCTAGTCAGCAATGCCGCGTGGTATTACCTAGCTGCTTCCCCTTGGACCCAAGATACGGTCCAAGGGGAAGCAGCTAGGTAATACCATGCGGCATTGCTGACTAGGAACATTGTTTCCATCGAGGCGATACCGCCCCCCTAAGAGACCATGATGTGTCATTAAGCACCAACAAATGTTCACCATTGAACAATACATCTGCGCGTGTACCAAGTCGAAACAGCGTCAATCACTGTAAATATTCTTTGCACTAATATATTCTTCAAATCCTAAATCTAGGTTTTTTAGGAGTGGCATTATACAGGGCTGGTCCCTGTATGGTCCTGACGAAACGCTAGGGGTAGCGTGAAACATGTTGACCATATACTGAACCTACCCACATCACTGTTTGGTACACAGTATAAACCCCACTTTTAACATACCGGTCTAGGAGCAGAATAAAACATTGAGGCCCACTAGCACGGTATTTTTAACACTCACACACACATCCACTCCACTCTTCTCACACCACATATAGTCTTTCACCTTAACAGTGCTCCTACGTAGTTCGCAAGTCGTAGCACGCCCCTTTTCGTAGAGAACTGGGATGACCCTGATGATGAAGCATGTCACCGTGAGGAAATTCCGGTGAGTGAGGGGAAAATAAGAAAGAACATTTTTTCTTTCTTAAAAGCTACACCAACATATTTTTGTTAACCAATCCTCCCTCATGCTAGGCAGAAGTCACAGGGCCTCAGTAGAATGCCCTTGCCCGCTGTCACAGGCGATATCTACTCTCCTCAGCGGGACCCCTACGGAGGTGTTCTCAGGGTTCAGCGACCGGATAGCCTCCCAGCGCTCCCCAGCACTCGTGATTCTGGGCAAGGGGACGGGTTTATAACCTCATAGAAACCCTAACAGTCAAGGTTTTGCCAGATAGAGAGGGTGGGGGATTTTCTCAGCCTCTTCTCATCAGTTATCCCCAGCCAGTATTCCCAGGCCAAACTCACCACTACCGCTCAGGGACAGATATCACAGTCCCCCTCCATTAGTGTGGTGTCTCCTGAGGCAGTTCCTGAGGTAGCTTATCTAGCGGGGCCAGTTCTACAGGTAGGGAGGCAGATTCACCGCACTGGCAGCAGTCCCTTAGAACCATCAACCCAGACAGGATCACCCTTCCCCATGCACAGCAGACTGCCCTCCGGTCAGCTCTCTGAGGCTACTTCTAAAATGACCGCCCTGGTTCTGAACCTTATATAGGCTGTCCTCAGGCTACCAGAACCAGCTGGAAAGTTCTAGAGTATCCCTATGTTAACCTATGGGACCCTTTCCTGAAGTAACCGTTCTGGCAGTTACTGGCCACCATTTTGTGTGACTAAGCTTGCCCTCAGAAAAAGGGGGATTTCTAGGCCTATGAGGAACCATGGGGTCAAGGAGTACCTAACCCACAGGTCAACACCTAAAAATTCCAGTGGACGTAAAAAAATGAAAGGATTGAGGGGCAAAAAGGGGACAAAAATAAATAAATAAATAAATAGGAGGGACCACCCAAAGGGCTGACAGGTCTAACACTTAGCAACTTGGATATTCATGAATTCCTCTATGATTTCCATGGGCAAAGGTAGACAAGAAATCGGACAGTAGTTGTTTGGATGGATCCTTGGGATCCAAAGAGGTCTTCTTTAGCAAACGAAGCAACAAGGCTGTCTTCTAGGCAGATGGGAAATGACCGGACTGGAACATACAATGAAAAATGGTTGTGAGCTGAGGGGCGATGTTCTATGCCACTAGCTTGGCCACCCTTGGAGGACAAGGGTCAAGGGGGAACTGGAGGATGTGGATCTCAATAGATTGGTAACCTCCTCTAAGAAGGGTAAGGCAAACTCACTGAAGCTTTCCTGCATAGCAGGGGGCAAGAGAGGTCTATCACTGCAAGTAGGTGAGGACGGGTTTATCGGGCAGAGATTTTTAGAAGAGTCCTTAGTTAGCATGGTGACAGTTTGAAACAATTCTCTGGTAGAATGTGTGGTTTCTTCACAGCAGGCAAGACTCTGAAGCTGATTGTCCCACAATAGTATTTGGGAGTGTCAGTCAGTCAGTCAGAATACACTTTATTCGATTTTTGTTAAAATCATAAAAGGCAAGGTACAATACAAAACAATTTTTAAAAACATCAGTGAATTTGATTACTAATTATGACAATGAATTATTAATCTAATTTTTCCTAATGTTTACAGATTAAAATTACAGATAAAACCACATTTAAAATAAGATTAAAATAAAACCTTCCGAGGAGTTCTTTTGGGAGTGACTAGAGTTCACACCTGGCTGTCAGCCACAGTGATATGTGCATCAAAAGGTTAATCCTGCAATCCCAGCCCTAGTACTTATGATACTTTTATCAGCCCCATAACCTATACTGACATGAGATGTGTCCAGACCCCTTTCTTGTGAGTGATAACCGAATCAAAGATTAACCTTTTGAAGTGTAAAGAGAGAGCCCTTTCCTCCCTTCTTCCAGTGTCTGTCTCACCCAACTCACAGGAATGCAAAAATACACAAATCTTTGGGGATTTCTCTACTCCTCATGTCTTCACCAGGCAGGCCTGGGCTTTCCATGTTAGGTACCATTGCACACACATTCGGTGTACTTTCACAGCACACATGCGCTCTAGTATTCTTGCCTCCATGCATTGTGCCACTTCAAACACATCTGCATTCAGCACACACATTAGGTCTGTGTCCACTGCTCAGTACTGTAGCTTTTCTGCATTGCACCAGAGTAAGCTATTTGCCAACCCACACTCTCCCAGTACACACACTCACCATGTGCGTGCTGCACAACACTTCACCCTTCAGGTATTATACTACACGCAAGCACTCATACACCCAGCACTTGCTTTCCTTATGCACGCACTGCACAGCACTATATCTCTCATGTAATGTATTCTTCGCAAGCATATGTACATCCAGTACAGACTAACTACTCCTGACCTGAGCAGCAGTCTACCTCTACCCGATGTAGGCCAAGGGTGAGTCAAGTGCACAACAGCTGAACTGGTGAGTGAACCCGTAGGTCTCATTCCAGTGACACAAGGTAACAAGCATTGGAAATGCAATAGGTCTCGCATTAGGAAAGTTGGAGCTATTGGTATTGTAAATGACACCTTTTTTTATTTATGTGTTGGTTTTGAAAGTAGCAAAATTAATAGCTTTGTCAGTTACAATGTCAATAGTTTTAACTTTTGAAAATGTGACACCTATAGCATTTGTAATGCAATGTGTGTTGTATTTACGTGACTTAGATGTATTGATATTACAAATAACAATGGCTTTTAATTTTGTAAATAATTAATACTTAAATAAAAGTTATTGTAATTTATAAAGCCAATAGCTTAAACGCTTGTAAATAACTTTTGTGAAGATTATGTTCAGTGTATTTTATTGTGACGAAAATCCAAGAACATTGCATTTGCACCTAAACACACACATAGCCACACACAAATAGATGTGGTGGTAGTGGATCTGGGGAATATGGTGGTGGTGGATGTGGTGGTGGATGTGGTGGTGGTGGTGATGGTGGATGTGGTGGTGGATGTGGTGGTGGATGTGGTGGTGATGTGGTGGATGTGGTGGTGGTGGATGTGGTGATGTGGTGGTGGTTGTGGATGTGGTGAAAGTGGTGGTGAATGTGGTGGTGGTGGTTGTGGATGTGGTGAAAGTGGTGGTGGATGTGGTGGTGGAAGTGATGGTGGTGGGTATGGTGGATGTGGTGGTGGTGGATGCGGTGGTGGATGAGGTGGTGGATGTGGTGGTGGATGTGGTGGTGGTGGATGCGGTGGAAGTGGTGGATGTGGTGGTGGTGGATGCGGTGGAAGTGGTGGATGCGGTGGAAGTGGTGGATGTGGATGCGGTGGTGGATGTGGTGGTGGATGCGGTGGATGTGGTGGTGGTGGATGCGGTGGTGGTGGAAGTGGTGGTGGATGTGGTGGTGGTGGATGTGGTGGTGGTGGATGCGGTGGTGGTGGAAGTGGTGGTGGTGGATGTGGTGGTGGTGGTGGATGTGGCAGTGGTGGATGTGGTGGTGGTGGTGGTGGATGTGGTGGTGGTGGAAGTGGTGGTGGTGGATGTGGCGGTGGATGTCATGGTGGATGTGGAGGTGATGGTGGATGTGGAGGTGGATGTGGTGGTGGTGGTGGTGGATGTGATGGTGGACGTGGTGGTGATGGTGGATGTGATGGTGGATGTGGTGGTGATGGAGGATGGGGTGGTGGATGTGGTGGTGGATGCGGTGGATGTGGTGGTGGTGGATGCGGTGGATGTGGTGGATGCGGAGGTGGTGGTGGATGCGGTGGTGGTGGTAGTGGTGGATGGGGTGGTGGTGGTATTGGATGTTTGTGGTGGATGTAGTGGTGGTGGGTGTGATGGTGGTGGTGGATGCGGTGGTGGTGGATGTCATGGTGGATGTGGAGGTGGTGGATGTGGTGGTGGTGGTGGAGGTGATGGTGGATGTGGTGGTGGTGGTGGATGTGATGGTGGATGTGGTGGTGATGGTGGATGTGGTGGTGGATGCGGTGGATGTGGTGGTGGATGCGGTGGTGGTGGTGGATGCGGTGGTGGATGGGGTGGTGGATGTGGTGGTGGATGTAGTGGTGGTGGTGGTGGTGGTGGTGGTGGTGGTGGATGGGGTGGTGGTTGTGGTGGATGTGGTGGTGGATGTAGTGGTGGTGGGAGTGGTGGTGGTGGTGGATGTGGTGGTGGTGATGGATGCGGTAGTGTTGGATGTGGTGGTGGTGGATGTGGCGGTGGATGTCATGGTGGATGTGGAGGTGATGGTGGATGTGGTGGTGGTGGTGGTGGATGTGGTGGTGATGGTGGATGTGGTGGTGGATGCGGTGGTGGTGGATGTTGTGATCTTGGATGCGGTGGTGGTGGTGGATGCGGTGGTGGTAGTGGTGGTGGATGGGGTGGTGGTGGATGGGGTGGTTGATGTAGTGGAGGTGGTGGATGTGGTGATGGTGGATGCGGTGGTGGTGGAAGTGGTGGTGGTGGATGCGGTGGTGGTGGAAGTGGTAGTGGATGTGGTGGATGTGATGGTGGTGGACGTGGCGGTGGTGGAAGTGGTGGTGGATGTGGTGGATGTGATGGTGGTGGATGTGGCGGTGGATGTCATGGTGGATGTGGAGGTGATGGTGGATGTGGACGTGGATGTGGTGGTGGTGGTGGATGTGATGGTGTATGTGGTGGTGATGGTGGATGTGGTGGTGATGGTGGATGTGGATGTGGTGGTGGATGCGGTGGAAGTGGTGGTGGATGCGGTGGTGGTGGTAGTGGTGGATGGGGTGGTGGTTGTAGTGGATGTGGTGGTGGATGTAGTGGTGGTGGGTGTGGTGGTGGTGGTGGATGCGGTGGTGGTGGATGTGGTGGATGTCATGGTGGATGTGGAGGTGATGGTGGATGTGGTGGTGGTGGATGTGATGGTGGATGTAGTGGTGATGGTGGATGTGGTGGTGGATGCGGTGGTGGTGGATGCGGTGGATGTGGTGATGGTGGATGCGGTGGTGGTGGTGGGTGCGGTGGTGGTGGTGGATGGGGTGGTGGTTGTGGTGGATGGGGTGGTGGATGTAGTGGTGGTGGGTGTGGTGGTGGTGGTGGATGCGGTGGTGGTGGATGCAGATGTGGTGGATGTGGTGGTGGTGGATGTCATGGTGGATGTGGAGGTGATGGTGGATGTGGTGGTGGTGGTGGTTGTGGAGGTGATGGTGGATGTGGTGGTGGATGTGATGGTGGATGTGGTGGTGATGGTGTATGTGGTGGTGGATGCGGTGGTGGTGGATGCGGTGGATGTGGTGGTGGATGCGGAGGTGGTGGTGGATGCGGTGGTGGATGGGGTGGTGGATGTGGTGGTGGATGTAGTGGTGGATGGGGTGGTGGTTGTGGTGGATGTGGTGGTGGATGTAGTGGTGGTAGGGGTAGTGGTGGTGGGGGTGGTGGTGGTGGATGCGGTGGTGGTGGTGGATGCGGTGGTGGTGGAAGTGGTGGTGGATGTGGTGGTGGTGGTGGATGTGGCGGTGGTGGATGTGATGGTGGTGGATGTGGTGGATGTGGTGGTGGATGTGGCGGTGGATGTGGCGGTGGATGTGGAGGTGATGGTGGATGTGGTGGTGGATGTGGTGGTGGTGGTGGATGAGGTGGTGGTTGTGGTGGATGTGGTGGTGGATGTAGTGGTGGTGGGTGTGGTGGTGGTGGATGCGGTGGTGTTGGATGTGGTGGTGGTGGATGTGGCGGTGGATGTCATGGGGGATGTGGAGGTGATGGTGGATGTGGTGGTGGTGGTGGTGGATGTGGTGGTGATGGTGGATGTGGTGGTGGATGCGGTGGTGGTGGATGCGGTGGATGTGGTGATGGTGGATGCGGTGGTGGTGGTGGATGCGGTGGTGGTGGTGGATGCGGTGGTGGTGGTGGATGTGGTGGTGGTGGAAGTGGTGGTGGATGCAGTGGTGGTGGATGTGGTGGTGGTGGTGGATGTGGCGGTGGTGGATGTGATGGTGGTGGATGTGGTGGTGGTGGATGTGGTGGTGGATGTCATGGTGGATGTGGAGGTGATGGTGGATGTGGTGGTGGTGGATGTGGATGTGATGGTGGATGTGATGGTGGATGTGGTGGTGATGGTGGATGTGGTGGTGATGGTGGATGTGGTGGTGTATGCGGTGGATGTGGTGGTGGATGCGGTGGATGTGGTGGATGCGGTGGTGGATGCGGTGGTGGTGGTGGTAGTGGTGGATGGGGTGGCGGTGGTAGTGGATGTGGTGGTGGATGTAGTGGTGGTGGGTGTGGTGGTGGTGGTGGATGCGGTGGTGGTGGATGCGGTGGTGGATGTGGTGGTGGTGGATGTCATGGTGGATGTGGAGGTGATGGTGGATGTGGTGGTGGTGGATGTGATGGTGGATGTAGTGGTGATGGTGGATGTGGTGGTGGATGCGGTGGTGGTGGATGCGGTGGATGTGGTGATGGTGGATGCGGTGGTGGATGGGGTGGTTGTGTATATTGTCTAGAAGCCTTGTATCAGCAGAGCTGGGCATTATTGACATAACAGCAGTGGCACACAGGTGGGTAACATGCACGTGACCTGGTGACCCTGGAGGCGTGAGTGGTAGGACATTGTTACACCCCTACAGTGTGCGTCTGTGTGGTGTGTCCTGGTACTTGTCTGTCCGTTTTCACGTGCATTTATTCGGGGAAGGTCTGTGTGTCTCTGTCAGTCTTTGTTATAAAATGGTTGAAGGGACATCTGTTGTAGAAGTGTTTGTGTGTTTGCGACTGTTTCCGTGTGAATGCGTGCCTGCGGGTGTTTATCATCATCTGTGGGAGTCTCTTTGCAAAACGACATGTATGTTCGTGTGTATGTGTGCTCGCACGTGCCTGCGTTAATGTGAATGTGCGTGCTATTGTGTGTAGTGTGTGTGTCTATATGCGTGCGAGTGTGTTTCTCTGTATGTGTCTGTGCGCGCGCGTTTGCACCATTGTGTGCGTGTCCGTGGGCGTGTGTGCGCAGGTAACGGCTTGCTGTGCACACGGTACACACTAGAACAAGTGTTCCCCTGGAGTGTAAAATAAATATGTGTACACTCTTCGCAAATATCCGTCCCGTTTGTCCAAATGAAGCCCGCTATTCGGGTGTATTTTGGGAAAAGGCCGTTTCCTGGACACAGTCTGCAGACGTCTCCCAACAATAGCCCCTTTGCTTTAAAAGAAGGCTATGACAGACAGCTTTCTTTAATATGGAAACGTACTTTACACACATAACTAAATACAATGTGCAAAATTGTATATACGTTCAGGACTGCAGGTGGAATTACAATTTGGAACACTTCATAAATGGGTGTCACAGAATAACACGTGTTTAAGTCAAATATTATAAGGAAAGGTCACAGCGGGCAATAAACCTTCTAAAGAGAGCCTGTACTGATTATCTCTGAGGCTTCAAGCACAATGTTTGCACCAGCAAGCCATACCCTTCAAAATATTAAAACCCCGTTATATCCCTATAGCAAAAATCTGAACAGTTATTCACTATCAAGAAGGTGTGCCTACTGGCTTTGTTAAGGATATCACAAATCAAGGGACAGGATTCCAGCCTGTGGTACGTGTGGTGCGACAATACCCAGAATCCTATTGCCTTTATCAAAATGACATGGACATTTCACTAAAATAAGCCGCTCCTATTGGCTTTAACATAAACAAACAAGGCCTATAGCCTTAGGCATGGTCATTTTATTATTTTACGTCATATGGCAAAGCAACTACTAATTTCCCCCCAGCACAAAGTAACACACACTTTACGGCCTTCACAAATGCTAAAATCCAGTGAGTGTTTTATGCATTTGTGTCAAGCTGCGGCTGAAGGAATTTATTTGCTGAGAGTTCTGCCTGTACCCGATTCAGTGGGAAGGTGTTGAGCACTTTAAACTTTGCAAGATAAGGAAGAGGATGATGGGGAAGGGAGAAAGAAGTCATCGAAACACTTGCTATAGTAGGTTAGTGTTGGCAAAACCAGGTGAAGGGTAGCATGAGCTTGCTGATTAGCCCACTTACTGCCTCGTCGGTGATGTATGGAACAAAGACAAAGCAAGCAGGAGAAAATTTGAGGAAAAGGTAGAGGTCACTAAGCAGGTAGTATTTATAAAGGTGTGTGAAATGTGTGTAATTTTCTTTTCTTTTAGTTCGCATACATTTATGAAAAATGGAACAAAATTATATGTAATGATGTGATATGCAAAACTGGCATTTAGTGCTTTAGTTTAGTATGACATGCATTATTGTGTCGATTTGTAGGTAGGAAGAGGTCTTTTACACAAACTATAGTGCAAAACTCACAGTCTGCAGACGTCTCCCAACAATAGCCCCTTTGCTTTAAAAGAAGACTATGACAGACGCGGGGCTCCCGGACACTTGAGGGCATTGCTGTGGGGAGGGGGAGGAGAAATGCGACACGGCGGGCAGGGGAGGGGGCGGAGCGGGGAGAGGGTGTGAAAGCAGCAGGGGCCTTTGAAGTGAAGCTAAGTTTCACTTCAAAGGTGTGGGAGGAGTGCGGCTGAGGGAACAGACGGCGATTTGGTGATGTGCACACGCATTTTAGGTCAATGCGCTTGCGCATTGACTTAAAAGCCACGGGCACAGCACCAAATCGCCCAGTTAGGTAAAGTCTGTTTAAGACGCTATATATCGAGCTCCCACTCAATGCGCATGCGCATTGAGATAGGTCGCTCGACCTAAAAAGGACTTGTTCACTTCTACTGATCACTACACAGTTTGCTGCCACCACCGATCTCATGCTGCTTAACTGTTGGTAAAGGTGTCGCGCTTTGGGCATCCCTCCTTATCCAACAAGACCACAATACATAAGACAAGGCTATGTAATGGTGCACATGCACTATCCGTGATTACCTATGACAAAAAAAGTCAGAATAAGGGATCTAGGCAAACTTAAAGTTGGACAATCAGGGCAGGGGTACACTTCCATAACCATGCAAACCTTTCCATCCCAACATGGAACGTATCCAAACGATCTATTAATTTGTGGGGGTTTTTAAGTATCCTTTTCTATAACTTTTTTTAGTACCCTTTTCTATAACTTCTTTTTAATATCCTTTTCTATAACTTATAACTAAGTTATAAGTTCTATAACAACTATGGGCCCGATTATGATGTTGGGCGGAAAGCCTCCGACCAGCTGTCAGAGGCTGGCCACCCGACCGTGTAGGTTTCAGTCCATCTGCTGTATTAGGATGACAGCAGTTGGAGTGAAACCTGCCGGGGGGGGGGGGGGGAGGGGTTCTAATGCACTTCCGACGGGCTCAAGGAGCCCATGAGAGCATCGAAAGCCACCACAGTCCCCTAATGATGGCAGAACCAGGCTTGGCTCTGCCGTAGGGATTATGATGGTACTTTCCGGCAGTCATTTCATGACAGCCTTTCTGACATGGAAAGGCTGTCGGAAAGTGCCTTTGGGGGGCCCTAGCAGGGTCCCCTTCTCCCTAGCCCTCTGCTATGGGGTCTGGGGGGCACCTATGGTGCCCCTCTAAACTTCCCTGCACAGTGAGGCAGCCTGCCACATGGTGTAGGAATATTTAAAAACATCCATTTTACAATGGCAGCTTGTGCTGCGGGCCTTTTCTGCCGCCGCACAAGCTGCTATTATGAAATGGATGTTTCAGACAGCCCTATGGGCGGTCGCATCCAAATACTGAGATTGGTACCGCAGATCTAGGGTTCCAGAGTGCTACGGTGACCGCCCAACATTGTAATGAGACCATCTGTTGTTTTGGGATCTGAGTAAGCAACCATAGCTTCCCTGCATGCTTATCAACATCTTGGATGATGCCATTACAATTGTATTACTATATGATCTATAAAGGTAGATATCTGTGTACATATGCAGATCTCTGGATGTTCATAAGCACCCTATCCTAGAGTTCATAGGCCTCCTGTTTTAGCTGCAGTACTGCTCGATGGATGCCACGCATCAGATAACTAGGACTCATTGTCACTGGCACTGTCCGTGTTGGTGGCATTTGGTAAACAGCTGAACAGGTGATCAATTTGGAGTTGAACCAAACCAACGTTCTCTCGAGTTAAATGTTCTTGCATGTTTTTTTTCCTCTCTCTCTGTCTCTCTCTCTCAATTTAATATCACTACAGCGTGCTTAGGTGCGGTTCAATTAGCAGTGTGACGGCCTTGACACCTAAGCGCTTCAGATAGGGGGCCTGCCATAGGTTGATTCCTCTCAAAGCATGCAACTCACTTTGGTCTGAGCAATTGATAATCCGCCCCTTTTTGGATCATGGATTTTTTCTTGCTCGGCAGAGCTGTGATGCTTTGCGAACCTATAGTGTGGGAGGGAGGGTTTCCTCTCGGATGTCAGCACTGCGGCTAACAGAGATCTATCCTGAAACCGTTTCTCTTTTCTTCACAGGGCACATTGACAACACTGGTGTCGGTAGTAATAATGTATGAGTATTTCAACAGACAGTATGGCAGCCTTGGAAATTATGCTCCCTTTCATGATAGTAAGTCACCGCTCTGATGAAGTGGTATGTAAGTATATGTGTGTATATGTGGCACTTACATAAAGCAGATCGAGTCAGAGGAGCACTATATACAATGTAGCGCAATCGCAAGTGGAAAACCGTGATTGCGGCAGGGTCAAGCCCTAATCACTAAATTAGGTCAATAAAGGTAAAGATTGGAATCAGTCACTTCAATCCCTGACGTCCCACTCAATAACTGACAGCGTCCCTTGCTCCGGTCAACCAATGGCTTGTCAGTTTAAGTCACATTAATCTGCCTCTGACAACTATTAAGCTTGTGAGCTGCCTTGCACTGTCTCTTTGTGGAGCACAGAGAGACCAGGGGCTATATTATAAAACATGTTTGCAGTCGCAAACGATCCGATTCACAGAATCGGGTAGTTTTTAGACCGCAACAATTGATTTTGGTATGTATTAATCCCAAATTGAGATTTGTAATTGCGAATAGATACTGATTCAGTATTTGAAAGGGGCGTGTTTAGGGTTTCCCTTCCAAATGTGAATCAGAATGGGATGTATGAATGTTTTGAGCCCGAAATGTTGTCTAAAAACATTTGCACTTTACCACTAACTCAAAGATGGTGGTAACCAATTCGCAAATGGGAACGGGTCCTCTTGGGACCCCTTCCCTTTTGAGAATGCTTAAAAATATATTTTTTAAGAGCAGGCAGAGGTTCCACGGACTACTGCCTACACTTAAAAAATAAAAATGTGACTTTTTATTTTTATTTTTAAATGTATCTCGTTTTCCTTTATGGAAAAAACAAGGTGAATTTAAAATAAAGAGATTGCTTTATTTAAAAGCTATCCCGGACGTGGTGGTCTGCTGACCCCAGCAGGGCACCATCTCTGTGATGGCAGCGAACCCTAATGGTTCACAAATTGAGACCTACCTCAATTATATTTATGAGGCAGGTCTATTTGCGACCAACTACGAATTTCTAATGGACCACATATAACTTTTGTACATTGATAATAGCGATTACCAAAACATGATTTGCAATTGGTAATCGCTATTACTAATCTTCATACATCCAGCCCCAGATGTAGCAAGCACTGCATCGCCTTTTGTGATGCAGTGTACTCAACGAAATTCATTTTATTTATTTAAATGTTTATTTACCTGTAAAACTCCATAATCCATACATTACTAACCCTCACCCTGCCCCTCCCCCTCTCCCTCCCCACGTCACCGCCCTGCATTTACTCCCACTGCCGGCCGTGGCTGGATGTATGTAATATATTAATGCTTTGGGACTAGATTCCGGTTGCAAAACGTTAATATATCCCATTCTGAACCGGTACTTGGAAGGAACGCCCAAAACATGCCCTTTACAAATACTGACTCAGTATGTATTTGCAAACACAAATTGTAATTCGGCAACATGTTACCGAATTGCAATTTGTGTTTTGTTACATATCAAAAGACCGTTTTTCGGTCGCTAAAAGGCTAGATTTTGAGAATTGGAACTTTTGCAACCACAATAAAGCCTTAGTACAGCTGGCTCCAAATTCAGACCACACTTCACATCTGTGCTCTAAACAATTCTGTTTGCAGCTAGCCTCTAACGGTCACGTTGCAGTCAGTTAAGAAAAAAGGGATAGACAACCTGATTGAACCATAAAATGGCTGACAACCTCCCAATCCAAAATAAGGGCTGGATCCTAACCATTAGTATTCTTAATTTACATTGCCTGTAAAGTTAATATAGATAAATAAACAGAAATTCCAAGAAAAAGCCCACCAAAGTATGTAATTTCATTACAATATATAAACATTTTTATGAGTTATAAATAAGCTCAGGTATTGCAGTAATGTACAAAAATGATGATAACCCAATAATTATCGGTAATTAAGAGTGCTGCACCCCTTCTGAAATTTATCCTCATCTCAGTACGACAGGACACAAGTAATTTTATACAAGTGAGTACTAATTAAGCAACATCATTCATGCTTAACTTCAAAGGTTCTTTGTCATCCATCCACAATATCCACATAATGACCTCAAGTTGATTACCTGGTGCGTCATATCTGAGATGGGATATTGTGAACAGACACCTCTTCCTTTCCTCAGCTTGCTCAGGAGAACAAGCCTATGGCTCATCAACATGTTCTGATGCTTCCAGGTCAGTCACACCAGCTATAACATAGGCCTGTCACTTTCTGCATGGCAGAAGGGACGGACCCAGTCAAATTTTTTGGAAAGCTGTATATGATGTAGTCATAACCCAAAGTCTTGAAGCCAGCATCTGAATCTGAATCACTTTATGAGTCTCTCTGCTAGGTAACTATTAGTGGTTGCTTTTATCAGTTTGTACTCCTGGATTTAGGTAACCAATCCTCTTACTCTGCAATTTCCTAAGATTCAGAAGTTTTATTGCATTGTTGTCAGCTACACTATTTGTTGACAATTTTACTTTGTCTCTATTTGGGATGAAATAGTCCCTAAGAGAAATATTCGCTGATTGCATCTTTGTTCTTCTGGCACCTTTTTTGGTCTCGCCTAGGCAACATATGTGCTTTTTCAAGATATGCGGTATTACACTATGGGCTTTCAGCATGCCATCCATTTCGATTAGTTCCTTCATGTGCCTTTTGAAATTCCCTTGTTTTCGTGGTGAATAGTTCAGATTTGCCGCTCCTTTTGCTGCATTGGTCATGCCCTGAAACAGGCCCAGTTACATGGATCACTTCACTATCGGCCATAATACTTAGTTTTGGTGTGCTACTTTTTCTTTTGCCTGGACTTGTTTGGGTTTCCGAAAGCATAATTCAGCACGAGCTCAGCATTACTCAGCATCACCTCAGTATCACCAGCACCACCTGAGCACCACCTCTACACAGGCACACTAACCCCTCAGCACCACATCAGTATCACTCAGCACCAGTGCAGCACCACCTCTGCATCAGCATGTCGTGCACCACTGCTGGTGCATCACCAACTGAGCACCAGCGCAACACAGCAAAGCAGCAGCGCAACACCACCTCAGCATCATTGCAGCACCACTTCAGCATCATTGCAGCACCACCTCAGCACAACCTCAGCATCAGCCCAGCACCAGCTCAGCATCAGCACAGCACCACCTGAGCACCATCACAGCACCACCTCAGCATCAGCACAGCACCCCCTCAGCATCAGCACAGAACCACCTCAGCAGCAACTTAGTACCAACGTCGCACCACTTCAGCATCAGTGCAGCATAACTTCAGCATCAGTGCTGCATCCCCTCAGCACAGCACCATCTCAGCATCAGCACAGCACCACCTCCTAATTAGTGCAAAACCACCAGTGCAGCACTAGCACAGCATCAGCACAACACCACCTCAGCATCAGAACAGCACCACAAAAACACCACATCAGCATCAGCACAGCACCATCGCAGCATTAGCACAGCACCACCCCCTCATCACTGCACCACCATCACTGGAGCACCAACTCAGCATCGGCGTAGCATCACCTCAGCACAGCACCAACTCAGCACCGGCACAGCGCCACCTCAGCATTACTCAGCGCCATCATAGCATCATGACTCAACATTACCAGTGCAGCATCATGTCAGCACCAACATAGCATCTCTCAGCACCACCTGAGCACCAGCACAGTACCCCAAAGCATAATTCAACAAACAATTCAACACCAGCTCTGCATCACTCAGCACCATCTCAGTATCACCAGCACCACCTGAGCACCATCTCTGCACAAGCCCACCTCCCCCTCAGCATCACCTCAGTATCACTCAGCAGCAGTGCAGCACCACCTCTGTATCAGCATGTTGTGCACCACTGCCACAGCATCACCAACTCAGCACCCTGCAGCCCCAGCACAGCAGCAGCGCAGCATCACCTCAGCATCAATGCAGCACCATCTCAGCATCAGTGCACACCACCTCAGCACAACCTTGGCATCATCCAGCACCACCTCAGCATCAGCACAGCACCTCCTCAGCATCAGCCCAGCACCACCTCTGCATCAGCAGAGCACCACCTGAGCACCATCACAGCACGACCTTTGCAGCAACTGAGCACCAATGAAGCACCACTTCAGCATCAGTACATCACCACTTCAGTATCAGCGCAGCATCACCTCAGCACAGTACCATCTCAGCATCAGCACAGCACAGCACCACCTCCTAATCAGTGTGACACCACCAGTGCAGCTCCAGATCAGCATCAGCTCAGGTCCACATCAGCACCAGTGCAGCACCACCTCAGTACCACCTCAACATCAGCACAACACCATCTCAGCATCAGCACAGCACCACCACTGCATCAGTGCACCGCCACCAGCACAACCCCACCTCAGCCCTAGTGAAGCCCCACCTCAGCAGCAACTCAAAACCAATGCAGCACCACTTCAGAATCAGTGCAGCACCACTTCAGCATAAGCACAGCATCACCTCAGCACAGCACCATCTCAGCATCAGCACAGCACCTCCACCTAATCAGTTCACCGCCAACAGTGCAGCTCTAGCTCAGCATCAGCACAACACCACCTCAGCTCCAGTGCAGCACCACCAGCACAGCCACCCCCTCAGCACCAGCGCAGCCCACCTTAATTGCAACTCATCCCCAACGCAGCACCACCTGAGCACCTATTCAGCACCACCTGACCATCAGCTCAGCACCGCCATAGCATTAGTCAACACCACCACAGCGTCACTCAGTACCACCACATCATCACTCAGCCCCCTCTCAGAAGCACACAGCACCACCTGAGCAGTAGCACAGTACCACCTAAGCCCCACACAGCACCACCTCAGCATCTGCACAGCACCACCTCCTCACCAGTGCACCATCACTAGTGCAGCTCCAAATAAACATCAGCACAGCACCACCTCAGCACCAATACAGCACCACCTCAGCACCAGCCCAGCACCATATCAACACCATATCAACACCAGCACATCACAGTCTCAGCAACAGCACAGCGTCACTTCTGCATCAGTGCCGCACCACTAGCGTAGCCCCACCTGCATCAAGTTAGCTCCAACACAGCATCTCTCAGCACTACCTGAGCACAGCACAGTACCTCCCAATAATAATTCAACACCAGCTCTGCATCACTCCGCACCACCTCAGTATCAACAGCACCACCTGATCACCATCTTTGCAGAAGCACACCACCCCCTCAGCCTCACCTCAGTATCACCCAGCAACAGTGCAGCACAACCTCTGTATCAGCGCATTGTGCACCACTGCCAGAGCATCACCAACTCAGCACCAGCCCAGCACAGCAGCAGCGCAGCACCACCTCAGCATCAGTGCTCCCACCCCCTCAACACCAGCACAGCACCACTTCAGCACCATCCCAGCACCACATCAACACCAGCACATCACAGTCTCAGCATCAGCACAGTGTCACTTCCGCATCAGTGCCGCACCACTAGCATAGCCCCACCTCAGCACCAGGACCGCCCCACTTCAGTAGCAACTCAGCACCAACGCAACACCACTACAACATCAGCGCAACACTGCCCCAACATCAGTGTACCATCACCTCAGCACAGAACCAACTCAGCATCACTCAGCACGACCTCAGCACCACCTGACTACGAGTCCAACACCACCATCTCAGTAATACTCAGCACCACCACATCATCACTAAACACCACCACAGCATCACACAGCACCACCACAGCATCACTCAGGACCACATCAGCATCAATCAGCACCACCTGAGTACCAGCACAGCACCTTCTGAGCACCATCACAGCACTGCCCCAGCATCAGCACAGCACCATCGCAGCAACAGCACAGACCCATCTCCATATCAGTGCATCTTCACCAGTGCAGCACCACCTCAGCATCATCAGTGCAGCACCACCACCTCACACCACCTCAGCATGACTCAGCACCACCACATCATCCCTAAACACCACCACAGCATCACTCAACACCACCACAACATCAATCAGCACCACCTGAGCACCACAACAGCACCATCTCAGCATCAGCACAGCACTGTTGCAGCATCAGAACAGCACCACCTCCTCATCAGTGCATAATCACCATTGTAGCACCACCTCAGCACAGCATCAGTGCAGTATCACCTCAGCATTAGCATAGCACCACCTCAGCATCAGCACAGCACTACCTGAGCACCACCACAGCACCACCTCAGAATCAGCAAAGCACCACCTCCTCATCAGTGCACCACATAAAGTGCAGCAGTAGCTCAGCATCAGTGCAGCAGCACCTCAGCACCAGTGCAGTACCACCTCAACACCAACACATCACCATCTCAGCATCAGTATACCATCACCAAGACAGCCCCACTTCAGCACTAGGGAAGCCCCACCTCGGCAGCAACTCAGTACTAATGCAGCACCACTTCAGAAATGATGCTGCACACCCTCAGCATCAGTGCAAAATCACCTCAGCACAGAACCAACTCAGGATCACTCAACGCCACTTCAGAACTGGATAGGCACCACCTAAGCACCAGCACAGCACCACCACCTCAGTATGACTCAGCACCACCAAAGAATGACTCAGCACACACTCTTGCACCACCACCAGTGCATCACCAACTTAGCACCAGTGCAGTCCCACCACAGCATCAGCACAGCACCACCTCAGCACCAGTGCAGAACCACCCCAGAAACACCTTAGCACAAACGCAGCACCACCTCAGTTTATGTTTATGTTTATGTATTTATTTATATATAGCGCATATATCACCGTTCGGTCTCAGAGCGCTTGTGGAGAGCTAGACTAAGGATAAAGAGAACAGGGGGATTTTTATCGAATTTAAAAAAGCCAAGTTTTAAGATTTTTACGAGACGTTTTGTGGTTGGGGTCAGTTCTGATAAACAGTGGTAAGGTATTCCAAGTAGTGGGGCATATTTTGGAAAAGCTTCTATCCACGTTCCTGACTGTTCTGACCTTTGGGACTTTTAGAAGGTGTTTATTTGATGAACGTAGAGTCCTACCTGGACAGTAACCCTGGGGCTTTCTCTGAAGGTACTTAGGACCCTGTCCATTTATAGACTTATGCACTAGGCAGCATATTTTAAATTTGATGCGTTTGCTTATTAGGAGACAGTGAAGAGTCCTAAGGCACGGGGCTGATGGGGTACGGGGAGGGAGGTCAAGAATCAGCCTCGCTGCAGAGTTTTGCAGGGTCTGAAGTTTAGTTAGAGAACCTTCGTTCACATCAGCAATAGTGCGTTGCCATAATCAAGGCGACTGATTATGAGGCCCTGAATAAGTGGTTTCCGAGAAGCAAGTGGAATCCACTTAAAAAAAATTCTTAGGCTTCTCATTAGCCCAATGCTGGTGTGAACCACTTTATTTATGTGTTGGGACAAGGCCAGTTTGTCATCGATGATGACTCCCAGATTCCTAGCTGAGTTTTTCAGGGCTGGGCAAGGGCCTAAAGCCGGTGGCCACCATTCATCCGTCCAGATTTTATTGGCCATACCAAATAACAAAACTTCTGTTTTCCCAGCATTTAACATTAAGTAGTTGTTAGTCATCCATTCTTGAATGGAGATCATACACTGTTGGAATCTTACTTTGGCATCTGAGTAGTTGGGGCCTAGGGTTATCAGAATCTGGGTATCGTCGGCGTAAGATACTGTATCAAAGCCCTAGGCTTTGATTACCTTGGCTAAAGGTGATAAATATACATTAAATAAGGTTGGGCTAAAGATTGAGCCCTGCGGAACACCTTTGTCATTTTCCACATAAGGCGAAGAGAAAGAGCCAATTTTAACTTTTGACCGTGTCCCTGTCAGATAGCTCTGTATCCATCTGTGAGCTTGACCTCCGACACAAATCTCAGCCAGCCGCTTAAGCAGGACACTATGAGAGATGGTGTCGAAGGCCACCGGCAGGTCTAATAGAATCAAGATGGCAGATTGCTTGGCATCCAGGGCCAGCCGGATGTTATCCACTATCTCCAGGAGGGCGGTCTCGGTACTGTGGCAAGCTCTAAAGCCTGATTGAGAGATGTCCAGTAGCATATTGTCCTCTAGATGTTTAGTTAGTTGGATATTAATTAGGGACTCCATTATTTTGCCAAATAGTGGCAAAAGGGAGATAGGACGATAGTTTAAAGGTTGCTCTGGGTCAGCGTTATTCTTTTTTAAAATGGGTCTGACAATTGCTTCTTTCCAGGATACAGGAAAAATGGCTTGGGCTATTGATAGGTTAAAAATTGCCGTTATTTCAGTCAGCATGGCTGGGGCTATTTTTGTTACAATCTGGGCAGATGCAGGATCCCTTGGGGAACCAGATTTTACTTTCTTTAATTTAGCAATGACTTCTTCCTCCGTGACAGTGTGGAATTCAAAGAGGGGTTTAGACAAGGATGTTAATTGAGGGGCAGGCGAATTAGATGGACCTGTGTGATTGTCCTTAACTTTCGGAGGTTCCGTCTCTCTGGGAAAGGCTTTATGAATTACATCTATTTTATCCTTAAAATAGATGGAGAGCTTGTCAGCCCATTCTTGGGACTCAATGGTAAGTGGCTGGCAGGAAGAAGGATTAGAGAATTCCTTTTCTATAGAATAAAATTCTTTATGCGAATTACCAGCTAATTCAATTCTGGTTCCTAGATAAACTTTCTTCGCTGCAGCTATCTGGCTCATGTATTCTTTATGTGCCGACTTATATAACTGTTTATCCAAAGGGTTTTTTGTTTTACGCTATTTCCGCTCGGTACACCTCATAGCCTGTTTTGCTAGTTTTAAATCTGGTGTAAACCAAGGGGATCTTGTGTTCGGGCATTTAGTTTGCTGTTTTGGAGCAATATGATCCAGCGCCATGTTAATTGCTTTGTCTAGGTCCTTTACCACCTTATCTGGATCAGAATTGTGGGTCACAAAGGGGCGTAAAAGCACTAGCAAAGGAGTCAGGGTTGACTTTATTCCAAGGCCTGCTCATTTTTACTTTCTTTGAGTGGGCAGATTTAATCGCATTAACTCAAATATTAAACTTTATTATCATATGACCGTTTGACCAGGGTGGTGGCAGCACCTTGTGATCGCGCTTGAGATTGGCGAAGCAGACTGCGAGTGATCTCTTCTGCTACTCGCCTCACGCTGCAACTTTCAGTCGACCCTTTTTAAAAATTCTATTTTTAAACTCCAATTGATTTAATAATTGTGTAGTGTGTATTTTTAAATTCACCTTGGTGTACCGCTGTGTGCGCTACTTACCGGTCCCCCTGGGCCCCGTTCCACCGCGGCTTGCCTGTGCCGATTGACGTGGAGGACTAGGTCGGGCGCCATCTTGGGCGCTCCCGGACCCCGGCTGGACTCGAGTTAGCGGTCCAGCTCGGGGAGGGGCCTGGGCTACAAATAGAATTGAGTGTAGCGTGTCAGTGCGTTTGACCAGGGTGGTGGCAGCACCTTGTGATCACGCTTGGGATTGGCGAAGCAGACTGCGAGTGATCTCTTCTGCTACTTGCCTCACGCTGCAAATTTCAGTCGACCCTTTTTAAAAATTCTATTTTTAAACTCCAATTGATTTAATAATTGTGCAGTGTGTATTTTTAAATTTACCTTGGTGTACCGCTGTGTGCGCTGCTTACCGGTCCCCCTGGGCCCCATTCCACCGCGGCTTGCCTGTGCCGATTGACGTGGAGGGCTAGGTAGGGCGCCATCTTGGGCGGTCCCGGACCCCGGCTGGACTCGAGTTAGCGGTCCAGCTCGGGGAGGGGCCTGGGCTACAAATAGAATTGAGTGTGGCGTGTCAGTGCGTTTGACCAGGGTGGTGGCAGCACCTTGTGATCGCGCTTGGGATTGGCGAAGCAGACTGCGAGTGATCTCTTCTGCTACTCGCCTCACGCTGCAACTTTCAGCCGACCCTTTTTAAAAATTCTATTTTTAAACTCCAATTGATTTAATAATTGTTTAGTGTGTATTTTTAAATTCACCTTGGTGTACCGCTGTGTGCGCTGCTTACCGGTCCCCCTGGGCCCCGCTCCACCGCGGCTTGCCTGTGCCGATTGACGTGGAGGGCTAGGTCAGGCGCCATCTTGGGCGGTCCTGGACCCCGGCTGGACTCGAGTTAGCGGTCCAGCTCGGGGACGGCCTGGGCTACAAATAGAATTGAGTGTGGCGTGTCAGTGCGTTTGACCAGGGTGGTGGCAGCACCTTGTGATCGCGCTTGGGATTGGCGAAGCAGACTGCGAGTGATCTCTTCTACTACTCGCCTCACGCTGCAACTTTCAGTCGACCCTTTTTAAAAATTCTATTTTTAAACTCCAATTGATTTAATAATTGTGTAGTGTGTATTTTTAAATTCACCTTGGTGTACCGCTGTGTGCGCTGCTTACCGGTCCCCCTGGGCCCCGTTCCACCGTGGCTTGCCTGTGCCGATTGACGTGGAGGGCTAGGTCGGGCGCCATCTTGGGCGGTCCCAGACCCCGGCTGGACTCGAGTTAGCGGTCCAGCTCGGGGAGGGGCCGGGGCTACAAACAGCGATGTGTCCCAGAGCGCGCAGCGGTCTCGCGCAGCGGGCGCGCCGTCTGCGCGCCGAAGGAGTGCCAAAGAAGGGCCCGTCTGTGCCCGTCCGTGCCTCGGACGGGCCCAGGGCCAGCCACACTGCCTCCCCTCAATATGACTGAGATGGGCCACATAGAATTGCCTACTCCCGCTCCGATCTCCTGAATGTAGCTCCTCCCGAGGAGCAAAGCAGCTGTCAGCGAAGAGGGCCTGAGCTTGTCGGGACGGCATGCCCGAAATGTGGCTTCTCTTCCCAGCTCACGCTTCCCCCGCGCTTAGGCGCCGACATGGATCACACGAAAACTGTCAGAGCTGGCCTAATTAACGCTAGATCTATGGTGAAACATGCAGCTGACATCTTCGAGGTTCTAACGGAGGGTCAGCTCGAGATACTATTCGTCACAGAGACATGGCTTAATAACTCCTGTGCTCCGACCATTGAACTGGCCGTTCCTAGAGGCTTTAAGATTGCCAGAGCGGACCGACCTCTGGGCAGAGGAGGAGGTATAGCAGTAATATTCAAAGATGATTGGCACTTTACCTCCGAACAGCTAGCAGTGGGGGTGGAGGGCGAAGTTCTTCATTTTTCCCTTATCATTAGCCCACACTTTACGCTAGGAGGATCCCTGGTCTATCGGCCCCCAGGCCCAGCCATGCACTTCCTTGAGGCGTTGGAGGACTGTATTGTGCCTCGGGCCCTGAACTTTCCCAGATTCCTTTTGGTCGGCGACTTCAATATTCACGTCGATAACGCTGACGCTCTGGAATTGCGCAGACTTGAAGAGGTCTTGGATCTGTCACAGCTCAGGCAATGGGTGTCATCTCCAACTCATTCAGGGGGTCACCTTCTAGACCTAGTGTGTTCTAACTTTCCCATTAAATTATCAGACCCGGAAAAAGTCACCTGGTCTGATCACGACCTGGTCAGGTTTTCATGGGAAGTGGGTAATGTGGGCAGTTCAGCTTTGACACCCCCCATCATTCACCCTCAGAAGATTAACCTGGCCGTGTTTGGCCAGGAATTGTTAAAAAATCACCAGTCTCTCTCACCTGAGTTGGTGATTTCAATGGGTGGGTGCGACAGGCGACAAATGCGTCCACCAAACATGCTACCGTACCCAGACTTCGTCACAGCCCCTCTCAACCCTGGTTCTCCCCCGAGTTGAGGGAGCAAGAACTGGGTTGCAAAAAATTGGAGCGAGTCTGGAGGCGTGTCTATAGCTTAGACGCAAAGGTCGCCCTGCCCACTGCCCAAAAGAAATACTATGCCGCTATTAAAACTGCTAAAGGACTATACTATGCAGGAAGAATAGTTAAAGCCGAAAACAACAGTAGAGAAATTTTCTCTATTGTTAAAAGCTTTCTTTCCCCTATTGCAGAATCCTCCACCCTTCCATCCTCTGGGGAATGGTGTGAAGTTCTGTCGAATTTCTTTACAGACAAGATAGCCAAGATTCAGCAGGGTTTTACTTCCACATCATCGACTGAGAATCCAGGATTTAACATCCCCTGTATGCCCGATCCCTCTGATACCCAACAGCTCACTAACTTTGAGCTGGTAACAGAGGGTGATGTTTTGCCTCTTCTGGAATGCCTTAAATCAGGGTCTCCCACCGATCCGTGTCCGGCTCGGGTTCTGTCAGAAGTGGCCAGCACTGTCTGTGGGGAGGTTACCCAGATCGTAAACCTCTCTCTTTCCTCGGCAGTGGTTCCTGCCGAGTGGAAACAGGCTAAGCTTTTGCCGCTTTTGAAGAAACCAGGCCTGGATGCCTCGGTTCCTGTTAACTACCGGCCTATTTCTCTTCTCCCTGCCTTAACCAAAATCTGCGAGAAAATAGTCTTCCGACAACTAGATACATTTGTAGAGTCAGCCAATGCCCTGCACCCAGCCCAATCGGGATTCAGGGCCGCTTACAGCACTGAAACGGCCCTGGTAGAGATGACGGAGTCGATCCGGGAGTGTCTGGACAGGGGCGGCAGAGCAGTCCTAATCCTATTGGATCTCTCTGCCGCATTCGATACTGTCCCCCTTGCTCTCCTCATCGCCAGGTTATCGGCCATCGGCATCGGCGGCAATGCCTTGGCCTGGGTGTCCTCATTTCTTTCGGGAAGGACCCAACAAGTCTGGATGCCACCTCATGCCTCCGAACCAAAACCACTCCTTACGGGGGTCCCACAGGGCTCCACTCTTAGCCCCCTGCTGTTCAACATTTATATTACCCCTTTGGTGTATCTTGCGGAACAGTACGGGGCTAAGATTATAGGATATGCGGACGACACGCAGCTTCTTTTTACCTGGCCCGACGATCATCTAGACACAGCTAAGGTCCATCTCTGCCTATCCTCAGTTTTCCGATGGCTTACGCTGGCCCAATTAAAATGTAATGAGGACAAATCAGAGGTCCTCTTTTTTGGATCTTTCCCCCCAAGTTTCAAAAATGCGCTGTGGCCCCCGAACATCCCATGTCCCAAGGAAATGGGTGGCCCTGCGAAAAATCTTTGGATTTGGTTCGGAGAGGATCTAAAATTTGAGGACCATATAAAAAAACTGACCGGAACGTGTTTTGCCACCTTGAGAATGCTCAGGAAATTCTTTCCATTACTCCCTAGAGAGGCGAGGGAGACGGTTGCCCGAGCACTCATTCTAGCAAGACTGGACTACGCGAACTCCCTGTTCAGCGGCATCCCAGCTTATCTGACCAAACGTCTGCTGGTCATTCAGAATGCCGCTGTTCGTCTTCTCTGTAATGTCCCCAGATGGAAGAGTGTCCGGTCCCATATGTCCGACCTCCACTGGCTTCCAGTTCCGCAACGTATCCTCTTTAAAACCCTGGTACTCGCGTTCAGAGCGACCCATGACCAAGGACCAGTCTATATAAAGAAAAGATTTACACTGTTTGCCCCTACAAGAGCTCTCCAATCATCTTCTCTATTTAAAATGACCCTTCCCCGATTCAAGCGAACCAGACTAGGGGGACAGTCCATTGCTGTGGTTGCTGCCCGCGCCTGGAATGCTCTCCCCTTTCATCTGCGCTCCAGTCAAACAGTAGCCCAATTTAAAAGGAATTTAAAAACCCACCTTTTCAGTAGCAGTTTCTAAGCTGATCCCTGCTCATCCGTCTTTGCTTCTACCATCGCGCCAGGATACTCCCCAGTAACAGTGCGCGTTACAAAACCATTTATACATACATACATACATATACATACATACATACATATGGTCAGACCATAGGATTGGATAGAGTAGCGCAACACCACCTCAACACCAGTGCAGCATCACCTCAGCACCTGCACAGAACCAACTCAGCACCACCTGAGCACAAGCACAGCACCACCTGAGCACCACCTCAGCATCACTCAGCACCACTTCAGTATCACCGAGAACCCCTGAGCACCACCTGTGAACAAGCAAACCACATCCTCAGCACCACCACAGTACCACTCAGCACCACATCAGCACCAGTGCAGCACCACCTCAGCACAGCATCAGTGCAGCACCACATCAGCATCAGCACAGCACCACCTTAGCATCAGCACAGCACTACCTTGGCATCAGCAGACCACTACCTGAGCACCACCTCTGAACAAGCAAACCACATCCTCAGCACCACATCAGTATCACTCAGCACCACATCAGCACCAGTGCAGCACCACCTGAGCACAGCATCAGTGCGGCACCACATCAGCATCAGCACAGCACCACCTTAGCATCAGCACAGCACTACCTTGGCATCAGCACACCACCACCTGAGCATCACCACATCACCTCAGCATCAGCACAGCACCATCTCTGCATCAGCACAGCACCACCATCTCATCATTGCACCACCACAAGTGCAGAATCAGCTCAGCACCACATCAGCACCAGTGCAGCACCACCTCAACATCAGCACAGCCCCATCTCAACATCACATCACCACCACTAGCGCAGTCCCACCTCAGCACCAGCACAACCCCACCTCAGCAGCAATTCAGCTCCAAGTGCAGCACCAGTTCAGAATCAGCACAGCACCACCTCAGCATCAGCGCAGCACCACCTCAGCATCAGTGCAGCATCACCTCAGCACAGCACCAACTCAGTATCACTCAGCACCACCTGAGAACCAGTACAGCACCACCACCACAGCATGACTCAGCACCACCTCAGCAACAATCAGCACCACCACAGCATCACACTTCACCTTAGCACCAACACCTCAGCATCAGCACAGCACCACCTTCTCATAAGTGACCCACCACCAGTGCAGCCCCAACTAAGCATCAGAGCAGCACCACCTCAGCACCAGCGCAGCACCTCCTTAACATTAGCACAGCATCAGCACAGCACCACCTCCGCATCAGTGAACCACCACCAGTGCAGCACCACCTCAGCATCAGTGCAACCCCACCTAAGCAGCAATTCAGCACCAATGCAGCACCACCTCAGCATCAGATTAGCACCACCTCATCATCAGTGCACCACCACCAGTGCTTTACCAACTAAGAACCAGAACATCCCTACCTCAGCAGCAACTCATCACCAGCACAGCACTACGTAAGCATCAGTAAAGCACAACCTCAGCGTCCGTACAGCATCACCTAGGCACAGACGCAGCTCAGCATCACTCAGTACCACCTGAGCTTTAGCGCAGCACCACCACCTCAAAATGACTTAGCACCACCACAGCATCACTCAGAACCAGCACAGCACCACTTCTTGCAACACCACTGGTGCATAATCAACTCAGCACCAGTGCAGCCTCACCACAGCATCCGTGCAGCACCACCTCAGCTCCTGCGCAGAACCACCTCCTTAGCAGCAAATCAGCACAAATGCACCACTGCATTTAGCACAGCACAACCTCAGCTCCAGTGCAGCATCACCTCAGCGCCAGGCAGCACCAACTCAGCATTATTCAGCATCAACTGAACACCAGCACAGCACTACCTGGGCACCACCAAAGCCCTACTTAGGATCACCTCAGCATCACTCAGCACCACCTCAGTTTCACTCAGCACCACCTGAGCACCACCTCAGTATCAATCAGCACCAGCGCAGCACCACCTCTGCACAGCATCAGCGCAGCACTACCTCAGCATCAGTGCAACACCTCCTCAGCATCAATGCAGTACCACCTCAGCATCAACACAGCATAAGCACAGCACCACCCCAGCATCAGCACAACACCACTGCCTCATCAGTGCATCAATACCAGTGCAGAACCAGCTCAGCATCAGTGCAGCACCACCTCAGCACTAGTGCAGGACCACCTCAACACTAGCACAGCACCACCTCAACATCAGCACAATTCCATGTCAGCATCAGCACTGCACCACCTTCACATTAGTGCACCACTACTAGCGCAGCCCCACCTCAGCAACAACGCAACCCCACCTCAGAAATAATTCAGCACCAATGCAGCACATCTTGAGCATCAGCGCAGCATCACCTCAGCACATTAGCAACTCAGCATCTCTCAGCACCAGCTGAACCTCCGGCTCAGCACCACCTAAGCACCAGCACTGCACCACCACTTAAACATGACTCAGCACCACCTCAACTTGACTCAGCATCACCTCAGCATCACTAAGCACCACCACAGCATCACTCAGCACCACCTCAGTATCACTCAGCTTCACCTGAGCATCACCACAGCACCACCTCAGCATCAGCACAGCATCATCTCAGCACAGCTCCACCTTCTCATCAGTGCACCACAACCAGTGCAGCACA
The DNA here is from genome assembly GCF_964263255.1 of Lissotriton vulgaris. Lineage (NCBI taxonomy): Eukaryota > Metazoa > Chordata > Amphibia > Caudata > Salamandridae > Lissotriton > Lissotriton vulgaris. The sequence goes on from NC_141687.1 coordinate 407,884,309, forward strand.
AATTCAGCATCAGAGCAGCACCACCTCAGCAGCAGCGCAGCATCATCTCAACATCAGGAAAGCACCATCTCACCATCAGCATAGCACCAACAGTGCATCAGAGCACCATCACCAGCACAGCCCAGCCTAAGCACCCGCGCAGCCTCACGTCAGCATCAGCGCAGCCCCACCTCAACAGCAATACAGCACCAACGTAGTACCATTTCAGCATCAGTGCATCACCACCTCAGCATCACCTCAGAACAGCACCAACTCAGCTTCACTCAGCACCATCTGAGCACCAGTGCAGCAACACCAACTCAACATGAACATGACTCAACACCACAGCATCACACACCATGACCTCAGTATAGCTCAGTATCACCTGAGCATCAACTCCGCACCTGCACACAATGACCTCAGCATCACTGAGCACCACCTGAGTATCATTCAGCATCACCTGAGCATCGCCTCCACACCAGCATCCCGCCACCTCAGCATCACTCAGCACCACCTCAGTCTGCCCTCGGAATGTGGCATCTGTTGATTCCCCAGAGTGTCCGTCCACTGCTCATGTTGCAATTCAGGTACTGTTGCCCAACCTCCACCCTCCCATTGTTTATGTTTCCCCCATAAAAAAAAGCTGTAACAAACAAGCAGCAGAACAGGCAGGAAGAAGTTGCCAGCATTGCAAGAACAAAAAAACTAGAAGACTTCTTTTAATAGGGTCATTCCGTTGTACATAATGTCTTCTTAGTTATATATAAAGTAAACTTATAGGTGAGACCTATTGGCTATGCCAATGCTTCTTGTATATAGGTGTACCAATCAAATCGTTTTCTACAATATGGGGCGGAGATACCCACTCAATCCCAAATGTATGTTTAACTCTGGGACTCAGAGTAATGAGTCTTTTGAGGTGTCCAATGGGGACGCCAAACACTTTTTTATGTTAAGTCTTGTCTTTTTGGGTTATATGAGGCCAATGAAACCTCCTTGGTTAGATACATGATCTTGTCATATTTGGTCTGGTTTAGAATTCATTATTTATTTCTGATATTGGCTGGAAAAAACTCTCCTTTCAAGGGATTAATACTTTTTTTGTGTGTTCCTTAGTATAGTACAACCTCTTTCACAGTGGTGCTTTTCTAGCCTCTTAGGAGCAATCGGATATGTGGCTTTGTTACGGAGTACATCAAAATGTAATTGGCCTGCTATTTTGGCTCTGAGTACCACTGTAATTGGTTGTATTTTGATCAAATGTGACTGGGCAGCTGTGTAGTGGTGGACTGGACCCGGATCTCCAGACCTGGAAGCATGACATGGACTGGTGCACGTTAGCCAAAATGGGTCTACGAAGGCAGGAGTTGCCCCGGAAAATGGGGGAAAATTTGGAGCAGCTGGAACTCCTATAGGGGGCTGATCCAGATGGACTTTAGACTTACTTGTGGTGGTGCATCATATCTTCAGCAGCTTGAGAGGGAGTAATGGGATGAGAGGAGGTTTGCGGATGGGCCTGGGGGGGGTCACACTCTATCCTTGAATAGAATATGATATATACAACAGTGCAAGTTGCAACTGATGTTGATTTCCTTTTGAAAACTCAATTAAACAGGTGTGTAGAACAAGATTTTGCAGGGCAAATTATGCTAGGCTGGTTACATAGCACCACCTTTCTGTGGAGTGGTTGTAAAGATATGAAAGACCAATTAGCATGAGTTCATCGTCCTCTCTTTCTGAGTTTACCCGTGATTTTGCAGATTGGCACCCGATTACTGCAAAGAAGGATTGAAAAGATAAATATAATGGCGCTAATGCTGTCCGTTAGGCTGATTTACTCCCTAGGTCTGTGGGGTTACGCTATGTGGGAGTGACTATTAGGAGTTCAGCTTTTTTCCCTGCCCCAACCTCTGGATTTCTGGCCGTCTACAGAGAGCGAGGTGCACAGATTCATTGGTGGTAACACAACAGCTCAGAGCAGGAGCAGCCTGCTGGAGAAAACCTCATGAGATGTCCCTGTGGACGCTTAAGTACCAGCCAAGTTTTGGAGTTCGGAGGAGATAGAAACACAGAGCTGCAGTCCCTATCAATCTATTTGATGTCGAGTGCCCCAGGACCTCACTGGCCAGGAGGTAATCACCTTGCCAGTTATCTACACAGTATAATCAGGAGTGCAGCGGTTTCTATTTCATTTTTCAGAGTGTCCCAGGACACCATTGAAGGACAAAGGCATCTTCCGCAAAAGCACTGTTGGCAACATTGTAGGTGCAGGAGAGGCCAGGAAGACATGAAACGTACGCTGGGATTCCATGCTAAGCTGCTCTCTGTCCTCTGTCCTCCATTGCCCTCTTTTCATGCTCTGCCTAGGTTTCATGTATTAGCTGAGAAGTGTTGACCAGTTTGATGACTGGCTTTAACTTGACCCTATTGCTCAGTACTGAATTTTATCTATTACCTATCAGCAAAGTGGTAGTTTGGTTGTTCTTTTAAGGTAGGCAAAAGAAGCTGCAACAGCATACAGAGGCTGACTGGGAGCGGACAAAGTGCCATACAGAGGGCATGAAATGGTGAGAGGGGGGGATCATCATTTTCATACAGTGAATAGACAGTGGGAGGGTTGGTTGGTGAAATGGAAAGTAATCGACCAGGAGCCTCTCGGTGCTTATCCCTTGCACCGGCCAGGGCTATTTCTTTCCTAGTATACCCAACAAACCTGTTTGGGCACAACCGTGATATGCATTGGTCATCTACTAAGCACTTCCAGGGTGGATAGAGATTTGGGGTCATAGAATATGATAGTGATGAGATAAACGCTCTAAAAGGTCAGCTGCCCAATATAAAAACTACCTGTGGCCTTTTTTACCAACCAATTTGGTATAAATAGCACCTATAGATATTCTGCAGATCAGCAGTTACCAGACCCCAGAAATGCTTGTAATGGCGAGGAGTTGTTCGCTGTGGTATACAATCAACCAATTTCCAATGTATTAAATTACTTTTGTTGCCCATCAATGCTAACTCAACTATGAATATTCAACAATTTTCTGCATAAATAAGTGGAATCATGAAAAAAGTCTATAATGTTTTAACTGTTAACAAGACAAAAAAAAGTTCATGGTCAAAGGACTTCACTGTCACATCTCAAAATCCCTTTTCAGGCCCCATAGACCATTTTCGACCCCAATGACATTATCCAAATCTCTTGCCAACACCAACGTATAGTCGTTTTCCATCGGGAGCCCATCTAGCTAACTTGTGACTTATGGGTTTACTGAAATTTAGTAAATCCCAATTCCTCACCTGTATGAAATGAAATGAAATGAAATGAAAAAGAAACTTGGTAGAGCGCACTGCGGCCAAGCGGCTTCCTGGCACTGAGGACTCATCAATACTTACAGAGGGAACCCAAGAGGACTAGCTGGGAAATGCCTGAGAGAAAAGAAAGGTTTTGAGGGCCTTACGAAAGTGGGTATAGATAGGAATAGAACGGATAGAGAGAGGGAGACTGTTCCAGAACCGGGGGGCCAAAACTGAGAATCGGGTACCCCCTGTGCGTGATTTACGGAAGCGGGGGACGTGTATGAGAGAAAGAGAAGAAGAGCGGAGAGTGCGACTGGGGACGTGAGAGGTGATGAGGGAATTGATGAAATGCGGGGCGGAACGAGCGTGCGCCCGAAAAGCCAGGCAGGCTAATTTGAAGTAGGATCTGAAATGGACCGGGAGCCAGTGAAGCGACTTGAGAGCAGGGGTGATGTGAGAGGATTTGGGAAGGCGAAGGATGAGGCGGGCCGCCTGGTTTTGGATAGCCTGGAGGCGACGAGTTTCGTAGGCAGGGATGCCCACGTACAAGCCGTTCCCATAATCCAGGCGGGAGGTGATAAGGGCCGTAATGATGGTTTTGAGAGCATCTACAGAAAAAAACCGGGAAATCTTGCGGATTAAGCGAAGGGATAAAAAACAAGAGGACACAACGGAGCTAATTTGGGCATGCATGGACAGATCATTGCTGACCTTGATGCCCAAAGTCCGAACAGAGGAAACTGGTGAGGGAGGAGGACCAAAGGAAAGGGGCCAGTGCGACGGAGACCAGGGGTTAGAGAAGCCTCCAGTGAGGACGAGCTCTGTCTTGTCCGGGTTGAGCTTCAAATGATTGAAGCTCATCCACTGGGAAATAAAAACTAGGGTAGAACAAAACTTAGAAAGGGAGTCAGCAGGGGATGAGAGATCAAAGACGAGCTGGAGGTCATCTGCGTAGTTGTACACAGAGACCCCCAGCTCGAGAAGAGAAGAGATGAGGGGGCGGATATAAAGGTTAAAGAGAAGTGGGGAGAGGGAGGAGCCTTGGGGAACCCCACAGGTGACAGGCCGGGGGGCGGAGAAGCCAGAGAGATGAACTGCTTGCGATCTTCCTTGGAGGAAGGACGCGATCCAAGAGAAGGCAGTGCCTTGGATGCCCGCTGCGCTGACACGATCGAGAAGAATGGCATGATCGACCGTGTCAAACTCAGCGGACAAATCGAGAAGGACCAAGGCCTGGGGGAGGTTACTATCGGCTTTCCCCTTGAGTTCATCCAGGACCGCGAGGACCACTCCCTCAGTGGAGTGGCCAGGGCGAAAGCCCGCCTGGTGGGAGGCCAAAAGATGATTCTCCTTTATGTAGGTGGAGAGGCAAGATGTTACATGGCTTTCAAGGATCTTCCCTAGGTAGGGGAGCAAAGAGATAGGCCTGAAATTAGATGGGAGAGAAGGGAGAAGCATTAAGGAAAGTGAGGGGAGGGACAGGGCAGCTAGTATAGAGAGTTCTAAGAATCCGTGCGGGGGCGCAGTCCGCAGGAGAACCAGACTTGACCTTGATGAGCAAGTCAAGAAAGAGCTCAGATGAAATAGGTTGGAAGTGATCCAAAGCGGAGGAGGGCAGAGGAAGGGAACCAGAGAGTTCAGGTTGAGGCACAATGGGGATGTTGGCCTTAATGTTGATGATCTTGTCGATGAAGTAGTCATTCAGTGAAAAACAGAGAGATTGAGATGGAGCGGGAGAGGAACAGGTGCGATCGGAGGTGGCGAGATTATAAACTAATGAAAAAATCTCTCGGGATTTATTAGCAGAGAGGGCCACTCTATCAGTGAAGTATTTAGTTTTGGCCGCTAGAATGGCTTTTTTGTAATCGTTGAGAAGAGCTTTATATTTGAGGCGGAGAATGGGGCGTAGTTCCGTCTCCAATGACGTTCCGAGCGCCTTTAAGGGATTTAAGGTCGCTAGTAAACCACTTGTGCGCATCATAGGGGCGGACAGATTTGACCTTTTTAAGTGGGGCAACCTGATCGCAGGCGGAAGAGAGCCAAGTGCTGATGACATCAGCCTGACTTTCCAAGGATAGGTCGGTCAGGTCAGGGGCAGATGAAGTCAGAGAAGAAGAGAGAGCATTAAGGTCGGTCTGGTTCCAACTTCGAGCCAGGATGTTTTTAGGCAAGAGGACTTTCTCAACTTGACCCAAGTGGATGGAAAAAGAGATCATGGAGTGGTCCGACCAGACGCAAGGGAGAATGGAAGTAGGAGAGAGGTTACAACATGAAGACCAAATTTGGTCTAGGATATGGCCCTGGATGTGGGTAGGGGCCGAAACGTGAGATGAGAAATTAAGACACTGAAGTGTAGCAGAGAAATCTTTAGATGAAGAGTCCTCCCTAGGGTCGCCCGGCCAAAAGTTGAAGTCACCAAGCAGTAGCAGCGAAGAATTATTAACCACCAGTGTGGCCAGGAGATCCTGCAGGATGGACACAAACAATGGCATAGTTTGAGGGGGGCGATACATAAGGACAATAGTGAGAGGTGAAGGAAGATTTAGAGAACGGGCCACCAGGAAGTCTACATTGGGTATGGGGGGGGGTGAGGGAGAAACTTGAATTTCATGGAGGAGCGAATTATCATCACCACACCCCCTCCAATCTTGCCGTCAGGGCGGTCTGCTCGAAGGGCATAGTAGGTATTGGGAAGGATAGCCAAGAGGTCAGGAAGAGAGTCCGAAGAAAACCAGGTTTCAGTCAGAAACAGAAAATCAGGGGAATCAGTGTTAAGAAGATTGAAAAGAGCTATTTGAATTTTGGCAGCGGAGCGGGTGTTAAGGAGAATAGCAGAGGCTGCCGAGAAACTGGAGGAGGGGCAAGTGACAGGGGAAGTACAGGGCGTAGGGGGGGAGGGCTAGGTAGGACAGGGGGGGAGCTGGGGGGGTGGGGGGCGTAGATACCAAGAGTGATTAAATGCTGTGCTACAGAGGGGGGAAGTGGGACAGGAGCAAGATGAGAGGACAGTTGGGCAGAAGTGTATACCAGAGGAAGGGCAGGGTCTATGGCCCCTGGTCCCGGCCCATCGCGGACGGGCGCAGACGGGCTTAACTTAGGCGCAACTTCGGCGCGCCTTCGGCGCGCCCGCTGCGCTCGTCCGCTGCGCCGCCGGGACTGGCCAACCAATATATAGGGACACATGAGGGGAAATGGCAGGGGGGGAGGGGCCCAAACACTGCAGCGCTGACCTAGAGCCGCCCAAGATGGAAGACTCGCCCGTCTCAGGAGGAGACGATCAGCGGGAGGCGCTCTGGGTGGAGTGCAGGAGGGAGAGGCTGTTAACATAAAGCTCTGCGTGAAAGTCCAGGGCGCAACTGAAGAGCACAACGTGCGTAGAGCAAAGGTCAGTGGTTATCTAAAATGAAGCATTGCTCCCGGCGAAGCCTCGGGAGGTCTGTAAGGAAGTGAGGATAGGCGCGAGGTCCGCTGGGCGCCTGAAGTACTAGTCGGGGGGGGAGGGGCCCAAACACTGCAGCGCTGACCCAGAGCCGTCCAAGATGGAAGACTCGCCCGTCTCAGGAGGAGACGATCAGCGGGAGGCGCTCTGGGTGGCGTGCAGGAGGGAGAGGCTGTTAAAATAAAGCTCTGCGCGTATCTGTATGTAATACTACCATACACCAAACTCTAAGTAATAATAGTAATAATAAATGACATTTCCAGAAGCAGGATGAGGAGACTTGGAAGATCTGGGGCTTGCAGGAGAGGTCTTAATCCAATTGAACCCCAGATTTCTAGCTGAATTTATTGGGATCGGTGGGGGGGTTTAACTCTGAGATCCACCAGAACTTCAGAAGCAGGGGGGAAGATTGATTAAAGAATAAGACTGCTGTCTTCTCAGTGTTCAATTTCAAGCAGCTTTCTGTCATCTAAGTCAAAAAGTTATTTAGGCATTGCTTGAAGTTGGCAAAGGCAGCCACGGAGTGCTCTCTGAAAGAGAACACCAGCTGAGTATCGTCAGCATAGGATACCACCATCACTCCCCATTGCTCGACCAGAGTCACGAGGGGGGTTAGATAAACATTGAATAGTAGTAGTGGGCTCAGAGCTGAGCCCTGGGAAACACCACACACAAGGGGTTTCTGTGAGGACACGTGGGGGCGGAGGGGTAGATACCCGTTGTCAGAGGGAAGTTCCAAATTGGGTTCAGCAGCTTATTGAGCCATGGGGCAAGTCATTTGAAGATCCGAGCTGGGCAGGGGTCACCAGGAGTACCTGATTTACAATTGTACAGTTCTATGAGAGATGCCTCCGGGAGAAGCGGGTGAAATTTGGACCAGGTGCCAAGGGGGCCCGGGGTGGGATTCAACAAGGAGGAGGGCATGACCGGTGAGCGGTGAGAATGAGGAGTAAATTAATTGTATTTTCTCCTGCAAAAAGTCAGATATGTTCTCGTAGAAGGTGGGCGCAGTGCTGTCAAGAGCCTTCGGCTTGATAAAACATTGGATAATTAAAAAACCTCTTTGGCTGAGTTGTCAGATAATTTAGGGTCTCATTAGGATGGCGGTGAATCCGCATCCTCCGGGCCGGCGGAAGCCACCGCTGGCCCGGAGGATGCGGATTCACCGCCGCGGCCACATAAAACACCCACCACCAGATTAGGATGGTGGTGGGATTGCGGTGAGACCAGCGGCGGACGGCGGGTCCGTCCGCCGCTGATCTGCGGGTTTTGGAGGGCTATTTGGTGGTGGTGTCTGCAAGACACCGCCAGCCAAATTAAGATGTTCATTGCTAAATGCTTTTCCACGGCGACTTTTCTGCCGTGGAAAAGCATGTGGTCTTTGGTGTTTGGGGGCCCGTTGCGGGTCCCCAGGGTGTCGGGGGTGGGAGGTGCACATCGGGGGTACCTATGGTACCCCCCAGCATTTACATGCACAAAGCGGCTGGCACCGCACGGTGCCTGCTGCTTTGTGCATGTAAATGTAAGACATGCTTTTTTAACCTTGCGGTACAGGATGTGACCGCCAGGGTGTCGGTCAAATCCTAATTGCACCGGAGGGACCGCCGCTGCCCCTGCGAACGGTCCCTCCACCTCGGAGGTGGCGAACGGGCGCAGGTCGGTCAGCCATCCTAATGAGGCCCTAAATTTGGTTTGCATAATAGACCGTAATTGTTATGCGTTTTAGCCTATGTAATTTTTTCAGAGCGGCTCTATAGGAACATTTTGCTGCGGGATTGTAAGATTTATGCCAAGCACGCTCTAATTTCTTGCATACACTTTTTTCTGCTCATAATGCCATGGAAAACCAAGGGGCAGAGGGTTTTTTCCTGGGAGATTTAGCTCTACGAGGGTCCAGTCTGTCTAGGGTGGAGTTGGCCCAGCAATTGAAACTGGATACATCACTGCTTGGGTCACTCGTCAGCTGAGTGGGTGCCTTTTGTAACCAGAGTCCCACAGTTTCAGGGGAGACTTTCCTCCAGTTTCTCCTTTTCTCGAGTATTGGCCTGTCACTCCTGCTCAAGGATTTACCTACATAGCTGAAAGGAATTAACAGATGGTCCGACCAGGTCAGAGGTAGCAGAGCTTCTACTTTCAGGTTGGAATCATTAGTAAAATTTAGATACAACATATGGCCTGCTATATTGGTGGGGCGCACACTTTTTGTGTCAGGTTTAAACCCTCCAACCTGTCTGCCAGCTGAGAGGCCAATGAGCAATTGCCATTGTCCATGTGGACATTGAAATTGCCAAGGACAGTGAAATTGGCGTGCCTCAATGATAGACCCGCGATGATGTGGCATAACTCTAGCAAATGGCAGAATGGGGTATCAGGGGGTCTGTAAACCAGGATCCCAGCGATAGATGAGGTGGGGGAGGTTTTAATGTAGTAAACAGTACCTCAATAATCCCTATACGTTCAGTCTTCTTACATGAGATCTCCCAGCCCTTCCTCATAATAATAGCAAGCCCACCGCCTGTCCTGTGGCCAGCCCGGGTGGCAACAGAGATCCGAAAACCCTCGGGTATAGCCAACAATAGGTCCCGGTTGGAGCTTTCCTTTAACCAGGTTGACTCCAGAGCAAGCCAGATATCATCGGAATGTTTGGGGAGAGATCTACAATTTATCAAACAGGGTTTTATGCCGGAACTTGTGGCCCTAAGGTGAGTTGTAGGTGTCTTTGAGTGCTGTTACTGTCTTTCGCCCTCTCAGACCTGCCTGCTAGTGAAAAGGAGCAGAGTCCAAACACTGCTGCATAGAGGAAGGGTGGGCCACAGCAAGGCCCAAATACAGTTGAAGATCACATGCATAGAGGAGCCATAGGTAGGAGCATATGCCCCGAACCTAAGGCTACATGCAGGGTGAGTACAAACGAGCAAGGATCAATGGGGAGAAGGAGGCAAGCCAGCATAGAGTTGTGAGCAGTGGCGGCTCGCCGAGGTAGAGGTGCGACGGTGGGGCGGAGCAGGGTGGGGGGTTAGTGGAGTCCGACATCCGATGGACAGGAGTAAGGTAAGTAATTAAATAAGCAAAACAATTTACCTAGTGAGCGCTGCATCACCAACTCGGCGCTGCAGCACGCGCAATGTAAATTGTTTTATTTATTTCATTACTTACCTTACTCCTATCGGTTGCATGTCGGGATCCACTACCCCGCCACCCTGCCCCTCCCTGCCCCACCCCACGGCCCCGCAACCAGTGCTTAATTTGTGCCGGTGCTTTCCGGTGCTTAGCACCGGCACTTAAATGTCAGGGCCGGGTCTACGGCACGCACACCCACATAGATGAAAGTTTGTAAAAATAAATATATGGTATCAGTATAAACCTTTGTATTCTCTTGTACTTTACTATCTGAAGCCCCAGGCCTAACCGGCGGCCGCAGCGTGTTTTTTCATGTCATCGTGATCATAGCAGTGTGTGTGTGTATCTGTCTTCACCCCCAGCGTCACGTCACTCTCTCAGGGTGTTTATTTTCGGTTTTGCGAGTCGAGTGAGTGCACCGCCCCCTCCTCCAGCCCGCCCTCCTTCCCCCCACCCGGCCAAACTCACATTTCTTCTGCACGTGAGCCGTGAGGTGGTGGTAGTACTGGCGCCTCCCTGCTGCCCATTCCTGCCCAGGCTAAGAGAGTCGAATAATAGTATTTATTATTCAGTTAGGCGAAATATAAAATATGTGCCAGGCAGCAAGTTTCGTTTCATAATGGCAACTTGTAGACAGTTTCTGTTTGAGTTCAGTTTGCCAATGGGTGGGCGGGCCGCGGAACTTCAGAAAGCGCACAAATGTATTTGGGCGGGCTGGAGGTTCTGATGGGGCCGGGCCGGGGGTAGGCAGGGCCCAGCCAGGCAGCGCGCGCGGTAGAACACAGATTTTTTTTCACTTTGGCTCAGGCAGGCAGGCTGCCACCAGTTGCCACGCCCCAGCATAAACTGCGCACTGGCAGCTACATTCGGCAAATCGCCGGCAGCTTCCCACATCACGGACAGACGGCCCACGCCACGAGTCATCCACTGCAGTGCTGTGCACATTAAGTTAGCCCGGTGCGGTGAGGCCCCAGCCCGATGCGACCAACAACGACGACGAGAGCCGCCTGGGTTGCCTGTCCTGGCTGTGTGACTGGTCTGGTCACTGGTGCAGTACTGGTCTGGTGGCGCACTAGAGACTGCAGTGCAGTGATGGCCTGGTAGTGGTATCAACCGTAGCAGGCAGCACGACACGTAGAAGTACCTCTGAGCGTGAGCAGCAGTCAGTGTGTGGACTGCAGTGAGTCAATGAGAGCGCAGCAGCGCTAGCTAAGCTAGCAGCAGTGTGTGTCCTGCCGATTGGCCCACCATGAATAACGGTAAGAAAGAAGAACGAAGTGAAGATCGAAATTAAGTTAAGCAAAGCACGGTGGTAAGCACCTAAAGTTTAGTTAAGCTCTGCAGCAGTAATTGAAATAATTGTTGTAATTTGTAGCATGTAAAGTAACTAACTAACTAGGTAAGCTAAGCGAAGCCAGCTGAGCTAACTAGGGATGCCACTGCACAGCCCACAGCCAATTTATGCCGAAATAATGCGGCGTCACCATCCAGACACCGAACCGAGAGCATAACGTCTCACAACCCGCTACTGACAGAACAACACTTTGGACTTATTCCATTTACAAAATGACCAGTCCCACTGACTTATTTCCTATGTTGTGGGTTGGCACGCATATCCAGTCATTCTCCATCTGGCTGACATGATGATATAGGCCTGAATTTTCCTAACTTTCACTGCCAGGCAGTCGCTCTTTCTAGCCCAGGTCGGCCCTGCACTTCTTTCTGTTTAGCAGCCATGCATCTCCTCACCAGGTAGGCAGGCACCGGCGGCACTTCCTTCTGCATGGCGCCCTCGCGCGCGCTTCTCTTTGCTTTGCAATTGCTGCTGTGTAATTTCGAACGCATTCCCACCGTTTTACAGTATCGTTGAATGAATGAAACAATTAGGGATAAAAACCAGGGGCTTCATGGCTGCAGTGGGAGTTTGAAATCTTGTACACAGCAGCGAATCAGCTCCATACTGGGAGCCATGTCTGCCTGATGAGATGTTAACTTGAGATGGAACGCACTGTAAATGTACCCTGTTTTTTGTCTGTTTGACTCTCTATTAACGTAAAGGCAGATGTATATTTGACTAAGAGGCTTCCAAATGATGATAATTTCTCCCCATTCAAAATGCATCCGAATAAATGGATGCAAATGCCGGGACGCGAAGATGCGCTCAATGATCATGAGCAGCCACGCAATGGGAAAATCTCACAGCAACGCGCTTTGTCTATGGCGGCCTTAAATTGTAAGTACTTTAAGGTTAGCCAGAAAAATAACATCTACAAAGTCATTAACATTTTTCAGTTGATTTCACTGCTGTACCTGTGGTTTCTGTAAAGGTCACTGTGCGGCCGGGGAGTGAGAGTCAAGACTAGAGTGATTTTCCTAATGAGGAAGAAATAATACACACACACGTGGCGTTTATGGATCAATACAATACAATACACTATCAAAAAGTACCCGGGCCAGCAGTAGCACAGACCGTGGCAGTGGTACTGAGGTGCCAGTGCCGCCCACACCGGGGAAGGGCGCTGTGTCATGTCATGTGTGATGATATCATCAGAGTCACACATGAAACTTTCGGCAGGGAGGGCACCGCACTGGCGGATGTCACTTAGAGGTTTAGCTCGGGCCCCTCGCCTCGGGCCTAATTAATGCCACAATGTGGCTCGGACTCGTTTCAGTTTCATATCAGGGGGTTCTCTGTGTAATTCTAGGGCTTCGTGTCTGCTTCACACAGGCTTCGTGGCACCCGAGTTTCTCATTTAATAGCCATCTGGATTTATCAAACGGCACCAGTCTGGCGCAGCAGCCTGTCTTTCTTTGGCAAATCATGGCGTCGCCTCGTACTCCCTGTGTTTTAGGGAATACAACCATGATTATGTTAGCAATGTGGCTCTCACAAACCACCATCACCACAAGCACCATGGCACCCCTCATTTCAGCATAGCATATCATATGTATCCATATCATTGCAATATTTTCAACAACAGATTTACGTTGATATCAGTCAGTCTATTTTCAGATCTTACTCCTGGAGTTTAGCTTGTCTCTCTGGCTCTGCACTCCAGCACCAGCAGCTTTTGGTTACAACTTAAAAGCAGAGAGAGGTTGAGTGACTTGCTAAGGATGATAAGGATCACTGGCTGTCATCTCCGTTCGGCGCTAAGATTGATAGCAAGCAACTTATGCAAGCAAGGTTTAAAGGGGCACAGCCCCCATGTTGTCTTCAGCACATCTCGCGCGCTCATGTATGTGTTTACTCTTTGCCCTGATGTTGTCACCCGGGAGGACCACGTCACTGCGTGTAGCTGCCATTTTGTGAACAGCCTCCCCCCCACCCCCCCAGTCCCTCTCCGTGTCCGTTTTTAATGCTCTCCCTGGCCTGATCATGGACGAGTGAAATCGAAGTATCATAGTTCAAAGCAAAAGGTGACAACCCTGAAGGAAAATCCCACTGACCATTTTCGAATGTTGCATATTGCATCCAAATCCAATATTAGATTTTTGAACATCTTGTGTACAGAACAGGGACGCTGACAAGGCCAGTTCTATCATGGAACTTGTCTTTTTTTTGGCAGGTTTATATAACATGAACTTGACCCAGAGGATGTATTACAGGAGCACCAGTTACGTGACATGAGGATACATTCATTTTTGGGTAGGCACAGGCCAGGACATAAATTAATTAGCGGCTTGCCTCTGTCTACTCAAAAGTTGTAAAGTAAAGTCAGAAAATAACATGAATGTATAGGGTTCAAAGAGATGCTTGGCTAAAAGTTTCTGAAGGAAACACACTGCAGCAACAAACGTTGTGATTTTGAAGTTTATTAATATATGTTATAGCTACATGCTTGTAATCACAATCACAATTTGTGTCTATGTCAAAAATATGTGTTAACATCTTTGTATGCGATCTGGACTAGAAACAGTTATCGCTGTAGCATCACCAGCCTCCTGTATTAAAAAAAGTATACTTAACAAATACATATACACAGAGACCTCTTCTCTTATCATCTGTTCCATGTTCATTCCCAAGTGTCTTCAGTCCCCTTCAGTTATTGGCTCTTTCAGTGTGAGTGACGCCTTGGTCCTGATCGTATGTGCACATCCACCTCAAAAGTAGTGCACTTCAGTGCCAAGACTGGTGGGACAGTCTACCTTTGAAATCATAGACTCTGTTAACAAGCATTGGAAATGCAATAGGTCTCGCAGCATTAGAGTTAGTGCTTTTAGAATTGTTTATGGGGTTTTTTTGTAAATCTTTAGCATTTTTGTTTCCTGTAGCCAATGCTAAAGAATTAAAAAAAAAAGCCATAAACATTTCTAAAAGCTCTAACTCAAATGCTCCGAGACCTATTGCACTGTGTGAGGGTGAGGGGTTGAGGGTGAGTGAGGGTGAGTGAGGGTGAGGGTGGGTGAGGGTGAGTGAGGGTGAGGGGTTGAGGGTGAGTGAGAGTGAGGGTGAGTGAGGGTGAGTGAGGGTGAGAGTGAGTGAGGGTGAGTGAGGGTGAGTGAGGGTGAGTGAGGGTGAGGGTGGGTGAGGGTGAGTGAGGGTGAGGGTGAGTGAGGGTGAGTGAGGGTGAGGGTGAGTGAGGGTGAGTGAGGGTGGGTGAGGGTGAGTGAGGGTGAGGGTGAGTGAGGGTGAGGGGTTGATGTTGAGGGGTTGAGGGTGAGAGGGTGAGTGAGGGGTTGAGGGTGAGTGAGGGTGAGGGTGAGTTAGGGTGAGGGGTTGAGGGTGAGTGAGGGGTTGAGGGTGAGTGAGGATGAGTGAGAGTGAGGGTGAGTGAGGGGTTGAGGGTGAGTGAGGGTGAGTGAGGGTGAGTGAGGGTGAGTGAGGGTGAGTGAGGGTGAGGGGTTGAGGGTGAGTGAGGGTGGGTGAGGGTGAGTGAGGGTGAGGGGTTGAGGGTGAGTGAGGATGAGTGAGAGTGAGGGTGAGTGAGGGGTTGAGGGTGAGTGAGGGTGAGTGAGGGTGAGTGAGGGTGAGTGAGAGTGAGAGTGAGGGTGAGGGGTTGAGGGTGAGTGATGGTGGGTGAGGGTGAGTGAGGGTGAGGGGTTGAGGGTGGGTGAGGGTGAGTGAGGGTGAGGGGTTGAGGGTGAGGGGTGAGGGTGAGTGAGGGTGAGTGAGGGTGAGTGAGTGAGGGGTTGAGGGTGAGTGAGTGAGGGGTTGAGGGTGAGTGAGGGTGAGTGAGGGTGGGTGAGGGTGGGTGAGTGAGGGTGAGTGAGGGTGAGTGAGTGTGAGTGAGTGTGAGTGGGGGTGAGGGTGAGTGAGGGTGAGTGAGGGTGAGTGAGGGTGACTGAGGGTGAGTGAGGGTGAGTGAGGGTGAGTGAGGGTGAGTGAGGGTGAGTGAGGGTGAGTGGTTGAGGGTGAGTGAGGGTGAGTGAGGGTGAGTGAGTGAGGGGTTGAGGGTGAGTGAGGTGAGGGGTTGAGGGTGAGTGAGGGTGAGTGAGGGTGAGGGTGAGTGAGGGTGAGTGAGGGTGAGGGGTTGAGGGTGAGTGAGGATGAGTGAGAGTGAGGGTGAGTGAGGGGTTGAGGGTGAGTGAGGGTGAGTGAGGGTGAGTGAGGGTGAGTGAGGGTGAGTGAGGGTGAGTGAGAGTGAGAGTGAGGGTGAGGGGTTGAGGGTGAGTGAGGGTGGGTGAGGGTGAGTGAGGGTGAGGGGTTGAGGGTGAGTGAGGGTGAGGGTGAGTGAGGGTGAGGGGTTGAGGGTGAGGGTGAGTGAGGGTGAGTGAGGGTGAGTGAGTGAGGGGTTGAGGGTGAGTGAGTGAGGGGTTGAGGGTGAGTGAGGGTGAGTGAGGGTGAGTGAGGGTGGGTGAGGGTGGGTGAGTGAGGGTGAGTGGGGGTGAGTGAGGGTGAGTGAGGGTGGGTGAGTGAGGGTGAGTGAGGGTGAGTGAGGGTGGGTGAGTGAGTGTGAGTGAGAGTGGGGGTGAGGGTGAGTGAGGGTGAGTGAGGGTGAGTGAGGGTGGGTGAGGGTGGGTGAGGGTGGGTGAGGGTGGGTGAGTGAGTGAGGGTGAGGGTGAGTGAGGGTGAGGGTGAGTGAGGGTGAGTGAGGGTGAGTGAGGTGAGGGGTTGAGGGTGAGTGAGGGTGAGTGAGTGAGGGGTTGAGGGTGAGTGAGGTGAGGGGTTGAGGGTGAGTGAGGGTGAGTGAGGGTGAGTGAGGGTGAGGGTGAGTGAGGGTGAGTGAGGGTGAGTGAGGGTGAGTGGGGGTGAGTGTGGGTGAGTGTGGGTGAGGGTGAGGGGTTGAGGGTGAGTGAGGGTGAATGAGGGTGAGTGAGGGTGAGTGAGGGTGAGGGGTTGAGGGTGAGGGGTTGAGGGTGAGGGGTTGAGGGTGAGGGGTTGAGGGTGAGGGGTTGGGGTTGAGGGGTTGGGGTTGAGGGGTTGAGGGTGAGGGGTTGAGGGTGAGGGACTGACTGCTGGCATCTGGCGAGAAAACTCTATGCAGCGGCAAAACAGCCTGAGCAGACCCAGCGGTGGCCATATCCAACGAAGGAGCGCACTGGCGGCGACGTCCTGCTTCAGGCTGGCTCTCCCAGGATGGTAGCCTGGTGCAGTGCAGTCCTATTGTGTTGCACCTCCGCCTCTGTCTAATCCCCGTTCTGCTATCTTGGAGCGAATGGCAGCATGTGAGGCCACCGGGCTAGATGACCGAAGGTCATGGCTCACCTGAGTTGCATGAGGGAGCTTACAGGCCGGAGAGAAATCGTGGCGCCTTTGGACTGGACTCAGCAGCCTCGACACTTGGGGAGGGGCAGAGGCAGCGAGTACACACTTTGGGGAGGATCCCCTTACTAACAGAGCACAGCAGAGGACGTGGTGCGGGCCACTGCTCGGGCCCCCGTATACCAGAGCTGAACAGTGAGCACACACGGACGCTAGGAAGTAAGGCCAGAGATAATACGCTGCTCTTTGTCTATCTAAAAAAAAACAAGCGAAAGGATCGGAGACACGGCGGGTAAAATAAACAAACAAGCATTAGAAATGCAATAGGTCTCGCAGCATTAGAGTTAGTGCTTTTAGAATTGTTTATGGGTTTTTTTGTAAATCTTTAGCATGAGGTTGAGGGTGAGTGAGGGTGAGGGGCAGTGCTTAATTTGTGCCGGTGCTTTCCGGTGCTTAGCACCGGCACTTAAATGTCAGGGCCGGGTCTACGGCACGCACACCCACATAGATGAAAGTTTGTAAAAATAAATATATGGTATCAGTATAAACCTTTGTATTCTCTTGTACTTTACTATCTGAAGCCCCAGGCCTAACCGGCGGCCGCAGCGTGTTTTTTCATGTCATCGTGATCATAGCAGTGTGTGTGTGTATCTGTCTTCACCCCCAGCGTCACGTCACTCTCTCAGGGTGTTTATTTTCGGTTTTGCGAGTCGAGTGAGTGCACCGCCCCCTCCTCCAGCCCGCCCTCCTTCCCCCCACCCGGCCAAACTCACATTTCTTCTGCACGTGAGCCGTGAGGTGGTGGTAGTACTGGCGCCTCCCTGCTGCCCATTCCTGCCCAGGCTAAGAGAGTCGAATAATAGTATTTATTATTCAGTTAGGCGAAATATAAAATATGTGCCAGGCAGCAAGTTTCGTTTCATAATGGCAACTTGTAGACAGTTTCTGTTTGAGTTCAGTTTGCCAATGGGTGGGCGGGCCGCGGAACTTCAGAAAGCGCACAAATGTATTTGGGCGGGCTGGAGGTTCTGATGGGGCCGGGCCGGGGGTAGGCAGGGCCCAGCCAGGCAGCGCGCGCGGTAGCACGCAGATTTTTTTTCACTTTGGCTCAGGCAGGCAGGCTGCCACCAGTTGCCACGCCCCAGCATAAACTGCGCACTGGCAGTTACATTCGGCAAATCGCCGGCAGCTTCCCACATCACGGACAGACGGCCCACGCCACGAGTCATCCACTGCAGTGCTGTGCACATTAAGTTAGCCCGGTGCGGTGAGGCCCCAGCCCGATGCGACCAACAACGACGACGAGAGCCGCCTGGGTTGCCTGTCCTGGCTGTGTGACTGGTCTGGTCACTGGTGCAGTACTGGTCTGGTGGCGCACTAGAGACTGCAGTGCAGTGATGGCCTGGTAGTGGTATCAACCGTAGCAGGCAGCACGACACGTAGAAGTACCTCTGAGCGTGAGCAGCAGTCAGTGTGTGGACTGCAGTGAGTCAATGAGAGCGCAGCAGCGCTAGCTAAGCTAGCAGCAGTGTGTGTCCTGCCGATTGGCCCACCATGAATAACGGTAAGAAAGAAGAACGAAGTGAAGATCGAAATTAAGTTAAGCAAAGCACGGTGATAAGCACCTAAAGTTTAGTTAAGCTCTGCAGCAGTAATTGAAATAATTGTTGTAATTTGTAGCATGTAAAGTAACTAACTAACTAGGTAAGCTAAGCGAAGCCAGCTGAGCTAACTAGGGATGCCACTGCACAGCCCACAGCCAATTTATGCCGAAATAATGCGGCGTCACCATCCAGACACCGAACCGAGAGCATAACGTCTCACAACCCGCTACTGACAGAACAACACTTTGGACTTATTCCATTTACAAAATGACCAGTCCCACTGACTTATTTCCTATGTTGTGGGTTGGCACGCATATCCAGTCATTCTCCATCTGGCTGACATGATGATATAGGCCTAAATTTTCCTAACTTTCACTGCCAGGCAGTCGCTCTTTCTAGCCCAGGTCGGCCCTGCACTTCTTTCTGTTTAGCAGCCATGCATCTCCTCACCAGGTAGGCAGGCACCGGCGGCACTTCCTTCTGCATGGCGCCCTCGCGCGCGCTTCTCTTTGCTTTGCAATTGCTGCTGTGTAATTTCGAACGCATTCCCACCGTTTTACAGTATCGTTGAATGAATGAAACAATTAGGGATAAAAACCAGGGGCTTCATGGCTGCAGTGGGAGTTTGAAATCTTGTACACAGCAGCGAATCAGCTCCATACTGGGAGCCATGTCTGCCTGATGAGATGTTAACTTGAGATGGAACGCACTGTAAATGTACCCTGTTTTTTGTCTGTTTGACTCTCTATTAACGTAAAGGCAGATGTATATTTGACTAAGAGGCTTCCAAATGATGATAATTTCTCCCCATTCAAAATGCATCCGAATAAATGGATGCAAATGCCGGGACGCGAAGATGCGCTCAATGATCATGAGCAGCCACGCAATGGGAAAATCTCACAGCAACGCGCTTTGTCTATGGCGGCCTTAAATTGTAAGTACTTCAAGGTTAGCCAGAAAAATAACGTCTACAAAGTCATTAACATTTTTCAGTTGATTTCACTGCTGTACCTGTGGTTTCTGTAAAGGTCACTGTGCGGCCGGGGAGTGAGAGTCAAGACTAGAGTGATTTTCCCAATGAGGAAGAAATAATACACACACACGTGGCGTTTATGGATCAATACAATACAATACACTATCAAAAAGTACCCGGGCCAGCAGTAGCACAGACCGTGGCAGTGGTACTGAGGTGCCAGTGCCGCCCACACCGGGGAAGGGCGCTGTGTCATGTCATGTGTGATGATATCATCAGAGTCACACATGAAACTTTCGGCAGGGAGGGCACCGCACTGGCGGATGTCACTTAGAGGTTTAGCTCGGGCCCCTCGCCTCGGGCCTAATTAATCCCACAATTGTGGCTCGGACTCGTTTCAGTTTCATATCAGGGGGTTCTCTGTGTAATTCTAGGGCTTCGTGTCTGCTTCACACAGGCTTCGTGGCACCCGAGTTTCTCATTTAATAGCCATCTGGATTTATCAAACGGCACCAGTCTGGCGCAGCAGCCTGTCTTTCTTTGGCAAATCATGGCGTCGCCTCGTACTCCCTGTGTTTTAGGGAATACAACCATGATTATGTTAGCAATGTGGCTCTCACAAACCACCATCACCACAAGCACCATGGCACCCCTCATTTCAGCATGGCATATCATATGTATCCATATCATTGCAATATTTTCAACAACAGATTTACGTTGATATCAGTCAGTCTATTTTCAGATCTTACTCCTGGAGTTTAGCTTGTCTCTCTGGCTCTGCACTCCAGCACCAGCAGCTTTTGGTTACAACTTAAAAGCAGAGAGAGGTTGAGTGACTTGCTAAGGATGATAAGGATCACTGGCTGTCATCTCCGTTCGGCGCTAAGATTGATAGCAAGCAACTTATGCAAGCAAGGTTTAAAGGGGCACAGCCCCCATGTTGTCTTCAGCACATCTCGCGCGCTCATGTATGTGTTTACTCTTTGCCCTGATGTTGTCACCCGGGAGGACCACGTCACTGCGTGTAGCTGCCATTTTGTGAACAGCCTCCCCCCCCACCCCCCCAGTCCCTCTCCGTGTCCGTTTTTAATGCTCTCCCTGGCCTGATCATGGACGAGTGAAATCGAAGTATCATAGTTCAAAGCAAAAGGTGACAACCCTGAAGGAAAATCCCACTGACCATTTTCGAATGTTGCATATTGCATCCAAATCCAATATTAGATTTTTGAACATCTTGTGTACAGAACAGGGACGCTGACAAGGCCAGTTCTATCATGGAACTTGTCTTTTTTTTGGCAGGTTTATATAACATGAACTTGACCCAGAGGATGTATTACAGGAGCACCAGTTACGTGACATGAGGATACATTCATTTTTGGGTAGGCACAGGCCAGGACATAAATTAATTAGCGGCTTGCCTCTGTCTACTCAAAAGTTGTAAAGTAAAGTCAGAAAATAACATGAATGTATAGGGTTCAAAGAGATGCTTGGCTAAAAGTTTCTGAAGGAAACACACTGCAGCAACAAACGTTGTGATTTTGAAGTTTATTAATATATGTTATAGCTACATGCTTGTAATCACATTCACAATTTGTCTCTATGTCAAAAATATGTGTTAACATCTTTGTATGCGATCTGGACTAGAAACAGTTATCGCTGTAGCATCACCAGCCTCCTGTATTAAAAAAAGTATACTTAACAAATACATATACACAGAGACCTCTTCTCTTATCATCTGTTCCATGTTCATTCCCAAGTGTCTTCAGTCCCCTTCAGTTATTGGCTCTTTCAGTGTGAGTGACGCCTTGGTCCTGATCGTATGTGCACATCCACCTCAAAAGTAGTGCACTTCAGTGCCAAGACTGGTGGGACAGTCTACCTTTGAAATCATAGACTCTGTTAACAAGCATTGGAAATGCAATAGGTCTCGCAGCATTAGAGTTAGTGCTTTTAGAATTGTTTATGGGGTTTTTTTGTAAATCTTTAGCATTTTTGTTTCCTGTAGCCAATGCTAAAGAATTAAAAAAAAAGCCATAAACATTTCTAAAAGCTCTAACTCAAATGCTCCGAGACCTATTGCACTGTGTGAGGGTGAGGGGTTGAGGGTGAGTGAGGGTGAGTGAGGGTGAGGGTGGGTGAGGGTGAGTGAGGGTGAGGGGTTGAGGGTGAGTGAGAGTGAGGGTGAGTGAGGGTGAGTGAGGGTGAGAGTGAGTGAGGGTGAGGGTGAGTGAGGGTGAGTGAGGGTGAGTGAGGGTGAGGGTGGGTGAGGGTGAGTGAGGGTGAGGGTGAGTGAGGGTGAGTGAGGGTGAGGGTGAGTGAGGGTGAGTGAGGGTGGGTGAGGGTGAGTGAGGGTGAGTGAGGGTGAGTGAGGGTGAGGGTGAGTGAGGGTGAGGGGTTGATGTTGAGGGGTTGAGGGTGAGAGGGTGAGTGAGGGGTTGAGGGTGAGTGAGGGTGAGGGTGAGTTAGGGTGAGGGGTTGAGGGTGAGTGAGGGGTTGAGGGTGAGTGAGGATGAGTGAGAGTGAGGGTGAGTGAGGGGTTGAGGGTGAGTGAGGGTGAGTGAGGGTGAGTGAGGGTGAGTGAGGGTGAGGGTGAGGGGTTGAGGGTGAGTGAGGGTGGGTGAGGATGAGTGAGGGTGAGGGGTTGAGGGTGAGTGAGGATGAGTGAGAGTGAGGGTGAGTGAGGGGTTGAGGGTGAGTGAGGGTGAGTGAGGGTGAGTGAAAGTGAGGGTGAGGGGTTGAGGGTGAGTGATGGTGGGTGAGGGTGAGTGAGGGTGAGGGGTTGAGGGTGGGTGAGGGTGAGTGAGGGTGAGGGGTTGAGGGTGAGGGGTGAGGGTGAGTGAGGGTGAGTGAGTGAGGGGTTGAGGGTGAGTGAGTGAGGGGTTGAGGGTGAGTGAGGGTGAGTGAGGGTGAGTGAGGGTGGGTGAGGGTGGGTGAGTGAGGGTGAGTGGGGGTGAGTGAGGGTGAGGGTGGGTGAGTGAGGGTGAGTGAGGGTGAGTGAGGGTGAGTGAGTGTGAGTGAGTGTGAGTGGGGGTGAGGGTGAGTGAGGGTGAGTGAGGGTGAGTGAGGGTGACTGAGGGTGAGTGAGGGTGAGTGAGGGTGAGTGAGGGTGAGTGAGGGTGAGTGGTTGAGGGTGAGTGAGGGTGAGTGAGGGTGAGTGAGTGAGGGGTTGAGGGTGAGTGAGGTGAGGGGTTGAGGGTGAGTGAGGGTGAGTGAGGGTGAGGGTGAGTGAGGGTGAGTGAGGGTGAGGGGTTGAGGGTGAGTGAGGATGAGTGAGAGTGAGGGTGAGTGAGGGGTTGAGGGTGAGTGAGGGTGAGTGAGGGTGAGTGAGGGTGAGTGAGGGTGAGTGAGGGTGAGTGAGAGTGAGAGTGAGGGTGAGGGGTTGAGGGTGAGTGAGGGTGGGTGAGGGTGAGTGAGGGTGAGTGAGGGTGAGGGGTTGAGGGTGAGTGAGGGTGAGGGTGAGTGAGGGTGAGGGGTTGAGGGTGAGGGTGAGTGAGGGTGAGTGAGGGTGAGTGAGTGAGGGGTTGAGGGTGAGTGAGTGAGGGGTTGAGGGTGAGTGAGGGTGAGTGAGGGTGAGTGAGGGTGGGTGAGGGTGGGTGAGTGAGGGTGAGTGGGGGTGAGTGAGGGTGAGTGAGGGTGGGTGAGTGAGAGTGAGTGAGGGTGAGTGAGGGTGGGTGAGTGAGTGTGAGTGAGAGTGGGGGTGAGTGGGGGTGAGTGAGGGTGAGTGAGGGTGAGTGAGGGTGAGTGAGGGTGAGTGAGGGTGGGTGAGGGTGGGTGAGGGTGGGTGAGGGTGGGTGAGTGAGGGTGAGTGAGGGTGAGGGTGAGTGAGGGTGAGGGTGAGTGAGGGTGAGGGTGAGTGAGGGTGAGTGAGGTGAGGGGTTGAGGGTGAGTGAGGGTGAGTGAGTGAGGGGTTGAGGGTGAGTGAGGTGAGGGGTTGAGGGTGAGTGAGGGTGAGTGAGGGTGAGGGTGAGTGAGGGTGAGGGTGAGTGAGGGTGAGTGGGGGTGAGTGTGGGTGAGTGTGGGTGAGGGGTTGAGGGTGAGTGAGGGTGAATGAGGGTGAGTGAGGGTGAGTGAGGGTGAGGGGTTGAGGGTGAGGGGTTGAGGGTGAGGGGTTGAGGGTGAGGGGTTGAGGGTGAGGGGTTGGGGTTGAGGGGTTGGGGTTGAGGGGTTGAGGGTGAGGGGTTGAGGGTGAGGGACTGACTGCTGGCATCTGGCGAGAAAACTCTATGCAGCGGCAAAACAGCCTGAGCAGACCCAGCGGTGGCCATATCCAACGAAGGAGCGCACTGGCGGCGACGTCCTGCTTCAGGCTGGCTCTCCCAGGATGGTAGCCTGGTGCAGTGCAGTCCTATTGTGTTGCACCTCCGCCTCTGTCTAATCCCCGTTCTGCTATCTTGGAGCGAATGGCAGCATGTGAGGCCACCGGGCTAGATGACCGAAGGTCATGGCTCACCTGAGTTGCATGAGGGAGCTTACAGGCCGGAGAGAAATCGTGGCGCCTTTGGACTGGACTCAGCAGCCTCGACACTTGGGGAGGGGCAGAGGCAGCGAGTACACACTTTGGGGAGGATCCCCTTACTAACAGAGCACAGCAGAGGACGTGGTGCGGGCCACTGCTCGGGCCCCCGTATACCAGAGCTGAACAGTGAGCACACACGGACGCTAGGAAGTGAGGCCAGAGATAATACGCTGCTCTTTGTCTATCTAAAAAAAAACAAGCGAAAGGATCGGAGACACGGCGGGTAAAATAAACAAACAAGCATTAGAAATGCAATAGGTCTCGCAGCATTAGAGTTAGTGCTTTTAGAATTGTTTATGGGTTTTTTTTGTAAATCTTTAGCATGAGGTTGAGGGTGAGTGAGGGTGAGTGAGGGTGAGGGGTTGAGGGTGAGTGAGGGTGAGGCTGAGGGGTTGAGGGTGAGGGTGAGTGAGGGTGAGTGAGGGGTTGAGGGTGAGGGGTTGAGGGTGAGTGAGGGTGAGGGGTTGAGGGTGGGTGAGGGGTTGAGGGTGAGTGAGGGGTTGAGGGTGAGTGAGGGTGAGGGTGAGTGTGAGTGAGGGTGAGGGTGAGTGAGGGTGGGTGAGTGTGAGTGTGAGTGAGGGTGAGTGAGGGTGAGTGTGGGTGAGTGTGGGTGAGGGTGAGGGATTGAGGGTGAGGGGTTGAGGGTGAGGGGTTGAGGGTGAGTGAGGGTGAGGGGTTGAGGGTGAGGGGTTGAGGGTGAGTGGGGGTGAGTGAGGGTGAGGGGTTGAGGGTGAGTGAGGGTGAGGGGTTGAGGGTGAGTGAGGATGAGGGGTTGAGGGTGGGTGAGGGTGAGTGAGGGTGAGTGTGAGTGAGGGTGAGTGAGGGTGAGGGTGAGTGAGGGTGAGGGTGAGTGAAGGTGGGTGAGGGTGAGGGGTTGAGGGTGATTGAGGGTGAGGGTGAGGGGTTGAGGGTGAGGGTGAGTGAGGGTGAGTGAGGGTGAGGGGTTGAGGGTGAGTGAGGATGAGTGAGAGTGAGGGTGAGTGAGGGGTTGAGGGTGAGTGAGAGTGAGGGTGAGTGAGAGTGAGGGTGAGTGAGAGTGAGAGTGAGGGTGAGTGAGGGTGGGTGAGGGTGAGTGAGGGTGAGGGTGAGTGAGGGTGAGTGAGAGTGAGGGTGAGGGTGAGGGTGAGTGAGGGTGAGGCGTTGAGGGTGAGGTGTTGAGGGTGAGGTGTTGAGGGTGAGTGAGAGTGAGGGTGAGTGAGGGTGAGTGAGAGTGAGGGTGAGTGAGAGTGAGAGTGAGGGTGAGGGTGAGTGAGGGTGAGGGTGAGTGAGGGTGAGGCGTTGAGGGTGAGGCGTTGAGGGTGAGGCGTTGAGGGTGAGGTGTTGAGGGTGAGTGAGAGTGAGGGTGAGGGTGAGAGTGAGGGTGTGTGAGAGTGAGAGTGAGGGTGAGTGAGAGTGAGGGTGAGGGTGAGTGAGGGTGAGGCGTTGAGGGTGGGCAGAGAGAGTGAGGGGGCGGAGCGGGGGTGTGCTATATGGTTGTGGTGCCTTCATTCTCGCTAAAACACTCCTGTGGTAGCTGATGGGCTTCAGCATTTTTTGACAACCAACTTTTTTTTTTGAAGATTCTAAGACTAGAGCTTGCAGTCAAATAACATGCTTGACTGGCCAATATTGTGAGCATCTGTTTTTGTAGTTAGATCTTTATAAATGCACATGCTGTTTAAGAAGATATTGTAGTTGAACCACATTTGAAAATTTAGAAAACAGCACCAGCAACTCTCAGAGGCCTTTTTATGAGCAAGAAAGAAGATGGTTTATTTTTTTTATGAGTTCTACTGGGTTTGTAAAAAATTGAATACAATTCTGGGAAGACGAAGTTTTAGGGTGGTTGCCAGTTTGGCAGAATACTGCAAGCATTGTTAGAGTGGCTGTCCAGCATATTTCCATCCTAATGGCCTGGAGCAGACTCTGCAGTCAGGCATTTCCTTTCTCTTCCAGTGCAGGAGATGCTCCCAGCATCCAATCAGAGCCGCTTCTCCGCTCGAGCAGGGGGTGAGGAAACAGAAGACGGACAGGCTTATTCTGAAGACATTTGCTGTCTGACAGAGTCTCAGGATGAAGAATTGAGGTACCAGCTAGTGGCTCCGTTGCTGTTACAGGGAGCTAACATAGCCTTCTGCTGCACAGTCTGAACCATGGGTGAGAGTAAACCATTAGAGGAAATGCATGCAGAGTGCAGGGTGGTAGCTAAGTATGCCTGCACCCATGACACACTCTGCACACTTCCGATTGCAGTGATTATGGTAGAAGAGGTATGTTGAAAGGCTGCGCCAC
The DNA here is from genome assembly GCF_964263255.1 of Lissotriton vulgaris. Lineage (NCBI taxonomy): Eukaryota > Metazoa > Chordata > Amphibia > Caudata > Salamandridae > Lissotriton > Lissotriton vulgaris. The sequence continues at coordinate 407,910,157 of NC_141687.1, forward strand.
ATTCCACGTCACAGGCCGCCCTCGCTTTCATCCAGTCTCGAGGAGCAGTAAATTGGAATAAACGAAGTCCCTAAATCAATCAAATAGCAACAAAGAGCCACCCACCCAAGTGATCTTTGGCTGCAAAACTGGTTCCACCTTCCTGACTCCGAGTACTGACTTTCCATTCAACTTACCAATGCATAAATGTGCATGAAATGAACTACCACGCGCGTAATCCGCATTATTCATCCGCCCACTGCAGCACACAGCATGGGGCAGCCCACTTAAGCCATTGACTTAACTTCATTTTGAGCGACAGCATCGTGCCCTCCCCCAGAAGCACCTCCAGGCACACAGTGCTAGCCTAAAGTGCCAGCGACTACTATGGCAACGCATGCTATTTGAGACCGTAATATTCTTCTACATTTGGCCAGTGTTTTTTTTTCGATTTCACAAATTTGTATTGGGAGTTTCAACAGAAAAGAAGCAATACATACAGAATGGTAACAAATAAAACAAGCTTCTATTTTATAAAAAAAAATACCATTTCAGGAAAGATAACGATGTTGTGGAATACCGCGTTCTGTTTAAAATATATATGTCACTGAAATATCTTCAACCTAATAACATCAGGAGTGAGACATATAGTGAAGAGAGTGAGGCGGGGGAAAGGAGGAAACACGGGGAATCGAGAGGGAAAGAAGAGATGGCGAGGCAGAGGGAAGGGGAGAGAATGAGGTGAAGTAAGAGGGATAGGGAGAGACAAAAGGAAGACAGACTGCAACAAACAAGACGGAGGGCATTGCTGTGGGGAGGGGGGGGAGGAGAAGTGCGACACGGCCGCAGCAGGGGGCGGAGCGGGGAGAGAAATGTAATTGACATGGCCGGCCGGTCGTGAAACTGAAAGCATGGCCGGCCGGCCGTGAAAGCCTTTGATGCGGCAGGGGGAAATGCGAGACGGCGGGAAGGGGGCGGAGCGGGTAAACAAAGACGGACATGCACGCGCCCGTGACTTTTAAGGTCAATGCGCATGCGCATAAGCTTAATGCGCATGCGCATTGACCTTAAAAGTCACGGGCACTGCAAGGAATCGCCACGATTCCTTGCAGTGTAGATAAAGAGTGGATAACTCGCAATACTCTCGCCTTGCTCGATGCGCATGCGCATCGACAGGCGAGACCTAAAAAAGAAGCCGGAGGGAAGAGAGGGGAGGGGGGAGGAGAAATGCGACACGGCGGGAAGGGGAGGGGGCAGAGCGGGTCAAATCAACAAACAAGCCGGAGGGAAGAGAGGGGAGGGGGGAGGAGAAATGCGACACGGCGGGAAGGGGAGGGGGCGGAACGGGGGAGGGGGCGGAGAGGGGAGTTTGGAGCAGCGTGTAAGGGTTCTGATGTAGAAGCGGTGCTCACGGCTCAGGGTGCCTCATTGTGCGATAACAATGAGAACAGGAAGTTGAAAAGCACAAGACATAGGCGTGGAGACTGCGGCTCGGTTTCTCATACAGGAAAGTCAACAAGGGAGGAGAGGAGGAGGGGGGAGGAGAGTAGGGGAGGCACGGCCTAGCGGCCGTGCAATCAAGTAGTGAGGGGGCGGAGCTGGGGGAGGCTGTGGAAGAGAGTAGGCAAGGCGACACGGCGGGAGGGGGCGGAGCGGGTAAACAAAGACGGACATGCACGCGCCCGTGACTTTTAAGGTCAATGCGCATGCGCATAAGCTTAATGCGCATGCGCATTGACCTTAAAAGTCATGGGCACTGCAAGGAATCGCCACGATTCCTTGCAGTGTAGATAAAGAGTGGATAACTCGCAATACTCTCGCCTTGCTCGATGCGCATGCGCATCGACAGGCGAGACCTAAAAATGGCATGTCCTACCCTCCCAGTATTGTCCTTTCCCCAAAACAGCACACAGAGCACTGACATTGTCCCTTTACAATGTATTAGTGGTTTTAGCTAATTTATTCCAAACTTGTGCTTTAAATGCCCATTTGCTTTAATCTTTTTCAAAATGGTTCACGGGGAACCTTCTATCAAAACCTTACGAAGGCTCCCTTTCTGAAATTCAGTTCAGGTATTATATTTGACTTTTAGCAGTGCCACTTGAAGATGTGGGTGGAGCTAATAGAGGAAGTGGGTGGAGCCAGTGGAGGGAGTGGGTGGAGCCAGAAAAAAGTGGGTGTGGCCTCCGACAAACATTTCAGCACCTGCACTTCAAATTTTACAAATTAAGCACTGCCCGCAACACTCCCTCGGCAAGCCACCACTGGTAATGAGTATGATCAGCACTGAGGGCAACATGCAAGGAGAAGTGCCTGAACAAGTAAAATTAATCATACTTGTTCTAATGGGGAAGAAAATTACCTTTGTGGACATTTGGACATCTTCAGCAACATCAGTATATGGCGTGTTGCCTATAATGTGCAGGACTCCATGCAGTGGACAGGGAAGGTTCACAAACTGATAGTAGTTTATTAAAGAAAGAAAGACAAACATTCCAAACCATCTTGCATCATGTTGCTAATTTCTAGATTGATCATATAGCTTCTATTCCAACTGAACTGTCAATACCTCACACGCATATGTGACAAAATGATGTGCCCAGCTACCCCTAAATGGCAAGCTGAAGTGCTTACCCATAGTGGTATGTTGTTGGAATAGTGTTCTCTTCGCTTTGGGCCTATATGGAAAGTGCTTCCATGTTGTGGATGATGACCACTGTGGTGCGTTTTTCATGTTATGTTATGGGACACAGCACTTAGTGCTATGATGGATGATGAAGTGTGAGAGACAGATGCACATGCACTAGCCCAGCAGTTCTTATTAGCTCTACAGGCCCCATTATTGTATTTACAGCTTATCTTTTATGTTCTTAGTCTGACTTCCAATGCTGGCTGTAGCAAGATGCAAACAAAACAGGTGATGGACCGAATGTGGATCAATGTCACACATTCAACCCAGTCCGAAGATCTGGGCCCAAATCCATCGTTTTTTTGCACTCCACACCACCCTGGGTTAGACAATGGCGATATGCAAATCAGCTCTGACCCTGTGCCCCATGGGAACAGTCCAGTCCGAACTACAAAAGCCATGTCCTTCCCAGAACGGAATCAAGCATCCGAGGACCGGACCGGTTTCGAGGTAACACCTCTCATCAGCCCGGCTAGCTTGACTCCAGTGGTGTGGATTGCCTGGGACCCACGTCTGAGCATCCCCAGCGCACCTATGGCGGCAATTGCAAACAAAACAGGTGATGGACCGAATGTGGATCAATGTCACACATTCAACCCTGTCCGAAGATCTGGGCCCAAATCCATCGTTTTTTTGCACTCCACACCACCCTGGGTTAGACAATGGCGATATGCAAATCAGCTCTGACCCTGTGCCCCATGGGAACAGTCCAGTCCGAACTACAAAAGCCATGTCCTTCCCAGAACGGAATCAAGCATCCGAGGACCGGACCGGTTTCGAGGTAACACCTCTCATCAGCCCGGCTAGCTTGACTCCAGTGGTGTGGAGTGCCTGGGACCCACGTCTGAGCATCCCAGCGCACTTATGGCGGCAATTGCAAACAAAACAGGTGATGGACCGAATGTGGATCAATGTCACACATTCAACCCAGTCCGAAGATCTGGGCCCAAATCCATCGTTTTTTTGCACTCCACACCACCCTGGGTTAGACAATGGCGATATGCAAATCAGCTCTGACCCTGTGCCCCATGGGAACAGTCCAGTCCGAACTACAAAAGCCATGTCCTTCCCAGAACGGAATCAAGCATCCGAGGACCGGACCGGTTTCGAGGTAACACCTCTCATCAGCCCGGCTAGCTTGACTCCAGTGGTGTGGAGTGCCTGGGACCCACGTCTGAGCATCCCCAGCGCACTTATGGCGGCAATTGCAAACAAAACAGGTGATGGACCGAATGTGGATCAATGTCACACATTCAACCCAGTCCGAAGATCTGGGCCCAAATCCATCGTTTTTTTGCACTCCACACCACCCTGGGTTAGACAATGGTGATATGCAAATCAGCTCTGACCCTGTGCCCCATGGGAACAGTCCAGTCCGAACTACAACAGCCATGTCCTTCCCAGAACGGAATCAAGCATCCGAGGACCGGACCGGTTTCGAGGTAACACCTCTCATCAGCCCGGCTAGCTTGACTCCAGTGGTGTGGAGTGCCTGGGACCCACGTCTGAGCATCCCCAGCGCACTTATGGCGGCAATTGCAAACAAAACAGGTGATGGACCGAATGTGGATCAATGTCACACATTCAACCCAGTCCGAAGATCTGGGCCCAAATCCATCGTTTTTTTGCACTCCACACCAACCTGGGTTAGACAATGGCGATATGCAAATCAGCTCTGACCCTGTGCCACATGGGAACAGTCCAGTCCGAACTACAAAAGCCATGTCCTTCCCAGAACGGAATCAAGCATCCGAGGACCGGACCGGTTTCGAGGTAACACCTCTCATCAGCCCGGCTAGCTTGACTCCAGTGGTGTGGAGTGCCTGGGACCCACGTCTGAGCATCCCCAGCGCACTTATGGCGGCAATTGCAAACAAAACAGGTGATGGACCGAATGTGGATCAATGTCACACATTCAACCCAGTCCGAAGATCTGGGCCCAAATCCATCGTTTTTTTGCACTCCACACCACCCTGGGTTAGACAATGGCGATATGCAAATCAGCTCTGACCCTGTGCCCCATGGGAACAGTCCAGTCCGAACTACAAAAGCCATGTCCTTCCCAGAACGGAATCAAGCATCCGAGGACCGGACCGGTTTTGAGGTAACACCTCTCATCAGCCCGGCTAGCTTGACTCCAGTGGTGTGGAGTGCCTGGGACCCACGTCTGAGCATCCCCAGCGCACTTATGGTGGCAATTGCAAACAAAACAGGTGATGGACCGAATGTGGATCAATGTCACACATTCAACCCAGTCCGAAGATCTGGGCCCAAATCCATCGTTTTTTTGCACTCCACACCACCCTGGGTTAGACAATGGCGATATGCAAATCAGCTCTGACCCTGTGCCCCATGGGAACAGTCCAGTCCGAACTACAAAAGCCATATCCTTCCCAGAACGGAATCAAGCATCCGAGGACCGGACCGGTTTCGAGGTAACACCTCTCATCAGCCCGGCTAGCTTGACTCCAGTGGTGTGGAGTGCCTGGGACCCACGTCTGAGCATCCCCAGCGCACTTATGGCGGCAATTGCAAACAAAACAGGTGATGGACCGAATGTGGATCAATGTCACACATTCAACCCAGTCCGAAGATCTGGGCCCAAATCCATCGTTTTTTTGCACTCCACACCAACCTGGGTTAGACAATGGCGATATGCAAATCAGCTCTGACCCTGTGCCACATGGGAACAGTCCAGTCCGAACTACAACAGCCATGTCCTTCCCAGAACGGAATCAAGCATCCGAGGACCGGACCGGTTTCGAGGTAACACCTCTCATCAGCTCGGCTAGCTTGACTCCAGTGGTGTGGAGTGCCTGGGACCCACGTCTGAGCATCCCCAGCGCACTTATGGCGGCAATTGCAAACAAAACAGGTGATGGACCGAATGTGGATCAATGTCACACATTCAACCCAGTCCGAAGATCTGGGCCCAAATCCATCGTTTTTTTGCACTCCACACCAACCTGGGTTAGACAATGGCGATATGCAAATCAGCTCTGGCCCTGTGCCACATGGGAACAGTCCAGTCCGAACTACAAAAGCCATGTCCTTCCCAGAACGGAATCAAGCATCCGAGGACCGGACCGGTTTCGAGGTAACACCTCTCATCAGCCCGGCTAGCTTGACTCCAGTGGTGTGGAGTGCCTGGGACCCACGTCTGAGCATCCCCAGCGCACTTATGGCGGCAATTGCAAACAAAACAGGTGATGGACCGAATGTGGATCAATGTCACACATTCAACCCAGTCCGAAGATCTGGGCCCAAATCCATCGTTTTTTTGCACTCCACACCACCCTGGGTTAGACAATGGCGATATGCAAATCAGCTCTGACCCTGTGCCCCATGGGAACAGTCCAGTCCGAACTACAAAAGCCATGTCCTTCCCAGAACGGAATCAAGCATCCGAGGACCGGACCGGTTTTGAGGTAACACCTCTCATCAGCCCGGCTAGCTTGACTCCAGTGGTGTGGAGTGCCTGGGACCCACGTCTGAGCATCCCCAGCGCACTTATGGTGGCAATTGCAAACAAAACAGGTGATGGACCGAATGTGGATCAATGTCACACATTCAACCCAGTCCGAAGATCTGGGCCCAAATCCATCGTTTTTTTGCACTCCACACCACCCTGGGTTAGACAATGGCGATATGCAAATCAGCTCTGACCCTGTGCCACATGGGAACAGTCCAGTCCGAACTACAAAAGCCATGTCCTTCCCAGAACGGAATCAAGCATCCGAGGACCGGACCGGTTTCGAGGTAACACCTCTCATCAGCCCGGCTAGCTTGACTCCAGTGGTGTGGAGTGCCTGGGACCCACGTCTGAGCATCCCCAGCGCACTTATGGCGGCAATTGCAAACAAAACAGGTGATGGACCGAATGTGGATCAATGTCACACATTCAACCCAGTCCGAAGATCTGGGCCCAAATCCATCGTTTTTTTGCAATCCACACCAACCTGGGTTAGACAATGGCGATATGCAAATCAGCTCTGACCCTGTGCCACATGGGAACAGTCCAGTCCGAACTACAACAGCCATGTCCTTCCCAGAACGGAATCAAGCATCCGAGGACCGGACCGGTTTCGAGGTAACACCTCTCATCAGCCCGGCTAGCTTGACTCCAGTGGTGTGGAGTGCCTGGGACCCACGTCTGAGCATCCCCAGCGCACTTATGGCGGCAATTGCAAACAAAACAGGTGATGGACCGAATGTGGATCAATGTCACACATTCAACCCAGTCTGAAGATCTGGGCCCAAATCCATCGTTTTTTTGCACTCCACACCAACCTGGGTTAGACAATGGCGATATGCAAATCAGCTCTGACCCTGTGCCCCATGGGAACAGTCCAGTCCGAACTACAAAAGCCATGTCCTTCCCAGAACGGAATCAAGCATCCGAGGACCGGACCGGTTTTGAGGTAACACCTCTCATCAGCCCGGCTAGCTTGACTCCAGTGGTGTGGAGTGCCTGGGACCCACGTCTGAGCATCCCCAGCGCACTTATGGTGGCAATTGCAAACAAAACAGGTGATGGACCGAATGTGGATCAATGTCACACATTCAACCCAGTCCGAAGATCTGGGCCCAAATCCATCGTTTTTTTGCACTCCACACCACCCTGGGTTAGACAATGGCGATATGCAAATCAGCTCTGACCCTGTGCCCCATGGGAACAGTCCAGTCCGAACTACAAAAGCCATGTCCTTCCCAGAACGGAATCAAGCATCCGAGGACCGGACCGGTTTCGAGGTAACACCTCTCATCAGCCCGGCTAGCTTGACTCCAGTGGTGTGGAGTGCCTGGGACCCACGTCTGAGCATCCCCAGCGCACTTATGGCGGCAATTGCAAACAAAACAGGTGATGGACCGAACGTGGATCAATGTCACACATTCAACCCAGTCCGAAGATCTGGGCCCAAATCCATCGTTTTTTTGCACTCCACACCACCCGGTCAAGCTAGCCGGGCTGATGAGAGGTGTTACCTCGAAACCGGTCCGGTCCTCGGATGCTTGATTCCGGTCTAGGAAAGATATGGCTGTTGTAGTTCGGACTGGACTGTTCCCATGGGGCACAGGGTCAGAGCTGATTTGCATAAAGCCATTATCTGACCCAGGGTGGTGTGGAGTGCAAAAAACGATGGATTTAGGCCCAGATCCTTGTACTGGGGTGAATGTAAGACATTGATCTACATTCTGTCCATCAAATTGTTTTTTGTAATTTTCTCCCTGAGTGTACTGGGGTAGCTCAGACGTGGGTCCCAGAGCCTCCACACCACTGGAGTCAAGCTAGCCGGGCTGATGAGAGGTGTTACCTCGAAACCGGTCCGGTCCTCGGATGCTTGATTCCGGTCTGGGAAAGATATGGCTGTTGTAGTTCGGACTGGACTGTTCCCATGGGGCACAGGGTCAGAGCTGATTTGCATAAAGCCATTATCTGACCCAGGGTGGTGTGGAGTGCAAAAAACGATGGATTTAGGCCCAGATCCTTGTACTGGGGTGAATGTAAGACATTGATCTACATTCTGTCCATCAAATTGTTTTTTGTAATTTTCTCCCTGAGTGTACTGGGGTAGCTCAGACGTGGGTCCCAGAGCCTCCACACCACTGGAGTCAAGCTAGCCGGGCTGATGAGAGGTGTTACCTCGAAACCGGTCCGGTCCTCGGATGCTTGATTCCGGTCTGGGAAAGATATGGCTGTTGTAGTTCGGACTGGACTGTTCCCATGGGGCACAGGGTCAGAGCTGATTTGCATAAAGCCATTATCTGACCCAGGGTGGTGTGGAGTGCAAAAAACGATGGATTTAGGCCCAGATCCTTGTACTGGGGTGAATGTAAGACATTGATCTACATTCTGTCCATCAAATTGTTTTTTGTAATTTTCTCCCTGAGTGTACTGGGGTAGCTCAGACGTGGGTCCCAGAGCCTCCACACCACTGGAGTCAAGCTAGCCGGGCTGATGAGAGGTGTTACCTCGAAACCGGTCCGGTCCTCAGATGCTTGATTCCGGTCTGGGAAAGATATGGCTGTTGTAGTTCGGACTGGACTGTTCCCATGGGGCACAGGGTCAGAGCTGATTTGCATAAAGCCATTATCTGACCCAGGGTGGTGTGGAGTGCAAAAAACGATGGATTTAGGCCCAGATCCTTGTACTGGGGTGAATGTAAGACATTGATCTACATTCTGTCCATCAAATTGTTTTTTGTAATTTTCTCCCTGGCTGTAGCAAGATGTCATCCACTCTGATCTTATGGATTCGTTAGTGGGATTGGACATGTGCTTGAATAGACTGTTGTTAAAAATAATACATGGGGGAGGAGCTACGCTGGCAAACAAGATGGCTGCTTAGGCTCCCGGCTCCGCCGACCTCCGTATCCCGCCACAAGATCCTGTACATTATCCTGATTTTACGCCAAGCCCCTCTGTGAATGAACTGTTCCTCATTCCGATGGTGAAATCCGGAAATTTTTATCGACTGGTTTGACGAAGTTACATTGAGTTGAAGATTGTGGACTACTCCAGCGGTGAAGCCTGGGCCTCGAGTATCTGCAAAGCCAGGCTGCAGTGCAACTACATCGGCTGAGAGACCCAGGCAGGGTCCGGTCAATCGTAGTGGAGGCTTCTTTTACGCCTGAATTTGGCGGCAATTGTTTTTTTTGCACCACATTGATGGAGGAGTGACTTTGCTTGCTACCGACTGTGGGTGGGGGTCCCCATCCCGCAGACCCGGTGTTGGTCCCCGCCGGGGTTCGGTGAGTCGGGGCCCCGGCCTGCGGCGTTAAGCCAGGTGAACGCGGCTGCAGAGAACGACGGGTCACCCCCCACGTTCGCCCTTTCGTGATCCTGTTTGTCCCCCCCGGAGATGCCAGAATCACCCGGGGAGGTGATTGTGATTGGTATCTGGCGTGAGACCATGGATCGAACGGTGCCTGAGCCATCGATGAGGTCAATATTGGCAGAAATTTGGGCGTTTCACTCACAAGTGGATGCTTTTTTTAACAAACTGGATGCAAGCCTATCTGAGATGCTCCTTGTAGTACCGGACCCTGCCCCCCTGTTGGAACAGCAATCTGCAGCCATTCAAGCCGTGGCCATTTTGACTCCGTGCGAGCACCCCGTGGGGAAGCGAGTATTGAAACCATCGGATGGTGCCCTGGAAGACGGTGTTCCCGGAGTCGTGAGTGTACCACCGCACCTTCCATCACTATTGACTTTGGAGGTATCGAAAGGCGTCCCCCCCCCCCTGGAAACTTGTGTTGTAGACTCTTCTCTCATCTTGTAGTCGTCTTCTCCCTTCTTGGAGATTTTACGACTCCGGGGCAAGATACATCGGGACTGTCCATCTAGGAGAAGGAGACTTTCTGCGTCTGAAGTTCACGTAGACTTGCTATCTACGAGTGGTAACGGATTGACTCTCGATGAATTCCTTCTCCTCTATGACTCCTTTGTGTGCTTTTGGGTCTCGCTGGGGGGGGGGGTTCGTGTGCTGGTTCGAAAGAGTCAAGGTTAAGATCAATTAGATCGGGACGGTTTGGAGTGGCTATTATGGATGTTCGATCTGCAATTGTTTGATTTAAGAGGCTGGGCGGTGTATCACGGTGCCCCTAATTCCTTTTATAAGGGTCGTTCTACATCGGTCTTCTTGCGACAGGGGGTGTCGGTTTCTGGCGGGGGGACTAAAGGGGCTGGGAGCACATACGGATATGCCCTCCTCCATTCTTTTTCCTACTTTTAGGGTTTTAGTTACTTGGGGCGACAGGCACGCTGCTAGTGGGGTTAGGTTGTACCCATCTGCAGGGGTGCAGGGTGGGGGGTTGGAGGGGGTTTTTATTTTGCCTTTTTTATTTTCTATGGCCCCTCCTTCCCTTTCTTTCCTTTAGGATCAGTATAGCTTGCAAATTATTCTGATTTTTACTGTGTTCTGGAGTTTAGTGCTCATGCTTCTTACGTCATCCGGATTTCCGGGTGGGCAGGCCCTGAGAACTGGCGCTTATGAAAACGTATATTGTATTGTTGTTTACTCCGATTCATATGCTTTGGTGCCAGAGTTCCAATTATAGCTGTTCCTAGGTGCATATCCTGTCTCTTGGCCTGTCCCCCGTATTCGTTTGTTTGATTGCATGGCACCTGATCCGTTTATTTAGATAATATAAAATAAAACCTCTATTTCATCCTGTGACTTCTTTACGCGTTCTAATACAAGTTCTAGCCTGAATCGCTGCCGGACCTCAGGGTTGTCGGCTGATGAGCTGTGTCGTACCGTGATATAATGGGTCCTAATTATGTTTAGCGGCCGGCCCCTGCGGTTGTAGGCCCATGCTTGTATTTTATGAATGCTGCAATAAAGGTTTTCCAAAAAAAATAATAATAATAATAATAATAATAATACACAACACGCTGGGAAGCCATAAGTCTAACCTGCTTTTCATGAAAAATAGCAAACAGCACAGCAGAATAATTAAAAGACAATTGTCATTTCAGCTGACCAGAGTTTTCACTAGAAAAGGGTTAGTTGAAGCAGAGTGCTACAATACATATAATTTAGGGCAGCCACATTGATATTCTCTCAGTACGAGTCTACGGAAACTAATCATGTGTCACAAACTTGTTCTTTCCTGCAAAAACCTATCTAATGAGCAGGAAGCACAAGATATCCTTGAGAAGAAGATATCGTTCTTGAAAACAAAACTGAGTTAATTTGTTTCTCCCAAAATGCCACTTCCAGTTAGCAGAACAGAAATGTGAAAATGTACCACCATGAATGGCTTGGATGGGTTCTGGGCATCAGAGAACCACAAACGTTTTCAAAAATAATTGAGGCAAATGGATATTTCTAATAAGTAAGAAACAACATCCATATATGTTTATAAAAAAATATAGCTACACACTTTGACATATACATATATTAATATAAAACGATAATACTTTATTATATTACAGGTAAATATATGATTATGTTTTCACACTGCATACAGTGCTCCTTTATATGATTGTAAATGCGAGATGGAAGAGATTTGTTAAGATGAACTGCATTATCATCATCCTTTTGTTATTATAGGATCTCAGTTCTCAGAGTATATTACTCTTTAGAACAAGCAAGATAATCTATTTTAGAGTCTTCTAATGACTAGAGTCTTCTGGTGACCAGCAGTTTGTTGCAAATCTCTTTGATCTTGGCAGCCATGTCTGGTTAGGGCTAAGTGGTTATTTAAGCAAACGTATATATCCTGTATGTTCATCCAGTTGCCAGCAAGGTTTCACAGGTCCTTTCATACTTTAGATGCCTGTCCTATTGAAGATGAAGCAAGACATAATGAATTTGTAAATTATATGGATTATATCAAATTGATACCGGTAGGGTGGTCTTAGAGACTGGAGTAACTATCCTCCATCTTGTGGTTGGAGGTAGAAAGTAGGGTATAATTAATGCCTAAAGGACCAAAGGTAACATTAGAGCATTGGGGCCCTTAGGCAAGAGGTGCACACTGAACCATAATTATGCTGAATTTCACTACCCAAGCAACATTCATGGGTTCATTTTCTTGGTAACAGTAGGGATACTGACAGCCATGCTACACCACTGAGGGCATATTGTATTATCTCGACTAGCTGAATTAATTAAAAGTAGACTAGCACAATGTGCAGTCCTTGTGGTAGGGTCTCTTCCGTGGAGTTCCGATAAATTTGTAAACCAGAACGACAACCAGAGGCACATTGAACATACCTCAAACTGTAATTGTGTATTTGGTGATTATCCATTTGCCACAAGTTCTGGAGTGCAGGCACCTTGACAATTCGTGGTAGACAACAATGAATCAAATCTGTTTCTTTATTGGGGCAAGCGTTCAATTCATAATCACCTTATAGAACTGTACTCTTTGGATGTACTGTCCATAAAAACGAAAACCATACATCAATACCTCTCAAGTTCAGAAGAAATAATTCAAGCATGCATGCGTGACAGCCCCACCTCTTCAATTTAGGTACTATCATAGTGCACAGGTCACATGATCTGGAAAGAGCGGAATGGAATTAATCTGCCATTTTGAATTTTTTTGACAACCAGAATAAAACTGTGTTTTTTTTTCTTTTCTAGGAAGCTGTCGGATTATATTGATATCTACTTCTGAAACGATTTAAGAGATGAGAAGAACTTTTTTTGAAAGACAAAGGAGGTCTTTTGTCCCTGGTGGGCACCACCAAATGGCTGCACCTGCTGCATCCTAACTGGCATATCAAGGGATCCCGCTGGCTCATTGGGGATTCTTCATCAAAGCTTAGATTACATAATGGATAACTACCCACCATGCCGATGGCTGAATGGTCAACAGCTCAGCATTTTGTACATTTTCCAAATGGACAAGGACCCAGTTTTGGGAGACGGGACCAAAACTAAAGAAGATAGAACCGAGGTCTTAGTCACCACTATAATTCTCTGTAGTAGGCTTTCTTTCTCTGGTCACCCGCTCTCTGACAAAAAACTGTGATTGATTGAAATATAGGAAATAATCTAAACCATTGGTTATCAATGATTCATTGACTTGTGCTTTTATATAACTGTGCCATTATGGCATTATAGAGCAAACAGACAATTCTGAGTAATGAATAAACAAAACAATTTTTCTACTGGTTAGTGAGAGATGATATTTAATTACATCCTCATTCAAGCATAAATGTGACAAAAACTCTTCATTGTGAACATACACATATACATAAGGTGCCCTAGGAAAAGGGGAAAGTTAGGGATAGGTAAGTGGTTTTGGTGAGGAATGGGGGAAAAGTGAAAGTTTCATAGATTGAAGTATGGTCACGGCATTGATAGTTGACATCACGCAAATGTATTACTATGCCACATGGAATAATAATCGTAATCCTAGCCCATACATCAGAACACAGTGACAATGATTCTGTGTTTTTTTTTTTTTTTTTTTTTTTTAAATATATTTTTATTGCAGGAATCAGTAAATTTTTACAAAGCGACCAGCATTATAAGTTCAATCAAAATTAGTAGAATACATCCCTCCGTCCCCCAGCAGGATGAACCATTACACAGCCAGTTAGCCCACAACCCAAGGGTCGGGCGGCGATACCCAATGGGGACTCAACAGGAAGTCGAAGCTGGTCCGGATGATCACCTATCCGTCATCTGCTTTTCTAAACCACCCTACAAAGAAAGCCAAAAGAAACCCCCCCCCTCAAAACACTATGAACCAAACCAAAACCCCCTCCAACCCCGCCATCAGTGCACGGTAACAGCCGTAATAGGATCTGTGAGAGGACCCATGAGGAAAGCAACAGACATGTAAAGTGCAATCATCTATCGGGACTCGGGGCGAGCTGCATCTTCACTTTCGGAATCGCTGGGAGCGCAATAATCCCTGAGGGCCTGCACCAATGTCTCCCATTCTAGCGCTGCCGCCTGCGCCTTCTCGTTGTGTTGTCTCCTAGCTAACTGGTACCGCAGCGTGCTTTCCCCCACCGCCCATTTCAAGAGTTCGCTGTGCCATCGGGCCCCCGTTGGACCAACCCGTGCCTTCCAATTCCTGGTCACCTCCCGTTTAGCAAGGAGAAGCCCCAGATCAATGAATTTACTAGTGATTTTATTTTTGGGGGTATGTGGGAACCAGTGCAGGAGCCCCACTGCCGCATCAACCGATAAGGATCTCCCCGTTACCTCCTCCAGGGTATCCCCCACTTCCAGCCAGTAGGAGGACAGCCCCGGGCAGGACCACAACATATGAAGAAGGTCTGCATCAGGCGCCTGGCACCTGGGGCAGTCCGCGGAGTCCGTGGCAAAATATTGTTGGATCTTCGCCGGGGTCAAATATGCCCTATGGAGTACGTAGTAGTGGACCAATTGAAAGCGGGCGTGGCGCGTGCCCTTCCAGGCCCGCCTCATGAGTTGGGACCAGGTCGTCTCCGGGATCTCCTTCCCTATGTCTTCCTCCCAACGGGTTCTTAAAGTAGTGAGGGGGGGCAACCCCTCATTGAGCAGTCTGCCGTATAGGCAAGTGACCGCCTTAACAGTTCCCGCAGACATCATAACGTACTGGCACACCGGAGAAATAGGAGGTTCCTCCTGGCCGTGCTTCCAGTGCGCCTGAATTGCTCGGACCAGGGCCGAGTGCAAAAGAAAATCACCGCGAGGAACCTCGAAGCGATCAATGAGCTCCTGAAAGGGCAAAAGCGCCCCGTCCTCGTAAAGGTCACCCACCAACTGTAGGCCCGCGTCCTCCCAATCCGCTAATCGTGACCAATCACCGCCATGAGGCAGGGCCGTCAGCATGCCCAGAGGTATTTCGGGTGCATACGGTATCCGCAACTGGCCCCGGGCGTGGGCTCGGTTCCAACACAAGCGAATGGTCTTCTCTTCAAGCGTCAAGTCCTGCAAGGCCAAACGCTGTCGCAGCGCTATGAAGGAGAGAACATGCCTAGCTATCCCTGTGCCCCTCCTGTCCTCTGGGCCTCGGAATTCCCTGGCGACCTCCTGGGTGAGAGTCTGCAGCTGCGCTGCCAAGTAATACTTTTCAAAGTCCGGCACCGCCAGCCCACCCTCAGCTTTCGGCCTGGTCAGGGTCTTGAGGGCCACTCTTCGGCGGCCCGAACCCCAGAGGAATCCGACCACCATTGACCGTAACAGTGGAAATGTGGCTGGCGGGATCCAAATCGGCAGCGCCCGGAAATAATATAGCAACCTGGGAAGCGCCACCATTTTAAGCAAAGCGATCCGTCCAGCTACCGAGAGCGGTAGAGTAGCCCAGAAGTCCATGCTACCACGCAGCGCGCGAGTGCTGCGAGCTATGTTTCCATCCAGGAGGTCTGACGGTTCATGGTAGACGTACACCCCCAGGTACTTAAAGCAGTCAGGTTCCCATCTAATCTCTCTACTGATATCAGGGCTAGGTGTACCCTTACGAACCGGGAAAAGACAGGTCTTAGCCCAATTCACCCGAAGGCCCGAGACCTCCCCAAACGCCGTGAGCGCCGTCGCAGCTCCATTCAGGGCAGCAACCGGGTCCTCAAGGAAGAGCAACAGGTCATCAGCATACAGCGAGACATAATGCGGGCCCGAAGGCGTCCATAAGCCATTATAGTGGGCTCCCGACCGGAGTAGCAGCGCCAGAGGTTCCACCGCTAACGCGAAGAGAAGCGGGGATAATGAACAACCCTGCCTCGTGCCTCTCTCCACCGGATATTGCGAGGAGATCAGCGGGCCTGCCCGTACCCTGGCCGACGCCGAGGTATATAGTACCGTGGTCCATCTGACGAAACCCTCACCGAGGCCGAATCGTAGTAATACTGTGCGCAGGTAGTCCCATTCCAGGCTGTCAAAGGCCTTCTCCAAATCTACCGAGAGGACTACCGGGCATGGGGCGTCCACGAGCGGTTCTCCCAGCAAGCGGAACAGCCTACGGATGTTCATGGTCGTGTTTCGCTTGGGGATGAATCCAGCCTGGTCCTCATGCACTAGAGAGCTCATGTGACCTAGCAATCTCAATGCCAAGATGCTGCTCAGTATTTTGTAATCGACCGTCAACATTGATAAAGGACGGTAGGACGCCGGGTCGGACGAGTCCCTTCCCGGCTTGAGGAGGGGAACTACTAAGGCCTCGCGCATCGAGCCAGGGAGCCGACCAAGCCGCTTCGCCTCTCTGTAAACGATCAGCAACCTCGGTGCCAGGAGGTCAGCATAAGCAGCATAAAATTCAACCGGAAGGCCGTCCAGACCCGGGGTCTTATTCCTTGCCATCTTTTTAATGGCGCTGCGAATCTCCCCCAGTTCAATGTCGGAACCCAGGGCTTTCGCTACGTCAGGTTCCACCATTGGGAGCTCTAGGGGTCGCAGGTAGTCATCAAGCCGGTCGGGGTCTCTGGCAGAGCGACTGCGGTACAAGCGTTCATAGTAGTGCAGGTAACAGCTCAGAATCTCAGGCTGAGTGTGCACTTCGGTCCCATCCGCCGTACGCATGGACGTCGTCAGAGAGGTCTGGCGCGTAGGATTAGCTAGCCATGCCAGCAATGCGCTCGATCTATCCCCCTCTGCGAGGGACCTAACAGTATAGGCCTTATAGTCGAAACAGCGCAGCCGTTCGACCTCCGCCGCTACCGCCTCCTTCGCCGCTGCCGTGCGTTCCTGAAGTTCCGGGCTCCCGGGGCAGCGGAGTTCCAACTCACAGAGTTTCCGATCTGCCATTTCTAAATCGTCAAGGATAATTCGCCTCATGCCCACCTTCTTGGAAATGCAGAAGCCCCTGACCACCACCTTAAAAGCGTCCCATTCTAGCGCCCTCGAACCCGCAGTGCCCCCGTTGGACGAGAAGTATTCCGAGATCTTGTCTTCTAGGTCCGCTTTGAATACAATGTCCTCTAAGATTTCGGGGCGCAACTTCCAGGTGGGCACAGCAGGCACCCCCGGAAACCAGCGAAGGTCCAGCAGGAGAGGGTTATGATCCGAGATGGTCCTGGTCAAATATTCAGACCGGACCGCCGCTGAAACCAAGTCTGCCGAGCCCAGAAACCCGTCCAGTCGGACGTGTAACTCGTGCAAGCCTGAGAAGTAGGAATAGTCCCTAGTGTCGGGGTGCTGTGCCCTCCAGATATCCGTCAGACCCCAGTGCGTCTGCCAGTCCCTCCTACCCTTAGCCACACGGTGAACCGGAGAGTCAGGGAGGGGGGGATGTGAGCGGTCATTCTCCACATCTACTACTGAATTGAAATCCCCGCCGAGCAGGAGGGGCCCGGAAAAGAAGTGGGCCAACGAGCCCGATAACCTGGAAAGGAAGGCAAGCTGGTCCACATTGGGTGCATAAACACAGCAAACGTTTAGGTCCCTCCCCCCCAGAGTGCCCGAAATGGCCACATATCGACCCTCCGGATCCACCACTGATTTCGTAACCTGAAAAGGAACCCCAGCTCTGATCCAAATTAGCGCCCCCCTGGCATACGCGGAGTACGAAGTGTAAAAGACCTGCCCCCTCCACCTACGCTGTAGCGCCGCCCCTTCCGCCTTGTTAAGATGGGTCTCCTGCAGCAGCGCCATTTGCACCCCTCTACGCACTAAGTAAGCGTGGACTTTGTGACGTCTAGACATAGTGTGAAGCCCCCGTACATTCCAAGTAATGCATTTCACATTAGCAACATCAGCCATTGTCCCATATTGTTCGTGCAAAGTCTCCCCATCCGGGCCCCAACAAAGAAAGAGCAACAGTCAACCCAGCACTGATGGCGGCCATTTTCCCCAACCAAAACACAACAACCCCGGTTCGACCCAAACCCCTGCCCACCCCCCCAGAACAGGACCCAAATAGTACCATCTAGTTCCCATCCAAACCATACCCCCAGCAAACCCTCTGTCCCCGACTAATCCTGCAGTCGCCACCGCAGGAAGGCCTTAAGGGCCAGGTGCGGGCTGGGCGTTGGCAATGGGCCCTCGATGCTCGGGCTACCGAGACTAAAGTGAGCCCAAAACAATAAGAGGAAACCCTCAAGGCACGAGCAGGGCACCCCACCTCCACTTCCCCGGGGATTATGAGCAATCGCCTACCCCCGCCACCCCCGCTGCGGGCCCCCACCCAAATGGACGCAGCTCACCCCGTCAACCCTGTCCATCCAGAAGGTCCTCAACCGAGTTCGGAGTGATCACCGGCGTGTGGACACTGTCGGTCACCGATTCCTCCAAGTCCGTTGGTACCCCCTCGTCACCAAGGTCCGCTTCCTCTTCTATGGTACCATCCCGTGAGCCAGACAGCGCAGACAACACCTCCAACACTCCCCTCCGCTCCGTCGACGTCTCCGCAGTTGAGGGTCCGCCTGACCGGCCACGGCGACTCCGAATTCTTTTGGACCGCCGTCGCTGTCCAGGCTCCACTGCTAGTTGAGATGAGGAGCCAAAGCCATCCTTTCCGGCTCTATAGAGTTCGAGCCAGGTACAGACATCCTCCGGGGAATCAAAGAACTGAGTCTTGTCATCGACAATTATGCGGAGCCTTGCAGGAAACAGGAGCGAGTATTGGATGCCCTCGCTCCGGAGCTCGCGCTTGACCGCCAGGAATGAGAACCGCCTGCGCTGGGTCTCATAGGTGTAGTCCAGGAAGATATTCACCGGGCTGTTCGCCACCTTGAAGGGGCCATTATGTCTGGTGGCATTAAGGATGAGATCTCTGTCCCGAAAGTGCAATAACCGTGCCACCACCGGTCGCGGGGCACGGCCCTGTTGCGGCGGCCTCGCTGGGACTCTGTGTGCTCGCTCCAGGGTGTAGAAGGAGGATAGACCCTCCGGAGCCACCGTGTCCCGTAGCCAGGCTTCCAAGTAGGCCACCATGTCGCCATCTTCAATCTTCTCCGGCAGGCCCACCACTCGAATGTTATTTCGCCTGTTGCGACCTTCCGCGTCTTCCGCTCGCCGCTCCAGGGCATCAATCCGGGATAGGGCATCCTTCATCGTCGCGGCTAGGGTTCTCTGTGCCGGCTCCAAGGTTTTTATCGAGCCCTCCACTTCCTTGACCCTATCCGAAAGCTTGCCGTGGTCCGCTCTAAGGAGGCCCAGACTCGTCGCCACCTGGGCAATGTCCTGCTGGAGGGCCGAGCGTGTGGTCGCGATCGCCTCCAGGACCCGGTCAAATTGTTGCTGCAATGGCGCACCACCAGAACTCTCCGGGTCTCCACGTTCTTCTTTGTCCGGGGCCTCCGAGTCTGAGGCGGCTGGGGTGGTCCCCTTGGCTCCCCTCGGTTTCCCCATGGCGCAGGAGTCACACGGTGGAGAGCCATTCAGAGGCGCCACCAAGTGCGGGTGTCGGCTATGTCTCTCTCGGCTAGTGGCCTTCGGGCCGAGGGCGGGCGATCTCCGTCTCCAGGGCCTGTTGGACCTCCACAACTTCGGGCCACGCCACCACCGCGTCGTCGGAGGGCACTGAGGAGGAGGCGGGGACAATCGGCGCCAGGTCGGGCAGGCCCGTTTGGCCGATGAGGATCTGGAACGAGGGCCTTCAACACCACCGGAGACTCTGTGGCGCCAAGGCGCCGTGCTGCCCATGGAAGTCAGTCACTCGGGGGGATGCAGCCAGGCGCGGCTCAGGGGATCGGCACCGCAGCCAGGGCCGCCAGGCGTCCGTGAGTCGAGGTCCACTGTAGTGTGGGCATCCGATCATCCAGGAGCGATCACCGTGTTCAAAGTCCGATCAGAACGACACCCAGACCATCACATCACAGGGAGATGAAAAGGTGGAGGGTGCGCTGTAGCTAACGACGCTCCTCCAGACTAAAGGTCCCGACCAAGGGGACAAAGAGGTCCGGGCGCCATGTTGGGCCGCACTCCGCGGGACCACAAACTTCGACTTTCCGTCGGATCAACTCATGTTCGAGTTGCACCAGGTGCCTCGGCAGGTCCCAATCAGTCTGATCGACGGTTTGCGGGGACTAGGGTGCCCCACGGCCTCCGATCTGCAGGATAATCACGGGCTCAGTCCCGGAGCCGAGCTCTCAGGCGACCATCGCCATCGGCGTCCAAGCCACGCCCCCCGTGACAATGATTCTGTTGTTCATGGATAGGAAAAGGTGAGAAAAAAATCGACGTTTCTACGTTTCTACGTTTTTGACGCACATAGGTTGAGTTCCACCTTACATTGGGGTCTTCATTAGGACAAGGATGTGTAGTGGAGGTGAGGAGGGGCACCAGAGAGCGCCACACCCGTGGCGTCGATTTCAGAAACAAGGGTGGGCCCGTAGGCTCCTCTCATTTAAAAAATGCACGTAAATTATGTTATTCAAGCCTCGTGGTTTCCACAAAAGTCAAAGTTAAAGATGTGTTCCGGAGACAGGACGGCAGCATCGCGATTAACGCACGGGCTGCCACATGTTTAACTTTGACTTTTGTGGAAACCACGAGGCTTCAATAATATAATTTACGTGCATTTTTTAAATGAGAGGAGCCTACGGGCCCACTCTTGTTTCTGAAATCGACGCCACGAGTGTGGCGCTCTCTGGTGCCCCTTCTCACCCCCACTACACATCCTTGTCCTGATGAAGACCCCAATGTAAGGTGGAACTCAACCCACGTGCGTCAGAAATGTAGAAATTTCAACTTTTTCTCACCTTTTCCTATCCATGAACAACTGAATCATTGTTGCTGTGTTCTGATATATGGGCTAGGATTACGATTGTGATTCCATGTGGTTTAGTAATACATTTGTGTGATGTCAACTATCAATGCCGTGACCACACTTCAATCTATGAAACTTTTCACTCAACCCCCATTCCTCACCAAAACCAGTTACCTATCCCTAGCTTTCCCCTTTTCCTTGGGTACATTATGTATATGTGTATGTTCACAATGAAGAGTTTTTGTCACATTTATGCTTGAACGAGGATGTGATTAAATAACATCTCTCCCTAACCAGTAGAAAATTTGTTTTGTTTATTCATTACTCAGAATTGTCTGTTTGCTCTAAATGTATATACTGGTACTACTTTCCCTGCAACATTGATTACCCAGGTCCCAGGACTTTTGGGTGTACCCTTTTATGTAATAATATAATATTATGTCATTATAGACATTGAGCACTCACACACACAAACCAGTCCAGCCCAAACTGCTAGGCACATTCAGAAATGGTAATACTATAAATCTGTTTTTACCATGTTACGGCTCACCAGTGAAATACAATTTCAGTCCCTGTGGACAGTGAGCTACAGACCCCATGTCTAGGCATACCCATGCCATACAAAAATATTAGATGGAACTGTGCACATTCATTGGTTTGCTTCTCAGTGTGCTATTACCAGCAGGGATCAACAACATGCAGGTCAGTCTTGTACCACACCCCAGATAGGACAGTGCAGTACAAGTTGTTATAAAGTTGGGCGGGAGTGCATTTGATTAACACCACTACTTACTGTGTTGATTGAAAACAATTGAATATATCTAATTGTTAACGAGGTGTTTAAGCAATTACATAACCATGATGGCTTATCATAATATAGAGGACGCAATTGTGATAATCTTTTTTGCAATCTGTGAATGAATGTTTATTGCTGAATTAAAAATACATGATAATTGATTGCGTAGTAAGATGATGTTTTCAAATAATTTGCTATTTTTGAGAAACAAACATATTTTAATAACTATGCGTGCAATGCCTTGATGCCCCCTTTCAGAAGTTCGATTACAGCTATTTGTCTGCTATGCTGTTAGTCATTTGAGCAAGAGGACATTGTCATTTCCCTTAGTATGAAGCAGTGTCTCGATGCTGGTTTGGTTATCTCCACTTTCTGTGGCTGTCTAACCAGTGCGAGGCCGGAACCAGAAACCGTCCTAACCACAGGCCACCGCCCCTCCTGCAGCCGCAGGCTAGGCTCAACAGAAAGTCAAGTTATTAGGTACCCTTTCTTAGCAGCTCTTGGCCTTGAGGAAGTATTGAAAGAATTTTATAAAATGTATTGAAGTTCTACAGACTAATTTTAAACTAGTGAACCTTAATCACAAATGCAGAAATGCAGACATGCCAACCCTCCCGATTCAGGCGTGAGACTACCGATTTCAAGGCTAGTCTCCCGCCTCCCGATTCCTGCAAGAAAAAACCCGATTCCTCGGGATTTCAGCTGACAGGGCTTGGTATTGTGTAAAGTGCCAATTCTTCCAGCAATAGTCAGAGTGGCCATGCAGGGGCTCTAGAAGGGGTGAAAAACCAACAAAGCGTCATTAACGAGGGAATGGTCTTTTAAAGACCTGTGAAGTATTGGGGGGGGGGGGCTGTGTGTGTGCAAGGGAAGCTGTTTTAGCCACGGGGGTGGGGGGGGGGGGGGGGGTGGGGAGCATACACTGCCAGCAACCTGCCAGGCCAGTGCACAACACTTGCATCACACTCCCTCTGCCTGCCATTGGGCTCCTTGGTTCTGAAAGGTATGAAAAAACGTGCATTTGTGTTTCAAATGTCAAATCCTGAAGCAGCACACTTCAAAAGCCCATACATGCCACTAACCCGATTCAAGGCCCCATTCTCCCGATTTTTTTTTTTAAATCTCCCTCTTTGCTCTTCTGAAATGTTGGCATGTATGGAAATGGAGGGTCTGAGCTCTGGTGGCCAGCTGGAGAGTCACGTGTGTTATTACAGGATAATCGTACAGTGAGTCTGCAGAAAACAGTGGATGTTCATCTCCACCACGAGGGGGCGCAGTGGCACCTCGCCCATGCGGCTTACTGGTTCAGAAACGCCTGCGAAAGGAAAGTGGGACTGAATGAATTTCCTGCTCCAGAGAAGAGTGATGCCAGAAGACTGTCATGGGGTGGGTTAGAGACGAAGAACCCTAACCTTCAAGAGAAGGAGGCATGGGATACTATGTTTACTCGGTGGTTCTTCCTTGTAGATGGTTGGTGCAGGGTGTGTGTGGGGGTGCGTAAAATTTGACTTTGCTGTATAAAACATTTCTGTGACAAAACGTTTCCCCTAAATTTTGTTAAAAGGACATAGTTAAATTATGCAAAGTTTGGACGTATTTTCTCCAATTATTCATCTCCAATTTTTTCAGGGTTGACTGGTGCTTTCTTTTCATTTGATTTGCAAATATAATTACCCCAGGGTAGGTTCGGATGAGTAATTTTAAAGGGATTAAAGTAGTTACGTTTACAAAACATGGTCCCTAGTACTGGTATAAAGAGTGCCAGACTTCTTGTGAATTTTGGGGTCGCTGATCTTTCCCATCCCTTGCTTCTTGCATATAACAACTCACCACACTGTGGAATTTAGAAAGTTTGGAAGCAACCTAATCCACCCATTAGCCTTTAAAATTTAATAAAGCTTTCTGCCTCAATATATTAAAAAAAGAAAAACATTATAAAAGTATATTAATAAAACATACACAAGTTAAATGTAAAATGCCCATATCACGTGGACTAGGACTAAGCTTTCAGAGGAATGTACAGTTAAACATCACTTGTTACAAGAAGCCGATTTCTTTTTGATGACACGAGTTCTAAAATTAACACCACCCCTCAAGCCTGTATTTGCAATTGATTTGCCATGTTCTGCAATGGTTGCATGCACCCATTTATGGGGCGTGAGCGTAGGCATCCTGTACATGGCCTTCAAGAGTTTCTGTCTTTCTTTGCCACTTTCCTCTGTTAAGAGCATGAGTATTTCCCTCTCTGCCCAACTCTTTCGTAAATACCTAGCAATCGCTCATGCAGCTGAATGGGAGCTTACTCAACAGTAGGCCTAGGGCTTTTGTTCCTGGATCCAGACTCTTGCTCTTTGCTGGAAATTGTCTTATCTTTTATCGTGTTAAACATGGGGCAGAACATAAGAAAGTGTAGTAACTCTTCACAGCCATCACAAATACACTTAGCAATCAATGTCTAATTATGCTTTTTCATAACCACCTGAATTCCCAGCATGCCACTCCTTGTTAGGGCAAAGCCAAAGTGTTCTTGTTTATTCTCCAAGGTTACTAGATACTGTTACTATTGAAATGAAGTGTCAAATATTCCCTGGAGTACAGGTGCATAAAATGTTTCTAACTCCTCACAACTTGGTGTCTTGAATCCCGCAATACTTCTTTCACTATTTCTCATTTTTGCCGCTGCCTTTGGGTCAGCACTCGTTCTTGGAAGGAGGTTTCCAGGCCTAGCTTTTTGTACTAAAAGTTTACAACTTACTGAAAACTTAGATGGTTTTCTCCTCTCCTCATATTCTCTTCAGCCTCTGTCAATTAAGTGACTCAAAGT
The DNA here is from genome assembly GCF_964263255.1 of Lissotriton vulgaris. Classification (NCBI taxonomy): domain Eukaryota; kingdom Metazoa; phylum Chordata; class Amphibia; order Caudata; family Salamandridae; genus Lissotriton; species Lissotriton vulgaris. The sequence goes on from NC_141687.1 coordinate 407,934,543, forward strand.
TCAATCAATCAAATCAATCAATCAATCAATCAGGGGATTTGTAAAGCGTAATACTTACCCGTTAGGGTCTCAAGGCACTGGGCGGGGGGGGGGAGGGTGGGATGGAGGAGCTGCAGCTAGTGGAGTTTTCTGAAGGCCGGGAGGTCTGCGGTCTGTGGTCTGCGGTCTGTGGTAGGTGGAGGGGGAGGGCGTTCCAGGTCTTGGCGGCACGGTGGGAGAAGGATCTGCTCCCGGAAGTGGTTCTGTGGATGCGCGGGACGGCGGCCAGGGAAAGGTCGGTGGAGCGGAATTTCCTGTTGGGTACGAAGAAGGCGAGTCTGTTGTTGAGATATGCTGGGCCGGTCTTGTGGAGTGCTTTGTGTGCGTGGATCATGAGTTTGAATGTGATTCTTTTGTCGAAGGGGAGCCAGTGCAGGTCTCTCAAGTGCGGGGTGATGTGGTCCCGGCGTGGGACATCAAGGATCAGGCGTGTTGAGGCGTTCTGGATTCTTTGGAGTCTGTTGATGAGTTTGGACAGGGCTCCGGCGTAGAGGGCGTTTCCGTAGTCGAGTCGGCCGTGTGTCCGCCGGGATCCATCTGTAGATCTTGTGGAGCATACGGAGGGTGTTGAAGCAGGTGGAGACTGCGTTGACTTGGTTGGTCATGCTGAGCTTTGAGTCGAGGATGACCCCTAGGTTGCGTGCGTGGTTGGTTTGTGCCGGGGGGGGGGGGGGGGGGGTCCCAGTGATGCTGGCCACCAGGAGTCCTCCCACGCTGAGGGGGATGAGGATCTCCGTCTTGTCCGCGTTCAGCTTGAGCCGGCTTGCCTCCATCCAATCGGCGACGGCCTTCATATCCTGGTGCAGGTTGGATTTGGCAGTGAGGGGGTCGTTGGTGAGGGAGGGGATCAGCTGGGTTTCATCGGCATAGGAGATAATGTTGAGGTTGTGTAGTCTGGTGATGCGAGCGAGGGGAGCCATGTAGACATTGCACAGCGTCGGGCTGAGGGAGGATCCCTGCGGGTCGCCGCTGATGGTTTTGGTGGTTCCGGATTGGAATGGGGGGAAGAGGACTCTCTGGGCTCTGTCGGTGAGGAAGGAGGTGGTCCAATCCAGTGCCTTATCTCGGATCCCTGCATCGTGGAGGCGAGTGCGAAGTGTGTGGTGGCAGGCGGTGTCGAAGGCAGCGGAGAGGTCCAAGAGGATGAGGGCTGCAGTCTCGCCGTTGTCGAGTAGGATTCTGATGTCGTCTGTGGCGGCGATGAGGGCGGTTTCGGTGCTGTGGTTGCTGCGGAAGCCTGACAGGGAGGGGTCCAGGATGTTGTTGTCTTCTAGGTAGCGGGTGAGCAGGGTGTTGACTATCTTTTCCATGACTTTCGCTGGGAATGGGAGTAGGGAGATGGGCCGGAAGTTCTTGAGGTCGCTCGGGTCCGCCTTGGGTGTTTTCAGGAGGGCGTTGATCTCAGCGTGCTTCCAGCTCTCCGGGAAGCTAGCGATTTCGAAGGAGAGGTTGATGATGTTATGCAGGTGGGGTGCGATGAGGCTGTCGGATTTGTTTGCGATGTGGTGGGGAAGAGGATCAGACGGGGAGCCTGAGTGGATGGTGCTCATGGTCTTGATAATGTTTTCGGTGCTCACGTTGGTCCATGTGGTCAGAGGGTCGTGGGCGGTGGGGTTCGGAGTGTTCATCGGATCCAGAACGCCTCAGCACGACTCATCCTGGACATCCCCAGTCGCAGCCACACTCCGGACACCTGAGAGTTCTGCATTGGCTCCCGGTCAACAAGAGAATCACCTTCCGTCTCCTCACCCACGCACACAAAGCCCTACACAGCCAAGGCCCAGGATACCTCAACAGCCGCCTCAACTTCTACGCTCCCAAACGCCAGCTTCGATCGACCAGCCACGCCCTCGCCGCCGTCCCCCGCATCCGTAGAGCCACCACAGGGGGACGGTCCTTCTCCTACCTCGCCGCCAAGACATGGAACTCCCTCCCCACCCACCTCTGCCTGACCCAGGACCTCCTCGGCTTCAGGAAGCAACTCAAGACCTGGTTGTTCGAGCAGTAGCAGACCCCCCCCCAGCGCCTTGAGACCCTCTGGGTAAGTAGTGCTCTATATAAATGCAATGATTGATTGATTGATTGATTGATTCATCGTGGCGGGGTCCGTAGGGTTCAGCCAGGGGTTGAAGCTGTTGTGGATGTCAGTGATCTTGAGGTGGAAGAAGGCAGCGAGGGTGTCACACAGGGCTTGCGATGGCGGAATGTTGTTGCAGGAGCTAGTATTGGAGATTTCTTTCACGGTGTTGAAGAGCTCTTTGCTGTTGTAGGTGTTGTTGTCGAGGTGGTCTTTGAACGAGGCTCTTTTGGTGGTCCTGATGAGGTAGTGATGGCTGCGAGTGGCGTCTTTGTGGGCTGTGCAGTTGGCGGGCGTTCTATCGTTGAGCCAGGTTTTTTTTCGAGTTTCCGGCAGGTGCGCTTGGAGGCCAGGTGCTCCGGAGTGAACCAGCTGGCTTTCTGGCTGATGTCTCTGTCAGTGCATTGTCTACTTGGTGCTAAGGTGTTGGTGCAGTCCTTCATCCAGAGTCTGAGAGTGCGGGCCCCATCCTCGGGGTCAGTGGGGCTGGTTGGTGGGTTGAGTGCGAAGTGTGTTTCTAAAAGTTCCTTGGTGACTTTGCCCCAGCGTTGGCGGGGGATCAGTAGGGTGCGGTGGTGAGTGACGGGTTTCTGGAAGGTGAAGTGGACGCAGTGGTGGTCAGTCCACGTGAGCTTGGAGGCGTGGCTGAAGGCAACGTGTGGGCTGGCGGTGAAAATGGCATCGAGCGTGTGGCCGGCGATGTGGGTCGAGGTTGTAACGATCTGTTTCAGTCCGAGGGTGGTGAGGTTGTCATCCAGGGTGGAGGAATTGCTGTCGTTGTTATTTTCCAGATGGTAGTTCAGGTCACCGAGCAGGATGTAGTTGGTGGAGGTCAGTGCGTGCGTGCTGATGAAGTCGGCGATGGAGTTGCAGAATTGGGGACGTGGGCCGGGTGGTGGGTAGACGAGGGTGCCTCTGAGGGTGGTCTTGGGGTCCGTGTGGATCTTGAAGTACATGTGTTCGGCGGTGGTGAGGGTGTCGTCGGTGTTTGTGGAGACCTTGATTGTGGATCATGGCGATACCTCCTCCGACTCCGTTGGTGCTGTGTCTGCGCGAGATCTTGTATTCGTCGGGGAAGGCCACTGCGATGTCTGGGGCGGAGGCTTCGTTCATCCAGGTCTCGGTCAAGAAGGCGACGTCAGGTGATGTAGTGGTGAGTAGGTCCCAGAGCTCGACGGCGTGCTTGCGTGCGGAGCGGGTGTTGAGCAGGATGAATCGCAGTTGGTTCCGCTGCTGTGGGTGCCTCGGCATCGCTGTTGCAGGAGAAGATGCAGTTCTGGCAGGTGAAGGGGCCGTGGGTGTGCTTGGGGGTGGCCTTGTAGCAGTTGGGGGTGCGTCCGTGGTTGAGAGCGATGAGGGTGTTGGCGTCATAGCGGTAGTGGGCATCACGGGTAGCGTGAGGGCGAGGGGTTTTGGCGCTGGGCGCGGTCCAGGCGCAGACGGGCTTGCCTTAGGGGGTTGCGCAGTCTACTTTTGGGAACCACTTTAAAAATGTTTCCAGTGTTTTCAGTGTTTATCTAACATCCACTTCTAGGAATAATGTTGGGAATCCCTTAAGGGTGTAGAATAACTTCTTCCAAAAAATTGGCCTAGTCCACCTTGTCAATATTAGCAGAAAATGTATCACCATGCTCTCTAGCAAACCAAGGCGTTCTGGGGTGCTTCTGATTTCTGTATTGTTTTTTCCACATGTGTTTGTTAGCTCAAGTGGCTTGAAAATGCTAGGCCCAGGTACCAGAATTGCATCACTTCTTCCAATTTGGCCTTTCCCAGATAGAAGCATCTGGCCAATGTACTCTGTGTCCATTTATCACATTCTTCAAATTTAGAAACATTTATGGTGAGCCCATTCACTTTACAACCGTGTTCCCTTATTCTCAATTGGGCTTTCAAGAATCTGATATTCGGGCTAACAGAGTGGAATGATCTGCAATAGTAATGATGGTTCTTAACTCCATCAATTGCAATGATATGCTAAGGGTGGGCAGAGTTTGCAGAGTTGCACTACGCGGAATTCAGCGGAGTTGCATAAAAACTCAGTGGAATTCCACACAGTTCTGCTCCGCCTTACCCAACAACGAAAAAAATTAGCTCGCTTGCGGTGGGCAGTGAGCTTGGACCAGAAGCAGTGCTGCACGACTTCCTCATCATGTTCCCTGCACTCCGTGTGCGATGGCTGGCTCGGGGCACTGCCTATGCCCTCCGCCCCCTCAGCGCAGACCCTCTAAGTCTCTGTCCCTCATGCCTGCTGCTTCCTCTTCTCTCTGTAGGGCTGTCAGGTGACTCTAGCCCTCTGCTGAGTGGAGAGGCCAGAGACTGACACTGCCCAATGCAATGGCAGGAGAGGGACAGCAAAAGCCAGGAGTGGCCAGGGCTTCGTGGAAACCAGGGCATTTGGGGAGACTTGTGGCTCCTGTGGGTGCTGAAGTCCAGCCAAACCTACTCGTGATCAGTGCCCCCATGTCTGACCAAAGGTTGGCTCAAGAGTGGGCAGGGACGTATTTGCCCATTCAAGTGCATCGGGCAGGCTTTTAGTTTGTGTCACGCGGAATGCACATTCATCAGGTGAAGTGTGTGGTTGGTTCAGGGTAATTGCTCAAGTTGTTTCAGCATGATGTGGGTAATGCTGTTAACCGCATGCGCGCTAGCGGGTTTTCCCGCTGTGTGCTGAAATGTGAAAATCGCGGGTAACGTGACAAAGCCAGCTCGTCATCCGCGTAGCGCAGGTAACGCCCATGACGAGCTGACTTTGTCATCCGCATCGAAGGGGTTAAAGGGGGTGGAGACAGTGTCAATGGCCGGAGCAGAGCGGCGTGGAAGTTGGGCAAAAAGAGACAGTGGCATGTGTGAGTAACAGTGGCAGGAGGATTGGAGCAAGAAGCTTCTTAGAACATCTACATGAGCGGAAGGATTTTTCCAAAACAGAGCCAAACCCGAGAGGACGTGAGAGGAGTGGTGGTCGCAGGCAAGTGCTCGGCAGGGTTTGGGAGGGTTTAAGGTGGTGGCCACAGTCCTAACGGTGTTTCCAAACTGAAATGGCACAGTGAGCAAAACAAAAATGGATTTAGGCCCAGATCTCTGTACTGGGGTGAATGTATGACATTGTTCTGCATTCTGTCCATCCATCAATTGTTCTTTTTGCACAGTCCTAAGGGTGGCACTAGAAGACGCGCACTACCCACCTTTACATTTGTTTGTGGCTTCTGCTGTTAGCTCTCAGGGTGAGTGGGAGAGCGTGGACAGACATGGTTGGGGTAGCAGCTGTGACGACTGTGTTGCTGTATTTTAAAAAAAGATTTAGGGCCATATGTATCAACATTCCGTTTTGCGATTCCTAAATAGCGATTTTTAAGGAATCGCTATTTAGAAATCGCAAAATGGTATTTATGTAGAAAATCGCTTCTTTTTAGCGATTCCTTAAAATTCTATAATTGCGATTAGCAAATTGATAATCGCAATTAAGGAATAATTTCCCATTCATTTCTATGGGCCAGGAGGCCCATAGGAATGAAGGGGAAATTGCGAATCGCAATTTGCTAATCACAAATTGTGAATATTTTCAAGGGTGCAGGGGTGTCTCAAGAACACCCTGCTGCACCCCTGAAAATGACATGTGTGCGCATATGGCGCACATACATGCCCTAAGGGCATGTATGAGCGTCACATGGCACCTTTTGATTTTTAAAATAATGCTTTTTTGAATGTTTTCGCAACTTACCACCAACTAGAAGTTGGTGGTCATTTGCGATTCCTTAATGGCATTTTAGAATGTTTTTTTCCTTGATATATTGCATTTAAGAAATCGCAAAATTTGCAATCCCTTAAATGCAATCGCAAAATAAGGAATGGCAAATTTAGAGATTTCCTTATTTTGCAACAAAAATGTTTTATACATGCCATTTAGCGAAAATGGGTTTGCATACGCCGGAATTCTGCGAATTTCGGCGTTTGCGAACCCATTTTGCCTTGATAAACTACTCTGTGCGGTTGTTATTCGGACTGCACTCTCAACTTCCATCCCTCCGCTATCCTTCTCAATCCAAATAACTGACTAATATCCACCACTCAAATTACTTTCATATTTCACTATACTAATTCATCACTAATCCTTTTCGGGTTCCGGAGTAGCGTGCTACTCGCTAAAAAAGCGCTTTTACACCGCATTAAGGGTAAAAAGCGCTATATAAATGCAAAACTTTTTCCCTCTTCTATCCATCCGCTATCCTTCTCAATCCAAATAACTGACTAATATCCACAACTCAAATTATTTTCATATTTCACTATACTAATTCACCACTAATCCTTTATGGGTTCTGGAGTAGTGTGCTACTTGCCAAAAGAGCGCTTCAACTGTAATGCATTGACTGTAATTTTGACAGAAAACTCACATGTGCAGTGTCCCATTGCTCTGAAGCAGTGTTTCCAAAACTGGGGTCCGCGGACCCCCACGGGTCCATGACACATTCCCTGGGGGTCCTTAGGCAACAGTTTTAAAAGCACAGAAAAGTTTCTTGTATAATTAGCAGCTTTCCAGCAACAATAAAAGTGTCAAGATCATGCCACTGATTAATGTACGTGCTGGAGCGTGAGGAGAGTTTTGTTCAGTGGCAGCTTTGACTTAACTAATGTAGCACAGAGGGTTAATGTGCCTACTGCAAAGAACTTGTAACATGCATTTTAAAACGCAGTATTTTATGTGCATAGGTTCGTGGTTACTGCTTTTGTCACAAAGATTCTTTCGTTACTGTTCACTTCACAGTGACAATTGTAATGTAGCAGAGGGGTCTATAAACTGTCATCAAAGAGTTGCTTGCAAACTGCATGGTTCCAGTTAGTAACTTATGTTTTTCCCCAGTTATTCATTATCCTGATGCTGCTAAAACGGTTTATTTGGGTGGAAATACATTTTTAATGTTAAAGTCAGTGCTAGCCACCGTGTTATGTTCTGAATCCTGAGTTTGTGCTTTTCCAGACCAAGCACTCTTTAAACATTTTATATACACACTGATTTACATGTATGATTCAATGTCTCTATATGTGTGTGATGTAAAGTGCTCTGGCATCCTACAATGGTATGAGAGATGCTATAAAACAAATGAAATGCATGTGACAGAGGGGCTATTACTTCAATATAAAATACTAAGGGCCAGATGTATGATCCATTTTTATATGTGCAAACGGGTTCGCGAACCCGTTTGCGCATGCAAAAACCTATTGGGCCATGTACATTGCCTATTTCACGAGTCGCAATTTGTTTGCGACTCGCTAAATACGTTTTGCAACTTTCTATTTGGAAGGGGCATTTCCTTCTAAATAGCGAGTCTCAAAACCATGTACAAATGTTTTGCGGTCGCAAAATATTTGCAATTACCCCCCACTTCAAGTAGATGGTAATGAATTTGCAAATGGGAAGGTGTCCTCAGGGGACCCCTTCCCCTTTGCAGATGCATGCAAAAAATGTTTTTACGGGCAGGCAGTGGTCCCAGGGACCTTTGCATGCCCTTAGAAAATGAAACAAAAATGTTTAATTTCCTTTTTCTTTAAATGCATGGTAAATGGGCTACATTTTCTTTTTAAAACTGCTTTATTTAAAAGCAGTCCCAGACATGGTGGCCTGCAGAGCCCAGCAGGTCACCATACCTTGGGGGGCTAGCATTCCCAATGGGCTCGCAAATTGCGAGAGGCTCATTAATATTAACGAACCTCGCAATTTGCGACCCCATTGGGAATCCCAAACAGTGTTAAACACACTGTTGTACATTTCATTTAGCGACTCACAATTTGCCACTTGCCATGTTTCGCCAATTGTGAGGTGCTAAATGAAATGGTCATACATCTGGCCCCAAAATCCTTAGTGCTTTGAGTATTTGTTTTGTGTGCACACGTGTGTATTTTTTTCGAATTACTGTTTTAATATTTGAAATTTAACTCATACAAATTGCTTGGGGGTCCAGTGGTGACTCAATGGGGGTCCTCAGGAGTCAAAAGTTTGGGAACCACTGCTCTGAAGGATAAAGGCAGTTAGTACTATAGTGTCAGCATAATTTTAAGTAGGGGTTCCCTGTGCTGCGTAGGTACAGTTCTCCTGTTGGACTTACCTACCTTGTTGGTCTGTTTTCAGGTTGTGGGACTTTCAGTTGAGTGAGTGATTAAATGCATTCACATAATGTTCATTGCAGAGGGCGACATCTCAAGGCGCTAGAGAATATTATGTGGTTCTGGGAACTCACATTTGGAACCTGTGCTGGGGTTGAGTGATACGTGGATGTCAAAAAGCCACGATGAGACCTACATATGTCAAGGTTAGAGGTGGGCGGCAGGGGCAAACTCCGCCACACGGCAGAATCTGAGTTTTGTGCCTAACTCTGTTCTCCCAGCAGAGTGCAGAGTTGGCAAAACTCAGCAAACAGGAGTGGAGCAGAGTTTGCACAGCTTCATACGACTCATTTATATAAAATGAGAATAATACTGTTGTTTTTACAGGATCACTAGTCCCAGTTAAGTAGTATGTTTTGCGAGGTCAATGAAGTGTTAATAAAAGAGCTGGATAAGTCGTCATGCAAGCATATTCATTAACATTTCAAAGTGTGCCTGTTATTCTTTAGCGCCACGGGGCCCTGGAGCTGGGTTAGGATCACAGCAAGTTGCTTCTCTGAACCTACCACTGGAGTAACGACGTGCTCCGGTCACCCCCGTCGGCCCATAAACGTTTTTGCTAGGGGTCTACCAATTCGCCAGTTAACGTCAACTAGGGTCTCCACCGCCCCTGGTAATTCACATCCACTCATTAAATACCAGGCGGTAGTGCACGCATTCACGGTTCTTTACCACGGTCCTGAAGAAGTGCCAATTGACCCGTTAGGGGCAAGTAGAGGCACAAAACATGTTGACCTTACAAACTTAGATTGCCCCTTAGGAACATTATCATCCTCACAGGGGCCCACTCTTGTTTTTTGGGTAGAGCTACCTTTTCATTATAACTTGACTGTAGAGGATGCTCTATACCTATTTTATTTTATCTCACATGCACTACCCTGACCCCACACCCGCACGCACCCTACGCTTGCTCTTCAAAAGATCCCCGACATAGAGCCCCGGTTTCGGGAGCCCATCAGGCATTGCAGCGCCGGCCTGACGAGGGGCACCGCCCTATGATGAAGCATGACACCTCTCTGGGTGTGTGAGGGCATCACGAAGAAAGACCTGTCTTTCCCCTTCACCCCCTTTTCCTCCCAACCCCCCCCCCATTCAGATAGGAACTGCACACCTTCTTTAAACACTATTCTTTAGCCCACCCTTTACTTGACAACAGTGTTAGTTCTAGAGCTAATGCATGCATTCACCTCCAGGATTGCATGCATGTATCAGTCCATGCTTCCCTGCACATGTGCTCTCATAATGCACAAATGTTTGTAATTTCACACTGATCTCAACAAGCCTCACCACACAAACACTAGCAAGAATGAGTTTTAATCAACATTCATGGTGCTATTACTTGAATGTCTTGGGCTTTGTGTGAATTTCACTCTTTCTTTGTAAACAGAATTTGAATTGGCTCTTAAAACTTACACATTGGCGCCTGAGCCATGCAACCAATTCCCTCGAATTATCTTCCCCACACCATCCACAATTTTATTAACCAATAGCTCCGACTCCCTAGCTTCCTTCCTCTCCCTAGCTTGCTTCCTTCCTGCCTCCTAAACTGCATCACTTATCTTAAGAATATCCTCAATAGTATTATTGGTCCCAGTCTGTAGGAACTATTCCAACCATAGTATCAGCCCAACATTTTTAGAGAGCGTAAGAAACATATTATGTTAAACAGTTTCTAGTATCATTTTTTGTTTAGGTCTCACACTCCTCAGAGAGGTCATAAACAAGAGATGGTCTGGCTCATTCATATAATCAACTAAAGCTTCCTACGCTTGTGTCACCACAAGTGAACCACAGCCGCGCTTGGCCTCACAGAACAGCACTCCACTCTCAGAGGTGGCCATCTTTCAAACTCATTGCGCCAACCTTCTATTCTGGGCCCCCTATATGCATTCCAGTTCCGGGTAATTTCCCGTCTTGCCAGGTCCAGAAACCTGCTCATGACTAGTTTTATCCATGTGTGGGAACCAACTAAGTAAGTAGAGTCCCGGTTAGCACGGGACTTTCTGCTGAATAATATCAGCCACCGATACTCCATCAGGAAAGAGGCACAACATATGATATATTTCTGCCACACAACTCCACATCTTTGCCACACGCTCCCTCGATGCACCAGTGTACTCATCTGTAAGAGCGAGTCACCAGAGCACGGCCATCTTGGGTACCGCTCTAGTTGTTCACCGTCATCCTCCTACTTAATGGAGGCGGTGCAAGCGCCCAATCGATTGATTCTCTGCAGCGCAAGCAAGGGAAGGCAATTGCCAGTGTGTCAGACCTCGGGGGAACTACTTTTAAAATATCAAAACTGTTACTGCCAAACCTTAATACTGTTATTGCCACTGTTTTGGGGGCTACTACGTTTTTAAAACTAAATAAATAAATTGTCACCTTGCTTTTTCATCGCTACAATTTTTAAATTAGTGCACTCACTGTTTCATTGTTGACATCTTGCCACACGCTCCCTCGATGCGCTGGTGTACTCGTCTAAAGAGCGAGTCACCAGAGCACGGCCATCTTGGGTAGTGCTCTAGTTGTTCACCGTCATCCTCCTACTTAATGGAGGCGGTGTAAGCGTGCAGCGCACGTGCGCAGTGGGCGTGCCGATGGCACGCTGATGGCGTGACGAAGGCAAGCCCGTCTGCGCCTGTCCGCACCCTGGTAGCACACAGCGCCAGCCACGCTGCCCTAAATGGCCCACGTTTGGAATACTCTAGAGAGGAGCTTGTTTTGTTGCACAACCAGAGCAACAGGAGTTGTAGTACCGAAGTAGATGATGTGATGGGTAAGAATTCACTTAAGATCTCTACTGATGGGATTATTAGCTGTGGGCTGATTAATGCTAGATCTCTGACAAAACATTATACGGAGATCTGCATCTTGCTGGAGGACTATGGTCTTGATGTCCTCTTCTTAACGGAGACCTGGACACATGCTGACAGGGAAGTGGAGCTCTGCCTTGGCTGTCCTCCAGGCTATAAAATCTGCCATAAGCCAAGAAAGGACGGCAGGGGAGGAGGAGTAGGATATATATACAAGGATGTCTGGAACTTCTCGTCCTTGTGTGTAGAGGATATACCTGGGATTGAAGCAATGGGGTTTACACTCAATGACCCAATGATGTTCTCTGTACAGGTCTGCTTTGCTATAGGCCTCCAGGGGGCGCTACCTTTGCTTATCATTCCTTGAAAGATATGATATATAGCTTAGTACACTCACATTCTAAACTACTGATTCTCTGAGACTTCAACCTCTGGGAGAATGGTATTCTTGACACTGCCTTGAAAGAGCTTTATCAAGCTTGTGCGAGTGTCAACCTCCATCAACTAGTATCACAGGTTACTCACCTGAACGGACATGTGCTTGACCTTGTCTTTGCAGTTGCAAAGTAAACAGCTGTTCAAAACATACTTCCTCAATGTTGGACTGATCACTTTTTGGTCTTCATTTCCTTTGAAGATAGTCATTCGCTGTCAAATAGTTGGCAGTCCTTCAGTTGCCCTAATCAGTAGAGAGTGGTCAAGGCTATTTAGGCTAGCATGCCCCCCCCAGCTTGTTAATGAGAAGTTTGCTTTGTTTGACTCGGCGGAGGAGAATTATTTGAATCTGTGTGATCAGATTCGAAACTCGACTGATCACCATGCGCCGCTGAGGAAAGTTAAAACTGGTAAAAAGCCATCTGCCCCATGGTACAATGAGGAGCTGAGACTGTTGAAGTCCAGCTGCAAGCGGGCTGAAAGGAAGTGGAGGAAGTACTATTATGAGGCAGATAAGTTAGCCTTTAAAAATCTGCTCCATTCCTATAAAGTTCTAATAGGCAAAACCAAGTCTATGTACCTTGAGGAGATTACCCTTCTCGCCCCGAATAAATCTCAAACCCTTTTTAATCTAGATAGAGGCTTATCCAATCCGGACTGTACTAAGGCCATTATCCCGAATTCACAAGAATTATATGACAGCCTGGCAAGCTTTTTTAAGGATAAAATTAGTAACATCCTAATGGGATTGAAACCTTTTGGGGAAGAGGATGGGCACATACAGACTGATAAAGTGACTGGATCAAGTAATGAGATAACTAATACAGAACATGCGTCATTGCTGGATCATTTCCCGTTGCCTTCATATGAGGACTTCAGCGTAATCGCTGCTGGGGTTTCCTCTGGTTCCCCTAGGGATACGCTTCCTCATAAGTTCTGGAAGCTGTTTGGAAGCAAACATTTTCCGCTTCTATACCAGATTTGCTTCCAATCTCTAGTTAAAGCTGTAGTCCCTGACTGCTGGAAAATGGCCGTGGTCTCCCCTTTACTAAAGAAGTCATCATTAGACTCTCACAATCCAGCTAACTACAAGCTCCTTTTCTTTGCTACCCCATCGGGTTAAGATTCTAGAAAGGGTAGTAACTAAATCCCTCTCTAAGTTTGTTGAAGAAAATCAGCTACTGGACGAGGTCCAATTTGGGTTTTGTCCTGCACATGGGACCGAGACTGCCCTGGTGGCGGTTCTGGATGACTTGAGAATGCGAGCCGACAGTGGTCAGGCAGCCTTTTTAGTGCTGCTTGACATGTCGGCAGCGTTCGACACAGTTAATCACGAGATCCTGATCGGGAGGCTGGAGGAACTGGGTATTGAGGGCAAGGCCCGAGATTGGATCCACTCTTACCTCACGGATAGGCAGCAGGCTGTATCTCTGCCTCCCTTTTGCTCGTAATACTGCAAAGTTGAACAAGGGGTTCCTCAGGGCTCGGCTATCAGCCCGATTTTGTTTAATCTATATCTTCGCCCCCTCATTGTTCTGATAAAATCGTTTGGAACCAATGTCATCAATTACGCAGATGACACCCAGCTTGTCTTCTCTTGTGAGGGTAATAATGCAGTGTCCTTAGAAAAGTTTCATGACTGTTTATTTCAAACGGCAGGCTGGTTAAAACGTAATTCCTTACAATTTAATGAGGATAAAACTGAAGTTCTGTGCTGCACGACTGGCCTTATTCAGTGTCCTCTTCCCACAGATTTCTGGCCTGACTCGATGAACAATTCTTTACTGCCTACCAAAACGGTGCGTAACCTGGGGGTCATGATGGATATTAATCTCCAGCTCGACTCCCAGGTGAATAAACCGGTACACACCTGTATGGCTTTACTTCGAGCTTTGCGTAAGATCCTTCAGTTCTTGCCAGTCGCCACTAGGCCCCAAGTGGTCCGGAGCATTGTGCTAAGCAGAATTGATTATTGCAATGAATTGCTCCTGGGCGCCCCAGTCTCTCTGCTGAAGAAGCTGCAGAGAGTGCAGACTATGGCAGAAAAACTTGCAGTTAATCGACCTTGGGATGAGTCTTCTTCTCTAGCCCTTAGGGACCTTCACTGGCTGCCAGTTGTACAAAGGATAGAATTTAAGGCATTATGCATTGTCTTTAGGGCAGTACATCAACTTGGGCCTGGGGTTCTTCAGAGGAAATTTATTTGGTACGCGCTGGTTGGATCCTTACATTCTTCCACCGCACACCTTAATCGTGTTCCTCATGTTAAGAAAGTGCATACAGGAGGTAGATCCTTTAGCTTTACTGCCTCCAGACTTTGGAACACTATTCCCTCTGAGGCTCAGACAGCTGAACACCATATCCAGATTTAGGAAGGAACTGAAAACCAGCCTGTTCCCTAGAGATTGGATCTGCCTTTTCTTCGTTCCCCGCTGTTCTGTAATCTAAAGCGCCAGGCTACCCTTTGGGTGACAGCCGCGCTATACAAGTGCACCTTACATTACATTACATACATTACATTACTTTACATCTAGAGCATGCAACCCCGCTGTATGAAAGTATCTGTTTACTCTACCAGGGATAAGCCACGCACTATGTAGGACATAAAAGTTTATTCATTTAAATCTGGCTTTTCTAGACACTTTTGGGATTAGTTCTAATATTTTTTTCCAATCTCAATTAGGGATCAAAACCCCCAAATCTTCCTCCACCATTCCCAGAGGCTATCCTGGGGTTTCATCATATCGCCCTGAGCACTCTATAAAAGCAGGAAACCTCTTTGTATGTGCCAGAGGTTGTGCATATGAGTTGGCCCGAGTGCTTCTTAATCATGCTGATGCCACTCTATGAAGCAAAGCAGAAAGTGTCCCTGTGGAACACCTGAAGAAGCCCAAGTACCAAGGGTCCCACCTTCGATCCGAGGTCCTCCCTACTGTGCATCAATTGGGTAAACCACTGCATCTTTGCCGCCAAATACTAAGCTTCGAAGTCTGTGACTGCCAGCCATCTTTCCTCAAAAGGGCATTGCAATTTATGCGGGCCACTCTTCTGTGGCTGTATCCCAAATAAAGCTAGCAAAGAGCAAATCTAGTGCCTGAAAAACAGTGCAGGGTATCAGTATCAGCAGGACCACAAAGAAATACAGAAGTCTGTGAAGTGCCAGCATCTTAATGATGCAAAAAACAACAGGTGATGGACAGATTGCAGAACAATGTCATACATTCACCCCAGTACAGAGATCTGGGCCTAAATCCATCGTTTTTTTGCTCACCATGCCATTCCAGTTTGAACCCAGCCATATGCAAATCAGTCTTGACCCTGTGCTCCATGGGAACAGTCCAGCCCGAACTGCCAAGCCAGGTCCACCCTGGACTGGAAACAAGCATCCAAGGACCGGTTTCGGGCTTTCAGCCCTCATCAGCCTGGATAGCTTGATTCCAGTGGCATGGAGAGCACGGGACTCACGTCTGTGCATACCCGTCTCACTCGGGGTGACAAATGCAAAAAACAACAGGTGATGAACAGAATGCAGAACAATGTCATACATTCACCCCAGTACAGAGATCTGGGCCTAAATCCATCGTTTTTTTGCTCAATATGCCATTCCAGTTTGAACCCAGCCATATGCAAATCAGTCTTGACAGTGTGCCCCATGGGAACAGTCCAGCCCGAACTGCTAAGCCAGGTCCTCCCTGGACTGGAAACAAGCATCCAAGGACTGGTTTCGGGCTTTCAGCCCTCATCAGCCTGGATAGCTTGATTCCAGTGGCATGGAGAGCACGGGACTCACGTCTGAGCATACCCGTCTCACTCGGGGTGACGAATGCAAAAAACAACAGGTGATGGATAGAATGCAGAACAATGTCATACATTCACCCCAGTACAGAGATCTGGGCCTAAATCCATCGTTTTTTTGCTCACCATGCCATTCCAGTTTGAACCCAGCCATATGCAAATCAGTCTTGACTCTGTGCCCCATGGGAGCAGTCCAGCCTGAACTGCCAAGCCAGGTCCTCCCTGGACTGGAAACAAGCATCCAAGGACCGGTTTTGGGCTTTCAGCCCTCATCAGCCTGGATAGCTTGATTCCAGTGGCATGGAGAGCACGGGACTCACGTCTGAGCATACCCGTCTCACTCGGGGTGACAAATGCAAAAAACAACAGGTGATGAACAGAATGCAGAACAATGTCATACATTCACCCCAGTACAGAGATCTGGGCCTAAATCCATCGTTTTTTTGCTCAATATGCCATTCCAGTTTGAACCCAGCCATATGCAAATCAGTCTTGACAGTGTGCCCCATGGGAACAGTCCAGCCCGAACTGCTAAGCCAGGTCCTCCCTGGACTGGAAACAAGCATCCAAGGACTGGTTTCGGGCTTTCAGCCCTCATCAGCCTGGATAGCTTGATTCCAGTGGCATGGAGAGCACGGGACTCACGTCTGAGCATACCCGTCTCACTCGGGGTGACGAATGCAAAAAACAACAGGTGATGGATATTTATTTTATTTTATGTAGTTTGTAGAGCGCGCAGCTACCCCCGGAGGGGTGTCCCGGCGCTAAAATCCAGGGTTTACCAAGGGAGAGGGGGAGTGAAACAAAAGGAATAGTGGAGAGACTAGAGTCCAGAGAAGAGCCAGGTTTTAAGTTTGGCTCGGAAGATGGATTCGGAAGGGCAGAATCTCAGCTCAAGTGGAAGGGAGTTCCACAGTCTGGCAGCAATGACACTGAACCCTCTGCCACCGGTTCTAGACAGTCTGAAACGGGGCGAGATCAGGAGGCGGAGGTCATTGGATCTCAAGGATCTGGTGGAGCGGGATATCGAGACCCGTTTTTTCAAATACGTAGGTCCGTAGTTGTTGACGGCTCGATAGGTAAGGGTGAGGACCTTAAACTGAATGCGGCTAGCCACAGGAAGCCAGTGGAGTTCCCTCCGGTAGGCAGAAATAGATTGACGGTACGGGATATTACCGATCAGTCTGGCTGCAGCATTCTGGACAATCTGCAGCCGGCCTATCAGGTACTGGGGAGCCCCTGCATAGAGACTATTGGCATAATCCAAGTGGGACGTGATGAGGGCTTGGGTGACTGTGCGGCGGGAATCCAGGGGGAGATAGGGAAGGATCTTTCTTATCATGCGTAGTTTCATAAAGCAGGCGGAGGTAACTTTATTAATCTGGGTTTTGCATGACAGGGAGTCATCAAATTGGAAACCAAGATTCCGCGCCGAGTGAACAGGGGACGGGGCAGGATCAAGCGCCGAGGGCCACCACCAACTAGGGACTAGTGAGAGAAGACGGGGTGACAGACTCTGTGGGGAAGGAGACACAGAGTTTGTTGATCTTTTCAAGAAAGAAATCTGAGAGCCCCTCGCAAAGAGCCTGACAAGCGGTGTTCTGGGGGGCCCTGGCCGGAGGGTTAATAAAGTCTTTAACAATGCTAAAGAGCGTTTTTGATGAATTTTTAGCTTTATTAATTTGAGAGGCAAAATGGTCTTTCATCGCGCTTTTTTTATGTTTAAGGAATTGTTTTAGGGCCGTTCTGTAAAGATGTTTGGCTTCGAGGTCGTAGTTAAGTCTCCACTTGCGTTCGAGAACCTTGCATCTGCTTTTCTCCTCCCGATTGCAGAACAATGTCATACATTCACCCCAGTACAGAGATCTGAGCCTAAATCCATCGTTTTTTTGCTCACCATGCCATTCCAGTTTGAACCCAGCCATATGCAAATCAGTCTTGACCCTGTGCCCCATGGGAGCAGTCCAGCCTGAACTGCCAAGCCAGGTCCTCCCTGGACTGGAAACAAGCATCCAAGGACCGGTTTTGGGCTTTCAGCCCTCATCAGTCTGGATAGCTTGATTCCAGTGGCATGGAGAGCACGGGACTCACGTCTGAGCATACCCGTCTCACTCGGGGTGACAAATGCAAAAAACAACAGGTGATGGACAGAATGCAGAACAATTTCATACATTCACCCCAGTACAAAGATCTGGGCCTAAATCCATCAACTGTTTTTTTTGCAATTTTCACCCCGAGTGGGCTGGGTATGCTCAGACGTGAGTCCCAGGATCTCCACATCACTGGAGTCAAGCTATCCAGGCTGAAGAAGGCTGATAGCCAGAAACCGGTCCTTGGATGCTTGATTCCGGTCTAGGAAAGACATGGATTGGTTGTTCGGGCTGGACTGTTCCCATGAGGCACAGGGTCAAGGCTGATTTGCATATAACCAGTGTCTGACCTAGGGTGGTGTGGAGTGCAAAAAAATGATGGATTTCGGCCCAGATCTTTGTACTGGGGTGAATGTAAGACATTGTTCTGCATTCTGTCCATCAACTGTGTTTTTTGCAACCATCTTAATGATGGCAACTCACCGGCTACAGGCAAAGGCAGTGTCTTCCAAAAATTAACTCTGGTCAAAAGTGATGTGGTTTCTGTTCATCATTTCTGAGTGCACTTTCTTTATATAAAAATGTTGGAATGTTACTTTGTACTTGTCAATGTATTCCATGTATTACTTGTTTAGAATGTTTGGGACAGGCAATGGAATTGCTTCACAGGCAGTTGGAGCTACCACCTGGAGCCTTTATACATGTATGCTGCTGTATCCTGTTGACTGCAATAAACCCTTTCAAAGATTGAAGACTCCTGGTTTATATGAGTGACCATCCGTCTTACAGAAGTGAGAGCACTTCAATTTTGGCGGCGAGGATGGGATCATTTCATGTACTACCCAATTGTATGAAATATTTCATAGTTCTAATTGATCACTTATCCAAGTGGGTGGAGGTCAGAGGTGCTTCTGAGCTAAATACCAATTCTGTCATTTGTTTTCTTCAAGATGCATTCAGCATAGAGGGCACACCTGAGGAATTACTTACAGATAATGGAGTTCAGTTTACTTCACAACTCATGCAAGATTTTTTGACAAAGATGGGGATCAAACAGTTACACACTCCTTTGTATTTTTCAGAGGGAAATGGCAAAGTTGAAAGATTCAACAAGGTTCTGTCCGAATGTATTCAGAGTGCATTCAAAGCAAAAGTAGATTGTGAGTCTGCTATCAGAAACGTGGTATGGCATATAGGACCACCCCTCACTCTGTATCGGGTTGTGTTCCTTTTGAACTGGTGAGAGGGAGAAAAGTTGTATCTACACTCAATCCGTTTTGGAAATTGAATTGTTTGGATAATAAATGTGATGTTGCAAAAAATTCTTTCATTGCTAAAAATCGTAGTGATGGAGCCAG
Source organism: Lissotriton vulgaris (assembly GCF_964263255.1). Taxonomy (NCBI): domain Eukaryota; kingdom Metazoa; phylum Chordata; class Amphibia; order Caudata; family Salamandridae; genus Lissotriton; species Lissotriton vulgaris. The sequence goes on from NC_141687.1 coordinate 407,953,309, forward strand.
TGTTAGCAGATGTGATAAACTCGCCATGCCTGTTTCTAAAAAAAAAAGTCAAATGTATTGTTGGTGATCTGGTTCATGTTAAGGATCCTTTGATGCTACAAAAAGGTAAATCAAATTTCAGGGATCCTGCACGTATAGTCACAATTAAAGGAAACAGTGTAAAATTAGAGAATGGTCAGTGGTGGAATTTTGGTCGCTTGACCAAATCTAATTCTGCCCATAGTCCAGTTGTAAATATTGGTCAAAGTTTTTCTGATGTCAGAAGGAGTTCAAGAGTTAGGAGGATTCCTAGTAGGTATGTTCAGTAAGCATTTTGTTTACTGTGTTGTTAAGTGCGCTATTTTCAATTTTTGCTAAAAGGAGGGAGATATGTGGTGTATGTGCATCATTTCTCAGTGCACTTTCTTTATATAAAAATGTTGGAATGTTACTTTGTACTTGTCAATGTATTCCATGTATTACTTGTTTAGAATGTTTGGGCCAGGCACTGGAATTGCTTCACAGGCAGGGTGACGCCCAGGAAATTGACCCAGGGACCCTTTTGGCCTGTGAGAGACCAGCGAGAAAGCCTGCCTCGCCCCCAGAGAACCGACGAGAATCCTGGTGCCTGCCTGTTTGCGTCCCCCTCCCGCCGCCGCAATTAAGATCGAGTAGCGGCCGCCGAGCGGAGGGGGGCCCTGAACTACATCTCCCGCCAGGCTGTGCGGCGGGAGACGCCCAGCACATCGCGCCAGGTGGCGCATAAGACCAGCATCACCACGTGTCGCGGGAGCGCGCGGGAGCGCTCGGGAGCGCCCGGGAGCGCCCGGGGCTAAGCCCGGGCAAAGGGCGGGCCCTCTACGGCCCTCGTCGGCAGGAAGAGACAGGGACAGGGCCCTGAACTCTGAGCAAAATCTCCAAGTAAGTCATCATCTACTATAACATAGCTGCAGTGGCCAAGATATCTCCCCGTGTTCAGTATAATACGGACTTAGCCGAAAAAGTTGCCCTTCAACATGTCTAAAGCAAAATCGAGTGCCCCCTTAACACCATAGATAATTATATGGTTCAGAAAGTTGCAAAAATTAACAGCGACAGGAGATCATCTCTGGGATTGAGTCTATCACCTGAATTGCCTTTTGACAACACGCCCATACCCACTCCTGCGTTTGATACCGGACACCGGACAACAATCCACCGGACAACAATCCACTAACACAGCTTATAGTAGCTATTGCTGACTCAGTACCAGAGAGCACACTTGATGAAGAAATAATACTGCTAGAAGAGGAGCCCCCAGCACCGGTCCCAGCGCCAAGAGCTGTAAAGGGTGGGGAGAAGAGCACAACAAAACGGGGTGGACTTCGTTCAAGTAAAAAACGTCCAGATGCATCCCCCTTGGAAAATAGTGGTGAAGATACAAGGGGAACTTCTGGAGGGAAGGTACTTTTGGATGAAGACCAATTTAAGAAGCTACTAAATGCACTAGATAGCAAGATTAAAACTATAACTAAGCCTCTCCTAAGTAAAATAGATCAGCTCACGGAAGAGGTGAATAGGCTGGGGGGTCTTCTACAAAAATCAATAGAAGAAAAAGCAATCACTCCTACGCAGAAAACACTTATAGTTGAATCGAAAATACCCAAACTGCCCCTAGGCTAGAATTACTGGAAAACACTCCCCTGATCCCAATGGTGACTACTGCCCTAGGGAGGGGGGGTCCTGGGGATTTAGATATAAACATTGGTGACTCTGAAGGGCTGAGTCAAAGGGATAGAATGGTAGATTCTAATTTAAAGAAGGGGCCTGTAGAACTAATTGTAGAGGCATCTCCCCTGATATTGGTTTTGGCAAATGTTCCTCACCTGGAACCAGGGCAAGTAGAGAACATCCCTTCCCTGCTAAACAAATCACTCCATTGGTTATCACGGAACATGGCCTTTACCCAGGGAGGAAGGGACCAGCTGGCACATGAAGTAGTGAAAGCTAGAAGAGTAGAATGGATCGGGGGTGGCACTAAAAAATTTAAGGGGGATTGTGTGGTGTTACACCTTTCTGATCCTGAAGTACTGCCAAACATTCTAGCAAATATATATCCCCCCCCCAGCGTAGATCCACTGAAATAGTACCTTTAACACTGGATTTCTTCTATACAAAAAAAAGGGGGAACACTCTAAATCCAACAGTGCTTAAAACTAAATGGAACCCTGTACTAAAAAAATCCAAAACCTTTGATATAAAGAATAACTGGGGTGTCCCGATGGAAAATAGGTTCTCGGCCCTTTCTGGTCTTAATGAGTGTGACTGACTGAAAGGGGGGATGAGTGTAGTAAAGGATATCGCTGTAGAGATCCAAGAGAGTGGAACAGTTGTCGCAGTGAAGCCTATTGATATAAACTCTAGTAATGGTAAGATACCTACTTCCAGTGAAGATTCGCCTAGTATTGCAGAGTATTTGTCGCCGACTCCCCGCACTATTGTATGTAATGGGGAGAGTAGCCCCTCATTCCCTTTGACCCACACTCTGCAGGTAGCACCTCTACAAGAGAGGAACACCTAGACGAAAGCTAGCCTTAAACTCATTTCATGGAATCTGGCGGGAATTCACCACAAATTAGAGACCCCCGAATGGGGTGAATTCATTGATAGCCATGATGTTATAATGCTACAGGAAACCTGGGCAGTGTCACCTGTTTTTCGGCAAGGCTTTTTACATTTTTTTGTCCCCGCGAAAAAGAATCCTAAAGGGCGGCCCTCAGGGGGTTTAACCATATGGGTACGCCAATCCCTACAATGTACCATTAAACAGAGGTCTGTTAACAACTGGGACTTACTCCCAATTGTGATTACCTGGGCCGATGGCCAAAACACGGTCATATATAATATCTATGCCAGGGGAACTCATGGGGGCAAAGCCTCGGATGTGGTAGTTGCATTGGATAATGATTTAGAGATTCTTCCAACACATTACACTACCCTAGTGGGGGGAGACATGAACACTACTTTTGAACCACTAGGACTTGAGGATAATGAACTGTCCCTTGAGGAAAATACCAAATGGGGAGTTCCCCAACTGGATCTACCGGTGGTAAAGAAATGGACAGAGGTGGCAATACAGGTGAAGAGTTTGTGCTTGGCTAGGGGGTTGAGGGCAGTAAACGGCTGCACCCCCTCAGATTTACGGGGCATGCATACTTTTGATAATGTGAGGTCAAGTAGTCGGATAGACTACATCCTCGTAGACGTTAGAGACTGGCACAAAGTAATAGATATGAAAGTGACACCGAGATTGGAGAGCGACCACAACCCATTGTGCTTGCTCTTTAATCTGGATCAAGGTGAAAGCTCATCTAACCAGGAAAGGGGTGTTAGGACACTAGACGTTCTTCCAACTAACAACCTCCGCCACATTAAATGGGCAACTTTGGTGGATAAGCCTGGGGATATGCAGGACTTAATGGAGGTCGTTGGCAATGAGGTCAGCAGATTGCAGGCCCACTGTAACAAATTCAATTTTAACAAATTAATGGAAGAGTCGCATCCTATGTTTTTTGCTAATCTACAGAGGTTTTTCTTAAAAAAACACAGCAGAGGGAGGGTGTTAGACCCCAGAGAAAAGGGGGGTGGTATGACCACTCTTGTAGAAAGGCCCGACAGAACCTCAGCCTTGCGCTGAGGACTAAAAAAGGTGTATTGAAGGCCAGAGATGATTACAGGGAGGCCCAAGCTAGGGCAAAAAGAGTGTGGGATGAAAATCAATGGTTGGACCTCAAGAAGGCTTGTGTAGCCAAGCAGCAGAAAGAGTTCTGGGCCATCTTAAAATGGGGCAGGGGGGGAATAGCAGTGTGTCCAAAAAATCACGTAGCAGAGGAAGCATGGGTGGATTTTTTCAAGCCACAATACGCTGACAATCTGCCCCCAACATTCCACTCACCCCCCGAAAGGGTATTCTATAGCCAAGGAATATTCTCACTGAAAGATGTAAACGAAGCAATGGATGGGGTAACTAGAGGTAGGGCGCCAGGAATTGATGGAATACCGGCGGATGTATTTTTATCAGACAGGGACAACTGGTGCAAATATTTTGTATGGCTTGCGAATTCCATCGCACAGGGAGCAATGATACCAGCATCATGGAAGGGTGCGGAGATTATACCAGTCTTCAAAAAAGGGGATAAGGCTTTACCAAGTAATTATAGGCCCATCAGCCTTATCGACTCGGCACAAAAACTGATGGGCAGGATGATACAAAATAAAATACAAGCCTGGATAGATAATAAGGACATCCTCTCCCCGTATCAAGCTGGTTTCCGTCCACTAACTAGCTCTGTTGACCAGGTATTCCATTTTTTAACCCTGTTCTGCAAAAACGTTACCCTGATTAATGGCCCATTATATGCTGTTTTCGTCGATCTGAAGTCAGCGTTAGATCTAGTACCCCGACAAAAACTTTGGATTGTTTTGGCCGATCTTGGAATAAGCCCCGAATTACTGACTCTGCTCGTGCGTATGCACGAAAATAACTACGCTAGGATTAGGTGGGGAGCGCAGAGGGACGTCACTGATTCTTTCCCCGTGGATCGTGGGGTAAGACAGGGATGCGTCTTGGCTCCCACCTTATTCTCTCTTTATATTAATGGCGTAGTAGAATTTCTAAAGAAATCTCCGACAGATGCCCCGACGCTAGATGGGGAGCGGGTCCCAGTATTAATGTTTGCTGAAGACACTTTACTGGTTTCACGGACCCCTAGCGGATTACAAAAGACAATCGACGCATTTGGAGATTTCTGTCGGAATCAGGGTTTGGGATTAAATACGACAAAGACTAAGTTTATGAACTTGAATCCTGCTAAACAATTCAAGGGAAAAATGCACTTTAATGGGTCCTTTTTGGAAGAAGTGAACGCTTTCACTTATCTAGGTATTTCTCTACAAGCCAACGTGAACTGGAAATCTCACATGGACTCTGTGGTCTTAAAGTTCCATCAGCTGGCCGGGGTCATAGCACAAAAACATAAATCCTCATTTACAAAACCCATTCAACCAACGATGGAGATTTATAGCATGAAGGTGCTGGGCGCTTGCTTGTATGGATCAGAGCTATGGGGTTTTACCAACTTGAGCGCCTTGGTTACTGCAGAGAATAAATTTCTTCGCCGGTTGGTTGGTGTCCCGCAGAGCAGTCCATGGATCCTGCTCCTATATGATCTAGGGAGGAAAAAGATCGAGGATATGGCTCGATTGCGCCCACTTTTATATTGGAGGCGCATAAAGACTACTCCAGAATTGGGCCATTACGCATCTGCTCTCATGGACATCATTAGCTCTGATCGGTTTCATAAAATAGCCTGGCTTAAAGAAATTAGGAACTTGCTCCAAAAATTGCACCTAGACCACCTATGGTCCACCGTTGACCCCACTGCCTTTCCATCTAAGGCTTTATTGAAAAAAATGTATTGGAACATGATATATAATACTGCTTTGACTTCCAATCAGCCTTCTATGTTTGCATCGCAGTACCTGGAGTTTAAAATAACCCCCAAATATGAACAGTACTGGGACTTGATTACTAAACCTCTAGATAGAAAGTTGTATTTCCAGTTCAGAATTGGCTCCCTACCCTTAAATGCTTTTACTGTAAAATGGTCCCCAGACAATGTAAATACATGTTGCCACTGCAAGGTACACGTCGAGGACATCCCACATTTCTTGTTTGCCTGCCCATTATATGCTGCCCCAAGAAGTAGATGGCTAAAACCAGTTTGCAGGAATTTGGGGATAAGGAAACATCTAGAGGCACTAAGAATATTAAGATCAAATTGTGCCCCCAATCTTGCTATCGCCATAGCCAAATACTTGGGTTGGGCCTGGATAATACACACGCGCACTTTAAACTGCAAATAATTATGTCATATGGAAAATGTAATTATAAGATTAATCTCAATTTTTATGAACTAGGCACTGTGACTCTGACTTTTATAATGCTTGAATTTTTAATTCGCCAGCATTTTGTAATTTGATGGTATTTAGGGGTCGATTAGGATCGCGGACGGACTTGCGTCCGTCCGCGACCCCAGAGCAGGAGGGAACCTCCGCATGGCATGCGGAGTTCCCTCCTGTGCAATTAGGATGTGACCGCCACCCTGGCGGTCACATCCTCTATTTTTAACACTGCGGCGGGTGCAGCTTGAAGCTGCACCCGCAGCAATGTTAAAAATGCACGCATTGCATTTGCATGCAGAAAGAGGCAGGCACCGCGCGGTGCCTGCCGCTTTTTGCATGCAAATGCAGGGGGGTACCATAGGTACCCCCCATGTGCAACCCCCACCCCCCTTCACCTAGGGGGCCCGCAACGGGCCCCCGCAGTGAAGTTCCGTATGCTTTTCCACGGCGGAAAACCCGCCGCGGAAAAGCATAATTTACTGGCCATCCTAATATGGTGGACGGTGTCTGGAAGACACCGTCACCATATTAGAGCTTTTCCGCCGCAGTTGTAATCCGACCGCGGCGGAAAAGCTGCGGACGGAAACCAGGACCCACCAGCCATCCTAATGTGGCGCTGGGTCTTTGGTCAGTCCGCTGCGGTTTTTCCGCATCCTCGGGGCCGGCTGTGGCTTCCGCCGGCCCCGAGGATGCGGAAAAACCGCAATCATAATGACCCCCTTAATGTGTATTTTATGTCGATCTTATCTTTAGTATAGTATTTATTCTGTTTAGCATAGGGAAACATGCTTTTATGACAATGCTGTTGAATAAAGTATTGAAACTTGAACTTGCTTCACAGGCAGTTGGAGCTACCACCTTGAGCCCTTTATACATGTATGCTGCTGTATCCAGTTGACTGCAATAAAACCTTTCAAAGATTGAAGACTCCTGGTTTATATGAGTGACTATCCGTCTTACAGAAGAGAGCACACTTCAAGTGACAGGACAGCCACCCCCACATTCCTTTTCTAACAAGTCTCTAGTGTTGTGATACAACTTTAACCCCTGATATTGCAAGCATATGGGTTTCCACATCAATATTCTTGGGCTATGGGAGGATGTAGGCCCGGACTCACAGGGACTAACCGAGACTTCAGCCAATTAACCCCAAGGCCAGATATTGCTCCAAAGCCTGATGGATAAGATACACAGGTGTGTCCAGTATTACCAAAGAGCAGTGGTGGCTTGCAAGGATCGAGGGTGGTGAGGCAGGGAGGGTGAAAAAAAAAACCACTTACCTCTTCACTGCCACGTCTCTCCTCGGTCGTTTCTCCACAGCTTCTCTTCTGGAATGTTTCCGTAAACCAATCACGGCGCTGCTGTCACCATGACAGTAGCGTCGTGATTGGTCTGAGCACTGTGGTTTGGTGCTCAGACACGGACTAGGAGCCTGTGTGGGTTTCCCACCCAGGCTGTGCATTACAGCCCGGTGGAGAACATGCTAAGTGCGCATGACTGGCCAGCCCAAGACTGGCTGGCAAAACCGTCAGCAACACTTAGAAAGTGTCCCGACCACCCCTCTCCTTCTCTGTGAGCAGCCCAGCCCGTCTCGCCCCTCAAAACAGCCTTAGCAGGGAAAAATAAAATGATAACAACGTGTTATCGTTTGATTTTTCCGTTTTTGCACTGCTGAAAAGCAGTGGGGCGACACTCCTACGACTTAGCCTAGAAGATGCCACTGCGAGAGCCATGTCCACAAACCTCCCAAATGAGGGCTTGTTCTATTATCAGTCAGGACTTCCAGGAAGTCAAGATGGCTTGGTACTAGTTAGCACGGTGTTAAGACCCTTGGCACGTTTTTCTGTTTCAAGGGTACGATGGATATTCTACATCCAGTACCAAATGTACTTTCCTCTGATGGTTCAATCAGCCCACGAAGAGCCAGGAAGTGAGGTGTACCCCGGAATGTGTTTACATTCATGTTCCCAATTCGATGGGCTCCGGGCAAATCGTCAGTTTTTTTCCCCACTAAAACAACCATATTACAGTTTTCCACTTAGCGTAGGAATTCTAGCCGCAAATGGGTAGTATTTCCCTGTGTAGGCACATGTGGAGTTTAAAGTACAGCGCAGGTCCGTGTTGCTATGAGGCAAGGAAAACATAATGCAGCAGAAACATTTCATTTGATACCTGCAGCAAAGCGGCGCAGCGTACCCTTCACTTTGACGTCTCCAGACAGCTGTGCCCAACATCTGTTCTCTTGCTCGACTTAGAATGTAAATGTCTGACCACAGGGCACTCAGATACCTATCAAAGGGGCGTTTATTCCATTATCAAAGAAGGCCTGTGCTCCTCCTGTAGAGACACAGGCTCTCGTTCAGACAAGATTTTTGTTTTGAAATCCAGCGCAGCCTCCTTTCCAGCGAGTGTCTGCCTTTTTGCAGTATTCTCCATGTACTTGTGTTCGGTGCCCTTTTGTAACATGCACACAACACTTTGCCCATGTAACACACGGTTGCTACCTCTCACATGTTTTTACCTTTGATACTTGCACAAGTGCCACCTTGCCTACGTAACGCCTGTTCTTGTGCCAGCACTTATTGCAGTATTATACCTCAAATTATACTCTGTTTTCTCTTATAACTGCACACTTGTCACTTTTCCTCTTGTGCACTTTTGACTACCTCATGTATTTTTGGTTGTTCACAATTTTTACTACCTCAAGTATTTTGTTTGCTCACAATTGTCACTATTACCTTTACTACCTCATGTATTTTTGGTTGCTCACAATTTTTACTACCTCAAGTATTTTGTTTGCTCACAATTGTCATTATTACCTTTATTACCTCATGTATTTTTGGTTGCTCACAATTTTTACTACCTCATGTTTTTTTGTTTGCTCACAATTGTCACTATTACCTTATGTAAGTAACGTATGTTTTAGTAATCTGCTCTTTTGTAATGTTTCTCATTATGTTTCATTTCTGTTTCTAATGTGAAGCTCGTGTGACGTCATGTAAACTCTTCGGGCTGTACTCCCAGCCAGGGCTCCTCGGAGGGCTGAGGGCACCGGGCGTGGATCGGAGAGGGTTCCGAACACTCTTTGCCTTTTTAGAGAATGAAATGTCCATTTCCTCTGAAGTGTTTCAACAGGCGGCTTCGTTTGCTGCTTTGCTGTTCGGGCGCGCCCAAAGACACGACAACAGAGCTAGAGGCTGGGACTACTCCTGATGACTCAAAGATAACATCTCATTAGCCATAACATAGACATTTTCTCATAACATATCAGTCCTATAACATTCGATCAGAGGTCAACACAAATCACAGGACCGTGTATTCCAAGAGTATGAATTTACCCACAATTTGGAGGACATGTGACAGTAATAAAACCTGCCTTTCTAAATTTAAGCATACAATATTTAAATCCACTGGAACGAATGCAGATGCAGGAAAACAGAAGAAACACAGTCTTCATTTGGAGGCCTATCCTTCAATGTAAAGACTGCACAGCCACAATAGTGTATCAAAGTTTAGCCTATATGCGTATTCGCCTTACATCATTTATCGAGTAGAGAAACTATTGATTCAAAGATTTCTACAGCACATTCAACTGCAGGCTTTAATCGTAATTGGAACAGTCCCTGTGGAATTCAATAAAGTGGATGATGATATCCACTGTGTGTCACCATAGCTCAAGAAATCCTACCAAATAGGCCCACTTTGATAAATTGTATACAAAAATATGAAAACAATTTTAGTAAAAGTACAAAACAATTTATTAAAAATATACAATGTTATACATCAGTTATTGTGCCACAATATACAATGTTAAAAAACAGTGTAAGCACCCTCTTATTGATTCAATGGTGCACATATGATAAACACACACAAAATTAAAAACAAACAATGGTTAAAAACAAGTTGTCGACGCAGCGTTTCGGTTTCTAAGTTGACACCTTCATCAGGACAGGTTTCTATACAATAAAGAAACAATGTATTAACACAACATTTTCTTTGGCAATCTCACTGTGTTATCACTCTTTTACAAGTTTCCCATTGCTTTTTTCTACAAGTTATCTAATACTTATAAAAATCATTCTACTATTTGAGCAAGGGGACACATTTCTCAGAGGGGCAATACATTATACTGAGGGAGAAAAATAACTGGAGCACCCTTTTTTTTTAAAACAATCTTCAACATGTTATGGTATGGCACAAACGTAAAGTGGTTGTTGGATTTCCTGAGCTATGTTAGAAGTTCAAGAAGTTTGAACTTCAAACCGAATTATAATTAAAGTGACAGTGCACCTAAAATTAAAAACATAATTAACCGCAACTGGCACCTTGTAAATAAACCCAATACAGAAAAAATACCAAAACCAATGTTTGCGTTCAGACGCAACCCCACTCTGAAAAAAAGCTTGGTACATACATACAGAGAGATGCCTACCAGCATACAACCAAGCATTAACAAAGCTCCCCTACCCACGGGTACATTTCCATGTGGCAATTGCTGCAACTGTGAGAATATCATAAAAGGAGATCTTATAGAACAAAATAACGCAAAACATAGGATAAACTCATTTATGAATTGCAGATCTAAAAATCTGATATACCTGATAAAATGCCCATGCAATTTACTATATATAGGAGAGACAAGTCGAGAAATTAGACTAAGGATTACCGAACATAAATCAGCGATTCGGACCAAAAAAAGAGGAGCTCCTTTAACTGAACACTGGCAAGAGGCCAACCACACAATCAAAGATCTAATGTGGTGTGGTTTAGAAATCATACAAATGAATCTGAGAGGTGGGGACATTGACCTCAAAAGAAAAAAACGCGAACAATTCTTCATGTCCCGTTTTAATACTGTAAGAAACGGCTTGAACAACAAGGAGGACTGGGAACGTATTTTATGAACCAAGACCACAACCCAGTCATATCACCCTGTTCTCCTATATAAGGCCCAGATTATAAATAATACTCTCCTGACCATAGAACTATATAGGGAATGTTAGCCATTATAATAGTTCTTCATTTTAGTACATGTATCTATTGCTGGAATATTAAAACACAATTCGTCTAATTTGACCCTTTAAGCAGAATGGCCATTGAATGATAAATTAGATGAGCCTCAGTGTGTTTATACAATTGTTAGTAGTAGTGAATATACAAACATAACTTCGAAGTGTATTTTAAATATATGAGAGGAGATACCCTAAAGCGGTAAAATACTTTTTTCCAAAAACCGCTTTAATAGTATAACGTAATCGTAGCACCGAATAACCCAAAACCTATAAAAAACTACCATTGTAGTCCGTTAACCGAGTCGCACAATACTAAAAGAACTACTACTGCAGTTCTTTCTCCACAGTTGCACGTAACAATACGTCAGTGCGACTGGAAAGTCTCGCGAGATGTCCAAAAATAAGGCGCGTAACGGCGAGGCTTAAATACATCCGTACAGGACGTATGCCCCTGCACTGACATCCTGAAGAGTACCGAGCGAGAAAGGAGCAGGGAGGCCGAATACCGGACACAAGGTAAGCACGATAGAACCCGCTTAGGGAAAGCCGGCTTTTTAGAACAAGACGCGCACGAGTAAATTAGCGCATTGGTGATAAGTTACCTCTGCCGGTCTAGTATGTTAATAGATACCACAACGGAGATGATAGTTTTATCTTCATTACACTAGCGCACGGTGTTACTTTGTTTAAATTATTTTACTGATAAGTTTAGGTAACCTAAGCATACTACAAACTGGGCACAACTATAGTGCATGCTGTACACCTATACTGTCGCAGCGCCCATAATGAAATCACTTCAGTAACTAATGCAATAAATAGAATACTGAACTACCTTTTAAAACAATGCACATATAGATGCCGTGAAAAATTAACTTATCATAAACAAAGTGTCTTACTCATGAGACATAACATGTCATGGGAGTAATAATGACAAGGGAGTAATAATGCTTGTTTAAGCTAAAATATGTAGAAAATAATTGGGAATTGAGAAACCCCATTACCAAAATATGTTTCTTTCAGGGTGGTTAATTGAGAAAAAAAAACCACGAACAGCATTTTTAAAAAAGCAAGGCAGTTGAGACAATCCGGTCACGTGCTGCACTTTATGCTGGTCCATTAATCTCATTGGTAAGTAATCTAAACCAATGGTATGAGAAGGCTGCTTAGTAATTCAGAATGTTCATAATAATTGTTTTTAATCTAACATGAGAACTGATTAGTACATCCCAATTTCTCCAACTTTTTTAAAGGAAATTCAAAATAAGGTCTCTATAACGGTGGCTCCTTTTTCCTCATAAAGAAAACTCCATAACAAAATTGAGGTAACGTCATAAGCTTTTATCCTACTTACACGTACTTTTACCCCACATCAAATGATTAAACTCGATTTTGATGTAAGGTATTTATGGTTTCAGACACGAAGAGATGTCTCCATGATTCATATTTACTCGTGTATAATGATGTCCTGTGATGATTTAAGGACCCCTTCCTCCCATTGAACACAGAGGAATACAACTTGAATGATTGATGAATTTATTTTTAAAGTAAGTTTTCAAAAAGGAAACATCTAGCTGTTTATACATAACGCTAGTGAGAATAGTATTAAACTATTTCCATAGGTGCACTGTCACTTTAATTATAATTCGGTTTGAAGTTCAAACTTCTTGAACTTCTAACATAGCTCAGGAAATCCAACAACCACTTTACGTTTGTGCCATACCATAACATGTTGAAGATTGTTTTAAAAAAAAAAGGGTGCTCCAGTTATTTTTCTCCCTCAGTATAATGTATTGCCCCTCTGAGAAATGTGTTCAAATAGTAGAATGATTTTTATAAGTATTAGATAACTTGTAGAAAAAAGCAATGGGAAACTTGTAAAAGAGTGATAACACAGTGAGATTGCCAAAGAAAATGTTGTGTTAATACATTGTTTCTTTATTGTATAGAAACCTGTCCTGATGAAGGTGTCAACTTAGAAACCGAAACGCTGCGTCGACAACTTGTTTTTAACCATTGTTTGTTTTTAATTGTGTGTGTGTTTATCATATGTGCACCATTGAATCAATAAGAGGGTGCTTACACTGTTTTTTAACATTGTATATTGTGGCACAATAACTGATGTATAACATTGTATATTTTTAATAAATTGTTTTGTACTTTTACTAAAATTGTTTTCATATTTTTGTATACAATTTATCAAAGTGGGCCTATTTGGTAGGATTTCTTGAGCTATGGTGACACACAGTGGATATCATCATCCACTTTATTGAATTCCACAGGGACTGTTCCGATTTCTGTCTTTCCTCTTACTCCTCGTCCCGTCATTGGATTTTTGAGGAGACCTCCCTTCTTGTTTTCTATTTAATCGTAATTGGTCAGAATACTCTTTTCTGTTGATGCTCTACTCTGCACAACTCTACGCCACTGCACTCTACACCACTCTACTTTGCACCACTATAGACTAGGCAACTGCATTCTATGCTACCCTACTCTGCACCAGTCTATGTCACTGCCCTCTAGTGAAGAAGCTTAGTGTGCAGTGGTCCAGAGTCAGGGGTGCAGAGTAGAGTTAGTACTCTACTCTGCACCACTGCACTCTAGGGTGCTGCACTCTACTCTGACCACTCTACTCTACGCCACTGCACTCTTCGTCACTCTACTCTGTACCACTCTACTCTATGTCACTCAACTCTACCGCACTCTAGCCTACAGTACTTTACACAACTCTAGTTCAAGTTCAAGTTCAAGTTCTCTCTATGCCACTGTACTCTACTCTGCACCTCTCTCCTCTCTGCCACTGCAGTCTACTCTATGCCACTGCACTACTTACCACTGCCCTCTACAGCACTGCACTCTAATTCATTCAACTCTACTCTACACCACTGCAGTATTCACCACTGCCTTCTACTTTGTGCCACTACACTCAACACTGTGCCACTCTACTCTTCGCTGCTGCACTCTACACCACTACACTATAAGCCACTCTACTGTACTCTGCACCACTCTACTCTACACCACTGCACGCTGCACCATGGCAGTCTTTGCCGTTGCACTTTACACCACTGCAGTCTATGTCACCCTACTCTAGACCACTGCACTCTACGCCACTGCACTCTACATCATTCTACTCTACTCCACTCTACTCCAGCCACTGTACTCTACGCCACTCTGCTCTGCAGCACTGCACTCTACTCTGCACAGCTCTACTGCATGCCACTGCATTCTTATCCACTGCACTCCACTCAACTCTACTGTGTGCAGCTCTACGCCAATGCACTCCACCCCACTCTACTCTACATCACTCAACAACACTGCACTGTCTTCCACTCTATACTCTGATTCATTCCACTCTAGGCCACTGCACTATACTCAACTGCACTGTACACCACTCATTTCTACGCTGACCCATTGTACTCTACAGCAGTGCCCTTTGTGCCACTCTACTATGCACCACTCGACATCACTGCACTCTATGCCAGTGCACTCTGTGCTTCTGCACACTATGCCACTGCAGAAATGTGTAGACATACTAATTGTCTGGGTTCATAAATTTAATAGGATGTGTGAGGGCGATAACAGTAAATGCTGTGTGTTTTCCAAGGTTCATAATAATGATGTGCTTGACGGTTTTTATTTGTCACAGTGGAGTAATTTGGGCTTCCTGCATTCCTAAGGAAATGCATCAAGGAAGGCATAATTACTAAAATAAAAGTAAAATGATTGTAAAATATTTGATTATAGTGTATGTTTTATTGAAAATGAATGCTTTGCTTATGGTAACTTAATATCAAAAATAATACTTGATCGTTTACTTAATACGGCTGTTTAATAATTAAACAGACTTAGACCATTTGTACATTTATTTTCTCTGAAGTAATTTATTTACTTTAATGTAGTTTTTTTTCTGGTAATTAAACATTGATAAAGCATTTTCTCAAAAAGAAATACTACCTACCACATTTAATTCATAACCTCAGAGAGCTCAACTGGCTCCCCATTCCCAAAAGCAGCCAATTTAAACTCCTCACGCACACATACAAAACTTTAAACAACATTGGCCTAGCATACCCCAAAAACTGCATACACTTTTACCAGCCCGACAGCCACCTACTCTCGCTCTTACTGGCACATACCCCCCTCATTCACAAGAGCAGAACAAGAAGTTGTTTATTCTCATACAATGCACCAAAACCATGGAACAGCCTCCCACAACACATCAGAGACTCCTTGCTTCTTGAATTCCGTAAGAAGTGGAAGACCCGGCTCTTTGAGTTACTCTGAGGGGACACTTACCTACACCTGCTCAAGCGCCTGGATACGCTCACGGGTGATTAGTGCTCCATTCAAATAAAAATGACATGTTTAAATTGTGAATTCAATTTATTATAACATCGCTTGAACTAGATGTGCCTCAGTAAATTATACTTTTAGGGCCCAAATCACAAACTGCATTTTATAGTACATAGTACAGAATTACTACTCACATACTTCAAAATGCAATTCACAAACTTATGACAGAGACCGCTGTCTCCGCATCTCATATATACGTTTTTGTAGTTAATATGGGAGGAACAAGGGGGGTGTCTGGAAAATGGGAAATATTACTAAATGGGAAGGGGTGTGGGGAAATAGAAGGAGGGGTTTAAGAAGAGGCCCGTTAATAGAACAGCAAACCCATGAAAGAGTAAGACAATTGCTATTCACCAAGTACACTTCTAATTCTACTACAGCTATTCTAATTTTATTTATTTATTTTTAAGATTTGTAGGGCGCAACAAATACCACATGTGGTGTCTCGACGTTTAAGGATTAAACATGCTCAAATGTACTCCAGCATAGCCTTAGAGTAAGTCAAGCACCCGTAGGTACTGCAACACACTTCCATAGAAATCAATGAAGGCACCAAACAGGGCGCATGGTATTAAAAATTAGGACTTGCAGGAATATAATGTTGAACATCCTTACAGCGAAAAAACCTCAAAAGCTATTTTCACTGTAGCAACCCTGGCTGTCCATAGGAGTCAAGTCAAGTCAAGTCAAGTCAAGAAATTTATATAGCGCGCTACATACCCAGAGGGTCTCAAGGCGCTTGAAGAAGGGAGGGGAATTACTTGTCGAATATCCAAGTTTTAAGTTGCTTTCTGAATGCTAGGTGGTTCTGGGTAAGGCGAAGGTGAGTGGGAAGTGAGTTCCAGGTTTTAGCTGCCAGGTAGGAGAAGGATCTACCTCCCATGGTGGTTTTGTTGATGCGAGGTACAGTGGCAAGGGCTTGGTTGGAGGATCGAGCTGGTGGGAGGGGGTGTAGAAGGACAGTCGTGTGTTGAGGCATTCGGGTCCAAGTTCGTAAAGTGCTTTGTGTGCGTGGGTTAGGAGGCGGAAAGTAATCCTCTTATTGATGGGGAGCCAGTGGGGGTTTTTCAGGTGACCAGAGATGTGTTCTTTACGCGGGATGTCTAGTATGAACCTGGCTGAAGCGTTCTGGATGCGTTGGAGTTTTTTTCTGGAGTTTTGCGGTGGTACCGGCGTATAGGGTGTTTCCGTAGTCCAGGCGGCTTGTGACCAGTGCGTGGGTGACCGTTTCTCTAGTTTCGGTGGGGATCCAGCGAAATGTTTTTTTGAGCATGCGAAGAATGTTGAAGCAAGATGAAGAAACGGCGTTGACTTGTCTGTTCATCGAGAGTGAGGAATCCAGGATGACGCCCAGGTTCCGTGCGTGGTCCGTCAGGATGGGTGCTTTTCCAAGGGCCTCTGGCCACCAAGAGTCATCCCAGGCGGAGGGGGAGGTGCCTAGGATGAGGACTTCTGTTTTGTCTGAGTTCAGTTTCAGACGGCTGTGCTTCATCCACTCGGCAACTTCTTTCATTCCTTCATGTAGGTTGGTTTTGGCAGTGTTAGGGTCTCTGGTGAGTGATAGGATCAGTTGAGTGTCATCAGCGTAGGAGATGATGTTGAGGTTGTGTTGGCGTGCGATGACCGCAATGGGGCTCATGTATACGTTGAAGAGGGTGGGGCTGAGTGAAGATCCTTGTGGTACGCCGCAGATGACTTCAGTGGCCTCTGACTTGAATGGTGGGAGGCGGACTCTCTGGGTTCTTCCGGTGAGGAACGAGGTGATCCATTCCAGTGCTTTTCCTTGGATTCCGACATTTCTGAGGCGCTGTAAAAGGGTGCTAACACAGACTGTGTCGAAGGCTGCGGAGAGGTCGAGGAGGATGAGGGCGAATGTGTCTCCATTGTCCAGTAGAGTTCGAATGTCGTCTGTTGCTGCGATGAGGGCGGTTTCAGTGCTGTGTTTGGCTCGGAAGCCGGACTGTGAGGAGTCGAGGGATTTGTTGGTTTTGAGGAAGGCGGCGAGCTGGTTGTTGACAGCTTTCTCGATGACTTTGGCCGGGAATGGAAGAAGCGAGATGGGGCGGTAGTTTTTGAGTTTGGTGGGGTCAGCTGTGGGTTTTTTCAGAAGGGCGCTGAGTTCTGCGTGTTTCCAGCTTTCCGGGAAGGTGGCAGAGCTGAGGGAGCAGTTGATGATATCTCGGAGGTGTGGTGCTATGATGGAGTCTGCTTTGTTGAAGATGTGGTGAGGGCATGGGTCTGTTGGGGATCCTGAGTGGATGGAGTTCATCAGGCGGATGGTGTCCTCAGTGGAGATTAGGTTCCAGTCATTAAGGATGTTCAAGGGGGGTGAAGGTCCTGCAGAAGGTTGGGTGGGTTGGTCTCCGGGTCGGTTGTCGAAGCTGTTGTGGATGTCTGCGATTTTGTTGTGGAAGAATGAAGCTAGGGAGTCGCAGAGGGCTTAAGAGGGGGTGATGTCGTTGGAGTTGGCTGATGGGTTGGTAAATTCTTTGACGATGTTGAATAATTCCTTGCTGTTGTGGGCGTTGTTATCTAGTCGGTCTTTGAATGCAGCTTTCTTGGCAGACCGGATTAGTTGGTGGTGTATGCGGGTGGCGTTTTTGAAGGCGTCCCTGGTGCTGGTGTTTGGGTCTTTTTTCCAGGCCTTCTCGAGGGAGCGACAGAGTTTCTTGGATTTCTTAAGATCATCGTTGAACCAGGAGGCGTTTTTGCTGCCTAGTTTGATATGACGTTTTTTCAACGGTGCTAGGATGTCGGCGCTGTTGGATAGCCATTGGGTGAGGTTAATGGCTGCTTGGTCGGGGTTTGAGGAGTGGGCGGGGGGGTTTAGAAGAAGCGATGAGGAGATCTGGTCGATTGTGACTTTGTTCCAGTTTATTCGCAGAGAGGGTTGAGGATGGTTGTGGGTTGTGGTCTTATTGTAGATAAAGTGAACGCAGCTGTGGTCCGTCCAATGAAGAGCTGTGGTGTGACTGAATGAGACATGTTTGCTGGAGGTGAAGATAGGGTCGAGTGTGTGACCTGCAATGTGGGTGGGGGTGGTGACAAGTTGTTTGAGTCCGAGGTTGGCGAGATTGTCCAGAAGGGTGGTGGCGTTGCTGTCATTGCTCTTTTCCAGGTGAAAGTTGAGGTCTCCCAATAGGATGTATTCCTCAGAGGGGAGGGCGTGTGGGGTGATAAAGTCAGTGATGTCGTCGCTGAATCGTGCACGGGGCCCTGGAGGCCGGTAGAGGAGGGTGCCTCTGAGTGTGGTCTTGGGGTCGGAGTGGATCTGGAAGTGAAGGTGTTCGGCGCTGGCAAGGTTGACGTCTGAGCTGGTTGAGATGCGGATGGAGTTCTTATGGACGATAGCAATGCCTCCTCCTGTTTGGTCGGTGCGGTCCTTACGGATGATCTTGTAGCCTTCCGGGATGGCAATGGTGATGTCTGGGGCTGATGAGGCGTTCATCCAAGTTTCTGTTACGTCCGGGGAGATGGTGTCTAGTAGATTCCAGAGGTCGATGGCGTGCCTGTGGACCGAGCGGGTGTTGAGCAGGATGCATTGTAGGTGGTTGGGGTCGGATATCTGTTGTGTGTTCGTAGATGAGGAGTTGTTCTTGGTGCCGTCAAACTTGCAGGAGTTGCAAGAGAAAGGTCCATGGGTGTGTCCAGGAGCGGCTTGGACGCAGTTGGGGGGACGGCCGGGGTTAAGGGCTAAGAGGGTGGTGGCGTCGTACGTAATGCGGTAGGGGTGGGTGGTACGGGGGCCAGGGGGTCTGGCGCTGGACGCGGTCCAGACGCGGACGGGCGTAGACGGGCTTACCTTTGGCGCACCTTCGGCGCGGCCGTAGCGCGTGGACGCTGCGCTTTGATTCATCTGGCATAAATGGAGAGTGGAGGGGGCGGAGCGTGGGAGGGTCAGCTGGGAGGCGGTAGCAGGGGAGGGTAGGCGGGCCAAGGGGTCAACAACAAACAAACAAGATAACAAAATGGAGGATGGCACGTGAAACGGGGGCAGATAACTATAAGGCGAAATTGCTGTAAATAATGCACACAGTAAAGCAGCACTAAATATAGAGTCACTGGCGGCAGAAGTTACAATCAAAACACATAACGTTGCGTTTCAAAGTGAATTAGCATGCGAGGTCCGGCGCTGTGTTAAGTCAATGCGCTATTATTTTAAAGTCTATTGCAATCGCGACCAGAGCGCTGTGTGTACGATACCAAGGGCAAATCGGCAGAGGCGCTTCAGGAACGAGGATAGCAGGCAGATTCTGTGGCCAGGGAGCGTGGGGGGAGCGACCTCTTAGAAGCAGATCCAGACGGTCACAGCTGCGAGAAGGAGGAGGTGAGCGCTGTATTCGTGGGTGGGAGGGTCAGCTGGGAGGCGGTAGCAGGGGAGGGTAGGCGGGCTAAGGGGTCAACAACAAACAAACAAGATAACAAAATGGAGGATGGCACGTGAAACGGGGGCAGATAACTATAAGGCGAAATTGCTGTAAATAATGCACACAGTAAAGCAGCACTAAATATAGAGTCACTGGCGGCAGAAGTTACAATCAAAACACATAACGTTGCGCTTCAAAGTGAACTAGCATGCGAGGTCCGGCGCTGTGTTAAGTCAATGCGCTATTATTTTAAAGTCTATTGCAATCGCGACCAGAGCGCTGTGTGTACGATACCAAGGCCAAATCGGCAGACGCGCTTCAGGAACGAGGATAGCAGGCAGATTCTGTGGCCAGGGAGCGTGGGGGGAGCGACCTCTTAGAAGCAGATCCAGACGGTCACAGCTGCGAGAAGGAGGAGGTGAGTGCTGTATTCGTGGGTGGGAGGGTCAGCTGGGCGGCGGTAGCAGGGGAGGGTAGGCGGGCTAAGGGGTCAACAACAAACAAACAAGATAACAAAATGGAGGATGGCACGTGAAACGGGGGCAGATAACTATAAGGCGAAATTGCTGTAAATAATGCACACAGTAAAGCAGCACTAAATATAGAGTCACTGGCGGCAGAAGTTACAATCAAAACACATAACGTTGCGCTTCAAAGTGAATTAGCATGCGAGGTCCGGCGCTGTGTTAAGTCAATGCGCTATTATTTTAAAGTCTATTGCAATCGCGACCAGAGCGCTGTGTGTACGATACCAAGGCCAAATCGGCAGAGGCGCTTCAGGAACGAGGATAGCAGGCAGATTCTGTGGCCAGGGAGCGTGGGGGGAGCGACCTCTTAGAAGCAGATCCAAAGACTGGGTTGCATAATTACATTTAATAATGCTTATTTCGGCTAGGAAGCAGCAAAAATAATAATTGAACACCTATTGTAATAGGTATTAAATATACAATTCAATGGTGAAGCCAGTTTTTTGATAAATATTAAGGGAAATGTATTTTTAGAAAGTTACCTTGTTCCTGCCTAAGGCCTATAGAGACCCATTTGCATTTTTCTCCCCCTTCTGCCAGCCAGTAAATACCATTTGAAAATGTGTGAAATCTTCTCCCATAGCAGAGAGTCCCATGTTAAGTCCTAGAGGAATTTTAGGCATGACTACAGCCCGTACTGCAGAATGGAATTACAGCATATTTGGCAGAAAGGTAACTGCTGGTCCTGATAGCGACCTTTTTTGTAAATTAGCATAAATCTGTTCAGTAGTTTTGGAAAAATGAAGGAAAATCTAAATTTGAATTTATAAGGATGCGGATTCGATAGTCCCTGTGCTCAAATCTGATTGGTTTCCAACACTTCAATCCAGGAAGTGTTGGCAGCTATCTTGGGACTCAGCTTCCCTCCCCCATTTGGTTATGGCCGGGCCAGAGTGGATTGGGTCCCCGGGGCCAAACTCTGACCAGAGAGGGGGCCACACAGCACCCCTCCACAAGTAAAAATAAATAAACTAAAAGGCCGGGCACCGAGGAATGATATCCAGGGGCCAAGATACAGCTTGGAGAGGGAGACCACGCAGACTCCCTCCCCAAATAAAAATAAGTGAAAAGGCTAGGCCCTGGGTGATGGGGCCCAGGAAGTTAGGCCACTTGGTCCCCCTCCCCAGTTAAAACACATTAAAATGCCAGGCCCAGGGGGATAGCGTCCCTGTGGCTGAAATCGGCCTGGGGAGGAAAGCAATGTGGCTCCCACCCCTAATAAAAAATAAATGAATTAAAAGGCTGAGTCCTGGGGCATAGTAATGGAATGGAGTTGCTGAAAGCTAGTCAGAGGCCTTGCCCCCTTTGTCAACCACTCTGCAAACACGCCTTGTGGTGCACTACTGGTTGGAAGATGAACCCCCCTTGGATGCTGAGAGTCATTGAGGGCCAATAATCTTTTTTTTTTTTTTTTTTTAGTATTTTATTTTTTCCTTCTGACCGGCAGAATTGCACAACAGACATCATATCTTAGCAATCATTTTCAAATTACAGTCAACACTTATTAATTATAATGTGGGTGCTCTGCAATCAGATATAGTACACAGCATACATTACATAGAACAACAATAACGTTATCTGTTGGGTGCTATACACTCCCTCATCTCTGCCCTCCATACAGTTTCCCATCCCCTCTGGTCTCATATCATACATCAGTACCAGAGCCCCGCTACGCGCCTGTCGGACAGACAGCACTTGGACAGTGCATTTAGTTTGCAGCGTCTTGCAGGTTTAGCAAGAATGGTTCCCAAAAGTCTCTGGGTCGGGACGCTATTGGTATGTCTTCCGCATAATTCTCTAATGTTGTCCTGCAATAGGTCATATCTGTGATCCATTCTTTCAGTCTAGGTGGCCTCTTGCTACCCCATTTCATCGCCACTCGTAGTTTCGCAAGGAGTAACGCCACTGCCAAGAATTTCCTGCGTCTAGCGTGCCTAAGCTTCTTGATACCCAGCAGGCAAGTCAAAGGGGAGTTTGGGATGCGTTCTGAGAGCATGGTGCTTAACGCATCAGTGAATGCATGCCAATACGGCTGTAAGCCAGGGCAGGACCAAGCCACGTGTGTGAAGTCTGCACCTGCCGCACCGCAGTGATAGCAAGAGTCAGTGTCTCTAAGCCCCAGTTTGTGTAGTTTTATTGGCATATAGTAGATTTGATGAAGGAATTTAAAGTGTATAATGCGCAGGTTACAGTTAGAAGTGAGAAGTGTGAGTTGCGTACAGCTATAGTGCCAATCTTGCTTGTCAAAAGGCTCACCCAGTGACCGTTCCCACCTACCCTTCGCCGTCGTGGATACATCAGCCTGTTCATTTTGAGCTGCGATGTATAGAAGGGACACTAGATTTTTCCGAGTAGGGGCCGTTAAGAGTATCTGCAGTGGCAGCAATTGTTCAGGTTCAGTGGGAAACCTGGCATACAGCGCCCTCAGAGCCGTGCGAAAGCGCAGGTATACAACATTTTTCATTGGGGTCTGGTGTACACATAAGGCGGGGTCCGACCAATTAGGAAATGTATTATATGGAAACGCTTGACCCATAGTCTGGAAACCCATGTCTTCCAGAAGTTTCTGCAGGTTTGCTTCTTGAGTCACCGTAAGTTGGGGGTGTTTAGCTGTTGGTAATGCCTGTGCGTATATAGGCAATTTATCTGCTCTGCGTGCCAGTGCGTGCCACGCTCTCGAGGAGGTCTTAGACGGTTGTATTGTGTTGTGTGGTGTGTATCGTATTGGGTTGGCCAGCAGCGCCATCAGCAGCATGGGAGAGACACTATCGCTCTCCACCGCAACATGTGGTATGTAGGCGTGTGGTCCCATCCATTGTGAGCGTGTTGGGCTTGTGCACAAATAAAATATAGTTGGAAATCGGGCGCCTCAAAACCTCCCAAATGATATGGTTGGGTTAGGACCTTCCAGCTTACTCTAGATTGTTTACCAGCCCATGTTAATTTCTGGAGTACAGAGCGTAGTCTGTCAAAGAAGGAGTTGGGTAGCCAGATAGGGACATTCCAGAACAAATACAAAAATTTGGATAGGACAATCATTTTCTGCAGCGCTATCCTATCCGCCATGGAAAGTGGGATTTTGATCCACCTATCATCCTGGTCTTCCAATTTAGTCATTGCCGTACCATAATTCTCCCTGAGGACTATCTCTGGGTCACTCTGTATCCATAGCCCCAGGTACTTAACCGGGTCCACACACCATTTTAGGGGATAGTCTAACTCTGGTTCCACCGTACTTGCAGTGAGTGGAATCACTACTGATTTATCCCAATTTAGGCAGAGGCCCACATCTTTTTCATATTGTATGTATTCTCTAATTAGAGGATTCAGATTCTTGTCCGGATGCTTTGTAGAGAGGACCGTGTCGTCCGCATACAGAGAAATGCCGATTGGTCGGAGAGCAAATTGGAGAGCCGTGGTGGAATGTTTTTGCCGAATTTTACAAGCCAAGAGCTCAAGAATCAGGGCAAAGAGCATGGGTGATAGCGGGCACCCCTGTCTCGTCCCTCTTGCAATTGATATGGGGTAGATGTTAAGCCATTGATTCGGACCCTCGCCCTAAGTGCCTTGTATAATGGGGAAATCCACTTTAGGAAAGGTTCTGGGAACCCCATTTTACGCAGAGTCACGAACATGAAGCCCCATTCCACGGAGTCAAACGCCTTGGCGGCGTCCAGCAGAGCGGCAGCCGCAGGCTCCTCCGGGTCTAAATGATGATATAAAGAGAAGATGGTACGCACATTTTGGGCTGTGGACCGTGTCGGCATAAAGCCTGCTTGATCGGGTAAACCAGGTTACAGAGGAGTGGTTGTGATGGAGCAAGGATTCGCACGTAACGCGACTTGCTCTCTTTCATGAACCTCGCCTAAAATCATAACTGTACTAACTCCGATTGTTTGTCATTTTATTTGTATTTCCCCAACACACGGGTGTCCCTAGGAGGCTTGCCTATGTGTTTTTTCATCATAATCACGCTTGCACATTAATAAAATGGCCGCTTTGCAGAAATCCAGTCTGCGCATGCGTCGGTCATACCCATGTGATGTGACGCACTCGCAATCTGGAGGGAAAAATTCGCTCATGCGCATTGTTGCTAAAATGGCCGCTTGTCTTTAATCATGCTTCATGCTATCTTAAGCCGCTTTTGTATATGCATCTTTTCTGCACTAACTCTTAATGCTATAAGTATTTTAAAATAAGGGATTAAGAGTAGTTGGTCATGGTGTACAGTGTATTCATTTTATTCTGTGATATTAATTTGTTTTCGCTTACTTTTCATGTACCGCGTAAATGAGGGCCTGGAAGTAGGGATGGGAACCATATTGAAGCTGACGTTACCCCACTCACGTGACCTGAGAACTGGGACGTGCAGCAATGGAACCTGGCCAGTTGGCCATTGAAAATGGGACTGTCCTTTCCAAGCGCACCTTCGCCCTTGAAGACATGCTATTTTTACTCTGAATGTGCAACAATGTTGCAAACCTTTACTTTACTATTGTACTTTCCCACACGTATGCCTGGGAACCCAGATGCTAGGGGGAGGGTAATGTCACGTGAAATACGTAATAGAAATATAGGTGGTGACAAATGTCTTAAACCACCTCCCTTGACCAATCAGAAGATGGGACTTTGTCATTTTGCAACATTTATGGGTGGTCTTGGGGACTTAAAACTGTATAAATAGCCTAGCATAGCTTAGAGAAGTTGTCCGACTTGTCCGAGTAGCAGACCTGTCACTGACCCTACGAACTCTATAGGTGCCTGATACAGAGCGCTGCGGAGCATTCTGCCTGAAACTTTCCACAAACTCCAAGGGGTGGAAATTAGTCCTAAGTGCTAAGCGAAGCACTTTGCTGGGAGATTCGAAAACCCAATCGGGGTTATTGGCGGATTCCGATCAGAAGAGGGGGTAACGCTGGCGTTGCATCCGAAGCTGTGAGGGGTTGGTCGTGCCTTGGTGAACCCAGTCCTGACCCAGACCTGAGGGGTATCCTGTCCTGACTGTCCATGAGCTGTACTTGCTCACCTTCTGGTATTCCTGAATCCTTGAGGGTCCTTGTCCCGTTCTTTCCCAACTGACCCGTGGCCGGGGTTAGTCCTCATTCTCACTTAGGTAAATATTGGCATAGGTGTCTGTCTATACTATACCCTTAATTTTCCTCTTCTAATTAAAGCAATCTTGCCTGTGATATTCTCCATATCTCCTTTGAATGTAATTTCATGCAATTGATTATTAGTAAATGTTCCACTTTTACCCTTCCTATAGGACATTGTTAAACCCAACTGTTTATCTAGATTGTTCCACTTATTCCCTTTCCCTTAGTATGGTTGCCGTGAAGTTAGTAAAGATAGCATAAGGTTTAGGAATTAGTATAAAATTATTAGGTCACACATTAGGTCCTCCTCACGTCTTTGCCCTAGTTTAAACCATATTAGTTAATATGTTTATTATGATTCATGCCCTATAGTGTTCCCTTTTACTCTATGATACTCACACTTATTCATAGTTATATCCTGGTTCTGATTTTAATCATTGATGTATTGCTTTGCATTTGCCTCCTTGTAATGGCATTTTCATTTTAAACTTATACTATATAAAACCCTTAAAACCATCAAGGTGTCTGTGGTCATTATACATTAAAGCGATATTAAAGGTATTAAATGTGTAAAGTAGAATTTCTCCCTTTTAGGAAACCCTTATCACCTGTCCACTGCTAGCTCCTGATCCGTCAGGAGTAATGTGCCTGTGGTAAGTCAGGTACATGAATAGTAAGTGGTGTAAGAGTCACCCAATCGATTACTCATAGGCGCGCGTATTGGAAATCACCTGGTTCACCCCAGTAAAACGTTATCATTGAAATTGAATAAACATTTACACGCCAGGGCCCAGTGCGTGGAAAGAAATTCGATGAGCCGGGTGACCTGCGCGCTCTATCAGTATCTGGTAAGCAGAGGAATGGTTAGGACTAGTAAGATAGGTAGATAAGATAGTTAGAAAATAAACCGTGAAAAATAAATGTGCTGCTAAAATTTTAATATTGATTATGTTACTTAATATTTTATTGCGCAACTGTTTTAAAAATATTTTAATTGTTTTGAGATAATTTTATATATATGTATTGCTGCTAAATATTATATGTTTTATTAACCAATTGTGTGTGACTGTTGAGTGTCGTCTGAAATCCCCGGGGAATTGTATAACGGATGGTGAGTAGAATCCATTCCGTTCTGAGGTCATTTGTAGGGAGGAAAGGTTAGTGCATGGTTCAAGTGGAACTGGAAGCGCTAATTAGGTCTTTTCAGAAAAACTGAGTGAATGACAGTAACGGGACTACTGATAGAAACCTTGGTCTGATATCACCTAGTAAGGGTCACACTAAGGGAGTAATAGAGTCATCGGAGCTTGCGTGTTAGCAGAGGGAAACGCTGTTGAAACCTTAGGCTTAGTATATATCCCGGAAAGAAGTGGATGAGTCTGGGAAGTAGCAGGTTTTCTAATGCTTGCGTGATAGGGTAGGCAAGAGAAGTCTATCCGAAGTGTATGAAAAGTAGACAGAAGTGGTTTACTTGCAGTAAAAGAAGAACTTTCTATCTCTTTAGAACACTCCTACACAATGGCGAATGTTACACGTTGTTGACTAAAATTAACATTAGCACCTTAGAGAAAATACAAAGTTTCCGTTACCTTGTAAAGGAGGGAGTCAGTCGAAGGGTTGCTCTAACGTCACTCCGTGCCGCGCTGGGATTGGTTAAACCAGCGGGTGTGTAGTGAAGCTGAAATTGTAAGGGAGGGGTGAGTGCCTGAGCGTGAGAACGCGTCTCGCGAAAAGGCCGCGCACCCATTGGTCAAGAACGTCTGCAACCTCTGCACTGATTGGTTGTTGAGAAATTTGAGTCGCGCTAGCATTGGAAGCACAAACGAAGTAAAAATTTTCCGCACCGAGCTTATAGATTGTTACGAGCGGTGTATGTGGTACCCTGATTTTCTGCCTGATCCACGAAATCTAGGGTGTCATAAAGAGTTGATGAGCAGAGGCAGACCTCACAACATGTACGGAGGAAAGAGAAAAATGTCATTTGCCAGCAAAATAAAGAATTTCTTCAAAACTGATAAACCCGTACGAACTAGGGAGGGAGTGATCATTCCTCCGCCAGATACTCCCGCCTCTTTCATGATGTTAGAAAAAGGGTATCATACCTGTGTATGGTTAGAGAACTGGGTAAAGTACACTGCGGAGGATGGAGTTTTAGCCTTTCCCATTGA